>NC_084728.1:7556620-8888730 GCF_033807575.1 Cydia pomonella
ACCGAACACAACTTTATCATCGGTGCAATCAGTGGAGGCTTTTATAAGTACATATTTAGTAAAATTTTATGATACAAAGTTACAATCTTACAATTTATAATACCAAATTTGTTTCAGCTTCGGATACAATACAACGACTCATCAGTGCCAAACATTCAATTATGGAGGATGCCAGGGAAATGACAATAATTATCCAACTTTAGACGCTTGTAAACAAGCTTGTGAGTAGGAATAAGTATTTGAGACTTACAATATGGAAAAATACGGCGAAATTGTATTTATTAGAATATAAAAACGTATGGTTTATTTTTACACTTTTTATTTAGCTCACATGCCTCATATTTTGCAGTGACTTCTATTATTGTAATAAAATAAAGGTGACAGCTGGTAACTACAGTTACCAAAAGCAAGTGAGTGGCTATACAGTAATTTTTTAAAGCTTCGTTCGACAAACGTTGCAAGAAATGGCATGCGGTTTTAGATAATTGCCGGCTAAGAAGGTGCAACGAGTTCAATGGATATAGAGTTAGACCAAGCTAAGTTGGCTGCGATTTTGATCGATTTGCGCAGTCTGCGCAAGTGTTATTTATATGTCATAATTTCATAGAAGTTTGGCGTTTAAAATAACACTTGCACAGTCTGAGCTATCAAAATCATTGCCAACATAGCTTTGGTTTAACTTTAAGAAATGCCGCAGCTGTACCAGAAGGACATACCGGACCGCGACTTTGATCCGGTCAGCATATCACTTTCTCGCTCTCAGTGATAGCTGGGTCCGTTAAGAGCTTATTACATCCATCTTTGTGGATGGATCCGATGTCGGGCCCCGAGCAAGGGTCGTTTTCCATTTCACAAAATATCAGCACATCGTTTACAATATTTGAAATGTAAAAAAAGGTTCATATGCAAAAATATCAAACATTGAACATTTTTGGCAATTATAGACAAAATATTTTTTTTTGCTGATATAGAAAACGATTATCATGTCCGAAATCTGGACTGATTTGATGTGTGGGTTCTTGACTCTTGTGTCGTAGATGGTAGGTTAGGTAGGTAGGTCCCCATGAGGGACAAAACACATTTTAACATTCCTGACAATATAAACATTCCTAAAACAACCTACGTAATTTGGTCGGGTTATTTGTTACTCACCATAAACCGTACTAAAAGTTACGGTGGGGAATAAAAAAAGATGAGACTGTGACAAGGACAAACAATAATAGCGCTTTCTCTGCTACTCCTAATGACAGATACATAAGACTATCCCGTTTCATTTCCCCCCTACGCTCATGCCTGATCTAGTTATACTAGATTCATGACTTGAGTCTTACTCAAAGAATACAATACTCACTAGGAGAAGAACGACAACTCCATTCCAAAAAATTTCGCTTTCAAAAGTTCGTTTATACTAGTGGCGCTCTCTTTGTATCTCAGTACTAAAATTGACAACCGGTTTAGCCTGGCGGGTTTTGGTAGGTAGTAATTCAGTTCTGGCTAGTGGTTCTGGGTTCGAATCCCGGCGACAGAATTTCTTTTTGTATTTTTTCTTTTTTGTTTTTGTTGGGGTGAGGTTCTTAAATTAGAATTTCTCAAATAGAAAAATATTATGTTAGATATTAATCAAAAGCACAGGCATTATTTGTCCTGAGAGACAATGATTTCTATATTTTGAAGTTATTTCAAAATAAAAGGTAACAAAACAGTTATACATTGTGTTGTTATAGCTCAAACGGATTAGGCAGCTTTTTCGATTAAAGCTCCTAGTCAACGTGATTTTTTCCGACAACATCGTTATATTTCAACCAATTTACACAAAACCTTAATAAGTTATATACCTAAACCTTCCTCAAGAATCACTCTATTGATAGATCAAAGTCGTATGAGGAAATCTGTTCAGTAGTTTTTAGTTTTGGAGTAGTTTTATAAGATGTAGTGCATTGACGTTTTCCCCTATAGACTTGCGGACTATTTGCGGACGCTAGGTTGCGTGACAGTCGTGCACGTAGCGAATGAGCAAAATTCTGCCATTATGCTTTTTTTTCGTCTTTTTGTTTCTTTAATATATATAATATAATCGTTACCGATTTATTTAGTCGAAGACGATATCGTAGATCGCACCATAAATATCGTAACAATAAATCGACATATTGTGTGGCTCTTTGCGATTTGATTCTTATCTTCATCTCATTCTTGACGTAGGCACCGCATGCATTGCATCGATCGTAACGACCAATTACGATCCCTCGATCGCGCAGCGATAGCAACTGTGTGTTAACTGGCATTTTCAATCAAAACGACCAATCTTCACGATCTCGTCAGATTGATCTTAGCGATTAATCGTACCATGAGTGAACCCCTTTAGATACTTGTATGCAAATCGAATGCGATTATCTGCGACGTATGGAAAGATTGGAAATCCATAAACGCTGCTTCACCTGAGCCTTTTAACTTTTGAATGTGTAGAAACTATGTAAGTCATAAGTATGTGTGTCGTTCCCATAGTGCCAATGCCATTACGGTCACGTCTGAAAATATCGATACGAAAAAAGTACCAAAAATATGTATACACGACATTATTGCCCATAAGTATATTAAGGTAGTGTATACATATTTTTGGCACATTTTTCGTACGGATATTTTCAGATCTGACTATACGCTTGGAACATTTTTCAAAATATTTTGCATAAGCCAGTGTTAAATAAAACAATATACTAAATAGATTTTCCATTTTATATGCACCATATTAACATACATTTTATCTAAGTTTAAATCTAGGTACGAGTATACGAACAAATCGTAAAAATAAGTTATTTCAGTTTAATATTCAATTAACATATCAGATACTTAACAACGAAATAAACACCTTTTAGGTATAAAAATACATCAGCGGCTGTAGCACGGTAGCATGTTTATCACTTGTCACCATGCCTGTCACGTTCTAACAAGTATGTACCTAAGTGCAAAAGTTTTTTTTTTTAATACTACGTCGGTGGCAAACAAGCATACGGCCCGCCTGATGGTAAGCAGTCTCCGTAGCCTATGTACGCCTGCAACTCCAGAGGAGTTACATGCGCGTTGCCGACCCTATACCCCCCCCCCCCCCCTCGTTGAGCTCTGGCAACCTTACTCACCGGCAGGAACACAACACTATGAGTATGGTCTAGTGTTATTTGGCTGCTGTTTTCTGTAAGGTGGAGGTACTTCCCCAGTCGGGCTCTGCTCTAGATCTGGAATGACATCCGCTGTGCTGTGCCCTACAACACAAAGTGACAGGCATAGTGACAAGCAGAGGCGGCGCTAGGCGTGGGTGACGTGGGCCTACGGCCTTGCGGTCCGAGGGGCCTCGCGCCTCAAATACATATAGGGAAGCAACGTAAAAAGTTATTCGTTATTTCTTGCGCCACCAGAGGGCCTCGCTAATTGTACCTTGCCAACACCAGATTTTGGTCTTGCCCCGCCACTGGTGACAAGTGATAAAAATGCGACCGTGCTACAGCTGCAGCGGTGGCAGCATGGTTCCATTTTTATCACATGTCACTATACCCGTCACTTTCGCGCTTACATACTTATTAGAACGTGACAGCCATGGTGACAAATGATAAAGAGCCGACCATCTTAGCCCTACAGTATATTATACGTGAGGACAAAACAACAGTTCAAATACTTAAGGACTGCTCCTTGTCTGTAGCTATGTATTATTGGCATGATTAGTTGTTCCAGGCCCTGAACGTTCATATTTATAAATTTTATGCCATGTCGTGCGCTGTAGCTAATATACAAAATGATCTTCCATGCATTGACATATATCTAAGGACGAACCTTACGGACACTAAGAATGGTGCTAGTTCAGTGGTGGTGTCACTCACGAATTCGAGCCAATTGTGCAGTAACGCATCTAGTTGCGACCAATCGCGCGCTTAATGTGAACTCATCAACCAATCCCGTTGTGGCGTGAGACTTCGCGATTGGCTCGAATTCGTGTGCGTGACACCGCTGTACTGGCCCCATTCTCATTGCCCGTAAGGCCCGTCTTAGATATATATGCCAATGATTACGTGTCTTAGCACCACCCAGGGGTCACGAAGCTACGTATCGCGACGATAAATCGTGTTACCGTCATAGACATTACTTCGTAAAGACTTGCTAAGAATGCAACAAACTGGCAACCGTAGCCGTACTGTCTTCCCCAAGATCTCACGGTTCTTAATTGCCATACCATAAATAAATAATTACGCGTCTATATACTCTATATAAATTTGAGGCAGTTCTTTCTTAACTATATGTAACTACAATTTTGTTTAAAATTGTTTTAGTATAAATTTCATGCTACTTATTAAAACCTGTTTCAAAACTTATTAAGTAGGTATTTTAATATTATTAACAAAACTTCTGTGGGGCACAGACATCAAATATATGCATTAAAATACGTGAGTGACCCGTACCCCTAGTGTAAATTTGATCGACATCATAACGTGACGAACGCGTTTGCGTTAAGTCTCATTTTGTATAGGATTTTGAGTTTCCAAAACGTCCCGCTTGGCGCGCTCTTTCTAAATCCAATACAAAATGAGACTAAACGCAAACGCGTACGTCACGTTTCGAAATCGAATTTATTTACACTAGGGGTACCGTTTTAATATATTAATAGGTATGTTCACCTTAAAATTCGCCCCTTTAAATATATGTATATTATGGAAGAATAATGGAATGTTTCGAATCAAATTATACATTACTTACATATCAATAAAAGTTTGATAAATTATAATAAAAACTTGACATAATTTTGTGCCTATAACAACCAAGATAGACTTTAATACTTGCTTATACTTACTCAAAAGATTAAATGGGATCGTTTTAGTAATAAATACCTTTAACCCTTTGAACGCCAATAATGTCTAACGTTGTCGTTACAATGCCACGAGCTATCGTGGTCGTAAGTCAACAACACGATCTATCGACAGAGGCGGCGTTAGGCGTGGGCGACGTGGGCCACCGCCTACGGCCTCGCGGTCCGAGGGGCCTCGCGCCTCAAATAAGGATAACTTGGATACAACGTAAAAATGTTCGTTACTTCTTGCGCCACCAGAGGGCCTCGCTAAATGTCGCTAAATTGCCCACATCAAATTTTGGTCTTGTCCCACCACTGTTTATCGCCACGACAAAGCAAGGTACCTAAATGTATGAGATTGTATGGAGTAGCTTTTAACAGGGATCGGAAACCGGTATTTTTTGTATGGGAACGAAAACGGTATTTTTTCGTTCTTTGTTAATTATTTCATTTCTAATTGAGCAATCTAATAATACGAAGTCGTTATCTAAAAACACACCCGAGTCCTATATTTGGAGTATAAAATAAACCGAAGTATATGTTTATTTCAAAGTTTTTTCAAAAAACCGGTTCCGATCCCTGGCTTTTAATACTATCTTCCAAATTTGACCGTTACCGTCCACGACATTATAATATCGACAATCTTATGGTGATTATACAACATTTTACAACAGCCAATGTGGAAACACCATCATACATATTGGTTCTGTTATGTCGCGACGATAAATGATATTACCGTAGACGACGGTAAAATTCAAAGCGCCCATTGTATATGTCCTCAAAGTGGTCGTCACCACTCGTTACACTTTCGTTATTTGTATAATGGCTTTACGTCACGTGTATTTTAACATTTTTAAGCTTATTTAATGCACACGGCGGGAGCGAGCGTGCGCGAGCTTTAGCGGGCATAAACGTGACCAAGCGGGCGTGCGCCGCAGTATGAATGCTCGGCGGCGGGTCCTACGTAGATACTTTATTAAGGTCCGTTTTAGTTGTAATAAAATAAAAGGTAAATGAAACGCGCGCACGAGCCCGACCGCTCCTGCGCCCTAAAATGGGCCTTATACAGCCTACTAGGACCCGTCGCGGGCTCGCCTGGTGACGCTCACAACCTGCTCCCTCCGTGTGTGCATTAAGCTTTAACCTTTCATTATGTGTGTCGGGTTGTGCTGTATAGAAGAGAATAAATTGCTCTCGGAAAAAATAGCAAAAAGATGCCTAAAAACTGTCACGATCCTTACAATACACTGACAAAAGGTGTATTTAGATGACAGATGCCACGAATATTTGGCAACTATTCGGTATTCGGCCACTTTGCCGAATATTGCGAACTATTCCGTCGGCAAACATTGGCCTTTAGGCGACTATTTTTCATACGAAATGTGATAAATAATGTACACGTTCTCTACGTTCTCCCCTTCGGCCGCGTACGCAACCAGAGCTTCGTAACCAGATGGGATCGAAAACTATTACTGCCTTGTACGAAACCGGTTGCGATCAAAAACTAATTCCGTCTTACTAGTTATCAGTTACGATCGAACACTTTTCTTTGTTGTACGAAACCTTTCGACCGTTGATAAAGTCAGCTAAGATTATATTTACACCTTGTTATACAGTATAAGTACTGTACACGTTATATATCTAGTCAAAAATCAGAACACAAAAATTGTACCAGTTGATAATATTCAAATACTTTGTTGGCAAATACAATGTAACCTTGTTCCTTAAAAGACACTGGCTTAAGAGACATGGAGCACTGACATTCCTTGAAAGTCACTACTGTGACTTCATTTGCTTTACATTTGCAGTTGTTATTCGTCAATATAAACAAAGTATTACTTAGCCATGAGTCTGGTACGAGCATACGAGAATATAAATCGTTGTATATTTATTGGGTGTCCAAATACTGAGTTATTATTGATACCCGACATGGTAAGGGTGCGGATGCTGTGTGACTTAAACTTTTTTATACTAGGTACCACTCGTGTATGTGGCGACCATTTAGCAGCTGATACCTAGGAGGACTGTAATGTTTAAGTGGCCAGTGATTTGTTATATTACCCACTGTAAAGGTTTCATGTAAGATCTAAATATGTTATATTGAGTTTTGTTAAATCAATAGTTTCAAAAAAATGCACAGGATATGAAATTATCATGAGTATCATGACAAAATATTTGAAAAAAAAACCTATAGCTAGATGGCCCAGACATTGGTTTCGTATAAGAACGAGAAGTGTTCGATCGTAACTGGTTACGGGTAAGACGAAATTAGTTTTTGATCGCAACCGGTTTCGTACAAGGCAGAAATAGTTTTCGATCGCATCTGGTTACGAAGCTCTGGTTGCGTACGCGGCCGAAGGGACGTTCTCCACGTCCGAGAGTGTGGCCGAATATTCGGTATTCAGAATTTGGCCAAAACCTCTGTTCGTGGCATCTCTAATTTAGATTGCGTTCCACACTGTCATTTGCCAAGTTAGTTTGGACGGACCCTATAAAAGTGGTTATAGACACGATAACATCTTTAAGGTTCCACGGCGTCCAGAGGGTTAAGATTTTCAAGAGACGATTTTAGTAAAGTAGTCATTGATATTTATAAATAATTTGGCACATAAATATGAGGTCAAGTTAAAAAATAGTTCCTATATGAACGTTTCAAGGGTTAAAGTGGGATTGAAATATTGAACAGAAATTAAATATATAATATTCTTAAGAAATAAAAACTGTTAAATTATAAATGCGAGCCTATATAGGTCACGTTTATATCGCTTATCGAGATTGATAAAATTGTCATGTAATTTCTTAACCGCGATAAAATTGACTTTAGAATAAAATACGATACGCATTTGTCAAAATAATATTTGACATGACAAGTATTATCTACAGTAATAAAATTATAGAGGGTAGAAGTAAGGAGAAAACTCTTATGGGGTGTCCAGCTATCAGCTATAAGTAACGGTTCCAAATCTCTCCAGAGTGGCGCTAGAGTAGCTATAGGATATGAAATGAATTATTGATGGAGTGAAGTGCGCTGTCAATGAATTGTTTTTTTTTTTAATAAAGTATTCTAGATATTATAGCGCCACCTATTTTAGGTTTTTTGACGGACAGTTTTTCATACACAGTGTTTTCCTTACCGCTACCCATACTTCACATGACAAGTTTTATCCATAGCGATATAACGATAAAAAGTAGAGTACAGTTTGTCGATGGTCAGGTCGGTAGGTCATTTCTTCTTCTTCATCTGCTTGGCTTTCTTCTTTTCTTCCCTTTTTACTTCTTTGTCTTTTATGGACTTGTAGAGTTTGTAGCCGAAGAATACTGGAATGAGAAAATGTTATTGTTATTCATTTTTTAGTGATTATTCCGATTGCTTAACCTTGACTACTACCGAAGAAAGTTTGACAAAAACTAGTCCAAAGGATGCGGTCGGAATAGTGTTGGTACTGTTGGTAGGAACTCGAGTCTTTAAGTGTGAATTTTCGACTCGTTTTTACGAGACTCGGCCGGCGCTTAAAAAACTTGAGTCTTTTAAGTCCCGAGGCGACTCCTTTATTGAATCTTTTTTAAGCGCAACGCAAGAGACACCGTCAATTTTTTTATAGGTTTTACCTAATTAAAAGTAAATAAATTATGCGTTATTGTATGATTTATAAGGCTAATCCAAGAATAATACTTAAATAATAATACTTACTTAATTAATTAGTAATTACCCAATTCAATAAGATAATCTGAAATGCCTGTATTTAGGAAAAAATTATTGGACTTTTTAGTACAAAATGCTTTTTACTCTTTAAATTAATATTTTGACCATATTCCGCATAGTTATTAAATTTAGTATAATGTAGTATACATTACATTAATTTTATTTATGAATATAAGATTTGTAAGCCCGTTAGCTGGCTGAATACACTGTTCTTTGAAATGTATTTGATAACATCCACTTGACTGTATTCTAACAAATAAATGATTTGATTGATTGAATGAAATTTTGTAAACAATGAGAGTTCTTTGAAAATAACTCAAGTCTTTCCAAAAGACTCGGGTCTCTAACGAGTTGAAAAGAACTTGAGTTTAGACTTAATTACGTGAGTCTGAAAAACTGAGTCGAGTTTCAAAGCAGCGGACTCAAACTCGAGTCTTACCCAACACTAGGTCGAAACGTTATTGACCAGGCTGAGAATTACCATGAAATGTGCCTAATGTGCCCTATTAGGTCATTGTGCAGATGAATGGTCAGCGGTTACCGCCGCTCATGTACACCCGCAACACCAGAGGGAGTTGAATTTCAAATGTTGCAGCAAATTTTCGAGTAAAGTCGACACATTTTACGGTAGTCGTTCAAGAGGTTTTACAGTCCATATGGTGCTACTTTCCCTCAGGCGTGCGGGAACGAGCACTTTCCGTGCATATGTCGAAACTTTAAAGAGCCATATATACTGTAAAACTTTGTACGATACACGTGTGAATAGGTAATTCGCAACTCGTGTCGACTTAAAACACTCCGGTCGTGTAAGTCGTGTTTTAATTTATCACCGGTCTTTGCGAATTTCCTATTTTCTGCACTTGTATCGTAAATAACTATTTCATAGGTACTATTATTAGCCATTTTCTTTAATCATAGGCTAAAATATTGTCAGCAGCAGAAGGTAGAAGTAGCTAAGCAGGTGAGCTCAAAATGATCTGAACACAATTTGCTAAGAGAATAAGAGTGTACAGATAATTTTGGACACCTGGCCCTTAGCCAGTAATCATTATGAGATAACCTAATTGTTTGTCAAACTTTAACGCCTTGTAGATAATATATATCGTTTTTTTAATTAAGATGTAATCAGTTGTAGATTATAAGTATTATAGAGTAGGAGTTCAATCATATAAAAAAAACTAGTGGCTCGGTGAGCTATAGACACTGGGAGCCAGGGGTCCGCTCGGCAACTGATCCCAAGAATTGGCGTAGGCAATAGTTTTTACGAAAGCGACTGCCATCTCAAATCAAATATAGCAGAATATCTGTGATGATCACACAAATAGATGCACTTGCAGGAATTTAAACCCAGGGCTTGCGTTTCACCCTTACGTCGTTACTTTACCACTGATTCGCACTAAACGCTACGCATCCAGCTTTATTATGCGTACGGCTAAGGAGTGGAATTCACTTCCTGCAAATCTATTCCCAGTCCACTATAACTTGGACCTTTTTAAATCGAGAGTGAATAGACATCTTTTAGGTATGCATGTTCCATCCTAGACTGCATCGGCTCTTACCATCAGGTGAGATTGTGGTCAAATGCTTACCTTTTCGGAGTAAAAAAAAAAAAAAAGGGCCACCAGCTTTGTAGGAAAATCGACTAAGATATACCGTTACACATTACAATGTAGAGATAGATGATCAAACAGCCGCGTAAAGGTTAATCTATTTTAGACTGACTAGTCTAGTAACCTCAAAAGTGTATAGTATTAATAGGGATAAGGTTGAGATATGAAAAATTGTAATATCCTAATAAAGTCCGGCTCCTGACATTTCCTAGGCGGTGGTTTCTCCAATAATCCCCCCGCCCCACGCATTGTAGTGGTAAAAAGTATAATTGATAGTGACAAAGTAAACTAAAATAATCATACACTAAAGAAAAACCGAACAAGGCCAGTGGCCAAGGCGGGAATAGGGTTGTTTCCAATTTTTTGAAACGCTTGTATTACGTTCTATATTAACTAAAAGTTGCCCTAAAATTCAACTTTTATACTAAAAACGGCTTTAAATATATTAAATTAACAAAATATATTTTGACAGATGCTTTCGGGCCCAAAACGCTCTTTGAAAATTGTGTGACGTCACAGTTTACGGTTTGACACATAACTTCATACACACGTAGAAGATTCGAACTGTCAACTGACATTTGTCATTTGTTGTTATCGCTAACTGTCAACAGCGTCAATCCCAGAGTTGTGACGTCATCAGAATCTTCAATGACGTTTCGAGTTTGGTCACGTGACGTGTGCCAAAAGATATTTTAAATTCAATATTTACAAAAATATGGTGATTACAGGTCCCCTAAAAGTAATTTAACATGTTCTTATAATCCAAAAGAATTTATTGGGATACAATAAAATTCTGCCCTAAGATTTGTATATAGTACGGTCGCCAAGCCGCTCCGAGGCCAGATTTAATTGACTCAGCTCGGCCTTACCCACAACCGGTATCAATGTGTTCGGACAGTTCTCCTGATCACCGTACATGCGGTAGTAAAGCGGAAAAATGGTGGAGGGGATAGTAATGACGTCACAAAGATGGCGGCCGGACCTATTCTTTTTGGCGGTGTATCTCGAAAACCACTTAACCGATTTTAATCATCGAGGTGTCAAATAATAGCTTATATTATGGAGATTATTTCCTTTTCTACAAACATTTACGTGAAACCTATAGGAAAAAAAATAATCACAAAAAACAGTTTTTTTATAAAATTATTATTTTTTATTTTGTAAAAATCTCCGTAAATATTAGCATTTCGCAAATTTTGTTTAATATAAAACATATTGCTTCATTATCAAGGAATATAATGAGCCTTAAAACATACAGATCGAGTAATAAACAATGAAGCTACACTCATTTATTTGCGCATGGGTAACGATAACTGGCTTTTACCGGTCGAAACTGTGGTGACTGTTACGATACGTATTGAATGGAATTTATAGAGTATCGGTTTTAATTACTGAAATTATAATTAAAATTATAAAAACCAGACACAATAATGTTACCTTACTTCGACGTTTAGTCTCTTTTTTCGTCTTAATCATAGGTAGGTACATATTTCTTTTTACTTAAAAATTTTATACAGGGTGAACTTTTAACCACCAGTCATACTCTGCGCAGCGACTTTATAGGTCATACTTAACAACTTTTACTATGGGACCAATTCCGAAATCGCGAAAAAAATTTTGACTGTCCCATATAAAGGTGCGACCAACTTTACCAGACCAACACTTTTCCAAACTGAGCTACAGCTGTCCGATGAAGTTAAGTACTTAGGACTAACTCTCGACAATAAACTCAATTGGAACAACCACATCAACAAACGGATAGACAAGGCGGGAGTTGTCTTCTGGCAGTGCAGAAGGATGATTGGTAAGAGGTGGGGACTCAACCCGAAAATTACCCTCTGGCTCTATAAGACGATAATCCGCCCCTTACTCTGTTACGGTGCTCTGGTTTGGTGGCCAAGAACAAACCTAGGCAACGTACGAGACAAACTACAAAGACTTCAAAGGCTCGCATGCGCGGCCACCACTGGCTGCACGAGGTCTACCCCGACTGCAGCCATGGAGGTCATGCTAAACCTTCCACCGCTGCACCTACACATACAGCAAGAGGCCAGTCTCTCAGCGGTAAGGTTGCGAACCCTCAAGATATGGTCTAACATCACAGGAGCTCTTCACACAAAATGCCTGGAAAAGGTGTATGACGAATTTCCAGTGCTTAGGTCAGGCACGGACCGGATTCACAAACAAGCTATCTTCGATAAAAGGTACAAAATACAGTTATATGAGGACGACAATCATGAAGGACTCAATCCCCGGGAGCTGAGAATCTTCACTGATGGGTCCAAAACAGACAGCGGATCGGGCTCTGGAACCTTCTCAGAAGACCTGAACATGTCGATCACCACTCCGCTAGGAGCCCATAACTCGGTATTCCAAGCTGAGTGCATGGGCATCATAAACGCGGCGGCTGCCATCACTGCAAGGAAGGTAGTAGGATCCTCCATCCGCATACTCTCCGACAGTAGAGCAGTCTTAATGGCTCTAAATAGCCATATAGTTACATCCAAACTTATACACGAATGCCACGAACGACTAATGGAGGTATGTCATAATAACAAGATCACCCTACAATGGATCAAGGGACACAGTGGATCCCGAGGTAACGATGCTGCGGACGAGCTTGCCAGGCAAGGATCGAATGCGGGGGCGATTGGTCCGGAACCGATTCTTCCGATACCATTTAGCAAGGTACGCTCAATGCTGCTGGCACGTACAGGGAAACTACACACAGAACACTGGCTGAACCAGACTGGATGCAGAAAGAAGCCATGCCTGGCATCAACGGAAAACTCACAAGGGCGCTCCTGCAACTAGGGAAGGTCCGACTGAGTATGGTAACCAGTGTCATAACAGGTCATGGACTATTTAACAAACATCTTTTCACAACAGGTGTCACAGACAGTCCCCTGTGCCGAGGTTGCATGGAGACAGAAGAAACAGCCTCTCACGTGGTGCTGGAATGCAGCGGAGTGACTCCATACAGGGCTAAACATCTCGGATCTCCGAGAGACCTCCCCGAGGTCCTACTCAACATCAAAGGTTTGATAGGATTCCTCGAGGAGCTGGGCTGGCAGGACTAGCCCACCCCCAACATATCACGCAAAATAGGCGCAAGTCGTCGAGTTGCGGAAAAATCGCCCGAATACAATACAATACAATACAATACAAGGTGCGACCAGACCGCAGCTTAAAAAACGGTCACGATACGGAATCGCAGTGACGCGTCGTATGCGTACCGTTTTTGACGCATGCTCCCCACACCGCTGTTTAAAAAACGGTGACGGTACGGAATCGCAGTGACGTGCTTCACGCGAATCTTTTTTGTTCGCAAAACAGTTGCGTCTTTTACGTCACCGGTACGGTGTCTGCCATAAGATCTCCGTGTAATATTTTTTGCGATTTTTACGCAGTTCAATTTACGGTGCGTCAGCTTATTTTAAGCAGCGGTGTGGCGAGCATGCGTCATGGACCCGGGTACGTCCTTAAACTACGTCCAAAAGAGAGGTATGGGCATTGTGAATGTCATCTCGCTTTGTGTGGTAGGGCACAGCCAGTGGGTGTCATTCCAGATCCAAATTTTCTTGCGTGATTCGGCATTGGTCCCATAATAAAAGTTGTTCAGTATGACCTGTAAAGTCACTGCGCAGAGTATGGCTGGTGGTTAAAATTTCATCTTATACCTATATTCGACACAAGTAGTAAGTACTTACAGACCAACTATGATACACATTTTGCCTGTATAGTGATACATAGTGAATAAATTAATACCTGATTTAAAAAATAAAACAAAAATAACAAATAGCATGTTATTTAATTCAGTAATCACTAATCAGTCTTAAACAATGAACATCATACTTTTAGATTAGACAACAAAATGTATATTTATACTGTGTTTCGACTTGAAAGATTTTACTGCTTTAAAACATAAGACAAACCTACCAACCAAATGTATAAAAAAAAATGTTTTTTGTGATTATTATTTTCCTATAGGTTTCACGTAAATGTTTGTAAAAAGGAAATAATCTCCATAATATAAGCTATTAGTTGACACCTCGATGAATACAATCGGTTAAGTGGTTTTCGAGATACACCGCCAAAAAGAATAGGTCCGGACGCCATCTTTGTGACGTCATTACTATCCCCTCCCACCATTTTTCCGCTTTACTACCGCATGTACGGTGATCAGGAGAAACGCCCGAACACATTGATACCGGTTGTGGGTAAGGCCGAGCTGAGTCAATTAAATCTGGCCTCGGAGCGGCTTGGGGACTACTAATAGTAAAAGTTGTTCAGTATGACCTATAAAGTCGCTGCGCAGAGTATGACTGGTGGTTAAAAGTTCACCCTGTATAAAATTTTTAAGTAAAAAGAAATATGTACCTACCTATGATTAAGACGAAAAAAGAGACTAAACGTCGAAGTAAGGTAACATTATTGTGTCTGGTTTTTATAATTGTCATTATAATTTCAGTAATTAAAACCGATACTCTATAAATTCCATTCAATACGTATCGTAACAGTCACCACAGTTTCGACCGGTAAAAGCCAGTTATCGTTACCCATGCGCAAATAAATGAGTGTAGCTTCATTGTTTATTACTCGATCTGTATGTTTTAAGGCTCATTATATTCCTTGATAATGAAGCAATATGTTTTATATGAAACAAAATTTGCGAAATGCTAATATTTACGGAGATTTTTACAAAATAAAAAAATTTTTTTTTATAAAAAAACTGTTTTTTGTGATTATTTTTTTTCCTATAGGTTTCCCGTAAATGTTTGTAGAAAAGGAAATAATCTCCATAATATAAGCTATTATTTGACACCTCGATGATTAAAATCGGTTAAGTGGTTTTCGAGATACACCGCCAAAAAGAATAGGTCCGGCCGCCATCTTTGTGACGTCATTACTATCCCCTCCACCATTTTTCCGCTTTACTACCGCATGTACGGTGATCAGGAGAACTGTCCGAACACATTGATACCGGTTGTGGGTAAGGCCGAGCCGAGTCAATTAAATCGTGTTTCTAGAGGGCTTTTGAGATTTGGCGACCGTACTAATATGGAAACAACCCTATTGAACCCGCGTCTTCAGCTACCGCGGCTAACGTCCTGACCACTAGACCACCCGGTCACAACGGTGCCCGTCCCAAATTCTCTGGTATATGCTATCTTTGAAAGGCTAAGCGCCTTTGACCCTCCCATAAGAATCATTTACTGTATTACGATATAGCGAGAGAGATGGCGCTGCTATCTATACAACTAGGGAACAAATAATTTGATTTATTCGTTAGTTGTAGTGAGAAAGTATTAAAGCCCTTATTCCAAATGTTTCGTGGGCCACTAGCTCCTCTTACTCACCACCATATGCTGTAGATATAGCATAACTTTCCCTTTCCTGCCCAACTCCAAACATTAATCTTAGCTTCTAGTGTTTAGTTGAAGTTTCTAAAAAAACCCTGACATCCGCCAAGACCCGCGATCTGGACAAAAGACTAATTATCCTGACATATCAGGCGTAAGCGTGACGTATGGCCACTCTAAATAGGAAAAAAGACCCAAGATTGACCCTTTACAAAACGACGCTACGCTACGCTAAGTTAACAGATTTTTTTTATCCGTTTAAGCTTGGTGTCCCGCTGTCCGTCCCCGTCATTAAGCAAATTGTCCCCGTCAATGCTCAGAATTTTATATGGCTTACCATACACGTACGTCCCGGTTTACAGCGTGGTGTCCCGGTGATATATCTCCCCTCCCGTCGTTAAATTTAAAAAATGCAAAAGAGACACAATTAATAATTGAGCATAATAACATTTGTCCCTAACCGTCCTTTTTACACGGTAGACGGAGACAAAATTCAACAAATCTGCTAAGTTTTATGACGAACTATTTACATACCTAAAAGTATCAGGAACAGAATAATAGCTCCACCAATCAACATCAGCTGAAACCTAACAGCCTCCTCAATGGCCTCCTGAATCCCGCTCATATCGAAAGCATTAGGATCCTGCAATTTCATCGAGATCTTGCTCACTATTGCCTCCTTCATTTTACTAGTAAACTCTTCCCTTTCCTCATCTGTCATAGCGTTATATTTCTCTATGACATCCTTTAGTTTATCTTGGACGCCTTCAGCGTCCTCGTCCTGAGGTACTTGGTCGACCATGTTTTTGAGCATTGACATTACGTCCATGTTTTTGATGGATTCCTGTAGTTTTTCGCCGATGGCGCTAGCGATGTTGATTTTTGGTGCATCTTCGTAATCCATGACTTCGTCGGCCATTGTGCTATTTTGGCGGGAAATTAAAGACAGTTAGCATTTTTTTTTTGGGTGTATTCAGATTTAAGAGATGGTTGGAGCAGTTTTTGAACGGTAGGTTTTTGACTACTGATTAAATGAAATAGCATGTTTAAAAACCCAATATTTAAAAAGCTACAAGTTACAAGGTTTAGGTAAGAGCACTAAATAAACTTTCAAGAGCAGTTATCTGAAAAACTATACAAGATATCGAAAAACTTGACAAAATAAAACTTGTAACAAATTTAATCAAATTTCATTTTGTATAAGTGGTAATGTCGTTAAGAAGAATAGTGTCCGAGATATAATCGAAAAACTGAAAAATGGGACCTTTAAACCCCCTCTCCCCCCGGCTCAAGGGCTACGGTCGGGGACTTTTGATATGTTCACCTCCTAACTAGTCCAAACAAAGTTACGGAGTCAAAAATTGTGTTCCAAGCATTTTCCTCTATAACTTTTTTTGAGCATTCGTTGCCTGGCCTAATAGGTTGTAAAATAGTGTTTTGTCCATGCCGGTTTAGCTTGTAAAAACTTGTAGCTTTATAAAATAAGGCCCAGTAGGGCTAAGATGGTCGGATCTTTATCATTTGTCACCATGCCTGTCACGTTCTAACAAGTATGTAAGCGCGAAAGTGACGGGCATAGAGACAAGTGATAAAAATGGAACCATGCTGCCACCGCTTTTATAAACACATATAACCTGTAGGCGCTCTGCCTCTTTCTAACAACCATATATGTTAGACAGAGAGGCAAATAACGCTTGCAGGTTACATGTCAACATGGCCAGGTAATTATTTTGGTAATAATTATTAAGTATTATTAATAGATAGTTATTATTAATCTCACCGGCGTGTAATCGGGTCGACACCTATAGATAAACTAGCCAATTATCGGCACAGTGATTTGTTTGGCACTGCAACTGTCTCCGCCTTTATTACGTGTAATGGCGATATCAAATGTCATGCTCGATAGCGATATCGTTATCGTGTGACAATAGCGTCGTTAGCAGGGATCGGAAACCGGTATTTTTGGTATGGGAACGAAAACGGTATTTTTTCGTACTTTGTTAATTACTTCATTTCTAATTAGGCAATCTAATAATACTAAGTCGTTATCTGAAAACACAACTGAGTCCTACATTTAGAGTATAAAATAAACCGAAATATATGGTTATTTCGATGTTTTTGCAAAAAACCGGTTTCGATCCCTGGTCGTTAGGCTTCACTTTTAATGCTTTCTTATCTTCAATCGACCTCATGATTCCTGTGGTTTCTGGTTTTGCGTTATTGGGCAGCCCATTTGGTCCATTTGGATTTAATGCCCTATATACAATGTGTATAAATTATTAGTACTTTAGTTTTTTAATGTAGCCAGCTGGACTATCATCTTCGACGTCTGTTACACTGCTTTGTAACAGACGTCGAAGATGAGCTGTTATACTGCTTTGTCGATATAGTCTGGTATTTTTTTAAATCATAATTGAAACATGAAAGCCTTGAATGTTGGTTCTATTTCGTTGTTCATGTGCTCTTTCATGTATGTTCTAATCCTTCTCAACGTAGACTTTAATTTCGATCTCTGTCTTTCATGGACTAAGCTAACTCTTCATGTCATTTGCAATGACAAAGTATGGATATGTCAAATCCGTTAAGTCGTTTGAGTTTATCGCGAACATACAGACATATATAGACGCGGCGGGGGACTTTGTTTTATAAGGTGTAGTGAAAACATGACGTTTATAATGACACTCGTATCACTTTCTTCTATTCTTGTCGGTGCAAAGTTAGCTTAGAAGAACTCTAATTGCTATCAAAAGTCTTATGGCTATGAGCAAACGTAATAACAACTGATATCTGTTATCAAATAGTTGTTTACGTAACCAGCCAACGTGGCCTGTATTATTGATAACAACAATATAATAAAATATTGATGCCGTGTCAAAGAGAAAGAAAGAGCACGCCCAATGGTTGACTTGACTGGTAGAGAATGCCTTAAGGCGATAAATCCGCCATTTGTATTTTTTTGTTAATTTGTGCAATAAAGTTTAAATCATCTTCCTCGCCTTGTCCTGGCATTTTGCCACGGCTCACGGGAGCCTGGGGTCCGCTTGGCAACTAATCCCTAAAATTGACGTAGACACTAGTTTTTACGAAAGCGACTGCCATCTGACCTTCCAACCTTGAGGGTAAACTAGTCCTTCTTGGGATTAGTCCGGTTTCCTCACGATATTTCCTTCACCGAACTGACTGGTAATTATCAAATGATATTTCGTACACAAGTTCCGAAAAACTGATTGGTACGAGCCGGGGTTTGAACCCGCGACCTCCGGATGGCAAGTCACAAGCTCTTACCGCTAGGCCACCAGCGCTCTTTAGCAATAAAGTTTAATAAATCAATAAATGGCTTGTAGTCAAAACACCTTCTCCTACGATCCTGCCTGCATACCCTACACTCCAGTCCTACATATGCAATGTGTAAACACTCACTGCTCGTGCTACTTGCTCCTGACCTGACGTTGCCGGTCCACTGAGGAACGACGCCATACTTGTGGCAGGCTGAGAATTAGGCATGATAATTTTCTATTTTTCCTTGATGACTTTTTATGGTGTTGAGTTGGCTGAACCTTACATCATGGGAGAAAGTAAAGCTCACAGACTCCGTTGGTTGGACCACCTTGAAGGAACGGATGAAGATCGGAACGTGAAAAGAGCGTGTCTGGGCCGCCTAGCAGGAGGACGTCGTATCGGACGCCCCAGGTATCGCTGGAGCGACATGGAGGATCTGCGCGAACTTCAAGTCAACAATTGGCGAGAAGTCGCACAGGACCGAGAAAAGTGGCGCTGTCTTGTGTCGGAGGCCAAGTCTCATTTTGGGTCGCTGAGCCAACGGAGTAAGTAAGTATGGTGTTGAGTGTTGACAAAGAATCGTAAAATGTGGGAGGGATAGTCCTGATCAGATTCCCAGGATACTTACAAACTTTCATAGATTTTTGTTAGGACCATACAAAGTTATCGTCATAACAGAAAATTCTCATGTCCAACCATATTTGTAATTGGCGTCGTTCTACTGTGCGGTCCTTTGAACGCTGCCCGAATAATATAAAAAAAACCTACGCAAACTCATTTTGGCAAAGAGCTGATACTATTCAAACTGCTGGATCGATTTTTATCAATCATAGCTAAGAACCAACGCAAGGAAACTCGCTCTCACGGAAAAAAACGCATCAGAATCGGTCCATCGGTTTGAGAGCTACGATGCCACAGACAGACATTGGCGTCAAACGTATTGGCTCCTCTACACGATGGCCCAGCGTAGGCCAGTCCAAGGGACGCATTTATGCGTTAGAGGGAGCAAGTGATATTACTAACTAATTTCACCGCATAGCTGCGTCCCCTGGCCTACGCTGGGTCATCGTGTAGAGGAGCCCTATAACACCACTTTGTTTGCATCGGGAGTAAAAAAACCGCCTCTGACGTTAACCCAGTGCAGCGTCAGAAGCATGAGCAGGGACATACTGCGTTTCCATCAGAGATGTTCGAGGATGAAGAACCCATAGAAACACTTCATTTACTTATCCTCGCTCAGCCCAGCTCTAGTGGAAACAGCTCCGCGTGCGTTTTTGTACAGACAAAAAACTACCAATGCACCCCGTTTGCTTATTTGAAAAGAGCCCGCTACACACCCTCGCTACGCATCTTCGCACAGCTCAACTACCTCGCACATTTCTGGTGGAATTCTTCACAACGTTCCACATCCTTGCTACGCATCCTTGCACCCAGCTACCTCATCTCTGGCGGAAACGAAGCCGAAACCAGGTATTATCAGTATAAAAACTAGACTTACATATAACAGAGAATATTAGCAGCGCGAACAGTACTCCCAACCACGGCCCGCTGCCCCCCAACACTTTAGGCGTATTCCCACTCAACATATTCCTCAAATTCTCCTTCATTTCCTCCGTCAGCTCCGAATCATTGAGCATATCCAGCAAATTCTTCCTAAGCTCCTGCGGATTTCCATTCTTCAACAATTCGTTGAGCTCTGACTCTTCAAGATTTTCTAGGTTTAAATCATCAGCCATTTTTAAAGGAGGGGTATGTTTTTAGTAAATGCAAGACGACAGAGTAAACAGATATGGCGATATCGGCGAGTTATCTATAGCTTAAAATGTAACGTGGAGCCACGTAAGCGGGTTAAGGTATGAGAGATAGCGATTTTGAAACAGCCTTGGACTTCTTATGATCTTCCCTCATGTCAGCCGTGTGAAGCTCGATACTTGTTTTTGGCAGAATTGTGCTTAACTGCGCGGTAGCCATAGAAAAAAGAGTGAAAGTGAAACAGTAAATTGCCATGTATACACATTATTACGTATAGTTTGACGACCGGTCTGGCCTAGTTGGTAGTGACACTAGTGACCCTGCCTATGAATCCGATGGTCGTGGGTTCGAATACCGGTAAGGGCATTTATTTGTGTGATGAGCACAGATATTTGTTCCTGAATCATGAATGTTTTCAATGTATTTTAAGTATTTGTTTATTATATCTTTGTACCCACAATACAAGCTTTCTTGGCTTGACTTTGTCAATTTGTGTAATAATGTCCTATAATATTTCTTTATTTATTTTATTACAATGACGCTTCATCTTATAAATTGGTCCATCACTTTGATAGTAATTATTAAGTAAAGTTGCCACAAGTGTTTACTGTTTAATTTGTAAAGAGCCATGAATAAGCGAATATTATACTTCATCATTACATTATCCATATTAACATACTAGGTTTTTAATATGCCAATACAATTAACACGGTGATTGTGACAGTCGATTCGTCCCGATGCAGTATGTTTTGAGGGTTCCCTAGTCAACTAGTTTCGCCATGTCCGTCTGTCCGTCCGTCTGCAGCTTTGCTCCATGATAGTTAGTGTTAGAAAGCTGCAATTTGGCATGAATACATGCATGATGCATGGCGACAGAACGGTAAAATATAAACTAAGTACAAATAAAAAGTTTTTTTACGATACCACCCATACAAAAGTATTATTTTTTTGCAATGGTGTGGAGTATCGTTGGATAGGTCTTTCAAAACGAATAACGGTCTCCAACAACCATTTTTTCATAAAGTAAATATTTTCAGAAATAATCGCTCCGAAAGAAAATAAATTTGTGCACCCCCATTTAGCTTTTGAACCGTGGGTCACAAAAAATATGAAAAAATAAATAAAAGCTTAGGTAATAAATACCATTAGAACTATAGCGAATATGATCAGTCCAGCCGTTTTTGAGATATTGCAAAAAGTCTTCTCTCCTTAGTTAAAAATACGTACAAAGCGCTGCGAAGGTATTCCCTCATGCTTGTAATTTACATTATGATACATAATAATAGCCCCCGTTTAGCCTATTCTGACAAAAAGGTAGATGCGGAACCCTACACTGAGCATAGCCCGTCTTGGCCAGTTTTGTATGACATAGGAGACACACGGGCAGACGTAAGCAATTACTATCGCCCATGGACACCTGCAACGCCAGAGGGGTTGTAAGTGCGTTTTACTGTCTTAAGATGGGAATATGCTCTTTTCTTAAAGCTTTGAAGGTATTGTTCTGTTCAAAAAACCATTGCTTTGAAGAGTTGGTTTTGGTAATAAATACCAGAACACATATTTAAAACAATTTTATTCTCTACTATCTTTTATTTTATTTATTTAGGCATATCTTCAAGAACGCACAAGTGCCGGCAACGCACTTACAACCCCTCTGGTGTTGCAGGTGTCCATGGCAAGCGGTAATCCCTTACCATCAGGTGATTCGTCTGCCTCCACTATCCAAAAAAAAAACCTGTCACCCACCTATCCAAAGATGTCCTGATGGAGATGCACAGCAAACGGAAAAAGGGTTGCTCTAAATGTACTTGGCACCGTAGCGTGGAGCAAGATTTGGGTGTATTGTGGATGGAGTGGGAGGAGCTTAAGTTACGTAAAAAAATCTAGAACAATGTTTGTGATTGTAATAGAACTGTACCACATACTGTATTTGCCCAATAAACCACAAATAAAGGTGACATTAGGATGCTATCATGTTTGTACAATACAAATACAATGATTACTTAAAGCCACGGATAGACTAGGAATAATTGTCCCACAACATCATATGTAGGGTGCGCTATGTCACCCGACATTGCTGGTGACATCTGTCATGGGACAATTGTCCCTAGTCTATCCATGGCTTAACTTAAGGCGGCCAACTGTTCCAGTTTCTGAACAGTCCCAGATTTTATGCTTCAGTCCCGCATTTAAATGTTTATAAAAAATGTCCCATAAATAGCCTAAAGGGCCTGAAGGCACCTGAAGGCTGAGGGAATCTGTGCAACATTCCATCCAATACTAATAAAAAAATAAATAAAACATTTATTTGTAAGTTAAAATAAATACATGTTTGCATTGAATATGCTTCTACTGCAGTGGTGGAATAATATATTATTGCATAGGGTCAAGGCGGAAAAAGTAGCACAGCTTGAACAGTGAGTCAGTCGCCGAAGTATGGCCTCTCTAGTGTTGAAATTAGGTAGAGTGAGCCACTGTACCCATCTTTTTTCTACCGAGCCACTGTTCCCTCTTTGACCTTATGCATATTGTTGACACATCATTGACATCTCATCCATAGAAGAATAATGTAAGTATATAATTTTTTTTGTGAAGTTAGTGAAGAAATTGTGTGCATAAGAATGTAATGCAATTTAATAAATTACAAGGCGTAAAGTATGACAAACAAATCGATTAACACATAAATGTCGCCTTAATCCATGCGTGACTAAAAAAACATTTTTTTACGCATGAGCATAGAAATGTCGAACGCAAACGCTAATATTTAATACAATTGATATGCCTTGCGAGCAAATTAAAAATTACCACCTACATTCCGATAATCTCGATTTCTCATATAATTATGTCTATAAATAGCTAAAGGAGTATACAATAAATATTCTTACCTGTTAAACTGATCACAACAAGCCCAGGAATGATGAAAACTGAGTTAGAAAATGCATGCTCCAACGGGCCATCTTGGCCCCCACTTAAGTCCACCATTTTGCTTTAATACTGAGATATTTCCCTCTAATACTGTGACGGTACGCCGGATAAACTAGTTAAGATTATAGGGAAAGCATATTTTTCACTGCCACTGCCGTTTTATAAGAAAACACGAATAAAATCTGTGTCGCGAAAGTTCGCTTCTTTCCGATGGTGTCAACAATGTGTGTGACAGTTGTAGTGATGTGGTTAGTTGATTCTCATTCCGGTTTTTCGGCGAACACCGGTTTTGGTTTAAGGTAAACGATTATTTAATTTTATTCTCAAAGTCATGGTAATCCAATTAATCGAGATTTCACTTTGAACTTACTATGCTTTATATTAAAAACGTGAGCGGGTTATTAAAGGAGTATCACCGCAATCTTCCGCCGGATTGCAGTACTAGCATTGCTAGAAAATAGCGTTTCCTGCATTTCACACGATTTTTTCGCAAGGGCGTAGCCAGCAAGTGAACTGGGTATGTATTATTTGAGCTCCCCCCCCTCCCTGCTCCTACCTTGTTCCTTCGATTAACCTCCTGACTGGGCCTGAAAAATTTGCTATATTAAATTGAACTTTGTCAAATTTACAATCAGTCAAAACTTAATTGTGGCTAAATATGTACGTTGTGTAGGACGCTAGTCTTCAGGTGTTATCGCGTCTAGGTGTAATATTTCGCTAAGACCCAGGAGCAGTGACGTAGCGTTTTTGTTTTAGCCGTGGGCGAACTCGTATCTATAAGGCCCTTTTCTTTCATGTGTCCGCCGCAATGGGCCGCTTTGCCTACGCCTTGCTACGCTACTGCTACTGCAGAACTTAACAGTCACACGATTTTTTGTTCTCTATGTGAGAAGGGTTTATTTGCTCCTACTGCTCTGTATCATTTTATGAAATAATCAATGAAACAAGATACTATAAACGTAAGTTTTATTATTAAAAATACACAATATGTATTCTTTTGGCCTTAACATTACATTAGTGTAAACAATAGGTACTTAATATAATATTCTACTAACGAGACAAGGCGATACAACAGTTTATTACGGGCACATTATATACAACTATTAATAAAATATTTTGTAAATAATCAGGAGTAAAAATAGTAACATAATTCATTATCATTTTAAGATTTCATGGAATGTTGACCCTTAAAAGCTACAATGTCATTCGTAAACTAATAAAATGTATATAAACGACCTTAAATTATATTATTTATTTACATCTGGTTACAAGCGATGATATAATTCCCTCCAATAAAATTCAGTCATGTTTGGACGTTTTTAAATATATAATATACATTTTGAAGTCCCTCAACTTTGAAAAGAATTATCACAGAATAATTTGAGGCGATCTTCAAATTTAATTCGAACTGGGTAATTTTGAAACTTACCATCGATTTACAATACTGAATTCACAGCTAAATCAATTTCTACCAAAATATATTTTAGTTAAAAAATTATTGGTGAAACCTCACACGTTACGAATCGGGAGAAAATGTTAATAATTATTTGTATAATTAATTACTCGAAAAAGTTATCGTAATGTAAGGCACTTTTGGAATGACATTGAGCGTATATATCCGCGTATAATCTAAAATATATCACCAAAATTTATACCTAACATTTTTTTATAAACAATGCAATGTTTTGACACATTACCGGTTTTTGAGATTCTTTTTTACAAAATATATTACTGATATAAGAATTATATTAAATAGGATTTAATAGAAATGTATATTGTTGCCGATTACAATGAAAGAAGTTAGATTTATACCAATAACATGGCAATACAGAACTATAAAATTTCGTACAATTTGCAAACATCGTTTAAATCCACGCAACGCTTATAAAATAAAATTAATGTTTTTTGTAACCTTGCATTAATTACATATAGTTTGTGTGGATGAAAGCAATATTTTAATTAACTATAATTTCATCTATTTTATTTATTTCTTAACGGTAAAACTCAATTCTTCTTCAATGGGTCGAAGTTATCTATTGAAAAATCATCGTTTCCAAAGGTGATCCCTCTGCTGAATCCATCCTGGGAACAAAAGAAAATCAATGAGAAACATTAACGAATAGGTACCTAATCCAACATTTTCTTATATTATATTGGGCGCTTTTATGCTTCAACGAGGCAGACAATAACACGATTTATCGTCACACTAAAACAGAGGACCTAAATGTGGTTGTAACCATAGTAAAGTATAAAAGCACCCAGTGTCTTACACAATAAAACACATATACTTATACTTAATCAGTTAAGTAGTAGAACTAAGTTTACTACTACTAATAGAAGACAATAATTTCTCGTAAGTACAAAGGTCTGCGCATAGCAGTGGGGCATTTTTGTGATGATAGTATTATCACTATTTGAATCCCAAGTGCAAGATTCTTGTTAAAATATTTGATGTTAATTGAATACAAAGATATAAACAAAAAAGTTACAGCTACAACTCACCATTCGCAGAGCTGTAGAAAACAAATTAAAATACTAAATATTCTTTCATAAAACGACCTCATCATTTTATTTCTAACTCTAATATTCCTAAAATAGGTTTCTGTTTTGTTGTCTGTACGTGTTTTGTGATCGTCGCGAATGTCTTTTATATATTTCTAAATATTAAAAAGACAACTATCTTCTAAAGCGTAAACTAGAACAGAAAAATAAAAAACCTACCTTCATCTCCGAAATAGTTTTATCTAAGAACCCGTTGAAACTGCTATCAAGCTCCACCGTCTGCTTCTCACTGAGATTGCCGAAGCCATTGAAAGCGGTCCCATAGCCGTTGCCAAAGATATTGTTCTTCTGCTCGATAGGGTCGTACCCGCTCAGACCGTTTGTGAACGAAGTGTTGTTAAAAACCGATGTTTGGAGGTTAAAATCGGAAATATCGTAGTTGGGTTGGTTGGTTTTTGTGGTGGCGAAGGGTGAGGTTAGTTGAGGGGTGTATTGGTTGGAGACGGCGAAGGGGGTGGAGCCGAAGAGGTCACTACCGTTTTGTACGGGGGGTTGGGGGGTTTGAGGGTGCTGCGGGGAGGGTTGTTGGGGCGTGTTCTGGCGTTTCGACGCTTTTGGTGGAGGCGCCACTGAAACCAACGAAATAAAATAATAAGTTTAAACTTTTAAATAATAATCAACACCATAATACAAATATATTATTACACTACAAAAGACTAAATTTAATAAAGAAGTTAATATTTGGAATAAACTTTATCAAATGAATTGTAAATTACCAAAGATCATACCGAACACGGAACTCTTATAAGTTATAATTATAACAGCGGCGACAGCGCCCGCCTGGCGGCGGCTATGAGACTATTAGTATGAAAACCTATGAAAGTCACATAAATGCCATGATGAGCTAATTTTTTAAATTCATTCTTCACGCATGTCGCACATAGCTAACGTTCACAATATTGCGTTAAATGCATGTTTGTATACTTACGCAGCGGTGGTGTGGTCGTGACGCTTTGGTCGGGCGGCGTAGAGTAGCGTGGGGCGGTTTCCGCCTCGAACGCGCGTGGGTCAAAATCTGTAACAAAACAAATATGTCATGGTGTTATGGTTTCCAGAACTGCTTAGGATGCACAAGTAACTTATCTTAAGCATTTAACAAAGCGAATCATCTGAATACTTAATATACTTGTTAAAGGTACGTTTCAGCAGTTTTCCTTCGTACATTCTTTAGCTTTTAGCCTGTTTATTTCGATTTGTTATATTATCTCTTTACGTTTACGCAAACTTATTCAATTGTGTAGTAAGTGCAGTAAATACTGAATGGAAAATAAGGTGCTTACAGTATCCTCCTAAATCCCAGAGTCATTTTTGAAGTTTAGAATTTCGAAGCTTCTATTCCATAATAGGTCAAAACTCGATTTTATTTTGTCATTTTAAAAGAACATTGAGACTTTTTAGGGTATTATTACTTACCACTGTCCGAGTCAGAGTTGAGCAGTAGGCCTTCCAATTTGGTGCCTACGACTGGGTTCTTGCCCGACAGATCGCCCAGGAGCTTTCTGAAATGTGATGCAAAAATAGGGTATTATAGATTTATTCATTATTTTGTTTAAATATTAATAGAATACAACGTTATTAAGTGATTTTTTTACGAATGCAATGTGTTGCCTAGTAGCCGACCACTGCTCACAATAATTATCAACATTTATTAATGAATTCAAGGAATTTTCTAAAAGTTGATTATTACATAATCATAAATTATAAAATCCATTCTAATGGGAACAGAACGCTATACCATCTAAGATAACATCTAAGAGCAATTCCTAGCTGAGCAACTTTTCAAATCTCGAATTTTTGAAGCTATGTTTCTGTCGCGCTGCGGTGGGCGGGAGCCGGAGCTATCTAAGTGTGAGTGCGCGCACACAGACGCGAGACTCGTGCGCTCGCTCATTGCGCGCCGTTCCGTCGACATCGCCCGCGAGCCAGACGGAATTTATTCTGCGCTGCCCGACGCAAGTTGTTTTTGTTGTTACCACGTAATATTGTTTTTCATTTTTATATTATACTGTATCTATTACACCCTAATACCAAACACCCTATCACCTGTACTAAATGTATTTTACACCTATGATGACGAAATAATAAATGATTGATTGATTGATATTAATTACCATATAGGTAAAAACTGCAAAAAAGAATGATGTCTCAGCTTCGGTTGTCGTCGTACAGTCAAGTGCATATGTATCGAAAGAATCGTCTCATAAATATGGTACTAACGCTCTTATTACACTGGAATAAGATGCTATGGGACATATTTTTGAGTAAGATGTGTACACCCATATTTTTACACTTGACTGTACCTATCCGTATCAGTAAGTTGGGAGTGATCATGGTGTGTTGTGAAAATTTGTATGTAGGTATAAAATAAATATACTTATGGTTAAACTACAATCTATTTAACTTGTAGTACGATGGGGCTAAACTTGGGCCGCCTTATTGAAGAACGTATCGCAATGACAATCTGGGTAAAGTATGTTGGGGTAATGCCGGACAATTTTGGGACCAATTGAGAGAACTCGTGAAAAAATGTTTTTTCGAGATCTCAACACGTGACAGATTCTTGAAGTACGTAGCGAATCGTTAAATAATAACCGTAGATTCGGCCTGAATTTTGGTAATCTTCAATATAGAACGGTTTTAGTTTTGTACCTGTGTAAAGATGAGACATACTTTTTTTAGGGTAACGAGTGTTTTGCCATCAAGGGAGAACATTGGATGGTGAAAAAAAGTTGCTTCTAATGGAAAGAGAATAAGGTATCATAAAGAAATAGGTCCGGTGTCTACCCTTTTGTATCCGATCTTAACCCGGATACAAAAATTGGTAAAATTGTGGCTCTCAAACTTTGATACCTATGTCATAAGGCAATTTGATAAGTAGACAATGTGCTAAGAAACCTCTTATTGTAAGGTTTACCCGAAGTAATAAAAAAAACCACTAAAATAATAGATACGTTGCGTAGTTTTGACAATTTAAGATTTCATGAACTGTACAGGTTTAGGGAAAGTGTAAATGTATTGTTTATTGAATGGAATGTACTGGAAGATATTAAGTACTTAAGTAGGAGGGACAAAAATCAAAATAAAAAATAATCGTGCCCAGTCATTTTTAATGAAGGTCGCCAAAAAAATAAGAATCAAACTTAGAAATCAAAAAGACTAAGTAGTTCTTTAAAAAAGGTCAAGGTCACTGAGAGCCCATCTTGAAGTATGGAAATAATTAAAATTGCGATTTTGTTGGTTTAATTTGCAATTATGTATATATATTTATATATATACATAATTGCAAAATTAAACCAACAAAATACATAAAGAGTAAAGTAAATATATAGGAAAAGAGAGCCTCTTGAAGCATTTTAAGGAAACTAATTTCGAAGCCCTATCTCTATTTTGTATCCGAAACTAGCAATGTATGTATGCGTGCACATCTCTAAATGCATCCGTATGTGTAGGTACTTTATTGCGAAAAATTGCTCATTTGCTATCTAATTTACTCGATTTTGTTATAAATTTCAACATGTATCATCATCCCTATACAATATAAATACTCTTTATTGCACACCTCAATAAAAGAAAACAATACAAAAGAAAACATACACATAAGCACAGGTAAACAACATGCGGCCTTATCGCTAAAAGGCAACCTTTGGGTTGCGGAAATTAAAAAAATTACATTGTCAGTAACCGTCGCGCTGGTAGTGGTACTGGATAAAAATAATGGTCCGAAAGTGTGATCAAGAAAACAATAAATGTGATAATTAAGGTCAGTAGGTAAATTGAAGAAAATTTAAAGTTTGATAATCACTGCTGTTTTTTAAATAGGTAAAGATCTGATTGTTTCTGGTCCGATCTTTACCTGGAAGGGTCAAGATCGTATATCGGTCTACAGCAGTGCTAGGTCTGTTAACACAATTACAAAAACAAACACAGTTTCATCACAATACGCAAAATAAATTACAGAGCGAAGATCGGATAGAAGGAAGAATTCGCGAAATTTACCTTGCTCTCTGTGATTGCACATAGCACAAGCCCGACTCCCTGAGCGACGCGGGGACACTGACAGACGAGGCGCAATGAAATGGCGTCTTACACAATGTTGCCAACATTAAAAAATAAAGCCAAATTAGGGGGAGATGAATGTCCTACGTTCTTCACCCGCATCCGGTATTTACCCAACATACCTTAATCGTTGAACCGCCGCATTTCAAAATGGCCCTTATTTTGATATCGGCTAGCCGTAATGTAATACGGCGGATTATACAATACGACTGCGATACTTATATATAAATCCCCTCGTCAATGTAATTTCATTAAATTTGCTATCTAGTGGCAAACATCAAAGTAGTTATCTTTTACTTGTGACGCACAAGTGTGAGCAATGTAAAATACTATATTTCAAAAAAAAATTGCCTACTACGTAATAAAAGAAAATGTGATTATTAAATTATAATACGAAAGGTGGTCAAATCGCAAAATGCTGTCGTTTTATTTAAAATAATGAAATAATTAGACCAGTTCCGAAAGTACCGAGAAATCCCGGTTCTTTAAAACAGTACCGGTTCTGCAATCCTAATAAGGATGTTATGCCCATCACTATTCCTTCTGTGTACGTATATTTAGAAACTGTCTCCGCCTCCAATTCGTGCGATAAGGACAACTGCAGCTCGGACCGAAATTCACTCGCAAAAAACTCAAAAATCGAGGTTTCGCTCTCGACTGTTTCCTCCTCCAAAACGCAACTAATCATTATGAAATTTTGGAAATTGCAAGAGGAAGAAATAATCTGTGCCGCTATGTTTTGATTTTTTGGATATTTTTTGTCATATTTGTATACTGAGCCTTTTTTTACAGCCAATTCAATTGAGCCGTTTTTGCGATTTTCGAGGCGCTGTATCTTTCTTCAAAATAAAATAATCCAAAAAAAGCAAAACATAGCGGCACAGATATTGATGATATTGATCTTATTTGAAAAAATCACTGCTCTAGGTTAAAAATCCAGGGAGGAATCAGTCGAGAGCGTTTGTATGGAAAAATCGCAACTAGGAATTCCTCCTAACTTTGGCCGTACGATAAGTAAATTAATAAGATACCATTCATTTTACTTTTTTCAGGATAAGGGGCTTAAAAAAATCTAGTCTGAGAAGTTTTCACGACTTTTCACGAGTCACCTTATGATACAAGGAGCAACGACACTAGTGTTGCATAAACACCGGTAATTTACCGGTAACTCACCCAGTATCATTAAGCTAATTTTACAGTGTAACTCACGTACTCTTAGTCACTCTTGCGACATGTTTCAGAGAGCCTAGGTGTCCATTTTCAAGCATAGCCACGCGCCGCGTACTGTCGATGTCGCTCGCCGTAATGATGTTAGTATAACTCAAGACAGTTTAAATTCGATTTACTTACCCAGTGCTGAAGTTCGTCTTCCCATTGTGTTGTGGCGGCGGCGTCGACAACAGAAGGTTGTTGTCGTTGGTGGAGTTGAATGTATCTGTGGATGAGTTGTGCGACAGCGCGTCTTGGCCTGGAAATAATAGCGAAAAGAAGATTTTAATGATTGAGGAACACTATTCGGCGCAATATTATCTATCACAATTTGGCACTTGAAGCAAAAGTTTCAAATTTGTACAATAAATGTATTCTAACTTATCCGGGGCGAGACCAAGATGATAAAAGCCAATCTAAAAGTGAAAACGTATTATATATATCACTTGTCTGGGCACTCTGGTCTTTCGGCCGAGACTACCTTTGCTCTACTTTAAAACTAGCAATTCGTTTTTGAGCCAAATTAACCGCTATACTACAGTACATTTTGCACGGGTATGTTGTTCGTCTGCGTGTTGAAAACAACGACCTTAAATATAAAGTTTTTTTTTTAATACTAACCGTTGCTATTTCCCTCAGGAGTTTTAGTACCATTCATAGCGCTGAACCCATTGGCCAGCGTAAGAGATGCGATCTGCTTATCCAAGTCGGCTGGTGCCTTGAACTCTGCGATGTCTGACAGATTGTTGCGCGCCAGGTACGCTGATAGGTCGTCCTTGTAAGTGATCTTCGATAGCTCCTGAAAATGCGATTTGAGAGGTTAAAGTTAATAAAGGCAGAAATAAAAGAGAAAATGTTGCATATTTTTTTATGAAAAACAAATTCAAGATTTGTCATTTACAAAATACACTTAGCCGCAAAATTTCATGGCCACTTTATGAAGCTTGCTGTACAATTACATTCCTACTATAATATTATAAATGCGAAACTAACTCAGTCCGTCTGTTACATCTTCACGTTTAAACAGCTGTACCAATTTTGATTGTTCATATATATTTTTTTAATGGAATACAATAAAATAACTGCACGTAAAATGTATAGAAAAAAAGGAAGTTTTGTAGAATAGTTAAAAAAATATTTTCTTATGTTTTTGACCCTGTTTCTGAGAACTTTTTGATTCATTCTCGTATATCCATTTAATAATTTTTTATTTAGTCTGAAATAAAGGTGTTTTATTTTTGTATTTATTTAATAGAACACAGTCATATATCAAAAGTGCATAACATGCACATAAATCTAACTACTAAAAATATATAGTATATTTTTGATTTCTATTTAAGGTTATTCTTACTTGTAAACGATTTTTGTACGTGTTCATCTGTAACTCCAACTTCTTGTTCTGTAGCGACAGCTTCTGCATTTCGATGTATTTGCCGTTGTCATTCATGAATCGCCTAGAAAAAAAACGGCCATTTCTAAATAAACTGCTTAAAAACCGGTATTTACATCTATAGGTACATCACTACAAAGACGTCAATGATGTTGGTGATGTACGTATTCTTTAGGGCCTCTACATGTGCGTGCGATATATCGGCCCAACAGAGTGAGATGGAGCGATAGCTGCCGATATATTTCGCTGATAGTACGTGTACGTACGTGTAAAATTTCTACCGCTTGGCGCGTTAATTGTTAAATGTCTTTTATATTTTCAACGTGTTAAAACTGTGATTTTATTTTTTTCAATCATGGCGCCTTTTATATTAAAACAGATAGGAATTAGTTAATTAATTAATTTATTTATTTTACAGGATGTGTGGTTTACGTCTTATTGGTGTCCATTATACTGTTTACTATATACATACCTATACGCCAAATCGACCGCCTGTCCAATAGTAAGCGTAATCTCCGACGCCAACTTCGTCGAAATAAACACGAAGCACTCATGCTTCTCGACGTGCCCGTTCGCTTCGCCGCCGTGCTTCGCGATGAACGAGAAGTACTTCTTCGCTCCTTTGTCGTCCGCGCAGTAGGATATTCGGTGTAACGGGAACTGGTACATTATGTTGTTTGAGCGTGGCTCCTGTAATAAGGAAAATATTTCTCTTTAAATTTTGTTTTATTTACGTAAGCGGTGAACGGTTAAAGAGCCACGCGACGGTGAGATTTTTACGCCAATTAATCCAGTCTAGTTAGAATTTTATATAAGTAAATTATAAGTTTGGGAATAATATTTTTTTTTGTAAATGAAATGTTTATTGGGACATAAAATGACAAGATACAGTACAATTTAAAATTAAATAAGTAAACTAGCTAATCAACAAAACTAAACTACATGTATTTTAAAACTTAATATAAACTTATAAATAAAAAATGCTCCCCAGGTCGTTATCATGAGGTATGGTGCCCATAAGACTGGCAGCGTTACCTCTTTGGATGGCCAGACTTAGTCTCTGGCCGAAGTAGCTGCCAGCCCTCTCATTATTTTATTAAATAGGTATTTTTGATTTGTGTTTTTTTTAAGTACTGAGTCACACTACTATATATAAAAATTGGAAATTTCCAATTTTAGTAGCCTAGAAGGCAGACCTTTAGGAAGGTAGGGCGTTAGCCAATCGGCCTCCGCAATGAGGGGCTTCGACACTTTTTCCTTAGAATGTGACATACAAGGTGCCCGTGAGCATTACGAGAGATTTTAACGGTGCATTCCTGGTAATATTTAGAAACTAAAATGTCATATAAAATCTTCTGGATTAGGCCTAGTTTCAGAGATAAATAAATGTTTTTCGAAATCATTCTTTCGCCATAAGTCGGTACAAAACACATTGGTATTGCCACTTTGAGGTCTAGTCTGGACATACCTATTGATTGACATCGAAAAATTAAAAAAATGTATTCGAGAGGCTACCCCCAAATAAAAGAAAACTTTTTAGTTAACTTTAGGTTATGTGTTTATCAATAAAAATTACGTTTTATGTACAGGAGTGTTAAAAAAAAAGGAAAAAAAAAAACAAACAAAATTTTTTTTTGTCGAATTTCAAAAAAGTCATGTAGGTACTTAACATTTTTCGCTTTTGTTGCCATCAGGAATGCTCCGTTAAAATCTCTCGCAATGCTCACGGGCACCTTGTATATTTAATTGTATTATTTATATAAATTATGTGCAACAACATTCCTAGAGTAAATAAGCTTCGGTCTGTCTAAAATACAAGACAACAGCTACCTACAACAATAGTTATTTCTTTTACAAGGGGGCAATGTTGTTGTTTAACCGCTCCTGCTGATATTGATACCCGAGCAAGCGAAATATTCCAAAATTGAACCACGAGTGGTCGAAAAGTGGAATATTCAGCGTTGCGAGGGTTTCAAGGTATGAGGGTTAAACAAATTTTGTCTCCGAGTTCAAACACAAACATTTTCACCACACCAACGTGAGGCAAATACCTACTAACTATGAAATACCAACAAAAATCAAACCGAATCAAATCCAAATGAACGTAATAAAAAATTATCATTCAAAATCATCATTTAAAAGTCAATTCTACCACCCAAACTTCATAAAACATATGGCAGAAACTATATCTCAACGGTGGAACCGTTCTCTAAGCACCATACTGGGCTGGCTGAGATGCAGGATCAGTATCGCCGTTATACGTGCCACCAGCATGTGTATCCGAGGCACACGCCATCGGTTTAAGTCCACTGCCAGGTGGCTTGGGTTCGACGACGGTGCCGCTGGGCTGGCTGAGATGCAGGATCAGTATCGCCGTTATACGTGCCACCAGCATGTGTATCCGAGGCACACGCCACCGGTTTAAGTCCACTGCCAAGTGGCTTGGGTTCGACGACGGTGCCGCCCTTCCACACATCGATTGAAACCCCTTTTCTACCCTACCTATGTATTATCTAACCCTTTGCTTATGTATTACTTATGATTGTTATATATGATTTATAATTGTTAAATACATACATGTGCACTTGTATGTGCGTGAAGTAGTGGAAATGGATTCTACCACCCAACATAAGGAAGCAACCCAAAATTTGCATTTGATTACTTTGCCTTACATGTGGATAAAATGCAACTTTCTCATTAGTTTTTGAACAATCAAGAGGACCTTTACCAGTTGGTGTGGTGAAAACAAATCTTGTCAGTAGAAAACGGAGCGAAATTCATATGCCTCAGCCATAAGTACTCTGTTTCTATCGGTTTTCTACTCGGGCGGCCATGCTCAGCTAATCATAAATCATGGTTCACGGCAATAGCGACGTCCGGTTCACTTTCCAATGGCAAGGCCACTCTTTATTGTCTAGACTCTGAGCGGATTAAATTGACCCTGACAACGAAACTAATCCCCGTTTCAGACTACACTATCTATTAGGCTTTATTACTCGTGTATTGCCTACTACCCTCCCTGTACTATTTACCCTAACTGCATTTGCATCGCCCGACCGAATATGGCCCTAATAGAAATAGTTTACTTTGTCCAAGATAATTAAGAAGACCAAGAGTCCTCACTCCATACAACGGTTTTGTTACAAAAATACTATTATTTTCGCAGTCTACATCTAGCGTCAAGTAGCGGAACTGTTAGTACTGCTACTCGACAATAGATGTTGCGGCAAACAAAAAGTAAAAGTTTAATGCTCAACGATTTTCCGCTAATATTGTGACTATGTAGAGAAATCTATTTTTACAAACTTTTATTTATTATATTAACCTGACCGTTGTCTGTTTGTAATCAAATCTTGCAGGTTAAATTTGATCCACTTCCGGGTTTCCGATTGAGCTGAAAATTTTCGTACATATGTAAGTCGGGTGACAATGCAATATATGGTACCATCGAGCTGATCTGATGATGGAGACAAGAGGTGGACATAGGAACTCTGTGATAAACCTAGTGTTTGGGGTTTTTAGAATTTGCTCGATGAGTATTAGTTGCCTGTGGAAAGAAAAGTACAGTCAGCGATAAAAGCTTGTACCAAAAATGAAATTTTTGCCAAAAACTTATTTACTCCTACGCTTACTCTGGTTATAACATTAGCTGAAAATCTAGACTTTTTGTTTGCCGCGAGCCGCGACATCTATGGTCGAGTAGCAGTACTGAGAGCTTACTTGACGCTAGATGTAGACTACGAAAATAATAGTATTTTTGATAACAAAACCGTTGTATGGAGTGAGCACTCTTGGTCTTCTTAATTCTCTTTGACTTTCTATAGCCTGTGGTACATCACTCGATTGTTCAGAGCGCTTACTGACTAGCAAGAGAAATCATTGAGGTTAGTATAATCTCTCTTTGCTCTTCACGTGACCACGTATCATACAAAGACGAGAACTTAAGCACTACGAGTATGACCTGTATTTCAACGTGCGACAATTTGCTTTAACCTTTTGACCGCCACAGACGTCATATGACGCGCGCGGCTACAGCCCAATATCAACCTTCATGCGTACCGACAAGGTTCACGATTACGCGCCGCGTGCGATAGGCGTGGCGTTCAAAAGGTAGTTGAATAAGTTATTTACACTGCCAGATAAACAGCAATAGATATTCTACGAAGTTCGGACGTAACGGTCTCATTAAACTAACTGCCACTTGACTGACATAACTTGCATAATAAGAACATGTCAATAGAATCCCAATGAGACCAATAAGCAGATGTCATATGGGGACAAATAACGTAAGTCCCAAATTTACGGAAGATCAAGAAAATTGTTATTTTGACCATGAAATATTGCGTTTATGTATATAGTTGTCATACAATTCAATAAAATGTAAGGAATCGAATGGTACAGTCAGCTGCAAAAATATGTATCGAGAGAATCGTCTCATAAATATATGGTACTACGCTCTTATTACTCTGGAATAAGATGCTATGGGACATATTTTTTTCGCATCTGTATTAAAAAAACGTCGATCGATACACGTACGGAGATGTCATTCTTCACTCGTCCTGAGTCTTGCCAGATATGTCGGCACTCGTGAGGTAATGACATATTTTCCGCACTAGCATCGAAATGTACTATTTCCTACTCCTCTCACATCTCATTAACATGAATATAAGAACATACATAAACGGTTTTAAGAAAAGTCTATATTGTCTATTCCTGATAACAGCACTTGTGCTTTAAAATCGCTATAACGTTACTGCGATTAATGGCTTCCAACCTAACAAAATCAAAACTAATACAGTTTCAAAGTGCATTGCTGCCAACTTACAAAATATTCATTTGGTTGCATAGTAGAAACAATTGCTTTATAAGTCAGAAACACGCATGTGACACCCGTAATATAGCAACATCCATAGACTACGAAGATCGCTTAGCGTTGCTTGTTAGTTTCCATATGCTACTGTGGCTAAAAACGAGACGAAAAATGTCAAAAAAATTTATTTAGCAAAGAGCAAGTACCCCCGGTACTCATGAGTTACGAGGAGGTGTCGCTGACCGGCCGGACCGGGGCGGGCCGGGCGCGTAACAAGGTAGACTCGCGTATCTTAGCTATATTTTTGCTTTGTTTACCTAAATTAAGATTTATTTTTGTTGACTCGTAGGAAAAGTATTGTATGCAACGTTGTAAAAGTGGATCAAAAAATGCTCACATTGTAACTCACGCCACTCGCCTTTTTTGACCCTTCTTATAAACCTGTTACATAAAATACTATTTTTCTATCCATTTTTTTTTTTGTTATAATATTCAACATACTGTGTCCAGTAGGTACCCAATTCTCCTCTCTTCCTGTCTAGGTGTGTGTCTTTACCACATTTCCTAGTCTATCTATAGAGCGGTGGAAAGCACCAAATTAGCCAGCTCTAGATAATTCGTGTCATCGAGCTAATGGCTTCCTGTAATCATGTCGCTGACGTACAGTTACTGTCGGCACGTTGCCTAAAGACAGAGTATAAATATTGTTTTTCTACTCGTTGACTGTAATGGTTGAATTAAGATTTAGTATATACTGAACTATAATTGCGTACTTTTCATGGGCACCTATACTTTACTCAACTACTTATCTTTTCGTTACGCTGTAGTCAACTATTAAAAAAAAAATTACCAATCACGTGCGCTCCCATAGAAAATACTAAACGGGGGACGAGCGAGCGGGGGACTTCGCGCGTTTATGTCTTTTTGTCTACTGAGATACTAAGTAAGTATTTACAAATTTTATTTAATTATTTAGGTTTTACAGTAAAAAAGTATTATTTTATATGACTCGTAGAAAAATATTGTATACAATAGTGACATAATCAAGCTTTTCAATCTCGTACCTAACTTAGGATTTGTTAGAAAAGTCTTGTAATGAACTTTGACCACGATTAGGTTTCAAGGTCTGATGATGAAGCCGGAAGATGGCATTGCATGATGGAATATCGAGTCATAAGCATGTTTTTCTAGTGTTTTTTTAACTATTAATTTATTTATTTTACATATAGTGAGGCCCTCTGGTGGCGCAAGATATAACGAATATTTTTAGTTCGAGACACGTTCGAGATATACGAACTTATTTGAGGCGCGAGGCCCTTTGGCCCGCGAGGCCGTAGGCGGTGCCCCACGTCGCCTACGCCTAAAGCCGCCTCTGAAAATAGGTAGGTATCTTTGATCCCTAATAATCAGATCGAGCGTGAAACCTTAACTAGCAGTTTCCATAAAATCTCACGCTCGCATTCCTATGAATAAACAACGGTTACTCAATGCTATTGGATAATAGTTTTATTATTTACCTCACGCAAACGCGGACGAATATGGCGGCTATTTTCACTTTTCGCGAGCAGTTACGCAACTTTAACTATGATAATATGTCAGTTCAGTCTTGTAAGTATCATGGTGGATATAGCATAAGTTGTGCTACATCCCGTATTGTATTTTACGAGCTATAAAATACCTGTATCCCTTGATAAAATACTCAAGATGATAATACTCAAGAGCCCGCAGCAAGCTCAGCTGAATTTCACCTTCCCATACAAACTGAGTTACGTTCTCCTTTTAAAACTACGAGTTGGATTGTAATGAAACTTTGCACATAAGTACAATGACATGAGATATATCAAAGAGAATTTGAAATAGCGATGGATTATCAAAGAAAATTTTGTAGCTACAGTAAATTTACTGCCATCTTTCGACACATTATTAAAACTTTTAGAACGCTATTTAACTTGGATCCTTATTCTTTCAATGATACGTGTTAAATTTGTTAAATATCAAAAGTGGCGCCATCTTACCGGCCCAACCTAAAGGTTATGGCGCCATCGCTCGAACCGATGCCGCTATACTTTTAGCCATTGATCTATTAGATAGCGCCACTTTTCGATATTTAACAAATTAAACACATATCAGTGAAAGGATAAGGATCAACGTCAAATGGCGTTCTAAAAGTTTGAATCATGTATCGAAAGATGACAGTAAATTTACTGAGGCTTCAAAGTTTTCTTTGACAATCCACCTCTATTTCAAATTCTCTTTGGGTAATGAGTTTAATATAGCTCCACGAAATAGAGCCAAAACAAGTTTTTACGAAAAACTTAAATTCAATGTATTTTACAAGCTTTTATTTACTTTCACCTGACCGTTGTCTGTTTGTAATCAAATCTTGAAAGTTAAATTTGATCCACTTCCCGGTTTCCGATTGAGCTGAAAATTTGCATACATATGTAAGTCGGGTGACAGTGCAATATTATGGTACCATCCAGCTGATCTGATGATGGAAACAAGAGGTGGACATAGGAACTTTGTCCTAAAACAACGCAACCTAATTGTGTTTGGGGTTTTTAGAATTTGCTCGATGAGTATTAGTTGCCTGTGGAAAGAAAAGTACAGTCAGGGATAAAAGCTTGTACCAAAAACGAAATTTTTGCCAAAATCTTTTTTTAACTACGGTATCTGAAGCTACATAAACAAATTACAGGCATACCTTACCAAATATATCTTATCTTATTGTAATTACAAAGTTTCATACTCGTATTATCATGTTATTAGAAGTTTGATTTGACAAATCTGCGCGTCATCATGAATGACACGAACTATAGGGACCGTGCGCGTTGGAGGATCTGCCATCTTGTGGCCTGAATCGGAACCATAAACATGCACATTTACACGTCACGTGTTTTCTTGTGCATAGTAGGTTCTGCCATCTTGTGGGCTACATCGGAACAATAAACATCACATTTACGCCTCGCGCCAAAAATCTGACGGCTCCTGTGCTGCCTCCTACAGTTCATGCACGCTCCCTATACAGACACACTGTCTCGTTTGATTCGTCAATGACAGTAGTATTTATAAGTTTAAATACCTGTATGGCAACTCCGTCGACGGAGATGGTGATCTCCACCTTCCTGCACTTGGCGGCATCCTTGGTCTCCGACTTCTTGAGCTGCTGCGTGAACTGGAGTTTCTTGATGGCCTCCTTCACCACCTCGATGCCTTTGGGCTGGTCGACTGTAGTGCAGCCGAGGAACTGGAATGGGAAAGGGAGGTTTTAGTTTGAATTGAAATTTTCTGCAGGGACTTTTATTTATATATATCATATAGAACTAGCTTCTAGGCGGGGTAGTCCTCGGCGGACTTTCTCTGATCAAATCGGGGAAATCCTGAAGAAAGGCCAGGTCAAGAGCACCCTAAACTGGCGACCGTGTATGAGGAATGTTATGAAAGTGAAGGAAGCGAAAGAGGTATGTAAGGATAGTAGCAAGTGGAAATCCGTGGTCTCTGCCTACCCCTCCAGGAAATAGGCGTGATTATATGTATGTATGTATACCAATATCTACCCGTGACTTCGTCTGCTTGGAATGATTTAAGCAACAAATTACACAGTAATACGGTGAGGAGAGACGTGGGAGAGACACTAATGCACTGTGAAATGCATACAATTTTATCATTATCGTAAAACGTTAACATGAAGTTGTGTTATACATTAAAGTGTATAAAATTGTATAATCTTGGAGTCTTTGTAGTTTTTCAATTCTCATAGCTAGAATAATTACTTTTGTTTTATTTTTCATTTGGTTTGTTTTGGCTAAGGTTAAGAATTTTAACATATTAAGTAAAAAATGTAAGCAAGTTGTGTTTGCCTATAATTGGATGAATACTCCGGTATGATTTTTGCGGTTATTATTTAAGTCCATTTGTGTTTGTATTACACCTGTTGACACACCTTAATAAAATAAATAAATAAATACAATAATAATAATTTGAAAACGTGTATAAACTCGTTGTTAAAGATTTCTGAAGTTCTCTCAGAACGTTATGCCATCAACATGCATTTTATAATTAAGTCCATCATGCACGCGATTCACACGACCCGGAGTGGCAATTTAAATTTTAAAAATCTGATTTTGATGCGATGTTTTTCGCGCGCTCTATGCATATTGGATTAACTAAGGACAATTTTCCAGCTCCTTTTTGCCAATTATGATTAGTTTTATTATCGGAACTAATAAGCGTCTCTGTAAAAACTGCCATACGAATAAATAAATAAATTGGCACTAAACATGCCGTTAGGATTTGAATAAAAGATTACGAAGCGCATTTCTGGAACACCACACAGAGTGATTTTGAAATTAACGCATTTCTTTAAGGAGTTGAAAATTTAACTTAAACTTTCTTGATAGAGTTAATAAAAATAAAAATCCCCTATTGCAGTGCAAAATTAGACCAAAAAAACTGTCGTTCTTGATAAAAAAACAGTGTTTAAGAGGGATGAATAGCTTTGCGAATCTAGCGAAAAAACGGTACTTTTTCTATGAAATTCCATTTCGGGAGAAAACGTTTCCCACCAACAAAATCTTAACAAATCACTTTGATTATGATGTCGATCGTTTCAGCATAATATATTCTAGGTTTATAGGTTTCGCTTTAAAAAAATTGTATTACTGATTTTGAAAAAAGGAATACTTATAAACCTAGTTTTTCATTCTGTCAATAATATACTAAAATATCATGGAGAATGGAAAATATTTAGAAGTGGAAAAACGTTTTCTCTTTTGTATGTATGATGATCAAGTAGTATTCTCCCCTCTTACGTGTTGCTTTAATATATCGTACCTATATCAAAACAAAATCAAATGTATAAAGTATGAAAACCGCCCCAGGGGCCTTGTGTTTATATGTTAATGAGTCAATTGTACAAATAATTACCGTTTCGTGTTACCCATTGTCTTATAATCTACGGTTTGACGCTGGGTTCCGCGGTTCTGAAATTTTGTTCCTTCCGTTGCAAAACAAGACATAAGATCAGTCAAGGCTGCTGATGCGGAAATTTTCCAAAAAGTTCGAAAATGTCTCGGAAATTACACGAAAATTTTACCGGGAACAAAGAAAACTATCATTTTGGAAACAACATACATAATGGATATATACAAAGGTATTACTATAACTAGCTTAAATCTAAAATACGCCCTTGAAGCATTGTACCAAGCATGCTGGCGGCATTTCCTCGTTGTATCGCAATGCTGATACGTTGTGCGAGGAAGCCGCCTCTTCAGTCACCAGTTACGTCTACCAGACGCTTCGCGATTTCTGCAAAAACTTGTGCGCGCTAGGACCCCATGGACCTATGTAGTTTCAACGCCAAATGATACAAAACGGCACTCTTTACCGAGGCTTCAGAATTTTGGCGCTTTAGAAATGGACAATTTCGGTTCCCATAAAAATATGAAAATTATTCGAAATTTTACCATGTGGAAATTTTGCAATTTTAGGAAGTTTCCGACTGCATATTACTATTTAGGGAAGTTAACAGCCTCCTAGCCTTATCTGTAGTGACTATGTCTACGAAGGTAGAGGACCTGGATTCGAATTCCGGTAAGGGCGTTTACTTGTGTGTTTATCACAACCTCCGCCACGGGGGTTTGCTCGATCCTAAAAATCGGCACAGATTTTTTTACGATGGCGTGCGTGTAAATAGAATTATTATTTGTCCGATTACGTCCATTCGAGCATGCCTAGAATTAATAGAATGTCACAAATTTTGTTTAAACATCGGTATTTTCCGGACTTTTCATTCATATTTTTTTCGCTTGTATCTGGTAACCCTGTAAGTGCGGCCAGGTTGAACGCCCTACGACCTTAGCTATAAATACAGAATCTATAATTAATTAACTGTTTATCAAAGCTCCAGTTACGAGGGGCGGACACGTATCAAGTTAAATTCTATTTATTGTGCCTTATCAGATGTTTGCGTGATATATGAGAACTGCATTGTCATTGGTTTTGGATCCAGTGGAGCGAGGTCGTAGAGTCAAGTAGGCATAGGCTAACAGTGAGTTAAAACAGAAGTTGAAACAACGTCAATTGGGCGATATGTTGAATCGTCTTGAGGCGAGCCAGCCAGTGGCGGGGCAAGACCAAAATTGTATGTCGGCAAGGTACATTTAACGAGGCCCTCTGGTGGCGCAAGAAATAACGAAAATTTTTTCGTTGTGTCCGAGATATACTTATTCGAGATGCGAGGCCGTAGGCAGTGGCCCACGTCGCTCACGCCTAACGCCACTTCTGAAACCAACATATTGCGGAACCAGGGGACCGTGCGACGCTAAATGTCGTTTTTTTCAGCTCGATAACAGTTATAGATGTCTCAAAATTGACGATATTTTAATCTATCTCTAGTTTTAACTCACCTCGGTCTCCCCTACAGGGTCATGATAGAATGTTGTCGATTCCAGGACGCGTATAACCTTTAACGCGTATCCAATATCCTAGCGACTGTTCTTATTCCGGGGTTCTTATGACGGGCAACATCCTGATAACCTGACACAAACCTTGACTAAATACATCACACGTTCTTTGCAAAAGAGTCACATGTACCGTCAAGTGGGATAACTGAGGACAGGAGGGATAACACTAACAAAGGCAATATTGCCCAATTATATGAACGTTGCTGACAGCAGTGTACTTTTTAAAATCTTAGAATCAGGATTTACTAGTCTTAGATTAGTTCAAACTTCAAAGTCAAGAAACATTGTGTAATGTTACCCCATACATCCCACTCGACGGTATCTATCTTGCGAGTTTTTTCTACCCATGACGGTGAACATCCTGATACATCCTGACACATACCTTGACTAAATATGCGACATGTCCTTTCACGAGTGCGTCGGGGGCGTGTATCCAATTTCGTCCGTTGGGCGCGCCGTTGCTCTTGCCCTTTCCCTGCCAGAAGAGCAGGGTCGACATTCTGAAACAATCGAGAACATTTTATTAGTAGAGTGTTGCCTACAAATAAATATCTAAAAGTTGTTTCTATTAATAGAGTTAGGCCTATTTAATTAGCTCGTCATCGACTTGGCAAGCGATAGTGTGCTGCCACAAACATCCAATTAATATAAGAATATGAACCTAATTTTTAAGAATATCTATAATACCCTGGTTGCATTGCAATAAATGATTATTATCATAATATTTATAGAGACACTTCCGCAGAGACAGACACTGCCGACTTTTGATGCTGCAAGATTTGGCCGCGTAGCCAACGTGCAAATCGCTTACGCTTCGTAGCGATCAAAATGCAACGGTCACTGTCGCACAGATATGGAAGAGAGACATAAAGCGTTTCGTTGTCGTAGCAATAGCGATTGTCACCATGGCTAGGCCGGCTGTGCAGAGTTCGCTTAACCTTTTCAATGCCCTATCAGACACAAAAGCTGTCACTTGTCGCCATGTCACCGACGTGTCAAAACTGAAATTGAACTTTATGCATAGATATGCACGTAGCTCTATGTTGCTCTTTGATCTGTGATGGATTAATCCGTCTTCGGCGTTGGACCTACGGTGCGGATATATTCGTCATTGGCGTCAAAAAGGCTAAACGGATATTTATATAGATTAGATACGCTATTGTATGGCATTAAAAGAATTTACAGACATTTTTTGAAGTAGTTTTTAAGTAAAAAATGTGTAATAATTACATCCTATATCTGTTGCGATTGGTCATAAACCTATCCAACAACAATTATTTTAGTGTTTTATTCCGTCACGTTACATCCTTATAGGACAAGTAGGTATACATAGTAGTATTTACTACGGAAAACATAGTAGCTATAATCAGCAAAAATGCGTATAATGGGAAGGAATCTCGTATTAATGACGCATAGATGGCATATTATTGTGGAAAACCATCACGACTACTTGTTTACACACGTGGAATTAATTACTGATCACTTAAGGAGAATATGAGCATAAGATTAAGAAGAACTTAAGAAAATTTATTATAATACACATCTAAAATAAATACAAATTTAATTAGGTGAACTATTTTTATTTAGCTTACAATTCAGCAGAGATTCTCTTACTATATCTGGTCAGGATAATGAAGGGTTCCCGCTGATAGTTTCAAGGATGTTGTCCTTGCTTTACCTTTACTTTATCCTGTTATAATTCAAAATCACGGTAAAAATGTTACAATTTCGTTACTAATTTAATATTTCCAGCCCTACGTTTAAATACAAAGATATTGTGATAATTATTTAGCTAACAATTCAGCAGAGATTATCTTGTCAGGATAATGAAGTGTGAGTGTTAATAGTTTTAAGGATGTTGTCCTTGCTTTACTTTTACTTCTTTTATTGTATTAAAATTCAAAACCACGTTAAACATGATAGGCAAGATATGAAGGTACTTTAATTATTTCGTTGCTAATATTTCATATCAGCTTTACGCTTCAAAAACAAATAATTGTGATCTTAGAGCATTTAACCAAACGGAGTCGCCTTTAAGAGCTTACCCCTCTGTCGACAACCTCGGCCAATGATCATACTCACGTCATACTTATTGTATGGACTGACGTTTATCTGACATGGATAAATATTTGTAGGTAACCTACGAATAGCCATACACTTGACGTGCCCCTTCCTCGCTAAAAAAAAAACCGCAGACTGTTTTGTACAGAAAATAGGGTTGTTTCCAATTTTTTGAAACGCTCGTATTACGTTCTATATTAACTAAAAATTGCCCTAAAATTCAACTTTTATACTAAAAACGGCTTTAAATATGTTAAATTAACGAAATATATTTTGACAGATGCTTTTGCGCCCAAAACGCTCTTTGAAAATTGTGTGACGTCACAGTTTACGGATTAACACATAACTACATACGCACGTAGAAGATACGAACTGTCAACTGACATTTGTCATTTGTTGTTTATCGCCTAACTGTCAACAGTGTCAATCCGAGAGTTGTGACGTCATCAGAATCTTCAATGACGTTTCGAGTTTGGTCACGTGACGTGTGCCAAAAGATATTTTAAATTCAATATTTACAAAAATATGGTCATTACAGGTCCCCTAAAAGTAGTTTAACTTGTTCTTATAATCCAAAACAATTTATTGGGATACAATTCTGCCCTAAGATTTGTAGATGGAAACAACCCTATTACAGACAAAGCGTCTCCAGTCGGTTAAATGTGGGATTTAGAGTTCCAGACATTGGTAGGTTTTTAAACATACGTACACACAAACACAATTCTATTTCGGTAAATGAAAATAAATCTTCATTGACCAAGTAAGTAGATACGTAATCGTAGCAAATAAGTCATGCAACTTGTCTTTAACTACAAATTAATTAAACTACAATGACAGGACAATGTAAGGAATTCAAACGATCAATTCAATACCAGCACATAACCGTATAAGTTTTGCGCAATACCATCTTCTACTCTATGGACTAACAATTTAAACCTTATCGCAATGACATTAAGGTATACCGATGGTCAGAAGTCCCACCATTGCAAAGTCCCTTTGACAACCAGACATCAAAGCAAGTTAGCTTTATACAACCACCTGCTAGGGCAGGCCCAGTAGGAATTAGTCGTTAGGTAACCCTTAACGCAAGTGTATGTATATGTATTTATGTTAACGGCACCAGTCATGGGACACTTAAGAGAAAATTTGAAGATAGTAATGATATTTTCTCGGCACCTGTAAAATTTATACCACTTTATGCGTTAAAGTTGAATGTCCTATTCGTTATTTACGTTTTCAGTGTATTTAATGAAAGATACTTCAAATGGTTTCAATATTATTACCAAATAAAAACTATTTTATGTATTTGTACATAAAAAAAAGTAAATTTTATTGGTAAATCTGGCATTTAAAATGATTTTTTCCTTTAAAAAAAAAACCTAGTTTTTGCAAACTGTTACTTGTCAGTTTTCGACATCTATCAATTAGCTTATTTACACTATGCCCCATTATGGCGTCATCGCCATCAAAAATGCGTTTTTCACTAACAATACGACGATGTTTTTTTTTAATTGGTATTAACTCTGAAACTATGCGAATTCCAGAAAAATACAAGATATTTTAGTCTTAAAATGTGATAACTTGATAATACTTCAAAGTGCTTGTATAAATAAAAATAGCCATTGACTTTATAGCAAAATCCTAAGCAATGTCTGAACGCCGACCTATAGCTCCAAAACAAAATAATGCAGTCCAATTTGAACATATTATAAGAAGCATTACATATGTATTATAACAAGTACATACTTATTGTATTCGCAACACTTTTAATTATGTAAATCCTTGACCATTCGTGATCGACGCGCGAACTATACTACTTATAACGAGGAATTAATTATATGTATATCTCAATCCAAATCTACACTGTAGCAGTGTATCGTGAGATCCGATCACGAATAAGGCAGAACTATTATTTAATCCAGTGCAATACTCGAAGTAAATAGTTCTAACGTACAATGTGAAGAAAAAACACATATATTAATAAATAAATAAATATTATAGGACATTATTACACAAATTGACTAAGTCCCACAGTAAGCTCAATAAGGCTTGTGTTGAGAGTACTTAGACAACGACATATATAATATATAAATATTTATAAATACTTAAATACATAGAAAACACCCATGACTCAGGAACAAATATCCATGCTCATCACACGAATACATGCCCTTACCAGTATTTGAACCCGGGACCATCAGCTTCGTAGGCAGGGTCACTGCCCACTAGGCCAAGCCGGTCGTATATATACGAGTATAGTCTAGGTAAAAAACACATGTTTCAAATTGGAAAGAAACAAGATGCGACATGCAGGTTCTGCCAGGAGTCAGAGGAGACTGCAATGCACATTCTCTATTCCTGTGGACCATTAATGTCAAAAAGAAGTATCCTAAGTATTAATTAGGGCGGCAAGTATTGCAACCCTATGAGGTACAGAGCATTACGGCCCAAAGAATCTGGAACTTCCTGGATTCAACGGGCATTAGTAATTAACTTTAAAGGGCCGTCACAATAGATCACTGCCTGGTCGACGTGGCACTCAAAGACCCACAATACCCCCACAATACCAAATCATTTATGAAACGGGTATGCACTTTTTTGCGCACCGTACATAAGTGTTATAATTATATCCATAGCAGGTAATTGTCTACTTACTTCTAGTTTCATATCGATACAGCTGTCAAAAATAGGTTACGTGACGAGTGAAGTTAACAAAAGTGTGTTAAAAACAAACTAACATCTTTCATTTACTCGGAAGCAATTACATGTAATGGCTCGACTACACGATGGCCCAGCGCTGGACAAGCGAGATGGCCATGCGATGCTTGAGAGCACGCACTACGGAATGGGCCACGTGTAGATGCGTACGCACCATCGCTGGCCCACTACTTTTGATGAGCGGACGAAAAACCGACACCGCGGCCATCCCGTCGCCATCCCGCTGCGCCATAAGCTATCCGACACCACAACCTCTCTACACGCTGGCCCATCTTAGTAGCCAGTGTGATGGCCCATCGTGTAGCGGAGCCATAACAAAGAGATTTCACGTATTAAAGCCACGTGTACAAACATATTAGTATTCCTAGTATTCTGACATCAAGGACTCTCTGAGGCCAATGTGCGACGAACTTTGTTTGTATACAAATACATAAGTAACTATAGTTATTTATAGTGTATGAAACCATCTCGTATATGAACATTTCATCGATGCGAAAGAGATTATGGACGAAAAATTTAATTCTTGGTACAAGCTTTTATCTCTGATTTTACCTGTGACTGTACTTTTCTTTCCACAGGCAACTAATTCTCATCGAGATATTTCTAACAAACCCAAACACAAATAGGTTGCGTATCATAAAGTTCCTATGGCCATTGGCCACCTCCTGTCTCCATCATCAGATCAGCTCGATGATACGGTACGATACTATAATCAGGCATGGTATGAGCATTGTAAGAGAGGTATGGGCATTGTGAATGTCATCTCGCCTTGTGTGGTAGGGCACAGCACAGCGGATGTCATTCCAGATCTAGAGCAGAGCCCAACTGGGGAAGTACCTCCACCTTACAGAAAACCGCAGCCAAATAACACTAGACCCTACTCATAGTGTTTTTTCAGTCCCAGAGCTCAACGAGGGTGCGGAGTGTTAGGGTCGGCAACGAGCATGCAACTCCAGAGTTGCAGGCGTACATGGGCTACGGAGACTGCTTACCATCAGGTGGGCCGTATGCTTGTTTGCCACCGACGTAGTATTAAAAAAAGGCAGGTCGTAATGTTCATTTGTAATGTTTTGACGGTAGTAGATATTAAACGAATAGATAGGTAGGATAGGATCGTTACGTTGCTGTCTAGAAATAGGAGCCCCGCAACGGGTCACGGTTCACTATATACCTAGGTATTTCACGATCTGCCTGATCTTACGATCGGCCGCCGACATAATACATCTCGCTCGCACTAATATAATATGCCAGTGCCCAGTACGACCGACATGCATAGAAAGTAAATTACGCACACGCTAGCGAATATATCAGTGTCGAAGTCATGGTAAGGCTACTGTGGTCTTAATTTATCTATCTCTGGTTTCTCTTAATGGATGGCTGACTTAAATATCCCTTCACTGACCTACGGAAACATAATATTAAGAGAAAGTAATATTCTTTCTTACGATTATTACATATTAGAACTTACTCGATATAAATTTGCATACAGATTTACGCTTAAGGCTATATTTTATGTCGAAAATAATCGATCGGGTAAATTGTGCGTTACGAAATCGGCTTATAATTATCGAATTGCATAATTTGATAGTCGAAATTGTAATTATCAACTTCTCACTTCTGCATTTGACGTATCCGGTACTATATTTTTAAAATTATCGGGCATGCTTTGAGCAAAAAAGAGAACGCATCATGCGAGAGCGAGAAGGATAATATAATTCTGTACATGACACTAAATTTCATATTTACAGTATATCTGTAATGTAACAATACATGTAAATATGTACTGTTAGGCTGTTTGACTTGTTTGAAAAAAAAAAGTGTCTATACTCTATACCCAAGTTATCTACCCAAATGTATGTCCGCAACTTTCACTGTGTAGAAGTGGTCAAAACTTTCAACCCCATTTTCAAACCACTATTCTTCACTGTAGTATATTTTAACGGCACCAATCATGGGACATTTAAAAGAACATTTGGAGTATTTTTGATATTTCACCGACACCTGTAAACTTTCTTCCGCTTTATGCATTAAAAGTTGAAAGTCCTATTCGTCCTTTACGTTTTCTATGTATTTAATGAAAGCTACTGCAGTTGGTTTTAATATTATTAACAAATTAAAACTATGATTTTTTGCTCCAGTCATGGGATATATGGCGCCATTCATTGTCAAACTAACAAATATCAAAGAAAAATTTAACTTAAGCAGCTCTTTGGCTCTTGTTCATGGTAAAATGATGCCAGCGTTTAAAATGGTGGTAAATATTTGTTTTACAGGATTTGTCTATACCATCCCATTACTGGTGACAGTCCCATAATAGGGGTGTTTACCATACATACCTATACCCCAATAATATTTTTTTGAAACAAAAACTGATGTGGTACCAATAATGAGAACTATATACGGATAAATTTGAAAAAAATCTTATATCTCTACAACATTTGAAGAATGAATGTTATCATTTGAGTGGAAGAGATCGCTCTTTAATGGTAAGACCACCTCTTGTCTGCCTCTTGACGCTGTATCTTTCATTGAGATGCGCAATAAAGAGTATTCTATCTAGTCAGGCCAAACTAAGGTGCAAGTGTTAAGAAAAGTCATCAATTCATAGAAGTTTGACGTTTAAAATAACACTTGCACCGTCCGGTCTATCAAAATCGCTGCCCACGTATCTTGGTCTGACTGTATTTAGGTAAGTCCACAGGTACCCTATGACATATGTATGTATGTATATACTTTATTGTACAAAGAAATAAAAACACGAAAAACACAGTTACAGAGTAAATTAAATGCAACAAAGGCGAACTTATCCCTGTATGGGATGTCTTCCAGTTAACCTTTGAGGAAATAAGTAAAACAGAAGTAACGGTGAATGAATGACAAACACAAACAAAAGTGTACAATCACTGAAATTAATGAAATGCACGTTTTGAATACACATTGATACAAATATACATAGATAGAAAAATAACCATAAAGTAATGCATACATACATATGTAAATAAAAATAAATAAATATTCAATATATAATATAAATAGATATGAATTCGAACCAGAAAAGTAAAGGAAATTAAAAAAGTAGAAGTACTCAATGGAACTAGGAAGTCGTAACCAAAGTATCGGAAAGCCACAACTTTTTAAGCTTCTCCTTGAGTGATGCTACAGATTGGGATTGCCTCACGGACACCGGAATCTCGTATATAGAACATTACGGCCCAAAGAAACTGGAGTTTCCTGGATTCAACGGGCATTAGCAATGAACTTTAAAGGGCCATCACAACAGATCACTACCTGGTCGACGTGGGACGCAAATAACACAATAATAAGTTCACAGGAAGGACGTCATCCTGGCTGTGTATGACCCGAAAACAATTGAAATGTCCTCAAAAAATACACATTAATGTATGATTTGTGTGATTCACTTAGAAACTAACTTTATGATTGTCCGCATTATGACGCATGTACGTAACAAAAGATGCGGAGATAATTATTATGGTAAAAACCTCTAATTACCTAGGTTTTAATAATTATGAGTACTTCTTGGTAGTGTTTAATTTTACACGTTTTTTGGGTTAGGTTAAAGACCTGACTTAACAGGATAACAATTTGTCCTACCAGTCAAAGACAAAGCTATTATATAAGCTATTAGCATTCAAATTTGTATGCTGGATGGTGCTAAGCTAATGATTTTGTTGAATGTACGGTCACGTCTGAAAATATCGATACGGACAAAGTGCCAAAAATATGTATACACTACCTTAATATATGGACAAATAGATATTTTCAGACGTGACTGTACATAGATTTAGTGCTCACATTTTGTATTTTCTGTAGTAGTATGGTTTCTTATTTTCAACAAATAACTTAGTACTAAGTACTTTAAAAGACAATACACCGTGTTTTTTGAGTTATGTTAATTTCAAGGGTGCATTCCTGAGCTTAAATTAAGTAACTTTCTCAAAGACACTGGTATTCTAATTAACTCCATTTCGGAGATAATCAATAATTTGTTTTTATCTTATACGGCCCTTACGAGCATATACACTCGCCTTAGGGCCTGTTTACATATTAATTAGTGTCTAGTACGAGTGTATACATTTGCTACTAAACGTAAGTACTATCTCGGACGATCGATGTTCGAAATGACATTGATATGTCACAGTTTTCAATTGTTTGGTTGAATTAAATGTAATGCCCGTGTTACAACAACGCTATATGCATTAATTACTTGTTATAATTTTTTTTAAGTAACTATGTTTTTTCCCTTTAGTTTCAATAAACGTACTTATCCATACCCCGGAGTTAACGGAATTCAATAAAATCACGGTGTATTGTAGAGAATTTTATGGAGAATGTACTTCTCCTAGATATTATTATTGTAGCTTTCACAGTTTTTAGGGTTCCGTACCCAAACGGTCAAACGGGACCCTATTACTGAGACTCCGCTGTCCGTCCGTCCGTCCGTCCGTCTGTCACCAGGCTGTATCTCATGAACCGTGATAGTTAGCCAGTTGAATTTTTTTACAGATTATGTATTTCTGTTGCCGCTATGACAACAAATACTAAAAACAGAATAAAAAAAAATATTTCTTTCCAATCTCGAGGTTCTCATCCAATCACCGAAGTTAAGTAACGTCGGGCGGGGTCAGTACTTGGATGGGTGACCGTTTTTATAGATAATGGTACGGGACCCTTCCTGTGCGAGTCCGACTCGCACTTGACCGGTTTTTTTTATGAAAATGTATAAAAACAAACAAATAGGGATATAATAAACTACTCGGTGTGTTTCTACTTCTATTTATTCTTATAAACATCAAAAGATATATCTATGCCAAGTTTCGTGCTTTCTGCCGGAAGGGACCATACTCCATACTAAATTTAATCGCAAGCGACGATTAAAAGGGACGATTAATTAGTTTTAGTCGAAGAGTTTAGTTAGTTTCAATCAAAATGACGGACAGGGAATTTCGTATTCATGGAATCCAGTGATTAGCAAATGTAAAACATTCCAACACATACTATCGGAAGTTGTGAGTGTTGTGTGTAGGCAAAGTGACAACCCTAGCGTACAAGTGAATAATCAAGATCAAGTGCGGGTAGTTAGCAAAACCCGCGCAGCAAGATGTTGATACAATTCCTCGCCAGTCTGCCTGTGACCACGAACGTAACGTCACGTTCGAAACGTCAGGCCGTATAATAAACGTAAGTTTACGCGATTAAGTCCCGTATTCGTTTTAAAATTATGAATGAAAATAGTGTTGGTTTAAATCAATATGTTTAGTCGAAGAGTTGCGATTAACATTAGTCGCGATTAAATTAATCTTTGATTAATTATTACCAGCAATCAACTTTTTCAATCGATTAATTAGTCGATTAACTTTCTCTCGATTAATTTTAGAACCAAATTTGATCTTTCTAACCGACTTCAATAAAGAAGAAGGATCTTAATTCGTCGGAATCGTTCATTGTTGACCGAATCGTTAGGGAACGTGAAAGAGAATTTGAAATAGAGGTGTATTGGCAAAGAAAATTAACGACGTAAATTGACTGCCGTCTTTCGACACATAATTAAAACTTTTAGAACGCCATTTGACTTTGATCCTTACTCTTTTACTTATTTGTTAAAATATCAAAAAGTAGCGGTTGAAATTTGCCAGTCTCGCATAAAATCCACGCCAGCTTTCGTGAATCCAGCTTTGTCGATCGGGATTTTTTACAACCCCGTTTAGTAGGTTATTAATGTGTCTATTTATTTAAATTATAAGATACATGTTATGTTTTGATTTTATTATTATTTGTAGGTACTAACAATAGCGTCAAAATAAGGAAACAAGTTAGACAACCAGAAATAGGCCCATCTTAGGTTGTCTTAATGACGTCAACTAAAACCCGCCTTTTAACGATTTATTAGTACAATAAACTTAATTAACAAACATATTTGCGGGTTTTTTATGATCGCAAATTCTTCAAAGTTTAGTTAAGTTGGAGGTCAAAACAGGGAAAAAATATGTAGGTACAAGGAACTTGGTTTTTGCAGAATGCATCGAACTTATCATTAAATCAGACTAACAAGAAGTATGACATGACTAATACCGCCCGATTCGAAGAATGAGATACGATAACGATAAGTTCTCGTTTAGATATCGTTTGTATGTCGTATAATTAACAGAAGCAGCTCGATTCGGGCAACCAATTTCACTTTGACGTTAGAAATATCATAGATATATTTGGGATCACAGCGGAATTGAAATAAACGTCGACATGTCGTTCAGTTATCGATCTTTTAAAGATCTTTCCAAGATCTTAAACGTGTCTTAATCATTCTTCGAATCGGGCCGACAATCTCGGTTTTGGACTACGGTGATATCTACTCTTATCTTTTTCAGGTCCTGGTACTAAAACATCATATCGGTTGGACAACTTAGGGGCATTTAGAACTGTCATTTATAAAAGGTCTAGCCGTCAGACAATCCCTACGCCATCATTTTTTTCCAAACAATACCGATCCAGTCATAACCAGCCCTCACCAGATAAATCTCAACTCTATACCCACGTGATACGTTCCATTTTGGCGCGCACGCGCCGCCGCGATATAACGTTATACGAGTGGATAACCGGCCAGTTCCGTACTTGTTACGGGGTGACACGGGCGTAAGCGCAAGCTGTGTATGTGTGCGTTTAGGGATGAGACACGTGGCGTGTTATCGATGTTTTTAATCACAATTTATTTTTAGTACACTTTTATTATAATCAAACTAAGTAATATAGTACTATTGACGATAGTAGAATGTGATATAGCGCGGTTGAATAACCTGCCAGTTCCGTACTTGTTGAAGGACAAGGGCGTAACCGCAGGCCGTAGATGTGTGCGTTTAGGGGTGGGACACATGGTGTGTTATCAATGTTTTTAATAACAGTTTAGTTTTAGTACCCTTTGTTATATGTAATTTTATAGTATCACAGTATATTATTGACGATAGCAAAATGTGATATACAGTGCGGTTGAATAACCGGCCAGTTCCGTACTTGATACGAGGTGTCACGGGCGTTGGGATAGGACACGAGTCATGTTATCGATAATTATATTCAGTTAAGTTGATTAAGACTCCGTTTTGTAAACTTTTACTATAATTTTAGAATAATACTGTATTAATTTAACCTAACTGATATATTACATGCCCTTTAAGTAGTTAATAGGACTGGCAGTTTGTGATGCTGTATATGATGAAATAATTAAATGTTTTGTACTTCTTACGAGACGACAAGCGATAACCTAAGTCAATGTTTGTTTGTATGATTAAAGTTTATTCAAACCCATGTTCTCAAAATTTCGTTTTATTTCAGACTTAACGTAGCATATTATTAACTTTAATAATCTAACCGACGCACAAAGAACGATAGCTTTAAATAATTAAATAGGCAATATTTCCGTACTTGTTACAGGGTATCACGATGCAAACACAAATTGTGTATGTGTGCGTGTTATCGATGTAAGTATTATAATTTGTGTTTAATTATGTTAATATTTATTACCGATAAGCAGATAAACATACGCAAGTTAATAAACATATTAAGTTATTATCATAACAAACAAACAGTTTTCCATATTCGTATGGTGCTACTAATTCTATCATTGCGTAAACAAAACTAACCTCCGATACATATTTGTAAAGCCGACGTAGCTTCAGAACTAAACATAAATAAATCATTATCTATAATGACGGGTCAAAGATCGCTAGAGTGGCGGCTGATCAATACAAAACATATTAATTAGCATTTTATTCGCAGTACATGATACGTCGGTTTTTTCCGTTTTTCACATGCGTGATAGCAAAAGCCGGGTTAGGTTTTAGCGCGTCTTCTACTTGTATTATGAATTCTTTATAAATACTCTCGTCACAACTGCTGAGAGGGTTTTATGGACTTTGTTATCATACTGGTTTATGACAGTAGGAGTTTTTCTTTCTTTGGTATATTGTGTATTTTAAATTTGTTTAAGTATCTAATGAACTTGTGTTACTACGTACATTAAAAAAAAAACTACCTTCTTGTAAATATCCAATCAATTTGGTATGTTAGTTTAAGTTTGATAACAATCAAGCAAGTGCAACGAAGTTGATTTAGGTGTTTAACGATGGAAATGCACGTTCAAGATAAATAGCGGACGATACAAAGAGAAATACAGTTGGGTATAAAAGGAAGCCAGCATAGGAATTAAAATGTACCTTTTTTATTATTGAATTATGGGCCTTATTGATTGCCATATCGAGCATCAATATTGTGATTTTGACCAGATCTATTGTGGCGGCCCTTCAGTGTTATTTACTAATGCCCGTTGAATCTAGAAATTTCCATATTCCTTGGGCTGTAACGTGCTACTCCGTTTTGAGTAGTTACCCTATACGTGGATATATCTCTGAAAAGGGACCTTATTGTCGATGGCGCTTACGCCGCACTGCGTTGCGCAGCGTTGTATTTGTATCGGAGCAACGTTTATAACGGTGGAAGCGCCATCGACAAAAGGTCCCTTTTCATAGATAACGTCACATACTATTTTATCGATAGTAAAGTAAATAGCCCCTCCCTAACGTTGCATAACGTGCAGCGTCCTCTGCGAACAGGACCGCCATTCTTGTCTTCCACACCAAGCCCATAACCCGCGTTGTAAAACGTTGTAAAATATATATTCCTATGTTATGGGTGTTTTCTATGTATCTAAGTATGTATTTATCTGTATAAGTATGTATATCGTCGACTAGTACTAATACCCATAGAAAATCTTTGCTTAGTTTGGGGCTAGTTTGATTTGTTTAAGACTATGGGGGCGTCCATAAATTACGTGAGATGATTAAAGGGGGGAGGGGGTCGAGTCAAATCTCATCTAATCTCACGTTTGGGAGAGGGGGGGTCTCGACAAATATCACGCAATTTATTCTCTGATTGAAACAAAAAAAAAATTATACTATTTTGGTCCATTTAATCCAAATTGTATGTACATGCTTAAACTAGTCGTAAATAAAAGCACGAAACAAATTGTTTTTTCTTTTTACAATAAACAATCCAACGCGTTTACGTAATAAACCCACATTCTGAAAAATCTCACGTGAGATTGGGGGACGGGGGAGGGGGTTGAATAAAATCTCACGACATCTCACCAAGGGGGGAGGGAGGGTCAGAAAATTGAAAAAAACACCTCACGTAATTTATGGACGCCCCCTATCCCCAAATATTTATTATTTATTTTATTTTAAAACTTCAGATTCTGACCAACTCCAAATGAACTCTCGATCCTCAGACAAACGCCTCAAATCACATATTGTCCTTATCCAACGAATGAATATTGAATAGTCTATTTATTAACTATCACATGCCGTCGCTATCAGCTGTTAGCTATAGCCTACATAGTATGTGTATATGTGAAGTGAATCGTCCTTATAACATGATTCCCAGAGTCGTAAAAGCCAGGAAATGTCCACAATAAGACCAGCAAAGCAGGTTTGCGTATTTTTAGTAATACCTATAACAAGTCTCATCTCAACCCGCATGTATTCTTGGTCTGCATAGAGATTAATATAGGTAAGGTAAGTAATATAAATATAAATTCATATAAATACATGTTATAGGACATTTTTATACCTTACAAACGAACATTATTATACTTATGTTCGTATACAATAATAAAAATAGCTAAGTTGCTCATATGTTTATTTTAAGACTGTTTGTTTCTCAATAAATTAAAAAAAAAATTAAATACAAAAAAATATATATTTTTCTGTTGCGGCGCGGCGTCAGCGTCACCAGTTCTGGGCTCTTACCGGGAAAATCGAAGTTCGTCAATTGCGGGCATTTTTCTCTGTCACTCTAATTACGTCTTAGTAAGAGTAAAAGAGAAAGATCCCCGCAATTTGCGAATTTCGGTTTTCGCGGTAAGCCCCCTGGTGTAGAATTCGGCAGATTTCCACGGAACCGTCGAATTATCACTAGGCTTAGAACTTTTGGTAGCATACCGTGGTTCTAGAATCAATGGAGTCGCCATCTTTTATTTTTTCAAAGTCTAAGTAAATATTACAGTCAATTTATAATTAAAAATTACGTAAATGCTAGTAAACAGAACAATGGGGTATGGGGTAGGAAAGTCATTTTTGGAACATTTTTTTTTCTTTCTCCATCGTAAAGAATATGTTTATAATATATGTAATATTTACTTTGACTCTGATTTACTTCATTAAAAAAAAAAATGTTTTGCAACTCCATAGATTCTAGAACCAGCCTAATTATCACACACATGCAAGATTAGAGCATGTTAAAGAGAAGAATAAATAAATAGTGATCAAAATCACCTTAAACAAGTAACGTATTTTTTGGCTTGTTTTGTTTTATGACGTTTTGCGATTATTATCTAGAATTATGCAAAACTGCAGCAGCAAATTACGTTAAATTATAATGTAAGTTATTCACCATTAAATAAGCTTTTAAACGATATGTATGAATAATAAGGAATACCTTTTTTATCAATAAAACCTTTGTGTCAGAACTAATGACCTAAGTTTTTGTGTTGTACAGTCACGTCTCAAAATATCGATACGAAAAATGTGCCAAAAATATGTATATACCACCTTAGTACATGGACAATAAAGTCGCGTATACATATTTTTGGCACATTTTTCGTATCGATATTTTCAGACGTGACCGTATAACCTGCGAAACATCATGACGGCCTAACCCGGTGAATGCAAGACGCCGGTGAGTCAGCCGATGACCTTTCACTGAAATAGTCGTGACGGTGCATTCATTCCGGCGGCGACACCTACCGATTGTTGTAACTAGATCTAAAAGGCTTAATCTAGTGTTGGTACGAAATCGAGTCTCGAGTCTAAATTTGAAGAACTCGACTCGTTTTTATGAGACTCGGCGCATCGAGTCTTAAGAGTCTAAATTTGATGAACTCATAAAACTTCCGTGTCATTTAAATCGAGTCCTTTATCGAGTCTCTTTTTAAGTGCAACTCAAAAGGACAAGTAGTGGACTCCGCCAACAATTTTATAGGTTTATTTCTTACTAATTTCTTTACCTTAATACTAATAATTTGTGTACTTAACCCATGAATTTTACCTGAAGGCTTGTTTCACGAAGTCTGAGTAAAGAATTGGATAGCTAACTAACAAATAAATTTACTGTCTTAAGTTGTAAAGCTGCCTTAAGTTATATTATTATAAGTTGTAAAGGTATTAATCTACCAGTCAAGCTTATTTGAAGATTGTGGAACGCAAATGATTACTTTATTCGTCAGATAAGTGCCAAGTAGCTTATTCAGCACTTTACTTGGATATTGTGAAACAGGCCCTAAGATGTCGAAAAAAAATTATAGTTCTCTGAACGGAAAGTCTCTACAAAATCTCTCAAGTCACTAACAAATTGAAAATAACTCGAGTTGCGACTTTATTATAAGAGTCTGAAATCTGAGTCGAGTCTTTTAAGAGACTCAAAGGACTCGGGCCATAACCAACACTAGCTAAATCTTACATTTACTGGCAAACTAAATATAACAGACATTTTTAAGCCTTTCACTTTTGGTTAATAGTGTTCGTCTAAGCTGAGTCTGCGCCGATTTGACGTAACAGGAAGTGTCATTATATCATAATTTTTCATAGTGATACACTTCTGCACTTGCAAAGCGTTGGTAGCCTAGCGGTAAAAGCGCGCGACTTTCAATCCGGAGATCGCGGGTTCAAACCCCGGCTCGTACTAATTGCCAGTTTTTCGGAACATATGTACGAAATGTTATTTGGTATTTCCCAGTTGCTTTTCGGTGAAGGAAAACATCAAAAGGTCAGACGGCAGTCACTTTCGTAAAAAATTGTGCCAACGCCGATGCTCGGGATTAGTTGCCAAATAGACCCGTTTCCCATGAGCCGTCGCAATAAGCCGGGACAAACGCTAGGAAGAAGAAGAAGTTTAGCTACAGAAGTTTAGTTGCGGAAGCACTCTGTCACTATCCGTATTTATAAAGATAGTTTATTATTCAATTACGCATATTACAATGAGCTTATGAAAGTCAAATAAAGCTGCACTAGCTCTAACCCTACACCTCTGACTAGAAAAGATTTAAATCGTCCCTCAATTGCAGCAGGGTATCCCAATATGGACCGGCAAGAAACTAGGCGGGACATATATTTTCAAAACAGTAAGTACATCTAATAATTATCATGCATCTAATAAATAAAAAAATACAATTTACAATTGTTAATCATTAAAATAAACTGATATTTACGATGTGGTGATGCAAAAAGTTTCTATATCTTACATCAGAAATCATCTTTAAAGTTATTTTCCCGTATCAATTCTCGGAACTAATAAAAACACCTTCAGACGAACGAAAAGCAATATTATGTTTTTGTATGTTTTTTTGTTACTTTTCGCTTAACTTTTTGCCAAATGTAAAAACCAATTTGCATTGATGATGGTAATAATAGTACGTGTTTTTAATTAATTTATTCGTGCGTGGATCATTTAAATGACTTTTTACCATCATTTCGAATGTAGCTTATATCTTATTTAATTTCGACTGTGTAATGAAATCCCTGCCGAGGTTTTAATTATTTAATTCTTTATTTTAACTTTTGCACAAAATACACAAATAATGTTCAATAGGCGGACTTAATGCCTAATGGCATTATCTACCAGCCAAACATCGGGCTAAACAGAGACATAAATAAACATGGCGCAAGGAGAAAAGTAAGAAGTTCTTCAAAAAGTGTAAAGTGTTCTGAAGCTTCAACAACGCGCAAGTGACACTTCTGTAGGTGGCTGTTTTGTTACCGATATGATAAAAAAACTCTGAATCATTTATTCACTCTACGCATAATGAAATCAACACAACACAACGAAGCACAACACACTACTTGAGAATGAACAACTTGGTTGTCAAAAATATGTAGCCATCATAGCCATGGACTAAATTGAGTTGAGTCGCCTTTAAATATACACAAAAATATCTAAACACCTGGCGTTGAAACTCTAGGTCCATAAGGTCCCAGCGCGCACAAGTTTTCTGCAGAAATCGCGAAGCGTCTGGTTTACGTAACTGCCGGCCTAGCCAAGGTGACAATCGCTATCGCTTCGACAACGAATCGCTTTGTGTCTCTCTATCACTCTTCCATATTAGTGCGACAGTGACAGTTGCGTTTCGATCGCTACGGAGGGTAAGCGATTTGCACGTTGGCTGCGCGGCCTGGTGACCGAACAGCTGGCGGCTTCCTCGCACAATGTATCAGCATTGCGATAAGAGAAAATGCCGCCTGCATTCTTGGTACAATGCCTCAAGGGCCTATTTTAGATTATATTTTAAGCCTGTATATATCCATTATGTTATTGTTCTTATAAATTAAATGTATATGCCGATTGTGGAGACACATCTCTATCGTCAAGGAGTGCATGTTCAGATATTTTAATGAGCGTCCTAGCCGCCCAGATATATCTGCTGATGACGTACCGTACGTCAGTTAAACCGCACGTATTATGATAAGTATACCGGTATTATAACTTCCTGTAGAATCTACGGAAATATAATGTAAATACAATATGATAGCGGCCGACTAATTTCATTAACAATACAATGTTGGAATGGAAGATAAAAGACCATAATATCATATTTATTTGCTATTAATACGTGATAGAAGTACGGCCCAACGTGAACATTTAATTTGAGTTGATTCGTCATATATTTCTTTATAAGTACTTTTTCGTGTACATACAATAGCGATGGGAAAATCATCGATAATTGAGTATATCGATATACGCAGGAACTCCCTATCCATCATTTAATTATCGGGGATAAAAATTATGATGTGCGCATACTATAAAATAATTCAAAAATTAGCAAGATGATGTCATTTTTTTTAAACTCTGTGGGCCAAGATAAAGGACCTGCCCCCAGGGGTAGGAAACTAGTGTTCGGGCGTTCTCGGCTCAATTATAATGGTTGGCGAAACTTGACGTTCCTCTGCGTGCACAACCACAGATAACATTCTGTCAGGATTTATAGATTGGTGACTTTTGTCAGGATATTCGAAGTTTTCATATAACAACACCTATAACGCAGATAACCTCTAGCTACTTCTGAATATCTATAAATTTTATAAATTTTAGTGAATACGAAAATACCTACCTAACCCGCATTTAAGACGATCTGACTACCTTATCAAATAATATGATCTACCTGTATTAAAATAAAACAATCACAAATCATTTAAAAAACGACCTTAAACATATAACCATAAGTCTCATTTTCGAACAACCCGCCTTAAACCCTTGACATCAAAGTCTATGCGACGAGATCTTGATTCTGCACAAGTGCAATGATCTCGCAACCTGTTTGGCGAAAACCAGCTCTATTTGCATAAGTTTAAGTTTTATATTGCATTGGCTTTGTGTTTGCGCGTTTACAGTGTGAGTCAGCTGTCACACCTAAGTAAGTTCGACTTTAGATTCTAGCTTTGCATAAATAGATATACATTACAGATTTTAGTTGATATTTTATACACATCTTTACCTATTCGTACAAAACAAAACAGGATCTACTTAAAAAATAGTTTTTTTGTTTTACAAGTGGGCAAAGATGATGTTTAACGTTTCGTGCTAATATTGATACCTGGGCAAGCGAACGATTCAAAAATTATAAAGCGGAAAGTGAGATCTTGAGCGTTGCGAGGATTTTAATTTAAGGCACGAATGTCAAAAAAACTTTGCTACCGAGTGAAACACATTTTTTACCACACCAACACGAAGAAAAGTCTAACAGTAAAGCATTACAAATCAAATCCAAATATTTATCATTCAAAATTCAAAATCAACATTTAAAAGAAAACAACTTAAAATTTTCACTTGTACTTTGCCTCTCTTGTGGACAAAATGGAATTTTCTCAATAGTTTTTGAAAGGATAATGCCATTGCGAACTATAGTGCTTTTTCTACTCGTAGACCCACGAGCAATTTAAATAACTCAAATCAGGGATCGGAAACCGGTATTTTTTGGATGGGAACGAAAACGGTATTTTTTCGTTCTTTGTTAATTACTTCATTTCTAATTAGGCAATCTAATAATACGAAGTCGTTATCTGAAAACACAACTGAGTCCTACATTTAGAGTATAAAATAAACCGAAATATATGGTTATTTCGATGTATTTGCAAAAAACGGGTTCCGATCCCTGACTCAAATCACTATTATTGCGACTAAGTATAATATTTGAGATCGGTTTTAACTGGTCTAACACTCTATGGTCACCAAATGGTCACGTAATACCTAAATTCAGATATTGTCTATAGTACCGTCTTTTTGTATGAAAAAATCTCTATGTATGGTCACGAAATATCTAAATTTGAAGTAACCATAGAGATTTTAGCTCTAAATTTCTGAAAAAATAAATCGGTTCCAGTAAGAATTCAGTGCGTATTATAACCAGACAGAAGTTTTTGGGGAAAAATAAAGTATTTGACAAAATGAAATATCAACATGTCTGTTATCGATGTTACCTTAACGTTACCTATATACCTATATTTTATGAAGTGAAGATAGCTACCGCAAAGTACACAACAGGTTCGATATCTTCTTTAATGTATTGGTCGTTTTCTATTCTTTTAGCACTGTATACTACGGTTTATGTTTTTATTTTTATAAAGATTTGTAATTAATTCTTATTCTTGGAATTTCTCGGTAATGAACAGCAAGTAGAATTAACATTTCTTAATTATTACTCTATGAGCTATGACTGACATATCGATAAGAGGTTTATCGATGATTAATTTTTTCAAACACTCGTTTTCCACAAAACTTATATGTCTAATTATAACATACTATTTAACCTGGGTCTATCGGGGATCCATTTTATATAAATGACATTATTTTGTCATTTTGCATCAGTTATCTGCGTCAACGACCAAAGAAACCTGCGTTGAAAGGTCGGAAATAAAGGAAATAAAATAAATTTAGCTGGTTTGAATATGTTTTCCACACCACCTACTCGAAAAGGGCTTTTTTTCCCTGCTAGGAGGAATCAAACTGCCACTTTTTTAAACATTATTTGTTTTTATGCATATATTTTTGCTTAAATAATATTTTGAAACATAACAATTGCCTCATAGGTAATGTGAAAAGCAGTATGTGTCACATGGTAGCAAAATATTTCCAACTTGGGCGTTTAACACTTAAATTTCTTACTACGGTCAGAACTCTAATTTTATAATCGTTACTTTTGGGAATCTATTGTAGAATCCTTAGCTTCGTCCAGGATTCAATGTACGCCCTGACCATAAATATGTCATTTTGCTCCCTTGTGACTCAATCTGTTACTATGTGTTCAAAACGTGAAAGTTTTAAATATTATAATTCTGTACGTATTCTGTAGTAGTCTGTGCCGAAAAAAAAGTTTCGTGGAATATATGGGGCTCAATATTCCACAAGTCTTCTCTTACCAAACAAACTCTAGAATAGTGGGTAAGTGTGTAATGTGCACATTTCCCCAGTAGGTAATTCAAACGTTGGACTCGTCAGATCGCGGCTTAGCGTCTAAAAATAAACTCGCCATATACATTGCTTACTAGTCTAAAGCTCAAAGAAACCAGTTATAAGAGATATCTGAGAGGCTTTTAGGAGTAATACGAATCCACTGCCAAAAGCACAAGTTAAATTTTATGAAAATTAGCATGAACATTTAGGTATTTTAAAGGGCGGGATTCCACCAGTGTACGGCGCTGTGCGACACAACCATTTTTGTTCTGAATACTGCTTGTGCCGCAAAATCCCGCTGGTGGAATCCCGCCTTAATATTATGTATATTAATAGGGTAAACCGTCTATTACTGGCCACCTTATACTAAAAGGGATTCTGTTTAATAATCACACAATCTAAATTAATCCTCAGAACGATAGTTATTTAGTTTACTTGAATTGTGTAAATAAATAAATAAATAGAATTCTTATTTTAGCCTAAAATGGCTAGGTTATAAGGTGGCTAGTAATAGACGGTTTACCCTAATTTATTATGTCTGCGCAGTGGCGGATTTGCATCAGCCTTGGCCGTCCTAGGCCCCACGCCCCTTATTAAGTATTGGGCCCGGGTTACTCGAGCCTTAGTGCTATCCGCCACTGTGTCTATGGATTTCAAGACTTCTCTCGTTAAGTCATAGGAATAGCAATAAACCAGTACAGTAGCCCGACTGCGGCGTCGCGAAATTTCATTTTACTCCATATTTAGAAGCCGTGCGTTTGCGCATACAAATGGGCGTTTAGTTTAGAGACGGAGTAGGTTATCTCCTTATTATAAATGAATAAGGTGGACCCGGGTACGTCCTTAAACTACGTCCAAAAGAGAGGTATGGGCATTGTGAATGTCATCTCGCTTTGTGTGGTAGGGCACAGCCAGTGGGTGTCATTCCAGATCTAGAGCAGAGCCCAACTGGAGAAGTACCTTCACCTTACAGAAAACAGCAGCCAAATAACACTAGACCCTACTCATAGTGTTGTGTTCCTGCCGGTGAGTAAGGTTGCCAGAGCTCAATGAGGGGGGGCGGGTTTAGGGTCGGCAACGCGCATGTAACTCCTCTGGAGTTGCAGGCGTACATAGGCTACGGAGGCTGCTTGCCATCAGGCGGGCCGTATGCTTGTTTGCCACCGACGTAGTATAAAAAAAAAGGTACAAAATGTGGTCATAATATTTATGTCGCTAAGTGTGGTGGTGATATGGCAGATAGCGCAATATCATAATATTTGCTAGAGTGTGGTATGACGGTCATATCCCGGATAGCCGGTCCAATTCGGTTTGATGGTTTCGGTTCGATTTGTTTGTTCGGTTCGGTTCGGTTAAATAATGCGAGGACAAGTAAAACTTACTTTAAGTCGATATCGATAAAATTAAAAATAGTGCCGTTATATAATTTTTACCTCGGCCTATGAAGCCAATGTTCCCGGGTTCAAATGCTGGTAAGCGCATTTATTTGTGTGATGAGCATAGATATTTGTTCCTGAGTCATGGGTGTTTTCTATGTATTTAAGTATTTATAAATATTTATATATTATATGTATCGTTGTCTAAGTACCCTCAACACAAGCTTCATTGAGCTTACTGTGGGACTTAGTCAATTTGTGTAATAATGTCCTATAATATTTATTTATTATTTATTTATACTCTTAATTAGTATTGTTTAGGTCGAGAATAAGTCACAATTGTTATTATGATTTTACAAATTGCTTGCTATCGATGTCGATAACATTTCAGTCGATATTTAATTAATCACTAGCACGTTTTTGCTCCCGATATACCGGGCTATGGTAAAGTGACAAATAGCACGATATATTTGCAAGAGTATGATGGGCGGATTTTGTCCATAGTCATAGTTATGCTGTTAGGCCATTATAGATCGTGCCATTCACGAAGACGCGTGCCTTGACTTGTATTGTAATACTATTAAAGGTTAGATTAGACAAATCTGCGCGTCATCGTGGATGAGACGAACTATAAACCAAAGTTGTAAGCTTATTTGACTGATTAATTAAAAGTTCAAACTAAAGAAAATTCTAACCATAGGACGCGTACCTCAACACTGTAAAGATGTTGAAACTTTGATGTAACTGATGCAATTCTTACCTGAAAAACAAAACACTTAATTAGTACCTAAATTAAAAACAAGATTTATACCTATCCAACTCTAAATCAATTAAAAAAGTTAAAAATTATTTCATATCAAATAATTACGACTATATTTTGTACACATATATTTGCTTTGTTATATGAAATGAAATGAAATGTGTTTATTTGCTTAACATTATGTACAGATAGGATGGTATAGTCAATAATATTATGTCCAGATAATGTCAATACCTTATACTAGTAGGCATGCAAAATATTTTAAAAACCTATTTACATTATATTACATTAAATTACATATTTGCATAATCAATTACAATAACATTATATTTCAATAAATTATTATTATTAAATATTAACAATGAAAATAGAGCCAAGAATAGAATTAATAAATAATAAAATGTCACAATATCAATAGAAATCTATATTTAAATATTCCTTAAAAATATTATAATCGCTCGTTTAAATTTAATAAGTGGCATGTCTCTTAACGATTGTGGCAGTTTATTATATATTGTGTATGTCATCCCATCGACATTATTTCGATAAAGCGCCAAATTGTTTTTTGTTCCAAGAAGTTTGTTCAGTCGATTAGCTCTAGCATTTGGATTTACTTGAGCTATAAAAGTAAAGTATTGGTAATGTTTTTTTACAAAAATGCATATTTCTGCTATGTATATACATGCCAAAGGAAGAATTTTGAGTTTTTTAAACATGGGTTTACACGATTGCCTTGTACCAATACCGCTTAATGCTCTGATGCACTTTTTTGAGCTTTAAATGCTCTATCAAAGTCAACTGAGTTACCCCAGATTATAACGCCATATCGTAACACAGATGATACATAGCTATGGTAGGCGTTTAAAGCTGTGTCTAAGGATGCGATATTTTTTAGTCGTTTGAGTGCGTACACAAATCGGTTCACTTTAGTGCAATAAATTAGTTTAATAAGTCCGAACCCATGCTGTAATTAAGCCATTCATGACTTTAGCAGTAAGTAAACATGGAACTCTGCGATTTTTTTAAAACTAATTGGAACTTTAATAAAAAAAATAGTTCAATGAAAAACAGCGGTATCCTCTATCCTATACGTCAAAAATTTCCAAGACAAATGGATTTTGGTACTTATGCCAAATTAAAGCATCGATAAGATTTTGGCAAAAATTTCATTTTAGGCACAAGCTTTTATCGCTGACTTTTCCACAGGTAACAGTACCCCTAGTGTAAATTTAGTCGATAGCGAAACGTGACGTACGCGTTTGCGTTAAGTCTCATTTTGTATGGGTTTTTGAACAGCGCGCCAAGCGGGACGTTTTGGAAAGTCAAAAATTTCATACAAAATGACACTTAACGCAAACGCGTACGTCACGTTTCGCTGTCGAAAATATTTACACTAGGGGTACTGATATAAGATATTCATCTAGTCAATTATAAGAACCCCAAACACAATCAGCCTTAGCTTAGTGTTATAATATCGTATACTGAAAAATCACGCGTGTTTAATATCTAGGATTATGATCCAAAAATCGGTGGTACAAAAACGTCGTTTTGAGCAAGTGTGTTGAAATAGTATACACTAGCTGTGCCCGCGGCTCCGCCCGCGTGGTATTCGGTATGTGTCAGTAACCGGCTCATTCACCGCTAATTTCTCTGCCTCTCCCCTGGAGGTGGAACTTGAAGTAAAGTTGACAGATGGATACGCTAGAGGACTGTAGTCTAGATAAAATATTTTACAATTAGGTACAGTCAGCATCAAAAGTAGCGGATGAAACAACGCGCCAAAAGTATCTGATATTCCGGATATCTTTTCCAAATATAGATAAATTTCTAAAATTCGCGCTCAAAAGTATATCTTTTACAGTCCTTGTTGTTCTATATGAAATACATCACTGTTTTTTAAGCTGTTACAGAATGGTAGGTACTTATGAAACGTTATTTGATCCGCTACTTTTGATGCTGACTGTACCACTTAATAAAACTACACTCCAAAATCAATTGTTATTTTTTTTTCAAATTCGTCCTCATTAAATTTTTTGACGTGATTTAAACGACATAGAGTAGTAGATGTATATCGGACAATACAGTTCCACTTTTGTATTTTTTTTACGTCCTTGACTGTATCTATCCAAATTAGGTCCATGGAAAATATCATCCATATCGGTGCTCCAGACCAATCAGTCTAAGCATGAAATGATAATAATAATTAATATAATGATTTTTGTATTTTCTTTAACAAATCTAGCATTTGCATTTAAAAAAGTGATATTTGATGAAGTTGAACTGCTGATGATGATCAGAATGGAACTCTTCAACGATACACAGTACACGTTTGGCGATTTGTCCTCTTCGCTGTGTTTGTTAAGTAAATTAGATTTTCAAGACAAATTTTTGTGAAGTTCGAGTTCTGACGATGGGGTCCATGAGGAATCGAGGGAACTCTTCAAATGTGAAAGGCATACATATAGTGACTTTTGTATTTTCATCAACAAATCAAGTATTTACATTTGTAGAAGTGACATTTGATGAAGTGGAACTGTTCATGATGAACAGAATGGAACTCTTCAACGATGCATAGTTCACGTTTGGCAATTTGTTCTCTGTGCATGTTTGTCAAGCAGGTAGGTTTTCAAGACACATTTTTATATTTCTATCCTATTTAGTTTTTTTAATAATTATCTGGTGCTTTATTTCATGCATGGTGTGAAATAATTTATCTTAAATACAGTCGAATACCCTATTGCGGGTATCTTACCAGTCAACCATAGAGCAAATCTGAAATGTGTCAAGGTGGGTGCAGTGGCAAAACAAAACATGTTACCTCCTTTTCTACATAATTAGGCGTAGGACGCTGTCTTTTTAATTTAATTGTATGAAATCAAAAATCAACAATAATCGTTCTTTCACCGGTCTACCTCATTGATGTCGGTTTTTTTTCTTAAAAATTATTAGTTTACTTGATTACCTACTAAATTTTTACTCAGTTTCCCCAAAAATGGCACTGTGCAATGTATGGCAATTAATTTACTGTCGTTTAATTTCGTTGTATTATTACATCAACACAATTGAACTTGAATTGATATCCGTACCCCCCTCTTCTAACTTTAGAGTTAATTTGGCAAAACCCTTCTTCGGTGGCTTAATTTCAGCACCATATCTGTTAGTTTAACAGGGTACCTACTCGATACTCGTAGCACATATTTGTTGTAAAAGTTTGCACCTCCTTCCTAAGTAGCGCCACAAGATTCAGGTGCAAACTTAACTCAATCGAGTGTAGTGGCTACCCCCCCTTCTAGGGGTTGAATTTTTATAGCCTATAACTTGGCCGGGCATTTTCTCAACAGATTAGTAAAGTTTGCAGCAAAATCCGTTCAGCCGTTTTCACGTGATGCGAGGTCAAATAAACAGACAAACAGAAAAACAGACAAACAGACAAAAATTCTAAAAACTTTGGAACGTGTTCTGTTAACGATTCTTAGTATCCCCAGCCTACTTTTTTTCGAATATCTTCCATGTACAGACTTTCGACCCCCTTCAGCTTTATTATATGTATAGATAGATTACGATATAAGTGCGCAAAATAGGAAATTCGAAACGAGTGGCGATAAATTAAAACACGACCGAAGGGAGTGTTTTAAATCGACACGAGTTGCGAATTACCTATTCGCACATGTATCGTACAACGTTTTACAGTACATATATACTGTAAAAAATGTTAATGAACTGTAATATACCATCTTTCGACGCGAGAAGTATTAAAAGCAATACTTTCCTTAAGGAAATCTTGTCTTCTGCCTACTGGCAGTAACAACTAAAGTTCAACTAAGTTCAACTGCACAGGGTGCCTAGCCAAGATGCCAAACGTTTGCGCTACGACAACGAAACGCTATAAATTTCTCTCTATCGCACTAAAATGTAAGAGTAATAGAGAGAAAGAAAGCGTTTCGTTGTCGTAGCGAAAACGATTGGCATCTTGGCTAGGCACACAGAAACCGCACAATCTAGCATTTTATCAGATGACGAAGCCCACTTCTGCTGGTTGCGGTCGTACATTCTAATTCTAGGTACTTTCCAATTATTACACGGACGTTCTCCTTGAGAATCAGACGTTGCCAAAAGAAAAATATGTTTTTTTTAATACTACGTCGGTGGCAAACAAGCATACGGCCCGTCTGATGGTAAGCAGTCTCCGTAGCCTATGTACGCCTGCAACTCCAGAGGAGTTACAAGCGCGTTGCCGACCCTAAACCCGCCCCCCCCTCGTTGAGCTCTGGCAACCTTACTTACCGGCAGGAACACAACACTATGAGTGGGGTCTAGTGTTATTTGGCTGCGGTTTTCTGTAAGGTGGAGGTACTTCCCCAGTTGGGCTCTACTCGTCGACTGTAATGGTTGAATTAGGATTTCGTATACCAAACTATAATTGCGTACTTTTCATGTACGGGCTACCAACTCAACTGTAATATTCATTTCGATACATTGTAGTTAACTATAAAAAAAATTACCAATCACGTGCTGCCGCGCTCTCATAGAAAAGACATAAACGGGGGACAACAGTCGTGCGTTTATGTCGTTTGTACTTTTTGTTTACTGTACCCCTAGTGTAAATTTATTCGATAGCGAAACGTGACGTACGCGTTTACGTTAAGTCTCATTTGTATGGGATTTTGAGTTTCAAAACGTCCCACTTGGCGCGCTGTGTCTAAATCCCATACAAAATTAGACTAAACGCAAACGCGTACGTCACGTCACGCTATCGAATAAATTTACACTAGGGGTTCTGACATACTTAACAATTGTCATTAATCATTTAGGTTTGATAGTAAAAAAGTATTAGTTTAGATGACTCGTAGAAAAATTATTGTTTACAATAGTGATATAATCAAGGTTTTCATTAGGAGGATTACTATAACTAGCTTAAGTCTAAGATAGGCCCTTGAGGCATTGTGCCAAGGATGCTGGCGGCATTTCCTCGTTGTATCACAATACTGATAAATTGTGCAAGGAAGCCGCCAGCTCTTCGGTCACCAGTTACGTCAACCAGACGCTTCGCGTTAATAACCGGGAATTAATTTATTTCTAAGATACAAACAGATAGGGATGTATGTATGTATGTATCAGTGGCGGATCGTTCAAAGAACTCGATTCCCATCGGCTTGCCTAATATCAGCCTGTTGAGTACTTTCACGATCGGTTCATGGAGTAAAGGAAAACAAAATTAGCTCCGGATTCCCTACGAATATTTGTGACGCGCCGCCACTGGTATGTATGTCACTTTATTGCACATACATACACAGGTTAACATAAAACAGACAAAAAAACAAAACAAAAAAAATGTTATGTACAAAGGCGAACTTATCCCTAAAAGGGATCTCTTCCAGCTAACCTACACGCTACCACGCTAGACTGCACGATTGGCTCGAACTCGTGAGTGACACCACTGAAATAGCACCATTCTTAGTGCCCTGAAAGAACACCATTCATAGTGCCCGTCAGGACCGTCCTTAGATATATGTCAATGATAATATAGGTATCGGTACTGTCAATGTACTTAATAATATATTGCACAAATTGGTTATCAGTACCTAATTTCGACTTTTTGCTGATTTTATTTTCTTCTCCATTTGAATTTAGTACCTAAATTATAATAATACATAAGCTTGGTCTATAACACTTGGTAAACTTGTATGTTAACATACCGTTTAGTTAAGTCCGTTTATTTTATGTATGTTTTAGTGAGAGCGTTTAAGGAAGTAAGTGTTCATCTCTATATTGTTTGTACCTAACAATGTAACCTATTATCCTGACGCATACTTCTGTTGTTTCTCCAATAAAAAGAAAAAAATAATAATAATAATAATATAGAGGACAATCAAACAATTTGATATCCATAATATCATCGAACTGGAGCATAAGAAGACGATGGGCAATGGAACTCTTCAGTAGCTCGTAGACCCATTGAACTTGCACTCATATGATGTATTGACTTGGTTCCCAAGCGAACATAAGGCCTTCGTTTTAACATAGGCAACAATGCTTTGTCTGTTCGCATATTATCCTCCACAGGTCACATTCTTCAACCGATACTTGAAAATATTGTGAGCAGATTCCATAATTATATGTTTTTTGGGAGCCTAACGTACACGAGATCTAAGTACAAATCACAGAGCCAGTACATTAAAACTTGTTCCTTAATAAATAAAGCCATCCTTTTTTTTATCTTATTTATTTTATAAGCCATACATCTTAAGATTAAGTCGGCAATAAAGCCATCCTTGTAAATAACTATTTTTAATTGTACCTGAGATACCGAATAAGGCCCCGGTTCTTAAGCGTCCTAACTTTCAACATGTTATAGGGACCGTGCGCGTTGGAGGGTCTGCCATCTTGTGGCCTGAATCGGAACCATAAACATGCACATTTACACGTCACGTGTTTTCTTGTGCATAGTAGGTTCTGCCATCTTGTGGGCTACATCGGAACAAAAAACATCACATTTACGCCTCGCGCCAAAAATCTGACGGCTCCTGTGCTGCCTCCTACAGTTCATGCACGCTCCCTATACTTTTAAGAGTGTGGATAGGTTCAAATTTTGCGTCCATATCCGCAAGTAATACCATAGACAAAATGCAAATTTATACTAAACATAATAACAATAAAAAAACAAAAATAACGATGGGCCTTATTTGGTGTAGGTACCTTACATATTTTTACCTATTGTTATTGTTTTAATTGCTCAATCCAAACTACCTTACAATATTTAGATTACAGTGTTTTTACACATGCAAACACATTTAAAAAATATATATTTAATAATACCACGACAATTATCATAGACAAACGGCGCAATGGATTTTGAGCCACATACTAATAGACAAAAGACCTAGTTTTGTATATATACGTCTGACCTAGTAACAATTTTGCAATAGCGCTCTGATATGTGCATGCATTGTTAAGTTTGCTGTCAAACTGTAGTCTGCAGCTTAATTGTGAAATAAATAAGGCCGTCGGTCTAGACGTGCCTTCTGTTACACCACCTACAAATATTATTCAGTATTATTGTATTGCACATGTACGAGAGCTGTTCCAAAAGGTGTTAGTTGCTCCAGCTCTACTCATGCGATTACAATATTATCTATACTTTTGGAACAGCGCTCGTACATTAAAGTTTTTAATGTACTACTTCGGTGGCAAACAAGCATACGGCCCGCGTGATGGTAAGCAGTCTCCGTAGCCTGTGTACTTTAGTATAATACCTCAATAAGTACTAAAAGATCCCCGACAATGGTATAAATAGTTAAATAAGGTTTTAATTGAATGTTTCACGAATATTATATATTAATTCCGGATTGATATCCAGTGTAAAACGCAATATTAAATAATCATTCACTTCCAATTTGTCAAAATTGAATCATTTCACAACTGATCTATAAACATGATAGTACCATATCAACAAGTACTTGTTAAACAAAGCAAACCTCGGCGGTTCAAAGATCTCAAATCACTTAAAACGACAAGGTACTAAAATGCAAGCTTTTTGACCCGCTGACCTACCGATAAACCTCACACACAATTAGGTTATAATTATCACTGCCCCACTTACATTCGTGAACCTTATCACAAGGCATTAAGCGTGGGCTAACGCAAAATTGTAGCTTTTTTTTAATTTTACACGTTTCTATCAAGGGAAAATGCATTGAAAAAAATCCCTCTGAAACTTTGCTTCCTGGTAGTACGCGATTACCGCCGCCCATGGACACTTGCAACACCGGAGGGGTTGTAAGTGCGTTGCCGGCCTTTAAGATGGGAGTACGCTCTTTTCTTGAAGGTTTGAAGGTCGTATCGGTCCGGAAATACTGCAGGTGACAGTTTATTCCACAGTTTAGCTGTGCGAGAAAATTTCTGGAGAAACGCACAGATGAGAACTGCCGACCATCTAAGTGGTGAGGATGGAAATGTCGTCGCGTAGGGCGACGGCGAAAAAAAGCGGCAGGGATTAATCCGAACAATTCCTCGGAGCACTTTCCGTTAAATATGGGATAGAAAATGTAGAGCGAGGCCACATCTCTGCGCAGCGCCAAGGGATCAAACCGATCCAAAATACGCTGGCACTACACTATATTTGCAAGGGCACTCTCTCACTATACTCTAATAAAAACCTTAAAAGGTTAAAGTTGGCTAGTTATAAAAAATCTCGAAAACATGACTAATTTTCATTTATTTTCAATTGTTTATCGTTACCCTGCATATCATAGCAGTACAATTTAAGTATTAAATAGCGTGTGATATAGCCGACGGATTTGACTAGCAAAATTTAAAACTGAAGTACCTCTAATACCTCTATACTTACTTTTAAAGATATTGAGGAAAAACGTCAAAACCCGTGCGTTCGCGAAATCTTCCGTCGCAAGAAACGCGCGGCGCACCTAATTTCCTTTTGTTTCTTTCAAATTTCCTGGCTCTAAGGCCTCTCCTAAAAGTCCTCGCACGCTCGGCCGAATTTCACCTTCCCATACGAAGTTTAGTTCTTATTTTAAAAATACGCGTTGAATTGTAATGAAATTTTGCACATACAATAACATGAGCTATATATAACGAAATAGAGCAAAAACAAGTTTTGGATGAAAAACTTAAATTCGCTTTATTTTTTTTACTATGATATCTGAAACTACATAAACTAATTACAGACATAGATATACCTTATACTCTTGTAAGTAGAACGTTTCAGAGCAATCTAGATAGTCGTTTAAAAATGAGAGCGTAACCACGTTTGTATGGAGAACCGAGCTTAAATACATACTATAATGGCATGTTTATTTATAATTTATGCCGGTTTATCGGTGCAGCCGAGTGCGAAGGTTCAAATCGGTATTTTATTCATGTTAATCGGTCATGTCGCATCACTATTTAAAAAGTTGAGATGTCGTTGACACAGCACTATGTACTTACACGAATGTTGACACACGCGTATTGATTTTACGTAAGAATTGTCTCACAGTTGACTGGATGAGACTGATCTAAATACCTATGAAAAAAAAAAAAAAAAAAAAATTAAATCCTTTAATTAAGGGCTGCAAGTACGTTATGTGTAATATAAGGCTAGGTTACCGCCAGAGAAATGCGAGGATGCGTAGCGAGGGATGTAAAAAATTGGCGACTAGAACTCCACTGAGCAAGGATAGAAAAATGAAGTGATTCTGTTGGTTTTTAAATTCATCCTTTGCTACGTGTCCTCGCATATCTCTGAAAAACGTAGCCTAAACTAATATTTCCTACCTTGTAAGTTTTTAAGCCTTTGCACAAAATTGTGACATAAAATATAACACTTATGCTTATTATCAAAAAAAACTCATGAGACCAACCAAATTCAAGAAAACACGTTTTCGAAAAGTATATGTACCCCTACTGGTCAATTTTAAAACAACCCTTTATACATCTACTTAACCTTTATTTATGGCTATTTGAAATTTAAATACTTATTAAAAGTCCTATTTGTCAAATTAACGACAATTTATTTACATTGACATCGGCAGTGTACCTAATACATCACAAATCTGACATTGACATTTTCGAGGGTCAATTTCAACCATTACATGATTCGTCTCTTTAATTTCTGCCGCACAATAACGGCTTTTATGTCAACGTATTAAAGCTAAATTACCAACGTTTTAGCCAGCAATTTGTCAATCAATAATGGCATTTAATGTCAATGGATTAAGGATTGTAAGTTTAATCTGCAGTGTCACTCGCCATAGCTCACGCTGTTAGCTGACGGATGGTATTTCTTATTACTAAGATATTAAGGTTCACTAATGGTCAAGTGTACGTGATATTTATAAGGCCTTGGGCCTTGTATATTCAACGTAACATTTAAATGGCCATCAATGTATGATGGATTGTGTACACAAAATAGCGCGGTCAAATTACACTAGATATTTAGGTTTTCTGTTATTTAAAAGGTTGACACAAGTATTTACAAGTTCTGAACATTAAATTTTCTAGCGTAGGTTTTAGATAAAATGGCAGATAAATGACATGGATTCCTTGAAACATCATTATCAAAGAAAATGTAAGTATTAATTGTAATAGAGAGGTAAAGTTTAAGAAAAAAACGTGCCCCTTAATTTGACATCCAAAACAGATGGCGCTGTACTGCGCCATATGTTTTGCGGTAACTGCGGTCATCGATCGTTAAACGTCAACTTTTGATAATCAGAATTAGGTACTGCATAATATATGGAGCTGTACAGCGCCATCTTGTTTACCTGTCAAATTCGAAGCACTTTTGTACAAATCTTAGACTGTATTAATCTTAGTCTATGTATCTTTAATCATTATCTTAAATGAACTCCACATGTTTAGACGGATACTGCTCTTTCACACCCACGGAGCAGCAGCTAAGTTTACAAGGTTTCAATACATTTCCCTTAACCAGCAAAATCTGTTGGCGACTGAAGAGCTGGCGGCTTCCTCGCACAACGTATCAGCATTTCGATACAACGAGGAAATGCCGCCAGCATCCTTGGTACAATGCCTCAAGGGCCTATTTTAGATTTAAGCTAGTTATAGTAATCCTCTGTATACTCGTATTTGTATATATCCATTATGTATATTGTTATTCTAACTAAAATGTCTTTATAAGTTTTGAATGGCGATTTTATTTCTTTCTTGGCTAGGCCCCCAGACTCTCGTCCGGCGTTGAACCGAATACCAAGGCCTACACCTTCACATGTCCATATAGAAGAGTAACAAGTGTTATATAATTTAGTGTTTAGCGACCGGTGACCTAGACACACATGTAGCTCTCTTAGTGCCTTCGTCATTCGTCATGTCAGTGGTAAATGAAGTTACGTTGTTGTGGGTCAAGTGGCATACATATATAAAGTGCTAACAAATTAGCTACCGATATTTTTACACGGCTCCTGGAGTATATTTAAGTATGAAACATTATAGGTTTTATAATATTTAAAAATAAAAAAAATTGCTACGTAAAAGCACCTGTTAATGAGATAATTAAATGAGACCGTACTGTAGGGCTAATATGGTCGGTGTTTTATCATCTGTCATTATGCCTGTCACGTTGTGCGTGTCAGTATGCAAGTGCGAGAGTGACGCATAATATGACAAGTGATAAAAATGCGACCATGATACAGCCGCTGAACAGATTCTAGAATCTCTTTTACCTAAACACTAACTGGCTATTTCACGTTGATAAATGAAATGATACTTTGACAATGACATAATTGTGGCGTTTTCAACCAACAGCGGTGGCAGCATGGTTCCTTTTTTATCACTTGTCACTATGCCCGTCACTTTCGCGCTTACATACTTGTTAGAACGTGACAGCCATGGTGACAGATGATAAAGAGCCGACCATCTTAGCCCTACAGGGTAGGTACTTACTGTCGGTTGACGATAAAACGCTGTTTCCAAAAAGCTTAAATATAAAGGTACTGTTACACATGCTGATTACTAGCACGAAAGCATACTACTATTGAGCAATTGCTACTTAGTAGCATGTGTGTCTAAACATTGCTAATAATGAGCATGCCCATTTTGAGTTTGCTCAAAAATCAGCGGTCGTGCGATTTTTGGTCATGCTACCTGCAGCGCGGGTGGAGGGGGGCGTGCTTTTAGCGCGTGTGAACAGGTTTGCTTATTGAGCATGCTAGTATCGTAGTAGTAAACCGTTAAAACTAGCATGCTCATTGCTAGCAAATGTAAACTGCCCATAAGCATGCTCGTATTGAGCATACTCAGTAGCACGCTTTTTAGCATGCTATTTTAGAGCATGTGTAACAGTACCTTTATATCAATGTAATCGATAACCGACAATGTAAACCACATTGAAAACATCAACTATGAAAACGTCAAAATTGTTAACATGGCAGAAAGTGTTAAACATCTAGTCAAAGTCACTATAATGCATTGAATATTTTTAGATTTATAATTTATATTTATTTTGTTCAGTAAATGAAAACAATAATTTCTAAGGTAGTTATATGATTTGGATGTAATAAAAACTAGTAAAACATTGCACAAAGCACGTCGCCAATACAGAACAATGGGAGGCGGGCTCTCTTTCACTTTTAACCTCAAACCACGCGCCATTTTCCACGCGCCATCTTAGTTTAAGTGGTTAGAGCGTTAAGGTGATAGAGGGCGCTGTTTGTAATAAAGAGTAATCCCTAATAATATTATAAATGCAAGAATAGCTCTCTGTACATGTCTGTCTGTAACCCCTTCACGCTTAAACCGCTGAACCGATAGAATTACTAGGTTTGGTATGGGCACACAATAAATAATAGTACTAACGTACAGAAAGAAAACTTCCTACAAAGTCGAAGTTTGACAGCGATGTTGTTCCTTTCTAATCTATGGAACTATCTCTTTCGGCTATATAGGGTTGTCAAAATTCATGTAATTATCTTATCTGTGGTTGTGCACGCAAAGGGACGTCAAGTTGTGCCAACCCTAATAATTGCTTGGACCAATGTCGAGCCGAACGGAGCCGAGAAAACCCGAACGCTCTAGTTTCCTCCCCCTGGTATGGGGAAGGACATAAGGTTAAAAGTATTTAACCCATTCAGCGCAAACGCACGTTGTCGTTTTTTCCTCTACGAAGCATTTTCGCTACATACCGGGAAATCCATGTTATCGGCTACGACCGTAGCTCAGCGGTGAATGTGTTAATTTATCATCATCATTCCACGCAAACGGCGTCCCGGGCGGAAGGTAGTTTATAATAAAAAGTAAGTTATGGCGTTATTTCCCCCTTCCTGTCCTTTCACTGAGTGAGGACTTGAGGAGGACAGGAGGAGATGAGGAGTCGTGCGGGAATAAATTAAATAGGATTGGTTCTATTCTCCACTCGGCTAGATTTCAACCAAATGCTATTAGTTGATTCCCGCACGACTCCTCTCATCTTCTCCTTACTGGAAAGGCAGACTTAAATGCAAATTCCTATGAAAATAATAAAATGAACTTGGCCACACTTTGTCGCAGCATATTCGCTGCAGAGTTAGCATAGTCAGACGGACACATACTGTTTAGATTCGCAACACTCAGATCTACTCTATAATTATTATATCTGTGTTCGCACAATTGATTCGATGCATTTCCATATATCTAAGGACGGGCCTTACGGGCACTATAAGAATGGTGCTAGTTCAGTGGTGTCACTCACGAATTCGAGCCAATCGTGCAGTCTAACGCAACTAGTTGCGACCAATTGCGAGCGTGATGCGAACTCATCAACCGTGTGCGTGACAACGCTGTACTGGCCCCATTCTTATTGCCCGTGAGGCCCGTCCTTTCGATGATTTTCTTCCTTCTAGGAACTAGCAATATTAAGTAGGTATGTTCCAACAGCACATTTAATCTTATCTCTTGGCTATAAGGTTCACAATATAACAATAATTAACTGTGTTATAGGTAAAAAACTTAAATAAGTCACCTGTTGTATGTAGTTGTGACGTGTTCGAATAGACATTTGTTTTTTTTGTGTGTGTATTTTAAACATGTATTGTCTATTCGAACACGTCACAACTACATACAACAGGTGACTTACAAAAAATACAAAAAATCTTTATTTTTGTAACTTACACATTAAATATAAGCTAAGGGATGGAGCCTCGGGTAAGCAAAACAAAAATAGCTTGTGTTGGGAGCCTCCGCTCTTCCTTAGGTAACATGAGGTAAGTATAAAGCTATATAATTCTAGTTATACATACTATTAACATAATGTAAGTCTAAAGATTACAGTTCCTAGATATGAGTTGCGAATTACCTATTCGCACGTGTATCGTACAACGTTTTAACGTTATACACGTGCGAATAGGTATTTCGAAAGTGCGAATTTCCTATTTTCAGCACTTGTATCGTGAATAACTATTTTTAAACGCAACGTTTTAGATAGCAGAATGTCTTCGTGCGTCTAAAACAAAACTAATCTAAAATAATGTTTTTTACCTATATCAATATTTTGGTTGCGCGTCATGAGAAAAACCGTCAATAAATATAAATTTAATGGAAGTTCGATGTCGTTTGTTTGTTTTGTTAAATTGTCAATGACATTGGCCTTCGTGACATCTTAAATTGTTTGGTCAAACAAAATCAGCGAAATAGGTATACACGATTTCGAGGTTCCATGACTTTTTCGAGTAAATAAGCATGTCTATTGATATTATCACTTTTACTTCTTAACTTCATTCGCCAAGAGAGGGTGTTGATTCTTCCCCATGACTGCACAAAAAAGTATTAGTCATGGTTTTTCTATTACCAAGGTAAAAAAGCATACAGCTTCTCCTTGACTTTTCTTCGGCTTTTTAAGAATTAATTAAGTATTTGAAAAAAAAAACAGATTCATTATTTTGATAACGCTCGTCGCTTTTATACTCTTTATTATTATGTTAAGTATATAATAACTTAGCCAGTTATGGTGCTAAAACTCAGCTACCTTCTTCTAGAAAACCAACAGTTATTGTCGGTTTCTCCCAACCATCGAGTTTGAGCGATCGTGTTTTTGTTATGTCAGTTTTTATACAGCTAATCACGCGACCGGTGGCCTTGGGCCGACTGACCAGCGCAAGAGTTCGCACGAACCAACTCAACCAACACAATCTGACCTCGAGATTACAGGTCGGAGGATTGCAAATTGGTTCGCTCCTAGCTGTATTTGAGTAAGAGAATATTGTGTTATGAGTTAAGGAGGGACAGCATGTTTCAGGACGTTACAGTGAGAACTCTGTAGATACCTGTACTTGGTACTTCTTTTTGCTCTCTGGTTGAAGAGTAAATTTCAGCCTCTTTTTAGCCTAGTCCATAGTGACCCTACTTATGAAGCTGAAGGTCCTTAAAAAGGTAAAGGCTTTTTTAGAGTTTATCACGACTAGGTATTTCATATGAAAAGGTACCTTATCCAGTATTATGACAGTTTTTGCAAAGGTAATCACGCGACCGGCCGACTAACCAGTGCGCGCACAAGAGTTCGCACAAACGAACCAGCTTAATTTGACCTCAAGCCAGATTTGCAAGTCGAAGTGGTATTTCACTACAAGTGGTACTCCACATCTCTTCTCCGTTCCGGTGGATTAATGATTATATCCGAAATAAATGTTTATTTATTTGTTAATAAACCTAACCAATGTGTTTGATTGATTCATCTAATCTCCGCTCTCCTCCTCAGTGAAAAGGCAGCCTCGGGGGGCTATAACCGTTAAAATCGAAGTTCGTAAATTGCGGGCATCTTTCTTTGTCACTCTAATTACGCCTTGGACTACTTGCATGATATAAAATTTCGAGAAATCTCTAACAAAGTAGTATAGTATTTAACTATTTATATATTTTTAATATTATTTGACTTCAAGTTTAATTTTTTCCTTATTATTTGTTATTATTTTTTCCTGCACCAACATACACAAATGTCTCTGTTTGACCCAATGGTTGACTGGTAGAGAATGCCTTTTGGCATTAAGTTCGCCATTTGAACATTTTTCTTTATGTGTGCAATAAAGTTTAAATAAATAAATAAACAAAGTAACTAAAATCGAATAAGCCTATGTTTATAACCAAATAATTAGACTAGTCAACTGAATATGCGTGACATTCGTATTTTTTTTTGATTATCACAACAGACGTGGGAATCCCAACCATAGATAAACGGTTAATTGTCTGGCAACACCATTGTACCATAGACTAACTGCGATGATGAAGATTGTTGAAAAAAATGTCTATGCCTACAACACGTTTTAAATGGCTTTCTAGGAAATGAGTATGATTGATGAATTTAGATTACGATAAGTACATGGGAAATGAAGACAGTTGTTTATTGTATGATGTGATGTAATGAGTTTGTAATAACTTCTATAACAAAGCAGTCGTTTTTAATTCATTAAACGTGCTACAAGCCTCAATTAGTTAAGTAAAAATAGTTTGTCTATATCTTTGTAAGAAAGGAATATTACATAAAATAACTAAATGCGGCTTGTAAAGTTTTATAAATAAGGGGATTAATTATCCATGGATGTCTGTAGGTGCTTTTTAGGGTTCCGTAGTCAACTAAGAGTAAGAACCCTTACAGTTTCGCCATGTCCGTCTGTCCGTCCGCGGCTTTGCTCTAGTTGACTACGGAACCCTAAAAAACATTTAGGGCACCCTGTGATTAAGATTTTGAGTAGTGTCATTTGTGGTGTCTAAAAACTGTAAGTTTAAAACATTCTGGTAGTTAAAACTGAGCCTGTGAACCTCTCCGCTTAAATGTACAAATAGCCGGCCAAGAGCATGTCGGGCCACGCTGAGTGTAGGGTTCCGTAATTACTCTTCCGTCGCAATAAGCTAAACTGGAGCTTAAAGTATAGTAAATTGTTAACCAAGGGATGAAACGGTACCTTTCACCCGAGTTAAACAAATAGGCAAATTTGCATAATCAGTACCTAATTAAAGTCTTTTTACTATGAAGGGAAAACTTTTTGCGATAACTCAAAAACAGCTAAACTGATCATGTCCGCTATAGTTTTCATTTAATGTCTTTCTTAAGCTCTACTTCCACGATTTTTTACATATTTTTTGGACCTATGGTTCAAAAGTTAGAGGGGGGGACACATTTTTTTTTTCTTTCGGAGCGATTATCTCCGAATATATTCACTTTATCAAAAAATGTTTTTTGAAAACCCCTATTAGTTTTGAAAGACCTTTCCAACGATACCCCACACTCTAGGGTTGAAGCGAAATAAAATTTCACCCCCACTTTACGTGTAGGGGAGGTACCCTAAAAAAAAATATTTTTTTAGATTTTATTGTACGACTTTGTCGGCTTTATTGATTTATATATCCATGCCAAATTTCAGCTTTCTAGCACTAACGACCACGGAGCAAAGCCTCGGACAGACAGACAGAAAGACGGACATGGCGAAACTATAGTTGACTACGGAACCCTAAAAAGGAGTTAAGGATCGTATTATTGTAGTCGAGTGTACTTCACGAAGTCTACAGCTCACAGAGCCAATAGTCTATTTTTATGACTACATCGAATATTAGTCCGGCGGGAGCGTTTCACCACGCTTAATTAGCAATAGCCAATAGAAATGTGCGCGCGCGCTGACCGACTTTCTACGTAAGGGCGCCGTGCCCGGACGTCGGCTACTGACATTTAAGCCTAGTCGCACCGTCTGGTTTTTTTTAAATACACGTCAGTGGCAAACAAGCATACGGCCCGCTTGATGGGAAGCAGTCTCTGTAGCCTATGTACGCCTGCAACTCCAGAGGAGTTACATGCGCGTTGCCGACCCTAACACTCCTATCTCACCGTCACCGGCAGAAGCACAACACTATGAGTAGGGTCTAGTGTTATTTGGCTGCGGTTTTCTGTAAGGTGGAGGTACTTCCCCAGTTGGGCTCTGCTCTAGATCTGGAATGACATCCGCTGCGCTGTGCCCTACCACAAGCGAGATGACATTCACAGTTCCTATGGCCTCTCTATTAAAAAAAAAGAAAAAGAAAGAAGGCAATTCCTAAAAATCTAGACATGGAATCACTGTCCTAGCCTATTAGCCGATTTTAGTGGCCCTACCTCTCTGAATCAGGAGTTCCCGGGTTCGAATCCCGGGTCAGGGAATTTATTTGTGTGTTTATCGCCGTCTAGTACCCATAGTACAAGCATTGCTTAGTTTGTGGCTAAGTCGAACTGTGTAAGATTCATAAGATTGTCCCCAAATATTTATTTATTTTTTTCAGCGGTCATAGCTTCCCAGGTGGCGGAAATAAACGGAGCCCCGTGAACATCAGCTGCCGCTCCGTTAATCGGATAAGAAACGGATGCCACCGAATTTGTCACGCATTATTATGGTAGAAGAGCCGACTGAAAAATTTCGTACCGACTTGATACCGCGATGAAATGCGCAATGGTTCCTATAAAAGTGACGCTAGGTCCGAATTTGATAGTCTGTCACGGTGGAACTTACCGAAAGTACAAAAAAGGCCACTTCTGGTGCGAAAAAGGGGGGTTGATTCAACCCATCCGATACCGAAATAATAATTATATACATATACACAGAAAAGCGAAATTTGTCAGTATTTTTTTGCCAAAAGTGCTTGGCAGACGCTCTCAAAGGTAACCATCGGGACTCCCTAAATATACCCATTTGATACCACCATGAAATCAATTCCAGCCGGTAGGTATGAACCCACATTTCAGGAACATATGTCTGCCAAGGCTTTTCCTGCACACCTTGACAAACGAGATTATGTAAGCAAGATCACCATTGATACCTCTAAATAGTTATATCATTAAATATTAGTATTATTAACATAAGATGGACAAAATATAACATAGGTATAAGTATAGAAGTAAGACATTGTAATCCCCTCACAGGGTAGCATGTACTATTCTTAAGAAATTATATTTAACACCATGTATCCTGATGCATTACTGTACTGTACATGTATACAATAAATACAAATACAAAAAATATACCAATCTGAGACCACCATGAAACCAATTCCAGTCAGTATTTAGGTATGGTAATGAGGGTTATTTCAGGAATATATGAGTCTTCCAAGGCTTTTCCTGCCGAAACACATTGGCAGACGAGAATGAGTATAGTTTTCCTTGTTTCTTAATGACAAATTGTATTTGCTAGACTATATTACTATGTATTTACTTGTTGCGTAACTCCAATTCTGTCCCACAGCCTCAATTTTAACCGAAGTTATACCACGATATACCTTATACCGACCACATAAGGTATACTTATGTTCAGTTTAGTGTGTACGGGTCCGTACCAGGCTCCGCTAGGTTTGTTCGAGCCCCTAAATAATATAAGCGCACCAATTGCGTACGAATCATAGAGTGACCTCCTTAGTTGCGACACCTGGACTATTTTTAGTGGAGTCCGTGTAGGTAAGCTAAATGCACAGATTAGCCACCGATAAAACATATCTAAACATGTACTCTAACGCCTTGACAATAGAGGCGTGTTCAGATATTTGTGAGCACCTTGGCCGCTCCGATCTGATGAAGTGATGACGACTGTACTAAAATAACAGGCCAAAGGAACAATGATTTTAGTATTTTGGGGTATAAAAACAAAATGGCACTCATTTTTCTATTTAATCTTTCCTAACTGTACCCCTAGTTTACATTTATTCGATAGCGAGACGTGACGTACGCGTTTGCGTTAAGTCTCATTTTGTATGGAATTTTGAGTTCCGCTTAGCGCGCCCCGTTTCTAAATCCCATACAAAATGAGACTTAACGCAAACGCGTACGTCACGTCACGCTATCGAAAAAATTTACACTAGGGGTTCTGAGCATGTAATAGGTATCATCAAATTACCAGTTTAAAATCGAAAGTAGGAAGACTTTAAAGTCGTATCGAATTCGTGAGTACCGCGTATTAAGTTACGAACATCCGACCGGGCGTGTTAGTGAAACGGGATATTTAATGTGTTAATATGCACTTATTTTAATTACGAGTAATGGTAGTCACCATATTAAGTTAGCAATGTGCCAAAGAGAATTTTAAAAAATTGCAAAGTTACTATGAAATGTTCTCGGTATTTTTTTCTACAGGTTTATTGCCAAACCTTACAGGTAGTTTAGATTTCTATGACACTCGAAATAGACACCAAGGAGCGACATAACTGTCATATGAAACAGTTGTCAACATTGAGTAATAATTCCTAACCTGAACGGGAACATTCTAATAATTTGAAGTGGAAACTTGCATGAGAATTTTCTCATGAAGTTTCTAGAAATTTTGACCATGTTCTGCAACTTGCACATCAGTTCGCGAATGAAAGATTCAAATTAAGTACTTCACTTGATATCACTCTTTCATTCACTAGTTCAGTTCGAATTCATGTAGTTCTTTACTTCAGCAGTTCAGTCAAATTATATTTTAGTTTACTTAAAAAAAAAAAAAATTAAAATTAAAATTTAATCTGTTTATTTCATATCAAAAAAACATGCATTTTTCTAACTTAACTATTAATCTTAAATTAAAAAGATTTTTTGAGTTAAGGAGTCTAGGCGTATAGAATTAATTATACAGTACACTTCATCTTTGTATACATTTTCATTATTTTCGCATTTTAACTTGCTCATTCTCTTAGAGAGTGACAAGGACACCACGTTAAAACATGGTTGAAACCTTGGATTCATAAATTTTATTAACCGCCTCCATTTGATTGATTCATAATTTCATTCTGAATGAAATTGTCTAACAAATTCTTCATTCAACTCAATTAGTTTATCCGCGAATGAGAGAAGTGAAACCAGTACTGTTGATATAGATGGATATGTTGAGCTACTGAACTAAACTGAACTAGTGAACTAAAAAAGTAAGTACCTCACGGCGTACTAATATGCATATCAATCTTTTCTTTTCAGTGACACATTTTGCGCATGACTATTGCACATTCTGACTATCTACGGTTTCTCACTCGCTATTATTTCAATTCTTACTTTTATTACAATCAACTACAATAATAGTGACCCTTAACTCCTTTAAGGGTCTTATATTGACCCCTTATCTGACATACACAATAGTTATTTTGATGGAAACTCCTCTAGTTTTTTTAAGTTTAAAAAAAAAAACCTTAGTTTGGCTAGCATAATGTTTTAGATTAGGCTTACAACTTTTAGACACAATCCATCTCACTCTCACTACACGTGACAAAAAATATTTATTTTGACCATTTTTTATATTTAACTGCAATTTAATGTTTGTTGTTTGAAAAGTGATAATTTATTATGATCTTATTATTGTCTAAAAGACAAGTCTCCGGAAGTACGCAAAGAAAACCAAACCAATGTAGTCTGAACCAAAGTTTATCTCAAATAGTGCGTAGTGAACAGGTATTACATGAGATTCTCCAAACTTGACCCAGTTGGCCACTATTTCAACTTTTTTTAAACTGTGCGCAACTTTCCTGTATAGCTACAATAATACTTGCTTCTCTCTCGTACAGCTACAAATAAAATTGTGAGAACTAATTCTAATTTACCTTGCTAGATTTGGCTCAGACTCCCACTAACATTACAAGTCAATTATAACAAAGAGCCACGCTAATTCTCGGCGGGAGGGTGTTGACATTCAATATAAGTAAAAATACGCAAGTAAATATAACGGGGAAGCACTAATTAGCACGGTATTATATAGCGGAATAGGAAAGCTATTATTAATAATATTTATAGATTCCGCATAATTTGCCTGATTAATTTTTTTTATTACAAGTAAAAAAAAAAAAAACCTGCGGTGGCAGCATGCACTATACCTGTCACTTTCGCACTTACATAGGTACTTAATAGAATGTGACAATGACAAGCATAGCGACAGGCGAAAAAATGCGACCGCTGGTGAAAACACGAAATTAGAGAAAAATTAAAACAAGGAAGCAAAGAACCAGGTATCATATATAATAGGTATAAGAAGTCTGATAAGAGCTCATAAATGACCCCTCATTATGCCATGAGCGACTAGACTGTACTGTACTGTTAGAATGAGGCCACACTGGTGCGTTGCGTTGCGTTTGCGTCGCGTCGTGGCAAATCATCAATGTGTCATGTCAATCATGTCATAAAAAATATATGTAAAACGACGCAGAGTTGACGCTGCGACGACGCATGCGATGAAACAGCGCGACGCAACGCAACGCACCAATGTGGTCTCACTCTTACCTACTGCCCGAAGCTTGACAACGTCAAATACCTTAGAAATGCCGCGCAAGAGGTTTGACAGTTTAGAACTAATCACAACTTTTTAGGGTTCCGTAGCCAAATGGCAAAAAACGGAACCCTTATAGATTCGTCATGTCCGTCTGTCTGTCCGATTTTTTTAATAGCGGGAAACTGTATGTGTTTGTATAATATTCCAAGCTGCGTGCGGGTTATACCTATATGTATTTATGGAGAAGGTATAACTTTCAGTAATATGTACCAGATCCTATCCTAACGCTAGTGAAATAATACGTTAGTACAAACTGCTGGATCGATTTTTATCAAACATAGCTAAGAATCCACCGCAAGGAAACTCGCTTTCGCTTCAAAAACCGCATCGAAATTGGTCCATTCGTTTAAGAGCTACGACGCCACAAACAAGACAGATTGGCGTCAAACATATAACACCCCTCTTTTTGCGTCGAGGGTCAAAAACTATATTAGAAATAAAGACAAGGAAGACTTGCAAAATCAAGATGTTATCGACGCTGCGCACAGCTGTTCTATTTATAAATAAAGCATGACATTTTGTTTTTTTAACTCACGCACAATGGCGCACAATCAGTCGAACAATAACAGTGGATAACAGTTGTTTTTGGCACTTCATCATTCGGCCATCATATAATCATTGGATTCTTCTGGCGTGGCTAGACGCGAAGATAGTCTGGAGACTGATAATGGTCATGTAGAAGGGAAGAGAGTAGAGGAAGAGCGTCTACCGGAGGGATAGACACAGTAAAGGCTTGCCTGCAAATAGCGCAGGATAGGAGTGCCTGGAATAAACTAGTGCTAAGCGTCTGTGGTAATCACAACCCTCAGTAATGAGGATACGACTAGAAAGAAGATAATCATTCGAGACTTTTGAGTGAACACAGGCTTTTTAAGCAGAAATTTCGATTGTATTAACCTTCGTAGTTTTGTTATTTTCATCACACTTGCTCGAAAAAGATCTTATTTCATGCAGGTGTAGTAAAGGACAAAGACCTATTTTGTTTCCGCGGGAGTTATGTATGGAAAAAAAAGCTATACCTCCCCAGGGAGTTATAACTTTAACTTTTAAAAAACTACAACTCCCTAGGTTTTTTAAATTAAGTCACTTATTGTGTGTGAGTAAATGAGTTTTACTGTTAAAATACTGGCATTTATAATTTAATATTTATGTCTAAGTTTAAGATTATTTAATTTGATTAATTTAACAGGCGTTAAGATACCCCACACGTATGAGATTGATGAAAAAAAAAATTGAGTTTCAGTGCTAAGTATGGGGAACCCTCATCATTTATTGTTTTTTTTCTATTTTCGTGTGAAAATCTTAATATAGTTCACAGAATACATCTACTTACCAAGTTTCAACAGTATAGTTCTTATAGTTTCGGAAAAAAGTGGCTGTGACATACGGACGGACAGACAGACAGACATGACGAATCCATAAGGGTTCCGTTTTTTGTCATTTGGTACGGAACCCTAAAAAAGGTGCGAAATGAAAAAGCCCTAAAAACGTACCAAGCTAAATTAAAGACACAGGTGAGTCGTTTTTGCCGGAAACGTTTCAATTCAATACCTTTAATACGTGACTTGAAGTTGAAGGTTTATTCCGCTTATTTACCTGTAAACAAAAAAAAGTCATGTAAATACAAATAAGTACATATACAAATGTATAGTATAACTAATACAATATTCATAACCACTCAATTGGAGTTTTAAATGATACTTAAACCCAGTTTAATTGAAGTATGTAATAAACAAGAATAGATTTTGGCATATGTGCCGTTTCCTGAGGTAAAAAAAAATATTCGTTTATTGTATAAAAAAGTGTAAGTATAAAAATATCAAGGAATATTTTTAACAATTCGAGATAAAATATTATTTTACATTTAAAATATTGTTATCGATGTTTTGATATTTCGTAAAACGGAAAACGACCCTTGCAAGTCAGCGGATCGGTGTGGATCTAATAAGCCCTTAACGGACCATATGGCTCACTAAACATCCGCGTTTACTGAAATTATGTTCCGTTTCACGCAAGAAAAGCAAAACGAACGCTGCTTTATCTTTATCTGTGGCCCATTTCTGAACGACAACAAACTTACATTTACCATCACAATATGTATGCAATAGCATCTGTGAAACAATTGACAAGCGTTCAGAACAGAGCAATTCTAGTTTTAAGTTCCGCTACCCGCAAATGTACATTTGTTTTAAAATTAAGAACAAAGTAAGTCAAGTTGAAAAAGCAATGCAATTTCAAATCTAAAGCTATACGCTTTAGGTTTAATTTTAAATGTATTTATTATCGCTTACTACAGTTTAGTTATGAAATACGTTGGTCATTGTTGTGTCAAAAGGTCGTTCACCCGGTTTCGGCGGCAAAGGAGGCCAGCTTGAACAGATGTTGCGAATTTGAATTTTGGGTCAGTTGCATTTTGATTTGGAGTTTGGAATTATTCATAGAATTTTGACGTTGCGGTTGAATTATACCTTAATCCATATTAATTAATGATGTGTTCAAACCTTTGATTATTCCGAATCGCTTTTGTAAATATTTTCGTAAAATTGGTATTAAATTTTGTTACTTGTAAATAATTTCGTTAATCCAGAGACCAACTAAGATCATTATTGTTGATACTCATCATTATCATAATATTCAAAATTCAAAATTTAAAGCGCAGAATGTTCAAAAACACTTAAAATGCTTGTGGTATTATATTAGTACTATTAGTAGTAGTTAGTTTTTTCCTATGCATGTTTCAATCACTTAATCTATGAATGTAGGTATAGGTGTAGTTAAGAGGCTGTCAACACCCAATGTCCTTGAAATTGATGTTACTTAAACAGTTTTTTAAGAAAGACTATTTGTTTTAGTCAAGTAAGAAAAATATATGTTCATATTAATTATATTTCAAAGCCCGTGGTTGTACTCGATACACGATTGAACGAAATCGGCTCGATAGAAAATAATTGCAAAGATTGGTCTTAAAATCACAATTAAACGGTTTTATGTCTTTATTGTTTTGACTTATGGGTCTGCAATTAAAATCACAATTTCAAAACATTTATATCTAAACCGTGGTTGAGTAAAATATTACACTAATAATCCACTTTTTTTTATTTAAATATTTTTCTTATTATTCCCTTGCCCAGGCCCAGTAACATGCGACAGTGCTATATCATTTACTCCGATACAAATAGACAGTGTGCGCGCTTTAGGTATTGACAGCCTCTTAATAATGAAGTGTAAAAAGCCTCGAACTGTTTGAGTGTTGTTGCACACCTGTTATTGGTGCATAGATATTATATGTGGCCACTATACTTGTTACTTTGCTAGCTTTGTTTATGTACTGTTGGTGTGTCTTATAAAATAAAATAAAAGTGTAACTCTTGTCGGTGGACCGATTTCCATGTAGATCCGCCCTCTGCCTTCTCCTTGACATCAGCCTGATACTTTTCCTTTACTTGATCTATCTACGTCCTCCTTCATCTTCTTCTTTGCGTCAACTCTCTCCTCTACGGTAACCGTAAAATACAACAGAATCTACACCAGTGTAATTAAAACGTTCAAACCCTTTTTATTTCGTTTGAAATCTTCAAAAGTTATCTTTGTTACCACTTTAATTCCTATTTCGAGTGCAATACAAAACGAACTTAAAGTCTGATTCTTGAAAAAAGATCAAAGTTCACCCGTTCAACCAGTTTTCAAGACTCGATCGCTGTCTAGCTATTATTAGTTCTTCATCAATTACTTAATCAATTAACTTTTATCTTAGAATGCCTCGAAACAGTGGTGAAATCTCACCGATCTTTTCTCACAGTTATCTAACGATGCTAATCAGAATTGACTTAGATAAGGAGGCCTATTCTGTGTTAATATGATATAGTTTTTGATATTGTTATGATACTACTTTGACACGTCTCACAGTGCACCTCACACGCACCAATAGGAAGCATGCATAAACAGTAGGGGCAGCACAGGAGACGTCAGATTTTGACGCGAGATATCAATGTGAAGTTTATGCTTCCAAGCCTTATTGAGCTTACTGTGGGACTTAGTCAATTTGTGTAATAATGTCCTATAATAAAATAAAAAATGTAGCCCACATGATGACAAAACCTACTATGCACAAGAAACCGTAGGAGAATGGTTGATGGCAGCACTTGTTTTGGCGCGAAGTGTCAATTTACATGTTTATGCTTCCGATTCAGGCCACAAGATGGCAGACCCTCCAACGCGCACGGTCCCTATGAGCGCGAGCGAGATGACTAATAACCATATCCCTGGGCTAATGGGTCCGGGAATATATTCATGTATTTATAACTTTGTTTACTATAAAATAGTTAACAAATTATGAATTAGAAATAGGTAGGAAGCTCAAAATGTGCGAAATGTAAAAATAGTTTTTGTTTTTGCATTTTTTTTTTCCTTTTTTTTTACTACTTAGATTAAAAAACCTACAGGGCTTGCTAATGACACATTTTCTATCATTTAAACCAGCATTTCTCGTGCACCAATCAGTGTTAGCGAACGTCAAGGTCGTTTCATAACAAGATCAAACCGTAATCATATTCTTGAATACAGAATCGGCCTTCGTGTATTTTGACGGTTAAACCTGTTGATAGTTGTTGATGGTCTATTAAAGGTAGTGCGTAGTTCCAACGCGTGCTATGATTCAATGACTATTCATGAATTTGGTATTCTTGACCTACTAGTTTTTATTAACGGAGTACGTACATTAACTAGGTATTTTAAAGGCATTTTCATTATTTTCCATGTCGGTTTCTTGTACAATTTTGTACAGTTCTTGAGTTTATAAAGTTAACATAGCTTTCTTTTGTATTGAGAACATTCCATTAACCGCTTTTTGATTGACTGTTGTGTTGGGATATATTTGCATTTTTTCCTATCGTAATTAATAATTGTAAAATCTATTATTGTCTGTTGCGAGAATTGTGAGGCGTGTTATAAAATCGATCTTATTAAATGATTAACGAATAACAATATAAACAACTTCGGTAACAAAGTGACGCAATCATTTGTTTTAATTTTTTAAATAAGAATAGCATTTTTAAAGTTGCTATTTAGGTGTGAAATGAATGACGACAATGCAATCAGCAAAAAAATGTAGGAACTTACTTAAAAAATACGCATCAAAAATGACAATGAAAAATGAAATGAAAATCTTTATTTTCAGGCAACTATAGATAAATACCTTAAAACTAGAATACATATCATAAAGTATATCTGTACAATGATGACATACTTTACTCTTTAAGAATTAAAGTTGTTGTGGATTGATGGATTTAGGCCAACGGAAGTTTAACCTAGGGAATCTAGAGATTAAATGCATTTAAAAGATTATAAGATTTGGAGCAAGATATAATAACGATGACTTAGCGTTAATTTTTAATTGTTTATAAACATTTTTATAAGCGAGGGAATACAACATGAAGAAGATGGTTTTGTAATCGATATTGAAGAAGTATAACAAATAAACGAGTAATAACTATTATATAGTTATTAACCTATTTATGCCGAGTGGGTGAATTTGAACCTTCAGTAGGGCTAAGATGGTCGGCTCTTTATCATTTGTCACCATGCCTGTCACGTTCTAACAAGTATGTAAGCGCGAAAGTGACGGACATAATGACAAGTGATAAAAATAGAACCATACTGCCACCACAGATCAAAAATCCTGCTCATTTTAATGAACAGGAGAGAAAACCTGTAAACCTTAATAGGTCGAGACAGAAACTAGTGCATTTAGGTACAAACAATTCTAGTAAAACTTACTCATTAAGTATTCTCTAGGTAAAAAATCGTACAATTTGGTAACCACAATTTGCGATTCTCAACAGCTTACAGTAATCTATCTTGTGTAATCCCGTACTGTGATGAATTTCTAATAATTTTAATTCACCTGGGTCCTTGCACAACAATTAAAGTGGAGCGTGTGTGGAAATATAATACTTGATTATGATTACTTTCATGTAACGCGATGTTTCTTTTTGTCCACATTGTCTTATTTTTCATTGTGTAAAATATGATTGCTTACTGTTATGTAATGACATATGACCGAGAGTCAAAATTTTGATTCCAATATCTATTAAGGTTGTCTGGAAGAGATCGCTTCTTAGCGATAAGACCGCCTGTTGTTACCTAACTTTTACGTGTTTTTTCATTTCCTGTCTATTTTTAAATGTATGGTGCACAATAAAGAATATTTACTTACTTACTTACTTACTTACTATTTTGGGGATCAGAAGTTTTTCCCTACTTCTCGCTCTCTGTGTACGTCTTATACAAGCTTTTATTTAACATGCAATGTAAGTACGTATGTTAGCGAGGGTCAAATATTGCAAGTTAAATTTGACCCACTTCCCGGTTTCCGATGAAACTGAAAATTTGCATACATATGTAAGTCGTGTGACAAATGTGACAATGCAATATTACGGTACCATCGAGCTGATCCATGATGGATACAGGAGGTGGGCCACAGGAACTCTGTGATAAAACAAAGCAACCTAATCGTATTTGGGGTTTTTAGAATTGCCTGCCTGTGGAAAGAAAAGTACAGTCAGCAATGAAAGCGTGTAACAGAAAATATATTTTTGCTAAAAACTTACTATTTTTTATTTTCAATCCCGGAGCAATAATATTTACATAGATCCAAAAGTTGTGTTTTGTTTTTAACCACCCCACTTCTATTGGTTAACTGATTGGTTAATAGATTTACTCGTCGGCTTTATTGATGGTTCCTGTTTTAGTCGATGGGAACAAGCCATTGATTTACGAGTGTTAATTTATTCACAACTGTTGTGTATCTAATATCTAAATGTTGAAATCCGTTTGTCCTTATCAGTTCCTTTTAAACTTTGTTAAAAAGTGACTAAATTTAACAGAAGAATATTATCATAACCTATAAGTGGCTAAGCATCTGTTAATATTCTACTTCTTAGTTCCTATGTATTATCTCTTATCGTGTAAATAACTATTTCCAATATATTGGTACTTATTTAGATTTAACGTCTGTTTAAAATCACTTACTTTAGATGTACCCATAATCGAAATCTTTGTTTATTCACAAAAGTAAAGCGATTGATACACTCGTATTTTGTAATACGTATATACGTCTACAATATGTGCTTCAAGCTCTAACCACACAAGTAATCGTGTATGAAGCATCCTTAACCGCAACAACGGGACAGACATGAATGGCTAAATATAACACAAAGGCTGTCAAAGACCGCCGACCAGAGGTTATCACCGGCCATTACGGCCTTGTGACTACAGTCACAACATTAACACGTCATTGGACTAAATAAAATGGAACCTCGATAACTCGAACGAGGCGAAAGTATCGTTATCTCTTCCCTTCAAAGCCAATAACCTCTACATCTCGAAATATTCACCCTTATTAAAACAAAGAAGCCAACGATTTCATTCACGGAAATTCAGTAGTTTTACCTGCATAACTCGAAAAATTTGAATTCTGTATCTCGAATTGACGTATTATTTCGTTACCTCTATACTGTAGTATTACGAAGTTTTAGACTAACAAACCCCTTGTAACCCGAAGAAAACAATAAGAATGTTTGTATAATTAACTGTAATACGAATATTTGGTTGCTTTTACCTCTCTCTGTAGCTCAAAATTATTTAAAACAAACCAAATCCTTTTTAAAATGATCAATCACTTATAAAAACTTCTCGTTAACATGAACTTTCTGGTATGATAATTCGTGTTATCGAGGTTCTATTGTACTAACAGCATTAATTGACCATAGATGGACCTTATACCTTTGAAATAAGGTTTACAAACTCTCAGTTAGCAATGGTTATGTAAAACATGCATTAACAATCGTATTACATGTGAAATCTTAATTAGACAAGGCTTTTGCTTAGCTATTCGCGATAATTCTTACAAATGTCTGTTTACTTTTTTATTCATTCCGTTCCGTTACATAGACGCATATTAAATCAAAAATCGTGTTCGTACACCTACTCCTACAACATTCTGTAGTTAGCAGCAGTAGCAAAACATTTCACTTAGTTCAATACTAGGGCCCACTACTGCTCAGTACCTTTGACAATACACTTATATCTTTTTCATCTTTTGCACAAGAGGTGTTGACTTCGGTTGAATCATTAGACAAGCAATCATTATTTTCATTGTAATTATGGCTAACTATCATTAACATAATCCAGAATAACATTTAGATTTACTTTCAAAATGTATCGGTGTTCCACAAGGTACTATCTTACTCCTTTTTTCATTAACTTTCTTTTTCCGTTACCCAAACGTTGTCTGGAAGACATCGCTCTTTAGCGATAAGGCCGCATGTTAACCGCCTGTATCTTTAATCAATTGTGTTTCCTTAAGTTGTATCTTGTACAAGGTGTGCCAATAAAGGGTATTCTCTACTATCTAGGCCCGCTACTATTCTTCTAATATAAACTGAACTGTCCTGGTATCACTCTTTTCCATTGTCTAAAAAGGACACTATTATCCATTATTCTCCAACTTATACAAAACGTAAACATAATCAAGCGCCACAGCGCAAGAACGATTAGTGTCCCACAAGGTACTAAACTTAGGCCCTCTACTTTTCTTTAAACGTTTAATCAGTCAAAGACTATAAAAACAATTATCATAAAAGCTAAATATAAAGTAATTAATCAACCGCAACGCGACACTTTGCACGGTTTCACAATGGAGGCGGACAAAGGCGCAGACGCGGAGGTTATCTGCCGGCGTATTGCGTTTCCTGATTACGCGCATGTACACCCACGCCCAGACAAACACTACACACGTGTCAGATAGTTTCTAAATACGCGTTTGTCTGTATCCGATTATGATATAATATATTATGACTTATTTATCTCACAAAAAAACACTTTCACTTAAAATACACCTGATAAATTGTTAGGATCTCATATTGTAATTTTTAATGTGTGACTTTCAATTTGTTCCTAAAAATATAAAAATAACATTCACCATTGGCCAAGGACTGTCTCATTTCAGATATAGACAGAGAGAATAATAAAATTTTTGTCTTACGCTAGAACTAGCACTTCTAATAAAAGGATGAGTATAGTTCTTTATTCTTATTTACTGGCAAATTTGGTACTTTAGTTACAATTGAATATTGCAATCAAAGTTATTCAATTTAATTACAATTGTATTATCTGTAACTTTTTATTCATTTATATCAATATTAATTGGCGTGCCACAAGGTACTGCACTAGGCCCTCTTTTATTCCTATATTATGAATATTATGCATCCTTTCTGCTATCAGTATTATGGGAATTAAATAGGTATTTAGGAGGTACATAATCTTTATATCGATTAATGTTACATATAAGTAAATTAATTTATTGACAAGTTAATAAAAAAATATATAAGTAATACAATTAACTAAACTAAAACTACTATATAAAACTAAAAATCTAAATCTAAAATGGGCCCCCGTGGCAAGGTACCGAGGATGCTGGCAGCATTTCCTCGCTGGATCGCTATGCTCAAGCGTTGGGCGAGGAAGCTGCCAACTCTCTTATCCCCGGTCCCATCCACCAGCCGTTTCGCCAAATTGCCGGTATAGGCCCTGCGCTGCGGGGCCCCACGGACCAAGAGTCTCGACTCCAAATGCAACAAAGTTGTAGTTGGTGTCGAGACTCCCGTATTTGCGCTTTTTGTGGGCCTCTGCCGCTTCCGCCGCCGCGCCGGCTTTGTGTGTAGTACCGTGGAGGTGAGAAGGTGCCAGCGTGTCAACACAAGTTGCGCCCCACACGAGCACACGTCCCATCCTCCACGGAATCAAAGACATCCCGTCTGGTCTCTTGCCATCGTCTCTGGCAATACCGGCAGGCTCCAGTATAGCCGGAACGTTGACGGTGGCAAGTGACCGACGGATTATGTCGTTAAGTGCAGCGTGGCGCGAAAGGCGACCCGCGCTACGTTGGCAAGCAAGTCCGTGGCGTCCCAGTTGGTCCACCTCAAAGCCACTACAGGGTACTATGGTATCTGGCTATATTTTATAATTTTTTCATATTTATTTATATTTATTTGTTTTTGATTAAGCGCAAGTATTCACCCACAGACAGACATACGTAAGACAACGTGCCAGATAGTTTCTAAGCACGCGTCTGTTTGTATTGTGTTTCACAGGGTACTGTATTAAATATGCTGCCTCTTTGTACATCTGATTAATGTTTCATAAAGTAATAAGCAAGTTCTTTTTTATTCTTCTAATATGTACATTATATGAGAGTATTTATTTCCAGCTATCATCGCAGGGATCGGAACCGGTTTTTTTTTTAACCCGAAATAGCCCAATATTTTTTTATGCTCTCTACGTACGACTGAATCATGTATTTAGGTAACAACTTCTGATTATTAGAAAAGAAAAGAACTTAATAATATCGGTATTTTTTGTATGAAGAAAAAATTGGTTCTGAGCCTTAGAACAAAGAGCCTCAAGATTAGGAAAGCCTACCCCGCGTAACGGGAAGGGGCAAGGATGAAGAAGAAGAAATTTGTACACTCCTTCCTTCTGAATAAATACAGTAATTAACTAATTACCTATAAGAACTTAAGTAAATCACCGATGATTAACAACCTAACGAAGCATTGTGAGTGTCATATTTAACAAAACCGCTTCAAGTAACTGTTACTCACACTAACGAATGAATGTCTCTTTGTCCCATTCATTTATCCGTTCATTCACTTTCTTGTTGAACAATGTAATCAATAAATATGGATAAATCACTTTAATTACATATAATAATGAGACATTAATGGACAATATCAATTTAATCGAGCATCCTGGCGGGCTTGGAGGACATTTATCTTACTGTTTATTTTTAACCGAAAAAAGACCAAGGACTTCTTGGCAGTTTGAATAAGAGAGCGATCGTCATTTGTGACGGTATTATACAAAAGGTACCACGTTGTAGGTTATTTATAACAATTTTAAAGACGCCTCTTATCCATAGGCCACGTCAATTGAAAAAATATCATTTTTCTTAAGACAACTTTGTTCTTAGTTTTTAGACATCGGTTTTCTAACCTAAAATTCGACAATTAATTTTAGTTGTACATGTAGTTACAGTATTTTTTATTTTACAAGACAACACAAATTAAAAGTAATTTTCATTAGGCAAGGGTAATGTGATGGGTTGTATATTTTTACTTTGCATGCCAATCCCAAACTAAATACATTGTCTAAATATGTCTTTAATAATGTGATCATATTTTAGTTGATATTAAAGGTGGATTCGTTTAAGATTACGTTAAGATTAAGACTAAAGTTATTTCTAAACAGACTAATACAAAATGTGACACAAATCCCTTTTCTCTGAGAATGGTGCTTGTGATCGTAACTTACTTGTGTTAAAATCAGTAACTATGAGAAATCTCACGTTTTTACAAGCCACTCTTTAAAATTAACATTGTTAATCAGTTCGTTAACAGTTGATGCAACCCGCAGTAGCATTAACGAACCAATTAACGTTAATTATGTGTGACAGCTGTCCCGGAGAATATTGTCAAATGTCATACACAATTAGATTTGACGGATCTTTTAATATTAGACGTTTTAAACAACCACACTAAACACCGGTATTATTTTTTATGATTGTATAATAAGTTAAATTATAAGTTTTCACACGTTGAATACAGTATTTTATGCAGTGGTCATTATTTATGATAAGGGTCTTCAGTGGCAGGGGTAAAACTTAAGAGTCAATTCCAAAATCGCGACGACCTTGGTGAGCTGTTTATTGCTAAATTTACATGAAATCTGATACGGCCGGAAATATCAACTAACGGTAAATACACCCACACAAAGATATTTTTGAACTAACGAAAAAGTTTTGAGTAAAATTATCAAAAATTAAAGGTACATCAACCAGCTGATTCACTGACATCTCAAACTGATGATTTGACAAGATACGGCTGTCACTTGTAAAAGGTGCGTTCAGAAACTTGCCCAAATTCATACTAGAAATTACGTTTCTGTTTACGTGAAATTTTTACTACTGCAAAATGATATGTCTGGTTTGCCACGACCCAATAAACCGTCTTGAAATACTAGTATGCATAGCATGCAAGGAAGCTTATCACCACAGATGTGTGCAAATGACATCCGCTTATTACAGAGAAAACACACATGAATTAAAAAGCTTTTGGCGATGCCCCACTTGTAATAGTGGTATCACGCGCAGAAAAACGGACGATAGTACACCCGTACGCGCTATAATGATGCAAGGATTAAACGACACCACAATGTCTGTAGATGAACTCCTAAACCAGGAGGAGAACTCTATTCTAGTTAGCGAGGAAGCTGAGAACAACAACACACCTGGAAGTTTTGCTACATTGACTCATAGTACGTTAGAAGCCCGACCCATCACGTTAGAAGAAATAAGTGAACTACTAGATTCAAAATTAGAGAAAAATAATGCAGCTCTATTTAGAGAAATGAAAAGAACCCTGCGCACAGAAATAACAAATATTGTACAAGAACTGAACCAGGATACCTCAATGAAAATTAACACCTTGACTACGCACCAAAAAGATTTTAAAGCGGAGCTTGATAAAACAAATACAGTTATACAAAACCTGCACAAAAAAAACCTAGAACTACAATCCGAACTTAACCAATTAAAGAAACACTTTCAAACCCCAGAGTACAGAGTTACTAATGACAGCACTAAAAAGATTGTATTATTTGGACTTGATGAATATCAATACGAAACTGAAGGGGACCTGTGTCATCGTATCGATAATTTATTCTACGATATTCTGAACATAAACATTAATGGATTTATAGAAGGGGTATCCCGCATTGGGAAAAGAGGATATCGACGTCCTTTGCAAATAGAAATACTTAGCAAACGAATGACAACGTATTTACTCGACAATGCCCACTGCTTTAAAAACACAGGTTATGCCATCTCACCGTTCTTAGACGCAAAATCACTGGAACAAAGAAACATACTAAAAAGCGAACTCGTCAAGGCCCGTCACGAAGGACATCATGCAATAATTAGAAAAAACAGGCTATATATAAACGGCAAAGAATTTACTCCACTTCAGCAAAGTGTGAGCCATGCTGAAAAACCCGACACGTCCGACAACATGTCCGAAATTTCGATTGACAAACCTACCGTAAAGAAACCAGATATGTATGCAAACGACACAGCAAAACTCGGAGATAGTACTGCCGATGATAAACTACTGGAGGCAGGAAATGCCAAGAATGAAGAAGTACACCACCCACCAACTAACGCATATAAACCAGGATCAGAAACCTCTAGCACACCAAGACCACATAATACACCGTTGACACAGATACATACCTTTCGAGAAAAAATTTAATGCATTATATCAAAATATCCGAAGCATAAAAAACAAGACACATTTGATAGAGGCGACCACAGAAGAAGACCAAAATATACATGCAATTTGCTTAACGGAAACCTGGATGACGACTTCCAAACTTGATCTATTAAAAGTCGAAGGCTATACTCTAGTATCATCCTATTGTCGTCCTAGCAAAGAAGGCGGGGGAGTGTGTATACTATTGAAGCAGGGAATTGAATACACGGAATGTAACGATATTACAGCGATGTCAGTAGAATATTTATTCGAAATATGTAGTGTAGAAATTAGTAAATTAAATCTAATATTGATCAACTTGTACTGGCCGGATAGCAAAAGATTGCCTGACCTATTTTTTGAACTGTTAACTAAACTAATGCAATACATACAGCATAGATATAGCAAAAAAGATGTTATCATCGGTGGAGATTTTAATGTAAACATCTTACAAGAAACGAAATGCTCACTAACACTACTAAATTTAATGAAAACTTTCCACTTTCACCAAAACGTTAGAGAACCCACCAGAGTAACTAATACTAAAACTAATACTAGCTCTACGTGTATAGATCTTATTTTTAAAAATTTTCATCGCGAAAATTGCTATATTCAAGTACGCGATTATGGGCTATCAGATCACAAAGGTATATTAATTAACCTCCCGTCGGTTGCTTTCGACACAAATAGTACTTGGAATATTATGAAAAGGTTGTATAACGACAAAAATTGCTCAAATTTTAAAACAGAACTAATTAAAGTTAATTTTCAAAACATTATATCCCCAGCACAAACGGTAAATGATAACTATAATCAATTCTACAACGTTATCAAAAAAAATATTGAACCTATGTATACCTAAAATCAATATTAAAATCAAAACAAAATCTAAAAAGGCATGGTTGACAAAAGGTATTAGACAATCGTGCAAACATAAAAGATTACTTAAAGTATTTATATCTCAAGCCAATAATGAAAACCTAAACAAACACTATAAGCAATATGAGAAAACATTAAAAAAAGCTGTGATAACCTCAAAAAGGCTGCACAATATAGAAATGATTAAAAAATCTGATAATATAATAAAAACAATGTGGTATGTAGTAAAAAGTGAAATCAATAAATTAAATAAAAAAAATCGAATTAATATCAAATTAAAAACTCTAAACACAATCATAGATGAGCCAAAAGCAATCGCTAACACGTTCAATAGCTTTTTCTTGTCAGTCGGAAATCAAACGTTACCCTCGACGAGTAGACCAGTAATATCAACAACTAAAAACTCAATGTACTTACGACCAGTATCAGAACTCGAAGTTAAAAATATAATAAAAAACTTAAAAAACAAACGAAGCTATGGATACGATGAAATGCCACCTTATTTAATTAGACAATGCGCAGATATACTGTCAGGACCCTTAGCGCTACTAATTAATCAATCCTTCGCGGAAGGTATTTTTCCTGACGCATTAAAAATATCAGTAATAAAACCCATCCACAAAAAGGGTAATAAAAGCGACTGCGATAATTATCGACCAATAGCGCTCTTATCGACCTTTTCAAAAATATTTGAAACCGCGATGTCGAGGCGACTCTACTCATTTTGCGAAAAATTTGGCATCTTTAACGATGCCCAATACGGCTTCCGAGAGAAGAGATCCACAACCCTAGCAGTGTACAAGTTTGTTCGGGAAGTACTAAACATAATTAATGAAAGGAAATACGCTATAGGCGTTTTACTAGATATGAGCAAGGCTTACGACCGAGTTAGGTATAATATACTATTAAAAAAACTAAAAGATATAGGTATAAGAGGAAATGCTCATGACTGGTTTTGTCCATATCTCACAAACCGCGTCCAATATGTCGAAATAGAACATCACAATTACAACACTGATACAATACAAAATGTCCAATCACAAATAACAAAAGTAAACCAATCGATACCCCAGGGAAGTGTCCTTGGATGTATTTTATTTCTTATCTACATAAATGATTTACCCAATATAATAAATAGCCCATGTACCTTGTTTGCTGACGATATTTCTTTTGTTATATCGTGCGAAAACGAACAAACCCTGAACAGCGATTTAAACTCTACATTAGAAGAAGTTGTAACATGGCTTAGTGACCACAACTTACAAGTAAACTTCGAAAAAACGAAAATTATACAATTTAAACCCTTCCAAAAGCGAACATTAAACATCAATTACTCTTACAACAATAATAAAATAGAATCAATAAGTTCAACTGTATTTTTGGGTATTAACATTGACTCAGCCCTTAACTGGAAAGATCACATAAATAAAATAAGTGGCAAATTAAGTAGCTTCATTTATGCACTATATCATCTAAAAAAGTGTACTGACATAAAAATAGCCACAAATGCATACTACGCCTATGCTCACTCTTGGTTACAATACGGAATTATACTGTGGGGAAATAGTCCGAGTGTGAACAATCTTTTTATATTACAAAAACACTGTATTAGAATCCTTGTAAATATTCATCCACTGGAAAGCTGCAAACCATACTTCGTAAAACTAAGAATCCTGACCCTAATCTCCATGTATATACTGGAAGTGTGTCTATTCGTAAAGAATAATGGAAATCTCTTTCCTCAATACTCGCGAGCGGCCCACCTACGACCTAAAACTAGACTAGCCACACCAAACTCTACGCTACAGATGATCCACAAAGGCCCTTTTGGCATGGCCATAAAAATATATAATAAAATCCCAAATGAAATTAAAGAAATAAATAATTTTAGTAACTTTAAAAATTCATTAAAAACTTATCTAGTAAAAAAAACGTACTACACATTAAATGATTTTTTTAACGATAATATGGACGAATAACGTCACCGGCACAAATAAAACATACAAATATATATAATATATCATACACCAGCCCTTTCTAATTGGCTTATGCCCATGATGCATGTTATTTCATAAGTTAGTTTTAAGAATATTGCTATACCCTTACAGGGTTCATGTGGAACTGTATTAAATAGTTTTAAAGAACTGTACACTAACATGAGTGCAATAAACAATTCTGATTCTGATTCTGAAATAAAACATACGAAATGTATTTATTTATAAACCCAGTATCTGAAAAAATGTTTTGGGTTATTTTTAATTTTAAGCTATATTATTTGTACTTATTTATCTTTCATTGCGTGAGATAAAAATGTAAAGGTAAATGTAAAGAGAAAATCACGCATCAATACCGGTCCTTATTACTAAAACTTATACATCATATCACAAACCCACTAGATGTCTTTACAGCTGTTTTAAAGCGCCATCTATTTTAACCCACTCATAAATAAATAAATAAATATTGTAGGACAACATTACACAAATTGACTAATTCACACAGTAAGCTCAATAAGGCTTGTGTTGCGGGTACTTAGACAACGATATATATAATATATACATATTTATAAATACTTAAATACATATAAAACATCCATGACTCAGGAGAACAAATGTCCATGCTCATCACACGAATAAATGCCCTTAGGTACCAGGATTTGAACCTGGGACCATCGGCTTAGGCTATAGGCAGGGTCACTACCCACTAGGCCAGACAGGTCGTCAAACGTCGACTTATAAATCTTGTCTATTCATTATATAGCTACCTAAATATGAACATGCCAAAGTCTTAATAGCTGTGATTATTGCTCATTAAGGCTAAGATATTTGTCTAATTATTGCGTCTTTATCTCGAATAAACAAGTTATGGCCTGAGTCATGCTCGAACCATACATTAGCTTAGACAAGACAAAGAAAATGATCTAATAGACTTTTATGTACATAATACCATCCACACGGTGCAAAGCAAATACTGTCTTGGCCACAGCTACGAATTCGTAGCTTTTGGTGTCGAGCCACTCGGTCCGTGGGGCAGAAGGCCTGCCGCGAACTACGTTCGACGTGTTGCCTTGCCTCCCTGTCACGCTTACGTACGAATTTACAAGTGCGACAGAGAGGCAACACGTCGAACGTAGTTCGCGGTAGGCCCTCAGAGGTGCGCGTGGGCTCCACAGGGAGGGAAGCGGTTGAGGGAGGTAACGGGGGACCCTCACGCGGGCAGCTTTCTTGCGCGAAGGCTTGCTAGCGCGATACAGCGAGGGAATGATGCCTATCACACGGGCACCTCGCCAAGAGGCCAGGATTTATTGTAGGATACTTTTTCTAGGTAAGTTTAGTTTTAGTAGTTTTATTTTATAAATGGCAATTCTTAAATTGTATTACAACGACATAAGAGTCCCATGAATCTAGCCGCCGCCCTACCATCCAATCCAAGTTACGCTTTCATTTTAAAACTACATTCTGACAGAACAATAAATTTTAATATGAACATCCAAGTTTAATATGGATATTTATAGTAAGACATTTCCCGTCATTCCGTCAGTAGAATAAGTTTTTGGCAAAAATTTAATTTTTGGTACAAGCTTTTATCGCTGACTGTACTTTTCTTTCCACAGGCAACTAATACTCATCGAGCAAATTCTAAAAACTCCAAACACAATTAGGTTGCGTTGTTTTATCACAGAGTTCCTATGTCCACCTCTTGTCTCCATCATCAGATCAGCTCGATGGTACCATAATATTGCATTGTCACCCGACTTACATACGTATGCAAATTTTCAGCTCAATCGGAAACCGGGAAGAGGGTCAAATTTAACTTGCAAGATTTGATTACAAACAGACAACGGTCAGGTGGAGGTAAATAAAAGCTTGTAAAAAGGCGGCAAATTTTACAAATGTAGGCGCGAAGGGTTGTTCTTCCATAGATAAAAAATGTCTGAGTAACACACTAAGCGGTCTTCTCTTCCAGACAACCTTTGGTTTCAGATTTATGTAACTTCCAACTGTATATGAACAAAATATGTTATATTTGTATACATAAATCGTTACAAATATTACAACCGCGACCAAACGCATACGATTAGTTGTTAACAGTAATTCGATACAACAATACCATTGAAAAGGAAGGCCGTATGATGTAATACAATGTCACAAAATGCTTAGTCAAATGTGACGTTTTCAACCAAACGGGTACTTATTGTCGGTTGTCCAATAAGGCTCGGTTGGCAAAATCTTTTAATCAGAAAGCAACCTTATGAACTTTTGAACCTTTTATGGAAAACGTCACAAATACGACGTCGGTGGGTATGTATGATTTACTCAAGAAAATGCATATTTTTGGAGTTTTCCTTGAAATCATTTATCACTAGTATCAATCGACATATGCAAAATGTCAGCCGGTATAATGTCGTGATCGCGAAATGTCACGTCCCAAACAATAGTTAAGGTTCATGCTGCAAAATGGTTCCATGGAGCTTACATTTAATATAATTTATTTTCTCAAACTTGCAAAGAAATGTTGACATGACTTACTTCAAATTAGGTCCGGAAATAAAGCCTGACCATTAATATATGATCACGCGCCATATTGCGGAATTTCATTGGAAATAAATTTTTCATACTAAACTGAGCTGTCACCCTATAAATGAAAAACAGCGCCCTCTTGACAATATTAATATATTTCTGGTCGGGCTTTACTACTCGTATGTCTCGGGTGCGATGAGTGAAGATGATATGTAAAGGAATTTCATACAGCCTTACACACCTAGGCCTGTAAAGCTACCTTCTTTTGTTTTTAAACGTCAAATTGTGATGCGTCTTGGAATTCATCCATCAAATAGTAGTAGATGCGTAATTCGTTTTTAGCCATGGAAACCAAATAAAACTACAAAAAAAAAACAATTTGACTAAAATATTTTTTCATTGCAAGTTTGACAAATGCACTATACAAATCTCGGCGAAAAACAGGGGTTGCCGGCCGCTATAGTTATATTAGTAATGTACTATATTAGTAAGTTATGGTTATATTTTAGATATATATTTAGGCAAACCATTTTCAGAAAAAAGTGGCAACATTTAAGAAATCGAAGGGTAGCCATAAAAATATGAAATATTGGAACTATTATTTATAGCTGACCACTGGACACTTTTGCATAAGTTCTGCCTATGGAGATTCCATTCCTTATCTCCACCTTCCGTACATAAAATTTTTAATTTTGCACCTTTTGACAAAGTGGAGTTATGCCAGTGTATAATTTTAAGTATATAACTTGCGGTCCTTACTTGTTTATTAAAAACATGTACACAGATAAATGTAAATTAAATTTGTGTCAAGCAAAGACATTTGCTAACGATACCATAATGTTTTAAAATATAGGAGATGGAAAAAAGTACAATGAAAATCTCGTCAGTACAATGAAAGACAGTGTTTGGCTTTTTCATTTTTCCTTGAAGTATATCAAAACATTAAGAGGAAAGAATAGCTTTTGAATCTAATGAAGTAACGGTCATTTTTCTATGAAATTCCATTTCGGGAGAAAACGTTATCCACTACAAATCACTTTGATTTTAGATATTCTAGGTGTATAGGTTTCGTTTTCTTTTAAATATTTTAGTTTTGAAAATTTTGCAAAAAAAAAGGAAAACCTATAGGTAAACTTATTTTTTCATAGCGTCAATAATATACTAAAAAAATCATGGAGAATGGAACAAAAAAAATCTCCTTTTTTATGGACGATCACGTACTTATATATTTCCCTCTAAAGATATATGTAATTTTAACTTACCGAAGCGAAGCAAGTTTAAATAGGTCACCACAGGACTTAAACCTTTACTTAATCTCGAAATTTACCTGAAAAAAAAAAACAGTAAACATAAGTTATGGTAATAGTATACACTACTGTATATACTACTAATTCCGGGAAGGAGTCAACCAATAATTACGTCACACGAATTTCTAGGTTTTTTTTTTACCCCTCCCTTGCTCCTTGTCACACTTCGTCACATTTGGCAAACCACTCCCCGTGGTGTCACGTCACATTTCTCGAATTAGGTATTATTAATATTTTTGATAAAAGAAATATTAATAAGTTTATAACACAAAACTCATTAGGAAAGCAAATGAAAGGAACATAAACGATTATCGTTCCAAAAACTCATTATTTAACTTTACAACGAATAAAAAAAATCGGTTACTGATAATGTTAAAGTGACGTCACAAAGTTTGTCACTTGTGCTTCCCCTTGTCACAACATGACACATTTTCTTGACCCCCTCCCCCCCCCCCTAAACGTGTTATGTAATTAATGGATGACCCCGAAGTAAAAAATTGATTGATGAACTGCTAGCAACAGAAGACCGTTTTAGATATGACAAGCCTTTATTTAACTTGCAATGTTTGTATGTAGGTATGTTAGAGGCAAATCTTACAAGCTAAGCTAGACCCACTTCCCATTCGCTTGAGCTGAAATTTCACGTACATAATATTGTAAGTTGGCTGACAATGCAAGTGTACCATCGAACTGATCTGATGATGGACACAAGAGGTGGCCATAGGAACTCTGTGACAGTAAGGTCGTGTAAATATATTTTTGTAGCGTTGGCTTGTGAAGATGTTTGGGAACTCGACCGTACATCTATATACATTTTTTGTTTTCAATTTGGTACAGTCGAGGTGCTCAAAAATATCTGAACATGCACTCTAATGCCTTGACAATAGAGGCGTGTTCAAATATTTGTGAGCACCTTGGCCGCTTCGATGTATCTGATGGCGACTGTACGGGCATGAATGAAACTTAGGGAACAATACAGAGATGGCGCTCAGTGGTACAACACGTGTTTTCAAACATGTTATGTGAGTGGGGGGCGTACTCACATGTGATTCAGTGGATTCCGAGTGATTACGCATTTTGCGACGCTGTCATTTTATATGGAAAGTAAGGTGTGTTGTTAAATACTCTCTAGGTTATTGTAAATTTTGTTGTGTGGCAATAAAGATTTTTTTTATTTATTTTTTAATGTTCCGCGGGTAAATGTACCTTATTGCGGTTGTGTCAGAAAATATACTTGCAAATCTCATCCATAAATAACGTTACACGAATTTAAAGATTTTTTGACCCCTCCCCCCTCCACCTGATACATTTGGCAAACCCCTCCCCCCTAGTGTGACGGCACATATTTGGCAATTTTATTTTCAAATAAATCGGAACTTCGAAATAGGTATTATTATTTTAATAAAAGCAATATTAGATATTTCATAACACTAAACCGATTAAGAATAGAAATTACATAAGTAACAACGATTATCATTGCGAAAAGTATAAAATAAAGTTAAATATCAAAATATTTCGGTGAAGAAGTGACGTCACAAAGTTTGTGACTCCCTCCTCCCCCTTGTCACAATATGTCACATTTTCTTGATCCCCTCCCACCCCCTAAACGTGTGATGTAATTAATTTCCCCGTACGGAACGACAGACGATTTCGTGGAATGCTCCTGTTTCCTGTGATTTTTTTCCTGAAATTTCCGAGAAGTTTTTGGAAATTTTCCGTTACTTTGACATCTGTAAGTACTGTAAACATACGATGTATTTTATTTATAATTGTTAAAATTACTCAGTAGGTAATTAAGTGGTGTTTAAGTAATTTCAAGTGGGTTTTAGAGCTAAGGCCGAGGCTGATTCAGCCTTCATTTTATTTCATAATAGCCGCATGTAACTCTTTCATGAAACACGCAATTATTATACACATGCAATTTGGTTATGATTTTATAATAAATAAATAAAAAACAACAGGATTTATCGAATTGAACATTTCGTATTATATACCTGCTTACAATAAAATAAGTTTAAGAGCAAAAAATTCAAGCTGAAATTTTGAAAGCTTAACTTAGCTTACGGCCCGATTCGAAGAATGATTAAGACACGCTTAAGATCTTGGAAAGATATTTAAAAGATCGATAACTAAACGACGTTCAAAATTGACGTTTATTTCGGTTGCCCGAATCGAGCTACATAAGTAACAACGATTATCATTGCGAAAAATTCTATCAATAGGGTTGTTTCCAATTTTTGAAAAACGCTTGTATTGCGTTCTATATTAACTAAAAGTTGCCCTAAAAGTAAACTCTTATACTAAAAACGGCTGACCTGTTTGGCCTAGTGGGTAGTGACCCTGCCTACGAAGCTGATGGTCCCGGGTTCAAATCCTGGTAAGGGCATTTATTCGTGTGATGAGCATTGATATTTGTTCCTGAGTCATGGGTGTTTTCTATGTATTTAAGTATTTATACATATTTATATATTATATATATCGTTGTCTAAGTACCCTCAATACAAGCCTTATTGAGCTTACTGTGGGACTTGGTCAATTTGTGTAATAATGTCCTATAATGTTTATTTATTTATTTATTTATATTTTGACAGCTGCTTTCGCGCCCAAAACGCTCTTTGAAAATTGTGTGATGTCACAGTTTATGGTTTGACACATAACTTCATACACACGTAGAAGATATGAACTGTCAACTGACATTTGTCATTTGTTGTTTATCGCCTAACTGTCAACAGTGTTAATCCGAGAGTTGTGACGTCATCAGAATCTTCAATGACGTTTCGAGTTTGGTCACGTGACGTGTGCCAAAAGATATTTTAAATTCAATATTTACAAAAATATGGTCATTACAGGTCCCCTAAAAGTAGTTTAACATGTTCTTATAATCCAAAAGAATTTATTGGGATACAATTCTGCCCTAAGATTTGTAGATGGAAACAACCCTATTATACGACATACAAACGATATGTAAATGAGAACTTATCTAAACCAGAACTTATCGTTATCGTATCTCATTCTTCGAATCGGGCCGTTAGTCGCAGACCAGACTGTATTGAAAATTTCTAGGGCTTTATGCGTTAAAAGTTCAATGTCCTATTCGTTTTTTATGTTTTTTTATTTATTTGATGTAACTTGTAAGCTACCTACTGCAATTGGTTTCAATAGTATTAACAATCTAAAAGTATGGTTTATTGCTCCAGTCATGGGATGTATGGCGCCATACAAATATCAAATAATGGGCAAATGTTGCCAGCATTTAAAAACTGATGGTAAATACTTGTTTTACAGGATTTGTCTATGTCTATACCATCCCATTACTGGTGCCAGTCACGTCATAAGGGCGTTTACTATATAGAAACCCGGACCCGGGTATGTCCTTAAACTACGTCCAAAAGAGAGGTATGGGCAATGTGAATGTCATCTCGCCTTGTGTGGTAGGGCACAGCACAGCAGATGTCATTCCAGATCTAGAGCAGAGCCCAACTGGGGAAGTACCTCCACCTTATAGAAAACCGCAGCCAAATAACACTTGACCCTACTCATAGTGTTGTGTTCCTGCCGGTGAGTAAGGTTTCCAGAGCTCAACGAGGGGGGTGGGGTTAGGGTCGGCAACGCGCATGTAACTCCTCTGGAGTTGCAGGTGTACATAGGCTACGGAGACTGCTTACCATCAGGCAGGCCGTATGCTTGTTTGCCACCGACGTAGTATAAAAAAAAAAAAAGAAGTGTCCTATATAAATAAGCGATCTCGTTGCGGACGCGAATGCTGTGGGCCGCTGCGCCGCTTCGCTTCGCGTTCGCGAGGTATTTGCGTCCGTAAGACGCTGCGTAAGGGCCATACCAGTCCACACCACACTAGCGTCTCTATGGCTGCTGATCGCCGCAACGTTGGCGCAACTACGCAGCAACGACGCCATTTTCCATAGCGCTGACTAGACGCCGACGCTCAAAAGACGCTAAAGTCTGGGTCTAATAGGCCCCAATGTCAAGGCTACACGCACTTATCCCGTAGCCACACTTAACCGTATTGACCTTATAATTTTTTTGCAACCAGCGAAGTACAATAGATAACTAAGTGCTAGTTTTACATCAAGGTCTGAATCTACATTCTAGTATTAATTTTGTATTTCGTAGTTCTTGACCTCTGTCTGACCTTAAGGAGCATACATATTTAATATCAATATTTAAACGCTGTACGCCTTGACGGCAACATTACAACCTATAACATTAAATACCTCAAAAAGGTTCAGTTTTGTTAAGTATCGTTTATACAATATCATCATGAATATTAATTTGTTTAAAATTGTATTCAGAATATATTTATTTCTTCTTAAACACATGTCAATTTGATAAGAAACTACGTCTATATCATATCCTATATAAGTTAAAAAATGACAAAAATCATTATACAAAAATAACTATAAACTATTTGTTTAAGGGCCTGTTTCACAATGTCCAAGTAAAGTATTGGATATTAAGAAATAAATTAACTGCCAGATAAATTTCCTCTAAAACTTAGTTCCTACTTTATCTACCAGTTAAGCTTATTTGAAGATTGTGAAACGATAACTTTATTCGTCAGATAAGTGGCAAATAGCTTATTCAGGACTTTACTTGGACATTGTGAAACAGGCCCTAAATGACAAACTTGGCGTAAAATTCATGGCGTTTACGCGTATAGTCGCGAGTTTCACTCTCTGCTTCTATGGTTCGTTGTCAAAACAACTCATGGCGCAAAATATTTGTGCGTTGCGTTGTGGCTTTTTGGTTACAGCGCCGCTTACGTGGGCGATGACTCGCGAATGCGCCAAACGGCATTCGGAGATCGCCCACGTAGGACACTTCCATAGGTATCAAAGGATTGAATTCACCCGCGCCGCGCCGCGCCGCTTCGCGTTCTCGAGTTATTCGCTTAGGTAAGACACTGCCTTAGATTAAGGCATCTACAGTCCTTAAGACAGCGGCTTAAGGCTTAAGGGCAGGAGGCAGGGTATTATTAAGAGTCTTATAAGACGTGACAAGCGTTTATGAATAACGCCCGTTATCACAAAAAATATGGCGCAATATAGTGTCATTTACTCCAGCCGCTTCAGCGGTCATATTTGAGGGCACGTTTTATTCTAGAGTTTACATATATTTACAATGCAATAGTCAACCAAACTTAGCTTCTAGAATTCTAGGCACACTAATGTAAATAAATACTATTCAAATGAAATTCAGACAACAAATATATAAACAGCTGATTCGAATTGTGCTAGCATTTCTAAGAATAGATTCAGCCCACATACCATGTTACTTGATATGTAATGTTTATGTAATATGTAGCCAACAATAAATCAGCGATATTATAATTCTAATATTTCTTAACGGTTTAGTATAAAGAGTGATTTAAATTGTCATCTTGGAAAGTGTGAAAAAGTTCTAAACCACATGAAGTATATACAATCGTTGTAAGTTAATACCTATATTGAGAGAAAAAAAACATAAAAATTAATAATAATAATAAATACTTAAATAATTTAGTTTGTATTAGTCCTTAGTATGTAATTTTCAACCCCCGACAAAAATAGGGGCGGTACATGTTTCACGCCAATGTCTGTGGTACTTATCCTATCTCTCTAACGGATGGGCCGATTTCGATTCGGTTTTTTACGTGAAAGTGACTTTTCTTGCGGTGGTTCTTAGCCATGTTTCATAGAAATCCAGCAGAGTGGCGCGTATCAGGTCTTTTCCAAAATTATGTAAGGCATTTTTGGCATAAAATGAATTTAGTTGGCATATAACGTATAGGGGTTTTTAATGGTTTTAGTTTAGTAGTGTAATATTAGTACTTGTCACTGATTGCTATAAATATGTCATCTAAGTACAGTCCTTTCCCATCTAAGTACCCGTCTAGTACCTTTATGATTAATATTTTTTGTAACTTTTAACTTCGTGGATAATGTCGTTTATTGTACATAGATTAACACCTACTGTAACACTTATTGCAATATTTTCTGTACAGTTGTTTATTATCCCTAAAATATAAAAATTAAATTGAATTAGTAGTAATTTACATACATATAACGGTAAGTTAAGATACTTTAATTTTGTCGTCTCGTGGATAACGCAACATAATTCCAACCAGAAGTTTTTAAACTATCAAATGAATTAAGAACATCATCTTAACTTAGTAAATTAATATACAGTATTATTCTCTTTATAGTATACAGGAAACATCATATAGCTGATTAAGCAATGAACGACTTAATGTGTGAACAGAATAATATACTTAATAGTAGCCCAAACAGCTCACGAGATCCGACCTAAATAGGAGAGGAAGACGAAATTACTTATGAATGGGTTATTGGGTTATCATACTTATCATAGAACATTCAATCTATGCACGTGAAAAACTGGGTCGTATAATTCCTACTAATATTATAAATGCAAAAGTAAAGCTCATCACAAACGCTGCGATAGTATATATTAATATACCGTAAGATACCAATTGATATCTTACAATATAGCTAAGCACCACACACGCCAACGGTACCAAGATATACTTATATCGCTGTCTATCTAGCACCTTCATTGTGCGAGAGACGAAATATATACCAAAATATATCATTATACATACCGAGCTATAATATCGCAAGGTATCTTAAGATAAGATGCCGTCTTTTATAACAGCTTCAAACCAAATTACACCTGTCAAATACGTGTGAGGAATTAGACATATTGACATATGTAATAACAACCGTCAGTATATTTTAATAGATCAAATATCATCCTATATATTCTTTTATATGAACTGCGTAATTTTTCCGCACATCACATGAACTGCGAGTATTTTTTTTATCACAAATCATTTAATCTGACAGTAATAGTAGGTATAGCAAACGGATGCAAAGCGTGTTTGAGTTTATGTTGAACCACGCGAGAGATGCGTGCGCGTGCGCGGCTAAATATACGACCAAAACAGACAAGTGCAAAGGTCAGTTCCTATGACTTGCATTCTTTGTGAGTAGCCTCATTCAGAATTTGTCACGTGACAAATGAAAGACAAACTTGGTTTAAAATAGTAAACACTAAATTTAAATTTCACGTCATACCTATCTGTACGTCATGGGCTCATGGCATATAATCGAAAACCTTGTTTTAATAATTATGATTGTCACTTTACATCATATTTCTTTCTTTTAGAATATTCGAGGGGGGGCGGGTTTAGGGTCTGCCACGGACTACGGGTGCTGCTACGGAGGCTGCTTACCATCAGGCGAACCGTATGCTTGTTTGCCACCGACGTAGTATAAAAAAAAATTTAATTTTTTTTTTATATATGTGTTTCTGATTTGCCTACTTCCCGAATCTGGTATTTATGAATAAGACAGCACTATTTTGTTTAAACTGCTCACAGGTATTATGTGCAAGTACCTGTGTATTTTAAGAGTATGTATAATACATATACGCTTATTGCCTAATACGCTTTGAAGATATATCACAGAATCAAACACATCCCGTATGGTCTTCCAATGTTAAGGTTCCCTTACGCGTAGGTTTAAAATATAAAGTTGTTTATTTAAAACATTACAAAATTGTGTTTTTATATATTTACGTTTCAACAGTTTTACCCACGTTTTACCGCATTATCATACTGGGGTCGGATGTCGGATCGGATATGGATAATTTATGTACAACGCAAAAACTAAGTGTTCTATCAACAATACATTAATTATAGTACATACTGATTGCAAGTATCTTTAGAAAAATTAGACATTACATTATTTTACCTATTTATTACGCATAATGTCGTCCTCATTAGTTTATAAAAAAAGAACAAGTGTTTTCTTAAGTTTCTATACTACGAAGTTATGCACCGTGGTTTTTTTTTTTGTTTTTTTTTTAAGTGTGAATCTGATAGTGATAACATAATTAACAGAGGTGAAAAAACCTGTTTGCTAATATTAAAAAGCGTAATGAAAGATGTTATAAAGAATAGTAGTTTTGGAACCGGCATAACTTAATAAGTAATGTAATAAACATGTAATCACCGAAAATATCTACTTATGTATGTTCAAGTCCATACATAACATAACCGTTCGACTGTTGAGTAAGGCGCAACCGCATTTCAGCTTTCCAATTGATTATTACAATACGATGCAGTCATAGTCATTCACATTGAAAAAAAAATCTAATGCCCACAACAAAAACAGAATGAAAATCCAAACATAAACAATAATGTCAACCTTGAAAAACAAAAACTAACCTCGAATTCTTAGTGACCTTGGTCCCGTTCGCGTTCGCGCCAAATTCAACTTCGTTCCCTCCAAAACTCCTTACAAGTGGCATTTCACCATCGGCCATTTTGACACACTTTGTTTTTAATTTTTCTAGACTTGGATACTAAGTTTTGGCACACAACACGCGTCGACCCTGCCGTCCGGCAGCGCACTGACTGAATGATTGGGCTGGCTATTGGTGTAAATGTAATGATGAGCGCTTCTCGTGTAGGATAACACTGCTATGATAATTGAATGCGTTTATGCAAGATGTTTGAAACGCAACGATTATTTTTAAATAAACATTTATGATTCTGAAGTGAGGAAAATGGTGCGATGGCTTGAATGTGTAAGTGTCAACTGTTTCAAGAGATATGGACAATGAGGAAGATCCTGGTTGTTTAATTAATTAATTCGTTCGTGTATGATAATTAGTAGTAAACAATGTAGATGTGTTGATGTATGTTCAGTCAGTGTGTATGTAATGTACTCATATATAGTACATAATTAGCTCATACGTAACTATATAGCAGCTTATGTCCGTTAATAGTACTTGTAGACATCTCATTTGTTTGGTTTATAATTAAAGCACATAATACCTGGACTTAGATTAAATCCGGACAGAATGAAGTCTTGGTTCTAACCAAGCAAACATGAACATAATCATTATTTCGTCAGTATGGAAAAATCCGTTACCATGAAAACTCGACACGATTTTTTTTTTCGAAAAAGAATTATTTGGTATACTTGGCCAATTGCGAGTTAAAAACAAAAATCAGGCGACAAGTATAGTGTGTCGAACTCAGTCGAACTTGATGTGTGCCTTTCACCTGTGAGTCACGTGAGTCAAATGACTGACAGCGTTGCTTTTTGGTACGAATAATCTACTTGCTATTACTATGGCCGTTCTAAGGAAAACTGCGCAAATTAATACAGCGCACATTTCCCAGAAAATCTACGACAAAATGTTTGTTTACATCTGCAGAATTCCCTAATAGCGATGGCTTAAGCTTAAAATAATTAGGAGTAAAAGTTTCTCCTAGATTCCGTAACAGTACAATACGACACTTTTTTTCACATCACCTATTCGGAAAAGGGCTTTTTCTTTCCTGTTAGGAAGAATTTTTGCATATCATTGTTTTAGCTTAAATAATATTTTGAAACATAATAATTTCCTTATAGGTGATGTGAAAAGCAGTATGTTGACACATACTATTGCATGGTATCAAAGTTATTTTCACCTTGGGCGTCTGACTTGAATCCCTTGTTTCGTTCAATTTCAATGTACGCCCACGCCGTAAATATATCATTTTGCTTCCTTATGACACAATCTACTATTGCAGACCTCAATACAATACCTATACAATATAAAGAATACTGCAACTCAAGTAGAGATAAACAACAGGCGGCCTTATCTATCGCTAACCCTAACTTCTGAGACCATTATGTATATTATGTTAAGTTGCATAACATGACGAAATTGAAAGCGTCAGCTTACTGGGATTTATTAAGATCAGTAGAATTAGGACAAGGGATATCACGACACAATTTATGATTCTAATTATTACCAAAACTCTTCTCTTCTTGACTGTAAATTGAAGCACGATATGGTATACAATAACATGGAAAGAAACGTCGCAAAATCGTTCAACGTTTTCCTTAAGTACTTTAAAAATTACTTTAGTCCTTAACTGGCCGATTCATTAGCATAATCATGACATTTATTTAACGACTTCGTTAAGTTTATGACGTAGGTTCTGTTACGTGTTCTAATGTCCTTTCGTAGAAAGCGTCCTACTTTTCCGACATTACTTGAATATCAATTTTGGCACAGATTGAAGATAGATAGAAGGGTATTTAGGGTTCTCAGGGATCAGCAACGTTTAAGTGGCTCCTTTGATGTTGATTGGTGACGGTGACACTGACCGCTTACCACCAGGCATTGTGTCTGCTCGTTTGCTGACTACCCAATAAAAAAAAATTGGTGTAATTCTTTATCTCAATAAATGTATGGGTGTAGAGTCCATTTGGGCTAACTCTGCACCGTGTTAGATGCGATTTATGATAACAATCATGATGCAAAGTTAGCTTGGACCGACTCTAAAACCAAAGCGCCTCTTTTATCTATTCAAAAATAATACATACAGAAAAATTACAAGTATCAAAGAGTTCTATAAAAAGCATGGATGAATGAGTAGATCAAGAAATCTGGTACTCGCTCTGTAATAAAAAAACTTTGTATAAAAAAGTATCAATAGAAAGTGCTTTCACTGTAACAAGAACAACAAATCAACGTTTTTGCAAATCAACAATGCGTTACAATTAAAAATAGGTTACCTCTTCTAGTAAATCACTATTTCCAATAAATAAATAAACTCAACGAGGGGGAGGGAAGTTTAGGGTCGGCAACGCGCATGTAACTCCTCTGGAGTTGCAGGCGTACATAGGCTATAGAAACTGCTTGCCATCAGGCGGGCCGTATGCTTGTTTGCCACCGACGTAGTATAAAAAAAAGTGCGGTACAAACGGTTATTAATTTATGTGTACTTTTAATGCAATTTCACGCCACTTATTATATTTTCTTTATTGTGGAAAGACATAAGCCAAGAAAGAGAATGTTTACCAAACCAGAGAATAGCCCAATGCATATAGATGTTGATGATAATAAGGACTTCAAGAATAGAGTGGAACACAGTAGTTGACGGGGCAAACCCCAGTGCTGTCCACTTGCCTGATGAAACAATGGCAAGGAAACCCTAGCAGCTTGAAAACCTTCTATTAGCAGTTCAATGTAGACTAAAGAAGATAGTATGAAGAAGATATTGGTTTATACATTAATAGGTGCAACCTACATTCTGTGACAATCCTCACTAAGATTTATGTATTTAGAATGTTTAAGTGGCATTGTCATCGGACAGACGTATAAAATGCAAAAACTAATAAACACTAAACTAAAATACTTACACTGGCCATGTTAATTAACAATAGACAGCAGATACTTCTATTAAAATTAATTTATTTTCTAATAATAATCCGAATGACGCAAGTTAATGGGTATAGCTAACGTATCATGTTATTATTTTAACTTAGGGCCTATTTCACAATCTCCAAGTAAAGTCCTGAATAAGCTACTTGCCACTTATCTGATGAATACAGTCATCGTTGACATTTCACAATCGTCAAATAAGCTTAACTGGTAGATGAAGTGCTAAGTTTTGCATGAAGTTTTATCTGGCAGTTAATTTATTTTTTCATTAGATATCCAAAACTTTACTAGGACATTGTGATATAGGCCTTGAAACTTGTTATTTTAAGCTTGAATTCCTGAATACACTGACTTCACCGGCATTTGAAACACTATGTTAATAATCATTCATCAAACAACGTTCGCGTGATAAAATTTCACAATCGCACACAAATTCACTAAATAAATAAAGCATTAGTTTATTTACTTGAACAAAGACCCCCAGATATACAATCTTCGTCATATGTCATTATCATAAACGTAGAAACGTAATATAATTACAGTGTAATTATTACCATAAAACCCAACCACAATAAACAATAATTAAGAGACTTCGTAAGTTATGTAGGTAGCAATTTTGGGTAATTAATTTATTGTTCCGTTAGAGGGATCTGTAACAATTTCAGCTAAAATAATTAATTAGACTAGTATGAACCTTAATTGACCATTCTCTCTAGAATTTCCCTTCCTTCATAAAATTTAAGAGGACCCTTCTAATATTTTTAGGTAAATATATGCGTCACTCTGACGGAGGCGGGTTCTAAAACTAGTGCGATAAGGACAACTGCAGCTTATGCGAAAAATCCTGAGTAAAAATCTCAGAAAACGAGATTTCGTTATCAACATTCTGGAAACTGAATAAGAAAAAAATTATCTGTGTCTGACCGTATTGATTTCTGCGTTTATTGTTGACGAATTTGTATGCTAGGCGTTTGTTTACGGCGCATTTATTTGGCCGTTTTTACCTAGTTCTTATAAAAAAAAGAATATCAAAAGAAGCAAAACGTACAGACACAAATACTGGTAATATTGAACACCCTTTACTGGCGCTTAAGTCTTTTATGCCAATTTCCGCCATTTTGAACATTTTCCAAAAAAACGGAACGACAGAAACATTATATCTATACCGAACTTGCTCACAAAATTCCCTGTGAATCTGTTGAGAAATGCTACCTGCAGAGGACAACATTTTTTCCTCTCGCTAACGCTCGGGCAATAAAACAAGATACAACGAACAAACATCAAAATGGCTAAAATGTGAATACAATCATGTTGCATAACACCATCAAACAGGTCAGAGTGTGCAAGCATGTACCACGCAGTGTCATCCGCCGGACTATAAACAGCAACTTAACTGATCAGAACCGGACCTTATTGTCTTCAAAATAAGGTTGCGAATTGTTAATTAACAGTGATACAGTGACGTAGCGGACTTTTTACTGATAGTGCGGTTTGGTCTTTTGGGATACTGCGTCATTTTGTTTTGTTCCTGGTAAATATTTTGTTGTAATGTGATCTGTGAAAAGGGGAGTATGTTTTGCCTTTTTACCGCTCTTGCATATTCCAGGGAAAGAGACACAAACAGGCGAATGAAGTGGTTCATAGTTATAATAAAGCAGTCTCTTTATAGGGTTTCGTACCCAAAGGGTCAAACGGGACCCTATTACTGAGATTCCGCTGTCCGTCCGTCCATCTGTCACCAGGCTCGCACTTGGCCGGTTTTTTAAATATATCTAAATTTAATAACTAATCATAATGTAATTTCGCAAACCTAGTCTTTCTGTCTACTGAAACCTCACCAACTAACTGATAGAAAATGCTTATGACATTAAGCCCGGCTGTTGTACGATACGATCGTGTATTAAATATTAAAAAACAAATAACATCCGACCATAAACAAGTCACGTAAACAATCATTTTAATCGACGCCCAAAATTGGCGGGAAACCTCACACGTGATTAGACAATGGATACGTCCTTTGATAGACCACCAGTATACCTTATACACTTGTGATAAGGTTCAGATTGTCAGTTAACAATGTGAAGATGGACGAACCTTTAATAGACGTCCACTTTCTTTTTGTTCACTTTCGCTGGGATTCGTCTAATCCGGGTTGATACGTATTTAATGGTTGCTGTGCCGGAAAAATGGTTGTTAAGTACTTATGCTCTCGCAAACCAATTTTGTCAATAGAAAAAGACGCGAAATTCGAAATTACTATGGAAGATATGTTACTATTTTAATATATGTATGTATATGTATTTATATATCTTTTTTATTTATATTTGTATATGATAATTATATTGTTTAGTTTTGTGTTTATTCTGTGCTAGACTTCTTTTATTGCATCTCGAACACCTACTGACATAACATATATATATATATATTTTTTTTTTTTAATTCCTCTACCTAAAGGTTGTCTGGAAGAGATCGCTTTTTAGCGATAAGACCGCCTGTTGTTTACCTCTTCTTTATGTGTTGTAATATTTGTACTGTTTCTGTATTGAGGTGTGCAATAAAGTATTATATTTGTATTGTATTGTATTGTATATGCCAATTGCGCCTACATTTTTAAGCTTTTATTTAACTTGCCCTATTAGTATTGTATGTATGTTACCACCCCTCAATAGCGTCTTTTGAGCGTCGGCGTCTAGTCAGCGCTATTGAAAATGGCGTCGATGCGCAGTTGCGCCAACGTTGCGTCGAGCAGCAGCTATAAAGTTGACCAGACGCCGACGCTGGGGAGACACTATTGTGGGGTGGCTTTAGTGTGGCGTGGGTCAAATCTTGGTAGGCAAATTTTACCCACTTCCCGATTTCCGATTGAGCTGAAATTTTGCATACATGTGTTAATCGGGTGATAATGCAATGTTATGATGACATGGAGCTGATCTGATGATGGAGACAGGAGGTGGCCATGACGAACTCTGTGATAAAACAACGCAACCTAATTGTGTTTGTTGCTTTTAGAAATGTCTCGATGAGTATCTATTACCTGTGATAAGCAGTGATCGGAACTATGGGAGTAAAACTTTAACAAAACTTATCAAGCGGACGTAAAAAGAGTGCTTATAGTCTTAAAAATATTCGAATATCTATGAATGTAAATATTTTTATGGCTGTAAGTACTATACTATTCCTATCCCTATGGACATGAATATTTTTAGGGCAGTATGCACTATTTTATGTCCGCTTAACAAGTTTTGTTAAAGTTTTACTCTCATAGTTCCGATCACTGGTGATAAGAAAAGTACAGCCAGCAATAAAAGCTTGCTTTTACTGGGAAAAGGCAAGCATTTGACCACAATCTCACCTAATGGTAAGTGCCGATGCATTCTAGAATGGGACATGCTTACATGTTCGATTTCAAAAGGTCCAAGTTATAGTTGACTGGGAATAGATTTGCAGGAAGAGTATTCCACTCCTTAGCCGTTCGCATGATAAAGCTGGCGTAGCGTTTAGTGCGAATCAGCGGCAGAGTAACGACGAAAGGGTGAAGCGCAAGTCCGCGTGTAGTCCCACGGTGGCAGAACGGAGATAGGGGGATTAGACTATGTAACCATCACACACTACCCTAAATGTATCCTGTGGAATACCGATAAACAGGCTACCTTTCTACGGTGTTCTAGGCTCCGCAGTATATCTAGCCTCTACAAATCCCGCATCTTCAATAAGGTTTTGGCGTTTGTAAGTAAGTAAGTAAGTAATCATTTATTGCATACCATGGTACAATACAAGTTGTTACAAGTGATAAAAGAGTTCACATGGCACCCCACAGACACACACACACATGCACATATATATATACACACACACACACACACACATGCACATGCACATGGTTTGTAAATGTACGACAGGCCAGGCCAGGCAGATAACTGCATTCGGGGAAAGCCCTCCAAACAGGATAAGTACGTTTTGACAACAGATTTCTAAGAAAAGAATCACCTGTGAGAATATTGAGTAATGGGATGAAGTGTTGAGTCATGCCTCTGTAAACTACTTACTGAACGGAAACGTTATGTGTTTTCATCACACTTGCTGGAAAAAGATCTTATTTCATGCAGGTGTACTGAAGAACAAAGGCCAAAGGTCATAAATTGTGAAAAAAAAACTACAACTCCCTAGGGCGTTGTAGTTTTTTAAATTATGTTATTATTTCATACAAACGAAGTATCGTAAATGAGTTTTACTTTAAAAATACTCAGGTTTATAATTTAATATTTTTGTTTATGTTTAAGAACATTTAATTTTATTAATTTAAATTTAATAGCCGTTTAAAATATTTTTACTTACATAATTTTCAATCGTGGCTGAATGCCAAATAGGTCTGTGCCTTCGATGCCTATCCTGTCAAGAAATGACAACATGGCGGACAAATGTTTGATATGTCACCGTATTTAAGAATTATTTCGCTAAAAAATTATTTTTTTCTTCGCAAGTCGCAAGTGAATTGTGTAACTCCGGGGGTAAGAATATTGCAAGCTCGGGTCTTTAATTGCCACCCTCGCTTCCAAAATCTCACTTACCCCCCTCGTTGCAACTATCCATCGTGTAATGTGTACTTACTTTGTTATTGTTGTCCTGTTTTGGACCACTCTGTCACGCTTGTATTTCTGTATTTAATCAAATAAATAAATAAAAACAGTGCTATATGCATGTCTTTTTAGCTGTGGATTACATTTACCATCAGAAAAATTAAATTTCATATCATACAATACAAAAAACTACACTCCGTCACATTTTATGGGGACAAAAAGCAAGGCAACGAAAATCATTTTGACCCACGTGTGAATATTTATATTCCCAATTATCAACATTTTTATGATATCGGAAAAAAACGAGGAAACGAATTGCTTCATGGTCATCATCATGGTAACCAACCTGATGGTAAACAATAGCTATCACCCATCGACACCTGCAACATCAAAGGGGTCGCAATTGCGTTACCGGCCTTTAAGATGGTACGCTCATTTCTTGAAATTATAAAGGCCTTATACGGTCACGTCTGAAAATATCAATACGAAAAAAGTGCCAATAATATGTATACACATCTTTATTGCCCAAGGTAGTGTATACTTATTTTTGGCACATTTCTCGTATCGATATTTTCAGACGTGACTGTAGCTTCAAGAAAAGAGCTAACATTTAAGAATTTATTTAGGAATTTTGACACAATACAAACATAAAATCGGAGTACAGTCAGCATCAAAAGTAGCGGATCAAATAACGCTTCATAATCATAAGTATCTACCATTCTGTAACAGCTTAACAATAAGTGATGTCTTTATTATAGAACAACTAAGACTGTAAAAGATATATTATTCAGCGCGAATTTTAGAAAACTATATACATCTGGTAAAGTTATACGGAATATCAGATACTTTTGGCGCGTTGTTTCATCCGCTACTTTTGACGCTGACTGTACATTACCCTTCCTTTCTACGTATATATCACGAAAACAAATTAAAAGTGCCTTAAAAAGATCAGCAGCGCATCGTGAACCAGTTTTGCTACACGTAAATATTCAGGATGATAACAGAATCGGCCATATCACATTCACTTCTAATATCACAAAGATATACTTAGGTACTCGTAAATACGTGGAGCCAACTGCTAGCAACTACTATGGTAAAAGGACACGTAGTTATATCACACCGCGAATATTTAATGAGTTATCAGTAGACGACGAATGTGCTAGTAAAAACATCTTTAAATCAAAAATTAAGAAGTTGCTAAATAGCTACAACGCATGTCTGAATAAATAAATAGGATAGGTAAATATACTACAACTACTTATACTGTGTTAATATGATATAAATATGTATTAACCTTAGTATTATAAGTTAATCATATAATTTAAATTAAGGTACTAACGTTGAAAATGAGTGCCTCATTTCGCCGTTAAACGCAAGTTTGGCGAACATAACACAAGTTTAAAATGTACCATACTATTTGTGATAATAAATAAATCAAATCAAAAAAAAAACAATTCGCATGCATGTATTTCCTTTGTTGTTTTTATTATATTTGTTTGACATTTAGAATTTATTCTAGAAACAATCTAGACTAGTATTTTTTATACATTTTTTTTTTGTATGACTATATTTTGTGAAAGTTTTAGTATTAAATTTGATCTATGAATTATATTCATTAGTATTATATATGGAATAATATTTACAACATCAATAAATTGCTCTGATAATTAGATTAAGATAATTATATGTAATACTGTCTTACTATTCATAAGTGCTTGTTGCTAGGCCTACATGAATAAAGTATATTTGAATTGAATTGACAAAATAAACAGAATTGATTGTAACAGAGAGGTAAAGTCTAATAAATAACGTGCCCCTTAGTTTGACATCCAGTAGGGCTAAGATGGTCGGCTCTTTATCATTTGTCACCATACCTGTCCCGTTCTAACAAGTATGTAAGTGCGAAAGTGACGGGCATAGTGACAAGTGATAAAAATGGAACCATGATGCCGCCGCAGAACAGATGGCGTGGCGCTGTACTGCGCCATTTGTTTTGCGGTCACTGAATTGTCAAACGTCAACTTTTGACAATCAGATACGAAAGGAATGGAATCTCCATATACCAAAAAGTGTCATCAAAAAACCTTAAATAGGTGGCGCTACAATACCTAGAATACTTGAAAAAAAAATCAAATCATAGACAGCGCACTTCACTCCGTCAATAACGCCCAAGTTCTTAGCTAATCTAGCGCTACTCTGGAGAGATTTGGAACTATTATTTATAGCTGACCACTGGATACTTTTGCATAAGTTCTGCCTTTGGAGATTGCGTTCCTCAGAGTTACCGCAAAATGTATGGAGCTGTACAACGCCATCTCGTTTACCGTCAAATGCGAAGCAACGAAATTGTCTTCGATTTTACGCATCTTACTCAATCAATGTAACTAGGGTGTGACCTAAACGTTAACGGTTTTGAGTAATTGCTTTACGTTCAGAACCCCTAGTGTAAATTTATTCGAAAGCGTGACATGACGAATGCGTTTGCGTTAAGTTTCATTTTGTATGGGATTTAGAAACAGCGCGTCAAGCGGGACGTTTTGGAAACTCAAAATCCCATAAAAAAACAGACTTAACCCAAACGCGTACGTCACGTCGTGCTATCCAATATATTTACACTAGGGGTACAAATACATACTGTATTTGTGGGCTGGGCAAGTAACAATAATAATATATTGCAGTTAGCAATCTTAAGAGGCAACAGGAGTGGTCATTTCTCCTTACAAACGTACTCGACTGTTTCCTCCGTGGTTTTTGAAGCTAGAACAATGATTTTTTTCAACACAGATTGTTAATAATTATAATTAATATCTGTGTCGAACTGTTTTGCTTTTTTTGTTTCTTAAGGCGCTAGTACACTACAAATATTTGCAAAAACGGCCTAATTTACTAGGCCGCAAAGAGAAGCATGGTATTCAGAACTGACATCAATTAGCCTAAAAAGCAAAACAGTGAGACACAGGTAATTTTATTACCATTTAGATCTCAAATTTTCGTTATATTTGGTCAAGTTTTGGAGGAGGAAACAGTCGAGTACGAAACATCGTTTATTGGGATTTTTACGCAGGATTTTTCGCCTAACCTGGCGTTGTCCTTATCGCACCAGGTTTAGGAGCCGCTTTCGTTAGCGAGACGGATATGTTTACCTAAAATATTTAAATCTCAGCTCCCGTATACTCTTAAGTCGCATCGCAAGTCGCGTATGGTATTTGTGTCTCCGTCACTCTTGCATAGGTATTCGAGCGATAAGGAGATAACGAATTTCTAAACGGAGAACTGATTTTATTGGTGACACGGTTTTTATTTATTTGAAAGCAGTTTTTCTAGCGATTCTTAGACATGTTGTATAAAATCTTTTAATAAGAATAAGTATAATATTTATTTCAAGAATTTGGCATTACCAGACCAGCAGTACATTGATCCCCACACTAGGCTCAGCCTGTCACGTGGGAATCTCAGAGAAGTATCGAAATGGTGCGGTTCTCATTTTAACATAATACATTATTGTTAAAGCTAAATTAAATTAGATTTTTTTATTATATGACTAACTATCAAACTAAGCACAAAAACAGTTAAAAAGGTCTCAGTAAGTTGTATGTAAGTGAAAGTGTTTATGTGAGGGTATGTGTGTATATATGTGAGTATGTATGTATGAATATGTGCGTGTGTATAACTACGAAATGTGAGAGAAAACAAAATAAAAGAAAAGTAGCTGTAGAAGTTATTCATCTATCCGTTTCATTGCGTTGGAGCCTTTTTAAACTTTTAATTTAAGTGAGTAATATATTTATATATTAAGTTTATACAATTATTATACATTTTACATACATGTAAAACTACAAATAAATAATTAGGTAATTAATTTATAGTTATTATGGCAGGAAGTTTCCGGACCAATATCTCTGCGGCTGTCGGAATTTTCGGTATTTCTCGGTTAGTTTCGGTTGAAATGACGCATGCCTAAAGATGCGCCCACGCATATACTTCCTGTTTAATGTCGGTTAGCCGGCTTAGCTCGGTAATGGGTCATTAACGGATTTTAAAACAAAAATTGGCGCTCCAGTAAGTACACTGATAGGTTTTCTGAGGTACACTGCATGAAGGTACCCTATAGAGTCTGTTCGGAAAGAGAAGAGTCGTGTAATGTATTGGGTCCCATACATTCCACGACTCTTCTCTTTCCGCACAGACTCTACTTGTATAAACTAAGGCATAGATATTTACAATATTGCGTTACCCTCCTCTGTACTAATTATAGGACATAACACACTAAAAAAACACCTACACAATATTGGTAAAACAGACAGCCCCATGTGCAGAGCGTGCATGGAAGAAGAAGAAACAACAAAACATTCTCCTAGACTGCAAACAGGTAGAAGTATACAGGAACAAATACCTAGGGACTCCGTGCACACTAGGAGAGGCAATTAGCAACCTGAAAACTTTGCTAGGCTTCGTGGAGGAGCTGGGGTGGTTAGAGTAGCGCTACCTCGTTTCACGCAAAATAGGCACAATGGTTGTCGATTTGCAGAAAATGTCCAAAAGCACTAACTAACTAACTACCCTCCTCTGTGTTCCGATATAATTAGTTACTTTTCATTTATCATGCTCTGAGAGTGGGTCGTTATTGTTCTATAAAGTGTGCAGAAAATGGTATGTTTCTGCTCTAGAGCACTGTACTTTTTAAGTATATCTTAATTTTTTTTTTTAATAAGCAATTAAAATTTTGTTTTTAAATGGATTTGTTGTACAATTTGCATCCTGAGAATTAACTCTCTATTCCATAAATAACCATATTTTTACCTAAATTACTAAATACTACTGAAGTTTATATTTTGTATGTATTTTACTTTCCTCGTATTTCAAATGAAAAGTAGAGTGTTTAACTCGGATGAAAGGCACCATTTCACTCTCGGACTATTGGCTGAACTACCTGGACAGAGATGGGTGCCTTTCATAACAATTTACCTACTATTGGCGGTCACCACATATACTTGATCCTGATCGCACAGATCTAATAATAGCCCCCCTGATTATCTATCCATTCAAACCAGCTCATGCTTACCGTTAGAAATCCTAGCCGCGCTCGGGCTTCTTTCACCGCTTTCATAACTAGTTCACGTGACAGTCAACGCCTGCTTCATATTAATGTCCTGTAATAACAGTAAGCTAATGGGGTATTTTATTACAGACGAGATTGGCGAGTACTACTATAAAAAACAACTGTCAGAGTTAGAGATGGGTAGGTTAGGCAAGGTACTGAGTATTTACTCAGTTTTTACTTATTATTTTACTCATTTAGGTGGGTAAAAACGATTGCTAAGAAAAATATAAAACGGTGAGATTTAGGAACTATATTGTTTATGGTTGAAGAGTGTTAACGTGTATTAACAATAGTACCTGGGCGACCGAGCTTTGCTCGGTTATAACTATTTATTGTAATATGGTGGTATATAGGTGATAATTTTAACTACATTTTTTTACTAAATTAAACTTGTCTAAAACAATAAAAATTAAAAAATTATATATAAACTTGAACATATAAAAAAAAAACAAAAGTTAATCACCGGCCGAGTTTCGAACCCGTAACACTCGTTTAGCAGTCCGCAGTCTCCAACAGATTCAAGATTCGTAACTATGGTAACAAGTTCCTAGAAAACCCAACTAATTAAAATACCTCACTGTTTATAATACCCTAATGCGTACCAAAAATGCGTTTGTTTACATTACCCAACGTATCCGGTGCGACGTAAGCCGGTTACGACACGCCGAGGCGGAAGACAGCCGAGTTGCCTTACAGTCGGTTACACCTACTTAACAGTTAACTGATCAGTAGACTTTATGCCGTTTTAATAAGGGTCATTTTATTATTTGTTAGTTTGTGTAGTACTTATGGCCCTAGGAGGGAAATTATCAAGATAATTTTATTGCGTATAATTGTCGGATATTTTTATTTTCACTGGTAGAGCGCCATCTATGAAGCTTGTACAGTCAGCTGCAGAGAAAAGGTACCCCTTGCATGTAACATGTAAGTTTGGATGCAAAGGTGCTAAGCGAATAGTATTGCTGACTGCACATGCATATTGACCCCATTATCTTTCGCTGGGCATATACAATGTAAGTTTTTGGCGAAAATTTCATTTTTGGTACAAGTTTTTATCGCTGACGTTTCTTACCACAGGCAACTAATCGAGAACAACCTCTAAAAACCACGAACACAATTAGGTTGCTTTGTTTATTCACAGAGTTCCTATGGCCAGCCACCTCCCATCTCCATCATCAGATCAGCTCGATGGTGCCATAATATTGCATTGTCACCCGACTTACTGACTTACTTATATGTATGTATGTAAATTTTCAGCTCAACCGGAAATCGGGAAGTGGGTCAAATTTAGCTTCTAAGATTTGACCCACACATACATACTAGCAGCCACAGTATCATGGTCGCATTTTTATCTATCACTTGTCTAGTCATGCGTCACTTTCGTTCTTACATACTTGTTAGAACGTGACAGACATATGATGACAGATGATAAAAAGCCGACCATCTTAGCCCTACAGCGATGGCAGTATGGTTCCATTTTTATCACTTGTCACTATGCCCGTCACTTTCACACTTACATACTTGTTAGAACGTGACAGGCATGGTGACAAATGATAAAGAGCCGTTTTTATCATCAGTCATCATGCCTGTCACGTTCTAACAAGTATGTAAGTGCGAAAGTGACGGGCATAGTGACAAGTGATAAAAATGCGACAGAACCGCCGCAGGACAAGTTAAATAAAAGGTTATAAAAACAGCAACACAAGTAGAGGTAAACAACAGGCGGTCTTATTACTAAAAAGCGGAAATTAATAACTTTAATCATATCAGTAGGTGTCGCAAATAATGCTAATACAATACCTAGGTACATTTAAGTAAGTAGGTATGTATAGTAGGATACACGATGTTTTTGTGACTAGTTTTATTTGAAGTTTTTGCGACGCGATTCCCACCAAACTGGCTTTTGCGTCAGCTTTTTAAACTCGATAAAAAACAGACTTGGCTGCTTCCTAGAAACGTACCTACAACATTATAAAATGACGAAAAAGTTAAGCAAATCTATAGGACTGCCTAACGTTAGACAGGGTGGAAATTCTTTTCGTTGTCTTGTTTTGGACCACTCCGTCACGCTTGTATTTCTGTGTTTTATCAAATATATAAAAAGGACGAGTGTTATTGCATGTCTTTTTAGCTTGTAAGTAGATTATATTTACCATGAGAAAAATTAAAAACTAAATTTTATCTTATACAAAAAGCTACACTCCGTCACATTTTTAGGGGCAAAAATAAGACCTAGGTACATTTTGACCCAATAAGAGAGAAATAACTTAATAAGGTAAGTTATATTGGTTTTTTTTCACATTTTGCAATTTGTAATGTTCAAACATGGTAGAATTCGACCAAGGTAAGTGTGCAGTGCAATAATTTAACAACCACTTAAAAATACATAGTCTGTGCGGAAAGAGAATAGTCGTAGAATGTATGAGTTCCCTTATATGCCACGACGCTTCTCTTTCAACACAGACTGTACTTATATGGCAATGTTTCTTCTGGCTGTCACAAAGACATGTTATGGACAGGTGGGTCAAATTTGTTCCCGTTGTCTTGTTTCTGACCACTCTGTCACGCTTGTATTTGTGTTTTCTATAATAATAAAAAAACGAGTGCTATTGTATTGGATGTCTTTCAAGCTGTAGATGATATTTAACATGAGAAAAATTAATAACCAAATTTCAACTCATACTCCACTCCGTCACGTTTTTGGGGACAAAAAACAAGGCAAGGATTATAATTTTGACCAAGGTATGTGTAAAGAGACATTTTAATACTAAACTTGTAACATATTTAGTTAGTATAGGCAATAGGCATAGGCCTACTAATCTTAGGAACATCATCTTTGTGTTCTGCATTTTTATGATTTAAATGTGGATGCCTTGTTTTTCACAATCGGTTAAAGCGAGAATAATTCACAAGTATCAAGAATATATTTAATACTTTTTTTTTCTGTGGTGTTGTCACATTCAATTTGACTTACTTTGACAGATTTTAGATACTTTGACAGAAAAACTACTTTTTATCAATCGCTGCAGAGGTACCTCGGTCTAACTCTAGAATATTTGTATTATAATAAAATGTACTTTACATTGAATTTAGATCTAAGATAAGTACCTTACCAAATATTGTACGCCTTTGTAAAGCAGGATATGGAGACCATGACCTTTGTAGAACCCATAACCATACAATAAAATATTTTTGATTTTTGATTTGATTTTGATTGATATATGGGCCTAAGCAACTTAAACACAGTAATAGATTACATCAGGGGCCCATTTCTCGAACGGTATTAGTCTAATATTATTAATGTGTCGCCGTGGTAACCTATACGACTTGACAGTTCGTGGACTAATAATATTAGTCTAATATCGTTCGAGAAACGAGCCCTTGGGGCCCATTTCTCGGACGGTATGAGTCTAATATTATTAGTGTGTCGCCGTGGTAACCTATACGACTTGACAGTTCGTGGACTAATAATATTAGTCTAATACCGTTCGAGAAACGAGCCCTTGGGGCCCATTTCTCAAACGGTATGAGTTTAATATTATTAGTGTGTCGCCCTGGTAACTCATACGACTTGATAGTCCGTGGACTAATAATATTAGCCTAATACCGCTCGAGAAATAGGCCCCAGTTCGTTCGTGGACTAATAATATTAGTCTATTACCGTTCGAGAAATGGGCCCCTGTCGTTAAAACGCACGCACATAATTAAGATAAGGAGCTTCTGTTTTCTATCTTCACGTCAGACACTTGAACGTTGTTAAATATTACCAGTATCAGGGCTACCAACCATCCGGGTAACCAGGGGTTGTCCGGATTTGGCCCAATATTATACCCGTCCGGAAAGTTCTACAAAAGCGGTTTTTCATACCCAGACACTTTCTATCAATCTTGTCCCTAATTTTATTTTTCAGATAGAAATGATAGGGAAGAAAAGTGAATGCATCGAAATGTTTTTTCTGTCACAGGTCACCCAATTGGTGATGGTCGTTAAAATAATAGGCCCCTTACAAGTTTACACCAAGTAGGGATAGTTCCAATTATATCTATGTATAACTCAGGAATAAATATCTATGATAAACACACAAAAAAGGTAAGTATACAATTCCATTTTCAATTTCGATTTCTGTTATCTGTCAATCAAATGCGAGTTTATCGTTCTCTCTGCTACTATAAACAATTAATACATTACTTAGAGTTAGACCAAGCTAAGTTGGCATCGATTTTGATTCTGACTGTAGAAGTGTTATTTTAAACGTCAAACTTCTATTAAAATAACATTTGCACTGTATATGCTATCAAAATCGCTAACTCTACCAACTTACCCCCTTATTCATAAACGTGTACTAAAGTTACGATGCCGCTAATAATAGTTTGTCCCTTTCCGACGTATTGGTATGATGGAAAGGGACAAACGATTATTAGTGGCATCGTAACTTTAGTACACGTTTATGAATAAGGAGGTTAGTTATTATTATGTACCTATGCATAAAAAGAGTATTTTAAATACAAACAAATAACTTATGGTTGGCAAAACAAGCATCTGCAAACACCATACTTGTATATGCTATTCTTCGAAAAACGGTACAGCCTGTTTTCGCCATCCTTAACAGGAAAGTTTTAACAGTACCTTAGGTGAACCTTAAGGCTTTACAATAAGGTTCATTGTCAGTTAACAGGTTAACGTTACGTGAGCGCTTTAAATTAGGGATCAACGGAATTCCAACCAGAATAAAATTTCGTCTTCGTGGAATCTAGTGATCAGCATGTGTACCTAAGCGTGAAAAACATGCTCTAACGCGAGACAGATGACTGACAAATCTGACATATCAGTACCCCTAGTGTAAATAAATTCGATTTCCAAACGTGACGTACGCGTTTGCGTTTAGTCTCATTTTGTATTGGATTTCGAAAGAGCGCGCCAAGCGGGACGTTTTGGAAACTCAAAATCCTATACATAATGAGACTTAACGCAAACGCGTTCGTCACGTTATGATGTCGATCAAAGTTACACTAGGGGTACAGATTTGTCTGCCAGACAGATCTAACGGACACATCTGTAACTGTATGTATATCCCTAGTAACTTACCTGTCGAATTACGTGAATGTTGTGTGTAATGGTGTAGGCACATTGACAACCCTAGCGTACCTAATTTAAAGTTCGAAAAACTCTAAACCCCCTTCTCCAAACGTCTACTAAATTTGACAAGCCGCTAATAATCGTTTGTTCCTTTCCATCATACCAATACGTCGGAAAGGGACAAACGATTATTAGCGGCTTGTCAACTTTAGTAGACGTTTATGAATAAGGGGGTAAGTATTTATTTGTTATCTGTCTTCGTTAAACCGACTGTATTCGAGCGACCAAGAACGTCCCGATAAGTATAGGCACTGTGCGAGAAAACTATATATTATTTTATTGATTCCGATCCCATAACCCTGTCAATACGAATAAAATAGGAATGTCGTTCTTCCGAATAAGTAAGCAAAAGCAGAGGGAGGAAACTAGAGCGTTCGGGCTTTCTCGGCTCTGTTCGGCTCAGCATTGCTCCGAGCAATTATTAAGGTTGGCACAACTTGACGTCCCTTTGCGTGCACAACCATAAATAATAACATGAATTTTGATAACCCTAAATAGGCGAAAGGGATTGTTCCATTAGAAAGGGACAATATGATTCGTCCCTGAATCGCTGATAAACTTCGGTTTTGTAGGAAGTTTCCTTTCTGTACGGTGCTATTGTATATTGTGTGCCCATACCAAACCTTATTCTATCGGTTCAGCTGTTTAAGCGTGAAGGGGTTACAGATGGACATGGACAGAGAGAGAGAGAGAGAGAGAGATATTCTTGCATTTATAATATTCCCCCATTCAATCCCATTTAGTTGAATTGATGTGCGAAAATGCGTTCATTATGTTCATATTTTAAGGAGATGGCGGGATGAGCTGGACAGCTTCCTTCATAACTGGAGGAAACACAAAATCAGGAGTCGTGGAAATTAAGAGGACCTTTGCCCAGTAGTGGGACACTCAAATCGGCTAAGAAAACAAAGTTTCAATTTTTTTAATTATAACTTCATGAAATTATGCGTGTGTATGGATATTGACAGTCTGTAAATTGACTAGTCTCCGCTACGTCCGTGGTAGCTTACTTTAAACCCGTTCAAACAGGCTGACATACAAAGACACATTTAACAGTGTTAGCTGTAACCCGTTCTATGCCAACTTGTGAACTTGTATGTAGGTAGGCACAAATGTTTTATTCAACACAAAAAGCTGGTTCCTGCTACCTATCTTTTGAATCTATTTACCGATATGTAAACTTATGTTTATTTTGTTTTTAATTGCCATCATAAAAAAGATAAGATGACTTTTTTTCTCAACAGGCAACTAACATTCATGGAATGTTGTGTTGTTTTATCACAGAGTTTCTATAGCCACCTCCTGAGGCCATCATCAGATCAGCTCGATGGTACTTACCATAATATTGCGCTCTCACCCAAACTACATATATGTAGGTAGTATGTGAAGAAGAGCAATAGGAAGTGGGTCTAACTTAGCTTGCAAGATTTGACCCAAACATATATACAGGGATCGGAACCGGTTTTTTGGAATAACTTTGAAATAAACATATATTTCGGTTTATTTCATACTCCAAATATAGGACTCGGTTGTGTTTTTAGATAACGACTTCGTATTATTAGATTGCCCAATTAGAAATGAAATAATTAACAAAGAACGAAAAAATACCGTTTTCGTTCCCATACAAAAAATACCGGTTTCCGATCCCTGCATACATACATATGTATATACTGTATGTATATACAAGTCTTACAGTTACATCGAAAGTTAAATAAAAGCTTGTAAAAATGATTTGTCACCATCAGGGGTTCCCACCTTTTTTGTGCTGACCCTTCTAATTTGGTATAGATATAAAACCAAGAAACTATACGGGTTTTCTTTAGCTTACTTATTATTAAAATCAATTCATAAGAATAAGAACATATGTAGGTAGGTCCATATATGTTTTGTTAGTGTAGGTTGCTAACATTGTTTGTTTTTGCCATAACCTAAAGACAGACTTGACGGTTTATACGATTAATAAGGTGTGGATTCTTATTCGCGGGAGTAATGACATTCATATACTTATTCGCGGATTTTAACTTGTTTATTGAATATACTATTTACTTATTACGCTACATTTCTCAGGGATCGGAAACCGGTATTTTTTCTATGGGAACGAAAACGGTATTTTTTCGTTCTTTGTTAATTATTTCATTTCTATTTGGGCAATCTAATAATACGAAGTCGTTATCTAAAAACACAACCGAGTCCTATATTTGGAGTATAAAATAAACCGAAATATATGTTTATTTCAAAACTTTTCCAAAAAACCGGTTCCGATCCCTGACATTTCTATAAATAGCAAAAGAACACGTGAACGCTTCTTGTTTTTACATAGTAAGACCTATCCTATAAGAAATTCATACTACCTCCATAAAAATCAACACAAAAAAACTATATTCGTTTTTTAAATCGTTCACAGAGTGGTCGCTTATGGTATCATAAACCTTTGCTTAACATAGACGCCCGCTTGCGTGTACAGTTTTAACATTTACAACTTGATAAAACACCTTTCGTCGAACGAATCGCTCGAACGAACCAACCGCTTAACCCTAAGTGAAAGCAACTAAAAAAGGTCCCCAACTCACCTGACTATTATCCGATTTCACTCCACAAAGATCAAAAACCACTTCAAAAACTAAAACTTGGTGAACTCACAAAACAAAGACCACAAGAGAAAAGTTAGCTTTATGTAACTGCTTCCTAAAACTTGTTTTACTAAGTTTTTCAACGTTTTTTTCAAAGTTGAACTCACTTTTAGTTAGTTTATCAGTAAAACTGCTTTGTTATTTATGTTTTTTAAGTGTTATTTGACTGTTTAATTTGCTTTTGAAGAGCTGTTTTAGTTGAGCGCAGAGGCGTGCAACGGACGCGGCTCCCCGCACGGTACTGCTACCTACCTGTTTGAGTGGTATGCAATGTTACCGCTCAAGAAAAGGCTATACAATTAACAAACATAACCTCACTTTCTAACTCAACCCGTGTTTTCAAACAACAGCCTTATTTCAAACGAGTAAGAGTGAGTTTCGCGTTACATTTATTTGTAATAAGCAGAATTAAATTTGTCTATAGGAATAATCGTGATAAAATTACAAAGGAGTATTTATCGCTTTGTACAAGAAAAAGAAGTAATTGTATGAGATTTGAATGGAAAAAAGTTAAGATTTCACACGTTTCAATGTCTAAGCTGTGTTGATAACTTAAAACCTGGCGATTGCCTAGCCACTAATAAAAGATCAACTCTTTTGTGTGAATCTTAAGATCCTTATTTTTAATGTAAATCTTCTTTAAACAAAATAAATGACAAGAAAACAGAAAAGATTGGCGACTCACATTATCTTCACTGTTGTTTTTTTTAATACTACATCGGTGGCAAATAAGCATACGGCCCGCCAGATGGTAAGCTGTGACCGTAGCCTAGCTTGCAACTCCAGAGGTGTTACATGCGCCTTGCCGACCCTTAAACGTGATATGTAGATGTTGTTTTTTTTTAATACCACGTCGGTGGCAAACAAGCATACGACCCGTCTGATGGTAATCAGTCGCGTTGTATTGTACTCTAAATAGTCTTACTTTTTAGGGCAGTTTTATTTTAACTTAGGTATTTATATTAAACACGTCGGGATGACACAAAACAATCGTTTTCTACTCGTCGACTGGAATGGTTGAATTAAAATCTCATATACCAAACTGTAATTGCGTAGTTTTCATGAATGGGCTCCCAACTATAATATTCATAAGCAAACGCTGTAGTCAACTATAATGAATTTAACCAATCACGTGGCGCCGCGGTTCAGTGGAACAGACACAAGTGCTCTTCTAGTTCATGAGTAATATTCTTATTTATGCACGCCTTGTATCAATGTATTTTGTACTACGGAGATAGTTTGCCTAATTGTCTTTAATTATTAAGTTTTTATAGTAAAAAAAAGTATTATTTTAGATGACTCGTACAAAAAGTATTGTATACAATAGTCATATAATCAAGCTTTTCAATCTCGTACCTTCATTAGGCCACTCAGCACATAAACACGGTACTCAAATCTCTACTATATCACATTTGTAAAAAAAGGCGCGTAGAATCGAAGTAGACACATTTTTCAGACGCGCGTTGAAGTTGTTTGCACTGAGTAATAGGAGTCTAATATAATAAATAAATATTATAGGACATTATTACACAAATTGACTAAGTCGCACAGTAAGCTCAATAAGGCTTGTATTGAGGGTACTTAGACAACGATATATATAATTTACAAATACTTAAATACATAGAAAACACCCATGACTCGGGAACAAATATCCATGCTCATCACACGAATAAATGCCCTTACCAGGATTTGAACCCGGGACCATCAGCGTCGTAGGCAGGGTCACTACCCACTAGGCCAGATCGGTCGTCATACCATAATAGTACCTATTATTAATATATCACTATATCGATACCTATATGTACATGGATATATGTATATTTCAATTCAGTTAAGTGTCTTTGAGTGAGTGAACACATCCGTGGCAGCCTCGGAATCCGTGACGTAGCGGATAAGCTGCAGGAAAATCGCCCACGATGATATGGGCATATAAGCCGCAGACCAGTAGACTACATCGGAAATAGATGCCTCAACCTCACTGTCCAAGGCCCTAGATCACGCGGCCGCGGTAGGGCTAAGAAGCGCTGGCTGGACGTCCTGATAGCGGGCATGGAAGAGAACCATCTCACACCTGAGGATGCCGAAGACCGGGCAAAGTGGAGAAGATTAAGTAGGAAAGCGGACCCTGGCGCTAGGCCGGGAAAACGCTAGGTTGAAGAAGAAGAAGAGTTAAAGTGTCTTTAATTATCAAACGTTAAAAAGCACGCCATAATAGTTTCTACTAATTTCGTTCTGCGAAACCCTAACTCTACATTTATTAGTTCCCGCAAAAAGAGTTGATCTACAGTTCTACGCTTATTATGAGATTGATGAGCAATCCTACTTGCAGATAAGTAGACCTTATTTTTTACTAGTCTCTGGTAGGATTATCAAATAAACAAGCTAAATAATAGCAATTTTAGAAACATTGACGCGTTTGGGTAAACTTGTTTTTAAATCCAATTTGAGATCAGGCCCAGGATCAACAATCCCATCTAATTCTAAATGCGACGCAAATTAAGTGCCTACCTATATTTTTATTCTTTATGTCTTGGAATGTACATGGTAATAAGCGTCAACATGATGGTAAACTTGTTTTAAACACCCATGAAGGTAGGTAAAAACCTCCGTAGCGAACGAAACGCAAATGTCACTGTCACACTACCATGGAAAAGTACTACAGAGGGCCTACCGCGAACCACGTTCGACGTGTTGCCTCTCTGTCGCACTTGTAAATTCGTACTTAAGTGTGACAGGGAGGTAACACGACGAACGTGGTTCGCGGTAGGCCCTCAGATATGGAAGGTAAGAGGCAAGGAACAGAAACTCCTTAGGCAGAATTGTTGCAAATGTCCAGCCGTCAGCTATAAATAATAGTTCCAAATCTCTCCAGAGTAGCGCTAGAGTAGCTAAGAACCTAGGCGTTATTGACGGAGTGAACTGCGCTGTCTATGATAAAAAAAAATCTCTAGTATTTTAGGTATTGTACCGCCACCTATTTAAGGTTTTTTGTCGGACACTTTTTGGTATATGGAGATTCTGTTCCTTGCCTCTACCTTCCATAACTAGACACTTAGAGAGACACAAACTTTGGACACAAAGCGTTTCGTTCTCGTAGCGCAAGCAATAGGGTGGGCCGGTCGAAGTATTAAACAGATGGCGCCATCATAGCTTGCCCTGTCAATCCCTAGAATTGTGTCAAATTCTTGTTTTTTTTTTGGAATTTTGTGACCTGGATTCCAGTACTTTAAGCCAAATCTCATAGAACAAAACTAGAGACAGGGGCAAGCTATGATGGCGCCATCTATGCAAACCTTTGACAGTTGCCAACCCCATTGTCACCGTGGGTAGGCAACTGTCAAAGCAGCCGCAGTGTAGAACGGTCGCATTTTTATCGCTTGTCACTATGCCTGTCATTTTCACACTTACATAATTGTCGCACTGTTTCGCACTTACAAGTGATGAAAATGCGACCGTGCTACAGCCGCTGGTTTTAGCCAAATATCTAACTGTAAACATATATATTGAGATACCAAAAAAGGACGAAAATTATGCGGTTTTTCGAGTGATGCAAGCTTGGATTTTCGATACTGGTAGTATAAAAAATCAGAACTAGCCGTTAGTTGCGATTTTTTGTGTTAAATATAAATATGACTGGCCTATACATAATATCAGCTATCAGCTGATCTTTTCGGCTTGGAGTGGTGGAGTGTAAAAAGTTCATTTAATATTAGAGTCGGACCAACCTAACTCTGCCTGCTATTTGTAATTACAAAGTGTGGCAATGTCTAATTTCTATGAAAATATGACGGCAGATCCGACTTGCTGACAAATCTGTCAGTGTATGGCACGAAATGGACAGATGCATTTGCTGGAGCAAATTTGCAATAAGTGGGTTTTCTCGTTTTTTTTTATTTTTAATATTTGTGAGTAATCGGTACGGTCTACAGATTTTGTTCTTTAGTAGGTATTTTCCCTGATTTTAGGGTAAAAATTTGACCAAATCTTAAAATTTCACTATACTTACTGGACAAAATTGCCCATTTTGCGGAACTGTATCTCAGTAAGTACCTATAGAGTTGATTCTGGTAATTAATTGTAGCATTTGAGTTCACTTAAAAGTGAACTTTAGTTTGTTCATAGATTTTTTTTTTTACAAAAATGCAGTCTAGGACTTACTTTGAAAATACCAAAAGGGTACGAAAATTTCGCGGTAAGTGGTGTAAAAGTTAGCACAGGTATTTCGAAGCTGCAAACTTGGATTTTAGACGATGGTAGTGATCCCAATAACATATTAAAAAATAAGAACCAGCCGATAGCTTGCGATTTCGATGTTCGATATGACGGGCCTAGTAGCTCTCTACTGTATATCATTAGATAATCAAAGTGTATATAAAAACAGAGCTTTCAGTGCTAAATAATAAAGAACTGCAACTGCGGGTTTAACACATTTTTATCACTTGTCACTATGCCTGTCATGTTTTAACAAGTATGTAAGTGCGAAAGTGACAGGCATAGTGACAAGTAATAAAAATGCAACCGTGCTACAGCCGCAGGACTCGCTAAAACGCATTCACGGGCCGTGAAGGTTGCAGATACTATCTTTCGGTGACACGGCGGAACTGCCGCCATATTGCAATCGTTGTACACAGACAGACAACACTGGATGAATGAAAATATATGATAGTGGGCATAAACAAGAATATGAATATGGACATGTCAGTACTAACGTAGAATTATGACGATAGCAGCACTCCACACTTTATCACTGTACAACTGGTGCGAAGTTAGCTGTGTTTGGGGTTATAGGGACCGTGCGCGTTGGAGGGTCTGCCATCTTGTGGCCTGAATCGGAACCATAAACATGCACATGTACACGTCACGTGTTTTCTTGTGCATAGTAGGTTCTGCCATCTTGTGGGCTACATCGGAACAAAAAACATCACATTTACGCCTCGCGCCAAAAATCTGACGGCTCCTGTGCTGCCTCCTACAGTTCATGCACGCTCCCTATACCGCTTACCATGAAAAACACAACCAAATAGTCGGGCAGTATTTTTCTAAATAGACTTTTAAGAATACTTATTTAGAGTCAGGTAAAATTGATCCTGAGCAATTGCTGACTAACCTCATACTTTTTCTCAAATTGTCACTGTCATTATAATATGCTCTTTGCTATCATCTTCTTTGTCATATTTCATATAAATACTTTTGAGAGATTTTGTGTCGAATAACGATATATTTATATTTTAGGGCTTTTGTTTAGATTTAATTATGACTTATTGGTAAGTAACTAACATTAACATTAGACAGCAAACGTCCTGACGGGCTGACCCTGGTTCCCAGGCAAAGAGGGCAGTGCCTTATATGGGATGCAACCTGTATGAGTATATTTGCTGCATCCCATGTAGGACACCCTGCTAAGTCGGCAGGCTCAGCGGCGGAGACTGCCGCCAAAAGTAAGCGCCTGAAATACTCTGCGTTGGAAGCCACCTACGACTTCTTGCCCGTCGCCGTCGAGACAGCCGGGTACTGGCGCGGGAGGCGCGTGAGCTCTTCCGAGAGCTTGGCAAGCGACTCAGGGAGAAAGGAAATGACCCCCGTTCTGAGTCATGGCTTGTCCAACATGTCTCCATCGCCATACAGCGGGGTAACGCTGCTAGTATGATGGGGACCTTTGGACCCGGCATGGCTCAGAACGGGTTTTAGCTTTTTAAGGTATATACTTAGTCTAATTGGTAATTCAAATCAAATCAAAAATTACATTAAGTAGAAGCTATGAGGTAAGTGCAACTTTTCGGAACTGGAACCGGAGATCATGAGTTCAATCCCTAGCCTATAAGTTTTCCGGCACTGATGAGTGAAATATCATTTGATCTATAATTATTATATCAGTAGCTATTCGGAATAGTTTCTGAGGAACCCTGCATAGATCTGTCAAGAAATACAAAAGTGCGTGAAGCTGAACTCCCCAATCCGCATTAGGCTGGAATTTAGCCGCTAGATAGTCTGGGGATCATAACCCAAAACCTCTTATAAATGAGACGGGGACTGTCTGTCTGTCGGGGACGTAAATAGGCTGGTGATGACGTTCTTGTAGTTGACGAAGTTACGCACTTACAACGTACCGGTTTGGTATAAATAAACGGTGAAATAGTTATTTGTTTTACATTATAATATTGCTACTCGAGCAAACGAAACAATCCACGCCAAGAGCGTAGTGAGTGGTCCGAAAAGTGGAATCTTGAGCGTTGCGAGGGTTTCAAGGCACGAAGGTTAAACAAACTTTTCCTCCGAGTGAAACACGAAAATTTTCACCACACCAACGCGAAAATACTAACTATGCAATACCAAATCAAATACAAATGAACGTAATAAAAAAATTACCATTCAAAGTCATCATTTAAGTCAATTACCATATACATAAGCAAACAACTCAAAATTTGCATCTGATTACTTTGCCCCACATGTGGGTAAAATGTAAACTTTCTCATTCGTTTTTATACAATCAAGAGGGCCTTTGCCAGTTGGCGTGGTGAAAAAATAAAATTCATGTTTCCTGTAGAGTTGATGAAAAAAGAAGATGTATTTTTACGCTAATTATACCAAACCAAAAATTTGAGTCTACTTTGGCGATGTCCAAAAGAAAGTTGCGAATAGAAAGGCTCATTTAAATGGGCCATACTTTACAATTATGTCGGAGGGGTGCTGACTTGCAACGAGTGTGGTCGTACATTTGCTGCAAAAATTGGCTATATCAGTCACGTGAGAGCGCACCAGCGACGCTCTCAGCGGTAGAACGCAGTCGCTGTAGTCGAAAACGGCTAGGAGAGATGATGATGATTTCCTACTGCGGTGTAACCAATTAAATAGATCGATCAAATACCGCAATGTTACGAAACTCGCATGCAAGTTCTCGCACGGTCTATCTGAGCCTTAAGTAGTGAAATGAAATATTTTATAGTGTTGAGTTCAGTTTACATAGTAGTAAATTAGTTACTTTGCAAATTGGTATACTCGTACATACCTTTAATTAGGCGCATATACTTCAAATTTAAAATGATTGCCATACACTGTAAAAAGACTTCTAATTAAATTATTATCACATGTAAACATAATTAAAATTATTTATTTCAAAATTAGGCTATTATAATTTTAATAATAAAATGAATGTCTCTTACTTATCCGATTCCGAACAGCTGTTCCCAATGCGACTTCACCACGAACTTCGAGAGTGCTCTCATCATGCATCAGCAGCTGCATCATGAGGATCCAACCCGAGAAGTATTCAATCCTTGCGAAATGAAGGTAAGAAAAACTTACTTCGTTGGCTCCGTAACCCAAAATGAGAGTAAGGGCTCATTTAGACGGTGCGAGAACTCGCATTCGAGTTTAATTACATTGCGGTATTTGATCGGTCTGCTGAATTGGATGTAACCTCAATAGTCCGCAATGAAACTAAAATCGCATGCTAGTTTGCGTGCCGTCTAAATGAGCCCTTAGGCTCCGACAAGAGACAACGCCACTTTTCTCTATTCTGCACTACTTCACGTCAACAGTTGACTCGGAGTTTGCGCAGATCCGCCTCCACCATGTCGTTCCAGCGATACCTGGGGCGTCTAACAGGACGTCCTCCTTGCAAGTCGGTCCTATGCTCTTTTATTCATTCTAAAGTGAGAAAAAGGAAGTTTTACGCACGCTAAAACACCTGTAATTTATGAACGAGCACGACGATACCAAATCATGACGACATTCAACCAGAATTTCTATAATACTCCAACATAACATTACACATAAACGTATACTTACTGAGTTATAAAGTGCCCAACCGTAGTAGACAGCGAGAGACGCGCCCGCACCGGCTGTTCGTTACCGGCCGCTGCCGCACCCACGCTGGTGAGCGCGCTCCTCTTCGCAAGCTCGTTCATACTTACAACACACATTTTAACCATGTGGATATTTTTGGCTGCAGTACTGGTGTATATAAAAAACTTGTAATAGATGTACTTAGAGATAATAACTAAATGTTACATCTACTGATATGAAGCGAAAAAAAATTGTAACTATTCAATATTAAAGTAACACTGCATGCACTGTTAACTGTTAAGCTTTAAGGATTATTTAATCTTCTTCATGAATTTAGTACCTTACACAGTAGATTAAGGAAGAATGTTGAGTGCTACCGTTCGCCAACAAACTGTCAAGCAGTTTGGCGAAAAAATATGTAAAAAGAATTATTCTGTGTATTTCTTATTGTGTATTTAAATAAAAATAAAAAAATAAAAATCAATGTCAATGCCTCCCGGAGCCTTAAGCTCCAGTGTTGTAAAACTTGTAAATAAAATCTCCGAATAATCTAACTAATTGTACCTAATTAATAAGTGGTGAACGGTGTTGGTCACACATACTGTAAACACTGTTTAAAATACTTTATATTTAAGCCTTTCTTGTAGTGACTGTTTGTTTACCTAAATAAATAAAAAAAAAAAAAAATACTTATCAATTAGGTATTATTAAAAAAATACATGCCCGGTCCAAAAGTACCCATTACGCTCGCAGCGCTGTATGGCGATGGAGACTTGTTGGACAATAAGCCAAGACCCAGATCGGTTATCGTCATAATTAAATTGATTTAAACAAAAAAAATCTGTCGAAACGCAAACCAAAAGGCATAGTATGCATTTTTCTTAATTTCGTCTATTACTTACTAATTTATTTCAAAAAATATTTAGGTTCTAGGTTTACAATATTATTGCCAAACTGAGGTCAGTTTGATAGCGAAAGCTTCAAAGTGCGCTCTCTTGTTGTCTTGCATTCAGTTTTTCTTAGCGAAGTATAGAGATGCAGCCTTTTTTTAAACTTTATTTGTGTTTTCAGAAAAGTCATACTCTCCCTGGAACTTCTACCTCCACATTCATCCATGCAAAGCCCAGTAAAGAATTTAAACGTAAGTTAACATAACCTTTAACATTAAAAAGCCCTGACAAAATTAAAACAACGCTATCAGAGATGAAACTATGCAAGAAACATCTCGACAGACAATACTTTCGATTACCTCTACCTTCCATACTTTCGGTTTTGACAAAGACACACACACAGATACACTCATTAGACTTATAAGTATCACCCTTTTTCCGTCGGAGGTATAAACACTCCCAGAGGGTAAATCTACAGCGAGAAATCACATAGGTAAGCACAAGATCATTTTACCTGTCTATGTAAGTATACATTTAATAGACGCACTCGCCGTTTTTAGGGTTCCGTAGCCAAATGGCATAAAACGGAACCCTTATTTATAGTTTCGCCATGTCCGTCTGTCTGTCTGTCTGTCTGTCCGAGGCTTTGCTCCGTGGTCGTTAGTGCTAGAAAGCTGAAATTTGGCATGGATATATAAATCAATAAAGCCGACAAAGTCGTACAATAAAATCAAAAAATTTAATTTTTTTTAGGGGACTACATGTAAAGTGGGGGTGAATACTTTTTTTCGTTTCAACCCTAGAATGTGGGGTATCGTTGGAAAGGTCTTTCAAAACTAATAGGGGTTTTCAAGAAACATTTTTTGATAAAGTGAATATATTCGGAGATAATCGCTCCGAAAGAAAAAAAAAATGTGTCCCCCCCCCCCTCTAACTTTTGAACCATAAGTCCAAAAAATATGAAAAAAATCGTGGAAGTAGAGTTTAAGAAAGACATTAAATGAAAACTATAGCAGATATGATCAATTTAGCTGTTTTTGAGTTATCGCAAAAAGTTTTCCCTTCATAGTAAAAAGACTTAATTTAATTAGGTACTGATTATGCAAATTTGCCTATTTGTTTAACTCGCGTGAAAGGTACCGTTTCATCCCTTGGTTAACAATTTACTATACCTACTTTAAGCTCCAGTTTAGCTTATTGTGACGGAAGAGTAACTACGGAACCCTACACTGAGCGTGGCCCGACATGCTCTTGGCCGGTTATTATATTCTGTGACAGAACAAGTTTTATTTTTTGCATTTAGGGTTTACCTGGGACGCCCGGTAGGGCGGAGGCCTATCGGACGTCCCAGATATCGCTGGGGCGATGCTGTTGAAGCGGACTTGCGCGATCTCCAGGCCGATAACTGGCGGGAGATGGCGCAGGATCGAGACAACTGGCGTGAACTCGTGTCGGAGGCCAAGACTCATTTTGGGTCGCTGCGCCATTAAGTAGTAGTAGTAGTAGGGTTTTCCAGGTACCTTTTCTTGAGCCGTAGCATATTTTTAAGATGTTTTGTGTCCCATTCTCGCATATTTCCTTGTAAACAGTCACCATTATAAAACAAGAGATATTAATAAAGATAATTTTACATTATGGACTGGACTGATATAATTGTGTAGGCACCAAAGTGAGTTGGTGCTAATGTAACTTCTACTGCCTCTACTGGGAATCATTTTTCTCAGTTCTTACCACGGAAGACAATTGAGAAAAAGAAAGTTCTTACCAGTGGTAACAACTTGGTGGTAACTAGTGGGAATATGGCCACGCTCCGCAAGCGTTGCGCCGCGATGCTTAGCAGGGTGCGTGACAGCCGCCACAGCCTCCTGGCCACAGTGGCAAATAGATGGGACAGTGGCCTTTTGAGGCACTGGTCCTCCCTGCATGTCAGTTTTAACAGGAAATTTAATTTAATGTAATGTTTGTTATTATTTATTAATATTTAATTTTATTTTTTATTTATTCAAGTCTAATAGTATTTAATTTATATAATTGTATGTTAATGTTATTTAATTTTAGTTCTAATTAATTAACTTTATAAATTATGGATTGTCAATTGTCTGAAATAAATGTTTTTTTTTTTTTTTTTTTTTTATTTAATAACCCAGTAAATCATATTATGTAAGCGTAGCCCCACAAAACTAAACAATGAGTTTGTCATCGGGATCATCAGTCTCTAGTTAACTATGAGTATAATGGTTTGCACAAAAGATCTCTAAGAGTCGAATTGTATCCGCAAGGGCCCCCCAAAATCATAAGATAAGAAAACTAAAATGGTACACCGCAAAAATGTCTCATTAGCAAGTCACAACCATTGACACGTATATATTAAGGACGGCCTTACGGGCAATAAGAATGGGGCCAGTACAGCGGTGTCACACACGATATTAAGCCAATCGTGCAGTCTAAAACCACAACGGGATTGGTTAATGAGTTCGCATCACGCACGCGATTGGTCGCAATCGCAACTAGTTGCGTTAGACTGCACGATTGACTCTATTTCGTGAATGACACCACTGAATTAGCACCATTCTTAGTGTCCGTAAGGCCCGTCCTTAGATATACGTCAATGGTCACAACAGTGTAAATACGTATCACATTTTTTTAATATTGTTGCCGTTTCGTTTCTGTAAATCTAGTAAAGACAGCCTGTATTGCATGGCAACTTCACTAAAGATTTACTATGGTATAGTTCCTGCTCGGACGTCGTCAGCGACGCGGCTGTTCGACAAGCTGCGCGCACGCATAGGGCGCGGTCGCACGCTGTTCTCGCACCCTGAGGACGCCGCCGAGGATAATACGGTGAGAATAGCCTTACCAACCCCTCTGGTGTGGCAGGTGTCCATGGGCGGCGGTAATCGCTTACCATCAGGTGATCCATCTGCTCGTTTGCCTCCTGTATCATAAAAAAAAACCAGAAGAGACCGTAGGTCCCCTTAAACCAACCTACCGTTCCACTATCGAAGATCTCGTAGCGACACTCGATTGTCAAATTAATTACCCGCAAGTAAGAGAGCCAAGCGGCAGCAGCGCCACACCAGCCGGCCTAGCCAATCACAATCGCTATCGCAAAAACGATCGTTATCGCTACGACAACGCCGAAACGCTTTGTGTCTCTTTACAATACCCTGCCTACGAAGCTGATGGTCCCGGGTTCAAATCCTGGTAAGGGCAGATATTTGTTCCCGAGTCATGGGTGTTTTCTATGTATTTAAGTATTTATAAATATTTAGGTATATATTATATATATCGTTGTCTAAGCACCCTCAACACAAGCCTAATTGAGCTTACTGTGGGACTTAGTCAATTTGTGTCATAATGTCCAATAATATTTATTTATTATTAATTACAATACTTTTTTGACAGCTTTTAAGCGTCTGGTAAACGTTACCGCCGGCGGAAATGATTTGGCAATGTTGATTATCAATTTTTATCAATATTTTCTAAATCATACATTAAAATCAGCGATGAGAATTCAAGAAAAATGAGTGTTTTTTTTTACCTATCTTTAGCACCTTGTACCGAACAAATGGCCGTCGGGCCAATATAGCGAGTATGCAGACATTAAAAGTACTTACTAACACTACATTATCCCATACATTTATGATAACTTGCAATTAAAACACTCGAATACGAATCACAGTTTTATTTCCCCAACTTCACTTTACAAAATCCAACAGCGTAATGAATCATGACAAATGTCAAACTACCTCTTATATTAAAATATCAATACCGCCAAATTAGTAAGTCGGGAATCAATCAAGCTACTAATAAAATTAAATATAAATGGCTAACATTTGATTCATGAGAAAATAAGTAAGGTCTGGCGGCTCTGGCATCTTGTTCTAAAGAGTATAGACACATACAAAAGATAACACTTGGTGTTCAGGACATGTGCATACTGAGCGAGTGCACGTCCAAGGCGTTCAAAGAAGATCTACCACTGACGGTCACTCGAAGTGACTTCGCGGGACACGAGCGACTGCAGAGGGAGACCTTCAGGTGCCATCTCTGCAACTTCGAGGCTGACAGGTTCTGACATGTCGTCTCCTGAACTAATCTTATTGTAACCCGTGGCTCTAGACTGTCTAAAACAACTGTAGATAGAAACCTTCAGAATGAAATAGACCTAAGGATTAGACAAGACACGACAAGAATCTCCAATCCAATACTGGTTTAAACTTTCTTGATTTTTACTCATTATTATTCACTAAAACGGGACTTAATCGCGTAAATTTCTTAATTTACGTCCGGCGTTTCGAGGGCGGTGTATCGGCAATATCGCAGGTTGAAAAACCGAACATCGTGAGTTTTGTGTGTCAACCTGACCCTAGTGCGCAAAACGTTCAAGTTGATAAACAAGACCAAGTGCGGGTAGTTTCAAAAACTTGCGCGCCTAGAAGATGTTGATTGTTAACTTTAGCTAGTCTTCTCCGAGACCATAGGGACGACGCCGGCCTCGAAACGTTGCAACAAACTTGGTCCCATTGTTTTAACAAGCTCTCGACGAATAGTTTACATTTATTTCACTTGATTTCAGGATAACAGTCCTGGACCGGCACCTCCTGAACGACCACAAGCTCGGCATCGACAATCTGCTCAAGCTGGTCATAGCGAAGACGAAAGACGCTCTCTCTGAGGAAACCAACACCGACCCGTTCAGGTAAAGCTTGAGTTATCCTTACTCTTTTATTTAAGTACCTACTTCATTTTCTATGGCAAAGACAAAGGAAACTGACACGCATAAAGTAGGTACAGTTAAGTTTAAAAATATGGGTCCACGCAACTTATTCAAAAATATGTCCCTCAGCTCTTAATTCGCCGGCATAAGAGCTATGGGACATATTTTAAAGCAACCTACATGTTTTCGCCGCGGAAATACATATTCTCTTAATTTATGGATATTTTCGCCTTTATAACTCTTGGTTTCAGGAGACAACCATACTACAAACCTCAGGAGATGGAATATCAGCTGCAAGAAGGCGAATTCATGGAGACTGTAGCGCCGAGGATCAGGGTAATGAAGCATATGGCGACCAACACTGAGGATACAGGTATTAGGGCTACTGTTTATTTTCCAACGCACAGTCGCCATCAGATATATCGGAGCGGCCAAGGTGCTCACAAATATCTGAACACGAATATAGAAATATTCAAGGCGCTAGAGTGTCGTTCAGATATTTTGAGCACCTCGGCCGGTTGGATATATCTGATGGCGACTGTACAGTCTAGTTCAGTCCACACACAAAGTGGAGTCCAGACACTGACGGAATGGATTGAGAAATGAGGGGGCAGGGCAGTAGAAGGTTAATTTCGCTTCTTTGGGACTCGTGTGCAAGTAGACCTACTGTCAAGTAAATGAAAACCGGCCAAGAGCATGTCGGGCCACGCTCAGTGTAGGGTTCCGTAGTTACTCTTCCGTCATAATAAGCTAAACTGGAGCTTAAAGTATAGTAAATTGTTAACCAAGGGATGAAACGGTACCTTTCACCCGAGTTAAACAAATAAAATAAAAAATTTGCATAATCAATACCTAATTAAAGTAAGTCTTTTTACTATGAAGGGAAAACTTTTTGCGATAACTCAAAAACAGCTAAACTGATCATGTCTGCTATAGTTTTCATTTAATGTCTTTCTTAAGCTCTACTTCCACGATTTTTTTCATATTTTTTGGACCTATGGTTCAAAAGTTAGAGGGGGGGACACATTTTGTTTTCTTTCGGAGTGATTATCTCCGAATATAATCACTTTATCAAAAAATGTTTTTTGAAAACCCCTATTAGTTTTGAAAGACCTTTCCAACGATACCCCACACTCTAGGGTTGAAGCGAAAAAAATATTTCTCCCCCACTTTACGTGTAGGGGAGGTACCCTAAAAAAAATTAAATTTTTAGATTTTATTGTACGACTTTGTCGGCTTTATTGATTTATATATCCATGCCAAATTTCAGCTTTCTAGCACTAACGACCACGGAGCAAAGCCTCGGACAGACAGACAGACAGACAGACAGACGGACATGGCGAAACTATAAGGGTTCCGTTTTATTCCATTTGGCTACGGAACCCTAAAAAAACGAGCGAGTAAGTTCGCGAACATATGGCTCGACGACTTTTTTCGCTTGTAAAGTACGCGAACTTATATACTTGCACATCTATCCGGGACTTCATGGGCGTCACCAACAGCATGGGGAGGGAGGTGGGCAGCTGCACCCCAAAGATAACAAAATTTCTAACTGTATGTATGCCCCTCCCCTCCCCTTGGCCAACGGCCATATGAACTGCCCCTCCCCGCCTCTCCTAGCCCATCAGCTGGTGACGCCCTTCGCTACCTACTGTGACTCATAGAGTTACACCACGATAAGTCTGATGCGATTTTGATAGCCCAGACCGTACAAGTGTTATTTTAAACGTCAAACTTCTATGAAATTATACATATAAATAACAGTTGCCTGTGCAACTGCAGACTGTGCTGTTAAAATCGTTACAGAGTTATCTTGATCTAACTCTACCAAGTTTCTCAGTACTGTACGAAATTACAAAATGTTTAGGATTTTAAATAGGTACTGCATCAATATTGAAAGATTTTTTACCACTATTTACAGACTTTGAGCCATACATTTTTACAATAATCCTTTCCTTTCAAGGCTTAACCGACAACTTCAAACTAATCACCAGCGAGCTCGAGAAGATAGTGACCTGCCGCACAGAATCCCACGACCAGAGCGACCTGTTCCAGAAGATGCAGACCCTGAACGAATACATGTGCAAGTTTGTGGATTCGTCCAACATGCTGAAGAAAGTACTGACGAAGGAGCTGGATACGAAGAGTAGGAGTGATAGGACTGAGCATCGTGCTGAACCGGTCTTTGATTTGAGGTTAGGAGAGTAAGTACAATACGATCTCCATACAAAAAAATTGTGACGTTTCCAAAATTTTCCCTATGTAGAAATTTCGCAATTAAATACTTATAGACATACACACACGCGGCACATCAGTACGATTATAGGTAGTGTACAGTCAGCGTCAAATACTTTGTAGCAACCAAAGTAGCCAAATAGTTCGGTACACCATATATTTAGTATGGTGTACCGAACTATTTGGCCACTTTGACTGCTACAAAGTATTTGACGCTGACTGTACATTACGATGTAAATTTAGTGCGAAAAGTAGGAAATTCACGAATGGCGATAAGTTAACTGTTAAACCATTACCGAAAGGTAATTAGCACTTTACGTGCCTATGTCGAAAATTTAAAGGGCCATATGTATTGTAAAACTTTGTACGACACACGTGCGAATAGGTAATTCGCAACTCGTGTCGATTAAATCGACATCGATAAGAGTTGCGATGAATTAATTTAATAATTTATGTGACAAATTTATCGCCACTCGTTACGAATTTTCTACTTGCACTTGTATCGTGCCCATAAATGTCTGAACACGCACTCTAACGCATTGACAATCGAGGCGTGTTCAGATATTTGTGAGCACCTCGGCCGCTCCGATATTTCTGATGGCGACTGTACTATAAACTAGCAAAGTTCTGTTGCCAAAAGCTACATACACAGTGAAATAAAGCCACCTTCCTTCTTTCTTCTCATCATTTCATTTTCTCGCCAATTAAATTATATGGAATATTTTGCAAATATATTACTTCCCGATGACACGTAATCGTTACCATCATACGCTCGCCGAGGCTTTTACCTATTCCGTAAAATTTCTGAATCTGAATAAAACTTTCTGAAATCCATTAGTTGAAATTTTTTTTGTTACAGTACTCCCAGAGATTGGTAGAAAATGAAAAACCGAACCGAAGATCTAGAAGATCTGGAAATAGTGTGGTAACAGTGGAGACCTATTCATAAACTTAAAATGCCAAGGTTGTAAGATTTATATTATTGAAATAATATTACTTAAATAAACGATTTAATTTACGGTTTAATTTAATTTATATAGACATGGTAGATTTCTGCATCTCACTTCTACGTAATGCTACGTCTCTGTTGTCGGTTACTAAATTCAGGAAGGTGCATCAAGCGCTTCCGTCTGCAGTGACAAACTGGATGCTGCGCCCAACGTCGTAGTTTTATTATGACGTATAAAAACGTCCATACGTAAAGTATGATCACTAATCAGCCATAATTGGTACTAAGCAACCGATATACTACTTTTAGAAATACGTTTCTCTAATATACCTAGTATAAGTGCGATTAAAACAAACATTGAAAAAGGGAAACTAAGAAAAACACAGTCCGCGCTAGACCCCCCGTGTATTCAGCTAGATGTTCAAGATACGTAATATGAATTTCGGAATATCAAAGAAAAGCCACAAAAGTTACCTAGTTACTCGACGATTTATTTCATCTACATAAACTGATCTAATAATCAGAACCATAACTAGGTTTCCGACAACGTTCACAGACTTGAATTTCTTTAGATAAACGGTTGTGATTTTTGTTGCAACATTCCACGTTGATACTTTTCTCACATCGTTCCCTTTTCGCCAAAGAATCCCCGCTAGACAAGTAATAGTTCTGATTATTCTGGCAACATTTGCATATTTCATTGTGACTGCGGTCAGAATCCTCATCTGATCGTCTTTGCGATGGCTTCTCCGATGAGGTTTTTACCACTGGCAATACTCTAGGTCCATTCCTGACCAGAGGTCTGTTTATGTTATCGAAATTATCATCTCTTTTCACAGTAGCAAACATTCTGTTAACTTCTTCTATAGCATCTTTATTAGTTTTAGTTTTTTCTTTCAAGGAATTCTTCAGTTCTTCCATCTTCATTTGGGGTATCGAAGAAGATTTATGTTTTATCAGGTCTATAGAACACTGGGAGTTAGTAGCTACTTTCGGTTGGCATGCGTTGACTAAGCAAAATTTACCGCTTTCCTGGACACAGCCTCCTTCGATAGATAATTGGAAAATTTTGCTAAGAGATAATTTAGGTTTGGTCTTCCCTAACTCCGCTGCCACACAAGCGTCTTTTAATACGATAGTTCTACTTTTTTCTTTGTCATTATGTTCCTTTTGACTTTGAAAAACAGTCAACACTTCAGTTAGAAGATTTAGTCCATGATCAACATTTATTTTGGGCGGATGTACGGTTTTTATCCTGCTATCTTCGACTTTATTTTCAATCTTGTCAGTTTTATTGGTTCTTTCATGCGATAAATTTGTGGCAGTTCCTTGACACATTGGACATGATTTAGATTTCCTTTTATCGCATTCGAGATTGCTTTGCTCCAGGTTTCTTGCATTGCTATTTAGACATATCGAGCATATGAATCTTGAATTTTCGTTTCTAGAGCCGCAAGTTTTGTTCATTTCGACGATATATTTTCTTTTGGGTTTAGAATAAGTAGTAATATTAATTCGGACTTTTTTAGGTCGCTCCTTAGCTAGCATATGGAACCATCGAGTTTCTGAAAGCAACAAATAAAGACATCAACTAAAAGCATTGCATTGTTTCATTATAATACTAGAGGTTTCAGGCTCCCACCATTCCCCAAAATTTTTGATAAAGGTTTTATCGTCAACTTAGTTTTCTTTAGAGTATGATCTACTAGATACTAATCACGATGATTTTAAGGAACCCAAACTCCATGGGGTTGTTTTATTAATTGTTGGAAAATCCCAATTGCCGTCTTCGGGCCCATCATCCTGGAACCATAACATTGGCATCGAATTTATACTAAATTTCAGTTCTGTTGGCAAATAGTAGGAAACCAGATGCAACTGAAAAGGCATGTAAAATGTAAAAATAGGCATGTAAATGTAAATATTACTTACATGAGGTTCTTATTGTTTTTTTTTAAACACTTTCGTTCATTTCCACTAGAAATATGTAAGAAATAAAAACGTTTCAATAAAACTTCCTACAAAAACTAGTACAAATTGTAAATAAAATTCAAAATGACATAGTTTGATATAGGTAATTTATGCCATAAGGCAAAGAAAATATAACACTACGTTAAGACCATAAAGTATGGATCCTTCTTAGAAGTAAATAAAGTAGAGGTCATATATTTACTTTACTCTTTGGTAGAGGCATTCTTCTGTCAATAACATTGACAGTTGTAAATAATTTGAGAATTTGTATAAATTTCAGTAAAACGAAAAAAAAACCAGATAACATTGATATGGTTTAAATTTTATGAAGCACATTTAAACACGGTAAATGTAATCAAATATAACTTTAAACATTTATTCAAGACAGGGATAAACTTAGGTGCAAGGACGCGCCTAAGTCTTGGTACTGTGGATTTGTGATCATCAAGAGATTTCTTGATGATCTCTAAACACCGAACATCTTAGCGATTTCAGCATTTTTAAACGTTCCCGGTCACATGTAGATTCTGTGCGGAAAGAGAAGAGTTTTGGAATGTATGGGGCCCGATCATACATCAATGTGTCCAATATCAAGCTTTTTATAATCTATAAAGGTTGATTTAGACGGAGACTATTTTGAGACGCCTAAATTACGGCGCCAGTGTCTACCGACAGCACATCTTCAGACCGTTTCGACAATGACTATTTTCAGCCGCCTAAATCTCGCCGCCAGTGACCAGCATACCGACACTAATCGTTTACACGCCTTTTGAGTACCAGTCATTAACACGAGTCCGAAAAATAGCATGCGAACGAGAGACACGGGGGGAGGACACTGGCGCCAAAAAATAGGCGCGTATCCTATTTTGTGCCAGCGCTGGCATGCCGCGAAAAAATGGCACCGAAAGTGTTTATACGGTGCCTTTTTTAGGCGCCGTAATTTAGGACCTAAAATATGTCAACTCATTTCCAGGTTTTTCATTTCCCGTGTCATTAAAAAATGAATAGTATAATGCTGAAAATATGTTAAGAAACAGAGGCGTGAATGTGACCGAGAGGAAGATAAGACAAGACGTGCTGAGGGCTTACGAGTACGATATCTTCGACGTGCCGCGGTGGAGGTACATGCAGGAGTCAGGGTGCCAGGCTAACGGCTATAGACAGGTCAGTTTTACCAGCTTTTAAGACGAAAGGACCCGTGCGAAATCGCCTTTTCATACTAACTTAGTCCTGATTTTCCTCTTTTTGTATATCAACTACAGCTATGCCCCTACGTTTGACTTTTTCCAATTTTTAATTATTATAAGAGTTAGAAGCATTTAAAAATTTGTATGTAATCTGTTTTTCTACTTGGCTAGCGATCCAGTGGCTTTGAGGTCAAATCTCACGCAAGATAGTAATTTTTCAAATTTAATTTGTTTAAGGAAAGTTAATAGTCTTAAACTAATACCACGTTGCTGGCATCTAAGCGGACAATCACGAACCGCGATGTTTGAGCCATTTAGGGTCCTAGCTAAATTGGTGGTTCAATACTTACGCTATGGACTAACCAATTTAGCTAGCACCCTAAATGGCTCAACCATCGCCTTCGTTAATGTCACACACACACACACTCACATCTGATGGTTAGTAGTTACAGTAGCCTTAGGACCCTGGCAACGCTAGTTTTGTTGACGAATGTCGCAATTTTTTATCATATAGGAGGCAAACGAAGAGACGCCCATGGAGTGTCCGTGGGGCCCATGCTCGTAGCTCGCCCATGCAGAGAGGCTGTAAGTTCGTTGCCGGCTTTTTAACATAAGAGTATGCTCATTTGTTGAAGATTTAAAGATCGTATCGGTCCGGAAATAACGGAGGCTATAGTTATTTCCACAGTTAAGCTGTGCGAGGCAGGAAGTGAAATGGTGGAACAGGGACTTGGTGACAAGGCTAATATCAGTATCACTCTTTCCACAGCCAAGGTACTGCACGATACCAAAACCAGTGTATTACCAGACCGTCAGGAGTTCTACCAACTACGGACGAGTTCGAGGGCACGGAGCGCGGAGGGTGTACCTCCCGGAAAACGAGTGGGGGGCGAGCAGTGCCGACGAGTCCATGATGTTTATTCGTATGTACCTTCAACTTTGCTTGAATTCTTGGTGTACTTACTTAAATTAAATTTATTTGGGCAATGAAAAAGATGTAGGTAGCATAAGCTTCGTTATATTAGGAAACTAACCTACTCCTATAGAAAACTCATCGACCTCAGGTTTACTACAAAATACGTAGGTAGGTGGGTACTTTAGTTAATCGGTTTACCTTGATTGAAATGGCAGGACCCAAATCAGCACCAGAATTGGTGAATCGACTTGTAAGAGACGACTTAGCAAGAGAGTAATCATGTTAGTTTTTATTTAATGCTAAAATAGGTACTCAAATGTATACCAAATGGAAACTTAAAATAGGATTTAATTATTATTTTAGGAAACCCAAGATATAACATAAGCAGCTACTATCCTAACGAGGTCTTCGAAAGACCGTATAGAAGAGAAAGATACCCTGATGGTTATTACTCAAGAAGGCCATCCTCCATATACATGGAAGACGAGGAAATGGAGAGGTTTCAGGCAACAAGGTATAGAACAGCAGGCTACTGTCCTAAAAGACATACACAATTATCGAGGAAAGTAACTAGAAAACTATCACCAATATTCACATGTGGTTGTGCTACCACAGCTAATGTAAAACAACCGACTACTGACGTAGATAATGATAGCCCGAAAACTCATCATTTATCTAAAGAAGCAAAGAACTTGTCACTTGATATTTGTAAGATTTTATCTTTACTTCAAAAAGATAGAGAATTAGAAGATTTTTCTTCGCGTTCATTGTTACAAAATATTCATGATCTGGAATGCCACAACACAAATAGTGCTGCACCAAGAGATATCTGCACTCAGAGAGTGCAAATATCCTCGAAATTGCCAAATCAGAAACAAAATCCTTCAGAGAAGTTTAAAGCCGCTACAGGGGTGAGAAGCAAACTTGAAGCGCTATTAAGTGCACTTAAACAATATGAAGAAGAGAAGATGTTAAACGAATTGGTTGATCCCGACATTGCTAATACTCCTAATTATAATAATGTTATACCATCAGATCCACCTTCGCTGGAAGTCCGATCCTTCATCCACGAAAAGGATGAAAAGTCATCAACAAATATTAAGGGCCAGCAAAAAGATATGGTTTTGCAAACTGAAAAACCAAAAACAAGTAATAAAAATGTTTGCAGCAAGATAAAAACGAAGAAGGACAATATGGTTATAGAAAGAAAATCATTGAGATCACGTTTATCATGGAAAAAGAGAGAAGCTACAGGAATAAACATGCATAATTATAGTAGTAACGACAGGTTGAGTGATAAAATGTCTATAGAGAAAGGATATATGAAGACAAAAAGTAAAGACAGAATTAGACCAGAACGGCTACCAGAAATAAATTCAGCGAAACAAGGGCAGGCAACTAACAAAGCTGGATTGATGATCAAAATTGGGGGGAACACGCAACGTAAAAAACCAAAACCCCCAAAGGAAAAACATAAAGACAAGATGCCCAAAACCTGGATTAAGAAATTCTTAGAAAGCACGAAAGATTGTAAAAACAACGGCATATATATCCGGTGGAACAATAAAGCTTTTTCCACTAAAAGCAGTAGTACAGTATTCGAACTTATCAACAATGTTTACAAACAATTGGGAATTAAAGATTACGCAAAAAGCGATGAGGTATCAGTGTCAGACATCAAAAAAATGCCGAAAAAAAACGTACACAAGTCCAAGACCAGAATTCCAAGGTCAACCAATAAGCCAAAATATAGGCAAAAACTTAAAGCTTACATGATGCCTCAAACGATCGTACCTGGACCAGTTTATATGCCTGGAAATGTAATAATAACCGACGAGAAACATGAAACCGAAAAAGTGAAATCGAAAACATTATTGCTCCATAAACCAAAACCTTCTTTACTCGAGTTACCTTTTATAAATCGTTTAAGTACTGTCAGTTATCCAAGTTCTAACTATTTTAAAATACATTTACCCAAAGATTTCTTTGACCCTGTTTCAACTACAAAAAATGAGCAAAGAATCTCATCAAGTCAAGATGATTTGATTTGGGAACAAAAATATGATTTGAATGGAACCACTAAATATCTGGCGAATAAACATGTTTATATGGTCCAAGGGACTCAAAGTTTGCGTTTTCCCGAGAGCTCTGAGGACTGGGAACAAAATGTAACACGAAGGGAGTCGGAATCTAAGCCAACCAAGTAAGTCTAAAACACTGTTTGCCGAATAAAAAATAAATTAAATTAGTATTCTGCCCAACTTCGCCAGCTGCTACTGGCACCAAAATAGTACCCTATACACAGTTTCAGCTGCAGGGGAGACTTTAAAATTTCAGTTTTAAAGATTTAATTTTGCACAATTTTGGTAGTAGATACATATATTTTAATTCACAGAAATGTAATTATTCATGCGAAGACAAGGAGTAAGTAAATAATTACGCTGACTGTTTTAAAACTATTTTACGGTAATTAAGGGACATAAACAGATAAAGCAGAATCTTAAAATCAGTATTAATAATTAATAAATAATCTTTTATTAAGCATGTTCACATTTTTCAGATCACAACTTCAATTTCATACGGACAACGATACTGCATCTACATCGTTCTTCAGGAGGAGTTGCTCTTTGGTGAATAAAATCATGGAGCACGAATATCTCAACTGGATGCCGTTAAGCGACGACTCCTTGCTATACTCTGAAAACTGCATATATTCAGGTGACAAAGACTTTACCATTAATGATGAAGATGCCAATATAAATAATCTGACGGTCACCCTTGAAAATATAGATAATGAAATAGAAACAAATGATCATGATTATACGGAAAACGAAGTTAAAATTAAAATAAGATCTAAAGATTTATTTAGAAGAAGGAATAATCACAGTGTCGTAAATAATCTTGGTCAATGGAGAGACAAGACAAAAGAGACGTTTTCGGAAAGCCTAATCGGTATTTATTCTAGAAGACCTGTTATACTGTCAGTTTATTGGAAGTTATTTTGGGAGTTATTAAAAACTCCGAAGCGTAAATCGAGAACACCACCTCAAGACCTATCTCTTGTACAACCACCCAAAATCACATCAGAACCTAAGTGTTCTTATAAACCTCTAAACATTTCTCGACCTCAGCAACCACTTCCTCAAAAGTTAAAGATACCATTTGAGCCTTTAAGACTTGTTCAATCTGCTCACATATTTCCTCAAACAGAAATGAAAGTAGAGTCGGAGAAACACTCTAGCGCGCATCATGAACCATTACATCCCGTACAATTTGCACTGTCGTCTCCCACCTTGCCTACTGCTGAAAAAGTGGGATTACCTAAGAAACCATTGATTGTTGAAAAAATACTAAGCCCAACACAATCTGCTAGGTCAGTCCAAGCGCTTCAAGCCGAAAAAGGCGAAACAGCAGTAAAACTTATATCTTGTGAACCTCCAGGGCTCGTAAAATTTCCAAATAAAACAACTGAAGAATCAGAAATGTCAGTATCCATAAAAATTTGTGGGTCGCAATGCAAAAATGTAGAACCAGATTTTACCTCCAAATGTAGAAATCCAATAGAGCGAATACGATTTGTTCGCTCTGGTCTAAATATTGCAGCCGGGAACAAGATGAAATTTGTATTCAACCCTTCAGTTCCTTTGCTTCAACAACATGTACGTCAGTTTCATCTTTTATTATCTATTCAATCACTCAACTCCGCAAATAGTGAACAAGAATTGGAAAAAAAATGTATATGCAACCAGCTGCTTGTACCACAACATCGGAACAATAACCTAGAAGACGTCGAACAAAAAACAGATAACGAAAATAAAAGACAGGAAGAAGATGGTGAAAGCAGTCAGATACATAATGGAACCGAAAACAGTGTTGATCTCATAAAAGCATGCGGTAAACGAGAAGGGACGGCAACACAAATAAAAGAAAGCTATGATGACAAGGAGTATCAGAAAACAAAAACTCGTAACGTTAAAAAAAAGAAAATGCGAAGTGCGAAGTTTGTTACTCATATACCCACATTAAAAAACAATGTGTACTCCTCGGACAAACCTTGCATACATTTAAATAAAACTGAATCTGTTAAATTGAGTCTGAAAATAAAGAACGGTGATAAGATCACTAAAATTTCCATTCTAAATTTTGTCTCGAACAAAGTCAAAAACATAAAATCGATCAATCAAACAAATTGTCAAGAACACGTAGTTGATAACAGAACTTGCTCAATAGAGCAGTCTGCTAATAATATTGCAAACAAGAATGTCAAAGTTTTTATTAACATTACCAATATTAACTCCGAAGCAATAAACAGCAAAAATTCAGTCCCCGATGATATTTCTAAAGATTATGTGTCTAAAGAAGCAGCCGTAGAAGATCAGAAAGCCACTAAGATATATTCTAACTCACAACATAACTCAAATGATGATATACAAAGTGACCAACATAACTCAGTTCATAAATCCATGAGGTCACACTCGCTCTCAAAATCCCATTCACAAATCAATAATATGTGTCTTGATAAGAAATTACCCATTTACATTATGGAAGCGACAAGACCGAATACTGTATATGGTTTAGAAGATTCAATAGCAAATGTAGAAACACCACGTACAGAAAATTACTCGAATAATATCGCAGCAGAAACTAATTTAAAGAAACTAAGTAGTAACACAATAGATAAAATTTACCCTAAGAAACCTGTAGTGGAAATTAAAAGATTGCTCAATGCCATGGTGATGGTAAATGCTAGTGACTTTGCCGGAATGAGTGTTATGAATGAGATTTCCAAAGAACAAAACGAAACATACACGACGCTAAGCGAGCAAATGTTAAGACGTAATGAATTCGTAAATGTTTTAAGTGATATAAATATGACAAAGAAAAAAACTGATAATAAATATCAAGCCAAATTCTTTAACGGTGAAGAATCTTTTGATGAATTAGAATCAGGCGATTCTCGTAGCAGATGCAACGTTTTAACCAGGAAATTGACTAGCCATCGTCGTGTTGAAGTAGAAGGAAACAGACCAACCAATTTTAACATTAAAGAAAAAACGCACATTGCTGCTAACTATAATATCATGAATATTCCACATTTAGTGCACCCAGTAATGCAACCTTACAGAAAACTCGAAGATTTTGTATTTATAGGCCAAGATGATGTAATTTCTTCCCAAACTATGAAATCTAAGAAGATTACTTCATTAAGAAAGGAAAATAAATTCCAGAAAGGTGAACCAATTTGTTGGTACTGTGGGAAAAGGGCGCCAAGGAAAATTAACATCAAGGAACGTGTATCAGAGACATGTAAAGATAATACAATAATTCTAACCAACGTGGACCCCTGTAAGTCTCAAAAGTCATCTTTTACAGAATATAAAGTAATTTCGAAAAACCATGACTCGGGTAACATTAACGATGGCGACAGTAAAATAAATAAAGCTGATATTTTACAATCTCAAATAATTAAGAAAGCAGTATTACAAATATATTCAGAAACAGTCGCAAATGAGGGTTATATTGTTGCTAAAATACCAAAATATTTGCGATTGCCAACCAGCTAATTTTTTTTTAATTCTGTCAGTGTTGGCGTTTGGCTTTGTGGTGTTATTTCCAATGTTACAGTTTGATATTCACTTGAAAATACATTTGTACTGTTATAAATTATACATATGCTTTTATTTTATTTAACATCGCTTCGCAATTAGCTTTACGTGTGTTTATTAGGCAAAGTAAAACAATGAAATAAAAATCAATGATCTCACATATTTTATTTTTCATCAATCTAATACCATACAAAATATAAAAATACTATGCGTTTTTCATGACTATTCCAAATTTAGCGATGTGACAGACGAACAGACAGACAGAGTCGCATCATAAGGGTTCCTTTTGTACCTTATTGATACGGAACCCTAAAAAGGACTTAGGTTAGAATTTACCTGATTTAAGAAAACTAAGTTATCAAATGAGTTAATTTCATGTTTGAATTCCCTGGTATGTATGCCTTAAAATTCATTATTTAATTAAATTAAGATTATATTTAATTATGCATAATCATACTCACGACTAAGCTATCACTGAGAGAGCAAATCTGGACTATCAAAAATTCAAACCATATAAATCTGAAAAACATTTAGAATAGGTATAACTATGAAATTCAAAGTAACATTAAATTGTTTACATACATAAGTTTAGAACAATAATAACCTCTTCTTATAATTAAATGTAATTACAGACAATAAATGAAAAATAACATTTATTAAAAAAAATTAAGATTTTAAATACGATTATAACTTAAAATATTTGGTTCGAGATTGAGCTATTTTAAAATCATGTATAAAATTATAAATAACTTGCTCAGTTTATATATAAGTATGCAACGTTATAAAAAAACCTTTCCTGCCCGTTATATTATTTTAAAATGCATTATATACATAAAATTAAACGCTTAGAAATATCACTTACTTTATGATGTAACATAATGTAAATAAATTATTGAACACAAAATATATTAGTACCTAACGATAAGTGATGCTGCTGATGGTGATGAGATGGGTAATTTTAGTTTAAAACATTAATTGCCATAATGGACGGATATTCATATTTTTTAAATAAAAATAAATGTGATGTGTGTGTGTAAATGTAATGTGTAAATAAAAGTAAATGTAATGTGTGTGTGTTGATCCAGTTAGAAGGTCGAACCATACTGACCTTTGGGATGGCTAGGAGACGCCGCCATCAGGAAGAAATGTATGTATGTACTTGGAAAAATTCGACCAATGCTGCCGTGACCCCGGTGGCCGAGTGACTCAGGCACCTGCCGCGATAGCAGAGGACGCTGGTTCGATTCCAGCACTGGAGGCCTTAGTCACTTTTTCTTATTATATGACATTTATTTCAGTTTGAAAATAAATGTATCTACACATTTCACAAACCCCGTTGATGCGTTCAAAAACCCTAAATAACGGCCAGCATAAAGATAAACTGCTTTGTTAGAACTAATTTAGTATCCATGTAAATAATATTATTACGTTATAATAACATCAATACCGATTAATAATGAAATTCAAATTGCAAACATTTTGATTTTACCTAGCTCAATTCTAGTATCAATCGAGATGATATTTTATTCCAAACAAAATGACGGCCGTAGCATGCAGTTCTTGAACACATAAAACAGAGCTTATAATAATTATCTTGTGTAGATAAAATACAAAATGTCGCGATCTTTTATGACACTCGTCAGCTAAACCTATTTATCTAGTCAAGTGTAAAAAATTTGGATCCGAGCAACTTACTCAAAAATACGTTGCATAGCTCGTAATTCGTCGAATTAAGAGCTATGGGACATATTTTTGAGCAACATGTGTGCACATATATTTTCACACTTGACTGTACAGTCAGCATCAAAAGTAGCGGATGAAACAACGCCCCAAAAGTATCTGATATTCCGGATAAATTTTCTAAATGTAGGTAAATCTTTAAAACTCACATCCTAAAGTATATCTTTTACAGTCTAAACTGTTCTACATATAGAACCATCACTTTTTGTTAAGCTGTTACATACTTTGAAGCGTCGTTTGATCCGCTACTTTTGATGCTGACTGTACATACCCGTATTTTTTTATGTTTCATTACCTAAGCTGCAGTCATATAAACTACTACTATGACGTCTTTGACTCAAATCCAACACAGACAAGTAAGGTATTAATATTTGACTATACGTGGACTATACCTCAGATCTGTCCTTGCCCTTATAACTTAACCACATGGGCGCCGGCAGCAGGATTCAAGGGGGTGCAATTTACATGTTTTTTACGCGTCTGCACCAGCATTAAAGTTGGATCAATATACTTAAGTCTGCAATGATTTTAATAGCATAACTGCGAACTATATAAGACAAGAAAAATAAATGGCTGCATCGATTTTTCTATTCCATTTATTATGCACCCCCTGAAAGTAATCCTGGCGGCGCCCATGCTTAACTACCCAATATACAATTGTCTATTGTTCATAATAAATGCGAAATTACGTTAAAATTCAACCTTTACTTTGGCATAGATTCTTCTTCACCGTTTTTCTTCACAGGCGCGTCTGAAATCATAAGAATGCGTGTAAACATGAAATAATTATTTTGAAAGTAACTCTTTAAAGGACTAAAATAATACGTATTTAGTACCTACAATCAGGGATCGGAAACCGGTATTTTTTGTATGGGAACGAAAACGGTATTTTTTCGTTCTTTGTTAATTATTTCATTTCTAATTGGGCAATCTAATAATACGAAGTCGTTATCTAAAAACACAACCGAGTCCTATATTTGGAGTATAAAATAAACCGAAATATATGTTTATTTCAGAGTTTTTCCAAAAAACCGGTTCCGATCCCTGCCTACAATGGCTACAATATAGTGTTTATTTAGTCACCTGCAATAATTTACTAGGTGAATATATAGGTCATACTGAGCAACTTTTACTATAGGCCCAACCCCGAAATCGCCGAAAAAAAAAACTTTCCCATAGAAAATGCCTACACCAAAATACCAGACAGCCAAAATCTATGAAACAGACCTTTTTTTCGCGATTTCGGGATTGGTCCCATAGTAAAAGTTGCTCAGTATGACCTATATATTCACCTAGTAAATTATTGCAGGTGTCTAAATAAACATCCTGTTCAATACCATAAAGAAGAATTCCGAAGCAATGGCAGTGCAAAATAAGAGCAGTTTTGAAAGTATACATGGTGGCTAAAAAATAACTGCATTCCCGTTGCCAGGGAGGTTTTAGGATTATACTGAGCAATTTTGACTAACCCCCAAGAGTCGAAAAAAAATTGACTGTTTCTTACATTTGGGCGGTCCATTTTCTATTGGAGGGTTATTTTTTTTCGCGATTTCGTGATTAGTCCCATTGTAAAAATTAATACCTCCCTGGCAACGGGATTGCAGTTATTTTTGAGCCATCCTGTATATATATTCGCAACGATTCACAACGAATTTAGGCGTCTTTGGCGTTGAAAGTGTTAAATTAAAAAACATTATAATGTGAAACAGACATGCAATGGATCACATCTATAAAAACAAATAAATTGCATTTATATATACTTACTTTAAACACACATGGTTAGACACAAAACATATAACCCCTTCAAAAACAGCAGTGTACCTAAATGACGTAATTTAAACTTAAATATTATCCGCTTTATTTGTATTTTTTTTCTTAAAAACGTTTTATAGTCAGACTAAGCTAAGTTGGCAACAATTTTGATAGACCAGCCTGTGCAAGTGTTAACACTGAAAAAAATGGATAGCCGAACTGGTTTTGTAACTTTACTAAATAACTAAACTACGGTTATAAGAAAATAAACTTTGCATAAATTTACAAACTTATTTTGTAGTGTATACCCAGTACCTGAACACTGATAGCCAAATCGGTTTTGTAACATATAACACATAGTTCGCAAGTCCCAATTTTTGTGTAAACAGTAACCAAAATTTTGTTACAGTTATGCAAACATTTCTTTCAGTGAAGTAAACGTCATAATTTCATAAAAGTTTGACGTTTAAAATAACCCTTGCACTGTCTGGGCAGTCAAAACCGCTGCCAACTTATCTTGGTCGTGCTTTTTGTTTTAAGACCTTGCAAAAATAAGACAGCACATAGGGACTTTAGGAACTGGTTCAAGTCAAATCCTAAAAGCTTTTTCACATTGCCTCAAGTATCCGAACTAATACTTATTGGATGTCTGATACGAAAGTAAAAAATGCCTTTTTATATATTTTAATTTTAATTTATACACTTAACTATTGTTTGTTATTTAAAACAAAGCGTTAAAATAAAAATGAAAAGACTTGACGTCATAGGTGATTTTCTAGCAGCTATTTTTCTCCAAAAATTATCAGACATCGGTCAAATATTGCAAGTTTACAAATTAAGAGCCCGCAGCAAGCTCGGCCGATTTTCACCTTCCCATACAAAAGTTTCATTCTCACTTTAAAACTACGCGTTGGATTGTAATGAAACTTTGCACATACAATGACATGAGGTATATCTATGCCTGTAATTAGTTTATATAACTCCAGCTTATAAAACAAACGAAATAGAGAAAAAACTAATTTTGTATGAAAAACTTAAGTTCGCTGTTTTTTTATTATGATATCTGAAGCTACATAAACTAATTACAGGCATAGATATACCTTATCCTATTGTAAGTACAAAGTTTCAGAGCAATCTAGCTAGTCGTTTAAAAATGAGAGTGTAACTACGTTTGTATGGAGAACCGAGCTTGCTGGGGACCTTAACGCATTCACTGCCACCGACGCATATATGCGTTCACCGTCATACAAGTTTGTTCCTAGGCCACGCCCCCTGGCAGTGAATGCGTTAAGGACTGAACTGGGGGTTCATTTTCAAAGTGCCACGAAGATATGCATTTTTATTGGTTCGATATTTTTTGTACAAGCATTGCTTTCGTCTTATCGTATAGGCATGAAACCCTTCATTATGCGACGTCCGACACGCACTTAGCCATTCGTTTCATTGGTCCTATACATATTAATTAGGTTAATCGATTGTAATGTATCAATAATAAACAATACCGCTATTAATAAGTCTAATGAATTCACCGCCCACACCCCCACAGGCCCACAAGTGGCTTTCGATTTCATCCATAACGGTTCATCCTTCTCATCATCCTCCGGTAACCCTTAATTTGACCCATAATGATCTGTGGTAGCACACGTCGGATACTGAAGTCACTACGACCCGAATAGTTAAGTGAAACTCTGCGTAACATCCATTTTTTATAAAACCTATGAAAGTGTGTTAACTTAATTACAAACATAACTGCCCTTTGATATGTGGTCGTATCAAAAATACGCGCTGTTTTAGTAGGTAATAAAAAAATGCAACTACAATCACCAAATACACGTTTATTAACCGCCATGATATACAGATAAGTACATGTCGTTATGATACAAATGTGTGCACTACGTTTGATATAATTTGAGCTAGAATATGGGTATATAATATTTATAAGTATCTACTTTTAATTTTATAACGTAGAAATGGTATAATTACAATTGTTGAAAAACACGGTTTTTCAAAAATAGTGATCCATGCTATAGGTATTTCAATTTGGTCGAACATAACATACAGTTGCCATAATTATTATTCTACTCCAAAATATATTTCATATAATTTCAATTACTAAGTATTTAAGCAGATCATAATTTTTGACGATTCTAGAATAGTTTGGAAAAACAATTGAAAATTGGTTACGTTAGGTCTTTCACAAAAATCGACAGTTGCCATAAAAGGTGGTTAGTGCGAAACAAAAATATGACAATATTAAAAAAAAAATGTTATTAAAACAAATATTCTTTCAAACGTAAATAAATTTCATTGAAACTTTACGACTACACCGGTGAATCCTGTGTACACTGTATACAGGGATATCTATTATCAAACGAAAAAAATATTTAATAATTAATAATTAATTTATGCATATTAGCTGCTCATCATCAAATTATAATTATATCAAATCAGTATATACCAAAGTATATATATATATATCCGAACTAAGAAGTTATATTATAGTAGGTATTTTATTTTATAACAAGTCTTATTATATCAAACGTATGTTAAATTTAATTATATCAAATTTTCACACCAGATACAAATACATGGATATAGTATAAGTATAGCACTAGTAAATATCAACAATAACTTACAAAACTCTGTACACATCGTATAAATACGCAACAACTTTTTTAAGTTTCAAGATTAGAATTACAACTTCAATAGATGGCGTTACGTAGCCCTAGATGGCTACGTAAAATTATTCTTTGCCTATTTGAATTAATAATAAATATGTAATAATAATAAATGGGTGGCTGGCGGGTGCTGCCTCTGCGCGGGTCCCATGACACGGGCAAGGGCAGCATGCGTATAGTGTACGCCTTAGGACCGGCGGGCGTCTAGTCAACTCTATGGCTGCTGCTTGACGCAACTTCGTCAGCGCAACTTCGCAGCGACGCCATCTTCCATAGCGCTGACTAGACGCCGACGCTCAAAAGACGCTAGAATAGGGTTGCCCTTACATTTCATTAAAATATCAAAAGGTCTACGTTATGGAGAGTAGAGGTAAGGAGAAAGGTGTCTACCAAAAAACTTTAAATAGGTCGCGCCACGATACATAGCGAACAAATTTTTGACTTCGATAAAAAATATCAAATCACTGACAGCGTCAGTAACATCTAAGTTCATTTCATGTCCTTGTGCTACCCTAGCGCCATGGGAGATATTTCGATCTATTATTTACAGCTGCCAGCTGGACACTTTAGCAACAGTTCTCCCGTAAGAGATTGTTCTCCTTACCTCTACCCTCCATAGTCTACGTGTTGGCTTCAGCTCCGCACACGCCTCCCAAATACCAACATAAATGGGTGGGCGAAATGAAAAGTAATGAAATACATATTTTAACCACAGGCAAATCTTGTATTTCTCCACTTTGTGCACCTTATTTACTTTGTTTAGGAATTAACAAAGAAAAGTAATTAATGTTAATATTTGTTTTATAAAACCTTTTAAAACAAGATTATACGTAGTTTTCAGTGGTGTTTCTGTAGTCTATTGCCAAAGAGTAATAAGACTTAAAAATGCATTTATATATTGCAGTAGCATTAAAAATACAAGAATACAAGCTACATTAGCGTTACATTTAGGCCTGAATTATTTTACTCATTAGTACATTAAGATACGAGTGCGAAAAATAGGAAATCGCAACGAGTATAAATTAAAAAACGACCGAAAGGAATGTTTTAAATCGACACGAATTGCGAATTGCCTATTCGCACATGTATCGTAGAACATTTTACAGTACATATGGCCCTTTAAATTTTCGACATAGTTACGTCGTAATGTGCTAATTATCGCACTATGGCGGTAAAGTAGCACCATATGTACTGTAAATGTATTTTGCTGCATTTAAAAATATGATATATTTTATTTCCCTTATACATAACGAAAGCAGATTTAGCTATTGAGGTACATAAATATCTTCGTTGCTTGATACATGAGCTTTAAACTTAATTTCTACGCAAATACATTCATTAAATCATTCCATTGATTTATGTTAGTGTAAATAATTTATGATTAGAAGGCCACCACAAATTTGACACTGACGTCTGCGTAACTTACTTTCTATACGTCTCTCTCGCACTAGTACGAGCGAGATGCAAGTGTGAAAGTAGGAGATTCGCAACAAGTGGCGATAAATTAAAACACGACCGAAGGGAGTGTTTGAAATCGACACGAGTTGCGGATTGCAAGTTGTACAGTACATATGGCCCTTTAAATTTTTGACATACGCACGTATAGTGTTAGTTACCGGCGGTAAAGTAGCATCATATGTACTGTAATTACCGCACTAGGGCGGTAAAGTAAGTACTGTAAAGTAAATTACGCACAAGCTAGCGAATATGTCAGTACCAGGTCAGTGTCAAGCTCCTGGTAAGGCCTGGTACGTAACTAAATAAAAATAAAATAAATCAGATCTTATCAATATTGCTTGACTATAAATCTATAAAACACTCATAACACACTTTATTTCAATGTTTTCTTGTTAAGAAGATCCTATATGTAACCGCAAATCCCTCGCCTTTGCTCGGGAATCTTGGAAACAAATATCGTACCCTCGAGATGGAATAATGATAGTCGGTAGTACAGCACAATAACATTTTATAGATTTATTTAGTCTACAATTAAGTTGATTTAAGGGCCTGTTTCACAAATCACAGTGTCCAAGTAAAGTCATCTTGGCGTTTCACAATCTTGAAATAAGGTAGATGAAGTGCTAAGGTTTCCAGGAAGTTTTATCTGGCAGTTAATTTACTTGTTAATTAGCTATACGATACTTTACTCAGACTTTGTGAAACAGACCCTTATTAAATTGATCTACTTAGGCGCTACGCAAATTAATACAAAACATAAATACTTAACACGATGGCTGCCGGTGACATAGCAGCCATTTTAAGTTTTGACATGCGAGTAACTTAACTATTTATGGCATTATATTTCGCCTAATTTCATTATTATTTCTGAACGTTCCAGAAAAACAATATTTGATAAACATTAAAATCATTCTTTTGACATAAATACTTGCATGCATTTTTTTTAAACTACATTCCATTTAAATATATATAATCCGACAAATGCTGGTTTTAACCCTTTAAACCCACACCAAAAATATCACTCACACGCCAACATCATGGGCGCAATATAAATCTTATTGGAAAGCAATAATGCGAGCCATATCACAATAAAAAACGAACTTACAGAACATAAAAAACACATAATTTTACTAGTCTGGCAAAACAATTTTGAAAGTTACATTAGAATAAAAAACGAAACTAAATTCCTTGTTTTGGAAAGGATTGTAATCGAAATAAATATAATATCCTTCATTAAATGCTACAATCAGTAATCAGGAATAAATTAATTAAAAAATAAATGAATGTTTCATGCTTATAAATAAATACTTCTTAATAAAGAGAAGTTGGCGCATTAATATAAAAATAAATTATAATGAATGTCTATGTAATAATCATAATTATTTATTTCTGTGGATGTATTTTCACAATGCGTTGCGTACCATTGAATAATCAGAACACATCACTTTGTGGTTCGTTATTGCTCTGGAATTACTAATGATCGAGGCTCGGAACCGGTTTATAAAATACCGGTAATAACCGGTTTATTTCCGAACTTTTATCAGAACGCGAATGTTTTAAGAACTTTATTGTAACCTAAAAAAACGGTTTATTCGGCGAGCGATGAAACGGCCGGCCGGCCTGGTAGTATGCCACGTAAACATAGTCACCAATATAGGAAAAAAAAAACTGTTTTTATTGCTCTAAACCATTTTACAAGAACCGTTCTCATAAAAACCGGCTTAAAATAACGGTTTTTCGGGCAAAACCGAAATTATTATTTTTTTTGCGCCAAGTAGATGATAACGATTTGGAAATTTAACCGGTTTTCGAGCCTTGCGAAAGCGACGCAGACAAGCAACGCGATAACAATCCGCGAAGTGAATGAATCGATCTGCTATCTTTTACTAAAAATGCACGCAGATAAAATAAGACCACAATTAGACTATCATATAAATGATCATATACACCTATAACTTATAAAAGGATCCTATATACACACTTGTTAAAATTGTTGTTATTACACCGACGCAACTAACATGACTACATAGAACACATAGGTTCTTCATATTTATGGGGGGGGGGGAGCAATTTATATGGCCAAGGGACTAGGGACGGGTATACTTTTAGTTTGACATTTTATTCGCGACGCCCATGTCTAGGATCATATTTCTATGATAATCGAATTTTGGCCTTAGACTGAGACGCAATCATTTATGTTTCAGTCATATAGTGACTAACCATCTTAATTATAATCGTATAATGACGAATTGACGTTTTGCAGCGTTATGTAATGTAGGTATAGTGCAATACGTTTTTCTTATATCAATATTTTGGCATATTTTAATTATGTGATGTTTATTGTCATTTTAGCTATCTATAGCTTTATAATGTATCTCAGGACACACAATCATTCTACAAAACCGGATACAAGCCAATTCGTATTATTACTTTAGTATTCGCAACAATTTATTTATATATTGACATTGAACATACATTACAATACAATGAATAAATACTGATATTATTTTAATACAAGCAGATCTTACTGAGCGTTTCTTTAACTTACATTTCATGACGAAAATGAGATTTCAATGGGTAATAATAATATATGGGCTGCGAAAAAGCAAGTAGGTACGAGCATTAAAGTTCAATCATAGTAGTGTAGATATGCCCGCTCCCGAGTTGGGGGGTGCAAATACCTAAAGTGCGCCAGAACCGGCATATCTACACTACCTATATAAAATATTCTATTAGAGAATTGGTGCATAACCAAAATACATGGAAAAATCCGGATTTCCTCTAAATTTGTTTTTTTTTTTTTCATTTGCCCCGAGCAAAATAAACTATATTTGTCCCACATGACCTTACCATTATTGCAAAGAAATAAGTCTACTATTGTATTTACTAAACATTGTTTTTTATTTCGTGTAAAAAAAAACTACGCATTATTGCTGATTACCTCGTATACCAATTCTCATCGTAGACTGCGGTTTGACAAGAAAGAGTACAAATTAATTGACAACATGACGTATGTACATTCTAACCAAATACACATTGATTGAGCAAGATATGTAAAATCTAAGACAATTTCGTGCTTTGAATTTGACAGGTGAACAAGATGGCGCTGTACTGCTTCGTATATTTTGCGGTAGCTCTGGGTGTCAAAAGTTGACGTTTGACAATTGAGTGACCGCAAAACATACGGCGCAGTACAGCGCCATCTGTTTTGGATGTCAAACTAAGAAGCACGTTTTTTTTCTTACCCCCTTATTCATAAACGCCTACTAAAGTTGACAAGCCGCTAATAATCGTTTGTCCCTTTCCGACATATTAGTATGATGGAAAGGGACAAAAGATTATTAGCGGCTTGTCAACTTTAGTAGACGTTTATGAATAAGGGGGTTAATATTTACCACTTTATTACAATCAATTCTTTTTGATTCAAACGATAGTTGCAAACAACACTCATGCATATATCTATGTCACTTCGCTATAGATTCTGCCATTCACGACGACGCGTGCCTTAACTCGTATTTTCATGTTATTAAAGGTTAGATTGGCCAATCTGCGCGTCATCGTGGATGACACGAACTTAATACAGTGCGTACTGTACCTAGGTACCTGTTTGTCACCATATGAATGCAACATTATTCATTTGAAAAAAGAAACTGTTATTTCCTAGTATAGTTTCTTGTATATTTTTTTTTTAATTTCTACTCTTTATTGTCAGACTTATTATATAAACCATTATAGTATTGATGTTAAAGGTAAATGAAGTTAACTTTTTTTTTTCAACAAAGCTTCTGTTCACTTTCCATTTGGTGGACTTCATAGGTGGATATCTTGATGTTTGATGTCTCCGACGTTAGATGCGTGATTTCTACCTGTTATACAAAGTTGTTTAGTTACAAAAAGTCATCTTTAAAGAGACTAGTTGATCGGTAGTCAAATCATTTGACAATCATTGAAAGAAAAAAAAGTGAATACAAAATCATATTTTTTACTATCAACCAACTAGCCTACAGAACTTTATTATTTCTAGAGCTTTCATGCGTAACTTCATGCATTTTTAATAGTTTTTTATTCTTAATATTTCATAACCCTTAGATATTTAGTCGTCATATAGCTATGATGTTAAAGTAATTAAAATACTATACAAAAGTAATATTACTCACCATTAAATTAACAAGCACTGACATGGACCAAAGGCGTCAAGCCAAAGTGTTTAAGCTTGAAGCATTTTCTACCATTTTAGTAGTTTTAGGGCAGCCTTGGCAACACTACGTAAAAATGGCGCGAGAAAAAGCGTCGATTTTTTACGACTATACTTTTTTTTTTTAAATGAGTTAGCAAAACGTGGCGTCAATATCTCTTATAATTGTAATGATTCCACTCTATTGCTTAGCTTTATGATTGTTAACTACTGAAGATATTCTTTAATATTTTCAGCTATTTTCCTCAAATCCCTTCCATGGACAATGTTGAAAACTTCTAAGTCCCAAGTTTTAGACTTTTCATGGATTTAGTGTGAAATTGCGTATGCGATATAACGGCCGCGAGACTCCGGGAGTTAATGTCACGTTTCACTGTCTCGATTATTTTAATTATGCATGCTACTAATATTTAGAAATATTAGTTTAATATATTTATGGTTTTTACTATGATAATCATGCAACTTAAATTTATACCCACCCGCTTAAAATTAGCTTTGGTGTTTCTGTACTACATTAAAGAAACTCGATTTATTTCAAATATTTATTCTACCGATCGTCTTAAATAGTTAACAACAACAAATATACAATATTGATATAATAGTAACAACGACGATTAACAAAACAGTTTTTACACACCAGATTACTTGGTTGTGATAGTGACCATAGATAAAATATAATTTAGGCGGTTCATGATTTAATGGATGTAGCCAAAGACAAATTATAGACTTAAAATCCATACAAAACCTCGTTTTTTGTCATGCACTGTTGAAACACTTCTAAATAGTGGGCAACGTATTTGTCCTAGTGTAAACCAAAATTCAGAAGGGCTTTACGCTTATTTGACACCGTCGTAGTAGATATACAAAAATGTAATGAGAGACGAAACTTTGTGTAAACTATACAAAGTATTTATTATTTAGTATCTGGCAGAACTAAAGGAATTAACATTTTTTTCCTAAATAAAAACGTTAAAAAAATAAACACTTTTATATATCCAGTATACACATTATTTAAGTCAAAGGATATTAAAAACTGCCCATTTTCCAGAGGTCGTCACTGCGTCTTAAAAAAAAGTTAGAGCTACAATTCTCACTCTATCTCACTGTAACAAATAGGTCTTCTCGGCTCTTATATGACTGGAAGCAGTACCGTGAGCATTTAACTGATATGACTTTACAATAGTTTTCTTATATAATCGCGAGTGTAAACGTAAACACAAAAGCGTCCTCTGAAACGAGCACATAGGATTTGTCCCGTCTGTCACGAACATAATCGTGCTATTAAAATGTATTTAAATAACAATGTTTAGGTCACTATACACACGAATGATTTGAAATAATTGATCTGTAAGGGTTTTCGGAAATAATATAACTACACTACATAATATTTGTACCAATCAGGGGTTTTTACAATTTGGAACAAACCTTAACCCTACCTCCGTTCTTACCCTCGTCATTTCTGTTAATACAGAAATTGAAATTATTATACAGGTCAAGGTATCAAGCCCGTTTTATAAAAGACTTAAGATCGCTGCATATGTAACGAGATTTTTACCGTTTTACACGTCAAACCTGGTCCTGCTTTGAAGCAGTTAGTGACCAAAATGCCCAAAATGGATGCCACATTAAATTTCGACACAACTTGTACTATAGGCTGTAACCGAAAACAAGACTGAAATGGATTAATTAAATCGTATCTATTGAAGTAAACTTTATATAGAAAGGGAGGAGAGGACGATAATCGGAAAAAACTATTTTTTTTTTATTATATCGGAAGCCTTATCTACATGAGATAGGAAATACACTGATACAACATATGCGGCTGATATAACTGCAACTAATACTGATATAACTACTTATGCAGCAACCATCAATGACAAATTGGATATAGGTTGTTCCTTTCTGCGTTTAATGTTTTTAAATATTCATAATGAAAATCGTCTAACTTTGCCCTGGAAAATGTCCCGTCTTGTAAATACCTATTACACATTTGCTGTCGCCTTCATGGCCGTTTATTATGCAACGGTTTTTTCCTATCAACATATGATTTTTCAATGGGCAAAGTTAATCTCGCCGGCAAAAAATTTTAATTTTATGAAAACATATTTTACACAACTATTTTAGGTAGTCTTTCCCGTCATAAACACTTTCGCATCCCTAATTAGAAAACACTTACAGATCAGTGGATACTGTATAATACACGCACAAGAAAGCTGAATATATGTTTAAGCTAATTGATTGCTTCATTTGAACAACCATCGATTTTATTATTAATCATTATTTATTTAAAAAACAAGACATCACGTCTGGCTACTCAAAAATTATATTTTAAATATCAACAAATTATTGTTATATTATTTATTGATTTAAATATAAAAAACAGCTTGATTAATTTAAAACTAATTTAAAAAGTATTAAAATTAGCACAGGTCATTTTTCAGTAGCCAACAATGGTAGAATTGGTCAACTTACGCGGGCAACACGGAAAAAACTTTAAAATAAATGTAAAAATTCGCTACCTAATTAGTTTTGTACTTTGCAAATAAGTTGATATGATTCAATATTATATACGTGTTCTATTTGAAATATTTAGCTGTAAACAAAGTATAATTCCGTTTTTTGTCAAATTAGTTTGTTATACATATTTATAATTGTTTTTTTTTAATAACTGTTAGATAAAGACAAGTATTTTTCTATTATTTTAGGTTCTGAGACGATAACTTGATATTAAGTTTAATAAACTCGAACTAACTAAACTGCTCTAGATGTCAAGTTTATCAGTCAACAATAATGATAACACGAATTCAGTCAACATTTATTTCTAATTCAGGCCTGTTCCATAGCTTTTCGGAAGTTTCCCTAAGAAATAAATGAGCAACTTATAATAATAACATTGCCTTAAGCCTTCATCGTCATATTTACATCATATTTAGTTTTAGTACTCAAAAATCAATTTATAAGCTGGCAACGCTTATAAAAGCAAAGCGATACAATACCATATTCGGAACTCTTAAAATTCAGGTAAGAATTTAATTTCAATCATATGTGCATATGAAACAGGCCTTTACGAATAATGGATAATTTGGTATACTAAATCTATTCTGAAACTAATTTACGTTAGGAAAACTGATACACTTAAATTTGTTCAAAAATGGGTCCATAATTTTGGCATCTAATAGAGCATTCTAGCGTCCAACGAGACAACTTATTTATCAAGTACATGGCAACATTCAATAAAAAAACCCTACCAAAGTGTTGTGCCAACAGATTATTGCCGATAAACTGATTGGCATAGACAATCTTGTTTTTTTTTTCAATCGCATCACTTTACAAAAAAGCTAGGTATACATTACCGCATTCCTTAAAATGGAAGCACCCATATTTCAAAATCGCAATGGCATGATACATAACCTAAAAAGCTAGCGCTTAAAATCGAAATGAAGCGTACGTTACTACGTGAAATTTATCATTTATAATCATTCTCTACGCGTTCTTTTAAGTGCAACTATTTACATAAATAATAAACATAAACCCACCATGAAAGCAGCGTCCAAATAATGATTATAGCGTTAGTACAAGTCATACGATATACTGGAATATAGAAAAAGTATTCCGCATAAAGGTGCCCATATACCTATATAATTTTAGCCGTAATATCACAACTAATTTAATTTTTAGGTTAGGCACTTGTAAGTGGAATATAGCATGTTAGTAAATAAATGCAGTAGATATAGTATTAAGAGAAATATGATAGTGTAAGGCGTGCGTCGATAGATGTCGGTAAAAACGAACAGTTTAAAAACAATCATTATATCATGAATGAGAAGGAAACTATTTAGTGTATTTGTCTAATTCCGTATTATTACCTAAACAAAGTTTAATCTTAATACATAATATGTATTATATATTTTATATATTTTTCGGAAATTAGAGGCTCTTTTATGTTCTAAAGCCAAAACGGGATGCAGAAATTCCAGAATCCGTGTAGACTCCGACCACACTAAGTTTGCACCGACATTTTTTTTACTTATCACTCTCACGCAGAAGGTTTAGTGTTTTTTTGTTGTATCGATCTGACTGCGATAATGCATGGGAGCGAGATACTAAGCCTGGTTCAAATCTAGATGCTTGAATTCTATTTTTTTAAATGTTTAAACTGTTCGTTTTATATTATTTCCATTTGCCATCAGCGTGTGATGAGCCGTGCATGTTTGAGTAAGAAAGAAGCTTATCAACCTTTATTATTAATTATGATAATTATCCTTTCTGAATCTCTGTACCTATCAATCTGTATTTCAGAATTATTTTTAATTTAACTTGACCAATAAATATATAAGAAAACGGCAGTTTTGGATTTTTACTTCAAGTTATTCTGTCAAATAAGATTCATAGTTCAGAAAGGATGATTATTTTTCAACTTCAAAGGGTACTTATTGTCGGCTGTCATTGTTGTCAATAAGGCGCTATTTCCATGAAGCTTCAATACGAAATCAGCCTTATCGACAGCCGACAATGTGGTACCTTTTAGTTAAAATCGTCACATATGTCATTACAGTAACAATCCGGACACCAAATCTGTTGTTTCGATTTACTTAAAGCACATTCATAGATATTCTTTATTGTACCGATCATTGGAGGCAAATAAATATTCGATATAGATCTATAATAGTAGTGAAAAGTATTTTAGCAGCAAATTGTGCCGCTGATGTAGACGGCGCTATACGGTCTCATTTAATGGACAAGAAAAAAATCCTCAATTCAAGCCTCATCGCCATTCTATGGTCCAAAAAATACTGTACAAAAAGATGATGTTACACGATGTTGTTTTTTGAGATAATTTCCCTATAAAGGGTTAAAGCGGTCACTAGGTTGTCCAGCTCTACACTTTGACAAGCCAGGTACCACAAAATACATAGAATGAATATATGATAGAACCGTACAACTACCTCTACCCTCCATACGTACAACTCTCTAACTTCACCTCTTAAATTTGAAGCCACAATATTTTCATCTACTTTACGCATCTATTATAGTACGGTAACGTCTGAAAATATCGATACGAAAAAAGTGCCAAAAAATATGTATACACGACTTTATTGCCCATATATTAAGGTAGTGTATACATATTTTTGGCACATTTTTTGTACCGATATCTTCAGACGTGACTGTACTCGTATTTCCCTTGTCCATGGAAGGGATTCGAAGATCGTCTACAATGTCGATCAGTGTCAATCAACTAATATGACAACTTTTTGGTGCTCAGATTGTCAGCTGTGGTCACTAAGATAGAATCCGTCCACGTTATATTGAAATATAATTTAATTGTGCAGCGTCTGATACCTCACAGCGTGCAGTACTAACCACGCCTGTCAAAAATTTGTCAGGAAACCTGCACGACTACAATTCTGTTTTTTTATTCCGTAGACTAAAATGACATTTCATGTGGTACTAAGAAATGTCATGTCTTACATATGAAACGTCATTTTAGTCTACGGAATAAAAAAACAGACCTTAGTTGGCATTTAATATTTACGGTAACGTCTGCTTAAACTCGATCGCATTCATTCTCTAACACACCATGAGTGCGAGGGAGATGGACTACGATCGAGGACGCAGTCGTCCACATAGTGTCAACTCATGGTACGGCTACTGATCAGTCCTTATATTAAATTGGTGCAATGTGCAGTTAACTGCAGAGATATTGTCTCGCCAACTAATTAGTCGGTAGAAAAAAGCGCAAAATTCTAACATTATATGAGAAATCGACCCATCGCGCCTACAGTTTTTAAATTCTTTCAACCACTTCTACTGACAAAATTAGTTCAATTTCATATAGTATATATTATATATACAGTTAACTGTATATCCTAAAATCTGAATATAACAATCGACCACATTTCTTGACAGTTTTGTTTTTAGACTAACCTGAATAACTACTTATATTTTATTTTACTTAAGCTTTACAAAAAAGAGGTATCTCTTTATGTATAACACTCACATCTTATTCTACACGCGATAGAATAAGGTGCGGAAACAGTTGTCTGTTCCTCCTGCATCCAAACTTATGTACAGTGTTATCTATCTATCCAACTACAGTACAAGGTGGACGGATTCCATTCTTCATAATTACATTATAAAGCACTGATTCATTTTTAACATACCCCTTATTGATAAACGTCTACCAAAGTTACGATGCCGCTATTAATCGTTCGTCCCTTTCCATCATACCAATACGTCGGAAAGGGACAAACGATTATTAGCGGCATCGTAACTTTAGTAGACGTTTATGAATAAGGGGGATAGTGTATAACTTACCACTTCGCTGGTGAGGCAGTTGATGGTGGTAGGGGGGAGCGCGCGCGCGGGCGGCGGCGGCGCGCGGGGGGAGCGCCGCCCGTCCGAGGGGGTCGCGCCGCGGAGGGGGGTTATCGAGTAGCCTGTAAATTGGGATTGGCGATTATACTTCGGCTTGGTCGGAGTCGTTTGGAAGGGCCAAATTATTGTTGTTCCAAACAAAATAAAACAGGGGCCTAGTCAAAATGACAATAGTTCGCAGAGAAATGAAACGAAAGGCGCTATCTGTCTCTATCACACTAATATGGAAGAGTGATAGAGATATAATAGCGGAGATCGGTTCGAATTGTTTTGTTTGTGTTTGTTTGAGCAAACAAGATTGTAACGAATTATCATTTGATATAATTTTCACTAATAATTGGTCTTAAAACGAAAACACCGTGAGGAACCCAAACTAATCCCACTACAGGTCGATTGGCAGTCGTTTTTGAAAAAAAAACTAGCGCCTGCACCAATTCTCAGGTCAATGGGGTTGGCGACTGTCAAAGGTTTGCATAGATGGCGCTAGCATAGGTTTTCCCTGTCTCTGGTTCTATGAGATTTGACATACTCGATTTTGGCAGAATTGTGTTTAACTGCTCGGTAGCCATAGACAAAAGAGTGAAGTGAAGTGAGATTTGACTTAACCCGCCGAGCGATCACCATAAAAAGTGCATAGCAATTTGAACCATATTGCTCTACTAACACACGTGTGATACTGAGTAGCTACGAGCCAAATTAGGGAGTATTACTGCAATTTTCTGACGCCAGAGTGCAGCACTAGCACCTTAGTAAACCATAGAGTAACTTATACATACTGTGCCTTAAACTGTTTTTTGACAAGTTTTCACAGATAATAAAATATGACATTGATGCATCAAGACGGTTTGTTTACAAGAGGCCTACCGGGAAACACGATAATCGAAATTTAGTTATCTGCGTCCTCATCGCTCGAATATGCAAGAATGATAGAGAGGTTAGATAACGACATTTCGATTTTCTTGTTTTGCGGTAGAGCCTCAGATTTTGAAGAATTGTGGTAGTGGCGCCCCCTACGCCGAGGTTCGCGTAATATTCCCTATTGAGTTAGTATCACACGTGTGTTACTAGGCCATATTTTCCGGGAGGGAAATTTATACAATTTTAGGTAGGTATTGACAGGAAACCCTATGCTAGCGACATCTGTAGAATACGGCCGGCCAAACCAAATGTCCAAATGAAACTCAGATTATATTCATACCTGTGCCCATGCCCTGCTCACTGCTACTGGACTCGGTGAAACTGGGTGTTCCTTCAGTCCACGTTGGCGTTGAGCCCTCTACTGAAGCCGGCGGCGTCCAGCAAACACTGAAAACGATTTGTCGTTGAGAAGCTTGGAATTATATGAGTGAGACAAGAGCAGTTTGAATGGTATTCATTTCTAATGCTCTGAAAGTGGGTCAGAAAGTGATACGTTTCTGCTCTAGGTGAATTTACCATCCAAGCAAGTTTTTTACTATAATAAATTAAAATTTGGTTTTAAATGGACTTGTTACCTAAATTGTCAATTAAAAGTATCCCTAAGAAATACTATAAAAGTTTATATGATTTTTTTAAATACTCATGTATTTTACTTTACTCGTATTCGAAATGAAAAGTATAGTGTTTAACAAGGGTGAAACTGGTGAAATGCACTATTTCATACCCTGGTTAACAAACTACTATTCTATCCTCGCTTACAGGCAGTTGCATCTAGATGAAGCAGTAGGAGAAAAACAAGTACTAAGAAAATCCGTATAAGCTGAAATTTAACCCATTAAAATCTGCCAAAAATCGGAAATTGTTTAATTAACTAATTTAGTATTATATGTATATCGTATTTATTATACTTACCCTAGTATTAGACTACACGAGTCATGTTTACGAAAGTGTTTAGAAACTGCCACATTTCGTAATGTTGAAGACTTATCTTTGTCTAAAAATATATATAGTAATTTACCTTCAGCATTTTGTATTGTATCGTGTATTATAAATACCTGGCTTCATTGCTCCTAGCGCTAGTCAACGCGGCCGGCGTAAGCGCGAGCGACGACGCCGACGAAGTCGTCATGACGCTAGCCGCACTGGACGCTCCTCGTCGTCTCCCGGACGCGCTGGACGACGTGGTGGACGACGAGTTCGTCCGGCTCGTCCGCGGCGGCGGGTGCTCCTCGAACGGTGGCGGCGGCGTCGAGCAACACGACGGCATGGCTGAGGGAAGCTAGCGTTACTACTGATGTTCGAGCTGGCGTTGTGTTTTACTTGTAGGTTTAAGTTTGGTGATGAAAGCTTACGTTAGTTGGAGCGAAGGTTTATACTATCTGAATAGTAGGTAATGTGGTGGGGTTAGGTTAGTATGCAAGGAAGCGTGCGGCGTAGCGTCCATGTTAAACAAATGATAACGTGTGGAAACGGCCGCAGTGCACGCTGCCTTAACACGCCGTGAGTTCAAATCGCAGCTCGCTAAGCACTGAGCGGATGCCGTGCGCGGATATTATTGTATATTTTTAACCTTATAAATAAATGATAAGGGGAAAATTCATTGACTCGGGCGAGACATTATTTATTTTACTGTTTGTTTTTTTTTTTTTTTTTTTAATTTTTAACAAAATAAAATTGCGCATTTTTAGAAGCAATTTTTCATATATCGAGCTTTAGTGCAAAAATTGTTACAAAATTTTAATTGTGCGTTTTAAACCCGTGTTCGTGATTTTTTTCTAACGAGCGACAGTTGTTTCTTCCCAATTAGTGTGAAAATTGATTAGTTTCGAATCGATGAAGTTAGTAGAAAAAGGCCTCAAGATTGCTATTCATATTTTTGGCAACCGTATTATGATTTAAAGCGCGCCGTTGTTTTATGCGATAGACACAGCGTTGAACGCATGCGATCACGGAATGTAGAGAAAGTGACAATGCGCTTACTGCTGCGTTTACAGCGTAAAACAATAGACTATCTGATTTAAAATGGGTGTGCAGTAAATGCTACGATATTTCAAAAACTCTGCTGGCGGAACCCACGGCATTTTAAAGCTTGATGCCACGCTGCACGCCACACTGGACGCTCGCCACTGAGGTGGCACCCTTAGGGATGGTTGAAGTTTAGGTTAGGTGTTATTGTTAACCTTTTCGCCGCCACATCAATGATGTAATAGTTTCATCGACGCCAAACCACAAATTGCACGTAAACAACCCGTATAACATATCAAGTCGTGGCGTCTGAGACACGAAATGTACTGAATTCAGTACATTTTGATGTATAAAGTTATATCAAGTCAATGGCGCCGAAAGGGTTAAACTAGCAGTACTTGATAATACATGTGTTGGATGCTAGGAAAACAGTAGATCGAGTTGAATAAGTGAAGTTAGGTGCGTATATATTGTCGTTGGTCAGCAAAGCTACGATACTAACAACATATATGATTTTTCAAAATAAATCATGCTAAATAAAATAAGTATTATTGAAAACTTATATTCTAGTTCTAGGAATCTCGGAAAAATAGATATTGGTAAAGGATACAGTTGGGATGTTGGGAAGGGCATATAAAATGAATAATGGTAAAAATAATAAAAGGAAACTCTTTACGTAATTAATCTATTTATGCCATATAATTTAATTTGATGCAAACTTCCATTGGCATGGAGTAGGAATAAATGATGATTTGATTGCGGTAAAGTAGCCCAAGATTACTAATGATTTCTAAAATACGCTAAAATAACTAATTATAGGTAACATGAAAATTATTGGCAGTTATAGGTAGCTCTTAAATAATTGCAAATCACAACACAATCTACATCATGCTAACGAAAAACTATTTCTACATTATCAAATATTATTTAGTCAATCGCTCCATTAATTCATTATTAATATCTCTTTTTATGAAAAATCATTATTTTAATTTACAGAATTTCTTCTGTCGTCTATTATTCCTTTTTTTTGTATGCCAAATAACTCTTAAGTATTTCTTTTCATTACAGTACTTCTTCTATATCCTTCTTCATTCGATATATCTTCCTTTTATCAGATCTCTTTTTGAAACTTCCCTTCTTCTTTCTTGGCACTCTGTCGGGAGGTTTTTCAGAAGATGTCTCTTGCGAAAATTTCTTTATTTTATCATGAACATTGCCAGTGTAAGATTTGGATACAACGGGACCAACTGCCGTGGTGTTTAGAGAGTAAACCTTTCTATCGATAGAACTTGAGCTGCCATGACTATACTCAATTGGCTCAAATATTTTCTTCGTCTCTTTTACTTTCAGATCAGATTTAATAGTGTCTAAAACGTCTCTAGACCGCTTACTGTCTTGGGAAGACGACAAGGAACTTCTCCTTGAACTGTCGTCAGAATCTGTTTGAACCTTAAGAATGTGTTTTTGAAACATATCTATTTTAGTTTTAGCTTTCTTATGACAAACTACTTCGTCTTTTGTCATGCCTCTGGAGTGTTCTTCAGAATATGTCTTTATTTCAATATTAGGTCTAGGTTTCTTTACTTCTTGTCGATTCTTATCTCTTTTCGATTGGTTGAAGTTTAACCTCTTCGTTAATCCAGACATAATTCCAGCTTTAGCTTCGTTCTTGTCTGCTTTCGGTTCTACTTCCTCTTGAATACTTTGTTTATATAAATCTTTATCTGTACGCGGCGTCTTTTTCAAAGTCTTTGCCGCAAAGATTAAATCTGAAGACTTAACGTTATGGACACTAGCTCTTTCGACATTGTCTGTATTACTTGGTGGTGAAGGTTTTTTCGTAAATTTGTCTCCTACTTTAGTAACGACGCCTTTAATGAACTGAGAAGGACTTTTAGATTGTCTAACTTGTCTCTCTGGTGGTTTGTCATTATCACTTTCATTAACTTCGTCATAAAGTTCGTGAATTACAATCTGATCTTCACTGCTCGACTCTGTGAACGATGTATCATCGTATTCTCCAGAATCTAGATGCTCTCTAACAGTTTTATCCATGTTAAACTTAGCCATCATTGTCGTTTGAGCTATAAGATCTTTTCCTGGATGAGATCGTTGAGTAATACTCTCTCCTTCTTCGGCAAAATCTAAGAAAGAGTTAGATGAAACTAACTTGGTCACTCTAACGGAATGTTCAGATATAGAAGGCGGTACATGACATGCAGCAGGCTGTTTGAATTTAAAATCATGCCCGTAGAACACAAAATCATCATCGCTACTCGTGATCGGTGTCTGTGGTGGTATGTCGTTGACGGAAATGTTTAAATAATAGTCACCTTTTGTGTCAATACTGGATTGGGAGTTGCCGCCACCGCGTTTGGCTTTAGGTGAGCCTCGGGGCGGAACGGGCGGGGGGACTCTTTGTTTTGTGGAGCCTTTTAACACAGCCGGGAAAGCTACGTCGGGCTCAGAGACCGCTGTAGTTTTAACGGTCTGCTGGACTGTTTTGGCTGCAGTTGACACCGGTGACGTCACTGATGTTGGCGTAAAATGCGCTGTGACGTCAGACAGTGAGACTGAATTAAAAAGCGATTTATACCGTAAAAGTTTTATTGATATTTGGCACAGTGTTTAATATAGGTATTTGTACGGAAGTTTACATGTCCAAAATTACATGTTTGAGTTTATATTTTTTATTTTGAGCTTGACCGTGAATGAGTTTGTATTGGTGCGTTGTGTGTGCATGCATTATAAGGAAGGTGAAATAATTAAAGTGATACCCAATAGTAAAGATCCGATAGGTCATAGCAGCATGGAAAAGACCAGAATTTATGACAATAAATTACAATTTGGCTTTTAGCCATACAACAATATATGGACATTAATGATAATGACACAGGGACACATCTCAAAATCATTCTGTTCATAACATTGTCATTTTTAATTGCAAAAACCAAAATATTTTGGATGTTTTATTGTACATAACTTTGGGAAATGCTCACTTAAACCTCATGAAAAAGGAAAAGATGAAACGTTGTTTTTTCATATACTTGGTGGTCATGGTAGGTTTGTAAAAAGTTTTCATCAGAGTATCGCTACACTTTTTATAATTATGAAAATCGATTAGGAAGACGACTCTCTACATGACTATCTACATTCTTAGTGTCACGACTACAATTCGTCTAGCATTACCAGAAAAATTAAAGGCGCCATTCATTAATTACGTAAGACGATTAAATGGGGGAGGGGTGTCCGACCATGTCTTATACTTTCCTACAAGGGGATGGGACGAAGTCTTGATAGTTCAAAGTTAAGATTATACTTTGAAAGCCTGATACAGTTACTAGATTTCGATCAATCCAGGGGATTGATCGAGATCGTTTGATCGAAATCGTATGTAAAGATGAATGATAGCCGAAAACGATGTCCAGGATAGAGCGAAGTGGAAGGAGAAAAGTAGGAAAGCGGACCCCGTCACAGTACGGGACAAACGCTAGGAGGACGATGTATGTAAAGATGAATGATATTGAAAAAACTACAATAAAATCGAATTTAAATATTACCAAAATATAAAAGTTACTTTAGATTCTCATGTAAAAATAGCAAATAGAGGAAGGGGGTCGGCCTATTCTTATTTTTTCTTACATAGGGGAGAGAGGTAAAAAACTGGCAAATATCGTCTTACGTAATAAATGAATGGCGCCAAAAGAGTAGCGCTAGTAACACTAATGCTCAGGTGGAATGCTCCATAACTCTAATGCCGGCAGTACACACTCATCGAGAGCCTCTCGCCGAGTCTCAGCAAGAAAACAACCCAATCGGAGAAGAGCGAGACGAAACTAGAAGGGAACAGTATGTACTCGTTCTCGGCCTGTCCCGGGGTCTCTCAACGAGTATGTACAGTCGGTATAAGACCGAACCAACAAGTTGACCCACGATTGACCTAAACTGTTACACTTTTTGCTATAAATTATTTAAAGCTCGGAAAAAGCAGAAGACGCGAAGCTTTAACCAAATACCCATATAAAAGCATGAAAGGATATTAATTGCTATATGCTAATTTCGAGTAATTAATCCAAGGGTCGGCAAACTTTTATGAAGAAGAACCAACGGCACAAATCATCAGGCACAGGAACTTCAAAGAGCCAACATTGTTCAAAACGATTTAGTCAATCTACTTGCCTAAACTTTTTGCCGGCATCTAGTCTATTATTTTCTGATATTTCATTAAATAATAAGAGATAATTTATTTTTCTTACAAAACGTTGGCATTTTTTAATTGCCCTGTTTATCAGATTTATTTTCAATGTTCTAAGAACTTAGTAAATACCCCCAACAAACCGGAAGCTCTGAGCGGAATATACAACTAGAAAACTCCAGTGAGACTCAAACATATCGATCGAAACATGTCTATCATTTATTCGACTTAATAATACATGAGTAACCCGTTTAAAATAATTTTAATATACAACTATTTTTTTATAATTATCTTTTATATTATATATCTTTATGTTACAAGGGTATAATATACTTAAATATTTATATAAAATTAATAATTTCTCACCTGCTTTCATGCTGGCTACGCCGCTTGAGCTGGCCGCTCCTAATCCGTTAGTAGCGTGAAATTATAAATATATACATCATAATATATATGTTGATGGCAAGCCATGACAAGTCATAAAGCTTAGGATTGGGTCGTGACGTGACGGGATTTTGTATGTATTGTTTGACAGAATTTTGATTCGGTTATTATAAAAATTATGGATTAAACCAGCTAATAAATGATTGCAGTGAATATTGTAGCATAGCAATGATAATTCTCTTTTCTGGAAGTTAATTTCCAAAGTTCAGAATCTCTACCTAAGACCTAAGAAAAAACCTTTGACAAATCATGTTATTGGATTATAGTTGTTTCACAATAATGCAAGTTTTACATAACACATTGTAACGAAAATTGTACACTCTATTCCTCTTGATGTGAATTATTGTGTATTGCGAAAGTAGGATTCAATATTAGATTGTACGCTTTATATGAAATAAATATTCTATCAAGCAATTCATTTCATCCACAGGTTGCTTGGATATACTATTTACAATTGTAAAATAAATGGGCCATTAGAGGTAACGTAAAGGAATTCATCTCGTTTTTATGGTTATTACAATAAATGGGCCATTAGAGGTAACGTAAAGGAATTCATTTCGTTTTTATGGTTATTACAATAAATGGGCCATTAGAGGTAACGTAAAGGAATTCATCTCGTTTTTATGGTTATTACAATAAATGGGCCGTTAGAGGTAACGTAAAGGAATTCATCTCGTTTTTATGGTCATTACCTCGAGGACCCAAAGGCGATTGGTGCTATTGTGGAGTGCTTTATTTCATTTTTGTGAACATGATAATATTTTGCAAAATAAAAACCAATTTTACTTACAATAATAATACAACAGGATATTCGTGGTGATAAATGCTTGATGTTTAAAAAATATTAGTTATTCGAATAGGAAATTTACATTTTCAATCGTGGATGGGAATAAAACAAGCATTTCATCTAAATCGTCTTTTATTACAACTTTATATACATACAATTTCTTTCTAATAATTTACGCAAACTTAATTATGTCGACTGTCAAAAGTATTCACATAATATCTTAAATACAACAATAAAAAAATATGAATAATTTGACGATTCACATTTCATTTGGACTTAACCATAGAGTAGCGCCATTATAAAAAATATTTTTGTAAACTTCAACATATTGTTACAAAAATTATCGACTTCAAGATAAAAAGACCCTTTTATTTCTTTAATTCCTACTTTGAAAGGCACTTTCATTAAATAAATGTTTAGTTTGTGACATTATCAATACTTTTCATTCGAAAAAATAAGGAATGTCCTTAATGCATATTGAGTCTTACATTATTAAATTTATGACCAACTCAAAAATATATTTTTGATACGAATATATCTCATAATAGTTTTCTTTTTTCATGTGTTCGCAAGATTATTCCGATTTGAATCGTTTTATTAGTAACAATAGCGAAAAAAAAAATATATATTCGTTATTCATCATCAATTTAGTTAAAAAGTTAAATATACCCCATTCTAAATATTGTCAAACTCATGACAATAAAGTAGGATATCAGCATTTGCCCCCGGGCAGTATGGTACAGAAGCAACTGTCTAAACCTACTTAGAACTTCTGAAAAGAACCCATTTCATGAATATTAAGTCTGATTTGGTGTTACAGAAACTTTGTCATTTTGTGAGGAAAATGTTTGAGTAAACAAATATATCATTTAGACATTTTTTTGGCTAAACTAGTTTCATTTGCTCTTCGGACTGGAGTCTATCGCTTTAAACGAATAACATTGAGTAAAGATATAGAACTAATACGATTAATACAGTATTATGGAGATACTTACGTAAATTAATCAAGTATATAAAACAAACTTTACAATAATTGGTGCCGTGACCAGGATTCTCTTTATTCGCTTTTCATTATATTTTGAACTCTGTTACAAGTGCATAAAATAGTATTTAATTCATTTGATTGACAGAGTTTGGGTTTAGATTTCAGCGAACACGAATTGAATTTTCACCCAGCATCGACAACTCCATAATATTTTATTCTATATCAAGATTAATAGTTTGTGCTTCATGAATACATTATTAATGCAAAGCGAATACATTAGGTATGTTTGCGCTTTGAAGACATATAGTTTTTATAAATAAAGCTTTTACGGTTTCATTTTTACGGATTTAGACTTTTCCTTACAATTTTAATAATTTATGAGCCTTGAAAATATGGTTGAATTAATTTCACTGAAACCATTAACCGTTCAGAGTAACAGAATGAATCCAACAGATAGATGAGACATATTTCAAAATTCCTTTTTCCTCATACAAATCACTTTCACCACTCCTTACTTCTGTCAAGAATACCTCAAACCTATTGTGTAAGACACGTTACATTCGTCAATTTGTCTGTCAAGTGTTAAAAAACACATGACAGCAGTAAACATATAAAATTATGCCGACATGGTGAGATATAAGTCTCAATCAGCTGGTGGGACTACTATTATAGTGCTACCGCTATCATTAGTGCTATATATCTCGGCTTGTTCAATACTCTTAATATAAACTACATCTCTAATTACCTTCTCCGTTTCCTCAGACTCGTTTCCGTTCAGTTTGACAACTGACACGTGAGTTTGTTGTTCTGCGTCTTTCTTGATAGATACGGGAGATTCTTGTCTTATATAAACAGTTTGCGTCGACCGTACTTTCCGGAATCTCATGTCTTTTGGTAACGTTGATGCTTCTCGCGGTTCTAAACTCCTGGTAGGTGTTACGCTTCTGGTTCTATAACTAGAGTTTAGACTTTTAGGTAATGTGTTAGTGTTACTGGTTTCTGTAGTTATATCGGCGCTATCAGCTTTAACTAGACCGATGTCGGTGAAGAATTTCTTGAATTTTTCTATGAAAGATGGTGATTTCGATCGATTGTAGCTATTCGATAGTCTCTCGATTACTGTTTCATCTTCTACATGTTCCGGTATGTTGGACATGGATTTATGTTTTTCTAGAACGATTCGTCTTTTACTTAGATCTTCGTCGTCATCGATGAAAGGTATATCTTGTAAATTATTTTCGTTTCTAGTATCCACTGCTGCGTCTTTGAGAATCTTGACAGGACTTCCTGGCACTTGCGTTTCTATATATATTTGAGGTACGCTTGTGCTAGTATTGTCTGTCTGTATTCCGCTGTCGGCTAGGCTTCCGTTTATATGAGAACTGCCCGCGCCTGTGCTGAGTACTTTAGTTAATTGTGCGGATAGACTGTCCATTCTATCTTGGACCGTAGCTCTATATACGTTGTCTAAGTATGACGGACCAGGATCCCTTGGATTTAAGTTTGACGTATCGAAATCTAATCTACGCTGGAAGAATCGATCTCTATCCAAGTTTTTGAGTCTGTCTGATAATACTGAAGGGTACTCAGTGGGTATTTGAGGATGTCTCTGGTTCCAGGTAGATATAGTGGTATCCGTGAAATCGCTGAGGCTAGATCTTACGGAAGACTTGGGCGATAGGCGGTTCTTCATCAACTCTGGGTTGTAGTCTTTGATAGGTTTGTTGTACTTTCGTCCTGTGTAACAGTAGACGATATTTAGTGTAGTTTTTTGGTACATTTCAGTTTATTCTTCCGCACTCCATGCTGCTTTGCCACAACACACGCGAACGTCAATTTTAAATTTAAACTACTTCAAATAAAAAAGGGGTGGGGAAGGGAGGGGAGAAAATAAACTGAAATGTATAATAATATATGGGTACCATTCGCATTCACTGTTAGGAGGGGTTCAAACTACTGTTAAAAAAATAAAAAGTAACTACATTAAGGGTTAGTAGGTGATATGGGTAGGCTTTGAAATGAATCGACTTGAAAATAATATGTATATAAAATGCATATATATGACTATAAACAAGAAAACCTTTATTAATATTACAAAGAAAGAAACAATTATATTGCACATCTCCTTGTTATTTCAAAAATAAGTAATACGCGTAAAAATTGTAATAAAAATCCTGTTTTTGAAATATACCAAGACACAATTCACATAATTATTGCCAAATAAACCACCATAATCCCATCGAAAACTTTCAAATGTTTACGCATCACTAAAATGACATAGCCAGATTTTATGTTTCATCTACACAACAATTCGATTCGAGTCGATTCATTTAAAACTGTATGATAACATTGATGAAGTAACTAAATACTGAAAACGTCTGCTCCAGTCGCTAATAATTCTTTTTTAACAGCCAGTATCGAATAGTGACGCCCAAAGTGGCCAAATATATCGTAACACACCTGTGTTACCAATAGAAATAAGGTTGTATACCGATATATTTGGCCACTTTTTCCGTGGCCACAGTTAATATAAAAACATGAAATAAACAACTTTTTAGAGGGAAAATTCTCTCTTTCTAAACAGACAATGCGAGCAAACACTTTCAGTAATCCAGATCCAAATATCAGTCATAACTCCTGCATAAAACAAATGTTATACAGGTGTAACACGAACACCATGTATATTAAAAAAAGTTGTACCTGGCGTGTCGATCTCCTCCTGCGGCCTAACCGGCTTGCTGATGCTTTTCCTCTTCGACGGCGAGTGTTTCAAGGCTACACATACAAATTATCATTATTATATGAACTATACTTCATTTATTGTATAAACGCTGTGAGCCTAAATGTCATAATCAGTTGACTCTGTACGGTGTTCGACAACGAAAAAGTGTGTTAACTAAAATGTTCAGATATTAATTATTATTAAAAGTGGAATTAGAGTCAAAAGTGATAAACCACTAATTTAATATTTTTTATATCTTTCTCATATAATCAAGTTGATTAATCAGAAATTGTAAACAATTTATTAAATTCCGTAATTCTTAACGAAATAAATATCTAGGCTTACAGTTTTCATACACATAAATGAAGCTCATTCTTAAATATTACGGAGATGTTCTAATGATTGCTATTGAAAAAATAAAAGCAATTTTTTTTAACACTGAAATATTTTTATCACAAAGTAAATTTTTACCAACTTGAAAAACTAGACACTTTTTCATGACAAAATTTATGTCTTTTTATAATTATTTACTTATAGTTGAACAGCAATCTAATAAAAACACCTCAATAATGGAATAAAGAAACAATCTAAACATTAGCTAGAATGTGTGATTAAATAAAACTTCTAAAATGCTCATTAAAAGAAGCATTGCTCAAAAAATCGTGAAATTAAGGCGTTGCGTAAATTAAAAAAATTAGGCGGAAATCCTAAAATACCTTAGTATAATAAAATTAAATAAAAAGTTTCGAAAAACCATGCTTAACAAAAGATTTCATAACTCATAACGTTTGAAAGACAGGAGAATGAAAGAGCTGGAAAATAGACGAAAGGAACTTCAATCAAAAAGGGTAAAGTATTCTAATGTATAATTTATTATTATTATTTATTTATTATTTCTACGTACAGAGTTGAAAGACAAATAGAAGGGCCGCTAAGACAAAACTGAGATTTTAAGACAAGCCGATTTCTTCGCGTTTACGCACGACACGCACACATTCACGTATCGAGGACGAGCGGTGAATAGCTCAAACCCAAAAAGTGATGAGTATGTGTGCGTGCGAAATAGGCGTGGCACGAAGTCACCGTTTTGTCTTAACGACCCTTTTATCGTTGCCATACTTTTATTTAAAATGTTGGTAGTATAGTGTACAGTCGCCATCAGGTATATCGGAGCGGCCAAGGCGCTCACAAATATCTGAACAGTGAACATGTCTCTATTGTCAAGTCGTGAGTGCGTGTTCAGATATTTTTGAGCACCTCAGCCGCTCCGATATATTATATCTGATGGCGACTGTTTATAATATTACGCAAGAACAATTAAGTAATATAATCATGAGTACAGTTTGCTAGAATTATTAAACAAAATGGGCCAATACTATGTATTTCGAAATACAAATTCTTGTTATTATTATAAAACCAGTTTTTGTGAAGTTATTTTACAAGTATTGATTAACTGTCATTTAATTATCGATATAATGGACTTGGGTTTTCTAATTAAACAGTATTTTTAAATCACCCGTATTATTACCCTTTTTCATCAAAGTTACAGAGAAACAGTCGCAAAATGGCGTCTGGCGCAGCAAAAACACTCAATACTGATAGGGATCCGTACACGGTGGGAAGGAGTTGATTACTCGAGATGTAACACTGAAGAAATTCGAACCTTATGTCATTTTATTTTAAGTTCAAATTTCTTCAATGTTATATCCCGAGTTAACAACTTCTTCCCGCCGTGTACCGATATGAGAACTGACAAAATACCAAACAGGGTAGCAAACTACGACCATGGTTGGATGGCTAGCGATGTGGAAGTCAGACCGAGATTGAATTTAAACACATTGATATTACACGAGAAGGCTAGTTCATTGACCCTCAGGTTTCCGCTGACGAGATAGTGACGTTTATCACACATTTACATAACTAGAAATGTGGCCTATTGCGGGCACTTCATTCTATATGAGATACAAATAAATCTTACAAGTACCTACTAGGCGTTTTTGTTTTATACTATAGTCTGCATCTTTAGGTAGTTAAATAAATGTAAACAGTGTTTTCACATTTTCGGGTTCTTCAAACATTTATTAGTTAACCAACCAAATTTAATAATTGTCTGGATCTGTTCCTGGCTATAACCTATGTTACTCTCAAACGGCTAAATATTCGATCTCGTTTTAGATTCTTTACTAGGGCGAAGTAATAGCATATACGAGTATTACAAAACTAAATTACTATTGAAAAACCTAGGAAAAGGTGGATGGATTGTGTGAGAGATGACATGAAACGAACGCGAGGGAATGATGAGATGACGGGTGACAGAAAGATATGGAAGGAAAAGACATGCTGCGCCGACCCCAAATGAATGGGATAAGGGCAAGCGAATGATGATAATCAAATTGTCCCGATATATTAACAGAATAGCGCGATTATAGAGCAGCTTTGTTGTTACATTATGTAAGTAATATATCGTGGTAAAACTTCTGTAAGAATATGTTTGCCACATCGAGTTCAATTGACTGGGTGAATTTTCTTGTCCAATAAAATACCTAATTGTGATTTGTTTACATTATTTTAAATACCTAAAGATACAGACTACACGCGTTAGCAAGAGAACGACGAAATGTTCCGAAAGGGTCCATATTGGATTGCATAAAAGTTTAAGTTATATCTGTGATACGCTTAACAACTTGTGTCATAATCATCATTGCGCATACAAATGAAAAGTGATAGTATATTGTGTCATACATTTTTAGCCATAATATTTGATGACATACATAGTAGTTGTAATTTATTTTTTGTGCATACCTAACGAACCTAACCTAACATTTTATGCGAATTAAATTTATGACTATAAAAATTAAGATAGGTAATAAAAATTATGACAACTCATTTATGACAAAAACCCAGTTATGCTCAGGAAAATTTATATTATTCTGAATAAGATTTTTATGACTTACAATTTTATGCAGTGTTATGACAATAAAAAATATGACAAAAGTTGTTATGCGACCAGAGGGAGTCCCGTTCCGAAATGTTTCATGTTTGGCGACCGCACTTTAGTACCATTTTTATTAGGACTATCATTTACCTTAATCAAATCACTGAGGCAAGTATAAAGCAGTTTATCATGCCTTAATTCGTTTTATTACATTTAGAAACGGCTTTTCACTAACGCATATTTGTGAATTTATTTTATCTTGCCAAATCTAAAAATGATATAAAGCTTTCCAATTGATAATAAAAATTATGTCTCGTCAACGTTTTCACAATACTGCATGTCACTTCGCTTTCTTATTATATTAAATACTCTATTATCATTGTGTTTAAAAACGCAACACGACAATCCAAACTAACAACGAGAAAGGGGAGACTCGACCAAAACGGGACATGCTGGAAGACCTAACGACCAGACTTACTCAAACCTCCATGGACGCGCACATTCCGAAGACGGACAATTGTGTGGAAAAAAGGGAAAAACACATATTATTTTTCGAAGTTTCCATATAAAATTGCAAAAGGGGAGACTGGGGACGTGCATGACTAGATAAAGTCATGCAGAAATGCGTTTTTGAAAATAAAAAAAAGCCAATTGTACAAAATAAGTGTTTACTATAACATGCCTCGAATGCGAAACTGAAAGTACGTAAACGATTAAATTTGTTAAATAAAAAACACCACCAGCGGAATGCCTACTGAAATTTTGGTTTGGGTGTTGGTGAGCCGTTTAGTAAAATCTAATTAAAATTTTATAACATCTACGTGACTAAAAATTACATTACAAAACTATCTTATAAACCAATCAATGTTTTGTTCATGTTTTCGAGCATTTTAATTTAACCGGCACATTGCCGCATGTAATCAAATTCAATGCTAATTACCATAAGGATGCAATAAATAATACATGCCTTCAGTTCTCTAATATTCTAGCACAAAATGTTGGTATCCATGCTAATTCTATTAAAAATAGTACTCAAAATATTCTCGTAATGGTTCCGAAACTCTCAAGCCCTAGAAATGTTAGTAAAAATATTTTTTACCATTACTTTTAAGCTACAATAAAATGAAACATAACATGAAAATAACTAAAACCTCCACCATGTCAACGTGGTCATTCCTAGAGGTTAGCTAGCATATACTACTATTAAAAACTTCTAATAAAACTCAAAATTTTGTTTTTTAGGAAATTCTTTAAATAAGGCGTTCTACGCAGTCAAATTCTATTTTCAAAACATTATTCAATGATACATTATAACCCCCCTTATTGATAAAACTGACCAATCTTACAAACCTAAAAGTAGGAGATATGTTATAAGGAATATGTCCCCTCATCTGTTTTCATTTAATCCTTTTCCAGGCATAGTACGATTTATCGTCCACATACGCGCCAATACACTTTCAACCTTAGCCATCCGATTTAAGGTTCAAATTAGATTACACTTTCGGAAAGTGACTTGCCTTCAAATTAATCATCAGAGATGTATTGGAATATATTCTATTTTTTTGGGAAAACCTAGTAGATTGGTGCGGCCTGGAAAACGGTTATTTGTAATAAGAAATAAATGATAGATAATATTCACATTGGCACATTGCAAATACGTTGCCTTGTAAAATTGCGTACGGACATTTTTTTTATAACTTTTTTGTTTCGTTACTTAATCGTATGTTATATCAAATGAAAGCTTATTTTATATACAGGGTGATCAATCCAAAACGGTCAGTATGAAGAAGTCAGAAACTATGACAGATAGCCACATCTGTTCTTAGGAAACGGCTTCGATTTTAAATTTAATAATAATGACATTCAATCTTTTATTAAATCTCTCATTCATAACCGGGAATCGAACCTGGTCAATCTTTATGTAATCGCGTGTAAATAGTATTTACTGAAATAAATTAATTATCTTATTGTCGGGTATTTCTTTAAATCCTTGTGACTTCGTATTATCAACAATAACAACGAAAAACTCGCAGAATTTATACCTAACATTGTTTACATGATTCGAGCAGGTTCGATTCTCGGTTATGTATGAGAGATTAAAAAAAAAGATTGAATGTCATTATTATTAAATTTAAAACCGAAGCCATGTTGCAACCTATTTGCAATGTGAATATTATCATCATTTATTTCTTATCCCAAATAAATAACAGACGAGGGTAGATAATCCTTATCAATTTATAAAGTACCTTAGACCATTCGTTAACATTTGTCTAATAAAAATTACGGATAAGAACAAACTATTATGAATGTTGATCAAACATTTTGTAAGTAAGATTGCCAGTGTTTAAATCTTTACAACATGTAAAAAACTTTCCATCACACTTGCTCGAAAAATAACTCATGTCATGCAGGTGTACTGAAGGACAAATGCCTATATTGTTCACGAGGGAGTTATATGCTAAATATTGTAATTAATTGACTGACTATGTAAATTTTATTTTTCTTGAAATGTTATCTGTTTGTATGTTTTTATTTTCCTGACATCTATTTTTCTAGTGTGTAAGCGAATTGGTGTAGTACTGTAAGCTTGCACTGTGTTAAATAAATAAAATGATAAAAATGGATTGTGGAAAAAAGCTATACCTAACTCCCGAGGGAGTTATAAAAGAGCTTTTTTTTTAATTATTCACCAATTCATACGAACGAAGTACGAATAAATGAGTTTAACTTTTAAAATACTGGCGTATATAATTAAAATTTTCACTTGTGTTTAAAAAACGTTTAAATATTTTCACACAATTTTCAATCGTGGCTGAACGCCGGACGGGGCTTTAATTTGGGTCATATATACAAAGAATTGCTCGTTTAAAGGTATAAGATAAGATAAAATATGTTCGACCACCAACACCCGCCCCGGACGGGCACACAGACACCCCACAGTACCTATGTAGCTCGCGACCAGACTCCGGAACTTGCGGTGGTTCCCTTTGATCCGGGGCAGGTCCACTGGCGAGATGTAAGCAAAGCACTCTGAGCACGGCGAATTTCCTACCTATTCCTATCCATGTCGCACGCTTATTGATATCCCGCTCACACAATAATATTGACTACCAGCTTCGTGGTTAGACAGCAATATAATTACACAAAACAAAAAAAAAAAACACTTTTTGAATGGGATACATTCATACGGTGAGTATGCACTTTTGCAGCTCGCTGTACTCTGTGCATCTATTCTTATTAAGTGTGTCTTACTATAGCGTTGGCATTTCAAACTTTTCTAAATATCTAGTTCAGCTGTCAAACTAAAACGTCGCACGTTTTTTAAAATGATTATCTTATAAAATGTTTTGCTATAGAACTTGACTGCATAGTATGTAATATTCGAGTTTTTTTTTTTTTTTTCATTTATATCCCATATAAGTACGTAATATGTTCGACCACCAACACCCGCCCCGGACGGACGGACACACAGACACCCTACAGTACCTATGTAGCTCGTGACCAGAGTCCGGAACTTGCGGTGGTTCCCTTTGATCTCGGGCAGGTCCACTGGTGCAACATTTTAGCGTTAACAATTGTTACACAGTTAAAGGACCGTGTCAGACTGTAGTCGGGTGACTCTTTAGCGTCCGCTGGCTCGCGCGGGTGAACGGAGCGGGCGCTCGCACGCGGGTGACATCGTAGGTAAAATCCGTCGCACACGTCCGCGCCAGTTAACGTTCGTGGCCCTCAGCACACGGCGAGTAAGCGTAAGGATCAAATAACACTGACTGGACCATTCAATAATAATAAATAAATAAATAATCAAACAATAAAAATCTTCATCTGACGAGAAAGAAAGATCGTCGGCACCGACCTATATCCGTCGAAGATATCTGACGCCAGCGACGCCATGATTTCAACCAATGAGATTCTACATATAAAACGATTATACGCTTAGTCGACGCTTGGTGCCCAGAACTCTATGCGTCTCGTACTTGTAACGTGTTTACGATACGCCTACGCTTATGCTTCGTGTGTCGAGGGCCTAAGCCGCTCACCCGCCCCGTGCACCCACGCCTACTAGCGGACGCTCTTATAATTATTTGGTTAGTTGACGTACGGGTACAATATCACAGACACTTCGGACCCCTAATTTCTTTGGACACTTTTTTGATACCACGTCGGTGGCAAACAAGTATACGGCCCGCCTGATTTTAGGCGGTCACCGTAGCCTATGGACGCCTGCAACTCCAGGGGTGTTACAAGTGCGTTGACCCTTTAACCAGTACACTTGTTTTTTTTATGAACCCCATACTGTGTTCAAACTGACGAATAAGACACAAACCCAGACGGCTCAACGAAGCCACGCCGTTTTGAAATGTATATATTTACGGTCACGTCTGAAATAATCGATACGGAAAAAGTGCCAAAAATATGTATACACTACCCTAATATATGGGCCATAAGATCGTGTATACATATTTTGCGCACTTCGATCGTGTCGATGTTTTCATACGTGACTGTATGTATGGGCCTTTGTTGCCTGATAATAAAAGATTTTTGATTTATTTTTGTAACCCCTCGAGAAACCCTTGGCAGAAGATTCTTTTGAAGAATTGTCAAATTGGTTGTTCGGTAGTAGTTATGAAAATCATAAAAATGTGTCCAAAGACATTAGGGAGACAAAAACGCTCTGTTATAGACCCGATCCTCCATAATCTTATACCAATTATACGCTCTTTAGATCGCAGTTTGTATGCAAATGTTATTTCCGTCGTTACTGAGTCCAGGGGTCTTCAAACTCCGGCCCTATCTACGGCCCGCGAAGCGGGAGGGCCGAAGACCAAACATTTTGGAGACCCCTGCTTTAGTAACCACAAGTCTTAGACACAGTCCTGTTCATCTGACAACACTTTTTTTTAAATAAGTAAGTAAGTAAATGTCAGAACTAGACAATCGAAAATATCTAAGGGTGGTATTCCACGTGTCCAATATCTTTGTCCAATGTGCATTTAATCAAAGAAATTTACTAGCAACACTGACGTTTAAACAAATATTACGAATGATATTTATTCAAAATGGCAAGAGGCTGGATGGGATGTCTTTAGTTCCTTGGAGCTTGGGACTGATGTTCTACTCTGTATCTTTAGGTATTTAAATAAAAGTAAACAAAATCTACCATTAAATGGCTACTTAAGCCAGTTGAGGGTAGATGAAAACATTACATGATCAAATAATGTCGGTTAAAGTCAGGTCGTTCAGTGACATATCCAGGCGGTTTTGTATTTGGTTGGTTAACCAATAAATGTCATAACTACCCGAAAATGTACAAATTGTTTGTTTACTTTTATTTAAATACCTAAAGATACACAGTATAGTTTGGGATGATCTGTGCACCTCCAACGGACTAATATAAAAGCGGGCGCAGCGGCGGGAAGCACCGACATTTTGAAACGTAATAAATATAAGAGCCTCAGTAGAGTACCATTTCCAGTCCATGGGGTCCCAGCGCGCACAATTTTTTTGCAGAAAAAGCGAAGCGTCTGGTTGACGTAACTGGTGACCGAACAGCTGGCGGCTTCCTCGCACAACGTATCAGCATTGCGATACAACGAGGAAATGCCGCCAGCATCCTTGGGACAATGCCTCAGGGGCCTATTTTAAATTTAAGCTAATTATAGTAATAATCTGTATATATCCATTATGTATATTGTTATTGTAAATAAATATGTGTAGATTCAAAATGGTAACGCAAATAGTATAAAAACTTGAGCCAAGATATTGGATAAATGGAATAGGCCTTTTTCAAAGAAATTTGTTAAATATTGAATATTGAAATCGGACAAAGATATTGGGCAGATAGAATACCACCCTAACACACCATAATATATGTTATAATTATAAATAGAGTTGTATTCGATATTTCTTGCATCTGTTTACGATAAAAATTACACTTGGATTTAATAAAAAGTGTTATCATTGTTAATTTATGTAATTTTGTGACTTAAACAATTTATTACAGACTTTAAATACAGGCAAAATATCATTGATTATTTTTACTACTAATAAGTAGTTTCATTTTTATTCGTAAGTATTATTTTTTGTCTCAAAATTACATATCATATACACATAATAAATTACTCACATTACCTTGATATAGGATTAAACACATATGATTAGCTTGACATTAAAAGGAATACATACTTAAAACTACAACAGTAAGGATTATACTCCACTAATTAGTATTTTACTTGGGATATTTTAGCTAAATTAGCTCGAGTGAAATTTACCAAATTTCTTCATATGAATTTAAGTTTGTAATAAAAAATTACTTGATAGAAAACCATTGAAAACTTACAGAAGTTGTCAAAGGCCATATATTTATCCGTGGCCGATCGTAAAATCAGGCCGATCGTAATGTTCCTGTGTGATGTTTTGACGGTAGTCACATTAAACCAATAGATAGGTAGGATAGCTTCGATAGGTTACTTCAGATGCTCAAAGGGCTAACTCTCCAGAAATAGATATATCAACTCGGGGAACGAGACCACAGAATAAATAATAGTACGGTCGGTTCCCCAACTTAAGTAACTAAGTAGCCATACTAAGTTGTATAGAAAAGTGAATACTTATGTTAGGGAGCCGACTGTACTACCGTACAGAAAGGAAACTTCCTACAAAACCGAAGCTTGACAGCGATTCAGGGCCTAGTCATGTTGTTCCTTTCTAATGTATGGCACTATCCCTTTCGGGTATATAGAGTCGTCAACATTTATGTAATTATCTTATCTGTGGTTGTGCACGCAAAGGAACGTCAAGTTGTGCCAACCCTAATAATTGCTCGGAGCAATACTGAGCCGAACGGAAGAACGCCCGAACGCTCTAGTTTCCTCCCTCTGACGAGACAAAGATTTTCACGTTCTACGATATGCCTAGGAATTTCATGATCTGCCTGATTTTACGCTCGGCCGCCGACATATAGTCTTTGACCACCAAAGACGGCATCAGATGCGCACGATCTAAAATGAACCTTAACGCTATCCAATAAGGTTTACAATGGTTAGTACTATGAACATGGTGTTGTCCTTGCGTATTCTTTGGTCAACTTTTCTTGTGCAATTATGTAGTGACCTATGAATACGCTACTACCACAAATATTACGTTAAAGTAGGGAATTAATACCTCCCACTGATATTAAAACCATGTCTGTGAGAACGAGACAAAGCTATATAGTCAGACCAAGCTAAGTTAGCAACGATTTTGATAGCCCAGCCTGTGCAAGTGTTAAGTAAATGTCATAATTTCATAGAATTTTGACGTTTAAAATAACACTTGTACTGTCTGTGGCCAAAACCGCTGCCAACTTATCTTGGTCTAACTATGTTTATGTAATTTTAATTGGTTTTGGTAAATTTCATCCAAGAAGGAATCGACATTGCTTTGAGTCCTAAATGATTCATAGTGAATAGAAGAAAGAAAGGAAATATCGATAGAATTAGGTATATCCTCTCATTTTACTACCTAACATATCCCATTTATGTAGAAATGGGAACTTATAGACCAAGGCTCAGAACCGGTTTTAAAAATAGCGGTAAATACTGGTTTATTTCGGTTTTACTCCGAACTTTCATAAAAACGCGAAATTTTTAAGAACTTTATTGTAACCTAAATAAACCGGTTTATTCGACGAGCGACAAGACATCGGCCAGCCTAGTGGTGTGCCGCGTTAACAAAATAGGAAACATAGGAAGATAGCGATTTTTATTGTTCTAAACCGGTTAATCTGACAAGAATTTTATGGAAATATTTTCTTAAAAACCGGTTTAAAAATAACGGTTTTACGAACTGAACCGAAATAAAAAGGTTAACGCGAAGTACATGGTTAGGAAATTTAACCTGTTCCCGAGCCTTGTTATAAACAATTACACACTTAAACATCTTTTTAAATTTATTAATTTAAGTGTGCCTTCAACCTTTCCTCAAATGTATCAAGTAAGATAAAAAATAAAAACGTGTATTGTAAAGTAACACTTACACGAAGGTATCTTCTTGAAGACGGTCTTGGCCATGAAGTCGAGGAACCTTTGAGCGTAGAAGTTGGGTCTGTGGACTGACACAGTGTCCTGAAAAATAAAACGTGAATTTCTTAAACTGCAAGGTCGCCATGTAAGGTACAAATATATGAGTTTGTCTAAGCCAGTGGTTCCCAAAGTTGACTTGGTACCGACCCACCTAGTTAGTTAGTTAAGCTGGGCATTTTCCGCAAATCGACAACCATTGTGCCCATATTGCGTAAAAACGAGGTAGGACTACTCTAGTCACCCCAGCTCCTCCACGAAACCTAGCATTGTGGTCACGTTACTAACTGCCTCTTTTAGTGTCATATAGACATAGACATTCTTTATTGGTAATAATAACTTACAGGTCACAACTTACATATTATTACCAGGCCTCGGAGTTTTTTTAGCACGGTAAGACTAAGGAGAGCTATGGAGTCTTTGTTAACATTAAAATTAAGTTCATACTCATACTCATCCTCATTAATTTAGTTCATAAAATAAATAATAGCTATAAAAAATACACCACCATCTTCATTGACGAGTAACAAATAATATGAAGGTAAACAACCCCATAGAATTAACAATCAATATCCATAGAACACGTAGCTATAGGAATGAGTTCTTCAAAATCTTCACATGGTACGTGTACGTTGTTTATTTCATCAGTCCAGTTGTAAAATGTGTAAATAATTGAGACTTTTTCCATGTTCTCTGGAGTGAAACATGTTCTATGTTGGTCAAAAATCCACTTATGACACGAAAAAGATCTTTCCACATCGACTGAAGTTAAAGTAGCATGTTTTAGAACTTCCTCAAATTGTTGTGAGCTTGCCATCGTTCGTATTTCATTAATATCTGGGTTCCTTTGGAGAACTTTTACAAATTTATCTCTAATCGTGTCAGGGCCGAAACATGTAAAAAGCGGCCAAGTGCGAGTCGGACTCGCGCATGAAGGGTTCCGTACCATTTAAGACGTATTAAAAAAAAATCTACTTGCTAGATCTTGTTCAACATTTTACCACTTTGGACACACATTTTACCACTTTGGGACTGTCTCTCGCGCAAACTATTCAGTTTAGAAAAAAATGATGTTAGAAACCTAAATATCATTTTTGAAGACCTATCCATAGATACCCCACACGTATGGGTTTGATGAAAAAAATTTTTTTTTAATTTATTGACGTATTAAAAAAAAACTATTCACTAGATCTCGTTCAAACCAATTTTCGGTGGAAGTTTGCATGGTAATGTATATCATATATTTTTTTTAGATTTTTCATTCTGTTATTTTAGAAGTTACAGGGGGGGGGACACACATTTTTTCACTTTGGAAGTGTCTCTCGCGCAAACTATTCAGTTTAGAAAAAAATGATATTAGAAACCTAAATATCATTTTTGAAGACCTATCCATAGATACCCCACACGTATGGGTTTGATGAAAATTTTTTTTTTTTTAATTTTTATGACGTATTAAAAAAAAACTACTTACTAGATCTCGTTCGAACCAATTTTCGGTGGAAGTTTGCATGGCAATGTATATCATATATTTTTTTTAGATTTTTCATTCTGTTATTTTAGAAGTTACAGGGGGGGGGACACACATTTTTTCACTTTGGAAGTGTCTCTCGCGCAAACTATTCAGTTTAGAAAAAAATGATATTAGAAACCTAAATATCATTTTTGAAGACCTATCCATAGATACCCCACACGTATGGGTTTGATGAAAAATTTTTTTTTTTTAAATTTTTATGACGTATTAAAAAAAAAACTACTTACTAGATCTCGTTCGAACCAATTTTCGGTGGAAGTTTGCATGGCAATGTATATCATATATTTTTTTTAGATTTTTCATTCTGTTATTTTAGAAGTTACGGGGGGGGGGACACACTTTTTACCACTTTGGAAGTGTCTCTCGCGCAAACTTTTCAGTTTAGAAAAAAATGATATTAGAAACCTCAATATCATTTTTAAAGACCTATCCATAGATACCCCACACGTATGAGTTTGATGAAAAAAGATTTTTTGAGTTTCAGTTCTAAGTATGGGGAACCCCCAAAATTTATTGTTTTTTTTCTATTTTTGTGTGAACATCATAATGCGGTTCATAGAATACATCTACTTACCAAGTTTGAACAGTATAGCTTTTATAGTTTCGGAAAAAAGTGGCTGTGACAGAATCGGACAGACAGACGGACATGACGAATCTATAAGGGTTCCGTTTTTTTGCCATTTGGCTACGGAACCCTAAAAATTGTGTAATGTCGTCTATTACTTGAAACGCTTGCTTTAATGGAATATTTGTACACTGTAATTTTGTAATAGATTCAACAATAACCTGATAATTGTCTTTAATAAAACTAAGCTCATTTGGCATGTTCATATCCATCAATGCGGTTTGGGCGTTTGCTATAGAGATGGCTTCTTTTCTTGAAAATTCAAAAATAATACTTTTTATTTGCTCATAATGATCCGCGTAGTAAAATGCAGCATTCAACCATGTCCCCCATCTGGTTATTACAGGCCGCGGCGGTAGGGGCACATCAGGGGCCATCGTCTTAAATATTCGTGTTCTCTGTGGCGATTTCAGAAATATCTTTTTTACATTTGATATTAAGGCGTTGACTCCTTCATGTTCTGATCTTATTTGTTCAGCAACACGATTTAGGGCATGCGCTAAACAAGTAACATGTTTCATGTTGATAAATTTCCGTTTTAAAATTTTGCCTGCGAGAAGCATATATGCAGCGCTGTCCGTGCAAAATATTAAAAATTTGCCAATGTTACCTTCGAAATTACCTTGCCACAAAAACATAAGACTATTTTCTACCACTTCAGCGATCGAGTTTCCATTGACTTTTTCTAATACCTTACATGATAGTAAGAAGGGTCGACACGAGGATCCTTGTAATGACTTTACTATAACATTGACAACGCAATTACCAATAACATCTACTGTTTCGTCCACGGAAAGCCACAGGTAACAATCTTTAAATGAGTTCCTTATTTTGTCCATAACTGGGTTGTAAATTTTTTGGAGATAAAATTTTCTCAAAGTTGATTCGTGTGGAAGTCTTTTATTCGTTATTGGGCAGCAATATTTTTCCATGAATTTTCGGAATTCGGGATGATTAAGTCTGTTCCAAGGAATGTTGCAGGTAACCAGGAACAAGCAGAGATCAATATAGAAGTCGCTTATAGCTCCACATTTCTTTTGGTGCTTGTCAGAATTAACATGTTTCAGAACGTTGTCCTTTTTCAATCTAGTTATAGAACTTTCACACACAGTGCAGTATATAACTGCTTGATCGGTATTATACTCTAACTCTTCATAGGGTTCTATCCAGCGCTGTATAAACGAAGAACGTTGGCGAGATTTTGTATTGTGTAGAATGCTGTTGACATGCTTTAATATAAAAGTGTGTCTTAATTGCGTGAGATGTACGTCACAAGACACACACATTACTACACATTTTTCGTGATCGTATATAAGATCTTTGTACGGTTCAATCCAGTGCAAATTTTCAGATATTTGTGGATCCGTCATAATGAAATCAGCAATTTATTCCGAAATTTGCCTTAAATGAATATATTGAAGTAACAAATCATACGTCTTAATATGTTGATACATGACATATGATGTCATTAAGTGCATTATCTAAAGCGGCCAGTGACAACGTATAGTTCCTTATCTTAACAGTAATTATAGTATGTAGGTACGTTAAGTACTTAAATAAAATATTGGAGCGATGACACTGCAATATGGGTAATATAATAATATTAACATACACATATACATATTATTACTTTTTTATAATATAACATTTAATTAAATATATGTAAACAGAATTAATTACATATAAGTAGTCTAAGTATTTATAAAACGATTCGGACGAACTTAATTAATGAGGATGAGTATGAGTATGAATTTAATTTTAATGTTAACAAAGACTCCATAGCTCTCCTTAGTCTTACCGTGCTAAAAATACTCCGAGGCCTGATTATTACATACTGCACGGAGTCCCTAGGACCCACCTAACAAAAACTTCTAAATTCGGGACCCACGTCTTAGTCTTAGGCATCCACATTAACATAGCTGTAAGTGCATACTAACAATATTTATGAGTCTAAAGTTACTTGAAATAAATAATTAAATAAAAACAAAGAAAAATTAGCCGTCTTAAGCCCCGTTTTCACTTGGTGCTCTGAACAGTTCTGGGCGAACAATCGTTCGTTCGTTCGGTGAATAGAAACAGTAGTAACTAGTAAGAGCAAACATTTGCTCTAAACAAAATGTTTGTTAAGAACACTAAGTGAAACCGCGGCTTTAAAAAGGGGGCTTTATATAGTGTTGGTATGAACTCGAGTCTTTTGAGTCTGAATTTGAAGAACTCGACTCGTTTTTACGAAACTCGGCGCTTAAAATACTCCCGAGTCTTTTAAGTCCCGAGGTTTATTGAGTTTTTTTTTAAGAGAACTGAAAAGGACTCGAGTCTCCGAATAACGACTCCGTCAATGTAAATAAAAGTAAAGCAATTTATGCGTTATTGAATCCTCCTAGACTAAATCCTCCGCGCATATGCATAGTATGTATGTTGATATTATATGTTAGATTTATTCATATATATATTGGTATTTATATAGTAATATGTCTATATATTTATGTAGTAATATCATTTGTGTAACATTTTAAATAATGTTATTAATGTCCAAAATTGAAAATGGTTATTTAAAATTACTTTTATGGTTGTCATTTCTTTTGAATTATTTTTCTCACTGCACCCACATTCGAGAATTTCTGTTTTGCCTATGGTTGACTGGTAGAGAATGCCTTAAGGTCCGCCATTTGTACTTATTTTTATTGTGCAACAAAGTTTAAATAATAATAATAAAAGGACTCAAACAAAAACTCCCTACAAAAGACCCGAGTCTCTAACTTGGTCTAACTGTATTTTTTACCATCACAGAAAACATATATTGTTGAACGGGACGAGCTTTTTTACTCTTTCTCGAAATAGGGACCCAAGTTTTTTTTTTTCTAATGATAAATGTTCATCTTTGGCTGCACTTGGTTTTTTTGGCCCTGTCAATATTCTCTTGCGACCCACTAACGGGCCGCGATCAACAGTTTGGGAAATGCTGGTCTAAGCTTTGCACCGACTTGAATAGGTCAAAGTCTGGCAGTGTCATTATAAACGTCATACTTTCATATAATTTTGAGATTGCTTTTTTTAAGCTAGTTCTAAAGGTGCATTTATGTTACAAGCTTTTGATGTATGCTATATATAGGGTGAAAATTTATTTAAGTGATAATTTATTTGTAGTGAAAATAACCATTAATAAATGCATGCAAAACTATGTACTTAATTTTTTGGAGGAATTAAAAGGCTTTTTAATTATATGTCAATGTCAATGATGCCTAGGAAGAGTAGCAGACACTCGCCGCGCGCGTTCCGTGCTGGAATGTATAGTTTATGTCTCAGTCGCACTCACCCCGTCGTGTATCATGCTTTTCCACGTATGCTCCAGTTTCTTGCGAAGTCGGTACGACTGCAAGATGTCAATGATGCCTAGGAAGAGTAGCAGACGTTCGCCGCGCGCATTCCGTGCTGGAATGCCGCCCGGTCTGAAAAAATTGTACAGGATTATTTAAGATGTGTTGAAAGATAATAATGTTCAAACTAGTGTCTTTTACTAAAGAGAATTTAAAATAGAGACTTTGGATTGTCAAAGAAAACTTTTTTGCCACAGCCAATTTACTGCCGTCTTTCGACACATGATTAAAACTATTAGACAGAAAATTCAGAAAGCGAACATTTGAGCTCCTGGGCTTGTGAGGACATGAACCGCTGAACGCAACCGGGGTTAACACTACGGTAAGAGAGTGAGAGAGAAAGGTATACTCACGGCACATCATCCTCTTCATCAATAGGTTCGCTTTCCGCCTGAATGCTCTCCATCGCCGTAGAGTGCGCCACGAGCCGCTGTCTATTTATTGACCTGCGTACAAAATGGTTTCATTAGTTGTGGTTAGGTGGCGCTGTGAGGGTTTGATATGTGTAGAAAACAGTTGCATAAGTTGTAGATAGGTACTAAACATTGTGGTTAGATGGCGCTGTGTTGGATTTAAGTCACGATATCAAAATGTGTATCATTTTGAATGGGTCATTGTAGCAAAGAGAATTTGAAATAGAGGTGAATTGTCAAAGTAAACTTCGTAGCCACAGTAAATTTTACTGCCATCTTAGGCCAAAAGTATGGCGCCATCGCTTGAAGAGATGTCGCCATACCTTTGGCCTATACTCGAAAAGATGGCGCCACTTTTTGATATTTAACAAATTTAACACATATCAGTGAAAGAATAAGGATCAAAGTCAAATGGCGTTTTTAATCATCCAAGATGGGAGTAAATTTACTGTGGCTACAAAGTTTACTTTGATAATCCACGTATATAACAAATTCCCTTACGCCACATTATGGAAGGTAAAGTAATGTAAGAACATATTACATCGAATTTAGTGTCATACTATACTATATTTAAGCTAATTTTAGAGTTTAATAGCTTAATAACAGTAAAACAATACAATTTTTCCATATCAATTAAGCAAGAACTCTTCTTAGACATTTATACTCTTGGTGTTTTTCTACGAAGTTACAGACAGGTTTTCTAGATGGTTTCTGCAATTAATTCTTTCATTTTGGTGTAGCTATTTGTGAATCAGTAGGTAGAAGTATTGTCAATATTCTAGGACATTTACTACTCGTATCAACCACATGACGAACTAAGAGTATCTACATCATAGTCAAGTGACATAACTTACATTATTATTTTGGATAAACTAGGGAAGGTGGTAAAAAATAGCAGAAATCTAATAGAATAAGGTATACCTAACTACCAAATTATTGTTAAGTAAAAGAGGACAGATTTTTGGTAGATATTACAAAATTAGTTCATTAGTGGCTTACTCAATAGTAGACAAAGCTCGGAAACCGGTTAAATTACCAAGCCGTTATTGTGTACTTGGCGTGAAACCTTTTAATTTTGGTTTTTAAACCGGTTTTTAGGAATATATTTTCATAAAGTTCTTGTCAGATTAACCGGTTTAGAACAATAAAAACCGGTTTCTGCCTATGGCAGTGTCTTTTTTTACGCGGCACACTACCAGGCCGGTCGGCTGTCTCGTCGCGTCGCTTGTCGAATAAACCGGTTTTATTTAGGTTACATTAAAGTTCTTAAACGTTCGCGTTATTATGAAGTTCGGAGTAACACCGAAATAAACCGGTATTTAGGTTATAAGTTTATCTTTTAAGAAATTAAATATTTTCTTTTTATGCCGTTTAGTACAGTTTTGATGTCTGCCGTTTTTCAACTCTTCCTCAATTGCACAAAGGTTAACTAGAAGAGATCCCTGAAAGGGATAAGTTCGCCTTTGTACAAATGATGTGTTTTTGCCGTTGTATGTATCTTTTTGTACAGTTATGTTTTACTACTACTACTACTACTATTATACAGCTATTTTTAAAACCGGTTCCGAGCTTTAATAGTAGGGGCATGCTGATAATTATGTTGTTATTTTATAATACTTTTCGGACTGTATTTCACGAAAGTTAAAAGGTCTTCATAATCTATCCAGGGACATGCATCATCACTTACAAATCTACAAGTTATGTTACCGGGTAGAATTGTACATGCAATTCTTCATAAATCAAAAAGTCATAGTCCATAGAAATTACTCGCAATGGGAAACCATGGGTTTGAAAGAGTAACTCGAATCATTGCGTGTTCCTTTGACTCACGATGCAAACTTAAATGTCAATTTATATCTACTCGATAAGTGTTACTTTTTATCCCTAGATCAAAACACTGATTGAGTAAGATCTAAGACAATTTCGTGCGTTGAATTTGACAGGTAAACGAGATGGCGCTGTACAGCTCCATACATTTTGCGGTATCTGATTGTCAAAAGTTGACGTTTGACAATTGAGTGACCGCAAAACATACGGCGCAGTACAGCGCCATCTGTTTTAGATGTCAAACTAAGGGGCACGTTTTTTTTCTTAGACTTTACCACTCTGTTACAATCAATTCTCTTTGCCCTAGATATTTAAATTTGCATCATCAATTTAAAAAAGCAATGAAATCGTTATTCGCGTTACTTGATCATGATAACTTTACATTCTGGATGTTCAGATATTTAGCGTTTTTTTTTATGGACTATAACAGAGCTTATAACTGCTATATATAACCTATATACAGTCACATGTTAGGATCGGACGCGCACAAAGTCAAGGCCATGTTAGTACGCATTAATAGTCGACATTGATAGATTAAATGTGTATAGATGTGTATTTCATCTGTGTAAGTAGTTTTTCTGTGATTAGATACTAGTGCTATACCTGAGAAGTTAATAAAAAGGATGATAACATACGGAATTAACATGGCAAAACATAAGAAAATGTTAATAGGGACCGTGCGCGTTGGAGGGTCTGCCATCTTGTGGCCTGAATCGGAACCATAAACATGCACATGTACACGTCACGTGTTTTCTTGTGCATAATAGGTTCTGCCATCTTGTGGGCTACATCGGAACAAAAAACATCACATTTACGCCTCGCGCCAAAAATCTGACGGCTCCTGTGCTGCCTCCTACAGTTCATGCACGCTCTCTATAAATTCAGAACATTGAGATCTATTGTAGGTAAGGTAATATTAAGTATTTCTTCCCCTGCCATAAAGAAAAACATGATTTCTTAGAATCTTTACATAACTCATAACACGACAAAAACTAAAGCAGCGCTTCTGGCGAGTTATAAACATAACGACTAATCTAAATCCATCGTTGATGTATGATGCATCGTGGCTAAAACGCGTTTTTTTTTGTTAGCCTTCTTTTGTGTCTCACAACTAGGCAAAGGCCTCCAATCGTTTTCTCTACTCGACCCTGTCGTTGGCATTTTCCCACCATTTTGGATAGAATGCGTCCAAGTCATCCCGCCATCTTATTTTCGGTCTGCCTGCACCTGGGACCCGGGTACGTCCTTACACTACGTCCAAAATCTAATGTTTTAGGGTTTTTAAAATCCTTACTTTGTCGAAATAAAAATCCCTATATTTTATATGCCTTAGACGGTATTTTGTTTGTAACTCATAAACATGCAAACTTTAAATTAATACGTAGGTATGGTAGGTACTCCTAACTAAAAATGATTTTTAACTCCGGGCAGCTTTCATATAATATTCAGCAAGGATTGTACCTGCGTCGGCTACGTGCGATATAGCCGTCATATCCTCGTCTGCCTTCGTGAATAAAATATATACGGTGTGCTTGTTTACGGTAAAAAATAGCAAACACAATATCTAACTTACATGTAATGTTGTGTTTAAATTCTAACTAACTGGTCCTTAACGTACGTCCAAAAGAGAGCTATGGGCATTGTGAATGTCATCTCGCTTAGTGTGGTAGGGCACAGCACAGCGGATGTCATTCCAGATCTAGAGCAGAGCCCAACTGGGGAAGTACCTCTACCTTCAAATAGCAGTACTGATAAATCCTTTACTTGACACTAGATGTCGAATAAGAAAATAATAAGCATTTTAGTAAGAAAACTGATGTATGCAGTGAGTGCTTATTTCTCTATGGTCATACTGAGTAATGTTACACCTATATTTCGATGATATAATCTATCGATGTCGACACAAGTTAGTTGCTGAACAAATGCGTGTTATGACATTCATTATCTATACAAATATTCCGTACTGTGTCCTTTTCACTTGGGCTTTGAAGTCCTCGCTGTCGCATCTGAAATGATTATATAAACAATAATGCCGCCACCCTAAATAATCGTGATAAATTATATATAATTACATTATACGATACATTTTATATGGTATTCATTGATATATTTTAAAATATGTTATACTATACATAAGTAAATATACTATGCAATTAAAATACATTACAAAAATATCAAAGAACAGCAAATGGAGATGAATTCTAAACTGCGCGTGCGCATATAGGCGCATACGAATGTAATAAAATTTAGATATTTTACACATGAAGTAAAAAATAAATACAATACATATTTTTAGGTACAATATTACACAAATCGACTTTGCTATGGGTATACTATGCGACTATATACATACGTATATAGATAAATACATACTTATATACATAGAAAACACCCATGACTCAGGAATAAATATCTGTGTTAATCACACAAATAAATGCCCTTAGCGGGATTCGAACCCGGGACTATCGGCTTCATAGGCAGGATCACTACCCACTAGGCCAGACAGGTCGGTAATGATATTGGTAATGTGCATTTCATAAAATTGGCTGTGAATATAATAACTTCAGATCTTGATTTATTTATTGATTGTAGTAGAGTAGTTTAATAAAAAATCGTGCCTCGAGTTTGACAGCAGGCTCTGTACGCCACCATGTTTTTATTGGATCACTGTATTGAAATCAATATTTTTTTTGCAACCAGATTTATCGCAATATATACGAATCTATACAGCACCATCTATTTACTTCACATGTCAAACTAGGTACGATTTTTTCTTAGACTTTTCATCACTTTACAATCAAGTCTTAGGGATTTTTTTCATGATAATTCAAGACCTCACGCCTCAGCTCGGCCGCCAAGCTCACCTCGTCCGGTTCAGTCCGGTCTTCTTGTTGCCGTCTTCCTCTCCGTCGCTCTGTCCGGATTCCGTACGAGTTCTAGCTTCGGTTTTCTCGCGTTGCGCCTCGTCAAGGTTATGGATGCCGACTAGAAGGGAATAGTCCATGATCTGTAAACAATAACAAAATAATATTATATTCGTACCTAAATGTGAAAGTGGTACGTTTGAATATTTTTGCATATAATTTATTTAGGCATACGATACTATTTATCTGTAAATTCATCTCATAAGGGCGCCCAATCCAGATCAACTTATGTCGTTCCGATTATTGATAATATTTACCTTAAGACTCTCCCTCACTCTGCAAGCTCTCTGCATAGTCTTTATAAGTTTCCGCCTCGAGCAAAATGCCCTCGGTGGAGTGTTCCATGAAGTCCAGATCATCGTATATATCACCCTTCTGTTGTATTACTTATTATATTTACCTTAAAACTCTCCAGCACTCTGCAATCCCTCTGCATAGTCTTTATAAGCGCGTTATAAGTTTCCGCCTCGAGGAAAATGCCCTCGGTGTGGTGTTCCATGAAATCCAGATCCTTGTATGTAGCGCGGGAGCCTTTCTGTCGTTCCGATTTACTGGCCTGTAAGAGAAGGATTAGATTAGTTTTCTAATGACAAATAGACAGACAGGAGCGTTGGTGGCAGCTGAAAACCATGCGAGTTACAAACCAAAAGTTGTGAGTTCGAACCTCGACTTTTACAGTTCGAATTTTTAAAGGCGTTTTGGATGGTACGAGTATGAAGAGCTCTTAAGTAACATTTTGATATAATAAGTTTTATTGCAAGAAACGAAATATCATTGAATACTAATCGCTTTTCGATCAAGGATAACATTGTGAGGAAGGTAGATTATTCCCACTCTGGGGAGGAAGGCAAAGCAAATGGCACTTTCATAAGTTATGTTTATAGTTAAGCCTGGGTTAATTCTTGGTTGGGTTGACAAAGCGAACCCCAGGCTCCTTTAGGGTGCAACTAGAAGGACAGACACACAAACTGATAACGATGTGATCCTGACAAAGCTGATAAAAAAGCTACTAACCATAGTTTTAGCCTTAAATTATATGCTCCCATATTTACACTGTTACCTTTCTCTTATACGTGGAGCCTTTGAGATCGTACTTCTGATGCAGTTTGACAGACGAAGGCAGTATGTTGTTCATGGCGACCAACCGCACGTTTTTGCTGTTGCACTGGTAGCAGTAGAGACCGAAGAACTTTGGTAGTAACGTGCGGGGGTTCTGTGGACAGAGTTACATATAAGAGGCCTTTTCATCTGTGTCAGATGTTTTATATGATCCTGGTAACGACACTTGCGTTCGTGGCTGTATAGCCCTATGGGAGAGAGGGTCCCACGTCCACACACACGGCAGGTGTATGCTCCCCAGGTGGGTGGAGGCCTACTCGTGTCGCCTCATGCGTTTCTCTTTAAAACAGGTGAACCAGGCGTCGCCGTGCTTGGATTGACCATCATGAATAGCACGACGCCACATGGGTCGGTCTCCTGCCAGTTTTTGCCATTGGTTACATGGGATATTGAAAGCAACCATATCACGCTTGACGCAATCTTTGAAGAGCAGCATTGGCCGCCCGACTGGTCTTTTTGCGTCTGCAACCTAGGGGAGGTAGCAGGATTAATGACACACAGAATACACCGGACAATACAAACATACACACCCATACACACAGACAGACAGAGTTTGGATATGGCCAGGACAAAGCTATTGGTTATATTAAATACTACGCTTATGCACATCATACACTTTTTATGAGCTAAATATGTTCTCAATGCGTGACTGTCAAGACAAATGACTCAAATTAAAAGATTTGAAGCAAGGCAACCTATAGTATAGTAAACGGGCACCATTGGTTATTGAATAAACATGATTCTTTGACTGTCCTAAAAGCTGCAAGAACTCGCACTCATAGTGCTGCACCATTTCGATGCTGAATTCGTCGTTCGTCATACTGAAGTTTGATGGTTTTGTCAGATGGATGAATAGTTCGACGTACCTGATCGAGGTTCAAGTAGTATCCCGGCAGCAGCTTCTGCAAGAACTCGCCCTCCTTGTGCTGCACTGTTTTGATGATGAATTCGTCGTCGTTTGTCAGATAAAAGATGGAGCCGGACGCGCCCGGGTTGCTTAGCTCGCGTAGGGGGGCGCTGCACATTGACATCTGGAAAAAGTGAAAAGATGTTATAATATCAACACCATAAGCATATCGCAACCATAATGTGATTTATAGTGTTTGTTTTAAAATATATTTTTATAATATGTTTGCTAGTTTTAAGGTATTTATCTATAGGCCACTAGTTGCCTTAAATAAATAAAAAATATTTAATTCATTTCAATATGGTACATAGAAAAAGAACCACGGGAAAAACAGTTAATGAAAAACATCAAAGGCAAAGTTTTCCCTGTATGGGATCTCTTCCAGTTAGCCTTTGGGGAACTGGTGGCTGAATTTTGTGTTTGTACAAGCTATTTCAATTTACATTCGTGGGATCTCTTTTTTTTTAGGTTTTTAATCATGTGTGTTTCTCGAAATCTTGAAGACAGCACAACTGAACTTTATGTTTGAATTTAAATGTGTCCAGCAGTGAAGTATACGATGAACAATTGGTACCATTCTCATTATGTCAGTATATTTTATCTGTTTGTCCCCTCGAAATGTAAAAATGGATATAATGGAGCAGCTGATGCAAAACATTAAATGATTATGAAACTGTTTTGTTAAAGTAGGTTCTTATATTTTGATAAAGGAATTTTTTAACAAAACTCGGACTTTTGGTTAGGCAACTCACAAATTCTTGATTTAAATGGACTCTTTTTACTATATTAGTACACAATAAGAAGCAAATGCAGACGCCTTGGGTGATGTTTTTTTTTTAATACTACGTCGGTGGCAAACAAGCATACAAGCCATCTGATCGTAAGCAGTCTCCGTAGCCTATGTACGCCTGCAACTCCAGAGGAGTTACATGCGCGTTGCCGCCCTGACACTCCTCACCCTCATTGAGCTCTGGCAACCTTACTGACCGGAATAACATCCGCTGTGCTGTGTCCTATCACACAAAGCGAGATGACATTCACAATGCCCATACCTCTCTTTTGGACGTAGGTTAAGGTCGTACCCGGGTCCAGTCAGTTAGAATTTAAACACATCATTACATGTAAGTTAGATATTGTGTTTGCTATTTTTTACCGTAAACAAGCACACCGTATATATTTTATTCACGAAGGCAGACGAGGATATGGCGGCTATATCGCACGTAGCCGACGCAGGTACAATCCTTGCTGAATATTATATGAAAGCTGCCCGGAGTTAAAAATCACTTTTAGTTAGGAGTACCATACCTACGTATTAATTTAAAGTTTGCATGTTTATTAGTAACAAACAAAATATCGTCTAAGGCATATAAAATGTTGGGATTTTTATTTCGACAAAGCAAGGATTTTAAAAACCCTAAAACATTAGAACTTCTAGTTAATGCATATGTCCGATCAAATTTAGAATACGCTAGCACAGTCTGGTGTCCTCATTTTTTTTCACATTGAGACAATTGAAAAAGTTCAGAATATATTTATTAATAGGTTAAAATACTGATTTTGGAATTTTGACAGCACACATATAGTACCTCTTTATAAGCGTCGTGAAATCAGTGATCAAATATTTCTATACAAAATTTTAAATGGCTTGACCCATTCTCCTAATCTCCTCTCAAAAATATCATATAGATGTCCGAATCGGCGTACTCGTTCTGTAAGCTTTATTGATACTCCATTGTGTTGTACAGCGTATGCAAGAAATAGGCTCCTAGTCAGAGCTTGTAAAGAAAAATACATAGATCATGATATAAACCACATGTCTCTCCAATAGTTTATTTCTGCGATTAAAAAAAAAAAACAATAATAAAGTAAAAAATAAATAAATGTAAGTAAAATTGTTTAAAAATGTTAATGGCATATATACGTGTCTTCTCATATAATTATCTCTGTAATGTGTATCACAAAATATATTGGTGTTGTAGTAACCTAATAAATTAAGTCTTGTCTGAGCAATCATAAATAATATTAGTCATAAGTGGAAACTGTGTGAACTGTTGAACTGGCTGTGAATTGTCTAAATTAATTATCTTATTATACTATTTTGCCTGTTTGATTCCCAAGTTTAAATAAAATAAATAAAACAGAGTACCTACAGCATTAGTAATTTTCAAGGCTCGACCCGATTTTAAAAATAAATAAAAATTTTAAAATCGGTTTTACTCCGAACTGTCATAAGAACGCGAACATTTTAAGAACTTTATTGTAACCTAAATAAACCGGTTTATTCGACAAGTTACGGGACGGCCAGCCGGCCTGGTGGTGTGCCGCGTAAACAAAGACACCGACATAGAAGGAAACCGGTTTTTATTGTTCTAAACCGGTTAATATGACAAGAACTTAATAAAAATGTTCTCGTTAAACCAGTTTAAAAATAACGGTTTTACGAACGAAACCGAAATTAAAAGGTTTTGCCCCAAGTACATGATACGAATTCGAGAATTTAACCAGTTTCCGAGCATTGATAATTATCCGAATGATCCATGATGCCAATCCATAAAAAAGCGGATAGTTCCTCTCCGGCGGGGAATCGAACCCCGGTCTCACGCGTGACAGGAGGGGATACTTACCACTATACTACCGAAGACTTGTTTAGACTGGCGAAATTAGCTATCAATTACTACCAAATGTTCAGAGCCACATTGAGTTGTATATACTAGTACCAAAACAAAGTTGATTGCTGTAAAACTATTACTTTGCAATTGGTGATTGCGAGTGTGACGATATATTTATTCTCTTATCGATCTTTAGTCCATTTTCGTTCGATTTATTTTTTTCCGTCGTTAAAAAAGCGACTTACCTTAACTGACCTACAAACTTTTATGTCATGCCAGAAATATTTCATGATAATTATAGCGAACTTCAGTGCTTTTTGAAATGACAACTCCATTTTGAAGAATCAAGTGTGTCGATGATCTATTCTCACTTACCTAGTCATCATTATCTTGTCATCAATTCAGCAGACAATAACGTTCATACAAATCCCAAAAACAATGGCCAACTTAACAAGTAATTAGTCTAATTAAATAATAAAATCATTACACTCAAACAATCAGCATCAAGTCATCTTTCAAACCGGTTGAATTGATTCAAACAAATGACGTTCGATGTGCGCTGACGTCCGAGTGACGTCATATAACTGTCGATCCGACAATCGGATGCCGAGAAAATTATGACGTAATTGAGGTCATTATGTCTAAATATTTGGGTGCTTGAGGATATAAATAATACTTAACTGGGTATGGTGAAGCTTTTTTGCAATGACGTTATCTGGTCTAAGTTCCTCTTCTATGGTACGTCATATTGACTGTGCAGAATATGTAGGTTGAGGGGGAGATAACGCCGATTACGCTTGACGTGAACTTTCGTGGGATCAAATTTAAAACTATTTCATATCTGCCAAGTGTCATATAAATAAATAAATAATAAATGTTATAGGACATTATTACACAAATTGACTAAGTCCCACAGTAAGCTCAATAAGGCTTGTGTTGAGGGTACTTAGACAACGATACATATAATATATAAATATTTAAAATACTTAAATACATAGAAAACACCCATGACTCAGGAACAAATATCCATGCTTATCACACGAATAAATGCCCTTACCAGGATTTGAACCCGGGACCATCGGCTTCGTAGGCAGGGTCACTACCCACTAGGCCAAACTGGTCGTCAAAATATAAATAATGTATTTCATCTACTATCTGTCATTGGCAAGGCGTATATAGTAAACGACTTCACACGCACCATACACATGTGATGATCCTTGTGTGGAAAGATCAGTTTCCATTTTCCTGGAGTCTTTCATGAACAGGTTGCGCTTTTAAATGCGAAGGTTATGCATCAGAGTTGGATAAGACAGTATACTCACCAGAAAATCATCAGGCTGTATTCCGAACAGATCCCTGAAGTACCTAAACCCTAGGTCTTAAACTTGAACTCTGAGTAATGGTGCGCCAGCGAGTGATTGGTGCCCTCGTGGGGAAAGTTGGTGGTCTCCACTGTCATGGAGTGTTTTAAGAGCTTAGGTTGGGTTTTCAATGGAAATTATTAATTCAGAAAAGTATGACTGTCTACTCAAATCATTAGAAGTATCACATTTACAAATACAAATACAAATACAAATACAAATATTTATTAATAACAAAAAGTTACAAGTCATTTCTTGATTACGATTATAAAAACATATTATTTATATAATCAGAAACAATAATATTATTTACTTTAAATTATAATAGGTAGGTTAAAGTATTCTGCGTAATCGTAGAACACTTCGCTCATGAGCCACATTTTTAATTTACACTTAAAGACCGCGGTGGTAGCTGTGTTTCTGATACTATCGGGTAAGCGGTTGTAAACAGATGGTCCAGCGCAGTATACAGATCGCTGGGACTTAGCGAGTCTGTGCGGATCAGCGATCAGTCTGTTTTTATGCGCATTGCTACGGAGATGGTAGTTATCATTCGTTCCCTTGAGTTTGAACTTGTTCAGATTTTCGTGTGTAAACACCGCCACTTGGTAAAGGTAAAGGCAAGGAAGGGGCAATATGTTGAGATCCCGGAAGAGGTCTCTTGCTGGGGCATCTGATGGTTTACCGGTCATAATACGGACGGCACGCTTCTGCATAACAAATACGCGACTCCAGTCTGAAGCGCGGGCCCATAACTCCACGCCATAGGTGAGGAGTGAGTGCATAGTTGCGTAATAACACTGGCGCACCGCGCACAGCCCGGCGGTGCTCGCTAGGCGCCGTAGCGCATAGCATGCCCGCCCCAACCTGCCACACAGATCATCGATATGGGACTCCCATGTTAATGCGCTGTCGAGCTGGAAACCCAGGAGGCGTGTGCCGGAAACTTGCTGTATAGGGGCACCGCCCCCACACACCCTCAGGGTTGGGCTGGGGTGACCGTTTAACTTGAACGTCATGAAGCATGTTTTTTCTTTGTTCATGGCCAGGCTGTTGGACTGGAACCATTGGTGTAGTTGTTCCATGATGTCATTTATCGCTCCCTCCAACTCATGTTCAGCGGATGCGGTTACGACTGCCGTGACGTCGTCAGCGTACATAAATATCTCCGCTCCTTTTATCGCCTTTGGCAAGTCGTTTAAAAGAACGCTAAACAAAGTGTTGGAAAGGCACGAGCCCTGGGGAACGCCCATGAGGTTTCGTAATTCCGCAGACACAACACTACCTCCGGCGCCAACGACGACCTGAGCTCTGTCTGTCATAAATGACAATATTAGCTTATTGGCCGGTCCCCGAATGCCGTAGTGCGCAAGTTTGTCGGCGACGAGTGCGTGGTCCGCCGTGTCGAAGGCGCGCGATAGGTCGCAGCAAATTACGGCTACATACCGCTCTGCCTCGCGGGCACTCAGTACACCGCGCACCACTTCGCGCACCAGGTCTGTGGTGGACCGGCCTTGTCGATAGGCGTATTGGCTCTCGGACAGTACGTTCCGCGGTGCCCAGAAACCAAGTAAACGCTTATTTAACCCCGCCTCAAAACACTTGCTCGGGCCTGGAACCAATGATATGGGGCGATAGGATTTAATAATTGATTTTTTGCCTTTACCCTTATAAAGAGGGCATATTTTAACTTTTTTTAAGGTTTCCGGATACACTCCTGATCGCATACAGTTGTTGAATAAGTGGGATAACACGTAGCTAATTGTAGGGCTGGCTTGCTTTAGCAGGTTAGTGGATAAGCCATAAGCGTCAGTGCTGTTTTTAGGCGCAACAGAATATTTAAATAAATTAGCGACTTCGTGCGGTGTGAAAGCCCTCAGCCTCAGCGAGCAATCGGCGTCAGCGTACCCCTCCGACAAGGCGGAAATGCATCGGCCGTGGTCGGCAGAGGGCGCACCGCACGCAGTGGCCGCCGTCACGAACTCGTGGTTGAGCGCGTCCACCGCGAGCTGTTTGGACTCAAATCGGCGGCCGGCGTTATCCACGAGCAGCTCGGTGTAGTCGACACGCTCGCGGGGGGCCCGAGCTAGCTCGGTGTTGATGGCCTTCCACATCGCCCTGCTTTTATTGGGGTTATTATCAATGATTGAATTAAAATAGTCACTGCGCTTAGTTTTTAATTTATAGTGGTAGCATTCCTGTAACTTACTCGAGGCGTCATGTAAGGGAATATTATCCGGGTATTTTTTTGATAGGCTAGTAAACTCTAAAGCCAGTGCTTTTAGATCTTGGATTTCGCTATCAATCCAGGGATTGTATTTAGGACGTATTATTAAAGGTTTTAGTGGAAGGTGGATATTTAGTAAGTTAGTGAGGACATTAATTACTGTGGCTGCAAATTGTTTACATTCGCCGCTGTGTTTAGCCACAACTGCTTGCCAGTCTATGGACTCCAGTGCTAAGACGAAGGCCGTTCTGTTTTTGTGGCTAAAAACCCGTTTTGTTATCACTTGAGGCGGTGGGTGGCGCGGGGGGCACGGCGCGATCAGTCGCTGCGCTGCGTGATCGCTCAGATGGGTGTCAACGCAGGCGGCGGTAACTCGATCGTCGCGGATGTTTGTGTACACATGGTCTAGCAAAGTTGAGCTTGAGCCGTCCCGTCTGGTTGCATCGTCGATATACTGCCGAAACCCCTGTGTCGTTAATATATCCATCAACTGCCTCTTTGACGGAGTATTCTCAAGAAGGTCGATATTAATATCTCCCATTATTATCGCTGTAAGTTCGTCATTGTTAATTTTTGTTAGTAACTCTTCGAATAGTTTTAGGTACTCGGTATGGCTGGTCAGATTTGAATGGTAAATTCCTATTATTAAGATATTTTCGTCTACAAGGTATACAGCACATACGTCGAATATCTGTTCCCGGGATAAATCGCGATAATCGGGTTTGTTTACAGCTTTTTTATCGGACTTGACGTATATGCAGCTACCACCGCGTTCTACATTCGGTCTGCAGTAATAGGATAGAAGGTCAAAATTTGTTAGGGTAACAGATTGGATTTCATAGTATCGTAAAAAATGCTCTGTAATCACTAACACATCACATGACAGCTCGTCGCTAAGGAGCGCTTCTAGTTGTGTGGTTTTACCACTCAGGCCCCTAATGTTTTGGTGACACACTGATAAGGTTTGTATACATGCAATGCAATGCAACAAGGTACATGCATGCGCTTAGGCGCATTGTGTGGAAATTAGTAGTTTTCGCTTTCCTGAAGTTTTGTATAAGCAAATCACGCTAGTTTCGGTGCACCTTACATTAGAATTGCGATACTCACCAGAAAATCATCAGGTTGTATTCCGAACAGGTCCCTGAAATACCTAAACGCTATAGGCGCATAGGTCTTAAACTTGAACTCTGAGTAGTGGTGCGCAGGCGTGTGATTGGAGCCCTCGTGGGGAAAGTTGGTGGTCTCCACTGTCATGAAGTCTTGCATGAGTAAGTCGCGTTCTGGTTTCGATGCGAGACCCCCGATTGCGTGTTGTATTCCTGTAAACAAAAAGTATGATTACTTGATTAGTTATATATTGGTCGATTTTTAAAATAAAGGAAACATCTCACTAGTGTCGAGTACAAACGCTACTCGTTTGATAAGTTTTCCGAATTATGTCTGATGATTTTCCATTGATTTGGCAAGGTTTTTAACCATTGTCTGAACTAACTACAAATGTCAATTATTTTTTATGTGTTAAAATTTTTTTGGTTTAGTATTATGCGGCGGGGGTTCCTCGCCAACGCCAATCTTGTTAAATTAAAAGGTAAAATAAATATTAAAATGTTAAAATGCAATAAAATAACAGAAATATGACAATTTCCACTCAGTTGAACACACACAGAAATCCCAGCACGAGGTTCGTTTAGCGAAAAAAACCGAAAAGGTCACGTGGAAAATGTCAACTTGCAACGCCCCCGTGATTCACTCAACTGGGGAAATTGTAGTTTAGTTAAAAGGCTATTGCTTTATGTCCAGAGTATTACAAACCTTGTACACAATGCTCTATCTGCTTTACCTTAAGGTTGACTGGTAGAGAATGCCTTTTGGCATTAAGTCCGCCTTTTGTACGATAAGTTTTCTTTTGTGCAATAAAGTTTAAATAAATTAATGTTCAGGGGAAATTTGAAAAAAAAAAACGGAGTATCAAAGGAGCATTTCGCAAAACTGAATCTAAATGAAATATTTTTAAAGATAAAACTGTAATAGTATTTTGTGTTACAAGGGCGCAAAATGACATATTTACGGCGTACATTGAAATTTAATCCTAAACAAAGCGAAGGAATCTATAATTGAATCTCTTACGCTCAGGATTATTAGGCGTAGTGAGGGATTCAGGTGTTAACGCTAAAGGTGGAAATAATTTTGCTACCATGTAACACATACTGTTGTATTGTTTAAAGTAAAAAGTATAGTATGCAAAACAGTGTCCTAGAACAGAAATGTTGCACTTTTACACGGCGCACGCCGGTGTTTGAACTCCTGACCTCCGGGTTTTAAGTCGCAAGCTCTTACCGCTTGGCCAGCAGCGCTTTAGGGCGAGCAAGACTATTTATGGGGGGAGGAGGATCGCGCATGGCTTATTTTTTCTTACAAGGGGGTGGGAGGCGGTTTTCACAGTTCTTACGTAAGATTACAAAGATGCGAAAATCTTCAATTTCTTTTAAATTATGACACTGCTATCAAACACGATGCAGAGTTAGCTTAGACGGGCGATGGCGCGCAGATTTGTCAAATCTAACCTTTAATAACATGACATTACGAGACAAGGCACGCGTCTTCGCGAATGACACGATCTAGAGGACCAAATAAACGTTCCAAAAATATTTGTTTTTTGAATAATAAACACTACGATAAACCAAACTTGTGTTAATTATTCCGTATTATTTAGATAACAATATACATAATGGATATATACAGATGATTACTATAACTAGCTTATAATATATCTAAAATAGGCCCTTGAGGCATTGTACCAAGGATGCTGGCGGCATTTCCTCGTTGTATCGCAATACTGATACGTTGTACGAGGAAGCCGCCAGCTCTTCGGTCACCAGTTACGTCAACCAGACGTTTCGCGATTTCTCCAAAAAACTTGTGCGCGCTGGGACCCCATGGACCTAGTTTCAACGCCAAATGGTACAAAATGGTACTCTCTACCGAGGCTCTTATATTTATTACGTTTCAAAATTTCGGCGCTTTCCGCCGCTGCGCCCGCTTTTACATTAGTCCGTTGGAGGTGGGACGGTGCCAGTGTGTCTACGCAGGTAGCATCCCACACTAACATCCGTCCCAAGCTCCAAGGAACCAAGGACACCCCATCAGGCCTCTTGCCATCATCCCTGATAATGCTAGTCGGCAGAAGAGCAGGCACATTGATGGTGGCAAGAGATCGACGGATTATGTCATTAAGCGAAGCATGTCTTAAAAAAAGACCTGCATTCCGTTAAATTGTTACGTAATATAGGGGGGAGGGGGTCGTCCTATTCTCATTTTCCTTACATAGGGATAAAGGGGGTCAAAAACTGCCAAAATCGTCTTACGTAATAAATTAATGACGCCCTAGTATGGTGGGAGCTAGATGCGTTAATTAATCAGGGATCAGATTTATACTAAAAGTTTCGCTAGAGGCCAGGTTAGACAGACATTACTCTCAATTCACATATATACGTTCCTAAAGCCTGTAAAGTCTGACAAACACAAACAAGCGGAGATATTTGTTGTAACCACAAATAGCGTGTGTATACCGCGTGAACTTGAAACTCGCGAATGTTTACGCGTGTGCTAAATCTAAGACTATCCAACGGATCTTACGAATAGGCAGCAACAGGAATGTATTCTGCATATAAATAAAAAACCGGGCAAGTCATCGAGGGGGGGCGGGTTTAGGGTCGGCAACGCGCATGTAACTCCTCTGGAGTTCCAGGCGTACATAGGCTACGGAGACTGCTTACCATCAGGCGGGCCGTATGCTTGTTTGCCACCGACGTAGTATTAAAAAAAAAGTGCGAGTCGGACTCGCGCACGAAGGGTTCCGTACCATTATTTATTTAAAAAACCGGACAAGTGTGAGTCGGACTCGCCAACCGAGGGTTTCGTACTTTTTAAGTATTTGCTGTTATAGCGGCAACAGAAATACATCATCTGTGAAAATTTCAACTGTCTGTCACGGTTCATGAGATACAGCCTGGTGACGGACGGACCGACGGACGGACAGCGGAGTCTTAGTAATAGGGTCCCGTTTTACCCTTTGGGTACGGAACCCTAATTAAGACAAGGGACGACACGACGTCCCAATATTTTTCTTTCATTTAAGGTTAGTTGGAAGAAATTCCTTTAGGTGATTTAGGTCAAACATCAAACATTAATTCAGCAAATAGGCCACAAGGGCACGTTTACCCAAACATTACAAAATACAATTACGAATATGGAATCAATTAAATATTAAATACTTTATTACAGATGTATACAGTCTCTAAACGTCAAATTACACAAAAACTATGATAAAAAATTCAAACAACAAATACTAAAATTCTTTAGAGATGTAAAAGTCTATAATAAAAAATCGATCGAATATAATAAAAAAACCGGCCAAGAGCATGTCGGGCCACGCTCAGTGTAGGGTTCCGTAGTTACTCTTCCGTCACAATAAGCTAAACTGGAGCTTAAAGTATAGTAAATTGTTAACCCAGGGATGAAACGGTACCTTTCACTCGAGTTAAACAAAAAGGCAAATTTGCATGATCAGTACCTAATTAAAGTAAGTCTTTTTAGGCTACGGTCGTACTGCACACGCCGCACGCAGCCGACAACGTCACGTCGCACGCAGCGTCTGAATGGTGTGTTCGAGAATGCTCGGGAGTGGTCGTTTTCGCTCGCTGCGTGCGGCGTCCCCCCGCCGCCCGCTGCAGCCGCCCGCTGGCCGTTGCGTCTTTAGTCATTTTGGAGCATTGCTGCGGCTGGACGCTAGCTCGAAATGGAGAAATTTACGAAAGAAAAAGACGAGTTATTGATTGAGTTAGTAAAGTCGAATAGTATTTTGTACGATACACGTGATAAGCTTTAAATCTATTGTTCTTCTTTTTCTTTTGCTTCCTTGATATCATAAATAAAATGTCCTCATGATCTTCCTCATTAAGCAGTAAATACGCTAGAGTTTTTTCCATCGTAATACTACACACACACGTCCTTTCGCTACAAAAACTCTCGGAAACTGCCGCGACTGGCCGCTGCGGCTACGGTCTCAAAACGACCAAAACACCCGCTGTCGGCTGCGTCCAGCGTCTTCCATCATGCGACGGGACGTTGTCGGCTGCGTGCGGCGTGTGCAGTACGACCGTAGCCTTACTATGAAGGGGAAACTTTTTGCGATAACTCAAAATCAGCTAAACTGATCATGTCCGCTATTTTCATTTAATGTATTTCTTAAGCTCTACTTCCACGATTTTTTTCATATATTTTGGACCTATGGTTCAAAAGTTAGAGGGGTGGACACATTTTTCTTTTTCTTTCGGAGCGATTATCTCCGAATATATTCACTTTATCAAAAAATGTTTGTTGAAGACCCCTATCAGTTTTGAAAGAACTTTCCAACGATACCCCACACTGTAGGGTTGAAGCAAAAAAAAACGTGTAGGGGAGGTACCCTAAAAAAAATTTTTTTTAGATTTTATTGTACGACTTTGTCGGCTTTATTGATTTATATATCCATGCCAAATTTCAGCTTTCTAGCACTAACGACCACGGAGCAAAGCCTCGGACAGACAGACAGACAGACGGACATGGCGAAACTATAAGGGTTCCTAGTTGACTACGGAACCCTAAAAAGGATCATTAAATTATTCTTAGAGATGGAAAGGAATCTCTAAGACTGGAATTATTATATAAATAATTAAAAGACAAAAAATTAAATCATACAGAGAAGAACCGAATGAAGTGTCTCAAGTTAATGCCAGTGAAAAGTAAAGTTACATAATTATAACATAACATGTAGCCCGTGTAAGCTTAAACAATCCGGTCTCCACAAACAGCACGCGTTCACGAGTATACGCGTATCTCAGCCATCGCCTCCCTCAACCTTCATTCGGGAAAGTGGGTAAAATCTTTACTTTACTTTATTTATTTCTTTCTTTCTTTTTTTTTTTTCTTTTTTTTTGTCTTTCTTGTGTAAAGTTGTGCAAAAATACGTAGTAAAGATATAATAAATGTATTGAGTTATGTTATAAATCACCCTAGCCTAATAAGAAATTGGTAATGACATGAACAAACCTTCCTACGAACTACTACTGTTCCTAGGTTCAAATCCCGATTTGTATTGTGGTCCTAGTTTAAGGATATTTTATTTTAAATTCATCTATCCAGTCATTTCCAACACGCCTAATTGAGTATACTGTGACGGTATGTGTACGTTCGTAAAATTTGTAGGTCACTAATTATTTGTGTTTTCGAACGGAATAGATAACATCTAAGTGGCTTCCACGACGCCATTACTAGACTATATATTTCTTTACCTATGCAGAAAATAATAGCACCCATTATTAACCAACGCTATTGTAATAGCGACCACAAATAGCCCTCGTAAACATGATGCTATTTATAAGTGTGTAAGATATTCCAGATACCCATAGATTGGAGGTCAGGGATAATTTATTAAACTGACCGGAGACATGTTTTTGTAAATTGTCATGCTTAATAAACAGTTCCGTAGTTGCAAATATAAATAAATGAAACTCCAAAAACATACGATATATGTTATATATACACGTAAACCTAAATACGTAAGGCCTGACCGTTATACAGGGTGCCCAGTAATTAAAGGATAACCTTCTAACCATCGACAGGGACCTTAAGCTGGCCCAGATAATGTACTTATAGATCTAAAAATTAATAGTTTAAAAAACACTAGAAAAACACGCTTTTATAATTGACCATTACGTAACCTTTCTCACAAGTGCATACACGACTATGGTACGATATTCCATCATGGAATGCCAGTGACTATCTTCCGGCTTCATCATCAGACTTTGAAACCTAATCGTGGTCAAAGTTCATTACAAGACTTTTCTAACAAATCCAAACACAGCTATGATACGATCTTCCATCGTGAAGTTCCAGGTCATATCTTCCGGCTCCATCATCAGATCAGTACGACAGTACCATATTATTGTATTGTCATCAGAACTACATACAGCTGCCAATTTTCATGACGCTACGATCCTTGGAAGATGGTTAAATTAGTTACCTTAGATTCCATTACATAGTTACATACAGCTCGACCTAATAAAAGCGTGTTAATAAAAGTATCGTGGCTTTCAAGATAATCCAACTTTTTCTGTCTTTTAATTAAGTTAAGTAAGGTGATAAAATTAAAAAATATAGAAAAGTTCGATTATCTCGAAAACCACGAAACTTTTACTAGACCTATAAGTGCATTATCAGGACCAGCCTAAGATGCCCTGTCGGTGGTTAGAAGGTTATCCATTAATTACTGGGCACCCGGTACTATACCCCTCCCTGTCGTGACATCAACCCAATATAATCTTATTAGGGGGCAGTCAAGACGCTCGGCCATACACCTCAACATGCTGTTGCCACTGCCGCTTACCGCTGCGTTTACCGCGTCATCTAATGTAAAATTTCATTTTTCCTACATTCCGTTAATCGCATGCGTTCAAAGCTAAATTTATCGCATAAAAGAACTTCACTGTCTCTGTTACGTCTTCAACTGTTCACGCCTAAACGGCTAAATTGATTTAAGTGAAATTTGATATAAAGATGGTTTGAAGGCCGGGGGGGAGGAAAGTAGTTTTTATTGTAACGGGCATAAGCTAGTTAGGGTTCCGTAGCCAAATGGCAAAAAACGGAACCCTTATGGATTCGTCATGTTCGTCTGTCTGTCCGTTTATGTCACAGCCACTTTTTTCCGAAACTATAAGAACTATACTGTTCAAACTTGGTAACTAGATGTATTCTATGAACCGCGTTAAGATTGTCACACAAAAATAGAAAAAAAAACAATAAATTTTGGGGGTTCCCCATACTTAGAACTGAAACCAAAAAAAAATTTTTTTTCATCAAACCTATACGTGTGGGGTATCTATGGATAGGTCTTCAAAAATGATATCGAGGTTTCTGATACCAGTTTTTTCTAAACTGAATAGTTTGCGCGAGATACACTTCCAAAGTGGTAAAATGTGTGTAACTACTAACTAGCACCATTTTAGTGCCCGTAAGGCCCGTCTTAAATATATGTTAATGCTTATGAGCAAATGAACATTTTAATCCCATTAATTGCACTTAAATATCTTAAAAGTTATTGCTGAAGAACAGCTCTCAGTTATATTTTCTCATTCTGCCCCGTATTTCAGTAAATCCTGATGCCAGTTGCTGGCCCTGGCCGCCATAGGCTACGGTGAATGTTTATCATCAGGCGGGCCGTATGCTTGTTTGCCACCGATGTGGTATAAAAAAGTCCGACTGTACCCGAGACACAAACAGGTCTAAAAATAGCAGTTAGCGTCAAATTCAGCGACATTGCCTCAGCCTTGGCCGTCGCTTCCGTCCGCACAGGATGTTTGCGGTACTATCTGCCTGTACGTAGGTACTATCTGTACCTAAAGGTACTGTGGGACATGTTTGCATGTATTACAGAGTTGTATTTATGTTTATGTGAAGTATAAAGGTGCATCCAGATGTAGTGAATTCACCGCGAGTGCACGTGTATGTTGCTTAACTTACATTTCCTGTTACATAAAGGTTGTCTGGAAGAGATCGCTTTTTAGCAATTAGACCGCCTTTTATATGTGAGTTAAATGTATAATGGTTGGTCCAATAAATAATATTTACTTACTTATACCAATTATTGGCAACTATGCGTGTCATGTCATGTGCATAAATAATTGGCAGACAACTATTGCAACAAGAAAAAGATTACAATTATTAACTGTGTCAATCCATACGGAAGTACCCGAATATTGCAACAGACTCAACAGTTTCCTCTTCACCTTGTCTTTGAAACGTCACAGTGAATGTAACCTGAGCAGTATATTGACTACGCGACAGAAAAGAACATACTATCCGGTCAAAGTTGTTAGAATTGTGCGCCATGCCGTCACGAGGCGAAGAGCACAGATATTTATTTGTTTATTTAAACTTTATTGCACATCGAAGAATGTGCAAATGGGGGACTTAAAGGCCAAACAGAAAAGTCAAGGTCAGTAGGGACTTGGGCCTTAGGGGGGCTATAATTTAATATGTAAAACCCTCGTGTTTCTCGTGAAAATGCGGCGATTATGTCTACATACTGTGATCAATACATATACTGCGAAGTTTGAACTGGCAAACCTGTCTACTATCGGAGTTCAAAGTCACGAACTGAAGGTCGCCACGTCATAGATAAGGTCTTTGGGGGTTACTGGCTACGTCACTAGTAGCGAATATGAGCAACCGTGTGTAGTCGTTAGGTAGCCGAGAAATTCATTATGCCGTCAAAAACATAACATGTAAAAAAAAACAAGTATTGCAACTCAGTTCTACCGTAAAAAGTTGTGGGTTCCATGTAATACCAAGTCAGTTCATTTATTCAGTCTTACTTAAGGGACCTTCTGTCTCAAGTTATTAGTGTTATTACGTAATTAGCTAACCTAACAACATCTTATCTTATCTTTTTTGTTTAAAATAAATAGATTGATTGGGAATCGCACTAAACAATCTAATTTAATATAATATGTATTACTTGTGAGATACATTGTGTTTACATGCGATAGCCAAGTCTTTCTGTTTATTTAAAACATAACGTTTTTTTGGTCAATCAATACCGTGCCACCAAGATATCCCTTAGAATTAGCAGGTTTTAAGATACTACTACGGACCTGACACGGACGGATAAGTGAGCTGATATCGGTACTTATTTAATTATTTATTTACCACAATTACAACTATTTTTACAGGATACTAAGCCTAATACAACAGTGTAACTATTCTAACAATCTTGTTTATTCCCTAAATGGACGCATCATCCTTTAAGATGCGACCAGACCGCAGCTTAAAAAACGGTCACAATACGGAATCGCAGTGACGCGTCGTATGCGTACCGTTTTTGACGCATGCTCCCCACACCGCTGCTTAATTATTTAGTGCAGGTGACTGGTGACTGTACTGTCAACAATACAAGTACTGCGCGGATCGTCCTCGCAAACCTGTCTACTATCGGAGTTCAAAGTCGCGAACTTGCAAGGCCGCCACGTCATAGATAAGGCCCAGGGGGTTTGACTAACGAAGAATAATTATACAAGAATATCGATATAAGACTCATAGCTTTATGATAAGGTTGATGTGGACAAGATCGCCGATGAGAAGACCGTTTACAAGGTCTTTCGACGCTCGTTTGGACACTTACTCCACTTATCGCCCTTTCGAATTCCGGTAACGGCATTTATATGATGATATGAACACAAATATTGATTCCTAAGTCACGAGTGTTTTCTATGTATATAAGTATGTATTTATCTACATAACTATGTATATAGTCGCCTAACACCCATAGTACAAGCTTTGCTTAGTTTGGGGCTAGGTCGATTTGAAAATTAAAATAATGTCTAATTATAAAGTGAAATATAAAAGTCGATTTGTGTAAGATTGTCCCCCCAAATATTTATTTATTTATTTTACAGAGGGTCGGTAGATTAGGAGTGTAGCTCTTACTCAGCGACGTACCTCGACGTACGTACGAATAAAAAATACGAGAGCACATTCATTCCCTATAACGATCTTCCCTGCAATAAAATTATTACCTTATAAAATTGCATTTTTTTAACTGTTCATCGCGATTATCTTCTTGCTGATAAATGATGCCTGAGCATTATATTGTAAATCTGAAGCTATTGATAATAGTATTTTTCCTATTAAGCTGGCCATATACACTAGGGTATGCCTGCGCAGTTTTGCCTGTACAGTTCAACTGCACAGGCGAAGCTGTATATGAAACTGCACAGTCGAATGCCACACACGCTCCGTTTTACCTGTGCAGTTGGTAAAACTGGTAAGTTTCCACCTCTCTACTTTAGGTAGACTTCTACAAGTCTACCTAAAGTAGAGAGGTGGAAATCAATTACAAATATATAAAAAAAGTTCTACCATAAAAACATGGAGGTCATATATTATTGGCCGGTACATACGGTATTGTACACTGGAAATAATAGATAAGGCCTTTGGGATTTGCGTGCCGCTAAAGTTATGGGGAACTTGGACATTTACGTTACTCATGTAATAACTTTATTGATAGCTTATAAAGCTTTTGGGTCGTGCTTATATGTATGTATTTTTAATTTTAACTTATTGTTCATTTTGTTCTTAACCACGATAGTTACAGAAAAATGAAAAATGTAGACTTACTAGCTGTTGCCCGCGACTTCGTGCGCGTGGATTTGTATGTTGGTGGTTACCTATATACATGAGTATAGAACATTATGCAGCAAAACGTAGCAGTAGAGACGGTTAATCACTTGTTAATAATTATACAACGCATGAGATTTGTCTGACACACACAACCTACGAAGTTTCAAGCCCCTAAGTGAAAAAATTTGTTCTCGATATAATCCCTTTCAATCCCTTAAGAAGATTTTCAAGTTCACTATTCCAATCGAATGCAAACTTTAAACCCTTTTTTCACCAATTTAGGGGATTAATACAAACTTTCAATGAACGCCATTTTAACTCCCTTGAAGAATTAATTTATATAAATGCTGAAATCACTTTTCTTGTTTCCTATTATTGTGTCTTTCTACGACATTTCAAGATCACTATTTACAAAAAAATTAGAATAGAATAGAAAAACGCTTATTGCAAAACCAACTACAAACAGCACCACATTAGAAAACAAAAAAAGTAAGAAAGAAGATCTAATACACTAAACAGTTATAACTACTTGTAACTTATACTAACATGCAATAGTTACAGTGATGATGCTGTAATAGAGGCTACAATTGGACACCACTCAGCATACGAGGGCTGATCCGAAAGTTGTTAGTTGCTTAGGCTGTACTTATGCAAAAAAAAAATATTTATACTATTGTGAGGGATATTTCAATGCTACTTATGACCAGCATTTTTATTTTTATTTAATGCAAATAGTTTTTTTATTATTATTTTCAACTGAAAGCTGTTTTGTATGGAGTTACGAATTGCTTAGAAAAAACGGCAATTTTTGGCACAATTAAATGAATTTCGTATTGAAATCTTTGAAAATTGAACTTAAATTTACCCAGGACTGATTATTATCTTCCTTCTGATATTTTCAATGTATAAATAAATAATTAATCTTATGTGCATATATATATTTTTTTAAATATCAGAAATTTTTACTTTTAATGAAAGGACTCATCGTTGACACGTATTAAATCATAATAATATTTACTCAATCAAAACAATTTATACGTAAAAGAACGGCCGAGATTCGTCATTAGTAGCACCTAAAAAAACTTTTGTTTTTTTTTTACAAAAACTGTCTACAAAATGACAGCGCATATGGAGTCTCAATTACTGATTTTCATGACTGATGGTTAGGCTTCGACGCCTCGAAGTAGAAATAAAATAAAAACAAAAATAAGCGTTTTCTATAAATGTATTTACACCACTTTAATAAGTACTGAAAAATCCCTCACAATAGTATAAATAAATTTTTTATCGCATGAGTAGAGCCGAAGCAACTAACAACTTTCGGATCAGCCCTCGTATGCTCTAACATATATATGCTACAGCGCTGGTCTTCCGTGGAGCCCAGGGCAAGAAGATAGCTCGGAACAGTAAAGGCAGTGTCAGACAGTGATTTAGCAAGTATTAATATTTAACACAAGTTAGAAACTAATGCACGGAAAAATTTCAAAGCGGAAGTGAGTGAGTTGGGAATATGTTTCGTTCCCGATGCAAACTTACAACCCTTTTTTCACTAACTTAAGGAATGAATTTACTTATTAAGGAATGAAAATTGATTCTTGGTGTGCCATGTATCTATGAAGTGGCAATAGCTTGGGGTCTTTGGGCGGGAGGTGCAAAAAAGCGAGACGATGGCACCAATTCAAAAAGATCTTCGAAGTTAATCAATTCGAAGCATCCGTAATCTTTTATTCAAGTCCTAAAGGAATGTATAGTGCCGCTCATAAATCTCTAAGTAATTATTAATAGCTCGTCCTAATGGTAATGACACATATCGCAATGTCAATAAACACATGAATCATCGACTGACGATACCACGTGTGGCGGTGTATAAACAGACTGCAATAGAGTTATAATGTTACAAGCTTTTAACTAACTTGCAATGTAACTTATGTATATTTGACCCACTTCCCGGTTTCTGATGAAGCTCAAAATTTGCATACATATGTAAATCGGGTGACAATGCAATATTACAGTACCATCGAGCTGATCTGATGATGGAGACAGGAGGTGGCCATAGGAACTCTGTGATAAAACAGAGCAACCTAGTGTTTGAGGTTTTTAGAATTGTCTCGGGATGGGGACTATGTTTTTATGGAGAAGCCATCATCCACTATCGACTTAACCCAGGGGTTTCTGAACTATGTCTTGAGGGCGGGGCGTCGAGAAATTGCGTCGGCAGTTCTAGATCCTAGTTTTGCCCAGGCTTTACTAGGCCAGAACTTATTTACAATACAAGGGAGTCGCACAAAAATTAGTCGTTAGTCTTCTTCTTCTTCTCAGTCTACTCTTATCAGAGTAGTCGTGGTCATTGCGGCCTTTTTCAGTTTTCCGCCAACTACGGCCAAAAGAGAGGTATGGGCATTGTGGATGTCATCTCGCTTTGTGTGGTAGGGCACAGCATAGCGGATGTCATTCTAGATCTAGAGCAGAGCCCAACTGGGGAAGTACATCCTTACCTTACAGAAAACCGCAGCCAAATAACACTAGACCCTATTCATAGTGTCATTCATTCACCGTTACTTCTGTTTTACTAATTTCCTCAAAGGTTAACTGGAAGAGATCCCATACAGGGATAAGTTCGCCTTTGTTGTATTTAATTTACTCTGTAATTGTGTTTTTCGTGTTTTTATTTCTATGTACAATAAAGTATATATATACATACATACATGTTCCTGCAGGTGAGTTAGGTTGCCAGAGTTAACGAGGGGGGGAGGTTTAGGGTCGGCAACGCGCATGTATCTCCTCCGGAGTTGCAGGCGTATATAGGCTACGGAGCCTGCTTACCACCAGGCGGGCCGTATGCTTGTTAGCCACCGACGTAGTATAAAAAAATGCTCTTCTATTTATTGCCTACCGCAAGCATGCATTTAAAGGTGACTCTAAGAGAGCTTTCACTTTGTCGTTCCATTGCATTGAGGGCCGCAATCTGGGTCTTGTGCCATCCACTCTGCCCTGAACAACCAGCCTCTCCATGGCGTCTTCCCTATGCGTAGCGTGACTGAAGTAGCTAAGGATGCGGGAGTGAACGATTGCCGAAAGTCTTCAGTACTTGTCGCAAATCTCTTTACGATCGCGATTGCTGGCGAAACTCTGGGGGTGTGTGTGGTAATTTCGAAAACGGGGTAATTTTGAAAACGGCTAATATCTAGTAAACCAGGAGCAATTCATACTTTAGCTACACTTACGCTACAGCATCGCTTATCATTACATCTAAATAGCCTACTTACTTAATAACAAACATAGATTTAGTAATTTGACAAAGTTTCCACAACAAAGGACAATCAAGCTTATTATCTATCATATTTAAGATGATGATGATATGATGATATTTAAGATGCTATTACTGCTCCCACGTACCCTGCTTAATAAGCGAGACCGTTTTCTTGCGCCAGATAGCGTAGACGTAAGTAAACATTCTTTTCACCACACCAACTGGTAAAGACCCTCTTCGTTGTTCAAAAACGAATGAGAAAGTTGCATTTTATCCGCGTGTGGGGAAAAGTAATCAGGTGCAAATTTTGAGTTGTCTCCTTATGTTAGCTAGTAGAATTATAATAATAAAATAATAAAATAAATTTTATTGGCATTAAGGTAAGTACATTTTAGTGTTGAAGTCCCTGACTTCTGAGCTAGGTAAAAACCTGTGTTACAGAAGTCAGTGTCCTCTCCCAAACAAAATAGTAACTATTAAGACATTAACCATTTTCATTTTAGACATAAAGTAGATAATTAAGGCTTGTTTTAATATTATAAAACAAATGCCATTCTAATAAGAATACAAATGCAATTTATTTTACATATATATTTTTTTGTGTAGATGTGTGTGTGTGTGTGTGTGTGTGTGTGTGTGTGTGTATGTGTGTGTGTGTGTGTGTGTGTGTGAGTAAATCAGGGTAAGATGCTTTCAGTTTGTACATAGTCTAATGACAGCAACCAGGACTTAAGTTTTTCCTTACACTCATGTTTATTTAGGGGATAAATGTTTAGGGTTTTATTAATCTTATTATATAAAAAGATGCCCATAAATCTTTGTTGCCGTCTGGCCGTAGCTAGTCTACATTTATATGGTACACAAACATTAGTCAAAGTTCGTTTGCTTGTAATTTTATTTTGATCATAAGGGGTAAGCTTATGCTGCTTTAGCACTAACTGAAGTATATATAGTTGTCTAACAGAGAGCAATTGACATTGTTTATATAATAGACTCGTTGGATATCTATATGATCTACATGTCATGACCTTCAACAGGGATCTCTGAGCTCTTTCTAATTTTAACATGTGGGTTTTACAAGCGCCACCCCATACAACATTGCAATAACCAATCACTGGCTGAACCAGAGCAACATATACTTTTTTCAATAAAACTAGGTCAGATACATTTCTTAGTTTCTTAAAAATATATACTAGTTTTCTTATCCGTGTTGAGGTTAGGTCTAGGTGAGGCTGCCAACTCATTCTGTCATCAAGCAGAACGCCCAGATACTTAATACAGTCAGATTTAGCAATAATAGTACAAGTACAATCAGTTCCTGACTGAAAACTGCATTTGTGAACCTTAAGCTCCCTATTATACATAAATGATTTATTTAAAGAAAATTGTAAATATGTGGTCTTATTTAAGTTCAAGGTAAGTAGATTTCTCTGTAACCAAGTATTTATTTTATGGAGTCCAATCTCAGCATTACTGTACACTTCCTCCCATGTATCTCCATGGAAAATTATGGATGTATCATCAGCATAAGTGAAAATTTTTCCTTTTGTAAGAGATAATTGACACAAGTCATTTATGTAAATTAGAAACAAGCTGGGTCCCAATATACTGCCCTGGGGCACTCCATAAACAACAGGGGAATCTTTACTAACAGTGTTTCCTATTTTAACTTGCTGTGTACGATTGACCAGGAAGTCACTGAATATCATGTGAGCCTTTCCCCTTATGCCAATGCAATCCAGCTTGTCGATAAGCTCTGGGATCAAATGCCTTGGCAAGATCAAGGAAAACGCCCAGGCATTTCTTTTTAGTATCTAATTGGGTAATAACGTGTTCAGTCAAAGCACTGACGGCGTCTTCCGTGCTCCTGCCTGGCCTGAATCCAAATTGACAGTTTGATAAAATTTTATGGTGCTCCAAGTATTTAACAAGACGGTTATTTAGAGCTCTTTCAAGGATTTTTGAGAGTGTTGACAAAACTGAGATTGGCCTGTAATTAGCAACATTGTCTTGGCTCCCTCCTTTATGAACAGGTGTGATTAGAGATCTTTTAAGTACCGCAGGGAAAACCCCTTGTTTAAAACACATTTTAATAAGTTTTGTGAGAGGGTTAATAATTACATTTTTTGCAAGTTTAAGCAGTTTTGCTGGAATGAGATCCCAGCCGGTGGCACAATCAGTTTTGAGACTAAGTATTAAGGATTCTATTTCAGCTTCATCTGGAGGCAATAAAACTATGGATTGTAAAGCTCTTGGCATGGGAAAGCTGTGTATATTTAAATTTGTTCCATTATTTGTTATTGCTTTAGCCAATTGTTGACCAATCTTAGAAAAGTAGTCACTGACAACTTCAATATCATCAGAGGCCTTGTTTCCTGAGCTAATTAATTCATGAGCTGAGTTTGGCAGTTTTTTATAATTAACTATTGATTTAATTGCCGTCCATGTTTCCTTATTTGACTTTGCACACTGTAACAACGTCCTATCATATTTATGTCTCAGATTTCTTAATAGAGTATTACAAAAATTACGATATCGCTTGTATGAGATGAGTAGAACTTCGTTATTTGGATCATTCTGACTTTTTTTATGAAGACGGTCTCTATGGCGGATGCACCTTAAAAGACCTGGCGTTAGCCAAGGTTTAAGCGTTCTTTTTGATTTTTAAATGATCATTTTGAATGATTATTTTTTTATTACGTTCATTTGGATTTCATTTCATTTGCATTTTGTGGTATTAAATAGTTAGTAGTTTCCTCGTGTTGGTGTGGTGAAAAATTTTGTTTCACTCGGAGGCAATGTTTGTTTAACCCTCGTGCATTGAAACCCTCGCAACGCTCAAGATTCCACTTCTCGAATTCCACTTCTCTTCAATTTTGGACTCTTTCCCTTGCTCGGGTATCAATATTAGCACGAGCGGTTAAACAACAACTTTGCCCGCTTGTAAAACAAATAACTATTATTGCACCAGCAATTATACATTTTACATACATGTAAAACTACAAATAAATAAAAAGCTATCAGTCCGCGTCTCAGAAAACATAGTCGACGCACAGCAATATCATGGAAGCCATAGAAGCACCCTAAATGCGTTATATTAGCATTTTTTTTTTAATTATCCCGCTTTTGAATTTACGATCAAACTTTTACGAACTAACTGTATGAACTTATAATACGTGACTCAATCCAAAAATATAATAGTAAATCGTACTTAGTAAATTTTTTGTGCAGTTTTGATCTGTACCTATCACAATTTTATATACATGGTGGAAAAAAAATATGGGCCTTGAAAAGAAAGTGAAACTTAAGCTAGCTCATTTCACTTAAAGGAAACCTACTTTCATTTTTTCAAAAGAAACAACATTCATTCAAAGGTTTTTTTACAATCTGCTTGTCTAAAAATATACTTGTGTACTTAATATTCGATTTGATGGATATTTTGTGCGACAAACGAGTGTATCCTTTGAACATTAACATTATCTGTATCGGCTAACTAGCGGAATAAAATAGCGAGAGAATATTTTTTGGAATGTTTAGTCGGTTCGATTCCCGGGCGAGACAAAAAATAATACATTTTGTTTCTTTTTAATAATAAAAGAATGTTTCCCTTAAGTAAAATAAGCTAACTTAAGGTTTTAAGGCACTTTCCATCCAGGCCCCATTTTTTTTTTACATAGTATTTTCCATGCTAGCTTTGAGAAATAGGAAAGACAATACTCAACATCTCTGTAAAACCCATACTTTGTACGGTAATACAATACAAGCCACAAGGAAAACACAAACATACAATTATACAAAGCGAACATCGGTCATCGCCATTTTTATAATAATCTTAATTAGGAGAGCTGAGTCATAGGTGTTTCCCATTGTTCTTCGATCTAGGCAGAATGCCAGGCAAATGCTTCACAGAAATGACGTGGAATTTTCTGATGGAACATCTGACAGTAAATCATTTTGATAAAATTATTAAAAGTGAAGAAAATACATTTTGTACTTTGTCAAGTTCTTAGACCATCCCCAGTAGTTTCGGAGATAGAGGGCAGCAGACGGACAAACAGACACACGATTCTTCTTTTAAAGGTTATAGTAAGAACTTTTCTTAACCCGCAATTTAATTAAAATAAATATCGTCAATTTAGTCTATCCGTCGTTAAAAAAATGTTCGCCATGCATTTCTAATTTACCAGTTAGTTATTTATTAACGTTAATTCCATAAAAGCTGGTCAATGCTATGCAATTCGCCATAATACTCGTATTCGTAGGGGGAATCAATCAGATATAACGGTTATTTTATGAGTTATTAAAACTCGTGATTTATCCCACCTTGTTGATTACTGTACAGCCAGCCACAGTTAAGCCTATCAGAGATCGAACGACCTACCGCGAACATCGAAATTTCATCATCTGCCTCTGTATGGCATGGCTTTGCATATTCGAATTTCGAACGCGAGCGACAGAGAGGCAAATAGACCAACGTTTTTTTGGTCCCATACAAGCTCTTGATCCTCGATAGGATTGGCATATTTTTTTTTTGTCAAACTGACCTTTTTCTCGCAACCTTCAAAATCTATAAACGCCAATCTTCATTAATTTGAAATCGAAGGAAGGTCTTCTTCAGACCGTTTTCGCGTAGCAACACCGGATCTGGTAGCTGCTCTGAACGACCCAGAAAGAAAATCCACCCTATATATCTCCGTGACTGTACTTATAAATACAAACAAAGTCATAAACCTGTTACCCCAATTCGTAATAGATATTTAACCTAGAAACAAAGTAGAAGAGAAACCAATTAAATCGTAATTACTTTTGCAATCTGCACTAAGTCAGGGTCAAAATGTTTTTAATGTGATTTAATCTTGAATCTTATGCATTCGTAATCATCTCTAGTCTAGAATTTTGTCATAGCTCGCTAAGAGAGATTGGGATTGGCAAACAAATTCTAAAAATTGACGCAGGCACTAGCTTTTCGAAAGCTAATACCTTCTAAGTTGTAACCCAAGCAATCTTAGGCATTCGACACACTGGCACCGGCCCACCTCCAACGGACTAATGTCAAATCGGGCGCAGCGGCGGAAAGCGCCAAAAGTTTGAAACGTAATAAACATAAGAGCCTCGGTAGAGAGAGAGAGAGAGAGAGAGAGAGAGAGAGAGAGAGAGTATCATTTTGTACCATTTGGCGTTGAAACTCTAGCTCCATGGGGTCCCAGCGCGCACAATTTTTTTGCAGAAAAAGCGAAGCGTCTGGTTGACGTAACTGGTGACTGAAGAGCTGGCGGCTTCCTCGCACAAAGTATCAGCATTGCGATACATCGAGGAAATGCCGCTAGCATCCTTGGTACAGTGCCTCAAAAACCTATGTTAGATTTAAGCTAATTATAGTAATACCTTTGTATATATCTATTATGTAAATTATAAATGTATACGATTAAATAGACCCTTAGGTACAAACTTTTATCAACAAAAATGTGTGCTCAAGACGCAAGCTCTATTTCATTTTATTTCATATATTATATTTTTGTATTGCTAAATTTTAGCAGATCTATATAACCATAGACACATACTTGTTTGGTCACAAACATCGTACAAAGTACATTTGCAACCGGTTAAAGCATCCGACTAGTTTTTGGTCAAAACTACTCATCAATCAGTTTAAAAATCATATAAACATTGTATTAATTAGCTTATGTAACGTTTTAGATCTAGTAGTTAAGAGTATTTATTCACATCTTTTCGTAATTTGATGAGATGGTGTCAGAAGATTCGGGGAAGTTATTAACTATTAATATTGACGACCGGTTTGGCCTAGTGGGTAGTGACCCTGCCTACGAAGCTGATGGTCCCGGGTTCAAATCCTGGTAAGGGCATGTATTTGTGTGATGAGCATGGATATTTGTTCCTGAGTCATGGGTGTTTTCTATGTATTTAAGTATTTATATATTATATATATCGTTGTCTAAGTACCCTCAACACAAGCCTTATTGAGCTTACTGTGGGACTTAGTCAATTTGTGTAATAATGTCCTATAATATTTATTTATTTATTTATTTATTTATTTATTTATTTATTTATTTAATATACGTAACGTTATTGTATAACGTTTTGTTAAGGCGGATTTAGTCGAACAATGAGAGAAATACACTTAAAAATTGTCGCTAGCCATACGGACGAGATTTGCTTGTATATTCATATGAATAACCCGTCAAGGCGTCCTTATAGCAAGTGACAAAGTGGAAGGTTTTGCCCGCCACGGTCACACTTTGCGTAGGTCACAATGTTTTTAAATATACCTAATATACCGAAGAAATGACGTAACGAAGTCAAATATTTTCATATAATGAGACTGTTATACTGTACTGTTGAGAGTGTTAGTGGGTAGTGACCCTGCCTACGAAGCTGATGGTCCCGGGTTCAAATCCTGGTAAGGGCATTTATTCGTGTGATGAGCATGGATATTTGTTCCTGAGTCATGGGTGTTTTCTATGTATTTAAGTATTTATAAATATTTATATATTATATATATCGTTGTCTAAGTACCCTCAACACAAGCCTTATTGAGCTTACTGTGGGACTTAGTCAATTTGTGTAATAATGTCCTATATATATTTTTTTTTTTTTTGTTATAAGACCCTATATGTATGGCCATAATTTTTTTCTACACTACAAAAGTAATATAATTATTGCCCGTAGGCATTTTTTCCACACTGGTACGTTTGCTTTGCTCACCCTACATAGCAATATTTGTTTGTTAAGGACAAGAAAGGCAAGAAAATCCAGGGTTTAGGGCTAGACATACACTAGACATAACAAGCACTAAAAGCACGTTAGGCAAGGCGCCAGATTTCCTTCATTCCACGAAAGTACGTACAGATTGCTTTGGCAGAAATCGATACTCTGGAGTGGTCAGTGGGAGGATTGTATTAAAACTTCACGAGCATTTTCAGAAAAAGTGTAGAATACTTTTTTGAAAAACCATCAATTATTAGGTTATTTCTACTCAGGATAAAACACAAAATGTCTGTTTTCTGACGCATTGTCACACAGTGTTGGCAGAACGTTAATGCAATTGACCATAAACAATTACACATCAAAAAGGTTAATTAAAATTATCCATTAAAAATTGAAGGAAAATTAATTTACAATTACATTGAACATTAATTTGCATTAACATCAATTTATTTCTAACAATTATAAAGAATTACCCCCTTATTCAGAAACGTCTACTAAAGTTGACAAGCCGCTAATAATCGTTTGTCCCTTTCCGACGTATAGGTATGATGGAAAGGGACAAACGATTATTAGCGGCTTGTCAACTTTAGTAGACGTTTATCAATAAGGGGGTTACCGATTATTGCTTCCCAAACCATTAAAAAATTAAATATGTAAATTGTTAATGAAAATTAAAAATGTGATTGATAATTAATAATTAACGAGGATAAATATCGTAATTTAAAACTGTGACATATCAATGTCATTTCGAACATCGATCGTCCCAGATAGTACCTACTTACGTTTAGTAGCAAATTTAGGAACTTGTATGTACTAAACATTAATCAATATGCAAACAGGCCCTAAGGCGTACACGCTCGTAAGGGCCTTATAAAATAAAAAATAATTATTGATTATCTTCGAAAGTCTTTGAGAAAGTTACTTAATTTAAGCTCAGGGATACAACCTTGAAATTAATGGAAATCAAACAAAAATACGCTGTATATGTGAAGTTTCATCTCAATCGAATAATGGGAAGTGAGTTTAACAGCTTGCAAGATTTGTGTCGCACAAACATTGCAAGTATAAAAGCTTGTAAAATGGCAAATATCTGCGAATTTACCAGGGGCATGGGCATGGTTACACCACTACATTGAAGACAGTCAGGTACACTTAAGCGCTATTTGACAATTTGTTTAACACATTGACATATATCTAAGGACAGGCCTTACGGGCACTTAGAATGGTCAGACGGTGTCACTCACAAATTCGGACCAATCGCGCGCGCGGCGCGTGTTGCCAACTCATCAACCAAAATCGTTGTGGCGTTAGACTGCACGATTGGCTCGAATTCGTGTACGTGACACCGCTGTACTGGCCCCATTCTTATTGCCCGTAAGGCCCGTCCTTAGATATAAGTCAATGGTTTAACAGTTACAGTCCACTAGGTCGAGACGCGTGTGCGGACCAATTTTACGCCAAATTGCCCAATTTGGGGACAAGTAACTATGTCTGCTAATGGTTTTCAGTGGTTAGGTGAAGTCAAAGAATATAACGATATTTTTAGCGATAAGTCCGCCTGTTTTTACCTACTCACTCATGTCCTGTCTTGTTTGTAACATGTATTTTTCTTAGTAATGGACAATAAAGTTATTTATAATATGAATATAAAAGTAAAATATAAAAACACTTACAAAACAATACATATAAACACATTATAAAAAACCTAACCTAGTGTGCCGCCAGCAGCGGGGCTGGGCCCAAGCTGCCGGTGGTCAGGGCCGCAGAGAGATGAACCGCCAGACTATCCGCGCCGTGTCCAAGATCACCGCCTTCTGCATCTGAACCTTGATTTTATTTTTATTTATTTATTTAAACTGTATTGCACAGTAAAAAATATACAGTGACAAGAGGCGGACTTAATGCCACGCGGCATTCTCTACCAGTCAACATTTAGGCCAAACAGAGAAGCATAGTTGGTGCAGGGTATGTAAAGAACACTAAGACTTAACGCTTAAAATTAATAGGCACAAATATAAATGTAATATGAAGATAAAATAAACACGTATAACAATAATAATAATATAAAACCACCACCTTATTATAATTTCCGTACCATTTCGTCACAGTGACTATCAATGTTATGGAAGGTAGAGGCAAGGAACAGAATCTCCTTAGGCAGAACTGTTGCAAAAGTGTCCAGCTGTCAGCTATAAATAATAGTTCCAAATCTCTCCAGAGTAGCGCTAGAATAGCTAAGAACCTAGGCGTTATTGACGGAGTGAAGTGCGCTGTCTATGATTAGATTTTTTTCTCAAGTATTCTAGGCTTGGAAGATTTGAAAACTGGAGGCGCCTTGACTGTAATTTTCTGTACAAAACAGTGTGCCGATTATTGCGGGGGAGGGGCACGTCAAATGTCCATACATAACGTAACGTAAAATTTCTACGTAACGTATAAATAGCCGTGTCAGGTAAACGTCAGTCCATACAATACATATAACCATTGGCCGAGCTTTTCGACAGAGGGTTATGTTCTTAAAGTCGTCTCCAGTTGTTAAATCATCCAGTATTGTAGCGCCACCGATTTATGTTTTTTTTTTCACCACACCAACTGGTAAAGGCCCTCTTGATTGTTCAAAAACGAATGAGAAAGTTGCATTTTATCCACATGTGGGGCAAAGTAATCAGATGCAAATTTTGAGTCGTATCCTTATGTTATCTGATAGAATTGACTTTCAAATGATGATTTTAGATGATAAATACTTAATTACGTCCATTTGGATTTGATTGTTTTTTTTTTTTTTTTGGAAACACACAGAAATTTGAGGGGGTTATCTCAGCAGCTGTAACCTTACCACTAGCTTGTCACCGACATATCCGCTTGCGTGTCCGTACTTACTATGCATCTCGCTCGTACTGGCATATTATTGCGAGCGAGGTGTATAGAAAGTATACGCAAACGTTAGCGAATATGTCAGCGTCAGTTCAGTGACAAGGTCGTGGTAGCCGTACTTTACATTGGAGTGCCACAACAATATCACTGGTTTCCGCTGCACTCCCAACAGTCCCAACCTTGCCGCTAAAATTAGCCAAAGCTAATGCTGTGCATTTAACCAAAGTATACCTAGCATACCTTAGTTCATGGACTTCATGGTAGATAAATAGATAGACAAATAATCTGTTTATTTGTTTTCCACAATACACACAGAAAATACAAAATCAAACAAACGAAACAGCTATGGCAGCATGGTTCCATTTTTATCACTTGTCACTATGTTCGTCACTTTCACGCTTACATACTTGTTAGAACGTGACAGGCATGGTGACAAATGATAAAGAGCCGACCATCTTAGCCCTACAGATTTTAACAAAATAGAAATAGAAGTGTGACTGTCATTAAAAGAAACATAACTTATGGCTCCTTAAGCTTATTAAGCTCCTTAGAGCTTAATACACTCGCGTGCAAAAGTATTGCATCACTTTGCATTTTTTCAACTGCACCCAATAATTTTGTAAACCGGTTATTTTCGATTAATTATTTTAATGGGATCATGTCCCTTGAAGTTTTAGCTTTACGAAAAGTTAAAAAACATGGAAAACGGCCCAGTATTTTTCAAATTATCGGCATTTTCCCGATTTGTGAGCGGTTTCGCGTTATCACGCGCACGAGTTGCGCTACCCTTGACCCCTATAAAATGGGGGGTAGAGGAGGGGTTGTTATCAGTCACTTATCAAAAGTTGACCGGTACACATCTCCGCATATTTTCCCGTGAAGAAGACCTGTGAAAAATGGAAACCACTGAAGCTGAAGTCCGCCAAGTCGTCCAGCTCCTGCAAGAGGGGCGTAGCCAACGTTCAGTAGCTGCCACGCTGAATTTAAGTCAATCAACAGTTTGCCGAGTTTACCAGAGGTTCCAACGGACTGGATCCTTTACTTCAAGACCAAGAAGCGGCCGCAAAAAGTGTACATCAGAGAGGGACGACCGCTTCATTGTCACAACATCTCTCCGAGATCGACACCTGAAAAGCGTTGCCATCCAGCAGCGTCTGCGTGAGATACGAGGAGTGGCTGCCAGTGAGTGGACAATAAGAAGAAGACTCAAGAAAGCGAACGTGACACCCAGGAGGCCTGCAGCGGGGCCCAGATTGCTGGCGCGACACCGTACAGCCCGAAGAGAGTTTGCAGAAAATCATATGGACTGGACCATTGAGCAATGGACCCCAGTTCTCTTCTCGGACGAGTGCAGAATATGTTTGAATGGATGTGACCGAAGAGGAAGAGTCTACAGAAGGCCAGAAGAACGGTTCGCCCAATGTTGCTTCTCCGAAAGGGTCGCCTATTGCAGTGGATCCGTGATGTTCTGGGGCGGCGTTTCCTACGACACGCGAACAGAGCTGGTTTTCGTGCCTGGCGGGGGCCGTGGCGGTGGATTGACCGCTGCAAAATACATTACTGACATCCTGGAGGAACATGTTGTTCCTTATGCCGGTATTTTTGATGAGGGGTTCATCCTAATGCAGGATAATGCCCCGTGTCATACCGCTAGGGCCACCGCAGCCTACCTTCTCGAAGTGGGCATAGACACCATGGACTGGCCAGCGATGAGCCCGGACCTTAACCCCATTGAACACGTGTGGGACTACCTGAAAAGGAGGATTCGGAAGCGGAATCCTGCCCCGGCCAATGTTGAGGAGCTGAAGGGAGCCTTGCTGGAGGAGTGGGACGCTATTCCACAAGATTTCATTAGAAAATTAATTAGGTCTATGAAAAACCGCTTGATTTGTGTGAGGAGGGCTAGGGGTGGCAACACCAGGTATTAATTTAATAATAATAATTTATTTTGTATTAAATAAATGACTTTTATTCTTAACTTTCCTAAATTTATTTCTCGACCAATATGTCGCTACTTTCAGTTTCTGATTTTTCTCAGTCTTCAGATTTGAAATTTCATTAAATTTCCCAATTTTCTAATGCGTTAGATTATAAGCTTTCAGTTGATACCAAAATTTTCAGAATCGGCTCTAGAATTACAAAGATATTGGGTGCAGTTGAAAAAATGCAAAGTGATGCAATACTTTTGCACGCGAGTGTAAGTTTTTGGTAAAAAAAAAAAGCATTTTTTGTACCAAAACCCAAACAAAATTAGTTTGCGCTGTTTTATCACAGAGTTCCCATTGCCACTTCCTGTCTCCTTCATCAGATCAGCTCCATGTCATCATAATATTGCATTGTCATCCGATTTACATATGTATGCAAAATTTCAGCTCAATCGGAAATCGGGAAGTGGGTCAAATTTAGCTTCCAACATTTGACATCGTGAAGCCAAAAGATTAAAATTAAACCCTTATAGTTGAACACACCAACACCCATGAACTCAGTCAGTTATAGGAAGTACTTACATCAAAACACTACACTTGCAAAACCCGTAAATCATATAAATGTTTATGGTTCGATAGAGTATACCGGATAATATCAATGGGATCCTGCACTCCCAAGTCCCAACCTTGTGCGTTGCGGCTAAAATTAGCTGTTAATTAAACACATATAGCTTGGTTAACGGGGCCGTGGCAAGTACGCAAGGTTAGGCTGCATTACCACTCTCTCCTGAGGTACACAGAGCAGGGATGTCACGAATATCGCATTCTTCACATTCGCGAATGTGAATGCGAATCCGAATGTCCAGGATGCGAATGTCCGAATGCGAATACGGATGTTAGGGAATATGTAGTTGTTATTATCATTCCATCCTGTGGGAACTAGCCACAGACTGGATCCCACAGAATGGATGTCCCACAGGAAGACCAAAACGGAGATGGCGGGGCGACCTTGATGCATTTTGTAAAGAGTGGCGGGAGTGTGCATTGGATAGGACCAAATGGAGATAAAGAGCCTTTGCCCAGCAGTGAGACACTCTATAGGGCTGAAAAAATTATATCATTCCTCATTAGAAAAAATCGGTTAGTACATAAAACACAGTTACCTTAGAACGGGATGTTATAAATTGTTGAAAAATGCTGTATACTGGGCAAAATGCATTACCTGAAAACAGTTTACGAGCACTGCCCATACGAGATAGGACAATTTCGCAAACACAATACATTCGCTTCATTTGATGCGAATCCGAATGTTTAAAATGATGCGAATATTCGTGACATACAGAGACGTGCGAGTCAAGCTATTTGATTTTACATCGATGTGAAAGCTGCCAAATGGCACAGAAATATAATTCTTTGACCATACGATACCATACCATTTCATAGTGACGGCCAAAGTGACCAACTATATCAGAACACATCCTTATTTCTATAGTAGACTCTATGCGGAAGGGGAAAAGTCATACAATGTATTGGCTCCCTTAAATTCCACGACTCTTCTCTTTTCGCACAGACTAACAAAGGTGTGCTGCGATATATTTGGCCGTCACTATCTATTTGACTTATTGTATGGTCAAGGAAATCGATTTCTGTGGTATTTAGCGGCTTTCATATACCGTGGCAAGGTACGAAATGGTACAGAAATCAAATATATACATATTTGATGCTGACAGTGAATAGGTAAAACTTGCATATCTTCAAAGCTAGATAGAACGTCCATGATGGCAATGTGTACAGACAAACTCCAATCGAAAAGCCATAATATATCAGGATAACAGATGTGAACGAAGTCACTTGATCATTCTCATACATTAATTTAAGTTTCCATTGGCGTTTTCTATAGACAATTGACACTTGGCTAAACCCACTGTTCCAAGGTAAATTGTGTTGGAAAATCGAAGAAGAAATACGCATGTTTATTGTTTACAAATTGCTCGTCATCCCAAACAATTGGTACAATAAGAACCCTTGCCCTCATAACACACTTCTTTCACGCTTCATCAACCACCAACCACCACATAGAATCCGCATAACACGCCGTACATGATGGTACATTCGCCATCATATATATCGAAGCGCCCAAGGCGCTCATAAATTTCTGAACACGCCTCTATTGTCAAGGCGTAAGAGTGAGTGTTCAGATATTTTTGAGCACCACGGCCGGTCCGATATATCTGATGGCGACTGTACTCGAAAATAACAATGATCAATAATTGAAACCTTAAAACCTATACCGAACATGTTACCAGATTAGAAGATTATTAAATGAAGGAAATTATACGCAAGTAGTACAGTCAGCATCAAAAGTAGCGGATCAAATAACGTTTCAAAAGTGATGTCTTTAATATAGAACAACAAAGACTGTAAAAGATATACTTTTAAGCGCGAATTTTAGAAATTTATCTATATTTGGAAAAGTTATTATATAAGATTTAGTTCCAGTAACTGAATGAGTTTGATAGTGCCACGATTTGCGAATACTCGATTATCTGAAACGATTTTGTCACCCCCATAATTCTGATATATCTCAAACTGCGATGACTGATTTATGCGATATTCAAATTGTGAAAATTATTCTAATGTCGCAGAAGATTTTTTCCATTTGTGGATATTTAGATACTATTTATACATATTACAGGAAAAGTGTAGAGAGCAGAACACACCTCTGTTTGTAGCCTTCGTAGATCTCAATAAGGCTTTTGACACTGTCAGCAGAGAGGGACTATATAGGGCACTTGAGAATATTGGATGTCCACCTAAACTTTTCCATCTAGTCAAATCCTTTCATGATGACATGAAAGGCACTGTGGTTTATGACAGCAAAATATCCCAGCAATTTGAAATGAGGAGGGGTGTACGCCAAGGCTGCGTTTTGGCACCCACACTGTTTGGTATTTTCTTTTCACTACTTTTAAAGGCTGCTTTTAGTAATAACCAACAGGGGGTGCATTTGCATACAAGAAACGACGGGAAGTTATACAACATCTCTCTCCTCAAATCAGCAAAACACCGCGAGGACTTCTTCGTCGACAGTCTCTTGTTTGCTGACGATGCGGCTTTTGTGGCAAACTCTGCAGCTGATTTACAAAACATCATGGACAGGTTTTCCCGGGCATGCACTTTGTTCTCTATGTCCATCAATGCCAAAAAGACAGTCGTATTAGTGCAGGGCAGTGCGGAAACACCCAGAATACTGGTGGATGGCACCGCTCTGGAAGTCGTCAATAAGTTCTGCTACCTTGGGTCGACTGTGTCAAACAATCTCTCGCTTGATGCAGAGATCGATATTCGTATTGGCAAAGCAGCGACCATGTTCGGGAGACTACGTTCAAGGGTATGGTGTAACAAACACCTCACTGTTAGAACCAAGATGATAGTATACCAGACTTGCGTTCTAAGTATACTCTTGTACGGAGCAGAAACCTGGACGACGTATGCAAAACAGGAACGACGGCTCAACACTTTTCACATGCGCTGTCTACGCAACATTTTAGGCATAACTTGGCAGGACAAAGTGACAAATCAGAGGGTTCTTGAAAAAGCGCAGCTGCCCAGTCTTGCCGCTCTTCTCAAACAGAGACGCTTGCGGTGGCTGGGGCATGTGCACCGGATGGAATCCTCTAGAATACCTCGACGTGTCTTGCTTGGTGCAGTTGCGTATGCTAAAAGGAACGTTGGAAGACCGATGCTGCGCTTTAAAGACTGTGTTAAGCGAGACATGTCAGCATTTGAAATCGACCACCATGCCTGGGAAACTTTAGCTGAAGACCGTGATGGATGGCGCAAGCGTGTTGTGGAGGGGAGAAAGCTATGCGACCAAGCCTGGTTTACTACGTTAGATAGCAGAAGGTGTCGCAGAAAGCAAATCGGGACTGGAACCTCAGGTGGTATGAGCTTTTTCTGCCAAAAATGTGAGAGGTCGTGCCGCTCACGCATCGGCGTCCACAGTCACCAAACCCGCTGTCTAAACAGCAATGCTTAAATCGTCTGCAATAGACGCAAAGGCCCGTGATGATGATGAGATACTATTTAGAATCCTCAAGTAATATTACTTAGGATCTTCTTATAGGTTATGTCTTCGCCTTCTCCGACGCTCCGGTGCCTGATTTTCCGGTCCGATTTGTGCACCTTGCTGATATAACAACGTTTAGACAAGCATCAAGTGTATCAAACATGAATACTCACCAAGTTGTATGGAGCCCATAATCTGCGAGGATTGGATCTTCTTGTAGGTGATCTCTCCTCCCTCTCCGACGCGCCGGTGCCCGATTTTCCGGTCTGATTTGTGCACCTTGCTGATAGCACCCAGGGGGCCCACCGCCGGCTGTTGACAAGAATTATTTTAGTAAAAATATAATCATTAAATGGTATCCAAAATTATGGAGTTCATAAGGTCTAAAGCCACTTTAGAAGGTTCAAGAACTTGTATGTGATTTACATCATTGCGGTATTTGGTCGATCGTCTGAATTCATTGTTGTACTGTGTGGTTAGCATTGTATTGAATATTGCAAGCAAGTTCTTGAACTGTCTCAATGGGGCTTCAGTTGTGTTTGATCTATATGCACTCTACGCTTTCACTTAAGTTATTGGGCACCGTTTCAAAGTTTCTGTCACCAGCGATATTCTAGAAAAGTATACCGATCAATTTTCCTGTTGCCTATTTCGGACCAAAGGGTTAACTAGAGAGAGCTTTTCAACATTTTCAACCGCCTAATTAAAAAAATATCTCTACATGTTGGGATCTCTTTAGAATAACCGGGAATATAATGAAAAAGTAAAGAGATGTTTTGTTAAAAACTCGTCCAAATAAATTAGGCATATCTAGGAAACGACTACATGTATTTTCAAGATAAATAACAACATTAACAACGCACAAAGAGCATTAAAAGATTCGAATCAATATTTTTTCAATAAGTCTTTCATCAATACATATGATAGCTTCACCAGAAAATGAGCATTGGCATCGAAAGAAACAAATTTAAATTTGTCTTCAAGGAAAATCAAAAGGAAAATCTGCTGTATTATCCTTCATTGAAACTTCTTTATTTATTTTCATATCCTCAAAAATAGAAATAATAATCCCGGTAGTGTATAAAGACACGAAAACGTGACGTTTTGTTTATTATCATTGGCTTGTATATATGAACATCTTTGTTTTAATTTTAACTAGGTCACTTGCACAACTGAGAGTTGATGTATAGCAGTGAATCATCACGTCAGTGATAATATAATGACGCCACTGGTCATCATTATGAATTTAGGACTTTTAATTTCCGTTTCATTTTTATATTTCTGACAACAAAATCAACAAATCAATGGAAAGATGGTTGAATGAAGGTACGAAACCGGTCCAGGTTACATTGATCTAAATTCTGGTTCTAAAAAATGGTTCTTAATTATACAAATTCTCTTATTTCTATAATAATATATATGATTTTCTATATTAAGATTATGATATATTTAATTGTTACTGCAAAAAGTGCGTCAACGCTTAAAACTAGACTTCGAAATTGGTTCCTTGAGCAGACGTTCTATGACCACAAAGAGTTGTTTATAAGTAAACCTATGTCATAGCATAAGAATAATATTAAGTAATACCTACATATTGTAGTACCTATTTGACATGTAATTTTATATTATTAATAAAAGATGATTATGATATTTGATCATACATCTCTCTCATACTAAATATGTAATTCGCGAACGTACGTGTGCCCAGTTCTGGGATCTAAACTAAGTGTTTCTACCTAGGAGAGCGCAATGGCACCGATAACTTTTAGATCTCATGTGAAATTCTAGATTTTCGCAAGATCAACGAAAACAAATTATTTACATTAGAGGCCCGTTTTCATTGCTCTTCGGTATAACAATAATTATAGTCTGTGCGAAAAAAGAAGAGTCGTGAAATGTTAGGGAACCCATAGATGGTATAGTTCGTGTCACCCACGATGACGCGCAGATTTGTCAAATCTAGCCTTTAAATTAAATTAAATTAAATAAACATTTATTTCAGAATTAAATTTCCATATTATATTAGTAACTTATTACCTAATATACTAAACCTATATTAATAACTATTTTATTTTATAATTTAGTACACTAGATTGATTATTATGGGCATGTAGGCTACTCCAGTACTGCCAGAAAGCGCCATCTACCCTGTCCGTGACTGTGGTAAGGAGACTGTTGGCGCTACCGAGCAGGCGCCGCACCAGCGACACCACCCGCTTGCGCATGATGGCGTGGAAGCCGTCGGTGCGCGCCTCCGCGAACATACCGCTAGAGCTGCAATAGCGCGGCAGCCCCAACAGCATCCTAAAAACATTATTATATATTGCGCGCGCAGGGCGCTGTAAGTTTTTTGAGTAAAGTTGATCCATAGGCTGCTGTTTAATAACATGACATTACTCGTCAAGGCAGGCGTCGTCGTGTCTATACATTCTACGACTCTTTCCGCACAGAGTCCAGAAAGCGAATGGAGTTTGAGCAATTTTCGTTAAGTGTTCTTCGTTTTGTATGGTATGGGAACTCTCGTCTCGACTGAAATTCCGTAAGAAACGGAAAACGTCTTTCGAGTTTCTTAAAAGTTAGGTACTTAATTTAATACAGAACCCCTAGTGTAAATTTATTCGATACCGTGACGTGACATACGCGTTTGCTTTAAGTCTCATTTTGTATGGGATTTAGAAAAAGCGCGCCAAGCGGGACGTTTTGGATGAGACATACATACAAAATGAGACTTAACGCAAACGCGTACGTCACGTTTCGCTATCGAATAAATTTACACTAGGGGTACAGATTAAACAGCTGGGTAAAACTTTAACTTACAGTGATATGTGATCCATATATGCACCGAGACACTACCTATTGTGCCTCTGTGCTAAACACGAAAAAACTGAACAAATATGTATCTTGATTCCCAATTAGACATGATTTTGAAACCCTCGTCGTTAGGCTGCGTTTCCACCAGAGATGTGCGAAGATGCGTAGCGAGGGATGTGTATCGCTACACGCTGAGCGTCCTCCTGCGCCTGAGCGTGCGAGCGGGCATCCTCGCACATCTCTGGTGGAAACGCAGCCTTTTAGATTGAGAACTTTAAGGTCTACTGTTGGCGGTTGGTAAGAAGTCTTTATGGTCAGCTACGGAGGAACTGACTGGCTGCACGAAGTTGATTGGTGTTATGTTAAATAAGTAGAAATATAATCAAGTCTTTTGTACCAAAACTCATCTACCTTCTACTAAAAGACTTTATAGTCTGTATTGAGTACTTATTTCTATCTATCTATTGTATGTATCGTCGTCTAGTATCCAAAATGCAAGCCTTATTGAGTTTACTATGGGGCTAGGTCGAATTTCGCAAGACTGTCCCAAAATATTTATTTAAAATAATCGTGAAACTTCTTTACCAACCGCCTGAGATAACTGTTAGACCTATAGAAGTATAAACTTGTATCCATTCTATACACAACTAATACACAGACTTTAGGCACTCCTTAAGCTTTTCACTAAACATCATTTGTACCGCTAGTCTTAACTTTACCAAGTTCGACGCGTTACTACAACAATACGATAGTTAAGTCTATTTCGGGTAGTACCATGAATACTTTAACATGTAACCCACAAAACCAACACGCTTATTCAAGTTATTCATGTGATCAATAAGTCAATCGACTTTGTAACATTGGTTTCATCAGGGCGCGTTCACACTATCGGTGAAGGGCACAGCCGACTGTGTGAATATGCCGTTATATTGCATAAGGTCAGTCGAGACACCAGTACCATAAACCATAAATAAAAGATTTTTTTCTTAAACGTTGACAACGCACTTTCAAGTCTTGCAACCCCTCTGGCGTTGCAGGTGTCCATGGGCGAAGGTAGTTGCTTCCGATTCGTCTGCACATTTTCCTTCATATTATAAAAAACATACTCTTCTTCCTTGTCGTATCCTCATGGCTGAGGCACGTGACGACTGTGGACACTCTTCACCAGTGCTCTCCAAGCCGTTCTATCTTGGGCCTAGTGTATGCTAGCCTGCAATGTGGTTTTGTCTCTTGACGTTATTCTGTCCGCCCAACGCTTGGCCATACCTCCATCCCTACGCTTCCTTGGCATACGGCCAGTGATTATGAGCTTTCCAGGCTATCTGGAGCTGTCCTGCTCAAATGGCCGAAGAAACCAAGTACACGTTGGGTGCAAACAGTGGAGAGCCTCGTTTTAATGTTAAGTTCGTCGAGAATAAAATGAATTTGTGCGGCGTTCAGTCCACGAGATCTGGAGCATTCTCCGCCAGAACCACATCTCGAACGCTTCTATCCTACGACGGGTTTCGATTTTAATGGTCCAGGTTTAGGGCGCGTACAGAAAGATCGAGAAAACAAGGGTCCGCATTAGTCTGATATTTATTTCGCGGTTTATGCTTCTGTTCTCCCATATTTTCCCGAGACGTGTCAATGAGCTTCGAAAAAAACATACTACACATGTTTATGATAATGTCAGTAAACAGTGCCTAAATGTAGCCTCATAAAAATAACATTTTCCAACGCAATCCTTATCAGTGTTATCAAGCGAGAGGGACGGCAAACGTCACAATCACGGTCATATTTGTTGTGTGAGTCACTCATCTCGAATATCTCGATTCATGTTTTAACTTTTTGATACATTCTTGTTCATCAATGATGTTCAAGGTCATCACTACACCTTATAAATCATGTGTGTTTGTTCGCGATAAACTCAAAAACTACTGAACGGATTTTCAATCGGTTTTCACGTTTTAATAGAGTGATATTTGTTAAGGTTAACCCGTGCGAAGCCGGGGCGGGTCGCCAGTATCTTAATAAATGCTTGGCATTGCTGTTCTTTTTATAAGAGTCAAAATATGTCATATATTTATATTTCATACAAGCTAATTTTGGCAAACTAGTCACTTCGACAGATCGTTCGGTGGTCAAATCCCCGAACATCTCATTTAATTATCACGAATTTTTAAGCGCGTCTCATTTAATTATCATGAATTTTGTCTAACAGAATTAATGTTTTTTGAAGTCTTAATATAATCTGACATTACCTTGAGGAACGGAGTATAATTTTCTCGGCTACGATATTTTTTGTCTTTTGAATTTCAGTTTAAAATAATCTAACAGCAAACAAACAAGACACGTAACATGACGATACCTAGGTACTTTAAAGACTTCAAACACTAATGAGTGAGCTTATAAACACAAGTAGGGCGCCCTTTTTTCCATTTTGGCTACGGAACCCTAAAACTGCTGAACAGATTATGATTTACACCTAAACACCGATAGATTATAATCTGAAAGGGGATATAGGATACTTTTTATCCCGGAATTTACACCCTAAGGCATGACGGAGACGTAGTGTGGCCACGTTAGGGGCAGGCCACACTGGTGCGTTGCGTAATTAATGTGGCATATCATAAAAAATATATATAAAATGACGTAGCGTCGACGCTGCGTGTACGCCTGCGACGAAAAAACGCGACGCAACGCACCAGTGTGGCTTCAGACTTACTCGTCATCGGCCGCCATACTGCCGCTCTGCATACTTCCCTCACTACTTCCCATGCCACTCGTCGAGTGGGCGGCTGCGCTGTAATGTAATACTACAGCCACACTACACTATGCTCCTCGCTCTGCCGCGATGTTGCCCACTCCGGCCACAGTCTGCCCTACTCGCGCGATTAATCGCGACGCTCCATACTTCATATTGCCGGTCCTTAGACTCGCGTCTAAAAGCCCACAAAACCGGGAACGGTGGGCATGACGAGTAACGAGACGTGTCTGTGAACCTAGCATATCAAGTGTTAGCATCTCAAGTTTTCTTGAGAGTTCTAGTAGCATCCCTAATAGTTCTATAGTTCTAGGTAGTTTTTTTTAATAGTTCTACTTATTTACGCGAAAAAAATGAAAATTGAAAATGAGATGCTAACTTCCCATTTTGACACACTAGCATCCCAGCCGTTATCCACTCCACAGCCTCAAAATAGCATTTAAATGGAAGCTAGTAACATTTCTAGGCGATCTATAATGAGTTCTAGTCAAAACTGTAAAAAAATTTTTTTTCATATATGTATGGGATACGAACATCAAAAAAATTTGTAGGTTTCTTCTAACTAAAACTAAGTTCGAGCTGAAATCCAAAGTTTGACAGCCAGCATCTCATGAGTTCTGGATAGCCAGCTCCCTAGTGCATTAGAATACATACAGTTCTATCTTCTAGAACGAAATTTGACAGAGTTTTGATAGAAATTGTCCGAAAATAGTCTTGAAATCCAGTAAATGCTAAGTTCTGAGCATCGCATCCCAGCCGATGCAGATCTGATACCCAGCATCTCAGCAGTTCTAGATATCCCGCTCCCTAGTGCATTAGAAAACACACAGTTTTATCTTCTAGAATGAAAATTGAAAAGTTCCGAAGGATTTTTGTTCGAAATAGTCTAAAAATCGAGTAAATGTTAAGTTTTGAGCTAGCATCCCAGCCCATCCAGGTCTGATACCTGGCATCAAACCAGTTATAGATAGCCAGCTCCCTAGTGCATTAGAATACATACAGTTCTATCTTCTAGAACGAAATTTGACGGAGTTTTGATGGAAATTGTCTGAAAATAGTCTTGAAATCCAGTAAATGCTAAGTTCCGAGCATCGCATCCCACCCGATGCAAAACTGATACCCAGCATCTCAGCAGTTCTGGATAGCCCACTCCCTAGTGCATTAGAAGACATACAGGTTTATCTTCTAAAATGAAAATTGAAAAAGTTCTGAAGGATTTTTGTTCGAAATAGTCTAAAAATCGAGTAAATATTAACTTTTGAGGTAGCATCCCAGCGAAAGCTGGTCTGATACATAGCATCTCAGGAGTTCTAGATAGACAGCTTCCTAGTGCACTAGAATATACAGAGTTTTATCTTCTAGAACGAAATTTCACCGTTTTTTGACAGACTTAGTCCGATACTTGAAATTCGTGAAATTGCTAAGTTCTGGGCTTAGCATCCCAGCGAATGCAAGTCTAATACCCAGAATCTCAGCAGTTTTGGATAGCTAGCTCCCCAGTTAATTAGCATCCACACAGTTCTATCTTCTAGAATGAAATTTAGCAGAGTTTTGATAGACTATGTCCGAAAATAGAATCGATATCGAGATATTGCAAAGTTCTGAGCTTAGCATCCCAGCCAATGCAGGTCTGGTACCCGGCATCTCAGCAGTTCTGGATAGCCAACTCCCTAGTGAACTAAAATACACACAGTTCTATCTTCTAGAACTAACTTTGGCAGAGTTTTGAAAGACTATGTCCGATAATGGTATCGAAATAGATGTAATGCTAAGTTCTGAGCTTAGCATCCCAGCGAAAGCTGGTCTGATACCTAGCATCTCAGAAGTTCTAGATAGACAGCTTCCTAGTGCACTAGAATACACACAGTTTTATCTTCTAGAACGAAATTTGGCAGAGTTTTGATGGATTATGTCCGAAAATAGTATCGATATCGAGCTATTGCAAAGTTTTGAGCTTAGCATCCCAGCCAATGCAGGTCTGATACCCGGCATCTCAGGAGTTCTGGATATCCAACTCCTTAGTGAACCAAAATACACACAGTTCTATCTTCTAGAACTAATTTTGGCAGAGTTTTAATAGATTATGTCCGAAAATAGTATCGATATCGAGATATTGCTAAGTTCTGAGCTTAGCATCCCAGCGAAAGCTGGTCTGATACCTAGCATCTCAAGAGTTCTAAATAGCCAGCTTCCTAGTGCACTAGAATATACAGAGTTTTATCTTCTAGAACGAAATTTCACCGTGTTTTGACAGACTTAGTCCGATACTACTCTGAAATTCGTGAAATTGCTAAGTTCTGGGCTTAGCATCCCAGAGAATGCATGTCTAATACCCAGGATCTCAGCAGTTCTAGATAGCTAGCTCCCTAGTACGTTACTCTCCACACAGTTCTGTCTTCTAGAACGAAATTTGGCAGTTTTGATAGACTATGTCCGAAAATAGTATCGATATCGAGATATTGCAAAGTTCTGAGCTAAGCATCCCAGCCAATGCAGGTCTGGTACGCGGCATCTCAGCAGTTCTGGATAGCCAACTCCCTAGTGAACTAAAATACACACAGTTCTATCTTCTAGAACTAACTTTGACAGAGTTTTGAAAGACTATGTCCGATAATGGTATCGAAATCGATGTAATGCTAAGTTCTGAGCTTAGCATCCCAGCGAAACCTGGTCTGATACCTAGCATCTCAAGAGTTCTAGATAGCCAGCTTCTTAGTGCACTTGAATACACACAGTTCTATCTTCTAGAACGAAATTTCACCGTGTTTTGACAGACATAGTCCGATACTACTCTGAAATTCGTGAAATTGCTAAGTTCTGGGCTTAGCATCCCAGCGAATGCAAGTCAAATACCCAGAACCTTAGCAGTTCTAGATAGTCAACTCCCTAATACATTAGCACCCACACAGTTCTGTCTTCTAGAATGAAATTTGGCAGAGTTTTGATAGACTATGTCCGAAAATAGTATCGATATCAAGATATTGCAAAGTTCTGAGCTTAGCATCCCAGCCAATGCAGGTCTGGTACCTGGCATCTCAGCAGTTCTGGATAGCCAGCTCCTTAGTGAACTAAAATACACACAGTTCTATCTTCTAGATCTAAATTTGGTAGAGTTTTGAAAGACTATATCTGAAAATGGTACAGAAATCGAGGTAATGCTAAGTTCTGAGCTTAGCATCCCAGCGAAAGCTGGTCTGATATCTAACATCTCAAGAGTTCTAGATAGCCAGCTTCCTAAAGCACTTGAATACACACAGTTCTGTCTTCTAGAACCAAATTTGGCAGAGTTTTGATATACTATGTCCGAAAATAGTATCGATATCGAGATATTGCAAAGTTCTGAGCTTAGCATCCCAGCCAATGCAGGTCTGATACCTAACATCTCAGCAGTTTTAGATAGCCAGCTTCCTAGTGCACTAGAATACTTACAGTTTTACCTTCTAGAACGAAATTTCACCGTGTTTTGACAGATTTAGTCCAAAACTACTCGGAAAATCGTGAAATTGCCAAGTTTTGAGCTAGCTTTCCATCCAAAGCTGGTCTGATACTCAGTATCTCAGCAGTTCTAGATCGCCAACTTTCTAGTGTACTAGAACACACATAGTTTTATCTTCTAGAACGAAATTTCATCGAGTTTTGACAGACTAAGTTCGAAACTACTCTGAAATTCGTGAAATTGTAAAGTGATACCTAACATCCATAATGATAATAGCCAGCTCTCTAGTGCACTAGAATCCGTAAAGTTCTGTTTTCTAGAATGAAATTTCGCAGAGTTTCGACACACTATGTCCGAAAATAGTATCGTTTTGGAGATATCGCTAAGTTCTGAGCTTAGCATCCCAGGCAGTGCAGGTCTGATACCCAGCTTCTCAGCAGTTCTGGATAGCCAGCTCCCTAGTGAACTAAAAACACACAGTTCTACCTTCTAGAACTAAATTTGGCAGAGTTTTGAAAGACTATGTCCGAAAATTGTATCGAAATCGAGGAATGCCTAAGTTCTGAGCTAGCATCCCAGCCAATGCCGGTCTGATACTTAGTATCACAGCAGTTCTGGATAGATAGCTTCCACGTGCACTAGAATCCACACAGTTTTATCTTCTAGAAGAAAATTTCACCGAGTTTTGATAGACTTAGTCCGAAACTACTCTGAAAATCGTGAAATTGCTAAGTTTTGAGCTAGCTTCCAAGCCAATGCAGGTCTGATACCTAGCATCTGAACACCTACGGATAGCCAGCTCCTTATTGAACTAGAGTACTTTCAGTTTTATTTTCTAGACTGAAATTTTATACAGTTTTGATAGACTATGTCCGTAACTACACTGAAAATCCAGCATCCGAAAATAGTATGGAAATCGAAATATTACTTATTTCTGAGCTTAGCATCCTAGCCACTGCAGGTCTGATACCTAGCATCTCAGCAATTACAGATAGCCAAATATCTTGTGCACTATAATATATACAGTTCTAACTTCCAGAACAAAATTTGACAGAGTTTTGATAGAGTGTGTCCGAAAATAGTATCGATATCGAGATATTGTTAAGTTCTGAGCTTAGCATCCCAGCCAATGCAAGTCTGATACCTAGTGCATATATATCATATATCATTTGAAAACAAAAATACTTTTATTTACGTAAAAAGAGTTAAAACTAAATCTCTTAAAAGAATATTTGTGTGATTTGTGTGAAATATTTAAAAACCTATTCTTTCTTGTTTGCGCTTTATTCTTGCAAATAATGTCCTAGACTTTGAAGAATGTCTGAAAATAAGTTTTTCATTTTAAATTCAAATATATTTTTTAATATATGATGAAAAACGCTCCAAAATTGGTTAAGCAGTTTTTAAAAAACAAGTTTCAGAAGTTGGCTTACTTTTATTTGTATGGAAGTTTTTGTCTTTATAAGTCCAAAGAGCATGTAATTAGTAAATTTTATAATAATTTGTTTTTTGTTCACTTGTTAGAATAGAATAGATTTTGAACTAATGCTACGGATTCCACTCACGTGTTTTTAGTCACTCGCGCGACATGTTTCGGACTTCGGCGAGTGACTAAAAACACATGAGTGAAATCCGTAGAATTAGTTTAATGTTAGTATAACTCACGACAGTTAATTTCGAAAATAGATTTTATTTGTATGATTGTACACTGTCATATTACCTAAAACGAATGATTTACACATAACAATGAGCAAAACCAGAAAATACATTACTATGCAAGTCAATATAAGTCTATGTAAGTTACGCGTTACATGTTACACGTTTTGGTATTTGTAAGTAGTCACTAATTAAAAATCTTCATGTCAATAAAACTACGCCAACTTCTGGAACATAAATTTTAATAAAAAGCGGCCAAGTGCGAGTCGGACTCGCCCATGAAGGGTTCCGTACCATTTATGACGTATTAAAAAAAACTACTTACTAGATCTCGTTCAAACCAATTTTTCGTGGAAGTTTGCATGGTAATGTATATCATATTTTTTTTTTTCTATTCGGTTTAGAAAAAAATTATATTAGAAACCTCGATATCATTTTTAAAGACCTATCCATAGATACCCCACACGTATGGGTTTGATGAAAAAAGATTTTTTGAGTTTCAGTTCTAAGTATGGGGAACCCCCAAAATTTATTGTTTTTTTTTTCTATTTTTATGTAAAAAATATTAATGCGGTTCATAGAATACATCTACATACCAAGTTTGAACAGTATAGCTCTTATAGTTTCGGAAAAAGTGGCTGTGACATAATCGGACAGACAGACGGACATGACGAATCTATATGGGTTCCGTTTTTTTGCCATTTGGCTACGGAACCCTAAAAAGTACTTAAATGATTTTGATGCGGTTTTCAGTTTTCGATAAGAAATATGTTTGACTTTATAATAAAGTACTTATTAGTAGATATTCTCCAACGTGGAAGACACGTTTTGAAAAAAAGCGTCAAAAAGTTTTGTTTTTATTTGAATACTTTAATACTAAATTTCTTTAAAAATATTTTGTGTATATTTTTTTAAATAAAACAATGCTATTTTTTTTCGATTGACACAAAATGTATCTTAATCGAATGATTTGTGAAGCTTGTAGATTTTTTTTTCTTTTTTTGAACAGACCTCACTTTACCTTGGCTCCCAAGGGACGAAATTACGGGTGCTTCCAAAAAAATCGTTTTATTAGGTCTCCACTATCATCGTGTAAAGTGGCTTGCTTCCATCTCAAAATGTAGCTTTTTGACAAAAAAGCTCGATAGCCAGTAAGATTATAAGTTCCGAGTTCTATAATTATAAGCATAGATGGAATTACTAATTTTGTTATTTCGCACGTCATGTACATTACGCAGTTTCTACCTGTGGAAACTTGTAATTACATAACTTAATGCTTCTATTTCGAAACCTATTTTGTTACTCTAACTGTAAATTTTCCTATGAAATAAAATAAAAATCGAGTAAATGCTAAGTTTTGGGCTTATAACGTTCAGAACTGCTGAAGTGCTGGGTATCAGACCTGCATTAGCTGGGATACCAAGCTCTAAACTTTCAATAGGGAGTATTACTGCAATGTTCTGCCACCAGAATGCAGCACTAGCACCTTTCGCACACCATAGAGTAACTACATAGAGTACTATGCCTTAAGCTGTGTAATGACAAGTATTCACAGATAATAAAATATGACATTGACGTATCACCGGGAAACGCGAAAATCAAAATTTAGCTATCTGCCTCTTCATCGCTCGAATATGCAAGAGTTATAGATAGGTTAGATGACGAAATTTCGGTTTTTCTTGTTTTGCGGTAGATTCTCAGATCGTGATGGATTGTGGTAGTGGCGCCCCCTACGCAGAGTTTCGCGTAATATTCCCTATAGACTGCTAAATTTCGTTGTAGCTTGTAGCAGATAAAACTGTGTGTATTCCAGTTCACTATCGATAACTTTTGACATGCTGAGTATTAGACCTGCATTGGCTGGGATGTTAGCTATAAACTTAGCATATAATCATTTCCTAGATTTTCAGAATAGTTTCGGACATAGACTATCAATATATTGTTAAATTTCGTTCTAATCGATAGAACTGTATGTATTCTAGTGCAATAGGGAGCTGGCTATCCGGAAATACTGAGACGCAGGGTGTCACACCTGAATTGGCTGGAATGCTAAGCTTATGCTAAGCTCGATTTTTAGAGTAGTTTCGGACATAATCAAAACTCTGTCAAATTTCGGTCTAGACGATAAAACTGTGTGGATTCTAGTGCACTAGTAAGGTGGCTATCTAGAACTTTTGAGATGTACTGCTGGGTATCAGACTAGCATTGGCTGGGATGCTAAGAGCAGAACTTAGTAATATCTCGATTTCGATACTATTTTCAGACATAGTCTTTCAAAACTCTGCCAAATTTCAGTCTAGAAGATAGAACTGTGTAGCTTCTAGTGCACTAGGGAGCTGGATATCTATAACTGCTGAGATCCTGGGTATCACACCTGCATTGGTTGAGATACTAGCTCAGAACTTAGCATTCACTCGATTTTTAAACTATTTCGAACAAAAATCCTTCAGAACATCTTTAATTTTCATTCTAGAAGAAAAGACTGTGTGTTTTCTAAAGGACTAGGGAGCGGGCTATCCAGAACTCTTGAGGTGCTGGGTATAAGACCTGCATTGGCTTGGATATTAGCTCAAAGGCATATACTGGATTTTTAGAGTTTCGGACATAGTCTATCAAAACTTTGTCAAATTTCGTTTTACAAGGTAGACCTGTGTGTATTCTAGTGCACTAGAGAGCTAGCTATCCAGAACTGTTGAGATCCTGGAGATCACATCTGCATTAGCTGGGATGCTAGCTCAGAACTTAGCATTTACCCGATTTTTAGACTATTTCGAACAAAAATCCTTCTGTACTTTTTAATTTTCATTCTAGAAGATAAAACTGTGTGTTTTCTAATGAACTAGGGAGCAGGCTATCCAGAACTGCTTAGATGCTTGGTACCAGATCTGGATTGGCTGGGATAGCTCAAAACTTAGCATTTAATCATTTATTCGATTTTCAGAGTAGTTTCGGACATAGTCTATCCACATTTCGTCAATTTACGTTCTAGAAGATAGAACTGTGTGTATTCTAGTGCACTAGGAAGCTTACGATCTAGAACTGCTGAGATGCTAGGTGCTAGGTATTAGTCCTGCATTGGCTGGGATGCTAAGTCAGAACTTGGCAATTTCACGATTTTCAGAGTAGTTTCGGACATAGTTTATCCATATTTTATCAATTTACGTTCTAGAAGATAGAACTGTGTGCATTATAGTGCACTAGAAAGCTGACTATCTAGTACTGTTTTGATGCGAGGTATCCGACCTGTATTGGCTGGGAAGCAAGGCTCAAGACTTAGCAATTTTCCAAGTAGTTTCGGAGTTAGTCTAATAAAACTCGGTCAAATTTCATTCTTGAAGATAAAACTGTATCTATTCTAGTGCACTACTAAGCAGGCTATCTGGAACTGCTGAGATCCTCGGTATCAAATCTGCATTGGCTGGGATGCTAGCTCAGAACTTAGCATTTACTCGATTTCTAGACTATTCCGAAAAAATCCTTCAGAACGTTTTCAATTTTCGTTCTGGAAGATAAAACTGTAAGTTTTCTAATGCACTAGGGACCGAACTATCCAGAACTCTTGAGATGCTGGGTATCAGACCTGCATTAGCTTGGATACTAGCCCAAAACTTAGCATTTACTGGATTTATGTATGTATGTATGTATATACTTTATTGTACATAGAAATAAAAACACGAAAAACACAGTTACAGAGTAAATTAAATACAACAAAGGCGATCTGTATGAGATCTCTTCCAGTTAACCTTTGAGGAAATGAGTAAAACAGAAGTAACGGTGAATGAATGACAAACACAAACTAAAGTGTACAATCACTGAAATTAATGAAATGCACGTTTTACAGTGTAGTTTCGGACTTAGTCTATCAAAACTCGGTCAAATTTAGGTCTAGAAGATAAAACGGTGTGAATTCTAGTGCAATAGGAAGCTGACTATCTAGAACTGTTGAGATGCTAGGTATCAGACTAGCATTGGTCGAAATGCTAGCTCAGAACTTAGCAATTCCTCGATTTCGATACTATTTTCGGACATAGTCTTACAAAACTATAAAACTATGCGATTTCTACTGCACTATGTAGTGAGCTGGCCATCCATAACTGCTGAGATGCTAGGTATCAGACCTGCTTTGGCTGGGATGCTAATTTCATAATTTTGTGGTTTAAGACATTTATTCTCATAAGAATATACATTATTCACTTAATATGAGAATTTAAATTTTCCTTAATGCCATACAATAACTTGGTGTGTATGTTTTGGCATCCCAAGGAAACACGAGTACTTAAATTCGAATAGTTACTTATTTGAATAGTAGTACTTAAGGTCGGTATTCGTAGCGCACCCGCGGCCGTGCAATGAAAAAACTACAATATTAATTAATTAAGAGCCCGGTAACGATTTTAGAGCAAAAATGAAAAATTGATAGATTTAGTTGTTGAAAATGTACACATTTTGTTACGTAATATCTAAAACACACGTATTGGTTACTATTAGCACGTTTTATCATCTAGCCTTTTAATAATGAGGTCGCTTGTTGTGTAATATGTAACGAAAAGGGACAGTTTTAAAAATTCATCAAAAAATATGGTAGTATATTATACAAAATGATGTATATGGACAGTTGCAGCAAATGTTGTGGATTGTTTAAGTATCAAAAGTACGTTGAAATTAAGTCGATTTTCAGAGAAATTGTCACTTGTTATGAAGTAATTTCTGGAAAAAATTGATTTCGTCAACTTTCATTTACACTGCTTCAAATTTATAATAACAAAAATGTAGTTTATTAAAGTTAAAGTACAGGATATGTGTAATGCAAAAATACCATTTTTAGCAGTGCAAACTTTACGAAATTTACAAATAAGCTGCGCTTCTGCACTGCTTTACGCACGTTGACCTAAACGTCCATCAAAAAAATAATCATTACTAATTAAGTGACTCTGTTTTCAAAATTGTTATAATGAAAGATAACAAGACGTGCTAATAGAAACTAGTACTTATTATTTATAATAATTAACAAAAGGTGTACAATTTCATACGCTAAATCTATCGATTTGACTTTTTTGTGACTAAATTCGAAAACGGCGTCTTAGTATGCGAGTGCAGTATTTAAGAATTAATAGATTTAGATCGAAATATATCATGGTTCGAATGTAAAAGTATTTTAAGGGCAGTTAATTTTTTTTTTATGTTAGTTAACATGGTATAGCGGGTTTGTATTTGAAAACATTCGTTCAAGCTAATGGGCTGATTTTGTTTTTACATATTTGCAATTGTTATATTTAACTATTTAAACGAAATGTTTTCACTTTTAATAATATATCGTTTAAGTTTATTTTTGAATAATTAGAACGAAAGACTATTTTTAATACCCGGCGTTAGTTTGTTGCACAATTTTGCACCTTCGTTTAACATATTTCGTTTTCCGTATAATTTGTTCTATGAAAGTGTAAATTTAAACTATGTTTATATCGAAGATTATATTTATTCTGCTTATACATAAATAAAAGTTTCGTATGCAGTTTTTTATGTAAAATTTTATAGACCAAGATACAGGTTTTAAAAACGTAAATTTGTTTTCTCCAATATACTCGGAAATGTTCACCTTATTGTAGCAAAAATAGTACAAGAAGTTCTTCGTTATAGTCAAACACAAATTAAAAAAATTCAAACCATTATTGTTGTGTTTTAGCCGACGGGATAGTTATTACTGTATTGTTTTTTACTTTTTAAAAACATGTATCCACTAAGAAAAACGCATACAGCCAATTAATATAGCTGCGGGCCGCGTCTACACGACCCGGTCAGCAACATTTCAAGATATAGGATAGAGTCGTGTAAAACCGACGTGTATGATCGTGTGAATACTGCTTGATAAAATCAAAGACTATATATAACTTTTATATTTTTTTAAGGATTTCATTCGTGCAAATACAGCTTATATTGCACAATTATATTGAATGAGCGAATATTGAATGGTACTGAATGGCAGAATAGTTGTGCCTTTAACTTTTCTAAACTGCTGAGATGCCAGGTTTCAGACCTGCATTGGCTGGGATGCTAAGCTCTGAAGTTTGCAAAATCTCGATATCGATACTATTTTCGGACATAGTCTATCAAAACTCTGCCAAATTTAGTTCTAGAAGATAGAACTGTGAGGATGCTAATGTACTAGGGAGCTGGCTATACAGTACTGCTAAGGTGCCGGGTATCAGACCTGCATTGGCTGGGATGCTAAGCCCAGAACATAGCAATTTCACGATTTTCCGAGTTGTTTCAGACGTAGTCTATCAAAACTCGGTCAAATTTCGTTCTAGAAGATAAAACTGTGTGTGTTCTAATACACAAGGAAGCTGGCTATCTAGAACTGCTGAGATCCTGGGTATTAGACTTGCATTCGCTGGGATGCTAAGGCCAGAACTTAGCATTACCTCGATTTCGATACCATTAATGGACATTGTCTTTCAAAACTCTGCCCAATTTAGTTCTAGAAGATAGAAATGTGTGTATTTTAGTTCACTAGGGAGCTGGCTATCCAGAACTGCTAAGATATTGAGTATCAAACTTACATTGGCCGGGATGCTAGCTCCAAACTTAGCATTCACTGGATTTTCAGTGTAGTTTCGGACATAGTCAATCAGAACTATATAAAATTTCGTTCAAGAAGACAGAACTATGTGTACTTTAGTTAACTAGAGTGCTAGCTTTCCAGAACTGCTGAGATGCCAGGTATCAGACCTGCATTGGCTGGGATGCTAAGCTCATAACTTAGCAATATCTCGATATCGATATTATTTTCGGACATAGTCTATCAAAACTTTGCCATATTTCGTTCTAGAAGACAGAACTGTGTGGATTCTAGTGAACTAGGGAGCTGGCTATCTAGAACTGCTGAGATCCTAGGTATTAGATTTGCATTCGCTGGGATGCTAAGCCCAGAACTTAGCAATTTTACGAATTTCAGAGTAGTATTGGACTAAGTCTGTCAAAAAAACGGTGAAATTTCGTTCTAGAAGATAGAACTCTATGTATTCTAGTGAACTAGGAAGCTGGCTATCTAGAACTCTTGAGATGCTAGGTATCAGACTAGCTTTCGCTGGGAAGCTAAGCTTAGAACTTAGCAGTACTTCGATTTCTATACCATTTTCAGACATAGTCTTTCAAAACTCTACCAAATTTAGTTCTAGAAGATAGAACTGTGTGTATTTTAGTTCACTAGGGAGCTGGCTATCCAGAACTGCTGAGATGCCGGGTACCAGACCTGCATTGGCTGGGATGCTAAGCTCAGAACTTTGCAATATCTCGATATCGATACAATTTTCGGACATATTCTTACAAAACTCTACCAAATTTAGTTCTAGAAGATAGAACTGTGTATTTTAGTTCAATAGGAAGCTGGCTATCTAGAACTGCTGGGATGCTGGGTATCAGACCAGCACTGGCTGGGATGCTTGCTCAAAAACTAAGCAATTTCATTATTTTCCGAGTAATTTCGGACTAAGTCTGTCAAAACACAGTGAAATTTTGTTCTAGAAGATAAAACTGTGTGTATTCTAGTGCAAAAGGAAGCTGGCTATACAGAACTCCTGATATGCTAGGTATCAGACTAGCTTTCACTGGCATGCTAAGCTCCGAACTTAGTATTACCTCGATTTCGATACCTATATCGGACAGTCCTCCAAAACTCGGCTAAATTTAGTTCTACAATATAGAACTGTGTGTATTTTAGTTCACTAGGGAGCTGGCTATCCAGAACTGCTGAGATGCCGGGTACCAGACCTGCATTGGCTGGGATGCTAAGCTCAGAACTTAGTATTACCTCGATATCGATACTATTTTCGGACATAGTCTATCGAAACTGTGCCAAATTTCGTTCTAGAAGATAGAACTGTGTGTATTCAAGTGCTTTAGGAAGCTGGCTATCTAGAACTTTTGAGATGATAGGTATCAGACCAGCTTTCGCTGGGATGCTAAGCTCAGAACTTAGCATTACCTCGTTTTCTATACCATTTTCAGATATAGCCTTCCAAAACTCGGCAAAATTTAGTTCTAGAAGATAGAACTGTGTGTATTTTAGTTCACTAGGGAGCTGGCTATCCAGTACTGCTGAGATGCCGGGTACCAGACGTGCATTGGCTGGGATGCTAAGCTCAGAACTATGCAATATCTCGATATCGTTACTATTTTCGGACATAGTCTATCAAAACTCAGCCAAATTTCGTTCTAGAAGACAGAACTGTGTGTATTTTAATTCACTAGGGAGCTGGCTATCTAGAACTGCTGAGATGCCGGCTACCAGACCTGCATTGGCTGGGATGCTAAGCTCAGAACTTTGCAATATCTCGATATCGATACTATTTTCGGAGATAGTCTATCAAAACTCTGCCAAATTACGTTCTAGAAGAAAGAACTGTGTGTATTTTAGTTCACTATGGAGCTGGCTATCCAGAACTGCTGAGATGCCGGCTACCAGACCTGCATTGGCTGGGATGCTAAGCTCAGAACTTTGCAATATCTCGATATCGATACTATTTTCGGAGATAGTCTATCAAAACTCTGCCAAATTACGTTCTAGAAGACAGGACTGTGTGGATAGTAATGAACTAGGGAGCTATCTATCTAGAACTGCTGAGATTTTGGGTATTAGACTTGCATTCGCTGGGATGCTAAGCTCAGAACTTAGCATTACCTCGATTTCTATACCATTTTCGGACATAGTCTATCAAAACTCTGCCAAATTTCGTTCTAGAAGACAGAACTGTGTGGATGCTAATGAACTAGGGAGTTGACTATCTAGAACTGCTGAGGTCCTGTGTATTAGACTTGCATTCGCTGGGATGCTAAGCCCAGAACTTAGCAATTTCACGAATTTCAGAGTAGTATCGGACTAAGTCTGTCAAAACACGGTGAAATTTCGTTCTAGAAGATAAAACTGTATGCATTCTAGTGCACTAAGAAGCTGGCTATCTAGAACTATTGAGAAGCTAGGTATCAGACCAGCTTTCGCTGGGATGCTAAGCTCAGAACTTAGCATTACCTCGATTTCTATACCATTTTCAGACATAGTCTTTCAAAACTCTACCAAATTTAGTTCTAGAAGATAGAACTGTGTGTATTTTAGTTCACTAGGGAGCTGGCTATCCAGAACTGCTGAGATGCCGGGTACCAGACCTGAATTGGCTGGGATGCTAAGCTCAGAACTTTGCAATATCTCGATATCGATACAATTTTCGGACATAGTCTTACAAAACTCTACCAAATTTAGTTCTAGAAGATAGAACTGTGTGTATTTTAGTTCACTAGAAAGCTGGCTATCTAGAACTGCTGAGATGCTGGGTATCAGACCAGCACTGGCTGGGATGCTAGCTCAAAAACTAAGCAATTTCATTATTTTCCGAGTAATTTCGGACTAAGTCTGTCAAAACACGGTGAAATTTTGTTCTAGAGGATAAAACTGTGTGTATTCTAGTGCATTAGGAAACTGGCTATATAGAACTCCCGAGATGCTAGGTATCAGACTAGCTTTCACTGGGATGCTAAGCTCCGAACTTAGTATGGTTGTATGGTCAGGGTTATGTACTATCCACTGGGATCTCGTAAATAATAATGCAGACTTACAGTTCAAGTGGTATACTTCATTAAAGTACACGGAAAATCCATACACAAGCAATACAGAAGGCACAGAAGGGTAGAACACACAGGCACAGTTTTAAGGTAGAAGTAGAACAGTTCAGAAGATAGAAATAGGTAACGTAAACAAGCGGGAAGCGAAAAGCAAAACATTAAGGTCGCAGCAAAAGAGACATGCGTTCCGCGTCGTATCATGGCAATGACTGTCAACTGACCTCTGCTGCGCGAACGCCGGGCCTAGCTACAAGACCAGTTTTCTCTAGGGCGGAGGTGAGGTCGATAGTATCGATAGTCGATACGGTTTATCGATATTGACGTAGGTGTGTATATAAGTTTAGGAAATGTATAAATATAATATAGGTATAGGAAAATATGTAAGTGTAAATGTGAAATGTGTATATGTACCTACACCACCCCCCACCAGAGTCCCTCAGGGACGATAATAATCAGGAAATTGTATTGTACGGCCTGAACGAGTTCTTTTAGTTTCAGGTACCTGAGGTGATTCTGTCACAGGAGCGGTAGTGTCCTTGACATTGTCAAGCATAAAAGCTGGCTTGAGCCGGTCAATGGACACTGTCACTTCCTTGTTATTGAGAAGAATTTTAAAAATTTTGTCTTCTCTGACGAGTACTTTATGTGGGCCGGAGTAAGCTGGAGTGAGGGAACCTCTAATAGTGTCATCGCGAAGGAAGACATGACTACAGGTTTCCAGTTCCTTGTGTACAAATACCTTGGGCTTACAATGTCGTGAAGCAGGAACAGGTCGTAGCTTCTCCATGTAGCCTTTGAGTCTGGCGGAAAAGTCGGATATATCCGAAGTTGTACCAGCGCTCGGCTCCCAGAACTCACCGGGGAGTCTCAATGGCTCTCCATAAACCAGTTCAGCCGAAGATCCTTGCAGGTCTTCTTTGAAGGATGTACGTATTCCCAACAGGACCCACGGCAACGACTCAGTCCATCTGTCATTTGCATGACAGACGATAGCCGCTTTCAGCTGACGGTGGAACCGTTCCACCATACCGTTGCAAGCAGCATGGTATGCTGTCGTCCTTTTATGCTCGAATCCGGCCATCCTAGCTAAGCATTGAAATAGGGCCGATTCAAATTGACGGCCACGGTCAGTTGTAATGCTTGTAGGACAGCCGAACCGAGCAATCCAGGAGGACAGCAGTGCTTTTGCAACGGTTTCTGCCGTGATATCTTCTATCGGCACTGCCTCTGGCCAGCGAGTAAACCGGTCTACTGCTGTGAGGCAATACCGATAGCCCTGGGAAAGCGGGAGAGGCCCGACCAGGTCTATATGGATCTGTTTGAAGCGGGCGCGCGGTAAGTTAAAAGTGCCCAGCGAGGAAGTCACATGACGGGTGACTTTAGCTCGCTGGCACGGCAAGCAGGAACGCGCCCACTCCCTGCAATCTTTTTTAACACCTGGCCAGACAAAACGCTCGGAAACTAGCTTCGCCGAAGCGCTACAACCAGGATGGCTTAGGGAATGGAGGCTATCAAAGACCTTCTTCCGTAGAAACTTAGGTACGTAAGGCCTGGTAGCCAGTGTACCGACGTCGCAGTACAAAGGGGATTGGCTTCCAGGAACATAAAGTTTCTGCAGATGCAGTGATGAACCACTGCTCAGGAGCTGTTGAAGTTCGGGGTCGGAGGCTTGGTGTTGGGCTATTGTCTCGAGGCTTACAGGTGCTTCTAGTTCCTCAATTCGCGACAACGCATCCGCGACTACGTTGTCTTTGCCACTTATGTGGCGGATGTCTGTCGTGAATTGAGATATGAAGTCAAGGTGTCTATACTGCCTAGGCGAACAGTTACTCTTCCTTTCATGGAAGGCGAAACTGATTGGCTTGTGGTCAGTGTACACAGTGAAGTGACGAGCCTCGAGCATGTGCCTGAAATATTTTACCGCCTCGTATATGGCCAATAGCTCTCTGTCGTAGGGCGAGTATTTGGCCTGAGAGGGGCTGAGCTTTCTGGAAAAGAAGGCTAGCGGTTCCCAAGCGCCATTTTTAAATTGTTGTAGTACCGCACCAAGAGCCTTGTCGGAAGCATCCGTGACCACCGCTAGATTTGCAGTGCAATCAGGGTGCGCCAGCATCGCTGCATTCGACAAGCTCTCCTTACAGGCTTGAAATGCTTTCAACGTATCTCCAGTAAGGTTGACTGCTTGCGATCCCTTCACAGAACCTGTCAGCAGTGCGTGCAGCGGGGCTTGTATCTCGGCTGCTCGAGGAAGAAACCTCCTATAAAAGTTGATCATGCCCAAGAAGGCCCGTAGCTGCTTGATGTTAGTTGGTGGTGGGAAGTCCATGACTGCCTGAACCTTCGACTCGAGGGGTTTACATCCGGTGGCTGAAATCAGGTACCCTAGAAATGTTACCTCTTGAGCTCCTAAGACGCACTTTGAGGTATTTACCAGCATGCCGTAATGCTTCAGCCTAGCAAAGATTACGCGCAGATGTTCCTCGTGCTCTGCCTCGCTCCTAGAATATATTAGGAAGTCGTCTAGGTAAGCGTATACAAAATCGAGGCCCCTGGTAAGCTCGTCGACGAACCGTTGAAACGTTTGACCCGCATTGCGTAGACCAAACGTCATAAACGGGAACTCGAATAACCCGAAGGGGGTCGTGATGGCGGTTTTCGCGATATCGTCGGGACTGACAGGTATCTGATTGTAAGCTTTTTCCAAGTCTAGTGTACTAAAGATTTTACAACCAGCTATATCATACGAAAAATCATGGATGTGCTTAATCGGGTACCTGTCAGGGACGGTGCGAGCATTTAGGCTGCGATAGTCTCCGCAGGGCCGCCATCCGTTGCCCTTCTTCGGGGCCAGGTGGAGGGGTGACGACCAAGAGCTCTCCGACGGCCTGGCTGTACCACAAGCCAGCATAATCCGGAACTCTTCCTGGGCGATTTTCAGCTTGTCAGGAGCTAAACGACGGGGTGGTAAGGAAACTGGGGGACCTGGTGTCGTGCGTATATGGTGGACTGTGTTATGGGGTATGTTAGTGTTTTGTTTGCCAGCTGGTCGAGTAATTTCGGGAAATTCGTCAAGAATTTTGTGATACCGGGACTCGCCAGTTACGACTTTAACGGAAAATACGTCTTTACAATTGGCTGTGGTGCCGATGGCAGCTATTAAAGTTAACATGTCAGTTAAGCGCTTATTGGGACAATCTACTAGCAGATTATAATGATTAAGAAAATCTACACCAATGATTGGCTTGGTAACATCAGCCACTACAAAACGCCATACAAAAGATCTGCGCAAGCCAAAATCTAAATCTAAAGTTAAATAGCCGTAGGTAGCAATATTAGAACCATTTGCAGCGCTCAGATTATACCCAGTCCTAGAACGACGATCACACAGCGCCGACCGTGGATAGACGCAGAGGTCGCTTCCAGTATCGACTAAAAACTGCGTCTTTGAAGTGCGGTCGGTGACGAACAGGCGACCAGTAGATGTCGATGGGCAATCGTCAGTCGCCATTATCGACTGCCCCTTTCGTTTTCCGCCGGCTTGAAGTCGCATGGTCGAACGCACTTGCTGGCCTGGTCTCCAAACTTCCCGTGGTACCAGCAGAGAGGATATTTGCGATAGTTCGACTGGGATCGTTGCCTGGATGCGTTACGCTTGCCTGGAGGTGCGCGCGCCCTGGATCTGCTACTCCTGCCCAATGCGGATGCCTGGAACTGCTGGAACTGTTTCCTTAGCTCTGCGATTTCTCTGGCAATATCGCTGGGAACTGAACTCGCAGCTCCGCTACCCACAGCGGCTACTTTCGGAGAAGAACTGGCCAAGTCGTTGACACGATCAGCTAGGTCGCAGACGTCTTCATGCGAAGCCGAAGATGGCTGGCCCGCGAGCACCATCTGCACACCGTGAGGAAGGCGGGTCATCCAAATAGACCTGATAAAATCATCTGGTACTGCAGGTCCTGCCAGGTCCTTCAGGTGCCGGAAGAAATGCGAAGGTTTGCGGTCACCGAGCTCCTCATGCATCAGCAACTGTTTGGTCTTCCTCTCATTGGAAATGCCCAGTCTCTTGATCAGCTCGGTTTTAAGCTTGTCGTATCTCTGTGACGCGGGAGGGTTGATAATAAGGTCCTTCACCTCGCGAGCATACTGGTTGTCGAGGTGGGAAATCACATAATTGAATTTTGTGACGTCACTGGTGATACCAGAATTTTGAAATTGACCCTCTACTTGGGCGAACCATATCTCCGGTTCTTCTGCCCAGAACGGTGGCACTTTCACTCCAACCTTAAAAACGTTTGTCGATTCTATCAACTCTGTCGACCCTGTCCCCGCACTATTTCCGGATGCCTCACTCGTACCGAGTGCATCTTTAAATTCCCTATCTTGGCTCATATTTGGGGTCACGTCGGGGTCACCAGTATGGTTGTATGGTCAGGGTTATGTACTATCCACTGGGATCTCGTAAATAATAATGCAGACTTACAGTTCAAGTGGTATACTTCATTAAAGTACACGGAAAATCCATACACAAGCAATACAGAAGGCACAGAAGGGTAGAACACACAGGCACAGTTTTAAGGTAGAAGTAGAACAGTTCAGAAGATAGAAATAGGTAACGTAAACAAGCGGGAAGCGAAAAGCAAAACATTAAGGTCGCAGCAAAAGAGACATGCGTTCCGCGTCGTATCATGGCAATGACTGTCAACTGACCTCTGCTGCGCGAACGCCGGGCCTAGCTACAAGACCAGTTTTCTCTAGGGCGGAGGTGAGGTCGATAGTATCGATAGTCGATACGGTTTATCGATATTGACGTAGGTGTGTATATAAGTTTAGGAAATGTATAAATATAATATAGGTATAGGAAAATATGTAAGTGTAAATGTGAAATGTGTATATGTACCTACATTAGTATTACCTCGATTTCGATACCTATATCGGACAATCTTCGAAAACTAGGCCAAATTTAGTTCTAGAAGATAAAACTGTGTGTATTTTAGTTCACTAGGGAGCTGGCTATCCAGAAATGCTGAGATGCCAGGTACCAGACCTGTATTGACTGGGATGCTAAGCTCAGAACTTTGCAATATCTCGATATCGATACTATTTTCGGAGATAGTCTATCAAAACTCTGCCAAATTACGTTCTAGAAGAAAGAACTGTGTGTATTTTAGTTCACTATGGAGCTGGCTATCCAGAACTGCTGAGATGCCGGCTACCAGACCTGCATTGGCTGGGATGCTAAGCTCAGAACTTTGCAATATCTCGATATCGATACTATTTTCGGAGATAGTCTATCAAAACTCTGCCAAATTACGTTCTAGAAGACAGAACTGTGTGGATAGTAATGAACTAGGGAGCTATCTATCTAGAACTGCTGAGATTTTGGGTATTAGACTTGCATTCGCTGGGATGCTAAGCTCAGAACTTAGCATTACCTCGATTTCTATACCATTTTCGGACATAGTCTATCAAAACTCTGCCAAATTTCGTTCTAGAAGACAGAACTGTGTGGATGCTAATGAACTAGGGAGTTGACTATCTAGAACTGCTGAGGTCCTGTGTATTAGACTTGCATTCGCTGGGATGCTAAGCCCAGAACTTAGCAATTTCACGAATTTCAGAGTAGTATCGGACTAAGTCTGTCAAAACACGGTGAAATTTCGTTCTAGAAGATAAAACTGTATGCATTCTAGTGCACTAGGAAGCTGGCTATCTAGAACTATTGAGAAGCTAGGTATCAGACCAGCTTTCGCTGGGATGCTAAGCTCAGAACTTAGCATTACCTCCATTTCTATACCATTTTCAGACATAGTCTTTCAAAACTCTACCAAATTTAGTTCTAGAAGATAGAACTGTGTGTATTTTAGTTCACTAGGGAGCTGGCTATCCAGAACTGCTGAGATGCCGGGTACCAGACCTGAATTGGCTGGGATGCTAAGCTCAGAACTTTGCAATATCTCGATATCGATACAATTTTCGGACATAGTCTTACAAAACTCTACCAAATTTAGTTCTAGAAGATAGAACTGTGTGTGTTTTAGTTCACTAGAAAGCTGGCTATCTAGAACTTCTGAGATGCTGGGTATCAGACCAGCACTGGCTGGGATGCTAGCTCAAAAACTAAGCAATTTCATTATTTTCCGAGTAATTTCGGACTAAGTCTGTCAAAACACGGTGAAATTTTGTTCTAGAGGATAAAACTGTGTGTATTCTAGTGCATTAGGAAACTGGCTATATAGAACTCCCGAGATGCTAGGTATCAGAGTAGCTTTCACTGGGATGCTAAGCTCCGAACTTAGTATTACCTCGATTTCGATACCTATATCGGACAATCTTCCAAAACTAGGCCAAATTTAGTTCTAGAAGATAAAACTGTGTGTATTTTAGTTCACTAGGGAGCTGGCTATCCAGAAATGCTGAGATGCCAGGTACCAGACCTGCATTGACTGGGATGCTAAGCTCAGAACTTTGCAATATCTTGATATCGATACTATTTTCGGACATAGTCTATCAAAACTCTGCCAAATTTCGTTCTAGAAGACAGAACTATGTGGATGCTAATGTACTAGGGAGTTGACTATCTAGAACTGCTGAGGTCCTGGGTATTTGACTTGCATTCGCTGGGATGCTAAGCCCAGAACATAGCAATTTCACGAATTTCAGAGTAGTATCGGACTATGTCTGTCAAAACACGGTGAAATTTCGTTCTAGAAGATAGAACTGTGTGTATTCAAGTGCACTAGGAAGCTGGCTATCTAGAACTATTGAGAAGCTAGGTATCAGACCAGCTTTCGCTGGGATGCTAAGTTCAGAACTTAGCATTACATAGATTTCGATACCATTATCGGACATAGTCTTTCAAAACTCTGCCAAAGTTAGTTCTAGAAGATAGAACTGTGTGTATTTTAGTTCACTAGGGAGTTGGCTTTCCAGAACTGCTGAGATGCCGCGTACCAGACCTGCATTGGCTGGGTTGCTTAGCTCAGAACTTTCCAATATCTCTTTATCGATACTATTTTCGGACATAGTCTATCAAAACTGCCAAATTTCGTTCTAGAAGACAGAACTGTGTGGATAGTAATGTACTAAAGAGCTGGCTATCTAGAACTGCTGAGATCCTGGGTATCAGATATGCATTCTCTGGGATGCTAAGCCCAGAACTTAGCAATTTCACGAATTTCAGAGTAGTATCGGACTAAGTCTGTCAAAACACGATGAAATTTCGTTCTAGAAGATAAAACTGTGTGTATTCTAGTGCACTAGGAAGCTGGCTATTTAGAACTCCCGAGATGCTAGGTATCAGACCAGCTTTCGCTGGGATGCTAAGCTCAGAACTTAGCAATATCTCGATATCGATACTATTTTCGGACATAATCTATTAAAACTCTGCCAAAATTAGTTCTAGAAGATAGAACTGTGTGTATTTTGGTTCACTAAGGAGCTGGCTATCCAGAACTCCTGAGATGCCGGGTACCAGACCTGCATTGGCTGGGATGCTAAGCTCAAAACTTTGCAATATCTCGATATCGATACTATTTTCGGACATAATCCATCAAAACTCTGCCAAATTTCGTTCTAGAAGATAAAACTCTGTGTATTCTAGTGCACTAGGAAGCTGTCTATCTAGAACTTCTGAGATGCTAGGTATCAGACCAGCTTTCGTTGGGATGCTAAGCTCAGAACTTAGCATTACATCGATTTCGATACCATTATCGGACATAGTCTTTCAAAACTCTGCCAAACTTAGTTGTAGAAGATAGAACTGTGTGTATTTTAGTTCAATAGGGAGTTGGCTATCCAGAACTGCTGAGATGCCGGGTACCAGACCTGCATTGGCTGGGATGCTAAGCTCAGAACTTTGCAATATCTCGATATCGATACTATTTTCGGACATAGTCTATCAAAACTCTGCTAAATTTCGTTCTAGAAGATAGAACTGTGTGGATGCTAAAGAACTGGGGAGCTAGCTATCCAAAACTGCTGAGATCCTGGGTATTAGACTTGCATTCGCTGGGATGCTAAGCCCAGAACTTAGCAATTTCACGAATTTCAGAGTAGTATCGGACTAAGTCTGTCAAAAAACGGTGAAATTTCGTTCTAGAAGATAAAACTCTGTATATTCTAGTGCACTAGGAAGCTGTCTATCTAGAACTCCTGAGAAGCTATGTATCAGACCAGCTTTCGCTGGGATGCTAGCTCAAAACTTAACATTTACTCGATTTTTAGACTATTTCGAACAAAAATCCTTCGGAACTTTTTCAATTTTCATTCTAGAAGATAAAACTGTGTGTTTTCTACTGCACTAGGGAGCGGGCTAGCTAGAACTGCTGAGGTGCTGGGTATCAGATCTGCATCGGCTGGGATGCGATGCTCAGAGCTTAGCATTTACTGGATTTCAAGACTATTTTCGGACAATTTCTATCAAAACTCTGTCAAATTTCGTTTAGAAGATAGAACTGTATGTATTCTAATGCACTAGGGAACTGGCTATCCAGAACTCCTGAGATGCTGGCTGTCAAACCTTGGATTTCAGCTCGAACTTAGTTTTAGTTAGAAGAAACCTACAATTTTTTTTGATATTCGTATCCCATACTTATATGAAAAAAATTTTTTTTACAGTTTTGACTAGAACTCATTATAGATCGCCTGGAAATGTTACTAGCTTCCATTTAAATGCTATTTTGAGGCTGTAGAGTGGATAACGGCTGGGATGCTAGTGTGTCAAAATGGGAAGTTAGCATCTCATTTTCAATTTTCATTTTTTTCGCGTAAATAAGTAGAACTATTAAAAAAAACTACCTAGAACTATAGAACTATTAGGGATGCTACTAGAACTCTCAAGAAAACTTGAGATGCTAGCACTTGATATGCTAGGTTCACAGACACTAACGAGACCACGTGTCTCTGCCTACTTTCCATGGCACTCGTCGAGTATGTGGCCGGGGCATTGACATGTAATATATCTCAGAACGGGCCTTACGGGCACTAAGAATGGTGCTTGTTCAGCGTTGTCACTGACGAATTCGAGCCAATCGTGTAGTCTAACGCAACTAGTTGCGACTAATCGCGCGCGTGATGCGATCTCATCAACCAATCGCGTTGCGGCGTTAGACTGCACGATTGGCTCGAATACGTGTGCGTGTACGCTGTACTGGCCCCATTCTTATTGCCCGTAAGGCCCGTTCTTAGGTATATGTCAATGGGCCGGTGTATAAGAGGGTGAAATAAGGAATGACAGTAGGGCAGTCCTAAGCGGGAGAGGACTGCAGGTCTAGCCTTTTCGCAGCTTCTATCATTCCGATACATTTTGCTTTTCCATTCGGCGTTCATACGTGGTACGATTGATCTTGGCGCTCCCAACCCCCCGGACTTTGACAGTTTAACGGCTATACAAAGTGTTAGCAAGTATTTGGTATTATTAATACGTTAATAGTTACAGTAATTACAACAGCCGTGTCGCTGATCCATTGACCCCGACCTACCTAATTGCTGTACCCACGCCTAAAAGTCTACTTTTGTTAGGTCGCCGAACTCTGACACAATAGATATTTCTAGCGCCATTATTATGATCTAGAATAGAGTATTGTTGTGATCGCCGGCCGTAAATATGCTAATGAGAGAGAAAATAAGTTTATTGTTGAAACAAATGGTATAAGGTTTTATCGCCGACTTTACTTTTGTACCCTTTATAGAGCACACTTAGATATTAGCAATGAGCGGAATTCTTCATAGCAAAAATCAAACTGTCAGAGGGATTGACCTAACTGTTTTATCGACTTATCGATAAATATTTGTCACTTAACGAAACAAAGTTAAAGTAATGAAATCAGGCTTTTGGATATACATACAAACAAATTAACGGTGTCCCTAATTAGCTGACCGCCACTGTATTTTGGTATAATAGTAAAGAATAAAACAGAAAATACTTTTATGATGTAAATGAACGTAACATCTTAGAGCAATATATTGTGGAAGAATCTTCTTTGAAACTGAAATAAGAATCTTTCTGTATCCATTTTTTTATTGTTTTCTTTTAGGATTAACCATTTTAGTAACACGGCACGGAGATCACTCATGAAAACTCAAGTGACATAAATGACATATGTGACGCTGACATGATTTACTTTAATACGGAGATGCAAGTTGCTTATCAAAGAGGTCAAATGTTACAGAATAATCTTTTAAGTTGATTATGGATACCTAATGCGATATTATTCCGTAACATCGATAAGTCGATAAAACAGTTAGGTCAATCCCTCTGACAGTTTGATTTTTGCTATGAAGAATTCCGCTCATTGGATATTAGATGGCAAAAATTACAACAGAAAACATTATCTTTTTGTATTTTTTTTTCTTATACAGATTTTAGGGCTGTAAAGAACTTTATTGTAACCCAAATAAACCGGTTTATTCGACGAGCGACAAGACGGCCGTCCGGCCTGGTGGTGTGCCGCATAAACAAAGACTCTCATAGGAAGAAACCGGTTTTTATTGTTCTAAACCGGTTCATCTGACAAGAACTTTATGGAAAAGTTCTCTTAAAAACCGGTTTAAAAATAACAGTTTTACGAACGAAATCTGAATTAAAAGGTTTTGCGTCAAGTACAAGATAACGGTTTGGAAATTTAACCGGTTTCCGAGCCTTGGCCCAGCATTGTTATGAAAGTTTCACATATTGTGGAAATACTTTTGAAAAATAACAAGGATCTTTGAGCCTAATTTAATTTTGTACTAAATCTTTACTTCAGTTTTAGAAATCTTGTCTCATTTATATTGCACTGTGATAAAGCATACAGGATGTAGTTAGAACATATGTGGCTCGTCTAAATACATTTACGAGATTTATATTGAATCGTAAGATACATTCAAATCTGTGCACAATGACATCATTAAACCACGCCACTTATGCTTTTATGGACAAAGCAAGATCAGAGGCTGCACTCCATATATATCGGGAAAGCTTTCACATATTTACTGGAGATCTTTATTTACTTTAGACAGGAAAGTCTTAGTCAGCATGAGAACTTAATTGCTAAGGTTAGTGAGGTTAGAAAAGAGGTTATGTAAACTTGCAGTGATTTCTTTAAACTACGTCCAAAAGGGAGGTATGGGCATTGTGAATGTCATCTTGCTTTGTGTGGTAGGGCACAGCACAGCGGATGTCATTCCAGATCTAGAGCAGAGCCCAACTGGGGAAGTACCTCCTTACAGAAAACCGCAGCCAAATAACACTAGACCCTACTCATAGTGTTGTGTGCTCAGTTGAGAGCTCAACAAGGGTGCGGAGTGTTAGGGTCGGCAACGCGCATGTAGCTCCTCCGGAATTGCAGGCGTACACAGGCTGCGGAGACTGCTTACCATCAGAGCACACCGGCTGCGTGTGCAATGTTTGAGCCGCGCAAGCACACGTCACGCAAGCGGTGTGCCGTCTTTCATAAGGATCTGTATAGTACAACGAGCACGTGCAGGTCTACGCACACGCACCCGGTGTGCACAGGCCTTAAAGGACGATATAGGCCTGACAGTTATTCGCAAAAGCTGACAATCGCGAATAACTCGCAAAGACGTAAAAATAGTTTCGAAAAAGAGGTTCGCAGTCGTCTGGGAAGTTTAAAAAAGGTTATAACTTTGAAAACCCTGTATTATGTTATAACATTCTCATACAAAACAATCGTATACAAATCGACATAGTTCGACAGTACAATCAATAAGAGTTGTGTTGTGAATACGTACTAGACTAAGACTACTGTAAGAGGCAGATACATAGTTAAATACATAAAAGTCGTTCATTTCTCCATATGCAAAAATAATAGGCTACTTTCAAAAATCTTAGCATTAAGCCCGTTTATATGAGAGCAAATGGCGCGGTGTTTCTGTCAAGGCGTCTTTTCTTCAGTGGACCCTCTGCACACTAATATGCGCAAACGCAGTGACTCACAAGTTCAATGACATTGAAATTAGGGCAGACAGTGTCTGCCTAAGGGACTCAATGAGTGTGGGATACAATATGCCTAAGGAAGTTTAAACTGAAATAGATGTCATTTAAAGGAAAAATGACAAATCCCTCCGGTGGCCGAGGCCGGAATCGAACGGGCATCTTCAGGTTACGCGGCTAACGTTCTGACCATTAGACTGAGTTTATTCTCCCTTGAGAAAAATACTCGCTCATCACTGGTACTAGAACAGCTGCCTAACTACAGATTTGCACGTTACGGAAAGTATCCAAAAAGTTGGAAAAATTCTCGGGAAATTCCACAGGAATTTTTGGAATGAGAAAATTTCTATCCCTGTACAAAAATATGAAAATTGCCGAAATTTTTCACAGCATATGTAGCCAGAACGCAACAATCTACAAGATTTTCGCAAACAAACTGCATAATATTCCAATTAGTTAAGTTTCGGTGATACATTTTAAGATGAGTCACATTTTTCGAAAGTCCAATTTAATTTGAACCTTAAATCAGAAGGCTATGATTGTAATTCTATTGACACGCATGTGGACAATAATTCGTAATTATGTCTGAAAAAGGGAAGACTGGCGTAAATATACAACAGGATGGGGCAGAACTAGAACTACCTATCCATAATCGTGTAAGTCTTGGCGTCTCTGTCACTGCCGACGTCGTGTCACAATGATCTAACAGATGGCGTTAGGAAGCTAGAACGCAATTTGGTAGAAACCTACATCGCGCTTACGGAGTTTTTAAATGTCAGTTACCATAAGTACAACTTCTGACCAACTTTCTATTACTTCTCTCTACTTCCTACAGTCTAATTTATAACTTAAAAGAGAAACACAGCATGGTAATTTTTATGATTGAAAAATGGTCAAAGGGTTAACTCACAGCATTAAAAGCAAAAGCAACTAAACGAATTAATTTCTGATTTAAGTCACAATGCTGCAAATTAAAAATTCAGTAAGTCTCATTACCATAACCTGATACCTGCCTTTTATAGACTTCACTCAGTGAGCTAAATTAATTAAATAGTCTGTTTAAAGCAGCTTGAAGATAGTAGGTATTTGACTGTCTAAAGTAAATTAAGCCACATCTAATGGGGCCTTCATCACTACACCTTATAAAACAAAGTACTCCGCCGATATGTCTGTGGGTATGTACGTTCGCGATAAACTCGAAAACTACTGAACGGATTTTCATGCGACTTTCACCTATCAACAGAGAGATTGTTAAGGAAGGTTTAGGTGTATAATTTGTTAAGGCTATGTGTAACCCGTGCGAGGGCGGATCGCTAGTTTATTATATTTATATTAGATACTTGATTAACTTGGCAAGTTTAGTAATTGATTGTAGAAGAGATGGAAAGTTTACGACAAGTTACCTCCGAGTTTGTACTTGTAGGCTGAAGTAGATGGCACGTCAAACTAGCCGTACTAGGCCATCTACCAATATGGGCTGTCAAATTCGAATTATACCAAACATATCTTTGAGAATAAATAAATCTATTTTAATACTTTATATTACCATAAAGCTTAATGCACACACACGGCTGGAGCGGACGTGCGCAAGCGTAAGCATGACCAAGCGGGTCCGCGGCGGCGAGTCCTACGTCCTACGTAGTCTGTCTTATATTTAGATCCATTTTAGGGCGCGGAACCGATCGTGCGCGGGCCTTAGCGGCGTGAACGGGCTTGCGCCTTACCTTATATTTTATTTTATTACAACTACTACGAGACTACGTAGGACCCGCCGCGGACCCGCTTGGTCACGCTCACGCACGCCCAGGCCCGCGCACGCCCGCTCTCGCCGAATGTGTGTATTAAGCTTAATATGCTAAGTATGTGATAAATATTTTTATCTCATCTCATTCCATCCAATCACTGCATCTCTTTCAGCAGCTTGCATGTAGTGAATGGACCATGGCTGTTAACGGATTTGCTGATGTCATCACATTCAATGTAGGATTTGAGAATTGTGTAAAGATAAGCCATCTCTAAACTATTGTATGAAGTTTCCCACTATTGTGCTAATAAATAGTTGGTAGGTACTATTGCATTTTCAATCCTCATGTTGACTAGATTTTATCAAGGTACCTATCTCAAACAAAGAACCATACAAGATAAATAAAGTCTAAGAAAAAACGCGCCTCGAAAATTCAAGAAAAAATTATGCTCAAATAGATGGTGACCTTTGGCCTTTGGATATTTAAATAAATTACTTTGACAATACATCTCTATACTCAATTCTCTGTGATCACAAGGTTTTTGGAATAGGTGTAAAAAGCATATATATATATACCTATTAACCCTATTAAATTCAAATTTCCTAGACAACGGTGAACCATTTTCTCAAGCATACTGTCCAAAAATGATTGATACTTCTGAACTACAATTCCCACCGAACGAGTGGGAGGGCATTTCACGTTTGTACGGCCGCAAGCCGATGGGCCGGCTCCTCGCGGACGCGGACGGCTACAGACGGACTCCATCGCTTCTGACATACGTAATGTATAGGCACAATACATTGAAAATGCGCTCCGGCACGGCCCGACTCCAGCCGGTCGGTGGGAATCGTACATGAGGGTTAGAGAGAAACCGTGATCAATCCTAGTTTTTATGAAGAATGAATGTCTTAAAAGTACTTTTAAAATCAAAAGAAAAGACAGAAATGATAATCTGCAGTAAGTCGGCTGGCCCTGTATGCTAAAATAGAACACAGTTGATAGTTTATTTGTTAATGAGAGAAGTTAAATTAGTATTTTATACAATCATGGTATAATAGAGAGCTTTTCAGTCGAGTACAGTGTTTAAACAACGAAGCTTGCTGAGTTGCCTAAGTAAGGTACGAGATTTAAAAGCTTGATTGTATCACTATTGTATAAAATACTTTTTCTACAAGTAATATAAAATAATACTTTTTTTTACTATAAAACCTAAATAATTAATGAAAATTGTTAAGCATCTCAGATCTCAGGAGACAGAAATGTAGTACAAAAGACATAAACGCGCGTTGAATGAATATGCTCATGTAATAGTTGCCCGTTTATGTCTTTTCAACAGGAGTGTGGCGACAAGTAATTGGTAAAAAAAAAGTTGACTACAGCGTATCGAAATGAATGTTATTGTTAGTTGGGAGCCTCTACATGAAAAGTACGGAGTTAGTTTGGTATACGAAATCTTAATTCAACCATAACACATTGATGAGTAGAAAAACTATTTATAACCCGTTGTGCCTCACTAATCATACAGTAGAAAAATATTTATAAAACATCATTTCTCCTTTTATGTAAAAAGGTATGCAAGCAAAGAGTCATTACCATTAGGTAAAAATAGTCTTATCAACAAATTGTTAGTTACACATTTGTATAGTTTATTATCAAATGCTGATTCTACTGATATTTTAAATGCAGTTTTTCCATGTTGTAGTTCGGTTTTTTTAGCGTTAGAAAAACGTATATAATCTTGACGTCTTATTATTGAAAAACGCTTTTTAAAAATCATTAGCCGGCTCCACACAGAGCGAGCGAGCGAGCACGCACGTGCGAGGCAATTTCCCCATGCACAAAACGGCCAGTGTAGACGTGCCTCGGCCGAGGCAGCGCGCGCGTAATCCTCGCCCGAGCGCGCCGCCTCGACCGAGGCACGTCTAAACTGCCCGTTTTGTGCGTGAGGTGAGGAAATTGCCTCGCGCGTATGCTCGCTCTTTGTGGACCCGGCTATTAATTATAATATTATTTATGCCCAACTGGAGTGGCAACCATGGGGGGAGGAATACCCTCAAAGTAGACCCCAGATGCGTTGGGACGACAACAGCAAAAGGACTGCGGGTAAGAAGTGGCTCCAGGTTGCACAGAACCGTGACGAGTGGCAAAAAATGAAGGAGGCCTACACCCGAAGGTTTAGAGAAGGGCTAAAGAGAGAGAGAGAGAGATCCCAACTAGTTTTGTAATGTGAAAATACTGATCAAGTATATCAATTGAATTGATCATACTTGAGTAATCAATGCAATTAAAAAAAACCATTTATTTTATAATCACTAAAACAATGAATGTGATTTAAGTTAATTATGCTACTATCAAGTTTATGTTAAATAAATCTTGAATGTTTTAAGTGTTAGATTTGCGTACAATATAAGATATAAGCTTTATCTACTATGGTTGACAACATGAATTTTTGTATACCATGCAATGTTTTTATTGAATTCCGTTAAATTCAGGATATGGTTACGTACATTTAAGGAAACTTAATGGCATAGTAGCGTGACGAGTGGCATAAAATGAAGGAGGCCTACACCCAAAGGGTAGAGAAGGGCTAAAGAAGAAGAAGAAGAGAATGGCATAGTTAATTTTTATAACTTTTTTTAAAGAAAGTTAATTAAGTGCTGCCTATAGCGTTGTTGTAATATAGGCATTATTATTTAACTCAACCAAACAATTGAAAACTATGACATACCAATGACATTTCGGACATTGATTATTTTAGATAGTATGTATGTTAAGTTAAGCAGCAAATGTTTAAACTTGTACTAAACAGTAATCCATATGTAAACTGGCCCTAAGGCAAGTGTAGGTACACATTCGTAGGGACCTTAACAAATAAAAATAAAGTATTATTTATCTCCGAAATTGAATTAATTAGAATACCACTGTCTTTGAGAAAGTAACTTCATTTTAGCTCTGAAATTAATGGAAATCCAGAAAAAACATGGTGTAGAAACTTAGGCTTTATGAAAAACCTATATCAATACCTAAACAGTGTTTCATTTGTGTTTTATTCTAAAAACAAAAGTGTAACACGAATACATAATGGAAGATTTCAAAGGCATTTAGAAAATTCTAGTCTAGAGCCCATTTCAGGTATCTGTTTATGATTACATTGTACATGACTTGACAACTAAATAATATCTTATTACTATATAAACAGCAAAGAATTATATCAAAATGATAAAACTGTTTGTGTTGTTGTGAGTTGTATGTGGGTAGGACAGTCATGGGTTCAAGAGCAAAAAAAATCATTAGCAAAAACATACAAAAAGATGGCCTTAAAATGTGGTCAGGATCCTAACCATGCACAGACAAGAGGTTAATGATCTAAAAGTACTATGTTGATTTTTTTTTTTCTCTATAATTTGCAGCTACAAAACAATGAAGTAATGAGTAATTTGTTATGTTTGGATAACTTCTGATATTAGATCCAACCATGTGTCACTCTTCTGAGAATTACTGCATATATTGGTTCAGTACGTAAACTATGACACTTAACAAATTTTATATTTTTAACATAAAACACAGTTTCAGAATATGTATAAAGTGTGATGGTAATTTAATGTTGTCTGTATTTGGTAAAAGGATCTATTTTTATTTTATTGTTATCTTTGTTGTGATAGTATTAAGAATATTATAATAAACAATTCGGCATTGAACTCATATTTAATAGACGATTAATAAAAATCGCCCTAATTATGTAAATTACTAGCTACACCGCCTCACTTTCTCTCAACATCTCTCTCACTCATTTATGAATGAAAATAAACGTAACGATCCAAATATATGCAATACTCACGTCGTAGGGCACCATTTTTTCAGCCAACGACACCCTGTCTCGATCTGAAAAGCAAAATACAATACGAAATAAGGACACTGGATTCTTCCCTAGATACACTAAACTGCACTGCACTTCACGAGAGCGATCGATCAGGATTAAGCAGAGTATTATTAGATTTAGAAATTATGTACCATCATCTTCCGACCCCGACGGCTGGGCTACAATTTCCGACTTTTTTATCCCGGATTCCATCACTTCTATATGATCCGTGTCGCCCGAAGCCATTTTTGTTCCACTGTTACACCCCCTATTTTGAAGTCACTATAGTTAATCTTTGCACAATATAATTTATCATGGCTCACATCACACTTGCATTACTAACACAACGATTCACAGTAATTTAATTAGAAGAAATCAATTAGTTTACGCGAAAAAGCTCGCCCAGTTACATCCGTCTGACACGACCGTTCATATTTAACTGGGTTGCCGTACTGAAAAAATGACCATAGACTATAGAGTAGAGCTCTTGGCATAGTGTTGCAATCGATATTTACCAAAAAAAGGACGGTTTTTTGTTTACGAATAATTATATTTTTTTACATTGGCAACTCAGATATCGGCGTACGCCATGTTTGTTTCTTTTCCGTCATTCCTTTGCCGCGGAGAGATTTTTTTTAAGGTTATTTCTTATTCTTATCTTGGCGTCTGTTTTGATTCTCAAAGAAATTCATCTTGTTTTTACGAATACGCGGTCTCTGGTCAAGTATTATAGACTCACATTGATTAATACGTGATTGCAGATAGCGTCGTGCGGCTGTAGCTAATATTATAATCGGCGAATATATTTACCGATTGACGGCGTTGTTTTTATGAAAATGGGCAAGAAAGTTAAAGAATACAAGTCTGGCGACTTTATATTCGCCAAAGTCAAAGGATACCCAGCATGGCCGGCTCGAGTAAGTCTTAAAATTTGATTTACACTTAAATTATTGGCTTAAAAACAAAAGACTTGAAATGGAGTCCTAGATGAGATTTAGGCGGGAAGACATGTTAATGTTCGTCCCCATGCTTGGATACAGAGTAATTATGTAAATAATTATACTATATAGCAGCCTTGCCACCTTTTGAAGCCTGCTTGACAGTGAAAAGTAGCTTTTAAATTACATAATTTGACAATAGAAGTTAGGCATTCTGTTACAATTTTCCTAAATTGTGTGCTTCTATATACAAAACTAGACACATGGAATTACCATAAATCTCTTATTATAAGTAGGATTTTAATCCCAGTGCAATGCAACTGACACAAAGGGCTAAAGTTAGACCAAGATAATGCTGCAGCGATTTTGATAGCCTGTACTGTGAGACTGTTAGTATAAACGTCATATGACATGACACATAGGTAACACTTGCACAGTAGCTATCAAAATTGCTGCAGACTTATCTTGGTCTAACTGTTAGAAATTTATTTTCTAAAGAGATTTCTGTCACTAATGAGCACACAGGCACAACACCAGGAAAATACTACTTTTAAAATGAAAACATGTTCATTATTACCTCACTATTATCTTCAACGGGACAATAAAAAAATATCACACCCAAACAATGACAGAGGAACACCAACAAATGGAATTTAAAATATTAGACATTAGGTTTTATAAAACTAATTGCCATTATCTAAAATGAGTCTTTCTCTCTGTATTGTCTTAGTACTAGCAGTGGGGGGAACCTGCAGTATTTGGGCGTTCTTGGCATTCAGGCTCTGTTCGTCTCAGCATTGCGTCATTTTGTTGAATTATATGTATATCTTCACTACCCGTTCAATGTTGTAAGTTCATAGTTTCGTGCTACCCAAAGGTTGTCTGGAAGAGATCTCTTCTTAGCGATAAGTCCGCCTGTTGTTACCTAACTTTTAAGTGTTTTTTCATTTCCTGTCTATTTTTAACTGTATGGTGCACAATAAAGAATATTTACTTACTTAATTACTTACATTGCTATGAGCAATTATTAGGGTTGACAGAACTTCTCGTTCCTTTGCTTGCCCTACCACAGATAAAATAATCACTTGAATTTTGATAACCCTAAATAGCCGAACGGGATAGTGCCATACATTAGAAAGGGATAACATGATTTGTCCCTGAATCGCTGACAAACTTCGGTTTTTGTAGGAAGTTGCCTTTCTGTATGGTAGTAATATTATTTATTCTGTGGTACTAGTTCTTACATCCTAAGATATTTATTCAGAGCCTAGTTCTTTACTTTCCTAAATTTTATTTGTACAATATTATATTACTGGTGGTTTCTTCCTATGACTGTACAAGAACATCTCATTTTTTTACTAGTTAACCCTTTGAATGCTTTATGTCATAAACACAAACATCACTCAAACACCAAGATCCCGGGTGCAAGGGAGTGTGCAGGTTACTTTGACAGCGAAAGTGTGCAGGTTACTTTGACAGCGTCCGCCATAACACCTATAGATATACTTGGCACTGTGGGCACAACTAGTAACAACGACTTTAGGTGTTCTTGGCGTTCATAAGTTTAAAAATAAATAATTACTGTTTATTATCTGATTGATGTTTCATTTCTAACTGTTGTTTCTATTTGTAGGTACAAAAACAGAATGGCAAGAAGTATTTCGTATACTTCTATGGTACTGGGGAGACGTGAGTATAAATTATTAATTAATTACAATAATTACCTACTGTACTGCAAGAACCTTTCCAGTTTTAGAATTCCCTACCTAAAAGAAACTTGTATCTGTCCTGAAACTACTTGAACAATTAAGTAAAAATTTGGTACACATATGTAAACTTGTGACTTATAGATATAAATAAATGAATAAAAACATAGGGGCGACTTTTGGGGGGTAAATAAAAATATTAAAAAAAGGATTGCAAACAATATCATGTTATAAATATCAAGGATTATTGTGAGAATCTCAAATATAGTATATTTTTTAATAATTTTAAGATAAATAGTTAAGAAGTTTTTTGAATAAATGTTTATTTGTATTTTATTTTATGAGCCTTGTAGCTGGAAATAAATGGTTATTTTTTAATGAAATACTTATTTAATATTCGATTTGGATTTGTGTCTTATTAACATAATTAGTGCCAAGCTCCCAAAATCCTATACAAAATGAACCCACCTGTGTTAATGTGTAATTATATTTTATATCATCCTCTCATTCCAGCGCCAACCTGCCTCCTAACATGATATTCGACTACGCTGAAAACAAGGACAAGTTCCTGAACAAGTCGGTGAAGCGCAAGGACTTCAATGATGGTGTGAAGCAGATTGAACATGACTTTGCTAACAATGTTCCGTTGGAGCAGGTCATTGGAGCGTTGGCGGTAAGAATAAGGAATTCTAAATTATTTGTAGAGTCAGACCAACATAAGTTGGCAGCAGACAGTGAAATTATGACGTTTACTCAACACTTAAGAGGGAAGTATACGACGTGATCATCAATACAAAAAGAGAAAACGTTTTTCCATTTCTAAATATTTTCCATTCTCCATGATTTTTAAGTATGTTACTGACACAATGAAACACTAGGTTTATAGGTTTTCCTTTTATTCGACGAGCGACGAGATGGCCGTCTGGCCTGGTGGTGTGCTGCGTAAACAAATAAAATCACAGGAAGAAACCGGTTTTTATTGTTTCAAAACCGGTTAATCTGACAAGAATTATGGCATTCTCCTAAAAACCGGTTTATAAATAACAGTTTTACGAACGAAACCGAAATTAAAAGGTTTTGCGCCAAGTACACGATAAAGGTTTGGAAATTTAACCGGTTTCCGTGCCTTGCTTATTGTCCCCTGGCTGATGGGATAGAATAACAACAATAAATAAATAGTTGATCCACCTGTCTGCATTCCATTAATGTTGAGTATTTTCAACCTTACCATTTTTCATAGATTTTGAATGTTGGTAATTGAATGGAAAAATCGAAAAATGTATGAACATTTTGAACAATTTTTATCTCCTATTAGGATCGAAGGAGGTTGAAATTCTAAGCAGAAATAACATATATCTCAAATTTGAAAAATTGTAGCAAAGAAGTAGGGACGTAACGGAGGTGGTTTTATCGGAACCGAAGCCGAAACCGGAGTTTTTAAGTTTAGTTTAACGGAACTGAAACCAGAGGTGAAGGTGGAGGCAAACGAGAACCTAATCTACCTATGTTAAAGACTGGTCGCACCGCGGCCGCTGGGCTTCGAGCTCCGGTATAACCTCTGCTTGAAATCAATCGGAATCCAAGCCGGAGGTGTGGAAAATCAACCGAAAGTTTCAGTATAACGGGACAGAAGCCGAAGCAGTGTAACATACCTACATAGAACTCAAAACGTCCCATTCATATAACAATTAAAATGTGTAACCCCACAGAAAACCGTTTGACCAGTAATGTGTTACAGGAGGCGGAACCAGCGCCCGCCGACGACTCCATGAACGAGACGGCCGACGACACCGCAGACTCCGCTGTTGACACCACGGCCGCCGACGAAACCATGGATGAGGTAACATTTACTTTATTTATACCTTGTATAACTTTCTCAGACATTTATAGGGCGCCAAATACTCAAATACGACGACGATTTTTTTTATTTTTAGTTTAAATACTAACTAAACAGATACCGTACAATATAATGAAAAACATACAATTGCATATTATAGTTTTAAAACTAGCACGAGATCCATAACAAGTGTATACAGAATGCTTTACAAGTAAGCGCAAATTTTACAATAGTTATTTGTGCAACAAGAGATGAAAGTTGGTTTTTCTTGTGAGTGTTGATTTTGAGTCCTGAGTAAGCGAAAGATTATAATCTTGAGCGTAACGAGAAACTCAAAAACACGAGATGTAAAATAACTTTGCTCTCGTGTGATACATACAACATTTCACCTCAGTAGTGAGAACATATTAAAGGCTGAAAAAATTCCACATCAAGTAAAGTTAACCACATTTATTTACATTCATGAATGAAAGGCATCATCATTATGACGAAAGCTTGTCTCACTCCCCGGAGTGACGAAAGTAGGCTTGTTCGAGCTGCTGAGGTGAAAAATAATTTAACACCATATCATAGCTACTGTTAAAAATATCAGAGAACAAATAACTATCTAAACATTACACTATAACAGGGTAATAAACTTTAAATTATGAAGATTAACCCTCGCAAATGAGACAAACTTAGAGGCAAAGCAGATGTCATCGGTCAGTGAGATAGGAGGAGAAAAGGCCAGCATTTCTTAAGTGGCCCACTGATTACCAGTTCGCCGGACGATATGGGCCTGTCAGTTATTCGCCTTAATCAAGGCGACGCGCGCGTTTTCCTCGCCCGAGCGGGCCCCTCGGCCGTAACACGTTTACACTGGCCGGTTTGTGCGCGAGGAAATTGCCTCGCGCGTATTCTCGCTCTGTGTGGATCCGCCTAATCCTGAATAACTGACAGGTCGATATCTTCCGGCGAACTGGTAATCTGCGGGCCCCCCTTTAAATCTAATATATACCACAATGATCACCTTCTTGTAATTGGATTATAGAATGAAGTATTGTTTTTATATACTCTAAGAGCGAAAAGATACGACCACTTTTATTAACGCCCTCAAGAAAAAAATGTTAGTATTTTTTATTCAAACTTTATTGCACAAAAGAAAAACTTAATGTACAAAAAACGAACTTAATGCCATGAAGCATTCTGTACCATTTTTCACTTCATTCGACATTTAACTATCCAAAGGATACTATGCCTTTAATCACACGTTCCAAGCCAATAGTGTGATGCGCTGAAATCCTTACATTAACCGAGTCCATAGCCAAAGTCAGTGCTTTTGAGACGGGCACTGATTTGTCGAGAGTTCTCACATATGTATTAAATATTCTAAAAAATGCATGTAGCATGAATAGTGTTCTATGTAGTGTTGATTTTGTTTAATTACCATTGATCGGGGTTTTGGTTGCCACTCGGGGGAAAATCGCCTCAATAACTGCTAATTTAATATCGTATATTTTATAAATATGTTATCTACACTAAAAGGTGTTATTTCGTGCAGTTTAATAAGTATCGCGGGCTTAAAGGCGTATCCATATTACTATTTTAACTTAATATACCGCGGTGTGGCATCCAAAACCCCAATCACTGTTAATTACATAGGTAAATATGACTATTTTGACTCGCAAATTATTATGATTATGGTTTTTAAGAAAAGCATGGTAGATATTTATTAATCAGAGTGAATGCATTTAAATGTCTTTGTTCTTTATGTTGCTGTATTAACCAAACTGATCATAGGCATTTGCTGAAGTGAAAGTTATTGGATAGAGATCTCGAAATTATACATACAAATTACATAAAAAAACGACGATCGGTCTGGCTTAGTGGGTAGCGACCCTGTCTATGAAGCCGATGGTCCTGAGTTCGAATCCCGGTAAGGGCATGTATTTGTGTGATGACCACAGATATTTGTTCCTGTCATGGATGTTTTCTATGTATTTACGTATTTGTATATAATAAAGATATCGTTTTCTGGCTTCCTGAGCTTACCGTGGGTCTTAGTCAATTTTTGTAAGAATGTCCCTATAATATTTATTTATAGATTGCATTGAAAAAGTAAGAACCGATACAATATAACATCACAATACGCACAAAACGATAAAGTTACTAAAATTGCCTATTTCCGAACAGCGGGTTATCACGCATGATATGATATCCATTCGACTATAACTCGCGATGTCAGAAAGAGACGTCTACTGTATCGTATCATATCACGTGCGTTACGTGCCGACGATAATTCGTCAGCAATATTTATGGTAAAAACAAACAGTCGACATGGTAGGTACCCATAGTTTTATCGAAGCCATTCATTGCATTCTGGCTTTTTCTACCTTCTTTATGGTTAAAATCAAGTGTCGGAAACCGGTTAAATTTCCAAACCGTTATCATGTACTTGGCGCAAAACCTTTTAAATTAGGTTTCGTTCGTAAAACCGGTTTTAGGAGAACATTTAAATAAAGTTCTTGTCGGATTAACCGGTTTAGAACAATCAATACCGGTTTCTTCCTTTGTCGGTGTCTTTGTTTACGCGGCACAGTCTGGCCGGCCGTCTCGTCGCTCATTGAATAAAGCAGTTTATTTAGACTACAATAAAGTTCTTAACACGTTCGCGTTTTTTTGAAAAGTTCGGAGTAAAACAAAAATAAACTTGTATTTACCGCTATTTTAAAAAAAGGTTCCCACCCTTAATAAAAAATAAAAATAGTTTATTTACCAAAAAGTGTACAAAATTTCCTAACCTATGACTGCCACACTAGGCTATGCCTGTGTTGTGGAGTCGGATTGAAGACAACACTATGTCTAATTTTCAGTAGTTAACTTGTTAAAATAGTTATACAGAATTTTATGAGAGTGTGCTCTTTGTTTTCGCTTGTTTTAGTAGTTGTTTTGTTTTTAGACTGCGAATGACGGACCCGTGGAGGACTCTGACGAAGCGGGGGCGTTGGTCATTGACGAAGGAAAGGTGATGCTTCTTTATAATTATTGCTTTTTGCTTTGAAGTAGGTACCTATGTAATTATGTATGTTTACTCTTCTAGGTAATCTAAAATAATTACAGGTAATTTCTTCGAATTAGTCCAATTTTCGACGGCAAACAGTGTACAGTCACGTCTGAAAATATCGATACGAAAAATGTGCCAAAAATATATGGGCACTACCTTAATATATGGGCAATAAAGTCATGTATACATATTTTTGGCACTTTACGTATCGATATTTTCAGACGTGACCGTACTATAAATATCTTTTCATCACACTTGCTCGTAATCGGTGTTATAGTATGCCAGCTAACTGAGATGTAATGAGCTATATTATGGCAATGGGCGTAATCGATTTTTAGAATTAGAATTATTTTGCTTAAAATTTAGTTTTTTCTTCGCAAGTGTGATGAAAAACCTTGTATGTAACTCCGGAGGTAAGAATATTGCAAACTCGGGCCTTTAATTCACTTAATCATCCTCGTTTCCGATATCTCACTTACCGCCTTTGTTGCACAATGTACTCTATAGTACATCACAACAGAGGCTGGCAAGTAAGGGGTTACCGGATAGTTATGAGGCTGGCAAGTAAGGGGTTACCGGATAGTTATGAGGCTGGCAAGTAAGGGGTTACCGGATAGTTATGAGGCTGGCAAGTAAGGGGTTACCAGATAGTTATGAGGCTGGCAAGTAAGGGGTTACCAGATAGTTATGAGGCTGGCAAGTAAGGGGTTACCGGATAGTTATGAGGCTGGCAAGTAAGGGGTTACCAGATAGTTATGAGGCTGGCAAGTAAGGGGTTACCAGATAGTTATGAGGCTGGCAAGTAAGGGGTTACCAGATAGTTATGAGGCTGGCAAGTAAGGGGTTACCGGATAGTTATGAGGCTGGCAACCCCTTTTCACGCCGAGGCATACCTATAGTACTTTTTGCAAACATGCAATTAAATAATATAAGAATAATAATAAAAAAACATTCACATCCATGTGATACTACATTGCCATTAAGTGTCACAAAGAAATCCGTCTAAATTAATGTATTATGCAAAGTCGGACCAGGCTAACTCTGCACGCCATTTGCATTAACTAAGTGTGGAATAAGAAAAAGAATGACAGTAAACTATATTTTTCAGCATGTCAAAAAAAAGATGCACAAGGCAAAGTCAACGCACACTGCTATAAACACCCGCCTTTTTACTAAATCACCCACATAATTATATAAAAATAAAATAAAATAAATAAAATAAGCCGTACATTAATTTCATACTAAACCTCAACTTCTTACAGCAGAAAGGCCGAAAGTCCTCCGCGAAGCCGGCGGCGACTCCCAAGGCCAAGGAGCCCAAGACGCCGCGAGGCCGCGCCAAGAAGGAGGACAAGGAGGATGAGGAGGAGAAGAAGGACGAGGAGATTGTTAGTAGGAGCGGCAGGAAGATCAAACCTGGGAAGAGGTTAGTAACTAAACCTCAACATTTTACAGTAGAAAGGCCGAAAGTCCTCCGCGAAGTCGGCGGCGACTCCCAAGGCCAAGGAGCCCAAGACGCCGCGAGGCCGCGCCAAGAAGGAGGACAAGGAGGAGAAGAAGGACGAGGTGATTGTTAGTAGGAGCGGCAGGAAGATCAAACCTGGGAAGAGGTTAGTAACTAAACCTCAACATTTTACAGTAGAAAGGCCGAAAGTCCTCCGCGAACCCGGCGGCGACGCCCAAGGCCAAGGAGTCAAAACGCTTCGTGGCCGCCCAAGAAGAAGGACAAGCTGGATGAGGAGATTCTTAGTAGGATCGGCAGGAAGATCAAACCTGGAAAGTGGTTAGTAACTAAACCTCAATATTTTATAGCAGAGAGGCCGAAAGTCCTCCGCGAAGCCGGCGGCGACGCCGAAGGCCAAGGAGTCCAAGACGCCGCACGGCTGCCCTAAGAAGGAGGACAAGGAGGATGAGGAGATTGTTAGAAGGAGCGGCAGAAAGATCAAACCTGGGAAGAGGTTAGTAACTAAACCTCGATATTTTATAGTAGAAACGGGCGAAAGTCCTCCGCGACCCGTCCGTCTTTAATTATCATAGAAAAAGACGGGTAGTCGGGTAATCTATCTCACCGCGAGATACTCTCGCGCCAATCATATGTTTGGCCTACTGGAGCGAATCCCAAAGCCAAGGAGCTCAAGACGCCCCGCGGGTGCCCCAAGAAGGAGGACAGGGAGGCTAAGGAGGATGAGGAGGAAAAGAAGATTGTTGGTAGAAGCGGCAGGAAGATTAAGCCTGGGAAGAAGTTAGTTTTTACAAAACTGGCTACATTGAGGTCAAATCAAAGTAACATTTTGTTATGAGAATTATGTCATTTTGCTATCATTTGCTCGTGCTTCTCGCTCGCGCCAGTACATGTACGGACAAGTAGGTACGTAGGTAATAGGGGAGTCCAAACGCAACTGATAACAAAATGACATCATTTTGATATCTGAATGTAAGTTGGAATTAGCTTATTATTTTGCACGCTTAGACTTACAATGGTACAAAACTAACGCAGGGAAATTAATTCAAAAGGCTTAACATTACTCCTTGGATTAGATACCCATTGTTTAATAAAGTTCTTAAATAATGGCACATAAAATCCATACATTAAAAACGTCACTTGCCGAAATGTTGTTTTAGAGAAGGAATAATATTTGCGATTGTGACATACATTTGTTTTTTTTTTTCCTAAAGAACAAAATACACGTACACAACGTAATCTCCGGGGCCCAATACCCTTTTCTAAAAAAAAATTCAAGAGAAAATCCCGAGAATACCAACGGAATAGTAAGACACGTAAGTTAGTGGAGAATATGCCGCGAATGTTGATATAGTCGTTAGTTTTCAAGCAGGTCCACGGCTAACTCTTTGTCTATTGTAAGTAAAACCGCACGTGCTACTACCTGCCAAAAATAATTGTAATTAGCACCTGAGCGCGGGCTAGTCCAACGCTCAAAGAACCAGTGTAAGTGCGCTCTCCGATAACGCGCCTTTGATACGCATTTCAAGGACACATTTATACTGGTTCAGTAGCATGCGGCACTCAGTAACCGTAACCCACACAGCCTCTCAACATATTTTTCCATTAGTTCATTTTGAATCTTATTGCAATGTTTATAAGAGTTGTAATTCAGTAACCGGTTAAAGTGATCGTTTTTTTATGCAGGTAAGTAACACGTGCGGTTTTACTTACAATAGACAATGAGTTACCCGTAAGGGTAGCTTGAAAACTAACGACTATAACTGAATTATTTATCGTCCTATGTATATCGGCTACACGTTTTTGTATTACTCCACGCGTTCTGTTATAACTTTTTCTATAGAGGAGACAGTGGCGAGATCTCAGGTTAATAATACATATTAACAAATCTTAGTATATTATACCTTTCTCGTTTTTTTTTCTAGATACATAGACGAACAGACAGATGAGAACGCGGCCCTGCCGTCGCCGGCGCCGAAGAAACGCCGCGGGGCGTCGCCTAGCGCGGAAAAGGATAAGGAGGTCAAGGAAAAACCACAGGACAGGAATATTAAGGCGTACAACACCGTACAACAGGTACAAAACATAAAATTAATACAATCAGGCGTTTATATAATACTTTGCGGAAATCCATATTATTAAGAATGCCGGGAGTGGGCAATTCGTGGATGAGTTTCGATCGTCCGACAATGAAGACGAATCCACGAATCGCTGTTCCTGCCGAGGCATATATAGTGCTTTTCTCCAAACATGCGAGGAAATAAGGTAAAATAATCATAATTTAAGCATCAACCAGCACTCAAATCGAACCTTCACCTCAACAACGTCAAAGACATTTTTTTTTATAAAGTTAAATGCACAACTTATTCTGCCATTCAGTATTCGTTCATTCAATATAATTGTGCAATATAAGCTGTATGTGCACGCATGAGATCCTTAAAAAAATATAATAGTTACATAGTCTTTGATTTTATTAAGAGCCCTTAATCCTTGGAGCGTTCTCCGATTTCACGAAATAACGCTCGATAGATGGCGTTGGCGCTCGGTACGCGAGCGCCGGCAACGCGACGCGCGTTTCAATGCAGACTAGAATAATCTTGATAGTTTTCAATATAATTTCAAGCAACATTAATTTTAGTGTCATATGATATCATATGGGCACTCTTTATTTTATTGTATATGCACAGTAGTTTTTTTTTTTTTATGTACACTACTACTAAGTGTACAGACTACAGAGTGTACTATAACCCTTGCTCTTTATTCTGTCTCTTTCACACCAATGGAAAATGAAGAAGTTACTAAATGACTGCAGGTATAAATAAAGTATATTAGTGCGATAGAGAGACAGATAGTGTTTCGTTGTCGTATCGTAAACGATTGGCATGTTGGCCACACACTTGCTTAGTGCCTAGCCAAAATACCAATCGTTTGCATATATTAGTGCGATAGAGAGAGAGTAGTGTTTCGTTGTCGTATCGTAAACGATTGGCATGTTGGCTACGCACCCATGATACCTAGCCAAGAAGCCAATCGATTGCGCATATTAGTGCGATAGAGAGACAGATAGTGTTTCCTTGTCGTATCGTAAACGTTTGGCATGTTGGCTACGCACCCATGCTGCCCAGCCAAGATGCCAATCGTTTGTGCATATTAGTACGAGAGAGAGACAGATAGTGTTTCGTTGTCGTATCGATTGGCATGGTGGCTACGCACCCATGCTGCGTAGTCAAGATGCCAATCGTTTGCGCACATTAGTGCTATAGAGTTTCAGTGTTATTTGAAATCCCGTTAGGGTTTGTATTATTATTTTTGACCCGAATGAAGTCCATCCAGGTTCTTATGATGCAGTCAGGAGTTGGTCACCAGAACTCCTAATCTACTCATTATAATTCCATCGTGCTTGGGCTCAAAAGATTTGCCCTGACGAACACCATCGATCTAGATGAGGTCCAGGGTCTCATGACGGAGTCAGGAGTTGGTCACCAGAACTCCCCAGAACTCCTAATCTACTCATCATAACTCCATCGAGTTTGGACTCAATAGATTTACCCTGATGAGCACCATCAATCTAGATGAAGTCCAGGGTCTCATGATGGAGTCAGGAGTAGGTCACTAGAACTCCTAATCTACTCATTATAATTCCATCGTATTCGAGCTCAATAGATTTGCCCTGACGAGTACCATCGATCTAAATGAAGTCCAGGGTCTCATGATGGAGTCAGGAGTTGGTCACCAGAACTCCTAATCTACTCATTATAATTCCATCGTATTCGAGCTCAATAGATTTGCCCTGACGAGTACCATCGATCTAAATGAAGTCCAGGGTCTCATGATGGAGTCAGGAGTTGGTCACCAGAACTCCTAATCTACTCATTATAATTCCATCGTGTTTGGGCTCAAAAGATTTGCCCTGACGAGTACCATCGATCTAGATGAAGTCCAGGGTCTCATGATGGAGTCAGGAGTTGGTCACCATAATTCCTAATCTACTCATCATAACTCCATCGTGTTTGGGCTCAATAGATTTGCCCTCACGAGCACCATCAATCTAGATGATGTTCAGGGTCTCATGATGGAGTCAGGAGTTGGTCACTAGAACTCCTAATCTACTCATTATAATTCCATCGTGTTTGGGCTCAAAAGATTTGCCCTGACGAGTACCATCGATCTAGATGAAGTCCAGGGTCTCATGATGGAGTCAGGAGTTGGTCACCAGAACTCCTAATCTACTCATTATAATTCCATCGTGTTTGGGCTCAAAAGATTTTCCCTGACGAGTACCATCGATCTAGATGAAGTCCAGGGTCTCATGATGCAGTCAGGAGTTGGTCACCATAATTCCTAATCTACTCATCATAACTCCATCGTGTTGGGCTCAATAGATTTGCCCTCACGAGCACCATCAATCTAGATGATGTTCAGGGTCTCATGATGTAGTCAGGAGTTGGTCACTAGAACTCCTAATCTACTCATTATAATTCCATCGTGTTTGGGCTCAAAAGATTTGCCCTGACGAGTACCATCGATCTAGATGAAGTCCAGGGTCTCATGATGGAGTCAGGAGTTGGTCACCATAATTCCTAATCTACTCATAATAACTCCATCGTGTTTGGGCTCAATAGATTTGCCCTCACGAGCACCATCAATCTAGATGATGTTCAGGGTCTCATGATGGAGTCAGGAGTTGGTCACTAGAACTCCTAATCTACTCATTATAATTCCATCGTGTTTGGGCTCAAAAGATTTGCCCTGACGAGTACCATCGATCTAGATGAAGTCCAGGGTCTCATGATGGAGTCAGGAGTTGGTCACCATAATTCCTAATCTACTCATCATAACTCCATCGTGTTTGGGCTCAATAGATTTGCCCTCACGAGCACCATCAATCTAGATGATGTTCAGGGTCTCATGATGGAGTCAGGAGTTGGTCACTAGAACTCCTAATCTACTCATTATAATTCCATCGTGTTTGGGCTCAAAAGATTTGCCCTGACGAGTACCATCGATCTAGATGAGGTCCAGGGTCTCATGATGGAGTCAGGAGTTGGTCACCAGAACTCCTAATCTACTCATCATAACTCCATCGTGTTTGGGCTCAATAGATTTGCCCTGATGAACACCATCGATCTAAATGAGGTCCAGGGTCTCATGATGGAGTCAGGAGTTGGTCACCAGAACTCCTAAACTACTCATCATAACCTCATCGTGTTTGGGCTCAAAAGATTTGCCCTGACGAGTACCATCGATCTAGATGAAGTCCAGGGTCTCATGATGGAGTCAGGAGTTGGTCACCATAATTCCTAATCTACTCATCATAACTCCATCGTGTTTGGGCTCAATAGATTTGCCCTCACGAGCACCATCAATCTAGATGATGTTCAGGGTCTCATGATGGAGTCAGGAGTTGGTCACTAGAACTCCTAATCTACTCATTATAATTCCATCGTGTTTGGGCTCAAAAGATTTGCCCTGACGAGTACCATCGATCTAGATGAAGTCCAGGGTCTCATGATGGAGTCAGGAGTTGGTCACCAGAACTCCTAATCTACTCATTATAATTCCATCGTGTTTGGGCTCAAAAGATTTGCCCTGACGAGTACCATCGATCTAGATGAAGTCCAGGGTCTCATGATGGAGTCAGGAGTTGGTCACCATAATTCCTAATCTACTCATCATAACTCCATCGTGTTTGGGCTCAATAGATTTGCCCTCACGAGCACCATCAATCTAGATGATGTTCAGGGTCTCATGATGGAGTCAGGAGTTGGTCACTAGAACTCCTAATCTAATCATTATAATTCCATCGTGTTTGGGCTCAAAAGATTTGCCCTGACGAGTACCATCGATCTAGATGAAGTCCAGGGTCTCATGATGGAGTCAGGAGTTGGTCACCAGAACTCCTAATCTACTCATTATAATTCCATCGTGTTTGGGCTCAAAAGATTTGCCCTGACGAGTACCATCGATCTAGATGAAGTCCAGGGTCTCATGATGGAGTCAGGAGTTGGTCACCATAATTCCTAATCTACTCATCATAACTCCATCGTGTTTGGGCTCAATAGATTTGCCCTCACGAGCACCATCAATCTAGATGATGTTCAGGGTCTCATGATGAATAGATTAGGAGTTCTGGTGACCAACTACTGAGTCCATCATGAGACCCTCGACTTAATCTAGATCGATGGTACTCGTCAGGGCAAATCTTTTGAGCCCAAACACGATGGAGTTATGATGAATAGACTAGGAGTTCTGGTGATCAACTCCTGAGTCCATCATGAGACCCTGGACCTGATCTAGATTGATGGTGCTCGTCAGGGCAACTCTATTGAGCCCATACACGATGGATTTATGATGAGTAGATTAGGAGTTCTGGTGACCAACTCCTGACTCCATCATGAGACCCTGGACCTCATTTAGATCGAAGGTGTTCATCAGGGCAAATCTATTGAGCCCAAACACGATGGAGTTATGATGAGTAGATTAGGAGTTCTGGTGACCAACTCCTGACTCCATCATGAGACCCTGGACCTCATCTAGATCGATGGTGCTCATCAGGGCAAATCTTTTGAGCCCAAACACGTTGGAATTATAATGAGTAGATTAGGAGTTCTAGTGACCAACTCCTGACTCCATCATGAGACCCTGGACTTTATCTAGATTGATGATGCTCGTCAGGGCAAATCTATTGAGCCCGAACACGATGAGGTTATGATGAGTAGATTAGGAGTTCTGGTGACCAACTCCTGACTCCATCATGAGACCCTGGGCCTCATCTAGATCGATGGTGTTCATCAGGGCAAATCTATTGAGCCCAAACACGATGGAGTTATGATGAGTAGATTAGGAGTTCTGGTAACCAGCTCCTGACTCCATCATGAGACCCTGGACCTCATCTAGATTGATGGTGCTCGTCAGGGCAACTCTATTGAACCCAAACACGATGGAGTTATGATGAGTAGATTAGAAGTTCTGGTGACCAGCTCCTGACTCCATCATGAGACCCTGGACCTCATCTAGATTGAAGGTGCTCGTCAGGGCAACTCTATTGAGCCCAAACACGATGGAGTTATGATGAGTAGAGTAGGAGTTCTGGTGACCAACTCCTGACTCCATCATGAGACCCTGGACCTCATCTAGATCGATGGTGCTCATCAGGGCAAATCTTTTGAGCCCAAACACGTTGGAATTATAATGAGTAGATTAGGAGTTCTGGTGACCAGCTCCTGACTCCATCATGAGACCCTGGACCTCATCTAGATTGAAGGTGCTCATCAGGGCAACTCTGTTGAGCCCAAACACGATGGAATTATAATGAGTAGATTAGGAGTTCTAGTGACCAACTCCTGACTCCATCATGAGACCCTGGACCTCATCTAGATCGATGGTGTTCGTCAGGGCAAATCTTTTGAGCCCAAACACGATGGGATTATAATTACCAACCAACTCCTGACTCCATCATGAGAACTTGGACTTCATCCGGGTCAAAAATAATAATGCAAACCCTAACCTAATTTCAAGTGAAAATGCGTTTTTCAGAAAATCGCAGCCAAATAACACTAGAACCTTACTCATAGTGTTGTGTTCCTGCCGGTGAGTAAGGTTGCCAGAGCTCAACGAGGGGTGGGAGGGGGTTAGGGTCGGCAACGCGCATGTAACTCCTCTGGAGTTGCAGGCGTACATATGCGGGCCGTATGCTTGTTTGCCACCGACTTAGTATTAAAAAAAAAGTAACACTGAAAATCCATCAATAAGCGAGTCTGTTAGGCATACTGTAAAAAATGAACTTTTATTAAGATTTTCTAATCGCAGTATATAGCACTTCTCGGAACTCCGAAGCTGATTACGATCGCAACGAATGCCTGACAATCGAGCACAGGTCCGTCCTCTAAGCGCGCTCCGCGCGGACTGAGAGCGGGGCGTCGCTGCTGCGTGATTTATACGTGTTTTAAAAAAATATAAATTTACGGCAATGTAGGTCCCATAGTTACGATTTTTTTTTATAGGTTAACATAAAGTTACAGTTTGCTATAATATTATTTTTAAAGCAAAATATGCGTACAATTTGCGGAAATAAAATATAATAAAACCCTGTTTTCGCCAAAAAAATGAAGAAAACTCGGAAGGTATTTTAACAGTTTTTTCAAATGAATCTTCGATTGTTAATCATTCCAGCCCCTCGTACGAGATATGTTGAATCAAATTGTAGTCATTCATGTACCAAATGATTCTTTTTTATAGCAAAATTGAGAACCGAAACGCCACATCTCACTGCAAAATTTGGAAAAGACTCCCAAAAAACCTCATTAAAAAAGAGGTTTAAAAGAGAAAATGAAAATTTGAACTGTTGGAGCCCCTAGTTTAGGAAACGATTATTTAAGTACGTTATCAGTTTTTGAATAAATACTAATAGTTACGTCGTAATCTTGAATGAAAAAGGAAGCATTTTACAAAATACGCTCGTCTGTAGGAATAAGGACTCTTAAGCAGTATTCGCACGATCATACACGTCGGTCTTACACGACTCTATCCTATAGCTTGAAATGATGCTGATTGCGTCGTGTAGACGCAGCCCGCGGCTATATTAATTGGCTATTTGCCTTTTTCTTAGTGGATATATGTTTAAAAAAAGTAAAAAACAATACAGTAATAACTTCCCGTCCGCTAAAACACGACAATAATGATATGATATGATATGATTTATTTATCTCACAATATACAATTTCACTTAAAACTACGCGTGGTAAATTCTTAGGAATTTATATTGTGATTGTCAGTTTGTCTTACTTTATATACATAGGAAAAACATGTGACAATTAATAATTCATTTAAAATTACTAAAGTTTTTAAATTTCAATTGTATAAATAAATTCACCAAGAACGGGTCGTCATTAAGGTAGAAAATAAATAGTAACAGTTACAGAAATAATGTCAGCATAAGAAATAATGTCACCATTAGGGTCGTTATTAAGCTAACAAAGAAGTAAATTATAGTAAATCTTAAAATACAGATGTCGACAATATGCTTACTATTTAAATAAATCTAGTTGGTAATGTCATAAAACTCTTTTATAGAATACAATGGGTTATCCAATAAAAAGTTTGAATTTTTTGATTTGAGTTTGACCATAACGAAGAACTTTGCGTACTATTTTTGCTACAATAAAGTGAACATTTCCGACATCCGCATATTGGAGAAAAAGTCTTTGATATTCCGCAAAGTGGTCGAATACCGAATACTCATTCAAGGCATCTGTAAGAAAAATATTCGAATACCAAGTATTGTATTATTCATATACAAGAATGGGTTGAATATTCAACATATTCGAATTGCACGCCCTATTAAAGAGTTACGAGCTATAAACCGTTCAATGCCACGCCTATCGTGCGCGGCGCGTCATTGTGAACCTTGTGGGAATGCACGAAGGTTGATATTTGGCTGCAGCCGCCCGCCAGTTGACTCGCGGTCAAAGCGTCGAACTCCGCTTCTACACAGTCAAGTTAAACTAAAGAATTTAAATCCCGGGGGTATGTCCTTAAACTACGGCCAAAAGAGAGGTATGGGCATGTGAATGCCATCTCGCTTTGTTTTGTAGGGCACAGCATAGCGGATGTCATTCCAGATCTAGAACAGATCCCAACAGGGGAAGTACCTCCACCTTACAAAAAACCGCAGCCAAATAACACTAGACCCTACACATAGTGTTGTGTTCCTGCCGGTGAGTAAGGTTGCCAGAGCTCGACGAGGGTGTGGAGTGTTAGGGTCGGCGACGCGCATGTAACTCCTCTGGAGTTGCTGGTGGACATAGGCTACAGAGACTGCTTACCATCAGGCGGGCCGTATGCTTGTTTGCCACCGGCGTAAAATAAAAATAAAAATCCCTCAATATATATTTTTTTTCTAACAAACGTATACCTACGTTTAGGGGAGTAAAACCTTGTCACTGTCAATATCACGAATGACTTTTCTTATATTATCTTTATTTCCTATTTCATTGCAGTCGGAACTTCGGGAACTGAAAGAGCCCTTCAAAAGTGGTGAGTAACAGTCAATCAGCATATTTTCTTTTTTTTTAACCATACTAGGAATAACATGTATTAAACTAAATTTGATTTTCACTTTAGACAAATTTACTAAAGTACACATGGGCGTCGCCAAGGGGGGGCAACAAAATTTCTATCTATATGTATGCCCCTCCCCGTCCCCATGGCCATCGGCTGGCAACACCCTTGAAAGTTCACATATAATCATCAGTTTCAAAACCGTATTAAACAAATAAATATTATAGGATATTATTTTATTACACAAATTGACTGAGTCCCACAGTAAGCTCAATAAGGCTTGTGTACCCACTACTTAGACAACGACACATATAATAGAAAACACCCATGACTCAGGAACGAATATTCATGCTCATCACACGAATAAATGCCCTTACCAGGATTTGAACCCGGAACCATAGGCTTCATAGGCACTACCCACTAGGCCAGACAGGTCGTCTGACAAGTAACAAAGCATGATAAACAAATCTTTATTTGCATAAGTTCTGAAAAACTCATTGGTACAGTCAGCGTCAAATAATTTGTAGCAACCAAAGTAACCAAATAGTTCGGTACACCCTATATTTAGTATGGTGTACCGAACTATTTGGCCACTTTGACTGCTACAAAGTATTTGACGCTGACTGTACGAGCCAGGGTTTAAACCCATAACCTCCGGATCGCAAGTCGCACGCTCTTACCGCTAGGCCACCAATACTCTACTCTAAAACAAGTAAAAAAAACAGGTTCAAAGTCAGAACCTGTAAATCTGTAGGGCTCTGTAGAAAAGCTGTTGCTTTTCCAATTTATTTAATAATAAAAAATGTACGTATTGTTAGTATCGTTCTTCACATATAGGTATTCTCTTTTTTGAATGACGGCTAAAAATAAGCACATCTATTGACAACTCATTTGTCTATAAAATAACAATCAAAATTGGATGTTTAATGGTCTCTCCAAAAGTCACCAATAATCGCATGTGATTTACAAATACATTGCGGCATTAGGTCGATCGATTGAATTCATTGTTTCTGCTGACTACTGGCTACAGCAATCACCTAAAATCGCATGCCATTTGTAGCAACGTCTGTAGAAGCCTTTCCTGCACCCTACAAAGTGATTAAAAAAAACATAGTCGTAGCATTAAAATGCGTCATAAATGGCAGTTTGGCCATACAACCTTAGTCTATTATTTTCAACAAGACAAAATAAAGCGCGTTCGAAATTTGAATTAAACATGTTTATGCTTTGATTTTCGAGCTTTTCGGCGCAATGTGAATGTTGCTCTAAGGTTAATTATTAACGAAAATGGACGAATTTATTCAAGATTCAAGTTTATTTGAAGATATTTATAGTCAATATGATGAGAAGAATGACTTTGACAAGTGTGTCGAAAAATATCAAAATGATTTGTCGTCAAATACGAATAAAACAAAAGTAACTTTGGCGAAAGGTAAACTTTTTCGATTCAAGTTGGTCTGGTTTAGCAATGTTTTTAAAATGGCTATTTACTGCTTATTTACTTACGATTTGTTTCTAAAACCTTGATTAATATAATATTTCAAATTAAATTGAATTATTATTAAATCTTTTTGTTTTGTGTTAGTATGAAACTTGACAAACTTGTCTTAAACTGTTTTTTGCATTTTCGCGTATTATTTTCAGATAATCTAAAACAAAGCAATTGCGAAACAAATGTTGCACCTCAAGCAAAAATCGTACCGGTTTTCGGTAGAAAACGAAATAAACCCAATGATGAACAGAAGAAGCCAAAAAAGTTTATCGTACCAACGAAAAGTAACGTCGATTCTCAAATGGAAAATGGTTTAAACAAAACAGAAAATGAAGATTTAAAACAGGACGCCCAAAATATTATTGAAACTACTGAAAATTACACAAATTCTCAAAAATCTTTAAAGGATAATGTTAATTTTGGCGCCACAGCTTTACCATCGTGCGATCATACAAATATAGATGTTTATCATAATGATTCTAATGTTATTCAATCTCAGTGTTCGACCAATATTTTTAATTCTCAATATTTGGTGGTTTCAGACAATAAAAAAACCAAGCCTGTTCGAAAAGCTTCAAATTTAGGGGGTTTTATTTTAAATTCAATCAATCTGCTCAATGACGAAGAGATACTCTCTCAAAATTCTACTCAAGAGAGCTTTCATTCTGAGAAATCCTTAACTTTCCTATCGCGTAACAATTCCATATGTTCCGTAGTGTCTTTAGGCAAAACTTACAAAGATATGGATATCAAGAGTTTCACAGAAAATCCTCAACAATTAGTAACAATGAACATAGAGCATAAAATACCTGATCAAGACGAATTTATCAAACTTTTTGTCACACAAAATACTCAAAATAAACGAAATAATGTTGTTATGAGCACTGAGTTTGGTGATATGGGTTTCAACGTATTCTTTGCTAACCATATTAAAGAATTTGGCAATGATATGTTCATTTGCGACCAACTAAAATATTCTAAAATACAAAATGATAGTGCAGTTACGCGTGATATGATTTTGAAAATGTATGAAGAAGAAAATTCACTGTTATTAAATAAGATGAAAAAGTGAAACAGCTTAGTTTATTTACATGTATAATTAATTATTATAATACCTTAATGGAATATTGTAAGAAGATAATAAACTATAGATTATTCATGTTGTTTTCCTAATTTTAATTCAAGAATTGATCCCATTATCATATTTATAAATGTAAGTAGACACAAACATCTTTAGGTAGTACTTTTTTTGAGTTATTAATTTATTTATACATGGCCACCTAGGTTTGTGGCAGTGTTTTTTTTTTCCGTAAATATATAAAATAATATTGATGTAGAATTTCATCACTAAAAGATTTTCTAAAGTTTATAGTGTAATATTTATTCAATATAATAAATAATGAAAAAAAGAAAAAGCACAAGTAGTTGTTGTTGATAGGTCAATATAGTGTTAAGGATGTCACTGCAACTGCTATACAATTTAAAATCAACCTAATTGGCATCGTAAAACGTTTTACTTTTGCTATTACTAAAGATTAAATCTTTAACTATTTATTTAACAGCCGACCCAGAGAAGGAAAATATCCTGATCGCTTACCTACCCTCTGGGCAGTACTGCGGAGTGAAACTGTTCCAGTCCCGGCCTACGAGCTTCAAAAGCGAAGCCTCCAGGCTACAGTGGGACAAGCAAGCCGCTTCTAACGCCATCACACTCAAGAAACAGCTGGGTAAGGCAGAAACATTGTAGTTAAACATCCTGATCGCCTACCTACCCTTCGGGTTGTACTGCGGAGTGAAACTGTTCCTGTCCCGGCCTGCAAGCTTCAAAAGTGAAGCCTCCAGGCTACAGTGGGACAAGCAAGCCGCTTCTAACGCCATCACACTCAAGAAACAGCTGGGTAAGGCAGAAACATTGTAGTTAAACATCCTGATCGCCTACCTACCCTACGGGTTGTACTGCGGACTGAAACTGTTCCAGTCCCGGCCTGCAAGCTTCAAAAGTGAAGCCTCCAGGCTACAGTGGGACAAGCAAGCCGCTTCTAACGCCATCACACTCAAGAAACAGCTGGGTAAGGCAGAAACATTGTAGTTAAACATCCTGATCGCCTACCTACCCTACGGGTTGTACTGCGGACTGAAACTGTTCCAGTCCCGGCCTGCAAGCTTCAAAAGTGAAGCCTCCAGGCTACAGTGGGACAAGCAAGCCGCTTCTAACGCCATCACACTCAAGAAACAGCTGGGTAAGGCAGAAACATTGTAGTTAAACATCCTGATCGCCTACCTACCCTACGGGTTGTACTGCGGACTGAAACTGTTCCAGTCCCGGCCTGCAAGCTTCAAAAGTGAAGCTTCCAGGCTACAGTGGGACAAGCAAGCCGCTTCTAATGCCGTCACACTCAAGAAACAGCTGGGTAAGACAGAAATATTTTAATTAATCATCCTGATCGCCTACCTACCCTCCGGGCAGTACTGCGGAGTGAAACTGTTCCAGTCCTGGCCTGCGAGCTTCAAGAGCGAAGCCTCCAGGCTACAGTGGGGCAAGCTAGCCGCTTCTAACGCCATCACACTCAAGAAACAGCTGGGTAAAGCAGAAATAATGTAGTTGAGCATCCTGATCAGCTACCTGCCCTCAGGGCAGTACTGAGGAGTGAAGCTTTTCCAGTCCCGGCCTGCGAGCTTTAAAAGCGAAGCCTCCAGGCTACAGTGGGGCAAGCTAGCCGCTTCTAACGCCATCGCACTCAAGAAACAGCTGGGTAAAGCAGAAATAATGTAGTTGAGCATCCTGATCATCTACCTGCCCTCCGGGCAGTACTGAGGGGTGAAACTGTTCCAGTCCCGGCCTGCGAGCTTCAAGAGCGTAGCCTCCAGGCTACAGTGGGGCAAGCTAGCCGCTTCTAACGCCATCACACTCAAGAAACAGCTGGGTAAAGCATAAATAATGTAGTTGAGCATCCTGATCATCTACGTGCCCTCCGGGCAGTACTGAGGGGTGAAACTGTTCCAGTCCCGGCCTGCGAGCTTCAAGAGCGAAGCCTCCAGGCTACAGTGGGACAAGCAAGCAGCCTCTAATACCATCACGCTTTCATAACAACTAGGTAAGATAGACATAAATTTACATGTCTTTTACATTCCTTTGTCATACCTAAGCGTTTTATTCCACCTGCCCTGCCTGCAATTTCTTGGTCCAATGTGCATTGCGTCTCACTCTCTCATCAAGCAAAATACACATTGGACCAAGAAATTGGACAGGTGGAATACCGCCTTCATCTAATAGTGCAAAGTCACTCTCAATTTAAAAAAAGTGCATGTTATATGTTTTTGCTGACTAGCTGGAAAAGTGTTCCATTTATTTCTGATTCTGCAGTTTTGTTACTGATAGTCAGTTGCCAGGACTTGTGAATATCTTCCGCTCTTTACCTTGATTATTTTGTTGAAAAAACAGTGAACCATTATTATATTTCCTATACTCTGTATCTTTTTTTATTTTTTTTTTATGAGCCCATACTGTCCCACTGCTGGGCAAAGGCCTCCCTCTTATTCTATCTTATTGTATCTTTAGGTATTTCAAAAAAGGTAAACAAAATGTACCCTCAAAGGGCTCCTTAAGCCAGTTGAGGGTAGATGAAAACATTACATGATCAAATAATGTAGATTTAAAGTCGGGTCGTTCAGTGAAAGATCCAGGCGGTTTTGTATTTGGTTGGTTGACCAATAAATATTTAAATACCCGAAAATTTACAAATAGTTTCTTTACTTTTATTTAAATACCTAAAGATACACATATAGTTCTAGAAACAGTTACCTAACTGGAATCCTGAAACCCTGGATATGTAAAGGACATTTCAAATAATAACCCTTTTTTGACCGTAAGCTTTGTGAAAATAATATCGCCTAAAAGTACCGTTTATTTGCCACTAGAAAAGGGTCAAATCACACCACAGTCGATATCGGCGCAGCTCGTCATGGATCTGAACCTCACCGACGATGAGCGGCAAGCACTGGACAGGGACAGAGATTTGGGTATGTGTATCGTACATAACATGTTTTTAAAGGCTCGGCAACGCGCATGTGACATGTCAATAAGCTACGGTAACCGCTTTGCATTAGCGGGGCCGCATACCTGGCAAACAGACATCATGATAATATTTGTGTTAAAAAAAATTAAGTTTATCTCCACATTTAAATCTCTTGAAAGGGGAATTACAGCATGAAATAAACTGAAATAAATGTCATATACTATAGAATAAGTTTTTGGCACAAATTTCATTTTTGGTATAAGCTCATATCGCTGACTGTACTGGTGTTTCCACAGGCAACTAATACTGATCGCGAAAATTCTAAAAACCGCCAACACAATTTGGTCGTGTTGTTTTATCACAGAGTTCCTATTGCCATCTCCCGTCTGCATCATCAGATCAGCTCGATTGTTCCATAATGTTTCATTGTCGTCCGACTTACATATGTATGCAAATTTTCAGCTTCATCGGAAACCGGGTGGGTCAAATTTGACTTCCAATATTTGACCCATACAAACATACATAGTTACATTGCAAGTTAAATAAAAGCTTGTAAAAAGTCTGGCAACCTTACTCAACGGCAGGAACACAACACTATGAGTAGGGTCTCCTGTTATTTGGCTGCGGTTTTCTGTAAGGTGGAGGTACTTCCCCAGTTGGGCTCTGCTCTAGATCTGGAATGACATCCGCTGTGCTGTGCCCTACCACACAAAGCGGGATGACATTCACAAAGCCCATACCTTTAGTTTATTCTATTTTATCGTTAACTGTATTTTTATTGCAGAGGTAAAGAAGTCCCGCCTCCATTTCCTGAAGACCGAGATGAAGCTGATCGAGCTGGACGCCAAGATCAAGACCTGTCTCAGCTTGGAAAAAGCTGATACTGAACTCTGTCTCAAGCTCATTGATGAGATCCTTGGTAAGTCGTTATATTTATTAATTTCATTATTGACTTTGATTTTATCGTATCATTTCAGAGAAAGGGTTATCTTGCGCAGATAAATCATAAGAATGACATCCGCTGTGCTGTGCCATCCCACACAAAGCAAGATGACATTCACAATGCCCATACCTCTCTTTTGGCCGTAGTTTAAGGACATACCCGGGTCCAAATTCTGCTTGTACTAGTACTACTACTGGCAGCGAAAAATCGTAAGAGAGTATTGTATCGTACGTACTTGGTGGTAAATTAAACAATGATAATGTCGTGTTTATTTATTATGTTGTTATATTTAAAGCCCGACCAGAAATATATTATCATTGTCAAGAGGGCGCTGTTATTTTCATGTATAGGGTGACAGTTCAGTTTAGTATGAAAAATTTAGTTCCATTCAAATTCCGCAATATGGCGCGTGATCATATACAGGGTGACCTTAGCCATTGGACAAACCCTGAAATCCCACGTAGGGTTACTTCTCAGGAATGCTCTGACGTTAATACTTTTTAAATTAGAACATAAGATAAAAAAATAATTTTTTCGAACTAAAGTTATTTGCAATAATCGACAAAAAAAGAAACACACTGTGTTAATCTTTGGCAGTGTTTTTGACAATTTGTTCGAAATATTTGATAATGATGACATTTTTCAAAAGTCAGAAGCTTATTAGTGTCATAAATAGAAATAATAATCAAAAAGGTCGAAGAAGGTTCCATACTATTCTTTTAGGATATTACCTTAGGAGCTACTAACACCCCAACAAGCAAAAAAGTCTCAGATTGCGCACTTTATAAGAGTGGTGAGCTTATAGCGCTCTTATTATTGTTTTGGAATAACAATCGCTCTTATATGAGTCTTAGACAAGCTAGAACAGACTTTAGTAAGGTCAGTCTTATTACCTCGTCTTATATATGTTTATAAGAGCATTTCATAATGCTATTATAAGCCTCTTGCTCCTACAATAACATTTACAAAGTCTCATTGATCTTGAGAGTGCCTGGTCTTATATCCCCATTCTCTAAGTTCATTTGATTTTATATTAGACTTTCTAAATGCCATTGTAAGAATGCAAGACTAATATCAGCATAGCATAATACTATTATAAGCCTCTTGCTCCTACAATAACATTTACGAAGTCTCATTGATCTTGAGAGTACCTGGTCTTATATCCCCATTCTCTAAGTTCATTTGATTTTATATTAGACTTTCTAAATGCTATTGTAAGAATGTAAGGCTAATATCAGCATAGCATAAGGACACTGTAAGTACGTACTTTTTTGATCTTATTTAAAGCTATAATAAGATCAACAGCGGCACTTTAGTAAGATATTGGAGTGATATAGGATCAGGATACTAAATCACACAAGACAAGATCAATATAAGATGATTTGATCTTAAATCGATTTTGGGAATCCATAAATTTAACCATTTCGCATCACCAATCTTGTCACTTAAATAAAAAGACATTTAGTTTATTAGTATGTGTCTAGTAATCAAGTAAGGATAAACAAATATATTAAGGGTTTTACCAAGTAAAGCAAGAAACCCTAATTAATTCAACATGGCCATATCATTTGTATTCAGAATGCCAAAGTTAGTGTAAATAATCTTAAAATACTCTAATAGTGCGCTTGAAAAAACCACCTACAGCAATGGCTCCCTATCAATACAAATAAATAAATAAAATAATTATAAGAGGATACAAATACCCATATTTGATCAGGCGCATGAAGTTTGAAGCGTAAAACAGGGTTTACTTTACAGTAAATAATATTTTCCCATGTGAATACTTACCGTAAAACATGAACACACACAATGATAACGAGCACGTTATTATATTTAAACATAATTCATAAACAGTTTGATAAATATTTACACTTTTTTTTTGTCACGCTGCAGTTAATTTTATTCGTACACTTATACTTTATAAATAGAATGTTTCAACTCTGTGTGATCTTCCAAAAAATCAAAATAAGTTTATTTAGGCTTACAAGATACTTATGTAAAAGCGATATTAGCCTGAGGTAGCTTAAATTAGTTTTGGGAAGATTACTGTAAACGCAAACAGCATTAAATTAGACTGATATTAGAACGATATTAAAATAAATACGCTTATAATTTGTGCCCAAATCCGGGCTTATACGATGATATAAAATCAATATAAGAGCGAAAAAATTGTAGTCTTGAGACTGTTGTAAGCGTGTTTTTGCTAGTTGGGACATACAGGCTGCTCCAAAGTAAAATATGGTAATTTGTTAATTTCTTCGAAACCGCTACACCTGTTGTTATGATACTTTGTACACTAGTTCTAAATACCCTAATGCATATGTACATTTCGGCTTTGTCCAATGGCTAGGGACACCGCTTTTATCGCTTAGTACTGTAGGGCTAAGATGGTCGGCTTTTTATCATTTGTCACCATGCCTGTCACGTTCTATCAAATATGTAAGCGTGAAAGTGACGGGCATAGTGACAAGTGATAAAAATGGACCCATGCTGCCACCGCTGGTCAGGCTTTATGTCAGGTTAAAATAATCGTATGGGCAATCCAAGACATCAGAACTGTATAAATGACCTTTTAGTTATTAATCTTAGCAATTTATACGATTTTTTTTATTGAAACGTATGGTGTATTTACATAAACATATCAAACAATATGTAGCTAAAGAAACTAATTATAAATCCACATCCAGGGTCCCAAGCCACGAGATTGTGTCAGGTGTTAATTTAAACAGATCTTCCGGGGGCCCTGGAAAAGAGTGCAGAGGTAGCGCTGTATAATATGCTCAACGGTTTGAACCTCTTCACCACAGTGGCAGAGCGTAGAGTCCCGCCAGCTTCACTTATACGAGAAGACAGTTATAGCAACATTTTGTTTCAGAACTGGACCTAGCCGCCCTGATGCTGCTGAAGCACCCGACGTGCATGGAGACCGTGAAGCGCATGCGCGTGTACGTCGGCAACACGCCCTCCTGGGAGATGAGCGAGGCCGAGGCCCTCACCTTCAGCAAGCAGGCGCACCGCATCCGGAACAAGGCCGACGCCCTCTTCATCACCATGAGAGTAAGTCGTTAGGTTCGTCAGTTGCCTCCGGGACATGAGCGAGGCCCTCACCTTCAGCAAGCAGGCGCACCGCATCCGGAACAAGGCCGACGCCCTCTTCATCACCATGAGAGTAAGTCGTTAGGTTCGTCAGTTGCCTCCGGGACATGAGCGAGGCCCTCACCTTCAGCAAGCAGGCGCACCGCATCCGGAACAAGGCCGACGCCCTCTTCATCACCATGAGAGTAAGTCGTTAGGTTCGTCAGTTGCCTCCGGGACATGAGCGAGGCCCTCACCTTCAGCAAGCAGGCGCACCGCATCCGGAACAAGGCCGACGCCCTCTTCATCACCATGAGAGTAAGTCGTTAGGTTCGTCAGTTGCCTCCGGGACATGAGCGAGGCCCTCACCTTCAGCAAGCAGGCGCACCGCATCCGGAACAAGGCCGACGCCCTCTTCATCACCATGAGAGTAAGTCGTTAGGTTCGTCAGTTGCCTCCGGGACATGAGCGAGGCCCTCACCTTCAGCAAGCAGGCGCACCGCATCCGGAACAAGGCCGACGCCCTCTTCATCACCATGAGAGTAAGTCGTTAGGTTCGTCAGTTGCCTCCGGGACATGAGCGAGGCCCTCACCTTCAGCAAGCAGGCGCACCGCATCCGGAACAAGGCCGACGCCCTCTTCATCACCATGAGAGTAAGTCGTTATTTACTATTTCTAATAAATTATTTATTTTTGCCTTTGAAATAACCTTAAAATTAACCAAAGTTTTATATTTGCAGGACTTATTCCACGTACCGGAGGGCCTGTCGTTCTGGGAACTGTTCAACGAGCGCGTGGCGCAGTTCAAGGCGGCCACCGAGAACCTGCACGCCGACAAGCTGCTCGAGATGGTGCACGAGCCCATCGGTAAGGCCTTGCTCGCGTTCCGTCGCCATCTGGGAAGTCCTGTGCCCGTCTGGCCTTCAGTGGCTTATATTACGCAAAACTCTGCGTAGAGGGCGCCACTACCACATTCTGAGGGCTTACCACGAAACACGAATATCGAAATTTCGTTATCAGTCTTGCATATTCGAGCGATAAAGAGGTTAGATAACGAAATTTCGATTTTCGCGGTAGGTCTCTGTAAACAAACCGTTTTGATGCATCAGCCATCAATGTCATAATAAAAACTTCTCAAAAACTGTTTAAGGCATAGTATGTATATGTTACTCTATGGTTTATATGATATGATAGTGTTGCTCTCTGGCGGCAGAACATTGCAGTAATACTCCCTATTGTGACGTTTTCAACTAAAAGGTATGCCAGACTGTCAGTTGTCTATAAGGTGGATTACAAATTGAAGTTTTATGGAAATAGCGCCTTATTGAGAAACGACAATAAGTACCCTTTTGGTTGAAAATAGCACAATTGTTAGTATTATAATGCTCCAATTTGGAATGTGGCATAGGTGTACAATATACATAACTACATAAGCAATCACGCCGATAAAGTTGTGAAATAAATAAATAAATATTATAGGACATTATTACACAAATTGACAGTCCCACAGTAAGCTCAATAAGGCTTGTGTTGAGGGTATTTAGACAACGATATATATAATATATAAATATTTATAAATACTTAAATACATAGAAAACATCCATGACTCATGAACAAATATTAGAGATGTGCCGACTACGGTTTTGGCCGACTAGCCGACTAGCCGACTAGTCGGCAGTCAGGTGGCCGACTAGTCGGCCGACTAGTCGGCGTAGCCGACTATGGTCTTCGCCTAAGTTCGGGCGTAATCGGGAACGTTCGGGTCGCCTGATTCGCTGCCGCACGTGGTTGCGTTTTCATGTTTTGACTAGTTTTGTTTACCTTTCCGATTCACTTGTTGCTCCGGTGTGTTATTATTAGAAAAACATACAAAACGAATCGTAATTGTTGTTTAAAAGTTTAAATAAACAAGTAGTGATCTTTATAAACATTAAGTATGTCTAAAAGAAAATCACGCGTGTGGACATTTTTTGACGATGTTGAAGGTGATTCAAGTAAAGTAATCAATGCCAAGTACTTATTTCGTGAGGTGGACTGGTACCAATCGGCAGACACTTCGAGTGTGGTGGTTTTTTATTTTATTTCCTTATTTTTTTGGAAGATCTAGGCAGCCGACTATTCGGCTCATTTTGCCGACTAGTCGCCGACTAGTCGCCGACTATAAATGTAGCCGGATAGTCGGCTTTCCCGACTAGTCGGCGACTAGTCGGCACATCTCTAACAAATATCCATGCTCATCACACGAATAAATACCCTTACCAGGATTTGAACCCGGGACCATCAGCTTCGTAGGCAGGGTCACTACCCACTAGGCCAAACCGGTCGTACACTAGAATTAATTTTAGGGTAGGAATGGTTGATTATTTATCATTGGGTTTGGAGCAGCCACATAACCGTAATATTCGGTGCTCAGACTTAGGATTAACTAGATACCGCCAGTACAAGACTTGTGCGAGTTCTTAAGTAGTACAGTGCACCACTTCTCGCTCAGTGGTGCTCATGACATCCCAAGTGTCAGACGTTTATTGCCACGCAACAAAATGCCTCATTGTAGCATAATTAACTGTGTGAATACGACAAGAGTGGTTAGTCGTGTGAAAGGTGACATTTCTTTTCATAAGTTAGTAATTTTGGTTTTAAATATCGCCTTATTTAATTTAAAATCAGTTATTTTCAATTTGTAATGATGTCGTGACGTTTCTACCAATCGCTTCGTATATTTTATTATAAACTCGATTTATATTCGATAAAAGGATCTATATAAAATCAATCATAAAAACGTCGATTTATTATTACCTACGTCTTTGAATCGGATCACCGTGGCGATAGCGTTGCACATCACAAAATCGCTTGCGTGACGTCATAGTAGGCATCAAAAAATTGACACGCTCGGTCCCCATACTATCGAGCATGTTTGCGGCGTTTAGTTGGTCTGTGATTCGGTGTGATAAATTATGAAAATAATAATTTAAAAATGTATTAAATTATCTACCGTCACTCATTTTTAGGGTTCCTTAGCCAAATGGCAAAAAACGGAACCCTTATAGATTCGTCATGTCCGTCTGTCTGTCCGATTCTGTCACAGCCACTTTTTTCCGAAACTATAAGAGCTGTACTGTTCAAACTTAGTAAGTGGATGTATTCTATGAACCGCATTAAGATTTTCATACAAAAATAGAAAAAAAACGATAAGTTTTGGGGGTTCCCCATACATAGAACTGAAACTCAAAAAAACTTTTTTCACCAAACCCATACGTGTGGGGTATCTATGGATAGGTCTTTAAAAATGATATTGAGGTTTCTAATATCATTTTTTTCTAAACTGAATAGTTTGCGCGAGAGACACTTCCAAAGTGGTAAAAAGTGTGTCCCCCCCCCCGTAACTTCTAAAATAACAGAATGAAAAATCTAAAAAAAATATATGATATACATTGCCATGCAAACTTCCACCGAAAATTGGTTCGAACGAGATCTAGTAAGTAGTTTTTAGTTAGTTATCTATGGATGGGTCTTTAAAAATGATATTTAGGTTCCTAATATCATTTTTTTCTAAACTGAATAGTTTGCGCGAGAGACACTTCCAAAGTGGTAAAATGTGTGTCCAAAGTGGTAAAATGTTGAACAAGATCTAGTAAGTAGATTTTTTTTAATACGTCTTAAATGGTACGGAACCCTTCATGCGCGAGTCCGACTCGCACTTGGCCGCTTTTTTTTTGAGCGTTAGACTAGCCCGCGCTCAGGTGCCAATTACAATTATACGACCCTTTTTTGGAGGTAGTGGCACGTGCTGTTTTACTTAACAATAGATAAAGGAATAGCCGTTCGGGGCCAGCTACTAGTCGAACGACTATACTCATGCTAAAAGAGATACTGTCGGTTCCAGAACTGTCGCAGCCGAGCGCGCACAGCATGCAGGCGGCCGTGGCCGCGGCCAACCGGCTGGAGGCCGCCGCGCCCGACGACGCCGACAACAAAAAGAAACCCACTCCAGGTTAGTCTTGCTACAATTTTGGGCCTCTTTACGTTTTGATTAGTTCGCGCGTCTAATGATGGAGCCTTTATTACACGATTACATGAAAAAGGTTTGAAGCCAGAACGATGAGGAACAGATCCAGGCAGTTTTCTATTTGGTTGGTTAATCGATAAATGTTTCAAGTACCCGAAAATGTAAAAACACATTGTTTACATTTATTTAACTACATAAAGATACAGACTATAGGCAATACTACTACTAACTAAGAAAACGGGCCTTTTTCAGTTACCACTGAACTACCACTTTAAAGATTCAAAGTTATATTTCAATGGAAAAAGCTTTAATTGGTTTTATGACACTTAATTAACAAAAACAATTTTTCACAGCTAAAAGCAAGAAGGCTAACAGCACTCCATTGAAACAACCTCTCAAGCGAGGACGAAAAGCAGCACAAGAAGAGAAGGAGAAGGAAAAAGAAGCAACAGAGGATAACGTGGAAGAGCCAGATACAAACAAACCAAATGAAAATGATAAGGCAGAAGATTCCGAAGCGCCGAAGGAGAATAATGAAAATGAAAAATCTAATGAAGTAAATGAAAATGATGACGCTGCTGATAAAGAAGTAGAGAAAGTTAATGAAAACTCTGAGAAAAATCATGAAGAAGCAGATGAGGAAAAAGGAGAAGGTGACAGTGAAAAGACGAAAGACGATGCAAAGGAAGAGGAATCTAATTCTAAAGATAAAGGTGATGTAGAAAGTAAAACAAATGACAAAGATGACAAAATAGAAGACGGAAGCGATGGCAAAGATGAAAGCAAAAAATCAAAGGAGAGTGATAAAAATAGTGATAAGTCTAAAGATAATGGTAAAAATAAAGATAAAACTAAGGAGGAGGCTAAGAATGGAAAGGATAAAACCCCGAAGCCGGGGGACAAGAGGAAAGATAAGGCGAGTGAAAAGGAACAATCGGTGGAAAAGGAGAAGGTGGATGCTGACGAGCCCCGGGCCAAGCGATCGAGAGAGGTGAGTGTTTGTGCACATATTACATTGGGAATTATAGCGATTTGTGAAAGCTTTTTTTTGTGATAATTGGTAATATGGTAATTGTTGCAAGTGCTTTACCGGCTTTAAGATGGGAATACGCTCTTTTTTTGAAGGTTTGAAGGTAGTATCGGTCCGGAAATACCGCGTTATATACTTATCTTCAGTATTTGTTGTAATTATTAATATCAATGTACAGTCAGATGCAGAGAGAGGTAACCCCCCTGTATAGACTGTATGCAGGGGGGTCACCCCTCTCTGCATCTGACTGTACATAACTTTATTTATTAAGCAATTAATGTTCGATACAATAATTATTGCTCAGAATATAGAACGATTCCTAGGACCACCAGGTCAACATTGTATTTCCTAGAATTAGAATATTTACACATTGTCTTAATAATTATCAAGTCCTAGTGCGTATTAAACTTTTGTTAAAGATGTTCTCAACGAAATATTATTTAATTTTCAGAGCAAGAAGACTGAGCCGCCGCCGCGGTCACCGGCTAAAAGGAAGTCCCGGTCTTAAGCCGCTTACCACTTTAACGGAATTATTCTCGCCACTCGTGGCCACTGGACTGGCTACTAGTCGCCACTAGTGGCCACTTGACTGACACCTTTTGCACAAACACCACTCTGTTAATTTATCATGTACTACATAATAAATGTTAACCTTTTCGTCAATGAAGTAATATAGAGTCATCACCGCCATGTTAAAAATTTCACGGAGACAAACCTGACCAAAACCACGACTTGATATGAAGTCGTGGCGTGTGGGGCACGAAATGCACTGACTTGATATCAAGTCAATGGCGGCGAAATGGTTCAATTTTTGCCCAATCTGATAACATTGTCTGATGAAATCAGTGTGGACGCTAAAACGGAAATTGGCTCGCCGATCCACCTTGATTCAATTTTAAGATGTTGACTGGTCAAATAGAGATGCAGGCGCATGAATGCCAATTTGCGAGTTTGCGAGGGTAGTATGTGCGTTTGGGCATTTTTTTAAATATGAAGCGCTCGAATGTCACAATAAATCTAAAATTGGTGACTGTGTGACACGGACAAAGTGCTAAAAATATGTATACAATGCTTTAAAGTATAGGCAATAAGATCGTGTATACATATTTTTGGCGTTTTGTCCGTGTCGATATTTAATACCTTAACTGTACGCGTGGACGCTAGATGAATTGACGCCAATTTCTTTTCTGATCAAATTTGTCAAGTTGATAATCCCGTCGGGACGGGCCTTTACAGTCGCCATCAGACGGATCAGGGTTGTCATGTCAGGGTATTTTAGAACTTCAACTAATCACTAGAAGCTAGCTAAATGGGTATTTTTAAAAAGCCGACCGTCCAGGAAACATATATTTAATTTTTTCATATGGCAATCCTATTACGGAGCAGCCAAGGTATTCATATATGTATATCTACAAAGCCTGTATTGTGAAAACGTTGAAGTGCATGTTCAGATAATTATGAGCTTGGCCGCTCCGATGTCTGATGGCGACTTATGTTACAATAACATTGTTTTACGAATTCACGACATTTTCCTACGGTAAACTTTCAAATACGGAATTTTGTATCATTATGGAGTTTACTGATTTCATATTAAATACGCATGGTTTTCAGAGTGTACAGAGATCACAATTTTGAACATCTTGGGTTTGTGCAAATGGTGTGTGTGAAACTAAAATTATGTAAAAATTAGATTTCTTATTGCTGAAACTTAATGAAATTTATCAGTAAAATTATGCTATTCATCGAGCTACATAATATTAAATGTTTTGTTATCCTTAAGGACGGTACATAGGCTCTTCGATTGACGCACATTTCTAAAATAAAATTGTATTTTAAGCGACATAAAGGCGCTATCACATTTTGTGACAATGGCAACCGACATTTATATGATAATATTGTTGATGTGCAATATAGATTGTCCTTTACACTTATAACATGGAGAACACTATAGTAATGAGAATTAATTTTTTTAGCCTATGAATACAAAGCATTTGTAAGCTTTTTACTGTCTAAAATTATAGAAACATACATATAAGTTCCTCTTACAATTATTTCTAATGTTTCGAAAATAAAAACCTATCATCAATTCGCGATACGACAGTGATAATGTTGTAATAAAAAAATGTTTAATTATGTTGAAAAATGCTGAAAATACCTTCATATATTTTTTTCCGTGAATACTTGGCTTTTGCTAGTTACTCTATTTTTGTAAAATTATCAAAGTATTCCTTTATAATGTGTTACCAAAGAGAATTTGAAATAGAGGTGTATTGTCAAAGAAAACTTGCGACGTAAATTAACTGCCATCTTTCGACACATAATTAAAATTTTTAGAACGCCATTTGACTTTGATCCTTATTCTTTTACTGATATGTGTTCAATTTGTTAAATATCAAAAAGTGGCGCCATCTTACCGGGCACCACCTAAAGGTTATGGCGCCATCGCTCGAAACGATGCTGCTATACCTTTGGCCTTTGATCTATTAGATGGCGCCACTTTTTGATATTTAACAAATTTAATACATCAGTGAAAGAATAGGGATCAAAGTCAAGTGGCGTTCTAAAAGTTTGAATGATGTGTCGAAAGATAGCAGTAAATTTACGTCGCTACAAACATTTCTTTGACAATACACCTCTATTTCAAAATCTCTTTGGTATTACAATATTTCTTACTATGTCACTCATACATCGCTTCTTCCCCTGACATTATAATTTACAATTGTGAACAAGTATAATTTTATTTAGTGTTAAACTGAACATATTATAGAAGTACACGAGATAAATGTTAGAAGACAATTTTACTAGATATAAGACATTGTGACGAAACTGACTTTATAATGGATATCGACTACTGACTCAAGATGTATTGAAATAGGTATCAACATTGATTACAGTAATCAAATTATTTTGTGCAAAGAGAATTGATTGTTAAAAAGAGATAAAGTCTAAGAAGGAAACGTGTCTTAGAGCTCGACATCCAAAACAGATGGCGCTGTACTGCGCCATATGTTTTGCGGTCACTGAATTATCAAACTTCAACTTTTGACAATCAGTTACCGCAAAATTTATTGAGCTGTACAGCGCCATCTCGATTCCCTGTCAAATTCGAAGCACGAAATTGTCTTAGATTTTACGCATCTTAATCAATGTATCTTTGATTTGAATAACTCTGGTTTAAAACGAGTCAAGAACTTGCCATACGTTCAAAACTGTTTTCACTTTTCACCATCACAATAGACATACAATGGCAGTTAACACATTCACTGCCGGGAACCCACCTGGTGGGCGCTCGTGAACTTTGTTCAGATGCCGGACAACCCGCTGGGCGGGTTTTTTTGTACGCAGCTATAGACCACCGGTTTCTGAGGTAGTGCGCCGTTTTTTGTCTGGCAGTGAATGTGTTAAAGCTTTTTCCTTAGTATCATACATACATAATTCATCTCAATGTCACGTAAAATTCATGTTGTAAATATTCTATGTAATTTACTCCATTTTGAGTATGTTTTTTAACGGTAATACAAATATGTGCTGTTTGATTTTTGGGGCCAGTCCTTTCACGAATTTTCACACATACTCAAGTGTACTGCACATCTGATTTTCAAGCGTCCATTGGCTACTGTGTTTGCTAATCATAACTATCATAAGACTGGACGTTTATATGCAATCGTAGAAAATGTCGGGACTGCTTACAAAAATCAAATATAATTCTAGGTTAGTTTGTAAAAATTCTAGTAAAATAATGATAAGTTAGACGTTTCTAAGCCTGATTTGAACTGGAATAATGATTTAATCTGAGATTAAATATAAATCTTGAAATTAAACTTATTCTTTTTACCGAATTCAAACTAAGGCGGATTCTCGCGCATACTGGATGCGTAACATTTTATATAAATTTACGTCTCTTTGATTTTTATATTAACTAAATATACTGATTTAAGTCCATTTACAAGTGTGTAATAGCGGATTCTTGATGTCAAGAATATATGATTTCCAATATATAGTGTTCTTTTATTTTTATAACGGTTTTTTCTTGTTTCAATTGCACTTCTGAGGCTACCTGTCCAGTGGAGCAGTGAGCGAATAAAAATTAAAAATTCACCAAAAAAATTGTTTAATATCTCCGCTCCTCTTTGCACTATTGGTGAATTTAGCTGCCTCTCACTCTTCTCTAGTGGACAGGCAGCCTAATTGGGCGCAGTGGCTAATAAATAAAATAGCTAGTTCACGCAATAAAATTATATTTAATACAAATTACAACACCGTTTCAAAGTAAGTCTACGTTTCTTCCTTTTGTTCAGTTCGGGATAGGTGGCAAGGATCTTTTTGAGGCATTCATCGGCGTCGCCCTTATCTAAAACATAATGGGTTTCATCAAGGGTTGAAAGGTGTCAGGTGCCTCACCAGAATAAAGTTTTTCACCACACCAACTGGTAAAGGCCCTCTTGATTGTTCAAAAACTAATGAGAGATACAAATTTTAAGTTGTTTACTTATGTTAGTTGGAAGAATTGACTTTTTATTACTTTACTATACATTTTTAAATATGTTTATTTGGATTTGATTTGGTTCGATTTTTTGGTATTCCTCGCGTTGGGTGTGGTGAAAATGTTTGTGTTTCACTTGGAGGCAAAGTTTGTTTAACCCTCGTGCCTTGAAACCCTCGCAATGCTCAACAGTCCACTTCTCGAACCTAATCTTTCGCTTGCTATCAATATTAGCACGAGCGGTTAAGAGGGAAGAATAGCTTTTTGAATCGAAACGAAATAACGGTAATTTTTATATGAAATTCCATTCCGGGAGAAAACTGTTTCCACTAACTAAATCTTAACAAATGACTTTGATTTTGCTGTCGATCGCTATAGCATACAGCATATTAGGTTTCGCTAAAAAAAAATTGTTTTTTGCAAAATTTGAAAAAAAAAGGAAAACTTATAAACCTAGTTTTCCATTTTGTCACAAACATACTAAAAAATCATGTGGAATGGAAAATATTTCGAAGTGGAAAACTTTTTATCTTTTTGTTCACGTGGTATACTTCCCTCTTAAAAAACAACTTTGCTCCCTTGTAAAACGATTCTTATTCGTTTAAAACGAATAACTATTAGGACCAGCAGTAGGTTTTGATCCCTCGCTACGCTCAACGCATAAAGCAAAATTACTGTCCTACGCTTACGCAGAATCTTTCGGTAGCTCGCTAAAAACTTCGATTGCACAAATAACTACGTAGAAGAATTAATACCTAACAAATAATAAGTACTTACAATACCTAAAATAACTAGTGTTTGCTGTTACAGTTTGAGCAAGAGGATCTCTTGCTTTAAAATCTACTTACATTTTTTATAATTTTCATCGTTTTCCGGGTCGCGATACAACAGGTCTGCACCTGGGTCTTCAGTCCTAGCAGTCATAAGTCCAGAAGGCACACATTTCTTATTCCCCATACTATACAGATTATTTAGTACTAAGGGGGCATATTGACCCCTGAACATGTCCAAATACCGCTCACCTTCGGGTATGACGTGCTGTTCAGAACTGTGCTGCGCGTAGCAACGTTGGTATCGATATTTGCTATATTTTACGTAATCTAATGGACTTGCCTCATTTATGAGAGAATTTGATATACCAATGTTATCGTTGGGTATTTTTGAAATGCTTATACCTAACTTTACTGCGCTATTTTGTATATATTTATTTTCGTCGATAGTAATTTTATTCAATTTGGTGATTAATCCCGCTTTTGACGCTTCATTTTCTGTTATAAATTCGAAATCTGACGAATCGTAACCATCGTCACAATCAGAATTTATATATTTTTCTTGACATATTTCTGCACATTCTAATTTGACGTTAGATTCGACGTCTAACTCTACTGGGACTTCATATGGTACAATATTAATCTCATATTTCTGTTGAGTAGTGTTACTGTTACACATTTCAGCTCCAGTGCAATCTTTAACGGGATATAGATTTTGACTGGTAAATACGTCTAAATCAATTACTTCATCGTTTGTCATATTGTTATTGCCAATTTTATCTACTTCGTCTTCTAAATTACTGTTTTCTAAGTATTCAGTTGCTAAAATTACTTTAAGTTCATCTAAATCATCATTTGAAACTATTTGTCCAAACTTGTTTTTATCTTCACGCGGATTTGTATCACCAATGTCGTTTGTTTCATTTTCATCTATACAATAATTACCAAAGTAATTATATGCTAAAATGTCTTCAAATTCATCCAAATCGATTACGTCTTCTTTTGCAACTATTTCGTCAATCTCGTTTTCATTATTTGTGATAATTTCATTTGTTTTATTGTTCTCGTAATCGCTTTCCAAGCATTTAGCTGCTAAAATACTTTCAAATTCTTCTATAACGCCATTTGTAAGTCTTTCGTTAGTCCCATTATCATTTTTTTGGTCATAGGTGTTAATAATACTAGAATAATTTATTTTATCCTTATTTTCTATATCTACACTATCATTGTCTAGGCATCCAGGTACTGAAATACTTTCGCGTTCGTTTACATCAGTCACGTTTTCGTGTGGATCTTTCGGATTGTTACTTATTCCATTACTAAATATATTATTGTCCATTGCTAAATTACTTTCGTCCAGAGCTTCACACATTTTGTCTAGGACTTCATTTAAAGGTTCTTGTGTGCTTTTTTGTGAAGCATTAAGAAAATATATGTTTAGGTCTATCAGCTCCTCGAAATCAGTCATGTCGTCCATTTTAGCTCCTGCCCGTATAACCAACTCAATATAATGACCTAAAACTATAAAACATAAGGTCAACGGGGATAAATGCAACGATCGGATTATTGCGTCTATTTGTGTTCTTTTTTAAACAAATGTGAATAGGTACCAGATTAACGCCATTGAATATTCTTACACAAATCGACTAAGTCCTACAGTAAAAATCTAAGTTAAAAAAAATGGTTTGGTTAGCCTTATTTAATTTTAATTAGGGGTTTATGAAAAATACTTTTAGTTTTGTTTTCAGCTATTTGTAACAAAAAGGTAATGTATGATCTGGTAAGATTCATAAATCACTCCTAAAATAGACGATTTTCAGGATAACGTAGAGCCAACCTGCCAATGCCCTTAAAAGGCTACTGAACCCTAGAGGGAAACTACAATAAATCATTCATTAAATATCCTATTTAACTTAATTATGATGATTGTTGAACAAATTCTTGTTACTAAAGAGTTAGGGCACCGACTGTAACAATACAATCAAGTCAGTAGAACAGTTCATACGGTAGAATATTAGGGCGCCAAAATATCTTGATCTATGTTCGGCTTTACTATTGACTATAAGCAAGGAAAGTTAAAATATTTAGAATAGCCATTTCTTATAACGTAAATATAAAGTGATTTAGTTAATATCCGTTTGTTAATTATACATATAATTGTTGTGTGTGTGTGATGTATAATAGCAAACACAAAATTTATTAGATAAATTCAGCCAGAGCGTCAAATTTAATTTTTATAGTAGGTAGTAAGTTTTAATTTTAACTCATACTAATCAATAACAATACCTAGGTTAGGTACCTAGGTATTGTTATGAATATCTAAAACTGATGGTTAACTTAAATAAACATTAATAACTACTTGTAGTACGCATACGCACCTTTCAAAGAAGATAAATTTGAGAAGCAACAATGCCAACGATTCACTGCACTGGTAAATTAAAATAATGAGTAGTTTTACAAGCAAGAAATGCGTTTAGCACAGACATGTGGCTTGGCTTTTAGCGCGGTTTTTTCTTTTTAAATGCGATCTGTCAATGTCAAACCATAGACAGCCGTCAAACAGCCAAAAACAAAAGCTTGCTATAACTATACAAATCATGGGCAGTAATAAAAAGAAATGTATCGGTATTCACAAGTTTATTACGTTTTAAATGCAAATGTAACATGAGGAAATTACCATTTTCAACCATTTTGGAGCAATGTTCATTTTTAATTATAAAAAATGTTTTTTTTGCAATGTAAACTGCCTATTGTGTATACACAAGAAAAAATACTTTTAAGTAAGTAAATGTCAATGTGTGAAAATGAAAACACTATACTGCCAGACAAGATACACAAAAAGAAAAATAGTGTAGCCCGTACATTACGTCCAGAATAATGTAGCAAAAGGTTTAAAATGCATACATTTTTAATCGATGATATACGGAAGATCTTTAATAGTTCTTACAAAAGAATTTATTACAGCCTATAACTTAAACAGTAGATCATCATAGAGTTGTGTCACTTTTTGCCAGATTTCTTTATTCCACCTTGTGCGAGGGGACCTTTTTGTGTTGCCTTTGCTTTCGCATCCTGTAATAGTAAAAAATATATTTATTTAATTAATGTTACCATTTTTTTAAGAGACAATTGTTGTATGTTCTGATGTTTTTTGCTGACCATACTTTTCTTTGGGCTTGTACACAAATCACGCGAGGTTCGATAGGGGGGGAGGGGGGTCACGAAAAAAATCACGACAGATCACGTTGGGGGAGGGGGGGGTATAAGAAAACCTCACGTGTATTTTTCTATAGTGAACGAAAGTAAGAAAAAATATCTACCACATACTTTTTCTCCGTTTTATTAAACATAAATCTTCACTTGGCACTTCAAAATAGCGAGTCTAAACAAGATTTATTCTATACAATACTTTTTATCTTAAAATAAGGTCGAATGAAAAAATAAAAAATAAATACACGTGAGGTTATGTGGCGGAGGGGGGGGGTTCGCCAAGAACCTCACCAAGGGGGAGGAGGGGTCAAAAATAGCCGAAAAAACCTCACGTGATTTGTGCACAAGCCCTTTCCACTGGCAACTAATACTCATTGAGACAATTCTAACAACCCCAAACACAATTAGTTTGCATTGTTTTATCAAAGAGTTCCCATGGCCACCTCCTGTCTCCATCATCTGATCAGCTCCATAATATTACATTGCCATCTAATGTACATATGTATGAAAATTTCAGCTCAATTGGAAATCGGGAAGTGGGTAAAATTTTGCTTCTAAGATTTGACCCACACATGTGTTTGACTAACAGGGCAAGTTAAATAAAAGCTTGTAAAAATTTTTATTAATCTAGGATTGGGCACTAACCGCCAGAGCCTTCTGCTGTTCCTTGAGCTTGGCCTTGTGGGCCAGGTCATCCTCGTCCAGCTCCTTGGACTCCTTTTTAGGAGCCTTCAGCGGCTTCTTCTTACCACCTTCACGACCAGACATCTGTAACGAAACCAAGTCTTTGTTATTAACCTTTTAAATGTCAAGAACAGTCATTGTTACTAGCCATGTCCTGCACCATGAAATGTAGTTTTCACACTTTCAAGTAAGATTTACATTAGCTTGCTCAGACCTTGGTATGTCAGTTTGTTTATAATGTAAAGCTTTCAAAGGGTTAATCATACATGTTTCTTTTATTAACACTTCCGGTACCCGGTGCCCTGTTTCCAGTACAAAATGAACACACATATATGTTCTTGTCAGTTAATGTATTAAGTTGGCTACACACCCAATGATTAAACTGAGCAGTCTGTTTTCACAGTTTTACTGAAAGAGTGAATGGAATTTCAATGTGTATGAAATATTCTGAAATAAATCACATCTCTTTAAAGGCATAGAATTACAAGTAGAACAAACAAAATTATTAAGAAGTTTTTTTTTTTTACTAATGAGCACTGTAAGATAAAAATATGTATGTTAAACATACATCTTCACAATCCATATTAAATGTGTTTTAAACTTAAAATGTCTAATGGGTAAAGCTAAAATAAAACTGAAAACAAAACTAAAATTTAACTGCATAATATAGTTTTTGAAAACAATACCACATCATATGCATAACATTGCAAAATCTAGAACTATTAGTAAAATAATTAAATTAAAAGGCTAGTCTTTAACACTGAAAGTAAAATGTATGAATGCCACAATTAGTTTTGTGTCTGACCTTCCTGTAGCCTTGATGGTAATTTAGATGATTTTCACTACAACCTTGCTAAAAAGTGCTAATCGGTCATCTGCATCTGACAAAATGTGTTGTCATCTGGCAAAAAAGCAGTTACTGTATAAAAACGTGATTCTAATGGACACTTCCGTGAGTCTTATACTGCAGTAAAACATGCTTAAATTTCGAAAGAGCACACGTCAGAAACGCATTTATGTGGGAAAGCTAAATTAAAAAGATATATGAAGACAAGTTGTAAGAACCGGTGTAAAATAGCATATTACGCGGGCACTAGACAAAGTCACACACTTACCAAAATCTCATCCTAAACATTGGTTTTCATTAAGATAAATAGCCTAGAGATATTATCTAGTAAACTTTATTTCCTACAACTTGTATGAAAGTATTTTTAAATGTAGTGGTCAATCATCCACTCTTAGTAAAAAATACGTCATAAACTTCTATATCGCACTCGGCTTTAAACAAAGAACTATTCTTCTAGTTCTCAGCTCTGAACAAGTGCATTTTAATGTCGAAAAAACCTATTATGAAAAAATCCTACCTAACCTCAACTATTAATTTATATCGAAATAAGGTGCCAATATGAACGCTATACGCGTGCAACCATTATTAATATAGCGTGCAACCAGTACTTACGTTGGGAATGTATTAAATTAAAATTAAAGATGCACTGAATTAGATGAATAGATTATTACAAAAAATGATAATGATCGTCACAACACAGTGCGCATTTGCAACTTCAAATTTGCCATTTGCTTTTTTTGACGCTGTCATAGACAAGGCAAAAGTTGTTTGAGGAACTATGAATAACGCCGTATCGCAGTACAGAATGATTATCAAGATTATTGTTTTGTATTATTGTAAACGGAAGAAGCCGTTGCCGTTGATTCAATATATTTAGTCATGATTTAGTCAGACTCAGACCAAGCTAAAGCCCCCCCTTCACACTCCTACATTGCAGTCCGCTTCGCAGGTCTACGGTTGTCCTATATATTATACTACTCTTTGTTCGATTCCATGGTCCTATCCACTTCTGTAGATTGTTCCACTGTACAAAAAGGTTTGCGACCTAATACGGTTTGGGGATTTTTAAACTTTTGATTTTTTCCCACAAGTGTACAGTCGAAGTCAACCCTACTGTAACCTTTGTAATAAGGCGAAAAATGTACACGTATCTTTGTACCTACGGGCATCTTCATGATAAGCTTAGAGCATTAAGATCGAAAACGGCACACAGGATTTGTTGTTGCGCGCTCGCTTTTAACTTTTAACTCGCGCGCACAATTCGCCTGGAATACTCTTGTATCATAATAATGTGTACTTTCTCATTTTGGGACGTTGGTGTGGCCGCCTCTCCCCTAGCCGCCTACGGTATATAAATGAGACCGTAAAGAGGGGAAAGGCGGCAACTTATATATATGTTATATTAGGGGGATCTATTGGGGTATAGAATGCATCGCATACATACCTTCATATCCCATAAGGGACTCTTCATCCTCACTCTCTCTGCACCTCAACTCCTGGGCCAGAGGAGCCTTAATCTGCTTCGCTTATCTTAAGGCGGCTGAATGTATGACACCCGAGATCTGTGGGTAAAATTGCTCTATGAACATGGTATTCTCCAAACCATTAACCTCCACACATAAATCTATATATCTTACTAGTGAGCCCCATCTTACCCGGCCGGATGTAGGTTACACAAAGCCAACTACCTAAGTAGCTGTATAGTCAAGGGGGCGTACCGCAGCCGAAGCTGCCCCTTGCGTGCTGATAAAGGAGTAACTAGCGGCCGAAGCCACCTTACTCCTACACGGGGATAAAGGAGAACCTAGCAGCCGAAGCCACAGAACTCCTAACGCCTTTCTCTGGTTTCAAGGGGGCGTACCACAGCCGAAGCTGCCCCTTGCGTGCTGATAAAGGAGTAACTAGCGGCCGGAGCCACCTTACTCCTACACGGGGATAAAGGAGAACCTAGCAGCCGAAGCCACAGAACTCCTAACGCCTTTCTCTATAGTAGCCGCCCCCCTTACGGGGAGCATCTAGCAGCTAAACCTGCCATTCTCTTACACATTGATATAGGAGGATCTGCGGCCGAAGCCGCAGACTCCTACACAATCATAAGTCCCTAGTCCGCCTTACCTAAGATGGGCTCCCAATAGCTTCCACGTCAAGGTCACGTGGCAAGCTCGAACCAGAAAGGAATAAAGGAGATAATCGCACAGAGAAACCATACCACTACTGCGAGCTTTCACCAAGTAAATAAAATACTTAGCTTTAGATGATTCCGGACAGCTGTAGGCTTCCTCACTTTATATCACATTTTATAGAACTAGCGCGTTTCGCGCCATATTGAATCTAGCTTCACCAACTTACTACGTTGGTTAACTTACCACAGTTCCACATAGAGGGCGCTGTTCGGTGTTGCCGCAGGTGAATTAGTATTGTGGCATCGGATTTTCGCGTCCGTCGCGACACTCCCCAACACAGGCAGGAATAGGGCGACTAGATTGCTGGTCCATTCTTTGATCTTCTCAAGGGCTCGAAGAGCTGCGGCTCTCTTAGGTCTTGACTCGTTGCCTAGCGTAACCTCCTCCAGGTTGTGTGATTCTGGCTTAGTGTGCTCGTAAGATTCGAGGTCGACGACCGCGAACGGTTCTGGTTCGGACATAGACTTAGGCTTAGGCTCGTTTGACTCACTATACATAGGCTCTAGGATTCGTTGAGAGGAACTCCTTCCCTCTACTGGCGAGGCATAAGGTTGTACTTCTTCTTCTGGCTTATCTCTGACTGCTTGCGTGCATCTTTGCTCAGAAAGAGACTCGGATTCGGCAACATCGTTGACGGAATCCACCGTCATGTCATCTCTGCGTGACGAACGGGGTAGATTAGGAAGTTGCAGAGGTTCTTCTGCGCTTTCGTCGTAAGATGATGTTTGTTTACACTGTTCTTCTCCATCTTCGATCTCTAACGGGTAGAGATGCGCGATAGATCTTGTATACTCTGTATCTCCTACTCGTACCGTGGCAACCCTACATAAACCGTCGGCGCCTTTTCTTAAAGATACTATTTTCCCAACTTTCCAATTGACTCTGTTCTTCGTGTCACCTTTGATCTGCACGATTTGACCTATCTTTGGAGCCAACTTGGATATTACCCTAGGTTCTTTAGGATGGTGGGAATATCTTTCTCTCAAATTTAGGAGATACCGGTTCTCGAACATCTCTTTAAATTCTCTTAGAATTAACTGTGCTTTCTTCCAACCTTTAATTAAATTGTCTTTAGTCACCGTTCCTTGTGACGTAGTAGGATCCTTTCCTGACGTTTCCATAATGATACATTTTCCCATGGTAAGAAAATCTGAAGGTTTTAATACATGATCAGGCTCCGAGTCCACGTAAGTTAAAGGTCTTGTGTTAAGAACCGCTTCTATTTCTTTAACCACTGTAACCAGCTGGCTGTCATTCAATAAATGTTTCTGTAAAGTTTTCTTCATACAGTTCTTAACCAATCCGACTAATCTCTCGTAGAATCCTCCATGCCATGGTGCTAACTGTGGTATAAATTTCCATTTTATTTCTTTATCTACGCCGTATGGATTCTGAAGAATCTCCGAGAGTAACTTAAAGTGAGCTGCGTTGTCAGAGGTTATCAAGATAGGCACGCCTCTTGCTGAAATCATCCTGCGTAAGGCCAATAAACCTTCTTCCGCTGTTAGGTCCTTTACAACTTCTAGGTGAATGGCTCTTACAGCCAAACATGTATATAGGCTAATCCACCTTTTGCAATTGCCATTCCCATTGTTAACTAGAAGTGGTCCCAGGTAGTCGGTACCAACGTATGTAAATGGAGAACTATAGTTGACTCTCTCTTTCGGTAAAGCAGGAGTTTCCGGTAGTCTATATGGCCCTCCGTCATGTCTCATACATTCAGGGCATTTCTTCAGGATCCTTTGAACTTGGCTTCTTCCTTGTGGAATCCAGTATGTTTCCCTTATCTTGTCTAACGTGTGACTCACTCCAACATGTTTATTTTCTTGATGAGTCTTTATTATAATTTCGTTGGTGAAATCTGAATTTTTTGGAATAAGTATAGGATAGCGTTTGTCAAATGACCAGTTTGTGTGTTTCATACGACCTTTGCACCTCAGTAACTCATCTATATCTTTAAATATGCCTAAATTCAAACTTAAACTAGTTACTTTTCCCTCTACTTCTAGAGGAAAATACTCTGATTGAATTTCTTTCAATTTTTGAAACTTATTGTCTGGCATCTGACCATTCTCTTGATTTATTATCTCTTTTGCAGTTGTGCCATCTTCCGTTTCCACCGGGTTAACATTAGGTATATCTGGATCATCTATTTCCATCAGTTCTTCATCTTCTTGGATCCCAAGACCCTCCCCAGTCAAGAGAGAACTGGTGGGTCCACTGCCGGATGTAGTTGGCCACGTCTTCGGATCTTCTACTATAAATTGTGGACCACTCAGCCATTTCTCCCCGTCCTCTCTCGAACAGGTGGGTCTGGTGCCTACGTCTGCTGGATTTAGGTCTGTTGGAAGGTATCTGATTTCCAGATCTTTATTTGTTCTGATCTCTTCTATCCTCCTGGCAACGAAAGGTGGTAATAGTTTGTCAGATTTACACCATTCTATGACTATCTGGCTGTCGGTCCATAAGACTTGCCTTGCTATCTTCTGCTGGAAGAATTTAAGAACGAACTTTATCAATCTACTGCCAATCAGTACTCCTAATAGTTCAAGACGGGGTATCTTGAGACTCTCCTGATCTTTACTTGGTATTAAACGGGATTTACCAATGATGAAGCTTTTCCCCGAGCCGCAAACTAAAAAGACTGATGCTGCATAAGCCTGTAGGGAGGCGTCAGTGAAACAGTGTAGTTGGTAGCCTTTTCCCACTGGTGTCTTCATGTAGCATCTGTTCACTGACACTTCCCTAATGGCTTCTAAGTTCTGTCTGATGACGTTCCACTCTTCTGTTAGTTCGCTTGACAATGGCGAGTCCCACGACACTCCAGCCTTCCAAAGTCCTTGTAGAAAGAGTTTAGATGATAGAGTATAGGGCACAGCATAACCACATGGATCATAGATTGATGCAATAGTCTTCAGTATTCCTCTTTTTGTGACTGCTTCCTCTTGCAAGTTAGGTTTCAACTGAAGAGTATCTTTCTTAATGTCCCATTCTAAACCAAGTACCTTTACTTTATCTTCTTTACATGTATCAGAAACTTTCTTCATAAATTCTCGAGAATTTGAGCTCCAATCCCTGAGTGACATTGAAATATCTTGAAAAGATCCTTTTAGATTTCTGTAGAGCTCCATCGCTTCATCTGTAGTGCTGGAACCCGAAACAAAGTTGTCCACATATATGTCATTTGCTTTTAGTCTGACTTGTTGATGTTCCGCACTAGACAGGTGGTGTTTGATTGTTGCATTAAGCAAAAACGGTGACGAAATGACGCCAAATGGAACTCTACAAAACCTAAGGTGTAATAGGTTGTCTTGAGATATCGGTTTAGAGGTATCTTTGAGCCACAGGAACCTGGTTACGTCACGATCCTTTTCGTGTAACGCCATCTGTAAGAACGCCTTTTCAATATCTGAGGTTAGTCCTATCTGATGAGTTCTAAATTTTATGAGTAAACCTGTGAGGTCTTCTAACATGAGTGGTCCTCTGTATAAACATTCGTTCAGACTCTTGGTGTCTTTGCTGCTCTTGGAGCTAGCATCATAAACTATTCTCATAGGTTTCCCTCGATGGCTTACTCCATGGAAGGGTAGGTAGTGAACTACGTTATCCGTTGACGTTCTTGAAGCAAGTACAACTTCTATTATACCCTTATCTAATTGTTGTTTAAACGTATCATCGTATGATAACAACGTGCCTTGATCCATACGCTTCAATAAGCTTGATAAGCGACCAAAAGCCATTCCATAATTATTGGGTAAGTCCGGTGGGTAAGTTATCCACGGCCAGCTTACCGTGTAACGATTATTTAATTTTAGAGTGGTATTATTAAAATACTTGATTGCTTCTTCTTCTCTAGTTGCTTTCGGTGAATCACTAATACCTATACATTCTAGTTCCCAGAGGCTCTTTATGTCTCCATCACAAAGGGGTGGGTCAGGTTGATGAAGCTTCGTTTCTATACAAGTCTGAGCGTAAGTCACTACATAGGGCTCGTCACTAAGCTGTGGTTCTGTTCTACCACTTATTATCCAACCAAGGGCAGAATCGACCAGGAACAGGTTACTACCCAATTGTATTTTCTTCTCGTAAATTAGGTTGAAGTAGTACTCGTTTCCAACCAGAATCTGCACCTGTCCGCTTAGCGAGCCGTCATCCGCTAGTATATATGACTCCGGTAAGTCCTTCAACTTGACAGTGGGTATGTATCCTCTTGAAATACGTTCAACGCAGTTGGCTTGTATAACTATCTTCTTATTTGTCCTTGACAGCAATTGTAAAGTAACTATTGGACTATGTATTTCTTTAGGAGGATCTTCACCGAAGGTAAATATAGTTAAATGACTTTCCTCTTCAATGGGAAGCTTCAATTCCTTGGCAGTTTGAAATGTGACATAGGAGCGCTGAGAGCCTGGATCTAAAAGAAGTCTATATTTATATTGTTTATTTTTATCATCTAGGGGGTTAGCCCTAACAACAGAAGTTTGAAGAGTAGTGAATCCCTTTCCTAGAACCGTCAGGACTGTTTCTTCATTGCAGTATTCTTCTGAAAATTTAAATGGCATAAAGCTCTGTTATGCGGTGTCTCACTACAGCAAATGCTACACTTACGTTTGTTCTTGCAGTCTTCTATAAAGTGGCCTAACTTCAAACACATGAAGCATTTCTTTCCAAGTCGTTTCTTTCTTTCTGCTAAGGTAGCAGCTTCAGAGCACTTATCATTGTAATGATCACCTTTGCAAAAGATGCATGTCCACGCTGTTCTCCCCTTCGGAGAGCCCTGCTGAGGTTCTGGTTGATCCTTGTTAGAAGTCGGAGTTTGTTTTGGTCTGTTCCATTTATTGGGTTTATTAATACTATCAAACTTATTCTTCCTTTCCGGTCTTCTATCAAAACCTCCTTGAGGATTTTGTTTCTTAGGGGGACCTTGCTGCTGTTTGGGTTGATATGCGCTTCTTGCACGTTTCACATTTATATGTAGAGTTCCGACTGTACTATCTTCTGCTTCATGCGTGCGTTTTCTTCCTGAAATCCTTTCAGCATCCTCTTTTGCGGTAATAATTCTATCTAATTGGTTCCTGATTTCTTGTATAGAATCATCATTAACCTTCAGCTTAATTTCGTAAACTAGATCGGGTGGAAATTTTTCCAGCAACATAAAACGAAGATGATTGTGATTGATGTTTTCACCTAATGATTCCAAAATTTTGAGATTTCGTTCAACTTCGTTGAATGTCTTTCTACAGTCTTCAGCGGTGCTTTTGGCCATCTTAACCTTATATAGTGTTGCATAATGCGCGTCAATGAGATGAGAGGTCTTGCCGAAACGCTCCTTCAGGATTGATATGGCTATTCTATAATTAGCATTAGTAGTAGACAGACCATCTATGGCTTTCTTGGCATCTCCCGTCACCGAGGCTTTAAGATAGGAGAGCTTGTCAACATCAGGCAGATTTCTTGAATCAATGTTGCTCTTGAAGGAGTCCCAGAACTCACACCAAAAGAGCACATCTCCACTATACACCGGCAGCTGTAGTTTAGGGAGTCGGCACGAGGCATTCGCTTCCGGAGGTTTCTCTGTAGCGTTGCTTTTCAAAGTTATTTGATCGATCTTCACTTTAAGTTCAGCCAAAGTCTCCTCTGCTTGAAGTTGCAATCCACTCAGTAAACATATTTCATCAGAAGCAGGTGTCGAAGCCAAGCGAAAGTACTCCATCAAGTCGTTGTCAAGTCTTTTCAGAGATGCATCTAATTTACTGTAAGTAATTTGAGCCTGCCCTAAGTTCTCTGAATTAATGGTAACAGGAATAACTTCTATGTCTGTGGTGAGTTTGTCGTTAATGAGCCTAAGCCTTCTTAAAAGCAAATCGTCCATTATGTTGTTTGTGTAAGCTCTTTTCTTGTTTAATCCTGTAACGTATAGAAATAAACCCATTTAACCTAAAGTCCTATTTATTTGCTTATGTTTGAAATGATTACGCTTGTAGATTTAATTAATACTGCCTTGCAGTAACTATGTTTCATACTACTTTAGGTTGTTTAATTTTAAATTATTTTATTTATTCTTTATTTTAATGATCTCAAAATATTGAAATCTAAATTTAACTAATGATCTCTAAAATCTTTTCAAATTTGAAACCAAAAAAGAATAAAAATCAAAGTCAATTAAATTACATGAATGAAACCATTGACCCAATTATAATCCGATGTTTCATTTAAATATCATGAGAGGGAGTAAAACAAGGGTGGAAGGCAACATAACATACACAGCTACATATAAATGTGTCTAGTTTTATCTTTATAATTTATAGGTTACACCAATACAAGCGTCATCGACGTCAGTAAGTGATGTTGACGTTTATACACTGTTGCCACAACACAACCTCTAATGTTGGTGTCTCTGATTCAAGCTCACTCGTAGCACAACGAAAATTAATACTTTATTTCCATTTCACTTGTTTTATTGATCTATTAAATGATTATTTTATTTTTATTTCACTTGTTTGGTTTATTTATTTAGTAATCATTTTAATTTTATTTATTTGAACACTTCAAAGAATCACTTATCTAATGAGTCTAATTGCACATAAAAGTCACCACAATAAATCTGGAAAGAAGATGTTAACTTATATATACATATACACACCACAATTGCTTTCGTATAATATAATCATGGACTTCAATATGGAATGCATGTAAAATAAATCAGGTATAAGTTCCCTTTAGGCCTATATACATAATATTGTATATAATTATACTTCTTACTTAACGTTTACTTACTCAACTAAATCCTTTGTACATACGCCGTAAAACAATTCATAAAGAAATAAATTGTCTTTCTTAGTTTAAATAAGGTAGCGTAATAATACCAAACTATCTAACTAGGGAACCCGAGATAACATTCCAGAAGGCCTATAGTAAGCTTGGAAAATTACTAAGGTTCGCCTCTTGTTTGGAAAATTCTAGATATTTCTAAAACTAAGTCGTACTAATATGAGCCGTGTTACCTAAACAATAGGGTTGACTCTTGTCTACGGTCGTCCCCAACTATCAACTTCTAGAAAGTGAAATTATTTCAATAAAGTAGGAGACGAAATCGACTCATAATTCATACATACGGAAGGATACTTAGTTAAAAACGGATTCCTTTTCTTGTTAGAAACCCAAATGATCATGGCCGCCATGCTGTCGGATCGCTTGCTATGAAATAATTTTCGTCGCGCGCATTTGTTTTACAGAATAGAGCTCTGTCACTGTGAAGTAAATGTTTAAAAACTTACCGAGAAATAGTCTAGTCCGATAGCAGGTCTAATCAGGGGGGTTTTCGTCAAATCCGAGTTGTCTTGTCCGGTGTGGTTGGCGGCGGCGAGTTCACTGTACCTATGAAGTAAATACGTAGTTTTTCACAATCTTGCCTATCTACACGCTTATCCCTTTGTTGGTGCCCTTTAAATTATAATATTCTCAATATTTACCAGCATAATTTGAGGAACCTTCCCGGGGAACTCGCGTCTGCTTGGAGATCTTCCGCCAACGATTCAAAATGGTGGAACGTTCGCTTTGCAACAGTCAGTGTTGCCAAAGTCAACTCAAACCCCATAAATTTCGATAAATATGAAATGAATTTAGGGCCTTTAACAAATTTCTTTCTTCTTTATGTTGATTCCGTATAAATGATTGCATCCTTGTGTTCTTAAAACTACTTAAGTTCTAAAGTATAACGTAAATATAAAAGGTAAAATGTAGAGTGCTTACTCATACAAACTCTTATCTACTACACGTACGTTTCTTATAAGATGCTTATTAGTTATTCTGACTCGCATACGTTTACTTATTATAATCATATTAAATCCACAACTCTAACAACTAATGTATAATAAAATAAAGTAAATCTTCTACTTATATCTAAGTACGCTTTGCTATGACGTACCTACTGAAGCGTCTTATTGGAAATTGGTTATCGTATAACTTTTCTATGTTGAATCAGCTTAGCGACATAATTTTTCTTTCTTCTTTAATTTTCTTGAGAATCCCGATAATCCGCACATTTTCCGCGATTTGGTGGATAATCTTCCTAGTGTGGCAACACCTGCCATCTTGTTCTAGGCGGTTCGCGCCGCCTATTTTTCCGGTTACGTTGGTAACTCGAAGGCATTATTACACAATAGTGTATCACTTAATTTAAAGTAATAAATATCATAATTGATAAATATAGACAAATGCACCAATCCCTTTTTTATTCATCTTTGTTTATTCTTTTACTAATTTGCGACTCCATTCTAATTGGAAAATAAAATACATCCATTATGAAAATGTCGTGTGACTGCTTCCGGTCACCGCGATGTAATTTCTTCATGTTGGCTCCGTACAATGTTGATGTTCTGCCGTTCACGTATATAAAAACATGACTTATTAACTCACAATATCTTCAATTGATGAATATTAATGCCAGCCTCTTTATTTAAACAAGCCTAAATTAATATCGAACCAGATGTAATAAGAAAACACCTTAAAATGTACACATAAAATATAAAACCTCGCAGTTTTCGCTACTGTTAGCGCCATCTATGATTTCCGATAGTAAACATATATGCCTATAGTGAAGATGTATGCTTTGCATTCTTTATATTATTTATTCTCAACAAAGCCTTGGTTCTTTAACTGCTGAATCCCAGCATTAACCACCATTGTGGCCGCCTCTCCCCTAGCCGCCTACGATATATAAATGAGACCGTAAAGAGGGGAAAGGCGGCAACTTATATATATGTTATATTAGGGGGATCTATTGGGGTATAGAATGCATCGCATACATACCTTCATATCCCATAAGGGACTCTTCATCCTCACTCTCTCTGCACCTCAACTCCTGGGCCAGAGGAGCCTTAATCTGCTTCGCTTATCTTAAGGCGGCTGAATGTATGACACCCGAGATCTGTGGGTAAAATTGCTCTATGAACATGGTATTCTCCAAACCATTAACCTCCACACATAAATCTATATATCTTACTAGTGAGCCCCATCTTACCCGGCCGGATGTAGGTTACACAAAGCCAACTACCTAAGTAGCTGTATAGTCAAGGGGGCGTACCGCAGCCGAAGCTGCCCCTTGCGTGCTGATAAAGGAGTAACTAGCGGCCGAAGCCACCTTACTCCTACACGGGGATAAAGGAGAACCTAGCAGCCGAAGCCACAGAACTCCTAACGCCTTTCTCTGGTTTCAAGGGGGCGTACCACAGCCGAAGCTGCCCCTTGCGTGCTGATAAAGGAGTAACTAGCGGCCGGAGCCACCTTACTCCTACACGGGGATAAAGGAGAACCTAGCAGCCGAAGCCACAGAACTCCTAACGCCTTTCTCTATAGTAGCCGCCCCCCTTACGGGGAGCATCTAGCAGCTAAACCTGCCATTCTCTTACACATTGATATAGGAGGATCTGCGGCCGAAGCCGCAGACTCCTACACAATCATAAGTCCCTAGTCCGCCTTACCTAAGATGGGCTCCCAATAGCTTCCACGTCAAGGTCACGTGGCAAGCTCGAACCAGAAAGGAATAAAGGAGATAATCGCACAGAGAAACCATACCACTACTGCGAGCTTTCACCAAGTAAATAAAATACTTAGCTTTAGATGATTCCGGACAGCTGTAGGCTTCCTCACTTTATATCACATTTTATAGAACTAGCGCGTTTCGCGCCATATTGAATCTAGCTTCACCAACTTACTACGTTGGTTAACTTACCACAGTTCCACATAGAGGGCGCTGTTCGGTGTTGCCGCAGGTGAATTAGTATTGTGGCATCGGATTTTCGCGTCCGTCGCGACAGTTGGTTTGTCAAGATCCTATACTTACTTTACTCTTTGGTCAAGATGTTTGTGTGAACTTTTTATACATAACTATTTTGACGACCGGTCTGGCTTAGTGGGTAAGCGAGTACTGCCTATGAAGCCGATGGTCCCGGGTTCAAATCCTGGTAAGGGCATTTATTTGTGTGATGAGCACGGATACTTGTTCCTGAGTCATGGCTGTTTTCTATGTATTTAAGTATTTATACTATATATATATTGTTCTGTAAGTACCTACAACACAAGCCTTAATTGAGCTTACTGTGGGACTTAATCAATTTGTGTAATAATGTCCTTATAATATTCATTTATTTATTTAATTGACATGATCTTCTTAACAAAAATATCATTTTAAGGGAATAAAGTCGTGCTTGTAATTATATCGGTAATTCGTGATGTTTTTGATAAGATATTTCAAGTTTTAACATATTAATATTTTTATGTGTCACGAAAAGGTCACGAGAAAGACAAATGGTTACATTACTTACATTACTTTAAAATGTACTTACATTACAATGCCGTTTAAAACTGCATAATAATATTTGTTCTTAAGGCTTTATTATGTTGCAAGCGCATGATATATGTGCCTTTGTAGAACAACATACAGGGTGATTCATGAGACGCGAGAAGGACCAAATCTACCTACCTACCACTCAGTAAATGTTGATGGATCGTTCATCATCGTATTCAATAGGTAAGTTAAATAACCACACCATTTTCCAGTATTTTTTAAAACTTGTTTTGTAAGGACATATTTAATTATCTACAATCATGGTCACGCTACAACATCTAATTGATCTAATTAATAAAGAAAACCCTCTTTAACGGTTAAATATTGTCACACTTGAGTGAGACACGATTTTTCAAAAGTAGCGGTGACATTCAATTTGTTACTTTATCGTCAATAAAGCCAAAGACAATTGATAGAGGTGGATTGTCAAAGAAAATTTTGATCTTTGACTTTGATCCTTATTCTTTCACTGTTTTTTTGTTTAAACTTTATTGCACATAAAAAAGAGTACAACAGGCGAACTCACTGATATGTGTTAAATTAGTTAAATACCAAAAAGTGGCGCCATCTTACCGGATATTGGCCATAGGTAGTGGCGCCATCGCTCGAAACGATGCCACCATCTTTTGGCTTTTGATCTATTAGATGGCGCCACTTTTTGATATTTAATATCCGTGAAATAATAAGGATCAAAGTCAAATGGCGCACTAAAAGTTTTAAACATGTATCGAAAGATGGCTTAGATGGCAGTAAATTTACTGTGACTACAAAGATTTCGTTGAAAATCACCTCTATTTCAAATTCTCTTTGATAAAGCTAAGAGTTTTAATTACCTTAATTTGACGGAAGTACTTACTTTAGTTTTTGGTGTCCATGCATATATGTCGTAAATATATATATTTTTTGTAAACTAGAAAAGAAACACATATATATGTACAAAACAGTTGCTGTAAATAATTTACTGAATGCGCACTGTTGAGTGTTGATTCTCCTGTATGTTTGTAGAGATTGCAAAATAATGAAACAATAGTTTACTACAAACAGTTGAAGTCAAGCAACAGCAGCTATTGCAAGTGCCACCTTAAAAAAAAAAACAAAAAAATGTTTAACAAGTTTATAGTCTGCTTTTTCTTTTTAAACCTTTTGTTCAATGGAAGCTTGTGTCAGAGTAAGTTTAAATTTGAAACATTTTATTAATAGATAAAGTAACGTTATTTTAGATTGATATGTAGTTTTAAAATTTAAATTGTGTAAATAAATAAAAAATAGTCTGTCACTCTAATTACGCCTTTAATTGGAGTAAAAGAGAAAGATGACCGCAATTTGCGAACTTCGCTGTTCGTGGTAGGCCATCTTGGTAATAATAATAAGATTATATATTCAGGTAATGTTAAGACTAAAAATATACAACAACCATGTCTATAATCTGTATATTTAGGTAGTTAAATAAAAGTAAACAAAGTCTACCCTCAAATGGCTCCTTAAGCCAGTTGAGGGTAGATTCAAACATTACATGATCAAATAATGTAGGTTAAAGTCAGGTCGTTCAGTGACAGATCCAGGCGGTTTTGTAATTGGTTGGTTAACTAATAAATGTTATAACTACCCGAAAATGTACAAATTGTTTGTTTACTTTTATTTAAATGCCTAAAAGATACAGAGTATAGTTTGGTCTAAGGGCTACGCGTCAAAAATATCTACCATTAACCATTCTCTAATAACTTTACAAGTTAGACCAAGTTAACTCTGTAACAATTTTAATAATACACGCAGTGCAAGTGTTATTTTATACGTCAAACTTCTATGAAATTATGACGTATAAATAACGCTAGCACTGCGTATGCTATCAAAATCGTTGCAGACTTATATTGGTCTAACTCTATGTCTCTTAAGAACAATTATATTGATCCTTTTGAATTGGAACGTATATAGAGTCAGACCAAGCTAAGTTGGCAGCGATTTTGATAGCTCAGGCGGCACACGTGTTCTATGAAATTATGACGTTTACTTAACACTTGCACCGTCTGGGCTATGAAAATCGCTGCCAACTTATCTTGCGGCCTGATCCGAACTTTAAGATACGTCAAAATTTGCTATGGAAAGTAGAGGCAAGGAACAGAAACTCCTAAAACAAAATTGTTGCAAAAGTGTCCAGCTGTCAGCTATAAATAATAGTTCCAAATCTCTCCAGAGTAGCGCTAGAGTGGCTATAAGAACCTAGGCGTTATTGACGGAGTGAAGTGCGCTGTCTATGATTAGATTTTTTTCTCAAGTATTCTAGGTATTGTAGCGCCACCTATTTACCGCCACTTTTTGGTATATGGAGATTTTGTTCCTTGCCTCTACCTTCCATAACTTCTCCCTAATGCTAAAAAAACGAACTATATAATGATGCTGACTGGACCTATCATTTCTGTGAATTACATATTAAATTGAGTGTGTAGTTGTTTATATGTAATCTGTTCGCAGGTGACGTCTGTTCTCAGCCTTTAGTTGAACCGGGAAAGTGTAGAGCTAGCATTAAGAGGTACTGTATGACCTCAAAATGTCTATAATATTTGTATACCTTTTATATTTCTATTATGTTCTAAACCTTTAGGAAAGTTGCCACAATGTGTGTCGTTAGTTTTCAAGCTGCCCCTTACGGCTCACTCATTGAATAGAATAGAATAGAAGAAATTTATTCAGAAAACGCTTAAGTTTAGGTATCTAATACATGAGACGACAGAATCAATTTATTATTAAGCGTCACTGAAAAGGTCTCCACTCAGCTTAATGTCAAGATACCACCTAAGGGTCTCGACGCTGGTCTTCCGTGGAAACCATTCCGAGAGAAATTGTCTATTGTAAGAAAAACCGCACGTGCTACTTAGGGCGTGTGCACAAATCACGCGAGGTTTTTTCGGCTATTTTTTGACACCCCCCCCTTGATGATATTTGGTGAGGTTCTTGGCGAACCCCCCATCCCCCACATAACCTCACGTGTAGTTTTTTTTAATTTATTCATTGGACCTTATTTTAAGATAAATAGTACTGTATAGAGTAAATCTTGTTTAGACTTTGCTATTTTGAAGTGCCAAATGTAGTTTTATGTTTAACAAAACCGAGAAAAAGTATGTGTTAAATATTTTTTCTTAGTTTCGTTCACCAATTTCACCATATATCGAACCTTAAGCTTAAAAATTGCAATAAGATTAAAAATGAACTAATGGAAAAATATGTTGCGAGGTTGTTTGTGGTCCCTGTTCGGTTACTGAGTGTCGGCGAGTCGAACGCTACAGAAACAGTCTAAAATGTGTCCTTGAGATACGAACAAAGGCGCGTTATCGGAGAGCGCACTTAGTGTTTTTTTGAGCGTTGGACTAGCCCGCGCTCAGTTACTATTATTTTTTGCAGGTAGTAGCACGTGCGGTTTTACTTACAATAGACAAGAGTTAATCGTAAGTGCCAGCTTGAAAACTAGCGACTATAATTCCCCTTGATACAATGAATAGAGTCCTACTATATAAGGCCCACCGCGAAAGTACGTTAGTTTTTTGTGTCTCTACGAACGAAGTAGTTCGCGGTAAGCCCTCAGATCCCAAATTCGAAATAATCTATGGTAACACATTGGCGGGAACAAGGTGGAATAACTAAGAAATATTTTACAGGTGGGGCTACGACCCGGAGATAGGAGAATGCCGGGAATTCACGTGGGGCGGCTGTGACGACAACGGGAATAATTTCGAGTCTTACTCGCAGTGCAAATACACTTGCGAGACTTAGTGTACTACCAACTATTAAAACTCTTTATGCTTATTACCTACTTGCTCGTATTTAATTATTATCGATCTTAAATTAAGAATGTGAATCTTATTAAATATGTTACAACGGGTCACTCACGTATTTTAACTTTAAGTCGGAAACGCTCGACATAACGGAGTGAAACATGTCGAGCGTTTTCGAATAATTATATAGAATCAGGCGTTACTTTGCTAATCCGCGAGAAAATAAAATGGGTTGTTATATTTATTTGCGTATTTATTTTTGCGGTGGGTGGGAACATTAATTGCATGTAAAAATACGCAAGTAAGTATAACGGGTTAGCACTGATTGACTAGGATGTTATTTTCTCGCGGATTAGCATAGTAATATTTCTTGTTTTAATGAGCGTTTTCGACTTAAAACACGTGAGTGACCCGTTGTAACATATATAATGTCTGTGTCTCACGGAAATTTTGTTATTAAAATGTGAATCTTAATGGTTTCCAACTGAATAAATTCGATGTTTTGACTTTTGTCTATTGTCTACAGTCACAGCCTCACAACGCTTAGATACATCCTGGGCCATAACCGCAAAAATCGAAATTCATCAATTACGTCATCAATAAAACAAAAATAAAACTTAAAAAATAAATATATTGTAGTCATCTACTGAATATTAAAACATATGTACGTGACACGTCAAAATTAAAGTAGTTAGAACCGCTCGCTACGCTCAGACTCCCCTGTCCGTGGCCTCCCGGGCTTTCTGCGCCACTTTCATCTTCTTGCGTCGTGCACTCCTCTTCTTATCTAGAGGTATGCTGCCGGCAAGTTGCCCGGATTTCTGCATGGCTACTAGTTTTGCTGCTTTGCCCTGGAAATATAACATGATTATTACGACTTACCTGAACTAAAGGACCAGTTATGAGCAAGAATCATCGTCTAAGAGGCCACAGCTTTCCACGCGTTCCTAGCACAAGCAATCCTAGAAAGCACTTTTCTCCAATATGCTTGGAAATTTTAACCTTATTGTAGCAAAAATATTACGGGAAGTTCCTCATTATGGTCAAACTTAAAATAATTCAAACCATTACTGTCGTGTTTTAGCGGACGGGAAATTATTACTATACTTTTTTACTTATTTTAAATACGTATCCACTAAGAAAAATCCAAGCAGCCAATTATTATAGCCGCGGGCCGCGTCTACACGACCCGGTCAGCATCATTTCAAGCTGTGTCATGTCTCGTTCTTACAAGACCGTCGTGTATGATCGTGCGAATACTGCTTAATAAAATCAAAGACAATATAACTTATATATTTTTTTTAGGCATCTCGTGCGTGCACATACAACTTATATTGCACAATTATATCGAATGGTACTAAATAGCAGAATAAGTTGTGCCTTAACTTTTAAAAAAATAACAAAAGAGGGAAATTGTTTTTCGCGTTTTTGATGTGAAGGTTCGATTTGAGTCCTGCAGCGGTATCATGGTCGCATTTTTATCACCTGTCACTATGTCCGTCACTCTCGCACTTACATACTTGTTAGAACGTGACAGACATGGTGACAAATGATAAAGAGCCGACCATCTTAGCCCTACTGGATGATGATTATTTTAATCGAAACTCATCCACGAATTGGTCTTTTCCGGCCTCTGCAATAATGTACTATTTCATCACACTTGCTCGAAAAAGATCTTATTTTATGCAGGTGTACTGATTGTGAAAAAAAAAAGCTAATATTATAGCTTTTTCTTTTAATTCTGTCACTAATTCATACGAACCATGTAAGTTTACTTTTAAAATAATGACGTTTATAATTTAATATTTTTATTTATTAAAATTATTTAAATCGATTAATTTAACAGCCGTTTAAAATATTTTTACATCATTTTCAATCGTGGCTGAATGCCGAATAGGTCTGTGCCTTCGATACCTAACCTGTCAAGAAAATACAAAATGGCGGACGAATGTTTGATATGTCACCGTATTTAAGAATTATTTCGCTTAAAATTTAGTTTTTTCTTCACAAGTGTGATGAAAAACATTGTGTGTAACTCCGGGGGTAAGAATATTGCAAACTCGGGTCTTTAATTCCCTCCAGCCTTCAGCTGTCGGTGTTGCCGCTATAACAACAAATACTAAAAACAGAATTCTTTCCATTCTCGAGGTTCTCATCCAATCACCGAAGTTAAGCAACGTCGGGCGGGGTCAGTACTTGGATGGGTGAACGTTTATATAGATAATGGTACGGAACCCTTCCTGTGCGAGTCCGACTCGCATTTGGCCGGTTTTTATAGATAATGGTACGGAACCATTCCTGTGCGAGTCCGACTCGCACTTGGCCGGTTTTTATGAATGAAAATCTTTATTTCAGGCAACTAGTGGCCCATAAATAAATACCTTAAAACTAACATACATATCCCATGCATATGCTACTTTATACCTTGGCCTCAGTTTTGGTGATCTTGGAGTTCTTCTGCGTGGAGTACAACACGTTGATCCTCCTGTTGTCCAGCATGGAGTGGTGCTTCGACAATGCGAGCTGAAAAAATTCCATCCTCTATTGACATTGGCTCAACACATACATTTGACGACCGGTTTGGCCTAGTGGGTAGTGACCCTGCCTACGAAGCTGATGGTCCCAGGTTCAAATCCTGGTAAGGGCATTTATTCGTGTGATGAGCATGGATATTTGTTCCTGAGTCATGGATGTTTTCTATGTATTTAAGTATTTATACATATTTATATATTATATATATCGTTGTCTAAAGTACCCTCAACACAAGCCTTATTGAGCTTACTGTGGGACTTAGTCAATTTGTGTAATATGTCCTATCATATTTATTTATTTATTTATTATATATATATCTAAGGACGGGCCTTACGGGCATTATACTCTATCATTAGGTACTGAAATAAACGTAATCAAAGCTCTTTAAGCCAGTTGAGGGTAGATAAAAACATTACATGATCAAATAGCTTATTTATGGCGATGGCGCTCGCGTCACGAAAACAATAAGCTCCGTATTTTTATGTGTTTAATATTAAAAAATTGGGACTGAATCGAATAAAACTAGACTTGACGTGTGATAAACTATAATTGGCGACTGTGAAAATGTTATCTCAGTGCAGTATGGCAATAAAGTGGTGTAAAGCTTACAACAAAATACCTACGGTAATATTAACGTGTTTACAAGAAATTTATTCCAAGTGTTAATGTACAAGAAACTGTGCGTGTTAAAGTACTTTTAAACTATATCTTGACAGAGAAAAAACAAAAAGTGACGCCGAAATCGAACAATATAATAAATACAGTGACCGTTTTAATGTTTAAAATTCGACTTGAACTTTGAACCCACGGCTAGCTGTCATAACTCGTCCATCACCGTGTTTACGTTCGTACATATTGATTACAGCGACACCTACTGATAGTTTGCCGAACTACGTGAATAGAAACTCGGTTAGTTAAATTTAATCGTTAAATTCACCGTAAGAAGTTAAGTGGCCGTAGCACAGTGGCTACTACGGGTGTCTGCTAAGCAGCGATTTCGGGTTCGATCCCAAACTTGACTGAACTTTTTGTTATTTTTTTCTTTTCTTCTCTTGAATCTTTATTTTATTTTTGGACAAGATGGAATGTTTTAAATGCCAAAAAGTCATAAAACCAAGGGACTATTTTCTAAAATGCAAGGAATGTAAAAATACTTTCGAGTTGTCATGTACAATTGTGACCAGAGCTCGTTATTATCTGATGACAAACGAAAACAAACATAATTGGAAGTGCTCATCCTGCGTACGACAAAAATGTGTTACCAGCACTCCGCAAACATCATCTAGCTCAACCAGCACGAGGAAAATGTTGCCTAGCACTTCATCTACTACAGCGGAGCAAAATAATTCCACCCCAGACAGGAATGTTAAACACAGAAAACGTCCCAATGATACTGACGAGGCCGAGACACCCCAGGATGACGCATCTGACGCATTTGAGCAAATACAGAAAATGCATATTAGATCTCCCTCTCGCATAAACCTTGCTCAAAATTCAAACGAAGACGAAGCTGAAATAAACTCAACGTTGAAAGATCAACAATCCCCATCAGCATCCGGTATAAAGATCCTCGATAAAGAAAATATTACAATAAGAAGACCCATACAAAAACTACAAAATAGGCCTGAGGCGTTATCGGATCCAGAGTCTGAGTTGGATTTGTCGGGAGACACAGAATTAAATATTAGTTCACATAGCCTCCCCAATGTTCCAACCACTGATGATCCAGAGATTTATGAGTTAAAGGCGCAAGTTATTGCCTTGAAACTGCAATTAGCAAGCGCCCATGAAGAAATCGACCGTCTAAATGGAGATATTGCTGGACTTAACAAAAAGCTTTTCGAACACCAGAAAAAGGGGGTCATTTACAAAAAACTGCTCACAGAAACGGGGCCTATAAAAAAGCTTACCCCCTTAAAAAAAGACCGTCTAGTTATAACACGAAACAAGGAAGATATAATTGACAGTGATGATGACACACCGCTGATTCTTTCACCCGTTCCTTCCTCAGTTAAGGAAAAAGAAAACCTCATTAGTCAGCAAAACAAGGACATACCCGAACCGAAATCGTCATCCACTTATAGCGATACAAAAATTAGCAATCATACTGCGGAAAACGGAACGGCTAACAAAGAACCCACATGCAACGCTTCTGAAGTTCATGAAAAAAAATTATGTATTATTAGTAGTAATAACACTAACAAGCTACTTCAAACAGCGCTCGCATTTTTTGAAAACTACAAAATTTGTCACTATATCTATACAAATGCCGGGATATACCAGCTACTAAAAGACGTTGAAATAAAAGCACGAGGCTTTTCAATGGAAGACTACTTAGTCATACTGATTGGTGAAGCTGATTTTCAAAACACTATGGACTATCACAAAATTGTTAATTTTATAAGATCTAAGCTAGAAAATATTAATCATACGAACATAATTATATGCTCACCGAATTTCCGACTGCATAATTCAGGAATATTCAACAAACGAATTGAATTATTCAATAAGATCCTGGGTAGGGATATTTGTAGATATGAATACGCTTACTTGTTAGATAGCAATGCAAATCTAGATTACACTTATAAAATGTTTAACAAGCGTACAGGTACCATAAATAATACTGCAATAAAAGTTATTTTTAGGTACTTAAAGACAAAACTGTTAACAATAGATTGCCATAATCATAAGGAATATCATAACAGTTCCCTTGTAACTAAGGAAGATGAATTACACAGTCACAAATTAAGAATACCACATGTGCATTCGAAATATGTATCTAATAGTACTCAGACTGATGACAGTTTTTTTCGAGCCTAAAGATTTCAATTCGGAGAAACTCAACTGTAAATTTAACACCCTTGTAATTTTACATCAGAACATTGCAGGTTTATTAAGCAAAAAAGATTTGCTTGAATTGACTTTAAAAGATTTGTATGTCTATAATGGTAAATATGTAGATGTAATATGCTTGTCTGAGACATTCGTCCGAACAGGAGACGAAGCAAATATTAACATTGAGGGTTTTGAATTAGCAGCATATTTCTCAAGGTCAAAAAGAAGAGGAGGAACTTGCATCTTGTGCAGAGATCATTTGGAAACGAAGCCTCTTAACTTTCTTAATGAATTAAAAACAGAATTTTACTTTGAAGTTTGTGGAGTAGAAATCAAACATCTGAATTGTATCGTGATTTGTATTCATAGGATTCCTAATTGTAGTTATATTTTATTTTTAAATAAATTAGATGCTCTGCTAAAAATTGTTATAACCAAAACAAGAAAACAAATAATTATAGCGGGTGATTTTAATATTGATTTTTTGAAGCCGTCTCACCAATTAGACGAATTTAACAACATCATCCAAAACTACGATTTTAAAGCCCATATAAATTTACCTACAAGACTGAATACTTGCATTGATCAGATATTATCAAATGTTTCGGACGCAGTTGGTGAAGTGCTTCCATTAGATCTATCTGATCATAACACTGGGCAATTACTTCAAATACTAAAGCCTGGAAAATATATTCCTTTCCCATATGAATATTTTCTCGCTTTTTCTCATTTATATCAATGATTTGTGTAATATGCAATTAAAAAATGCTAAAATTTACTCTTATGCCGATGACACAGCTGTTACTTTTACTGGTAAAACATGGAATGATGTAAGAGCTAACGCTGAGGAGGGATTACAACAAATAGGAAAATACCTTAACAATAATATACTTACCCTTAATACTGATAAAACCAATTATATATGTTTTGGCATCTACAATGATTCTCAGCCAAATGAAGACTTTACCATCAGAATCCACAGCTGTTGCAATACCCCTAGCATAGGAAACTGTACCTGTCCTATTATCAAAAAGGTAACGACCACCAAATATCTAGGTATATTTCTAGACCAGCGCCTCTCCTGGTATCCACACCTCGAACATGTTTCTGGACGACTACGTAAACTGACTTGGATTTTCAAAACATTAAGAGAGGTTGTACCAAGAACGAACTCTGAATCAAAGATATCCAGTAGAGACCTTTTAAAAGAAATTTATATATCTTTGGTTCAATCAGTATTGAGATATTGCATACCGGTTTGGGGAGGGGCAGCAAAAACCAAATATATTCAGGTAGAACGATCACAGCGTGGCTTGATTAAAGTAATGTATTTTAAAAAACGAAGATTCTCCACAGAAAGACTGTACACCATATCTAACCTCCTAACTGTTAGGCAACTATATATAATGTCCACAGTTTTAAAAGTACATAGATCCTTGCCATATGATTCTAGTACAGAAAATAGAAGAAGGAAAGATGTTGTTGTGAATAATAAGACACACACACACACATGAACACACATGAACACACTCCTATCCTAAACATTAAAAATATATGTAATAAATATATATAAATACCTAAAATAAAATAAAAAAAACGGTAATTTTATAATATAATGTAACTACTAGTAATTACGGTTGTGGAAGAGCGGGACGTCTCAACACAGGCTTTGTAAGCCTAAAGAGAGGCCCCAGCAAATGCTTACTATATGTTTGTAAATAGATAATAAAGATATTTTTCATTTTTCATTTTCATTTTTTCATATCTCAAGAAAAGAGACTTTAGCCAGGAACTCGTTGAAAAGTTTCGTCATACTTTAACATGTCTATCATGGAATGACGTGTACTCTGAACCGGACGCTAATATTGCTTTTAACAATTTTTACGATGTGTATACATTGTTTTTTAATCTGTGGTTTCCTATTTGTAAAGTCAAAGTTAAAAAAACACGGCATTGTACTAAATGGATTACTAAGGGTCTGAGAAATGCCTTAAAGACTAAACGACAACTAAGATATAGGTTTTACAAAGACAAGACAATTGAAAATAAATTAAACTATAACAAATACAATAAATTGTTAAAAAAATGTATCTTGACATCTAGAAAGCTAGATAATAAGGCAAGGTTAAATAATGCAAAGAATATCTCGAAAACCAGTTGGGAAATCATAAATAAAGATACAGGTAAAGTGCATAAGAGGAATAAGCTAATTGACAAAATTACACATAATAATCGAATCATAGATAAACCAAGTGATATTGCGAATGTATTTAATAATTTTTTCATCGACACCACTCATAATAATTATAATATTAATAATAAGATGTATAAATATGACCATTCCCTTCAATTCAACAATTCAAACATGTTTATTTTTCCCATTGATCCAATAGAAGTAGTAAATATAATAAAAAAATTGAGAATCACCCGCTCAGTTGGATATGATGACATTCCTACGCAAATAGTGAAGTCAACAAGTGACATTATTGCCCCTGTACTTTCGCATTTAATCAATATGACTTTTCAACAGGGAGTGTTCCCTGACAAGTTAAAGATTTCCATCGTAAAACCTATTTTTAAAGCAGGAGACAAAAAAAATCCAGGAAACTATAGACCAATTACGCTTATACCAATTTTCGCTAAAATTTTGGAGAAAGCAATGTATACAAGGCTGTTGTCTTTTATTAAAATGAGTGGAATAATAAGTGACCACCAGAATGGCTTCCAAAAAGGTAAATCTACCACATTGGCCGCGTTTAATTTAATAAACGAGATAGTTGATAATGTAGATAAGGGTCACAAAACTGTTGTCATTTTCTTTGATATGAGCAAAGCGTTTGACCATGTATCTCATAGATTATTACTAAAGAAATGTGAAGCCTATGGCATGAGAGGACTGGTAAACACGTGGATTGAGAGCTATCTTAGCAATCGACGCCAAATAGTAGAAATAGTAGGTTCAGACAATGATAAAATGCAACAAAATTATAGATCAACTATGTTATATAATAGGGTCGGTGTACCTCAAGGGACTATACTTGGACCTTTATTGTTCCTTTTATATATTAACGATTTGCCTCTAATTACAAATCACAGTTGTACCTTATTTGCAGACGATATCTCAATTGTTGTTTGCGATAGGAATAATCAAAATTATGAGAATGTTATTAATAATGCTATTACTGATATAATTAAATGGTTAAATGATAATAATTTACAAGTTAATGTTGATAAAACAAAGTACATCCAGTTTATTAATACTAGAGGTAAGAAGGAGAAATTGCATATAGCTTACAACGGACAGACTCTTGTAGAATGTGATACCACTACGTTCTTAGGGTTTTCCCTGGATGATCGATGTACTTGGAAAATGCATGTGGATAAAGTATGCTCAAAAATTAATAGATTTGTATATGTTTTATGGCGATTGACACGCATAACTGATATGAAAACCGCTATAATGGCGTATCATGCTTTTGTTGTATCCAATTTAAGGTACGGTATATTGATTTGGGGAAATTCATCTTATGTAAATCATGCCCTTATAGCACAAAAACAATGCATTAGAGCAATATGCAACATGCCTAGAAGAACATCTTGTGTAAGTTCTTTTATTAAACTGAAATTGTTAACGGTTCACTCGATTTATATATACGAAGTCTGTGTATTTGTCAAATTACACCCCGATATGTTCGTCATGAAAAGAGATATAACCAATTTCAATACTAGATATCCTGACAGGCTAGTACTCCCTAAAATGCATACAGTCATGAAAAACAAAAGTTGTTACGCAATGTGCGTTAAAATATTTAACAGACTGCCTGATGAGCTTAAACAACTACCACTCAATAAATTTAAAAACAAACTGTACTCTTTTCTTGCTGACAAGTGTTACTACAGTCTGAAGGAATTTTTCGATAATGGACTGTAAATTTTATAATTTGTTTGTATTAGTAACAGTCCACGTTTATGACTTAACGGCTTTATAACAAGTTTAATAATGCATGTTTTGATTAAAATAATTATGTCAATTAATCTTAAATTTTGTATAAAACAATTTGCATGGCTTTTTAAAGTCTAAATGTGTATGGCTCAAATAAAAATAATGTACCACCTTTTTGTACCACATTTAATGGCAAATAAATATATTTCTAATAAACCTACGTAGGTTGTTTATACCGAAAGTCTGTAACTACTATGGAAAACGTACTCGAAAATATTTAGTGCCCATGATTTTAAATAAATTACCAGAGCAGTTAAGATCCTGTCAAAACGTATCAAAGGTTGTGTATAAAAAACGATTAAAAAAAGCATTAATGCTTGGACTGGAACGGGTCACATGATTAAAAGGCCAATCGATTGCTTTATGTATTTATGTAAAAGGAAGTTAATACCTTGCACGTGTTACCGTAAAATGTATAATTATGTATAGGTAGTATAGCGCTAATATTAATACACCCGGGGGCAGTGGGATGCTGCACCCTGATAGCTTCATTATCCCACATACTTTGTTTAGCTTCACTCCGTGTGTTTGTTGTTTTCCAGTATCTGGTTGAAATGAAATCGAGCACCTATACCTACTGTTCCCATGACAATGCAGTAACAGACTGACTAAATAGGTAAACAAACCTAGTTAGATAGTCTGTTATTGCTACTAATGTTTATGTTAGCTTAATGTTTATCTAGTCTGCCTATCCAAAGCTATTACAATTGTTTGTAAGAAATCGCACTCGCACTATAAATATAGCTATAAATCAAGTAAGCAATAACTTACTTAACAATGTTGGAGGGTAGAATAAGTTTTCTGCCAACAAACTGCTATGCAGTTTGGCAGATAAGTGACCATAGCCGATGTAATTTCTCTTTTATAAATAAATTAAAAAAAAAAAAAAAATAATGTAGGTTAAAGTCAGGTCGTTCAGTCACAGATCCAGGCGGTTTTGTATTTGGTTGGTTAACCAATAAATGTTATAACTACCCGAAAATGTACAAATTGTTTGTTTACTTTCATTTTAATACCTAAAGATACAGAGTATAAGAATAACCAGTGCTAGTTCAGTGGTGTCAGTCGCGAATTCGAGCCAATCGTGCAGTGTAACGCAACTAGTTACGACCAATCGCGCGCGTGATGCGAACTCATCAACCAATCACGTTGGCGTTAGACTGTACGATTGGCTCGAATTAGTGAGTGACACCGCTGAAATAGCACCATTCTTATTGCCCGTAAGGCCCGTCCTTAGATATATGTCAATGCCATCATCATCTTCCTCGCGTTGTCCAGGCATTTTGCCAGGTCCGCTTGGCAACTAATACCCAAGAATTGGCGTAGCGTATCAAACGTTGCATTCGTTTTTACGAAAGCGACTGCCATCTGACCTTCCAACCCGGAGGGTAAACTAGGCCTTATTATAAGTATTGCTGTTTGTTTCCCAATAAAATAAATAAATAAATAAAAATATAAGATAATCGTCCGAGTAACGATAATATCATAGGAAGTTTGTACAAAGATGGTGCAAGAAACTCCTATATACCAAAGAGAATTTGAAATAGAGGTAGATTGTCAAAGTAAACTTTGTAGCCATAGTAAATTTACTGCCATCTTTCGACACATGATTAAAACTTTTAGAAAGCCATTTGACTTTGATCCTTATAGGGAGCGTGCATGAACTGTAGGAGGCAGCACAGGAGCCGTCAGATTTTTGGCGCGAAGCGTAAATTTGATGTTTATTGTTCCGATGTAGCCCACAAGATGGCAGAACCTACTATGCACAAGAAAACACGTGACGTATAAATGTACATGTTTATGGTTCCGATTCAGGCCACAAGATGGCAGACCCTCCAACGCGCACGGTCCCTATTCTTACACAGATATGTGTAAAATTTGTTAAGTATCAAAAAGTGGCGCCATCTACTAGAGCATAGGCCAAAGGTATGGCGGCATCTTTTTCGAGCCATGAAGTCAAATGGTGTTCTAAAAGTTTTAATCATGTGTCGAAAGATGGCAGTAAATTTACTGCTACAAAGTTTACTTTGACAATCCTCCTCTATTTCAAATTATTTATGTATATATGTGTACTTACTTCATAGCTAATTTCATCTTTGACTTCCAAATATGCGATGGCACTCTTTTTACTTTCCAACGGCTTGGGGATGCGCACGCCTACGATCTGGCCGCTCAGGTCGGAGAAGTGTTCTAATATCTAAAATAAATGATTCAGGTTAAATACTGTGAAACAAAGTTCCATATTTTAATTTGTAAATACTGTACAATATGTCAAGACGTTACAATATGTTAGAACAAAACTACATAAATTAGTTTGTCTGTTTGAGAGTTACGATGCTGTAAGCAGATAATATATAGTAAATAATAATAATTCAGCCTATATACGTCCCACTGCTGGGCACAGGCCTCCTCTCATGCGCCAAAGGGCTTGGGCTATAGTCCCCACGCTGGCCCAATGCGGCTTAGGGACTTGACTTCTTTTAGTAAGTGATCACTCATCAAAATACTTCTTCCAAACCTGCCTGCAACAAATCCTGACTTTACCTAGTACTTCGCTGTCGGTCTAAAACTGATAATGGCAAAACCTAACCTACCTTATCTTCACTGATATCCAAAGGCAAGTTTCCTATAAACACAACATATCTTTTAGGTCCCTTCACTTTCTGTTGTGGTTTCTTATCTTTTTTACTACTTTCTTCATTCTCGTCTTCTTTATTTTCTTTTATCTTCTTAACCTCTTGTGTCTTCTTGACAGGATCTCTTTTAACAAATTTCTTCCCTTTCACCGTGGTCTTTAACATGTTGTATAGTATTCTAAGTTTCCTCATGTCAGAGTCAGAAGGGTCGGGTAGTTTGAGTATGGCTTGCATTTGGGTGTGGATGACCTCTGGTAGCATGGCGTCTGAGGTGCCTCTGAGCCTCTGTCTGAGGGTAAGCCGGATACGACCTGGAAACAATTTGTTGACAATTATCATGTAATAAAGGTGTAGAATTACATAAGTTAAGCGTTGTCCAGTTGTCCAACGGACGCTAGAGAGAAAACTAGTTGGGATCACATTGAGAGACCGTAAAACGAATGAGTCGAGTCGCTGAGACAGCAGAGCAAGGTCAACGATGTTGTAAAACGCGCAGCCAGATTGAAGTGGGAATGGGCTGGTCATATAGCACGAAAAACGATTCTACAGTAAACGACTACTGGAGTGGCGACCATGGGGGGAGGAACGTCCTCAAAGTAGACCCCAGATGCGTGGGGACGACGACATCAAAAGGACTGCGGGAAGAAGTGGCTCCAGGTTGCACAGAACCGTGACGAGTGGCATAAAATGGAGGAGGCCTACACCCGAAGGGTAGAGAAGGGCTAAAGTGATAGAAAGGTGTTTAGGCCTGTGCTGTAACTGGATCGCCAAATTCAAAGTGATTTATCTTAAATATTTTATAAAATAAAGTGAACCCACAGTATTGGCCAATTAAACAGTATTGGGTTGAGTGTCCTAGGCTCCTAGGAATCCTTTCGTTAAAACGAGAAGAATGATATGAGACAAAAATATTTTTAAAAATATGTCTTCATCATTATTTATTTATTTATTGTTACATACAAAAATTTGTACAGCATTACAGTGAAAACTAAGGCACTATACAAACTAATTAATAGAAGACAAAGTTTATACAAAAAAAAACAGGAACATAATAGGAACATCATACAGGTGACAGTGTCTTTTGACACATTCTTGGTTAAATTAAATATGTTAAAATGGGTAATGTCTGTGTCTCACGGAAGTTTTGTGATTAAAAGATTCTTGGTTGAATTCTGGGCCATACAACAAAACTTAGCAAACTAAGAGTGGGAAGAAATGCAGAATTATGAATTTACTAATAAATAATAATTTTTAAGCAAATTATAGAAAAGCAAATCTTGATTCACCCAGCATCCATGCCATTGATAGGGTTTTGAATTTAGCGATTATGGCGCAGGCCTTAAGTACTTTTTTGCATGTAGAAATTATTTATTTATGAATGCACAGGCAGCTTATAGCTGATATGTGCACATCAATGTCCTGCACTTGTGTTTTGTCCATTTATAAAATGTTTGTCGAGTCTGTTTTTAAAAGAATTCACTGAGATTCTATTTTAAATATTTAAGTGAGGATCTAGCATGTATTTAAAGTGTTATTAGGCAGATCCACAGTTCAATATAGAGAGAGTGGCCTCGGGAAGCAAACAATTAGTGTAGACATGCCTCAAATAAACTAAAAACGGCAGAGAATATATAATAGTGTTGCGCCATTTTGAACTGACGGGGATTGGCTCGGGCGAGGCAAATGTGCTCACAAATATTAAGACAAGCATGACGCCACACAAGGACAGATGTATGCTTGCTCGGAATTTCCTTCGCGCCCTATTGAACAGCAGGCTCAAAATCCTTAAATTAAACAATTGTGTCTGGACCTCAGGAGGTTAACCTAATACTTATCAATACTCACCTTTCTGGTTATTTGTCATACTGGCAGCCATAAACCTCTTCACCAGCTCTTTGTCTTTAAGGACAGGATACTTTGCTAACATTTCCTCAGTCAGCCCACGCTTGACGGTTTCTTGACATACTGTAACCTCGCTAATCTTTGCTTTTTTAGCTACTACTTCATCGTTATCATTGTCACCAGATTCCTTAGTTTTAGTCTTTTTAGATTTCTTAGGTTTCTTCATGTCACTTTCACTTACTGCCTCTTTATTTGATGTTTCTACAAACTTCATTTTCTTAGTTTTAGCTTTGCTTGTACCATTTTCATTTACTTCAGCAGGCTTTTCTACTAGCTTGTTTTTCTTAGCCTTCTTAGTTACTTTGCTAACTTCATTTTTGTTTGTGTCTTCGGCAGTCATTTCTACATCTTTTCCTTTTTTATTATTAGCTTTAGTATTTCCTTTGAATTTACGTTTACGGCTTTGTGGTTCACCCATTCTGTAATACAGATAAACATTGTGGCGTTAGGTTGCATGATTGGCTCGAATTCGTGTGTGTTACACTGCTGTACTGGCGCATTCTTATTGCCCATAAGGCCTGTTATTTGTTATATGTCAATATATAATATGTTATAGATAAATAATAACAAAACGTTATCATAATAATTGCTAGAAGTTGCAATTTACGTATTTTTCCTGAATAAAAAATCCAGAAAGGCTGTCTGTCATACCACATCCTTTATACTAGTAGCTACGTAATTATGTGAGTGTGAAAGAAGAACAAATTACCCTTCTAACTTGCACTTATAGTTATAGAGCAGAATATAATCAGAAAGAAACCAATTTTAATAGGGAAGCCTACAACCAGGATGAAGTGGATTTTGTAGGTTATGTTTGTTTTACACAATGCTTATTTATTACTAAAATAACATAAAAAAACAACGGATATCAAGGGTAAATCAGTATTATATGAATTTGCGTTTTTTACTTTGATTCTAAACGTTTTACATTAATTTTTTAGAGGCCTTACCTCGTGATTGTGTTGTCGCTGAAACAAAGTCGGCAATAAACTTATGTGGGAAAAGATCACTTTAATCTCTTTATTTCATAGAATTAAGTTAGTAGATTTCACGTGTAATTGATGAAATACTTGGTAGTTTTATTTGATTATGTATGCAACATGTGAGAAGCATTGGGATTGGGACAAGAAATATTTTAAGCTTCTAATTCTTTTTCCTTTGAAGGAAGCATTCAAATATTACGTTTTTGTGCGAGATATGTTGATTTGGTAATGAAACACCAACGCATTTTTTCTAAGCCCTACGCAAATAATTTGATAATACACCTATTATATTGATTCAGATCATTTATAATGAAGTTATGAAATATTTACTAAAAAAAAATATGTAATTGAAATCCTGGCATACAAAAGCATATTGGTATCAGAATGTACCAAAATCCATTGACATATGTCAGAATGGTGCGTTTAGATTATGCTTTGGTGGTGTGTTCGGTTCTTTTAAAGTATTTATAAAGGAGGCTGCGTTGTCCTTTTGGGCTTATTGCGCCCGAGCAATCAGCCAGCCATAATATGTAAATTCGATGTAAATAGAATAGACCACAACGCATGCATTTTTTAGTTTATTTACTACTCACAATTTTTCTATTATCCATGAAATCACGGGGACCTACCGCGAAAGCCGAAATTCGCAAATTGTGGGCAGCTCTCTTTTTTACTCAAATGAAGGCGTATTTAGAGTGAAGGAGAAAGATGCCCGCAATTTGCAAACTTCGATTTTCGCGGTTATAGCCCAGTGGGCAGAAATCGACAAATTAGTACGATGATTTCCTGTACGTAGCTTCTGTTCGGCATCAACAAGGAATAGAAATAAAAACAAATAATTTCATTACTTAAACTTTATTCTGATTATTTACAAACATTCATCATAATGAATTATGGACACTCTCGTCTTATATTACATTACACACATTCTCATCTTAGATTCATTTTACATTTACAAAATATCACATTCTGTATGGAAAAAATATGGTATTTATATATTTACAAGTTTCATAAATGCAAGTGCAAAATTTATGTTATGGGGCGACAACATCATTGAGAAGGTAGGCGGAGAATTCAACTGTTCTGCAAAGATTTACATGTTACATGTTTATGTCTACATATATGAACCTCCAGGTCTGGTTTTATAATTTTTTTTATTGTAAGTGGTATCTATATATTTATGTATGTCTGTAAATAAAAAAAAAGATCTGCCGCCAAAAGCCTCACGCAATGGTCAATAGGGTTGTTTCCATCTACAAATATTAGGGCAGATTTTTAGATTTTTTGTATCCCAATAAATTCTTTTGGATTATAAGAACATGTTAAACTACTTTTAGGGGACCTGTAATGACCATATTTTTGTAAATATTGAATTTCTAATATCTTTTGGCACACGTTTCGTGACCAAACTCGAAACGTCATTGAAGATTCTGATGACGTCACAAGTCTCGGATTGACACTGTTGACATTTAGGCGATAAATAACAAATGACAAATGTCAGTTGCCAGTTCGTATCTTCTACGTGTGTATGTAGTTATGTGTCAAACCGTAAACTGTGACGTCACATAATTTTCAAAGAGCGTTTTGGGCGCGAAAGCATCTGCCAAAATATATTTTGTTAATTTAACGATACTCCACCGAACACTGTCCATGACCGTAATATGATAAGATTCATATACTAGCCGTGTCTTATCCAACCTCGACATTGGCAGAATCATCAACACCTTGATGGAGCCATAACACGAAAAATTGATTGATTGATATTTAAAGCCATTTTTATTATAAAAGATGAATTTTAGGGTAACTTTTAGTTAATATAGAACGTAATACAAGCGTTTAAAAAAAATTGGAAACAACCCTATTCCGGCGCCGCATGTAGCGTCGGTGGGATCTCGGACTACATTGAGAGTAGTTTCCGCCAGTGTCAGAAATCTAGAGTCAGACCGAGATAAGTTGGCAGCAATTTTGATAGCCCAGACGGTGCAAGTGTCAAGTAAACGTCATCATTTCATTGAAGTTTGACGTTTAAAATAACATGTTCATCGTCTAGGCTATCTAAATCGCTGCCAACTTATATTGGTTTGACTCTAGCCCATCGGCCAATGACCCCCAATGTAGCATACAGCCCAAGACAGGCGAAGCGACAATACAGTAGCCGTCATTGTGGGGTTTGTTCTGAAACATGGCTGGCTCGCAGTGCTCACAGCCGATACAGTAGTAGCTTCAGTCGGAGTCGGAGGCCGGCGGCCCGCAGGGAGCCCAGCCGGAGCCCGAGGGTCACGCCTCCGACGAGCGGGAATCGTCGCTGTCTGTTTCGTCCTTCTGAAATGACAAATACTTTATTTGATAGATATTGTTATATCATGTAGTTTAATGATGTAGTATAATGTAATATAGTGTAGTGTAATGTAGTTTTGACGACCGGTCTGGCCTAGTGGGTAGTGACCCTGCCTTCTATAGGTACAGGCAATGTTTGGATACCATAACCTCAGATATTACAGTTAATGAGATCGGATGCCAAAACCGTTGCAAAACCAGAAACCAGAAGCGAAACCAGAAAACTAACTATAACTATTTCTATTGACGGTCTCTAGAAGTGTCATGTACTTTAAAAAAGAGGCACCAGCCCAGTTATAATTACGTTTGTGGGTTCCTTTGAGTGGTTATTATAATAGAAACCCACGAGCAAGATTGCAATTATTTATTGGATAACTAATCACAAAGAACGATCTTGGTACAATAATAACAATATCACTCGCGTCGGTTCGGTACGTATATCGCACTCGCGAGAGCGGCGAGCGTAGGGACGAGAAGCGTGACCGCTCGCTAGAAGTGTCTGGCTCGCACTGGCTGCCGAGGCGGCGCGCGCGCGGCGCTCGTAGGCGATTCCCGGAAACTAGGGATTGGCGAATGGCCGCCGGTTTTAGTGATGGGAAACCGTGTCGAATATGAGCTAGGGAATGCTAACCGGTTAACCGGTTACCCGGTAATTTGACCAATATTACAGTCGGTAAAATACCGGTAATTTCCAGCCGTAACCGGGAATTTACCGAACGTTGTATAGGCAAATAAAAATGTAACAACCTGTTGAATTAGCCCATCTATGTCTTCGTACTTACAAAAAAAAACAATTACTACTGTTTACGATTACGAAGAGACACTTAAAATACTTACTTTTCTGCATCTTATGATCTCGTCGGAGTAGGAACTAGGAAGCAATGTTTTGTGACAAATGAGTGGTCGCTAATCCCTCGCCCTTTCCCTTCTCGCCACCCCTACCCGATCCGCCTTACTATGTTCAGTGTCCTTTGTTTTAGTCTGTAGTGTCAGACAAGTGTGGAATGCGAAAGAACATTTTCTACCGCTGGTTACTTGTGTTCAAGATATCGTTCACGAATGTCTAAGCAACGTTCTAATTAATCGCTTAGATATTTAACAAACGCAATTATTTTATACATAATTAACAGAATGATCTGATGATGACATGTTCCTGATTCCAACTCCTATCTTAAGATCCCGGTAACGATTTTAGAACAAAAATTTTAAATTGATAGATTTAGTCGTTGGAATTGTACACCTTTTGTTACGTAATATCTAAATAACAAGTATTGGTTTCTATTAGCACGTTTTTTCATCTTGCCTTTTAATAATGAGGTCGCAAGCGTGCGTCCCCGGTAATAGGTGACGAGAAGGGTTAGTTTTTAAAAATTCATGGCACCACGGACTCCACTGCCAGTCAAGCGCCGGCCGATTTTATAGACACTCGGCCCTAAACGACCTAATCCGCAGAGCACTCGGTACCGTCTCCATACCAGCAACCCTGGAGCCAGTTGGTTTATCAGCGGCAGATGGCAAAAGGCCCGACGGCTGCTCGCTCGTACCTTGGTTCCTGGGGCGGCCCCTGGCGTGGGATGTAACATGCGTTGATACGCTGGCCCCATCTCATGTCCGGCGCTCTGCCAGGAAGCCGGGGACGGCAGCAGACGACGCCCAAATTGCCAAGTGTCGCAAATATGCATTTTTAAAAAGTAATTATGTATTTGCGGCACTTGCGATTGAAACTTTCGGTCCTTGGTCGTCCGACACCAAGAAACTAGTAAAAGAAATTTCTACTAAACTAGTCTGGGTGTCTGGCGACCTACGAGCTGGCGCTTTTTTCGCACAAAAACTTAGCCTCACTGTGCAGAGAGGGAACGCGGCCAGCAGTGTCCTGGGAACAATGCCTCAGGCTAATTTAGGCTTAGTTTTTTGATAATATAGCTATTGTAATTGATTATGTAAATATATATTTCCCTCTACAAATGATGTATAAGAACAGTTTCAGCAAATGTACAACATGATTGTTTAAGTATCAAAATTACGTTGAAATTAAGTCAATTTTCAGAGAAATTGTCACTTGTTTTGAAGTGATTTCTGGAGAAAATTGATTTCGTCTAACTTTCATTTACACTACTTCAAATTTATAGTAACAAAAATGTAGTTTATTAAAGTTGAAGTACAGGATATGTGTAATACAAAATTACCATTTTTAGCAGTCCAAACTTAACGAAATTTACAAATAAGATCGACAAAATCACTGCTTTTCGCGCGTTTACCTAAACGTCCATCAGAAAAAAACCATTACTAATTAAGTGAGTCTGTTTAAAAAAAAGAAATTATAATGAAAGATAACAAGACGTGCTAATAGAAACCAGTACTTGTTATTTTTAATAGTTAACAAAAGGTGTACAATTTCATGCGCTTAATCTATCAATTTGACATTTGTGCGACTAAAATCGATAACGGCCTCATAAAGTGCAATTTTAAAGTAACTAGTGTTAAAATGATATGAAACTAATCTTGCTGTTAAATTTTTTTTTTCTTATATTTACTAGATTTTAATGAATGTTGATTACGGTTTTAGTTACTTTAATAACAATATTATATTGATAGATGTGTAAATGCAAACGTGTATGACATTTAAATGACGACTGTCACTCTTTAGTTATAATTTTTGTTACCCTTTTGTCGCGACGAACGCGAAAATCCGATGCCACAATACTAATTCACCTGCGGCAACACCGAACAGCGCCCTCTAGGTGGAACTGTGGTAAGTTAACCAACGTAGTAAGTTGGTGAAGCTAGATTCAGTATGGCGCGAAACGCGCTAGTTCTATAAAATGTGATATAAAGTGAGGAAGCCTACAACTGTCCGGAATCATCTAAAGCTAAGTATTTTATTTACTTGGTGAAAGCTCGCAGTAGTGGTATGGTTTCTCTGTGCGATTATCTCCTTTATTCCTTTCTGGTTCGAGCTTGCCACGTGACCTTGACGTGGAAGCTATTGGGAGCCCATCTTAGGTAAGGCGGACTAGGGACTTATGATTGTGTAGGAGTCTGCGGCTTCGGCCGCAGATCCTCCTATATCAATGTGTAAGAGAATGGCAGGTTTAGCTGCTAGATGCTCCCCGTAAGGGGGGCGGCTACTATAGAGAAAGGCGTTAGGAGTTCTGTGGCTTCGGCTGCTAGGTTCTCCTTTATCCCCGTGTAGGAGTAAGGTGGCTCCGGCCGCTAGTTACTCCTTTATCAGCACGCAAGGGGCAGCTTCGGCTGTGGTACGCCCCCTTGAAACCAGAGAAAGGCGTTAGGAGTTCTGTGGCTTCGGCTGCTAGGTTCTCCTTTATCCCCGTGTAGGAGTAAGGTGGCTTCGGCCGCTAGTTACTCCTTTATCAGCACGCAAGGGGCAGCTTCGGCTGCGGTACGCCCCCTTGACTATACAGCTACTTAGGTAGTTGGCTTTGTGTAACCTACATCCGGCCGGGTAAGATGGGGCTCACTAGTAAGATATATAGATTTATGTGTGGAGGTTAATGGTTTGGAGAATACCATGTTCATAGAGCAATTTTACCCACAGATCTCGGGTGTCATACATTCAGCCGCCTTAAGATAAGCGAAGCAGATTAAGGCTCCTCTGGCCCAGGAGTTGAGGTGCAGGGAGAGTGAGGATGAAGAGTCCCTTATGGGATATGAAGGTATGTATGCGATGCATTCTATACCCCAATAGAAACCCCCCATATATAACACACACATATATATAAGTTGCCGCCTTTCCCCTCTTTACGGTCTCATTTATATACCGTAGGCGGCTAGGGGAGAGGCGGCCACACCTTTGATTACTGCGATTTTTAAAGAATTAAAAAAGTTTAATGTTGCTTATTTAATGTACAAGTTCATTTCGCTTTGAAATGATACATGTTTGATTTTTTATTTAATATGATTAGTAAATATATCTTGTTTAATGTTTATAGTTTATTTTCATTATTTTGTTTTGTCGATGTTTCTATAAGGTCCGTCCGTCGTGTAACGTAAAGGTTACTGACGAAAATAAGGACACAATCAATAATAATGCAAAATCAATGTTTTTTATTTCATAAACGTATAACCGGTAATTTACCGGTTAACCGGTTAGTGGGACCTCGCGTCGGTAAATTACCGGTAATGAAAAACGCCCGGTTATTGCATTCCCTAATATGAGCTCGCCTCACGTTTTTATGATAGTTATTTGTTTTACAAGAGGGCAAAGTTGTTATTTAACCGCTCGTGCTAATATTGATACTCGAGCAAGCGAATGATTCCAAAATTGAACCACGAGCGTAGCGAGTGGTTCGAGAAGCTGGAATCTTGAGCGTTGCGAGGGTTTCAAGACACAAGGGTTAAATAGACTTTGCCTCCGAGTGAAACATAAAAATATTCACTACACCAATGCGTGGAAAATACTAACTATGAAATACCAAAAAATCAAACCAAATCCAATCCAAATGAACGTGATATAAAATATATCATTCAAAATCATCATTTAAAAGTCAATTCTACCAGCCAACATAAGGAAACAACTCAAGATTTGCGTCTGATTACTTTCCCCCACATGTAAAAAATGCAACTGTCTCATTCGTTTTTTAACAATCAAGAGGGCCTTTACCAGTTGGTATGGGGACAACATTTTTATGACATTTTTTTTTTCTATTATTTTATTTTTATTTTTTGTATTGTTCCAGATAGTCTGTTACTAACAAGCTATGGATCAACTTAAGTCTGAAATAAATAATTTATTTATATAATAGATATACCTATCCAAGGTGGCCCTGACCTGGAAGATGCCCGGAAAACGGAAACATGGTCGCCCTAAATCTACTTGGCGCCGTTCCGTGGAGCAAGAGTTGGGTGTATCGGGGATGGGGTGGGAGGAGGTTACCCAAGCTGCCCGGGACCGGAGTCAGGGGATGAAAATGGTTCGAGCCCTACACCCCAGCAGGGGGTAACAGGATGAAAAGAAGAAGAATAGATATACCTTGAGCGTGAAGACGGTGTACGTGGGCGGCATGGCGTGGTGGCGGCAGGCGGCGGCGGGCAGCGGCAGCCGCGCGCGCGCCTCGCCGCACGCGCTCAGCCCGCGCGCGTCGCCGCACGCCGCGAACAGCACCTGCGCGTTCACATCAATGCTTGTAATCAACTACTTCCAAACAAACTTTGACAACCGGTCTGGCCTAGTGGGTAGTGATCCTGCCTATGAAGCCGATGGTCCCGGGTTCAAATCCTGGTAAGGGCATTTATTCGTGTGATGAGCATGGATATTTGTTCCTGAGTCATGGGTGTTTTCTATGTATTTAAGTATTTATAAATATTTATATATTATATATATCGTTGTCTAAGTACCCTCAACACGAGCCTTATTGAGCTTACTGTGGGACTTAGTCAATTTGTGTAATAATGTCCTATAATATTTATTTATTTAAACTTACATTGACCGACCTCGCGAAGCTTGTATGTATCAATGTAAGAGTTATAGTCGTAGTAGACCGCGGGCCAGGAACAATTCCCATGACCAATCACCTCCCGGCTAAAAACTCGTGCAGTGGTTAAGGGCTAGGTATGATGAACCCTCGTGGAACTCAGCTGCCGCTCCGTTGGTGGGTTGAGGAATGGCAGCCACCGAAACACGTAAAAAAAAAACAAAAATTGTCATCACCTCCCGTTTGATACTATGTAAAATGATAGTTCAGATGCTGTTGTTAACTAAAAAAATCCTTAGCCGCTTATATCGCGGTGGTAAGAACATCAGCTGGTCGCATATGAACATGTAAAAAATAAATTTTACAATACACAACATTGTTTGCGCACCGCATGATGCCCTCAGCGAATGTGCAGCGTGCGTGGACCCTATCCATAGCCTTACCTGATGTCTGTCGTGCATGATGTGTTTCAGGCAGTGCTTGGCAGCGGGCACAACATTGTTTGCGCACCGCATGCTGCCCTCAGCGAATGTGCAGCGTGCGTGGACCCTATCCATAGCCTTACCTGATGTCTGTCGTGCATGATGTGTTTCAGGCAGTGCTTGGCAGCGGGCACAACATTGTTTGCGCACCGCATGCTGCCCTCAGCGAATGTGCAGCGTGCGTGGACCCTATCCATAGCCTTACCTGATGTCTGTCGTGCATGATGTGTTTCAGGCAGTGCTTGGCAGCGGGCACAACATTGTTTGCGCACCGCATGCTGCCCTCAGCGAATGTGCAGCGTGCGTGGACCCTATCCATAGCCTTACCTGATGTCTGTCGTGCATGATGTGTTTCAGGCAGTGCTTGGCAGCGGGCACAACATTGTTTGCGCACCGCATGCTGCCCTCAGCGAATGTGCAGCGTGCGTGGACCCTATCCATAGCCTTACCTGATGTCTGTCGTGCATGATGTGTTTCAGGCAGTGCTTGGCAGCGGGCACAACATTGTTTGCGCACCGCATGCTGCCCTCAGCGAATGTGCAGCGTGCGTGGACCCTATCCATAGCCTTACCTGATGTCTGTCGTGCATGATGTGTTTCAGGCAGTGCTTGGCAGCGGGCACAACATTGTTTGCGCACCGCATGCTGCCCTCAGCGAATGTGCAGCGTGCGTGGACCCTATCCATAGCCTTACCTGATGTCTGTCGTGCATGATGTGTTTCAGGCAGTGCTTGGCAGCGGGCACAACATTGTTTGCGCACCGCATGCTGCCCTCAGCGAATGTGCAGCGTGCGTGGACCCTATCCATAGCCTTACCTGATGTCTGTCGTGCATGATGTGTTTCAGGCAGTGCTTGGCAGCGGGCACAACATTGTTTGCGCACCGCATGCTGCCCTCAGCGAATGTGCAGCGTGCGTGGACCCTATCCATAGCCTTACCTGATGTCTGTCGTGCATGATGTGTTTCAGGCAGTGCTTGGCAGCGGGCACAACATTGTTTGCGCACCGCATGCTGCCCTCAGCGAATGTGCAGCGTGCGTGGACCCTATCCATAGCCTTACCTGATGTCTGTCGTGCATGATGTGTTTCAGGCAGTGCTTGGCAGCGGGCACAACATTGTTTGCGCACCGCATGCTGCCCTCAGCGAATGTGCAGCGTGCGTGGACCCTATCCATAGCCTTACCTGATGTCTGTCGTGCATGATGTGTTTCAGGCAGTGCTTGGCAGCGGGCACAACATTGTTTGCGCACCGCATGCTGCCCTCAGCGAATGTGCAGCGTGCGTGGGAGGGCACGGGACGGTTCGCCACCAAGTTTACCTGTTATCATACAGAAAATAAGTAAGCTTAATAGTAAATATTACCAATGAAAAGAAGGATATAAGTAGGATTGAGTCGGTCAGGACCGAAGAACTAAAAGGAATGAAATCCCACCACGGACCGAAAGGAACTAGTTCATCTTAAGCGCTCTTAATCGGTCTCGGTCCTTTAGTTCAGCAGTCGGTACGTCGGTACCTGGTAACAATTCGGTCGGGAGCGAATGATCGGAATGAGTCAAGGTCAAGAAAGTCGCTCGCTCACGCTCTCGCTCTGTTTATTTGCGAGCGAGAGCAAGACACATACCTAGTCATCCTCATTATTGCAAGTGAACTAAAGGAGCGAACTAGTTCCTTTGACCGATTGACCGAGATCGGAGCGCTCTTTTTAAAGACCGAGCGGGCACAACTCTAGATATAAGTTATATACAATAATAGTAATTAAAAACCAAAAATCACACACTGCCCAAAATTGCCTGTGTCACACAATGCCCAAGTAAAGTATCGGATCGCTAATTGACAGATAAACTAACTGCCAGATAAAACTTTCATACAAAACTTAGCACTTCATCTACTAGTTACGCTTATTTGAAGATTGTAAAACGCCAACGATGAGTTTATTCGTCAGATAAGTGGCAAGTAGCTTATTCAGGACTTTACTTAGACATTGTGAAACAGGCCCAAGTAGTGTGCTGTATGCTAGTTAGTGCTGAGCAAGCGATTCCTGTCTTTTTTTTTGTTATATAGCTTATTTCACCTAGTCTAGTGTTAGCTGTACTGTCAGTGTCCGGTGTACACGTCACCTGGGGTGTCAAGATCCTTGATATGACTGGTAGAGAATGCCTCATGGCATTAATTCCGCCTTTTGTACTATAAGGTTTTTTTTTGTGCAATAAAGATTAAATAAATAAAATATGCATTTCGCGGAGTCGGCGAAGCATATCCTCGTTTAGGTCTTGCACGAAGGTGCCATGGATCCCAGTCTAACCTTTCAACCAGAACTCTGCGCTCGCGACGGTCTCCAGCCGCACCACAAACGAGCTGAAATTCCCATCTAAAATGAGATAGATCCCTGCCAGACGGCACCAACCTTGGCCCGCTTGCGCTGCAGTTTCCTGGCCAGCACGGCGTCGTGGCCGTGTTTCCTGTGGTAGCCGGCGTAGCATTTTAACTTGCGAAGTTGCCGGCGCTCCCGCACCGTCAGGGGCCCGCTGCGGGCCTGCGCGTTGATGCTGCCTGGAAAAAAAATTGTCAGTAGAAATAAGGCGGCAAATTTGAAAATAGGTAGTAAATAAATTTTGTATTTTTGTCATCGCTAGATAATAAAAAAATTATAAATATTTGGGAACAATCTTACACAGATCGACCTCGCACCACGTAAGTTTACTGTCATCTTTCGACACATGATTAAAACTTTTAGAACGTCATTTGACTTTGATCCTTATTATTTCACTGATATGTGTTCAATTTGTTAAATATCGAAAAATGGCGCCATCTTACCGGACACATCCTAAAGATTATGGCGCCATCGCTGCTGATGCTGCCATACCTTTGGCCTTTGATCTATTAGATGGCGCCACTTTTTGATATTTAACAAATTTAACACGTATCAGTAAAAGAATAAGGAATAAAGTCAAATGGCGTTCTAAAAGTTTTAATCATGTGTAAAAGATGGCAGTAAATTTACGTGGCTACAATGTTATCTTTGGCAATAATACACCTATATTTCTAATTCCCTTTTTATACACCGTGTTTTTATTGAATTGCGTTAACTCCGGGGTTTCGGTAAGTACGTTTAAGGAAACTAAATGGCATAGTTAATTTAAAAAAAAAAAAAATTTTTTGTTTTTTTTTTACTTTTTTTATTTTTATAAAAAGTAACTAAATGTTGCATATAGCGTTGTTGTAACACGGGCATTACATTTAACTCAACCAAACAATTGAAAACTGTGACATATCAATGTCATTTCTAACATCGATCGTCCGAGATAGTACGTACGTTTAGTAGCAAATGTATGAACTCGCACTAAACACTAACTAATAAGTAAACAGGTCCTAAAGCAAGTGTACACGCTCGTAAGGGCCTTATAATATAAAAATTTATGATTGATTATCTCCGAAATGGAGTTAGTTAGAATATCGGTATCTTTGAGAAAGTTACTTAATTTAAGCTCAGGAATGCACCCTCGAAATTAACGCAAATCAAAAAAAACACGGTGTATAAGTGACACTTACAGCATAGATTAGTATATATTATTAGATTAGAATTTAGATAAATACCCGAGGCGGGGTGACAAAAGCGACCGTATTACACGATACGGACACAAACTAGCTGCAGTGCCCCGTAGCCTAGCAAAGTCGGCAAAAACTATACATGTCATGGGCCCCTCTGTGTATAATAATCTACCATCAGGAATAACAGACGCACCTAGTTTGTTAATCTTCAAAAATAAACTGAAAACTTGGCTTGTTGAGCGGTCGTTCTATAATATAGAAGAATTTCTGACTGCGAAATTTTGATGAAAAATAATAATAATAATACCTACGCAAGTAGCTAATGTATTTTAATTAATATGTTGTAATTTCAGATCCTTTTTTTTTAATGTTATTTGCACTAGTTATGCAAGTTGACATGTAATCACCTATTACCAATAAATAATGAGTATGAGTATGAGTATTACACTTACAGTACAACTCCTTCTCCGCCTTGAGCTCCCGCAAGTATTTCAGCCTGGCCGTTTGTAGCAAACACCGCAAGTGCGACATCTGGCGGATGTAGGCGCTCTGTAGCGAAACTAATGCGTTTTTAGCTTCGGATACGGCTTCTTCGGCCGTGTACACGCCCGCTCGCCTGCAACAATAAATAGTTTGTTATAAAAATTACGGTAATGATCTGTTTTAAGGATACCAGAATCTTGTCTCAACATAAGGTAAAGTGCCCTAATTCGACCTGATCTTCTCTTGATCCTGATCTTGGTCTTAAACTATATTTGTCAAATTAACTAAGGAATCGACTGAGTTTATTGGTAAGCCTAAAACTTTCTTTTCTTGTGTCTACACTTTATAAGGATGAAAAGAGACCACATTTTATGGAAGTTTCATTGAAAAGGTTAGTTTTTATCGCTTTTTAATGTTGTGTACTTACGCAACATTCACAGGAGTGGTCTGTCTTAATAGTCTGATAAGGTATTTTCGTGAACATTCCGGCTATTAAAACTATATTGGCATAGAAAGACTAAAAAAACCTTGCTCCGATTCCGAAGCTATTTCTTGGATACCCCATATATCCTATAAAATACTATAATAGTTACCACAGAGGTCCGTCCTCCACAGTGCTGTCCTCATAGTCTGACAAGGCCTCCTCGTACTCAGGGCCGGCGGTGAGGCTGTCTGCGTCGCTGTCGCTCGCGCTGCAACACTCCATTATGGAGGTGGAGTATGCTGCGTTTACCGCGGTTGCGTCGATTTGCTCTGAGATAAAAATATTGCCGTGATTATATAGAATTTGAAACGGTACTATTACGCAGTGTGCACTTCGTTCTGCAAAATATTTTTAACGGAATTTATTGTAATAGAGAGTATGAGGTAAAGTCCAACCCCTTTATTCATAAACGTCTAGTAAAGTTGACAAGCCGCTAATAATCGTTTGTCCTTTTCCGACGTATTGCTATGATGGAAAGGGACAAACGATTATTAGCGGCTTATCAACTTTAGTAGACGTTTATGAATAAGGGGGTAAGAAAAAAACGTGCCGACCATAGGCCAAAGGTTGGGGCGCCATCGCTCGAAACGATGCTGCCATACCTTTGCCCTTTTCTCTATTAAATGGCGCCACTTATTGATATTTAAAAAATTTAACACATATCTGTGAATGAATAATATAAAAATCAAATGGCGTTCTAAAAGTTTTAATCATGTGTCGAAAGATGGTAGGAAGTTTACTGTGGCTACAAAGTTTTCTTTGACAATCTACCTTTAGTTCAAGTCCACTTTGATTTTACGCATATTACTCAATCAATGTGTCTTTGATATTATTTACTTTGATATTATTTTGACGACCGGTCTGGCCTAGTGGGTAGTGACCCTGCCTATGAAGCCGATGGTTCCGGGTTCAAATCCTGATAAGGGCATTTATTAGTGTGATGGACATGGATATTTGTTCCTGAGTCTTGGATGTTTTCTATGTATTTAAGTATTTATAAATATTTATATATTATATAATCATTGTCTAAGTACCCTCAACACAAGCCTTATTGAGCTTACTGTGGGACTTAGTCAATTTGTGTAATAATGTCCTATAATATTTATTTATTTACGGGCAAAAGTAAGTAATGGCAAGAAAATATTGTTCTCAGTTTTCTCGCTGACGTATATGGCATTGGACAGCTCCGCACATTATGCTGTAACAAGATTGATAATTCAGGGACCGGAAAACATATGGCACAATACAGCGCCATCTATACTCTGTATATTTAGGTATTTAAATAAAAGTAAACAAAATCTACCCTCAAATGGCTTCTTAAGCCAGTTGAGGGTAGATGAAAACATTACATGATCAAATAATGTAGGTTATAGTCAGGTCGTTCAGTCACATATTCAGGCGGTTTTGTGTTTGGTTGGTTAACCAATAAATGTTATAACTACCCGTGTAAATGTACAAATTGTTTGTTTACTTTTATTTAAATACCTAAAGATACAGAGTATAGTTCAGGTGTTCAAACTTGGGGTTTTTCATCACAAGTGATCGAAAGATGGATTTTAAATATTGAAGACATACATATTGAGGCATAGATGAACATTGTAAGTTCAATCAAACCCTGTAACAATACTGGTATAGGCGCGGTTGGGCCGAAAATTTACTATAAATCTCCACTGTAGGAGACTTCAAGTGATGCTAGGCAGTCTATAATAACACCAGTGCCGGAGTAACTGATGAGGAACACTTACTGAACGGATCAGCTGCCTCCGGCGCAGTGGTGTCCACCTCGGGCTCGCTCACGACAGAGACGGCCGATGCACATGATGTCGTTCTCTCGCTCCTGTAATATGGTCCCAGTGCCAGAGTAACTGATGAGGAACACTTACTGAACGGATCAGCTGTCTCCGGCGCAGTGGTGTCCACCTCGGGCTCGCTCACGACAGAGACGGCCGATGCACATGATGTCGTTCTCTCGCTCCTGTAATATGGTCCCAGTGCCAGAGTAACTGATGAGGAACACTTACTGAACGGATCAGCTGCCTCCGGCGCAGTGGTGTCCACCTCGGGCTCGCTCGCGACAGAGACGGCCGATGCACATGATGTCCTTCTCTCGCTCCTGTAATATGTCCACAGTGCCAGAGTAACTGATGAGGACCACTTACTGAACGGATCAGCTGTCTCCGGCGCAGTGGTGTCCACCTCGGGCTCGCTCACGACAGAGATGGCTGATGCGCATGATGTCCTTCTCTCGCTCCTGTAATATGTCCACAGTGCCAGAGTAACTGATGAGGAACACTTACTGAACGGATCAGCTGCCTCCAGCGCAGTGGTGTCCACCTCGGGCTCGCTCACGACAGAGACGGCCGATGCACATGATGTCGTTCTCTCGCTCCTGTAATATGGTCCCAGTGCCAGAGTAACTGATGAGGAACACTTACTGAACGGATCAGCTGCCTCCGGCCCAGTGGTGGCCACCTCGGGCTCGCTGACGACAGAGACGGCCGATGCACATGATGTCGTTCTCTCGCTCCTGTAATATGTCCACAGTGCCAGAGTAACTGATGAGGACCACTTACTAAACGGATCAGCTGCCTCCGGCGCAGTGGTGTCCACCTCGGGCTCGCTCGCGACAGAGACGGCCGATGCACATGATGTCCTTCTCTCGCTCCTGTAATATGTCCACAGTGCCAGAGTAACTGATGAGGACCACTTACTAAACGGATCAGCTGCCTCCGGCCCAGTGGTGTCCACCTCGGGCTCGCTCGCGACAGAGACGGCCGATGCACATGATGTCCTTCTCTCGCTCCTGTAATATGTCCACAGTGCCAGAGTAACTGATGAGGACCACTTACTAAACGGATCAGCTGCCTCCGGCGCAGTGGTGTCCACTTCGGGCTCGGTCACGACAGAGACGGCCGATGCACATGATGTCCTTCTCTCGCTCCTGTAATATGTCCACAGTGCCAGAGTAACTGATGAGGACCACTTACTAAACGGATCAGCTGCCTCCGGCCCAGTGGTGTCCACCTCGGGCTCGCTCGCGACAGAGACGGCCGATGCACATGATGTCCTTCTCTCGCTCCTGTAATATGTCCACAGTGCCAGAGTAACTGATGAGGACCACTTACTAAACGGATCAGCTGCCTCCGGCGCAGTGGTGTCCACTTCGGGCTCGGTCACGACAGAGACGGCCGATGCACATGATGTCCTTCTCACGCTCCTGTAATATGTCCACAGTGCCAGAGTAACTGATGAGGACCACTTACTAAACGGATCAGCTGCCTCCGGCGCAGTGGTGTCCACCTCGGGCTCGCTGACGACAGAAACGGCTGATGCACATGACGTTGTTCTCGTTCGCTCGTTCCTGAAAATGCGATGTTATAGTCAAACCGGCGCCAAATAATTAATGAAATGTGTATTAATGGTGCTCCCGCCCTAACAGTTATAATATAACGTTATGGAACATCGTGACAGCACGAGATTGAGAAGCTTAAGCTTCTCAAACAGTAATCATACGGGAACGAAGTCGCGGGCAGAAGCTATTTCCATATAATGTGAGCCGTTATGATTGGTATTGAGTGTAAAGAGCTTCGTACCTGACGTAGTGCGTGAGCTGATGCAGCAGGGTCTCGGTGGTGGCCACGGGCGGCGGCGGCGCCGAGCTGCGCGCGCGCGCCGCCGCCGCCGAGCGCGCGTGTTGGTAGCATAACCTGGAACACAACCACGCGTGCTAAATGCTAATACATACTTAATTAGCCGTCGTATATGGAGCGCATCTTGTTACAATAGGATTGATACCCGGGTACGTCCTTAAACTACGTCCAAAAGAGAGGTATGGGCATTGTGAATGTCATCTCGCTTTGTGTGGTAGGGCACAGCCAGTGGATGTCATTCCAGATCTAGAGCAGAGCCCAACTGGGGAAGTACCTCCACCTTACAGAAAACAGCAGCCAAATAACACTAGACCCTACTCGTAGTGTTGTGTTCCTGCCGGTGAGTAAGGTTGCCAGAGCTCAAGGGGGGGGGGGGGGGGCGTTTAGGGTCGGCAACGCGCGCGGTGGCGCGGGTGTTCATAACAGACTTATTCAAGTCCATACATTTTGATTGCGGCTCTCGGTACCGGACGGCGCGAGCGGCGGTCATCTAACAGTCATTAGTCGATCAATGTATGTTATACAATTGTAATTATCACAAAATAGTTTTTATCTATATATATAAATGCGTGTGTCCTGACTGACTGATTGATTCATCTACGCAGAGCCGAAACTACAAAAGCTAGAAATATGAATTTTGCACACTAGGTTACATTTACAGTATACAAGACATAAGTAGCGATTTTGAAAAATTCAACCCCTAAGGGGGTTAAACGTTTGTATAGCATACAAGTTTTATTTTAATCTAGGAACTAGAAACTTCGTCAAAAGGTAGTATTATATTATTAATTTCAGCGTTATTGGAAATTCATTCCCTAAGGTGGTTAAAAATGGGTTGAACGTTTGTAACGGGAAAGATTTGAGTAGGGACTCGAAATTAGTAGGAAAATAAAAAAATTAAAGGATGAAAAATTGTTTTAGTGCTTTTGAAAATTTAGTGGCTAAATTTTAGGGTTAAAAGGCGTTTAAAGTGTGTTTCGGGAACCAAGTCCACGTAGACGAAGTCGTCGGGACAACAGCTAGTTCTAATTCTATTTTATTAAATAAAGTTCATCCACAAATATTAGACAAAAAAAGAATAGTTTATTGACTTGGCATTGAATGTGGGCTAACCAGAATATAAAACGTTACCCTTGATCTCTCTGGTCGCGGGGTTCGGAGCCGACGGGCGGAGCGGGCGCGGGCAGCGGGCAGCGCGCGCCGCCGCCGGTGTGGCCGCACTGCTTGTACGGCGCACTGGGGTCCTGAAGTACACAACGTTCATTCAGCATTCTAATGTACTCATGTCTTCCTGATACCCCTCATTAAAGACATCGGGGCTTGCAGAAGATTTTTACTTGAATAGCCACTTTCAGCTCTTTCCTGCCAAGGCCAGGATCTTCATTGGACCACTCATTTTGACTTAAGTATTTGTAAGAAAGGGATAAAACATAATTTAACTAAATCAGACCTGTAAAGTTTTATGAATACGGGGGTAAATCACTGAGCTGATGTTGATGAACGAATTCACTCTATTCTTCTCGATGGCGCAATATCCCATATTATTATTATTTCAAATAACACAATAATTGCACCTTACAACTATTGCCAAAGTGGCACAAATTGGAACACATATGACATGGATAGAAAGAGGAGCCTTAAAAGGACGAGTTCCCGTATCGTCAAGCGCTTTACTTCTTCTATACACATAAAGACTGACCTGTAAAATGTGTATGACGACCGGTAGCTCTTATTCCTTTTGTAACTGAAATATTAGTACTAGGGATAAAACTGACCTGTAAAATATGTCTCGCACAGAACTGCCGCCCTGTGACGACCGGTAGGAATCACTCGTAGCTCTTATTGCTGCAGCTCCGCGATCGAGACAATTTCCTTTTGTGACTGAAATAATATTAGTAACAATAAAACTGACCTGTAAAATATGTCTCGCACAGAACTGCCGCCCTGTGACGACCGGTAGGAAACATTCGTAGATCTTATTGCTGCAGCTCCGCGATCGAAACAATTTCCTTTTGTGACTGAAATAATATTAGTAACAATAAAACTGACCTGTAAAATATGTCTCGCACAGAACTGCCGCCCTGTGACGACCGGTAGGAAACATTCGTAGCTCTTATTGCTGCAGCTCCGCGATCGAGACACTATTTCCTTTTGTAACTGAAAAAAAAAACATGTTTTTAAATAAATAAATATTAGAGGACATTGTTATACAAATTGACTAAGTCCTACAGTAAGCTGAATGGGGCTTGTGTTGTAGGTACTTATACAACGATATATATAATAAATACATACTTACAATACATAGAAAACACCCATGACTCCAGAACAAATATCTATGCTCATGGCACAAATAAATATTGTTACCAGAATTTGAACATGGGACCATGGGCTTCATAGGCAGCGTCACTGCCCTAGTGGATACCAGCAAAGAGAATTTGAAATAGAGATGGAAGGTGAGCGATGACCTTCAGGTCAGCATTATGCTGAGGCGAACCCATTTCGTGGTAAACTACGAGGGTGGATTGAAAAATTCGCGGCCTGAATATTAAAAACAAAACAGAGGTTTTTTAATTTATTTTTATTTTTCTACATAGTCCCCGTCGAGTTGAATGCACTTGTTGCATCTGGATTCCAGAGCCATTACACCACTTTTGAAGAAGCTTTCCTCGAGACCTTCAAAATAGGCATCCACCTCAGCTTGGACCTCGGCGTTGCTTGAAAATTTCATACCACCCATGTTTTTTTTAATTGGGGAAGGGAACAGATGAAAGTCCGAAGGTGCTAAATCGGGTGAATAGGGTGGGTGGGGCAATATTTCAAACCCACATTTGGCAATGTGCGCCATCAATTTTAGTGACGTGTGAACACGTGCATTGTCCTGGTGGAAGATAACTTTCTTTGTCAACATTCCAGGTCTTTTTATCTTCAGAGCCTCGCGTAATCTGCGTAATAACTCGCAATAATAGTCGGAATTTATAGTTTTACCTCTCTGGAGATAGTCAACCATTATTATTCCCTTTGCATCCCAGAAAACAGATGCCACGACTTTATTGGCCGACAAAATTGCTTTGGCTTTTTTGGGAGGCGGAGATCCAGGACGAACCCACTGCTTCGATTGCTGTTTCTCCATTTTCACGATATCTACCGACACGTAACTTTTAATATGCCGTAAAATTACTTTTAAATATAGACACCTATTGAAATTTCGCGGAAAGACAGTTGAATAATGACAGTTCAAAATGTCGGCAGAAAAAAGAAAAAGGTTTTTTTTTTAATTGGCCAGGCCGCGAATTTTTCAATCAACCCGCGTATTTCAATGTTTTAATCTTATTTTTTTTGTAATATATATATATATATAAAGAAGTATATATATATATATATATATATATATATATATATATATATATATATATATATATATATATATACTTCTGTATGTAAATTAAGTTTTACCACGAAATAAATGATTTATGATTATGATTGTCAAAGAAAACTTTGTAGCCACAGTAAATTTACTGCCATCTTTTGACACATGATTAAAATTTTTAGAACACCATTTGATCATTATTCTTTCACTGATATGTTTTAAATTTGTTTAATATCAAAAAGTTTAATTTCATTTCAAATTTGTTTAATTTCAACTAGAGGTCATATTGATTGATTGATTGATTTATTGGTAAAATCGTTCTTTTACAAGTCAGGATTACAATAATAATACATGATTATAATAATTTAATTATTAATAGTTCGGGCCTCTGGGTTGGAAGGTAAGATGGCAGTTGCTTTCTTGGGAATAGGTTGCCATACCTGAGCCCGAAGCCTGTTTTCCTCCTGCTGTTTGACCAGCTCAGGGTCCGGAGGCTTGACGGTATGCACATTAGTGATGCGGATGCCACTGGCTCGGCCACGGACCATCCTGATCTTTGGTAGGTGGATTACTTTACGGGGCTGCGACATTTCCGGCTTAACTGAAATAATAATTCAAAATTTGGAATAATAATGATATAATAAAATAATATGATAATAGTAAATATTGGTTGGCAGGATTTTATAATTTTTTCATTTAATATAAAATTAAAGTATAGTATTTTTTTTTCAACAAAGCAGAAGAATACAATCATCTGCTTGATTGACTTGATCTTTTACTAGCGTAAGAAAGAGATAGCAAAAAAATAGACAAAACTAACTAATAATTACCATAATGAACTAATTTTATTACATGCAAACAATTATGCTATGTCTATGCCTTTTAGCTAATTAACAAGTAATTAAGACAATTAAAAAATAAATGGCTATAATTTCATTTACTTACATTCCCTGACGGTAATATTACGAGAATGTAAATATTGCATATGTTCTTTTTTAATTGGTAACATATTGAAAGTTTTATGTTGACAAAAGTAATTAAAACAGTACAAAACACAAATTGTTAACACTGTGGCACTTGTTCAAGTATTTGGTAAAATTTAAAATAGTTCAAATTACGTAAGGATTGAGTTGTAGATTTATTTTTATTATTTCTTCAAATCGGAAAAACCACGTAGACCGCGAATTTTCACCTTCCACGAGTCAAGGTGTCAAAACGAATTCTTATTTATGCTGAATTATATTGAAAAGGCGCAACAATATTACTTAATGCATCACCAAATGTAAAAAAATAATTAACTAATTACCATGATATTAACTAGTCCTTGAGTGATTAATAACTATTATTCGTCATTATTAATAAAGAAGTGTGTTGTAAACAGTGGTGGGTCGGCCATTTTCACGGTGTGACATAGAACGTAGGTCTGTAATTTTATAGCTGAATATTTTCCTTTCAAAGTGGATGAATCGTTTCAAAAATATGCACAATAGAAAGACCACAAGTTATACTACAAGAGGAAACATAGTGATAATGTGAAACGTACCTGTGTTTGTTGCAGATCATCCTTATGTCACCGGAGATCTCACTGCGTTAACAGCCAAGTTTTGCAATGGCGTCTGTCTAACAATTTCGAAACGTGACGAAATTTTTTTTTGTTTTACTTTAGTTTCAAATTGATATCAAAAATCTTATTTATTTTTTAGTTTTCAAAAGTACACATCTTATGTGATAGTTAATTCAAAATGGTATAAAAATATAGTTTAAGTCACTCAAATGTTAACGTGGTCTGCATCCGGTCGCCGCTGTAATAGCGCTGTCCCTTTTCCACTCACGCACTTAGACGGAGAGCAACTTTCCGTCGTGCTCCCTCGCGCGCAGTCATTGGAATATCCGTTCAATGGCTGGCGGACAAGAAAAATGGTATTTTTCAAAAGATCAACTACAGAATTCAGCAAGCAGAAAATGCGGTTTAGATGCAGATAAGGAACTAGCATATAGGCAGCAAGCCGCAAATCTAATCCAGGATATGGGCCAGAGGCTTCAAGTGTATCCTTTTTCAAAATGTGGTGATTTTGTGTTGTTTTGTCGAGTCATGTGTTCGAAATGCGTACTACACGCCTCAAAACAGTGTTTTCATTAATGAAATATATATGCAAAAGCGTTGCAATCGTTCAGAACAGTGATAAAAGTGTATAGTGATGGTGTATGAAAGTTTAAAGTATGACGAAATTTGCTTTCTTGTACGGCGTCATTCGAGCACTTTCGCTTCTCATGCTGGGGTTTCCCGCTGTCTGTTTCGCGTCAACGTAATAATACAAGGTAAGAAATGTACGTAAGTCGTTTATGGCCAAATTCACCTGGATTTAGGTCTTGAAAATGGTTAAGAGGTGTTTTAGGTTAGGGTCACGCGTGATGGCGTGATCGTTTTGTGGGTCAGTGATCTTCACAGCTGTCTGGACGCCGATGACGTTTACTGGTGATCGACCCTGTCTGCCTCTATAATTACATTCGTGTGTTTTCTGCGAAATTCGCGCGTCGCTCACGCATTCCGGCCCGTGACCGCCTCGCAATCTGCGCGCCTAGTACTCGCACGTTCAAGATTTATCTAATTTTCTATCATTTAGCATCAATGTTTACATAATGAGACAGGCGCAAGCGTTATCTAGTTAAATTTAATACCAGTTTTATTCATACATTTCGATTTGTATTTATGTTTGTATGAAAATGGCGCGCAATGTGTTATTTTCCGCAAGTGCTATCGGCAATTGTCGATATGAGTCATAGTTTCTGAGAATTGCTAAAAAAACAACCGTAATACGGAAAAACACTGTTTTATGTATTAGTGTAGTACTGTGTATGAATTTAATGTGCAAATGAAGTATTCCGATGTTATACATCATATTTATCTTAAATTAATTACCCAGTGGTAAACACTGTCCAATCAATGGTTGCCACCTACAATCTATAGCTTATTTGATGTTCATAAGTGCATTGTAATATGCCTACTTGAAAAATAAACTATCTTTATCTAATCTTAATTTCATGCAACAGAGGAGACAAACACACTGGCAACTATTAGATAATTCCAGGGCTACTCTGGGGCTCTACTAGGGCCACTAGGCTGCAACCACTAGAATGTTTACCTTAATTGGTTCATACTATAAAATGTCCATAATACACAATCCAAAAAAGCCATAGTAAAAGAATTTGAAACTGTTATGTATTAAATATATAAAAATCTGGCATTAATCCAGTTTTCTATGAACATTAGTTACATAAAAGCACTGACATTGAAATCTTTATAGGAAATAAAAAAATTCAGGAAACCGAGTTAGTAAACGACGTATCCGAGTGTGGTCAACAACATTTGCTTACTCTGTTTTAGCATTTTTTCTGTCTTCTTACACAAATGTATTTAAACAGCCAAAACATATTAGTTATTTAAAAAAAAATCCTAAAATATTCCATGTAATATTGAGGTGGATTTGTCATTTAGCCCATCTGATAAAAACATGCTCTATCTCTATCAGATAATTGATATGCATATTTTGTATCCAAAGCTTACAAAATGAGATTACAATCATACCTACACTTTTTGTGAAAGACTCCCACACACCACCATGGTATTACAATTGGAAAGTTCTCTGTAAAATGTATGTCAGTAGTTGTCGTGACAAATGATTATCTCATTTAGCACTTTCAAATGAGGTTGCAATTTTTTTTATTGTGATGCCCTACTATTGATGCTATTTTAATAAGAAGGCTCATTAAAAACTACAATTTCACTGAATATGTTAATCTTTAAACATTGCTGACTTTCACATAGATATTTTAATGTTAACTTTTATCAAATATTAACCATAATACATATAGCAAAATAGGTAGTTCAGTAAACATTATGAAAGGGATTTCTAAATTACAAGATGGTGATTGTAGAGCTGGCAGCTTTCTCTCTTAAAGAATTAGTATTGTGATACAGTGAGGAAATGCTGCCAGCATTAACGGCACCATGCTGCAGGGGGATAGTTTTATTTAGTTTTAGATTTCAGTTTTATGTTAGTTATTTGTGTGCGTTATTTTGCTGTTTCTGTTTCCTTAACAAATTTCATTATATTTTACTTAATTTTCATACATTGTCTTTAACTCGGGGTTAAACAACCTAGCTCCAAATTAAATACCACTGATCCATGAATGCAGGTAGCTTAAAAACCACTTGCCAGTTCACGAAAAATTCAATAACAGTGGCAATTGTAAAGCCATTGAAAAGTCCTTTTGTGATTTTTTGCTAGCAACAGGTAGGGACACATACCTGAACACTTGAACAGGTTAGGTATATTACAATACTTAGCAGGTTAACATGCATACAAGATGTCTCATCAATCTCTATAAATTTTTTTTGATAGCTTGTTTGTTGACACTGAAAACTTAATGTCATGAGTCATTTTTCTACAAGGCATGGGATTCAGATTGTGGCATTAAATAGCCTTGTTCTGGCCCAGGGTTTAGGCTCTAGCTTTTTTGTATAAAGCTACAGAAAGGATAAACTTATTTATTATGTTATAACATAACATCAGGATATATCCTTAGCAACATGGGGTAGGAAAGGGATTTCCCCTCTGCCCAACTGTGCATAGCGCAGTTTGTGTTGTGGTCCATACACAAGAAGAGATAGAGGTGTGCTAGATTTGTGTAGTTATTACAGATTGGATTTTGTATGTACTGAGCGAGAAGTGTGACTGTGTGCATGTCCCCCCCCCCCCCCCCAAATATGGCAGAACAATATTGCTTGGGTTCCTCCCTTCTTGGAAATTGTCAGAAGCTGATGTTGCTGGATGGTTATATACAATTAAATGATAAACACCACATATTATAATCAGAACAAGTTTATAATTCTTTTAACGTTTTCCATACAGTCTAAAACGTTGCAAAATAAGTATGAAAAGTGATATTAGGTGGTCAAGAATGCACAGTAAATAAACAACAATTTAATGCTATGAGTCATATCCTTGCAACAAAGAAAATCCACAATCCAGTTTAAAGGTCACAAACATTTCTAAATCAGTTGAAACTATGACTCACACATAAAGTGAAGGGCTTTTCTCAGTGATATACACGATTATCTCACCATGCAGGCCTGGGAGACCTAGCCAAGGTGACAATTGTTTGCGCTACGACAACGAAATGCTTTCTCTATTATATATGAAAGAGTGATAAAGAGACGTTTTCTTGTCGTAGCAAAGGATTTTCAGACATATTGGCTAGGCAGGCCCCCTGCACGCCGCTCCGTGTTAACGAGACAGTGCTATGCACATAGGAAGCCATATTCTGCTTGCACACCATAGTGACGTGCTGATCCGCGCCCAACATAAAGTCCTGTTTGTCTGTTGCACTGGGAATTCGTGGTTATTATTGGTTTTTATATTTCCTTTTATGACAGGACTTTTTTTAAAAACAAAAGAAGTTGCTGGCAAAGAAAACCCTATAGAGTCTGTTCGGAAAGAGAAGAGTCGTGGAATGTATTGGGCCCCATACATTCCATGACTCTTCTCTTTCCGCACAGGCTCTAGATATAACTATCCAATGACTGTCCAATGCCATTGTTTTTGTTATATCTTGCTAATTTGCCAAAAGCATCATCTGTTCCAATCAACAATGATACGCTGAGGTTAACTGAAGTTCAGTTATGTTTACATGTCATTAATGTTCGGTATTTTCTTATCTGTAAACTTTGTAAACATGATTGTGCGCATTTCTATACTATACCATATGACATATGACGCATACAACAGGCAAATATAATCTACTTAGCTATATATTATCTAATGGTTAGATGGTTAGATTGTATCTAATATCTGAAAAAATAATTCTCAATTTGGTTGTTTAATATTTTTATCTTCAATATTAATGTTAATGCAATAATGTCTGGTTACAAAAATAAATTGTACATTTTTACTATAAAAAAATGGATTAGTTTTATTTTGTTTCTGAACAGCATCATTGAGGTGATTGAGTTCAGAAGCTGGTCGCATTTTACACTTAATAAAACCATATCTCCTTTGGTAGTTGGGTACAAACGGAAATATCAAAACTAACCTAACCTAACCTATGAACATTTGATTTGGAGACATAGGTAAGTTAAAACACTACTTCAACCTACCAATTTTTCTTTAAACTCATTGTTTAAATAGCTGGGACAACATGTTATTTGTTTCTATGGTTCAAGATTATTCCAGAGCTGTGAGTCATTACTACCTCAAATAAAATAATACCATTAATTGAAATAACTGCAAAATGTTTACTCAGTTGGTCATACTTTAAACTTTCATGGTGCCTGAATTAATACTTCAAAAATAATTCATATGTTAACCTATATTTTATTGCTGTTAATTGATACGTATTTGTATTCTTTTTATAATTGAGGCCAAGGTAGTTTTGGGTCACATATTTTAAAAATTTGGTTTGGGGTACCTTATATATATTGCTACTTATAAAGAGATATGTGAAGTTCAACATCCTCACTATAAGCTAATATCAGTAATATCTAATTCATTATAACTGACCATGGTGTAGACTTATGTTTGCTAAAAGGACAACCATATGCGAGTTAAAAATGTAAAGTCGCTATCAGTTATTTCGGACCGGCCAAGGTGCTCACAAATATCTGAAATGTTGAGATCATTTTGAGCACCTCGGCCGCTCCGATATATTTGATGGCGACTGTACATCCACCATGATCCTTTACGAATTTTAACACCTGTGATGTTGCTAAGTCATGTAATCTGAAATATAATTTTAATTGTCTATAAAATATGTTAATATTACAAATGTATAATCCTCCAAGTTTCCTTAATACCAGCCACAGCTCACAACTATGTATCAACACGGCGATAGTGTACATGCACCGGTTCTACGCGTTCCACTCGTTCACGCAGTTCCACCGCAACGCCATCGCTGCGGCTGCACTCTTCCTCGCCGCAAAGGTAATGTAATGTGTAGCCAACTATCCTCGCCGCAAAGGTAATGTATACCCAACTATGGCACCGCACGCACTAGACGCGCCGGGTCTACGCGTTCCACTCGTTCACGCAGTTCCACCGCAACGCCATCGCTGCGGCTGCACTCTTCCTCGCCGCAAAGGTAATGTAATGTGTAGCCAACTATCCTCGCCGCAAAGGTAATGTATACCCAACTATGGCACCGCACACACTAGACGCGCCGGGTCTACGCGTTCCACTCGTTCACGCAGTTCCACCGCAACGCCATCGCTGCGGCTGCACTCTTCCTCGCCGCAAAGGTAATGTAATGTGTAGCCAACTATCCTCGCCGCAAAGGTAATGTATACCCAACTATGGCACCGCACACACTAGACGCGCCGGGTCTACGCGTTCCACTCGTTCACGCAGTTCCACCGCAACGCCATCGCTGCGGCTGCACTCTTCCTCGCCGCAAAGGTAATGTAATGTGTAGCCAACTATCCTCGCCGCAAAGGTAATGTATACCCAACTATGGCACCGCACACACTAGACGCGCCGGGTCTACGCGTTCCACTCGTTCACGCAGTTCCACCGCAACGCCATCGCTGCGGCTGCACTCTTCCTCGCCGCAAAGGTAATGTAATGTGTAGCCAACTATCCTCGCCGCAAAGGTAATGTATACCCAACTATGGCACCGCACACACTAGACGCGCCGGGTCTACGCGTTCCACTCGTTCACGCAGTTCCACCGCAACGCCATCGCTGCGGCTGCACTCTTCCTCGCCGCAAAGGTAATGTAATGTGTAGCCAACTATCCTCGCCGCAAAGGTAATGTATACCCAACTATGGCACCGCACACACTAGACGCGCCGGGTCTACGCGTTCCACTCGTTCACGCAGTTCCACCGCAACGCCATCGCTGTGGCCGCACTCTTCCTCGCCGCAAAGGTAATGTATAGTCAACTATGGCGCCGCACACACTAGTACACGCAAAGGTAACAGAAACACTTTATTGACCATCGACGAATCTTATGTGTTTGCAATAAGGTTTACCTAAGTATTGTCTGTTGGATTTTTAACATTCTTGTTGAATATGCGCAAAATTCAATGCCTCTGAGCAGTCAACATGTGAGAGAGTATCATTATAAACGTGATATTTCATAGAATTTTGACATAAACGATCATATAGACATAGTTTGTCATTGGAAATGCTATACAGAATAATCTTAGTCCAACACTATCAAACTAATAAGTTAATAACATTGACATATATCCAAGGACGGGCCTTACGGCCAAAAAGAATGGGGCCAGTACAGCGGTGTCATGCATACGAATTCGAGCTAATCGTGCAGTCTAACCCCACAACGCGATTGGTTGATGAGTTCGCATCACGCGCGCGAGATTGGTCGCAACTAGTTGCGTTAGACTGCACGATTGGCTCGAATTTGTGAGTGACACCGCTGAACTAGCACCATTCTTAGTGCCCGTAAGGCCCGTCCTTAGATATATGCCAATAACTAATAAATATTGTGATTTAGGTGGAGGAGCAGCCGCGCAAGCTAGAATATGTGATAAAAGTGGCCCATGTGTGCGTGCACCGCGGCGAGGGGGTCAACGCCCTCACCACCGACCAGTACCAGGAGCAGGTATGGCTTCCCAACCCTGCCACATCCATAATAGCTACGATCTGAGATTAGTAAATATTCAATACGAAAAACCTCCATTCAACAGCGTGATCCTCGCTTTACGTTTAACGCTCCTTTTTAACGCCTTTACGTTTTGAAATTATAAATAGCCAATGGGTTGGCAGTCTTCATACACAAATAACTAAATTGTATTTTGTTTTCTCAAAATGTATTGGAATTTATACATTGACGATTCTCGCGGTGCTGTTTGGGGCCTGCCAGTCTTCCTTATTTACTCTACTCCGCTATGATTCAGACTGGGGCGTAATTATACGTAACCAACAGGAGCGAAAGTCTACACAGCTGTCCTATTGCATAATAATTTGTAATGCACACAAAGGCAGTGCCGGATTAACCATTAAGCAAAATAAGCACTTGCTTAGGGCACCACGTCTAGGGGGGCACCAAAATCGTAGGAAAAAAACGCGCAGGCTTTTTGTCGACTTTGACGTGTGCAAGTACCCATCTAATAACGAAGGGTCGTAAATGAGTGAGGACACGTAAGCACATCTCCAACCCTTCGCGGAGGCCCTCAAAGCTCATAGCCAAAATATTTTACCGTCGGGCTTGTGGCCAACCGATTTTGTCGACGTAGATTACCGATTTGGTAGCGAATTTTGCTCTCTTGCACGCCAGATGTGTCGGCCTGGCCGAGTTGCTGCAGAACCATGATCCTGCGACCTAATTGTCAAACTTATATGGGGCCCCGCAAAGGCACAAAACCAAAAGCAACTTATTAAGTTTCGGTTTCCACTTAAGCCAAAGGCCGAGCAGTAGGAGAACCGTGATTACAGGTTCGATTTCAAGCCACTCTTTTGCAGTTCGGCGTTAGGTCTTATACGACGCTAGGCCTTCTACTTTGTGCAAACTGCCTTACTTTCACTTAACATGGATCCAAATCTAAGCTGTCCTCTCTCGAAGCTGGGCCTTCTGCCTTGCTCACACCTCGCCATCAGTTGTATTGTATGATAACCCACCGCGATCGGACGCTCCGGACGTTCAGCCATTCATACCTCGCCAGTGGTCAAATTCAAATGCTTTCTTCCAGCTCGACCTTTGGCCTCATCCATGCCTCATCCGTAAGCGCCGATCGAACGCTCCACGCGTTCAGCCTTATTATGAAAAGCTCAGCCTTAGACTTTGCCTTTAAAAACATTGATTTAAACTTTCACGATTTAGGCCAATCAAATTAGATCCAAAAATAGCGTTTTGAGGAATTAATTCCCAGCAAGCTGGAAAATGTTTTAATACTTTCATTTCATTCTAAATGCGTGTAATCCAAGTTTGCTCCATCTCAGGGGGTATGCATACATTTTGGGATCCTTAGGAGATATTTTTTCTTTTCGAAACCACTTGATTTTGAAGGACATAGGACAGTTCGTGGATTAGACACTAGTAAGAAGGCGTTTTTGGATTTTTAACATGATTTTACCAAAAATAAAAAATGTCGACCCTTTTATACAATTTAGACTAGGAATACATATTAGGGTACCTTCAATAAATCAATATGTTTTATTGCAAGAACATAATTAAATTACATTTCGGATCCTCAGATATCATAATTTTAATCATAATTAGAACAAATTTTCCGCCGGACGTACCGTTTTCGATTTTCAAGCAAAAAAAAAACTGAAAATGAGGAAACATTTATGCACACCTCCTGGAATGGAGCAAACTGGGATTACACGCATTTTTAGGACCAAATTCGAAAAAATCTAATTTTATTGGCCTAATTGTCACACATTATTATTTAAGAAAACGGGACTTAATCGCGTTTGATTAAGTTCTAAATTACTTCCAACGTCAAGATAATGATGTCGACTTTACCCAGTCATCTCCGAGACCATGGGGACAACGCCGTTTTTGAAACGTCGGGTCAGAGGTAATTTTAAAACTTACCCTATTAAGTCCCGTTTTCGTAAACAATAATTTGCTATTTAAGACACTTGCGGCCAATGGATAAGCTCCTACTGAAGCTCTGCCTTTGCTCTCACATGAATGAGCTTCGCAGGAAAGCTCTAGAGGTTGCAAAACCCTGTGCGGAGTACGGCTTATGTCTTCTCACACTTGGACATTGGTTGACTCGCTTCCGGCCTTATGCGAAGCACGATCTTCAATTTGCCTTACATACTGTTGGAACATTACTGCTGCAGTACTGTCAATTTCAGTGATAAAATGATGTGACGGATTGAAAATTCTATTCTCAGCAGTAATGCGGCAATAAACGTCACTCAATTTACCAAGAAAATTCAATGTAATCTTGATGAGGGGGCACCATGGTGTAGAAATGCTTAGGGCATCAAAATGTCTTAATCCGGCACTGCACAAAGGAAAGTCTATCTATCTACAAAGACAATTTGAAATAGAGGTGGATTATCAAAGAAAATTTTGTAGCCACAGTAAATTTATTGCCATCTTTCGACACATGATTAAAACTTTTAGAACTCCATTTGACTGATTCTTATTTTTTCACTGATATGTGTTAAATTTGTTAAATATTAAAAAGTTGCGCCATCTAATAGATCAAAGGCCAAAGGTATAGCAGCATCGTTTCGAGCGATGGCGCCATAACCTTTAGGTAGTGCCCGCCTGCCTGGTAAAATGGCGCCACTTTTTAATATTTTACAAATTGAGCACATCAGTGAAAGAATAAGGATCAAAGTCAAATGCCGTTCTAAAAGTTTTAATTGTGTGTCTTTCGACTTTAGATTTACGTCGCTACAAAGTTTTCTTTGATAATACACCTCTATTTCAAATTCTCTTTGCTATGGCCATTAGGGGCACCCCACACTACTACTATTTCAACTCTATGGCTGCTGCTCGACGCAACGTTGGCGCAACTGCGCAGCGACGCCATTTTCCATAGCGCTGACTAGACATCGACGTTCGGAAGACGCTAGTGTGGGATGGCCCTTACACGCCTCCAATGCATGAAGCTTATTCTGATTTTTTATTATAAAACTTTAATGTTATGGACTCTTTAAGCTGATTGTCTTAGTACGGAATGTCCTAGGCTCCTAGGGGATCGCAGGCACAGGACAGTGTGGTTGGACATGGGAATTTTCTATTTTTCGATGATTTAAATGATTCGAATGATTTCGACTTGTTATTTGTGATGTGAAATTTTGTAAAAAGGATCTTGGGTATCTGTTCAGAACTGTCCCTCCCAAATTGTACGATTCTTTGTGAATACCATAAAAAATAACTGAAAATTCTCATGGTCAACTATAAGTATGGCGTCGTCCCGTGAAAAAGATAGAAAAGGGTGATCTACATTAACAGTTTTGAATGATTCACGGTTAGTTTCACTAGACTTAAATCGACCGGGATCTAAACCGTGATAGACCGCGAGCCAGGACTAGATTCCCATGACCAAGCGCCTCCCGGCCGTAAACTCGTGTAGTGGTTAACGGCTTTGCCGACTTTGGCGACTTTGCCGCACATAAAGTGGTAAGGCGCATATTTTTTTACATGTTTATTTTACAGCTGACGGTCTTTCCACCGCGATACAACCGGCTGACGGTTTTTTAAATTTAAAACAGCATCTAAACTATCATCTGACAAAGTATCAGCCGGGAGGCGATGACTGACGAAATATGCTCCTGGCCCGCGGTCTAGTGATTACCTTTTATATTGTGTTTGATGACAACTTTGACACCTACCCGCTATCTCCAGTTACCCGTGAACAAGATGCATGTACCTGCGTCGAAATATCGGGAGCTCAAAAACAATCGCGGTTTAAATCCCCATTTAAGACTAAGGGTGATCTACGTTTTAGCATCAGTCAATTTCAGATCCACTCCACTCTATAGTGGAGTGGAAATTGGTCTATACCAATTTCCCTTTTCTATCAACACTGGCATTTTCAGGCGCAAGACCTCGTTTTCAACGAGAACGTCTTACTACAGACGCTAGGGTTTGACGTGGCCATCGACCACCCGCACACGCACGTGGTCCGCGCGTGCCACCTCGTCAAAGGTGAGGCGGTTTGCCTTGCTGCCCGCGCCGGCTAGGGGCCGAGTTGTGCGGCGGTCAGGGGTTTGAGCCCTTGAGGGAGTGGTTGGGTGAGGTTGAAGCGTGGTTGGGAATATTGGCTGTGGTATTTTATGAAATTGTTCGTTCGCAAATGCTCTGAGCAAGGGAGAGAGAATGCGTTATGCGACATATGCGTTAGAAAAGGAAAATGTGATGAGCTGTCAAACATCAATTTGTTAGATGAACCTGTGTGCTATTGGCTAATAGGCTTCTTTTCACACATATGATGTGATAACGATCCTCAGTTATGAGTGAACAACCAGATCCTTGCCGTGACGTAGACTTCGTTAGATAAGATCCTGTTTACACATGCAACCCCTTGGGATGAGAAAGTTTATTTATTTCTTGTTCTGCCAGGTAGGGTAAGGGTGTTGCGGTGTAAATGGATCCACGTAGGGGCCAATTTTCGTTATCTTTAAGTAGGATTACTAATATCTCTTTTGAAGAAGAAGAAGAAGAAGAATTCGTTTATTGTTTACCGTGTCAAACAAGATGTTAAAATGATACAGAGTCACAACGGCTACCCTTTTCGGGTATACAATATTACACAATTATATATATACAGGTCCCTTAAATTTATATTAAGTACATCTAAAATTACACGGACTTAAATAATAAATACTCCTTTAAATCGTAAAAAACTTGATCTATTAGCCACTGCTTTAGCTGTCGTTTAAATGATTGTCCGCTTAACACCTTAAGACTGCATTGATTGACTGAATTGTTGGTGAAGAATATTTACTTACTTACTTACTTACTATTGGGTAAATGGTTATAAACTTTGATGGCCGAGATAAATGTACTCTTGCAATAAGTTGCGTTATTAACCCTCGGGAGCAATATATTGTACTGATATTGAGGCCGTAAATTATCACGCCGTGCTGACCAGAAGTTGAAGTAATGTTTATTGGACGAGACAAACGAACACAGTTCAAGGATGTAAAGACCAGTTAAGGTAAGGAATTTGTTATCTTTAAAAATATATCTGATGGATTCTTTGTTGTAGAGGCGGTATATAACGCGTATGCACTTCTTTTGTAGCTTGAATGTTGTTTTAACATTGACAGAATTACCCCAGTAAATAACACCATAATTTAAGAGAGGGTAAACATTTCCATAGTAGGCTTTCTTTACTATGTCTTCTGAGCAAGTACTAGATAAAACGGAAAGAGCAAGAAAATGTAAGAGCCAAAATTTGTTTACATTATGCTTTCGGATCGATCATATCACCAAATAACGAAAACATTTTCTTGAATAAAAAAAAATACAAAGCACAGTGGTACAATAGTGAAATAGGTACCGTTTGCTTAAATGTTTCAATGCAAACAATAAGCGGGAAAATAGTCATAATTGAGGGGTTAAAAGCAAAATGTTTCAGAAATGAAAATAGAGGAAAGCTAAGAAGTAGAAGATAAAGATACAGAAATAAAATTACGGGGCGTTAATAAATTAAAATTACTGCTCACACCAAGCCTTGACCACTCCCGTACCGCCCGAACTCTACCCAAGCGACGCCCCTAAAATAAGGGTCCCATCCAGGCCGCGGGAAAAAAAAGAAAAGGCCACAGGCAATGTATCCCAACATTTTTGCGAGCACTCTGAGGTATGTGGAACTCACTGGACGTATTTTGTGTGGTCACTTTCATGTTCATTCACACTGCATTATTTTTAGTTGTGTTCGTTAAAAACAATGAGGCCTGAAACAGAGGAAACATTAACATTAGCAATAATTGTCATTTACTTTTTATTTTGAAGTAAAATTATCTAAATTAATGATGAATATAAGGGCAAGCACGGATTGTTTAAGTCCAAGGATAATCTCAATGCAGACATTTGACATCCATTTTGAGACCCGTTCAGTACCGTTAATTATTTTATACTCATTTACCATTTTAGAGTTTTTAGACCTCATTGTAAGCTTTATTCCCATAAAATCAGTAAACATAAGTTATAATTTTTTTATCAATTAGTAACTGGAGAAAGATCATCATAAGAAGTAAAGTCTGACATTTAACATTGGCTCCTTACATTTAAATACAAGATAAATTTTTAACAACAGCAGGGCATCAAATCCCTCTTTGTTTATAATGGGTTAAACATAGAATTATAAATTCATGTCTAATTATAAAATAATATCAAAACGAGTCTCTTTCATAAATACAATTAATTTCACTACTTTTAATTCCCACTTTTACACACTAACATATCTGTCTCACGTCCACAGCGCCCAAAGACCTCGCGCAGACGTCATATTTCATGGCGTCGAACAGCTTACACCTGACGACGATGTGCCTGCAGTACCGGCCGACTGTTGTGGCGTGTTTCTGCATACACCTGGCCTCCAAGTGGAGCAACTGGGCGGTGAGTGTTAGTGCTTGCTGGTTCGTTTTTATTGTATTTGTTTATTATATCGTATACAACGTGTAACACTAGGATCCTAAGACTAAAGGGTTCTTCTTCTGAGGCTAAATGAAATAAAAATGTTATGAGTTTAAGCAAATTTCGCCAAACAAAATTTTTGAATGTATTTTTATTTAAAAAGTTAATGTTATGGTAAAACTGGCACTGAATATGAACTTTTACGTTTTTTTTGAAAAACTTAGTTTTGCAAAGCATACTTGTTACTTTTTGACATCTAACAATAAGTATATTTAGACTACGCCCCATAATGGCATCATCGCTATCAAAATGTCATCGATATCCAGGAAATGTTATATGACATTTTAGTCTCTAAATGTGATCAGGAATACACTGTTAAAATCTTTCGGTTTCCTCATGTTACACCGTGTATAACGGGTGGCCAACTTGATTAAACCCAAGATCTCCGGTTTACTAACAAACCCTGTGCGATCTACGAATTCTTCTTGAAACCTTAAATGAAACTGGTCTACGTATTTATATTTTTTGCCTTGCCACGATCGACTGGACTAACAGTCGCGATCGACCTGTTGGCCACCCCTGGTGTATGAGAACAGATACCTACCGTCGTGGCGCGCTTCTGCATACACCTGGCGTCCTAATCGAGTAACCTGTACCAGCAGTTGGTATTGTTATGCTTATTATACTTTTGGATTGAAATAACGACGTTTTTTTTGTCTCTTATATTAATGTGCTAGTCTTCAATGGCAGTATGTTTCCAGATACCCCAATCAAACGAGGGCCGCCACTGGTTTTCGTACGTGGACCGGACAGTGACCTCGGATCTGCTGGAGCGGCTGACGGCGGAGTTCCTGCACATCTTCGACAAGTGCCCGTCCAGGCTCAAGCGCAAGATGATGGAGAGGAACAGCAACAGTGAGTAGCTTGCCTTATGTCGCATCAAAAGCCTTAGGTATTGTGGGCCAGGGTTAAAATAAAACTAGGTTCGTCATAAACGTAACTTAAATCTTAGAACATGATCTCAAAACTTCTCTAGAAGAAACACTAGTTTATACATATATGACGACATACATTAATATCTGTATGCGGTTTATATTCGTTTATCCCTAATCGTCATTTTGACTTGTACTTGTTAAAGAGACGAAATTGAATAAGGGAGGTAGGGTATTTGTTAGTTAACAGAGCTACAAAAAAAAAAAACAATGTCTGTTCGCGCCGTTCTTGAAAATACATACCTAAACTTGCCCGACTCACTAGGGTTGCTTCTGTATTAATTTCGAATTTTAAAAAGGAGTAGGTAATATAAGTTTACAGACATACATACATCGATTCGTTTATACATACATCTTATCATGTTTACATTTCTTAGAGACTGCATGTTGACGTACATGACAGTAGGTACCTACGTAGCGGCGCGGCGGGGACGTCAAGTGAGCAACGTGCGCACAGACTTAGGGTCGGTTGCACCAAACCGTCTGTCATCGTTAAAGCGTTCGCTAAATTTTATTGTATGGGAAGTTTCATACCTCACTGCTATCTGACGTTGATTAGGCCGCTAAATATGGTTGGTGCAACTGGCCCTAAGCTCTGCCCGAGAGTGCCCGAGAACGCCTGTAAATGTCACGTCTGAGTGCGTGCGGCGAAAATGGCACTTTGTACTGAGCGGACTCTGCTCTGGCGGGCGCCGCCGCTATTTACTTTGTGACAGAGCTCAACGAGGGTGCGAAGTGTTAGGGTCGGTAACACCTCTGAAGTTGCAGGCGTCCATAGGCTACGGAGACTGCTTACCATCAGGCGGGCCGTATGCTTGTTTGCCACCGATGTAGTAAAAAAAAATTGTTATCCAATACTTTACTCTGACTTTGTCAAACGGACCCAAGATATATAAATGCTTTATCTATCTATCAGACCCATAGGGCCTGTTTCACAAAGTCCAAGTTAAGTCCTGAATTGTTGATTGACTGAAAGTTGCTTGCCACTTGTCCGACGAATCATCGTCGGCGTTTCATAATATTCAAATAAGCTTAACTGGTAGATAAATACCTTTTCATCACACTTACTCGAAAAAGATCATATTTCATGCACGTGTACTGAAGGACAGGCCTATTTAGTTCCCGCGAGAGTTTGGATTGTGAAAAGAAAGGCTATAATTCCCTAGAGACTTATCGCTTTTTTTTATTATGTCACTTATTCATACAAACCAAGTAGCATTATTTAATTTGATGAATTCAACAGCCGTTTAAATTTTTTTTACATAATTTTCAATCATGGCTGAATACCGTCTGTGCCTTCGATGCCTAACCTGTCGAGAAATTACAAAATAGCGGACAAAAGTTTGATATGTCACCGTATTTAAGAGTTATTTCGCTTAAAATTTAGTTTTTTCTTCGCAAGTGTGATGAAAAACATTGTGTGTAACTCCGGGGGTAAGAAATTTGCAAACTCGGTTCTTTAATTCCCTCCAGCCTGCAGCTGTCGTGAATTACCACTCTCGTATCCAAAATTTCACTTACCCCCGTCGTTGCACAATGTACTATTACAACTTAAAGTAGTTTTATCTGGCAGTTAATTTATTTATTAATTAGCTATCCAATACTTAACATTTCATTTCGGTGTATTGTGGCGCCATCTGTTTAATGTTTCTTGATGGACACTTTTCACACATAGAGATTTCTTTTTCATAATAAAAACGTTGCAAATTCTAAAGGTTTAATTGTTCACAGGCGGCAGTTCACCACACTCGAGTGCGGCCCACAGCAGCAGCTCGGCGGCGCAGCAGCGGCCGTCCCTGCCTAACGACGACTTCGACAAGTCGTTTGACAAAGGTAAGCACTGTTCTTGGCTTCCGTATTTTTTGCTCAAATTTTGTTGTCAAGCTCCTATCTCGCCAACTTGACAATTGTCATGTGACAGTAATTTCTTGTACAATTTTGGGTCGCTCAGTAACTTGTTGGATTAGCGGATGGTCAGCGTGGAGAAACAGGCCAAGGTATTTTGTGTACCTTTGTGGATTCAACCAAATATTATTTTTAAGGTGCTACCTGGCGCCAATGACCTACAATCTGAATCCCTTAGTTTTCTAATGTTTTTTGGAGTTTATCATATTAACAGTGACTGTTTTGAGAAATATACTATTTACCTACTTCAAAGTTCATTGTCTTCGAGATGTTTTGGCATCAAAGTTGAACAATTTTAATCCAAAAACCTGGTTTTCTGGCCATAACTTTTGTGTTAATTACTTTAAAATTAAAATCTCTGATCAGTTTTTTGAGACGTCAAACACGAAACCAAATATGTAGATTTCGTATATGTAAGATCTTTCACAGCAATTAAGTAACGAAATAAGTGTTTTTTTTTTAATAATGTTTAAAAAATATATAAATAAATAAGTATTCATTTCTTTCAAGATCCGGCAGATCAGAATGGAGATAAAAGATTGAAGAACCGATAGCCGTTTGTCTTATAATTATATCTGTAGTGCAAATGTAGGAGTAACAACTCAAAACTTTACTTAATTGAAGCAAACCCGGAGATATAATTGCAAAAGTAGTTTTTTCTTCTCTTTCTTCAGAGCATTGTTGTACAATCGTATCTGTCGGAAAATACGTAGGAAGTTTCAAGTACTCGTATGGGAGTTTAGCTACATTATCGATCAAATACCGCAATAAAAAAATAAAAATAAAATAAAAATCATTTATTTCGGACGACACAATCCATAAATAAAGAATGTAAAGAAAATCTCATGCGAGTGTTCGAACCGTGTAAGTGAGCCTCTAATTATTAGTCCCGAAATGCTGTTAACGGCAAACGTATATATTTGCACAGAATACGAGCGCGAGCGAAGACGCGCGCCCGCGGCCGGCGGCTACGTGCCCGCCGCCGCGCCCGCCGCGCCGGCGCCCAACAAGATCGACTACAACGCCTACAGGGAGAAGAGGGAGAGGGACGAGCGCGAGCGAGCGAGGCAGCAGCAGCAGCCGTCCGCGGCGCGCCCGCCAGGGTGAGTTGTCACGTTTGTATCGAATACGTGGCCGTCGTGCCCGACAAGATTGGCTACGATGTCTAATACACAACGCACTCGTCGACAGACCTATCTATATATAAGTAGAGGAAAGAATCGTGAACGGGTGTGTACATACATCTTAAGAAATCAGTTAGAGCGAAACAAGAAAGGAGCAGTCCTTTCTTGTTTCGCTCTTACTCATTTCGTCTCGGTCTTCTCCCCCTCGAAAGGCTCTCGACAAGTGTGTACAGCCGGCATACTGGGAGGGGGGGAAAAAGTTAAACCTGGTCATTTTGTGCCAAATCTTGGTTAGTTCTTGGTCGGTGAGTGGTTCATTAGCGTTTTATAATGTCCCGTTCTCCCCTCAGGCAACAGCAGCCGTCGGCGCGGCCCGCGGCGCCCCACCACCGGCCGCACCACCTCAAGCCGCCGCCCTGGCCGCACCACAAGCCGCCGCACAAGCCCGCCCAGCCCGCGCTGCCCGCCCAGTCCGCCGCCGCCCCCGCTCCCGCGCCCGCTCCAGCCTCCACCCCAGCCCCCACCCCCGCGCCCGCGCCCGCCGCGCCTGCGCGTACGCGCCCACCGTCCCTGTTCTCCCCGGACAACTCCACCGCGCCCGCGCAGGCCGCCCAGCGCCCCGCCGCCCGGCCGCCGCCCTCGCGCCGCCCCGAGCCGCGCCCGCCGCCCGCCGCCGCCGCGCCCGCGCCCGCTCCCGCCCACGCGCCGCCCGCCGCCCCCCCCCTCCCCGCCGCCCCGGCCTCCCCCCGGCGCGTGCTCCGCGACATGCAGCCGCCCGCCATCCTCTCCCCGTTCTCCTCGCCTCCCGCGCGCGAACAACCGCCTCGCCCGAGGCAGCGCGTGCACTCCAACTCCGAACCTGAGCTCGTCCCGGTCGTCAAGAAACTCGACGAGACTCCCGGCTATGAAAACGTCATCCGCGACTCCCAACGCGGCTCGTCCATTCGAACAAAGCCGCAGGAGCAGCGCCGGCCCGAGCCCGCCCCCGCGCGCTCGCTGAACGGCATCGAGACCGATCCTACTCTAGTATCGAATCTACTTAAAGAGAGTCTCGCGAAGCCCGCTCCTATAACGGTCGCCACTGAGCGCAAATCGCCAGTAGTCGAAGTCAAACGGGAGCCGGCAGTGGAACCGAAGCGAGAACCCGTCGAGCCGGTTGTCGAAGTCAAACGTGAGCCCGAACCGGCCCCGGTGGTGCCTCAGATCGTTCAAACCGGTCGCCGAGGACGTGCCCGACCACAAACATAAGAAAGAAAAGAAGAAGAAGGAGAAACACAAACACAAAGACCGGGACAAGTCGAAGGAGGAGAGAAAGAAACATAAAAAGGATAAGGAGCGGGAGAGAAAGGAGGGCAAGAAGGAGAGTCCGCCGCCGGCGCCGGCGGAGCCCGCGACGGACGGGGCGCTGAGAATAACTATACCTCGCGAGAAACTAGCCAGCAGCCCCGGCTTGAAGATCAAGATTCCGAAGGAGCGGCTGGCGGCGCCGCCGCCCCCGCCGCAGGCCGCGGGCCTCAAGATCAAGATCTCCAAGGAAGTGCTGGAGACGTCGCGCAAGCGCGCCGGCCCCGAGCCCGGCGCCGCGCCGCCGCACAAGCTGGCGCGCCACAACGGAGCGCCGCACCCCAAGGTAGGCTGGCCCCTCCCTCCCTCCGCCGCGCCCCGCCTGCCCTACTTCATGCTGCGCCCGCCGCCCCCGCTCTACTACAACATGCCCCTGGGCATGGGCGGCTACTACTACGGGCCGCCGCTGGGCGTGTACCCGGGGCACGCCGGGCCGCCCCCGGGACGCGCCGGGCCGCCCCCGGGGCCCCCGCAGCCGCCGCTGCCCGCGATGCCCCCGCCAGTAGTCCCGCCCCCGCCACCGGAATGATACTAATTATACTGCGCCCGCATGCTTGCCATCATTTCATTTAACAACATCGTTACATAATTCTGCTCACGGTTTTTAATCACTCAATTATTGAAACCGTATGTTATTTGTACTTCTAAACGTATTACAATGAATGTAAATAAATAGTATTGCATGACAAAATATATTGGCCGATGACATTTGCCTTATATTAAAAAAGCGTTACTACGATTAGCTGAATCGAGCTATTATATTTATCATAAGTTCATGAATGTTATTTATTTACTTTTCTCCAATACTTAAAACTAAAATTAGTGTAACAAAAGTCTCCAAGAATATTATCTAGAACAAATTACAGTTATGTCAAATAAAATTATGGCAAGTATAAGGCCCAATATACAGCATGTTTTTTTAGTACTCTACTTTCAAACTCTAAGTATGGTAGAATTTTGTACAAATTTGATATATTTATATATACCTATTTACACGTTTCTAATAAGGCTAAGTTTAACTGCCAAATTATATAATGTTACTTATTGATTAGTAGTCTTAGGTTCGTTTTATAGACGTACAGTGGAATTTGACAGATCTCTTAACGAAATACTAAACTCTATTTCAAATTAATTCTTAACACTGTTCGTTTATCGATTGTTGGATAAAAATAGAAAGGTATGCTCTGTACATTGCACAAATAACATCAAAATACTCTTAACATTTTATAATATAACTTGCTATACATTGAATGTATAATCTATAATTTTTATATCACATAATATTACTATACTATATTATAACAAAGTTGTTAAATTTTGAAGTAACTATATTTTACCAATGGATAATACATCGAAATTATCATCTTTTCTATATCCTTTCGACCAAGTGATTATGACCTATCATTGTTTCCGATAGTATATTATTTTACTTTTTAACTTTAACAATTCAAATGCATCGGGAGTAAGAAAAACTAGTGCCTACGCCAAATCTTGGGATTAGTTGCCAAGCGGACCACAGGATCCCATGAGCCGTGGCAAAATGCCGGGACAACGCGTGGAAGAAGGAGGGATATAAAAAAATCCGTATGACGTGGTCGTGATCTTATACATATATTATATACTTAATGTTTTTTTTTTTAACTAATTTTACTTTATTTGAAATTATGCCTAAAATATATTCTTGTATATTTATTCTATTCTGCTTTCTATATTGAATATATTAATGTGTATCTACGTCCATATAAATTGACGTATATTTCTCTAGAGCGTTTACATTTACAAGTATACTATATATTTATCATATTTTATATTCCATTTTTCTATTGTTACTCAATGTTTGAAGTATTCTAGGGATCTCTGTGCAATGTATATCACAGGTAGATAGGGGCTACTAAATAAGTTAGATCACAATATAATATATGTATATCTTTATTTATTATTTCTATAAAATTTATAGGATAACATCGAATTTACTAATAAAAGTTGTGGCTAAATTTAGATGATCTTAAAAACGTGACTAGTATATTGTTAAATTATAATCAGAACTATAAATGCATTTTTTGCAAAAATAAACAAATTAGAACAATATAATTAGGTATAAAAACATATTGTGAAAAAACGATTATGTCACAATAGAAGATCTCCTTTGTTGGTTATATACATCTGGCTGAAATAATAATGAAGGTATCTAAACCAGATATGGATTTTACTTTTTTATACATACAAAAAATAATATTGATATTTTCTCATAACACATAACTCGCATCCAAGTACTATAAAAAAAAAACTTAATATTTTCGGGTTGATTCATATAAAAAAGGGACTGTGGAAAAAAAATAAGACCAGTTTTGCGAAACTTTACGGGCAAATAATTGTATGCATCTTGCTTGTTCAATGTTAAATGTCTACTAAATTTTAAACCCTAGTTATGTCGAAAGTCGTTGCTTTTTTATTTAATACATCTGCAGGGTATCTGCATATTCTTATATTTAAAAGAAGTCTTGAAAATATTGGTTTTTATTATATATTAAATTTATGTCTGTTGCATGTTTATATACATGAGTGATATCGCGTACGCATAATATTTACACATTTATAATAAGTGTTATGCTATTTTAGCTTTGTACAGTTTAAAATATGATTTACCCTGCTTTTAATCTTTATAATACCTATTGTGTACAAATTTGATGTCTAATATGAACATGCTACTAAGAACAAACTTTGAAAACTAGTTAGTGAATATTTTTGAAACCAAGATATTTATGGGAATATTGGTAATTTCAGCCAGTCGCTCACTTGACCTTAGGACATTCAATGTCTATTTCTAAATAGCTTAAATAAAACTATAGCAACTGAGGCATATAATGGATAGAAGATAGAAAAAAAAATCAATATGGTAATAATTGTCAACATTCCTTAAAGTTTATATTACTTATAATGCGCGTTTAAAAACGCAAACGTTATTTATGTTCGAGGTAGTTTCTCATTCCAATTTTATGCTTTAGAGTGTAGATCATCTTATATTTATCACGAACAGATTATAATTAAATACAATATATTTAAATATAAAGTCAAAGTTAGTTTGCCTGCGTGTACTGCTCGTCGAAACCTGAACATTACCATATCAGCTTTAATTTAAAGTAAAAATCGTAGTCTATTTTATATAAAAATATAAACTATAAAATATAAGTAAAACTAATGCTTGCTCAAGAACATAAAAATGTAAAAAAACAGGGTTTAAATAAATGTTCCTTTTAATCACTGCTTTCGTGTGCTTTAAAATGTTATACAAAATGTTACTCGTGTTTGTTATACAAAATGTTATACAAAGTGTCGCGAAAAATATTCACTTGTTGAAAGAAAAAAGTAGATGTTTGATGAAAACTTTTTTAAATCTCATTTGGTTCTCACAATTATATAGACAGTTGCTACACATGCAACATGTTTTTAAAACGTGACTTTTTTAAGTTTGACTTGCACACTCATTGTTAATACTGAAAGCATTAAAGGATTTAATATTTATTTTTGTTATGTAATTTAATGTGGATTGCCGAACTAAAAATGTCAACGACAGCCAAAAACAGTCTTTTATAAACTCCAATACATTAATTTATGTAATATAAATACATTTTTGATGTTTTTTTCTAATCTCATAGCAAAAAATCGTGTAAAACGCGAAAAAAATGTGTCGGAGACTTGCTAGTTCAGCAGTTCACAATAAATTCTTTAAAATATATTCTTGACAGTTGGTGCCATTACTGTTACCATTTTATACTGTAGAAATGTTAAAAATATAGTTATTTTTTGACGATTTTTAAAAAAGTACTTAAGTTTATGTCTAGATCATTTAGAACTATTTTGTTTCCTTTTGTTAAAATAAATATATATAGATGTTTTTAGTGTGACTTGTAAATATTAGTTTTAATGTTTGATTGAGATTATCATTACGAATTTCATTTAGTTTATTTAATAATTTCATTAGTATTACTTAGTTATTATTTGTATTTAGTTACTTTATGTAGTTGTTTTATTGAAATTAGATTTTTGTTAAAAAGTTTTATTAAAACTTGTAATTTTGATATCCTATCTTTTGAATTATATCTCCATCCATACAAATCCAAGCGTCACAAGTTGTGTGTAATGTACACAATCTTACTAATATATTACAATACATTGTATAATTTACAATGCCGAATAAATGTATCTAAATTTATAAAAAAAAATGTCAATATTAATTTTGGTTTGAGTAAATATTGAACAGCAACATAAAATTCTTGATATCAATTTTTAAAAGTCGTTAATAAAATTATGTTTAACTATGTAGAGTTCTATAATTTTTTTGCTTAGGAGCGAAAAAAATGATAATGCGTTAAGCGAATGTTCTTATTATATATATATTATGTAGTTTTATTTAAGTACACTGTTTATGCATGATGTGTTGCTAACATATTCACTGTTGTATAAATTAAGGCACTGTGTTTATTCATCGTTTTATCACTATTCGGCGGTTATTTTACCGGCGACGAAATCGAAATTGCTCAAGAATTTAATTTTTGATCATTATTTATGGAGCTCAGACTATCTTGTGATAAAATCGTCGCCGGTGAAATAAATGCCATTGGCTGTTATATTTAAGTTTCTTTTCCTGTCTTGTTTTACGTTGGCTTGTAATGTAAAATATTATAAGCCAACAAGATATTATATTGTATTAAATGTAACAGCTAAAAAGCTTGTGCGGCCTGTGTATATCGTACCTTGCGGGGCTGAACCGTTGCAAATTTTCAAATTAACGTTCCATTTTTAAATTACATTTAAAAATTAACGTTCGATTTATAAATTTGTAAAAGTAGCTACACATAATCGCTGGGTCTTCCGCTTAAGAACCCTGGTGGCGGGTGGGATTTGCACTTTGGTTACACGTATGTAGTCCAAATTGTAAATATGTACAAACTGGCGGTGGGATTGCGTTGGACTCGGAATTACCAACACGGCGTATAATGAAATTAATGAAATGCTTGCAAGAATCTTTTAGAACCACTTGGCAGGGTAAATTATACTAATGTTTGCCCCCTTCTAATGATTCGTCTCTTCCTTATTTTAAGGTAACCGTGGTCACTCAGAAGCCCTTGAAGGGCTAATTAATCCGTGAGTTTACCTGACCTAAAATCGGGTATTTAAATAGTTTACTTATTTTCTTTTATTGGACCGTAATGTTCTGACTTTATTTAAAGTTGGCATGGCATTGGAGTGAAATTGCATTACAAAAAATAGCACTTGATTTGAAACTTCTGGCGTTTCCTATATGAATAAAAATCTTTCATTGCTAAAATTATTTACTTTTTTTCCGCAAAGTTATACGCTCTTTTTCAACGTATCATTAAATGCCACAAAACAGTTAAAATTTCTATTTAAGGATTGGCTATAAAAGATTCTTGCATGCCAAAAAAGTTATAGACATAAAGTATAATTGGTTTTAGTACGAAATATGACGTTTTAAACAATGCATTTCTAGAGACCAAGACAAAATTTATTATGGCCACTACGCCAATAGATCTTTTTAAACTTACAGCTGATTGAGTCTCTAAAAGAACTTTAAAATGTTCAACTGGCAAAATAATTAAAGTGTTGATAGACAAAACTGAAGGCAGATGGCACTCTCAATCTACATTCATATAACATTTGAGAGCAGTTTATACGAAATAAATTGTTAGTAAATCAATAATTCATTCGGATCGCTATTATAAATTCTAACAAATAGAACCCGTATAACTCTGCACAGCCGTTGCTTTGACAGTGTAATGGGCCACTATAGACTTCATAGAATTTATGACGTTCATGATGGCCTTCCGCGCTTTGTTAATATAAAATCTTAGTCTGATTACCATGTAAAATTCCATCGAACAGTACAAGTACTTGAATATCTCTTAAAATGTTACCTGGGACGCTTTAATATTTTTGCCCCCCCCCCGCCGACCCCGCCCCGCCAGCAGCCCCGGAACGACGACACACGGCGCTCACCGCACGCTCGTTTTCAGGTGGAGTCGCTGGGCAACGGGCACAAGTGATGGCTGCAGCGTGTGTCGACGTTTCGACCTCTTACGGACCTCACTAGCGTATAATAGTAGCGGCCCCGCCGCCATATTGGTTTTCACAATCTGTCGAGCGTCAGCGCGAAAACATAACCTCAAAAACGCAGACGCTCCGCGGGTACCCAAAGGTTTGAGCCTTGTAGGTTCAATAACCTATAAGTTAAGCTCAGTTACGTCTGCTTCTGTGCTTATTGGGTGGCCAGCGTTAACATTGGGATCTACTTTGGGACACTAACATTTAATCATAAAGCTTTTTTTTTATACTAGGTGATTAAATTAATAAGTAAATCCAATTTCGTGCTAACGTTTGGCGATATTAAAAACAAATCTTTTATATATAACCAAATAAATATTACCTATGCATTAAAAAGTGCAAGCAATCTATTTATATCTAGTAATTACACATTGTACTTATGTGAAAGATATTTGTTCATTTTTAAGAGTGCAATACGCAGGCGTGACTTGATGCTTCACTATTTTGAATTTGAAAGACGGTTTTGGCTCGATTTGTGCGCGGGTTTGATTTTAGAACGCAAAGTATTGGAAGGCAGTTGGCTAATCGCGACCGCCCTCGATCGCTATTGGTCGAAATTACGCGCCGTGATTGGTTCTTGCAACTAGACGGTTTTAACGGTTATTGTAAAGGTCTTTGTAACATACCTACTTATGGCGTGACTTCATTTTCAACGCTATTTATAAAATCAAATGTGTTGTTAAGGACTCCCGTCCAGTGTATGTTCTGAAACGTCTTTTTGTATTTGGCATAAAAAATGGATACGCGCCTAGCTTAAGGACCAGGTTATAAGACACTAATTCTAGATATATTTTAGCACTACTTTGTAGTTTGAATAAAGAATCACAGCCGTTATGCCTTTTTAATAGGTTAAGTCGTTTGACACGAAAGAATAATATTTAAATACCGAAGGTTGTTATTTGACATTAGTAGAAATCATGAAGAAAACTGGCAATACTCATATTATTTAAAATTTTGCTATAATAAATTACATGTATTTCTAAATGTTTTGAAGTATTTATGTACATCTACATTTTGAGTACACACACATAATTAAGAAATAAATTAAAATAAGTGTTGCACCTAAACCTCACTGTTACTCCATTAAACAGTTCAAATAGTTCAATTTCCATTGCCTTACTGATTAAAACAGTGTATATTAGATTTAAAGAATAACAATAAAAAATATGCTGCTTTCTACATGTAAATACATTTATAAATATAACATAAAAATGTTAAATGTATTAGAAAAAAGGCTTGATTTGGATGATTGTTTTCATTTAGACTAGAAAATTTTATGTGATCCTTTAGTTTGAAATGTTTTCTTTTAAACTTGTTAAATGATGAACAGAAGATATGCTGGCTAGCTGGCCAATGGTAGCCGTTTAAAATAATACAAACGTATTTGTACTGATTCCCACATTAAAAAAAAAATAAACAATTATGAGTGCAAGAGGCATGAAAGTGACAAGATATTTTTAAGCAATATTAGGCATTCATCTTTAAAAAAAACTATCGCACTTATTGGGGTCATTGCTGTATATCTGTGTTAATGTAGTGCAAATGGGCATTTTATAGATAGTTGGCGATGCCTGTAATAAGATTTGAGAGAGGTTGCAAAGTTATATACAGTGGAATGACTTGTTAATTAGTATACACAAACACTAGAAGCAATACTTTTGCTCTGCTTAGGATAAGGTCAGATTTTAGAATAGCGATAATTTTGTACACTTTTTGAGCCAAAATCGTCTAGAGAAAAGGTTGATTTCAGAGTATTTTAATCGGGCGTTTATATTATATCATATGAAACTCGGCAAATGGGATGTCATTTAGATTTTACGGTTAAAATGTTCTTTAATTAACACCGTAGCGTTGCAAATTTGTCTGAGCTATATATGCACATGATCCTATAATTACTATCAAATAAATGCTAAAACCGTTTAAAAATAAACATAAGATCCATTATTCAATGTTTACTTTAGATAACTCAGATAACTTTGTCTCGTTTCAACGTCTGTCATCAGCCATATTGTTTTCACCGTGAGATACACATATTGCGATATTACCTAGCTATCACTGCTTTGTATGCTATAGAAAATGTATACAATTCTAATTATATGTTGTGACTCGGTCTATCGTATGGTTGGATGCTGGACTACTTAAATACGGCTTATATTGCCGTCCTCTACCCTAAGGTATACGGGTGCTTAAAAGTTAAAATGTATGTCAGTGAATATATATAGTCACAAAAAACGTTATGTAAGAAGATTAAGCAAATGTTTAATTTTTTTTCGTGTGGCAACACCGCTGGCATATGTTTTTTCACACTGGCCGAATACGAATCGTGAGATAGCAAGAAAAAAAAAAACAAATAAAAATAAAACTCATAGAAATTTTTGTATCTGGCGATTTGTTCGCGGCCTACAGACTGTTTTGTAAATAGATAAGCATTATTATTATTTAAATTTAATTAGAAATATCGCGTCTTGATTATTAATTCAGGGCGATATTGTTAGATTAATGTTATTGAAAACTTGGAATCTGTAGTTAACGGCATATGGGTTGTCGCGGTGTACAGTCATTTTTTTTAAAGTCCATTTTAGTACTTAGTTAGTTTTGAGTGGCGAAATCGTGAGGTGTGAGGTAGCTAGTGTGTATGTCACATTAATTTCAAAACGGAGCACTATTAATATTATGTACCTACCCCTGTTTAAGGGGCCCGCTGATTACCAGTTCGCCGGACGATATCGGCCTGTCAGTTATTCGCGATTATCAGCTTTTGCGAATAACTGACAGGCCGATATCGTCCGGCGAACTGGTAATCACCCCTTTAGTAGTTGTAGTTTTGAAGCAATGAGTAAAGGATTATTTATAACAATAATTTTTGGGCGCCAAATGTTATGAATGGCGAAGGGTTTTCACAGTTTTCTATGCCTCATCTCTGTCGCTCGATGTTTTGGCATCGCATTCCTATTTCAATAAATTCCAAATATGATCGAATTTTTCAATTATAAAGATGACTTTAGAAACAAAGACAGCTGAACGAGGGTTCGGCGTGTTAGGGTCCGCAACGAGCAAGGAGTTGCAGGCGTACATAGGCTACAGTGACTATCTGCCTGATGGCGGTCCGTATGATTGTTTGCCACCGACGTGGTATTAAAAAAAAACTTGTGATACCTATTAATAAGCATCATACTACCTGGTTAAATTTCTTTTTAAATTCCGTTGTTTTGCTAAACATGTATGGCAATAAAAAAAAAACTCATCTCACAATTCATTCTGGGTGTTTGCTACATCATGCATCAGGAATTAGATATTTCGAAAAAATTTACATTTCTGGAATCTGTTGAAACTGGAATGTGCTGCTCCCAGACATTTTCGGTCTGTAGTCGTTATGTCTAGTGTAAGTAGTTGTTTAATAAACCTGAATTAATAGTCTAGATGCATTCTTAAGTGAGTTTTTTGTCTAAGGGGCCAGACCAGATATATATAGTATTTTCACTCTGCCTGGCCCACATACGAAATTTTAATGTATTTTTTCTACGACTTGTAAGTGGTTGCTTTAAAAAAAATAGTAAGACTCCATTGTCTAGAATTTTTTAATTATAATTTGACGACTAAGTTAGTTAGGTGTAAATATGTTCGAGAGAAATCGTAATTAATAAAAGAAATGACGTAGTGAGTGATTGATGAACAAAGTTTAATTGATTTGATATAAAAAGTATAAATGCAGAAAAGTGGAAATATATTCAGCTTCTGTCGGTTGTTGTGAGGGTCGTGTTTTTCAAACTAAACAATTGTTATTTTTGTTAACCCTTTGACCCCCAAAGACGTCAAACAACGCGCGTGGCTTCAGCCCAATATCAACCTTCGTCCATTCTGATAAGGTTCACTATGGCGCACCGCGCACGATAGGGGTGGAGTTCAAAGGGTTATAGACGTGGATAATCCTTTACCGTCCTATTTTCACGGAGACGCACAAACGCGTTATGCTATTTCAGTCAGTCTCAGTACAAAACATACTGAGGTTGACTGAAGCAGCATGACAAATACGAACGTGTCCGAGAAAGTACGATAGCGAAGGATTGTTCACTACATCTGTAAGTTGCCTTACCACCGTTTTTAGCTCCAGAGAGTGAGTTAAATTATAGAAGAAATCTTGCCATCTAAGTGTCTGTTTCACTAGATGGCGTCTCGGTAGGCGTTCCATTGACATATATCTAAGGACGGGCATTACAGGCACTAAGATTGGTGCTAGTTCAGTGGTGTCACTCATGAATTCGAGCCAATCGTGCAGTCTAACGCAACTATCGCGTTGCGGCGTTGTGATTGGCTCGAGTTCGTGCGCGTGACACCGCTGTACTGGCCCCATTCTTATTATTGCCCGTAAGGCCCGACCCGTAGATATGACAATGCGGCGTTCCCGTATATATCGTAGAGCCTTATTGTATACGTTTTAGTGTTGGTGTAGATACTTCTGCTACGGATGATTTTCCTTGTTACTGTTGTCCCTGAATGTTTTGAAAACGCGACCATTAAGTTTCAGTTTATAGTTCAATTACATTTTCCTTACTGAATAAACTTTTATATGCTATATAACTAATATAGTCGAGAAGCTTCGTGGGACAGCGCTCGGAAGTGGTATTCCAAAAAAGTTCAATTCTTTAAGAAACTGGAATAGACATTATTTTTGTCTAATTTAGTATCTTTAAAGGAAATAAACTTTTTTGGAGAACAATCCTCAATGATGTAATTAAAGATTTTTGTTCACTTGAACCTTGATTAAAAGGTTAAAACATACATTTTGTGGTTTTATTTCCTAGTTTATTAATAAGTGTTAATATCCAGTGATTCGTTCTCAGATTTTAAAATTGACATAAACACCATCACATTCACCGATGATATGATACTAAAAGAACTACGGAATGTCAATATTAACAAGGGAGCTGGCCCCGATGGGATTCACCCGGTGTTGATTTCGCGATGTGCCGACGAGCTACTAAAACCCATATCCAGTATATTTAACCTATCTATTAGGACGGGTGTCTTCCCTAGTGATTGGAAAAAGGCTCTAATCACACCTATACCTAAGAATGCTCAAAAAGAGTTAATAACCCAATACAGACCAATTTCCAAATTATGTACTCTAGGCAAAATACTTGAAAAAATGGTTACTCACCAACTATCTTACGTCGTGCGTCATCACGTAACTGAAAATCAGCATGGCTTCATAAAATCCCGCAGTGTAGAAACAAATTTACTAACTTTTACTGATCATTTACTTCAAGTTATGGATGTTAATGGCCAAGTTGATGTCGTTTATACCGATTTTTCTAAGGCTTTCGACAAAATCAACCATGATCTCTTGCTCACGAAGCTTTATAGACTCGGTGTGCATGGTAGTTTATTAAGGTGGATTGAATCATACATTCGAAATCGAAGCCAAGCCGTATGCATGAAAGGTTATTGCTCAAATTACCTTAAAATCCCATCTGGCGTCCCCCAAGGATCCCATCTCGGGCCTGTACTATTTTCTCTTTATATAAATGACATAGGAGACATTATTAAGTATAGTCAACATCTATTGTACGCAGATGATACTAAATTATACAGAACTATTAAATGTATTGATGATTGCCACAAATTACAATCTGACCTAGAGGCATTATCGTTGTACTGTTCCACAAATCAATTGTTTCTGAATGCAGATAAGTGTAATGTGATAACATATTCTAGAAAAATGTCTCCTATTCAACACAACTACAGGCTTTGTGGTAATCTCCTTAACCGTGTTAACCAAATCCGCGACTTAGGTATTATTCTCGATGACAGATTAACTTTTATATCACATATTGATAGCATAATAAAACGAGCATTTAGGAGTCTAGGATTTATAAATAGAATTACAAAACCATTCAATAAAATTATCACCCTTAAAATCCTTTATTTTGCTTTCGTTAGATCTATTCTAGACTTCGGTTGTGTAATCTGGAGTCCGTATTATAAACACCATATCGATCGTATCGAAAAAGTGCAAAGAAAATTTATTAAAATACTAAATTATCGACACAATCGTCCTAACGACCATTATGTCCATTCTTTAACATATTACAAACTCACAAGTCTTGCAAACCGCCGTAAGCTGTTCGATATATCCTTCCTTTATAAAATTATCAATAACGAAGTTGATTGCCCATTATTACTCTCAAAATTAAACTTCATCACTAAAGCCAGACTTCCCGCTCGCCCCAACCGTAACCTTCATATGTTCGTACCACCCATCCGTCGAAAGAACTACACTAGAAACAGTTTTATTCCCCGTACTATGTATCTTTACAACAGAGAATTCAACGAAATAGACCTTTTTAATACCACTCTTACAGGATTGAAAAAAAAAATTATTAATAAATTCACAAGTCACGAATGATAAAATAATAATGTATAATGTACCGCCCAACTAGCAAAAATATGTCATATAAATGTTGTACAAACGTTTTTCATAAAACTTGATGGTATGCAATTTAAGGCATACAAACGTTTAAATGACGCGATTTTGGCGCAGTTTTTATGGCTAAATAGTCGTTGAGTGGTCACTCAATCGTCATAAGCAAGTACATTTAGTCCTACAGCTGTCATAAAAAATAAATTAAACGACTTTTTAGTCGGAAAAGTATCGTAAGTTCTCGATTTGTAAATGCAATTGCTTGTAGAGTGATCATAATGCAGACGTTTCTACGACTAATGAGTCGGTGAAATGCAATAGCGAAGCAGTTTCAATCATAATATAATTACCTGTTCGTGTGTACTGTGCATGGATGATTGCCGGTCAAACAAGTCGTGAAAAATATTATACTTTTTACCATTTTAAGTACTTAAGTATAACCGACTCGACATCTATTACTGCAACTAAAATGGGTAATGGGTAAATCAGATACGCATGCGAACATAATATTTTCGACGAATTTACTAGGTTTTCTAAGAAAATTTTAATGCCCCCTTTAAATATTGTTTATTTATTATATTTAATTAAATAAATTAATTTAATTTTTATCTATGAGTAGTTATATGACTCATTTATAATTAAAAGCACTAGCTTACGACTTAAAACTCTTAAGCCAACACGATACGACCGCCATCACCCTAATTCAGGGTTCCCTGGTGAACTTGGTGAACCTAATAGGTGAAACAAACAGTTTTGAAGTTAAGTCTGTGCTAGTAAGTAAAGAAGCACAACTCTGACGAACTTTGCATCTATAAGTACCGCTCCTTTTGAACTGCTTCCACTTTTTCCAATCTAATTTTAACATTTTGTGTATCAACACTGTATTAAGAACTGAAAATTTATGAAACAAATAAGCCGTAATCCCTATCTTTTAGCTATAAGACGGTCGTGTTTATGACTGTTGTATGGCACTTTAGCAATTTAACAGCTGTAAAAAGCTGATGTTATGATTAGTTGTACAGTAATCACTCATAAAGCTTTTCTATGACCAAAGTGCTGTAAGATGTCATATTGAGGTTGTAAAACCGGGAAAAGGTCTTGGTTAAAACTTTTGTACGACAGTGATTAAATTGCTTTATTACTATGTTATACAAACGTCTGTACAACTGCGATTTAAGAACAATTTGCATTTAAACTAAATTGCGGTATAAATGACATTTATACAACATCACGTTTTAAAACTTGCTTATTTACGACGCACCTACGATGAATTAGTCGTAAAAGGTTCAGATGTTATTACCAATTTGCTAGTTGGGCGATAACACGCTTAGATATTAAGTAGGTAGTAAACAATTACGAGGGTGAACGTCCTAGTGCTTGGCATGTCACTGTCACTTATACTGTTAATGAATTATGTTTAATGGTGCCATTTACTGGGACAGTGGTCAGCGCTTGAACGTTTCCCTTCTTTCAATTTCATCTTCTTCTCATAGTTAAGTTAGTTCAGGTCCATTGCAACAAAATTAATAACTATAATCTATAACGTTTTCGGCACTGTATTGTCAATATTATATGTAATATAAGACAAATGTAACTCTTCTGTAATGACTGTTTGTGCCAAAATAAAGAGAAAAAAAAAAAAAAAAAAAAAAAAATAAGGTAAAGTACCCAATGAATGGCATTGAAAAATACGTAAATGGCTAGTTGGCTACTGTAAAAAGGCCCAAAAAGGAAAGCACATTTGAAGTCTTGTTGACTATAACAATGTGATCTGCGCATTATAGTGGATGTAGAAATAGAACATATTTTTGAACGAGAACTAGAGGCACCGAATAAGTAAATAGTACTACCGTACTTACAAAACCGAAGTTTGACAGCGATTAGCCGGGTCCACACAGAGCGAGCATACGCGCGAGGCAACTTCCTCACGCACAATACGGCAAGTGTAGACGTGCCTCGGTCGAAGAAACTTCCCTCGCGCGTATGCTCGCCCTGTGTGGACCCGGCTAATCAGGTACGATACGAATCCCTTAGTTGGTCAGAGTATAGTACAGTCAGCATCAATAGTAGCGGATGAAACAACGCGCCAAAAGTATCTGATATTCCAAATATGGATAAATCTCTAAAATTTACGTTCAAAAGTATATCTTTTAGTCTTAATTGTTCTAGATTTAGAACCATTACTTTTTGTTAAGCTGTTACAGAATGGTAGATACTTTTGAAGCGTTGTTTGATCCGCTACTTTTGATGTTGACTGTACTCTCCCTTTCGGCTATTTAAGGTTGATAAAATTCAAGTAATCTTATCTGTGGTCGTACACGCAAAGGGACGTCAAGTTGTGCCAACCCTAATAATTGCTCGGAGTAATGCTGAGCCGAACGGAGCCGAGAGTGCTCGAAAGAAACAGTTTCGCCCCCCTGCTAGGGGTTATCTCTATTTGAAAAAGTATTAGGTGATGAGTTGATGACATCACTTTTGGTGCCTTGTCTTGATGGTAGCAAATGCCAAAATGCATTGAAGAGGTTGTGAGTAGTCATTAAGGAGTTTATGCACTTTTTCGGCAGCACCAACTGTAAATCCCAGGGACCTAAACATTTTCATAAATATCGGCTTATTACAGAGCCACCTACCGAGTTGAAACTTAAAAAGTTGGTAACGTCCAACTCTAAGTATAGGGAGCGTGCATGAACTGTAGGAGGCAGCACAGGAGCCGTCAGACTTTTGGCGCGAGGCGTAAATGTGATGTTTATTGTTCCGATGTAGCCCACAAGATGGCAGAACCTACTATGCACAAGAAAACACGTGACGTGTAAATGTACATGTTTATGGTTCCGATTCAGGCCACAAGATGGCAGACCCTCCAACGCGCACGGTCCCTATAGATAAAATATGAAATCTATGGATATTATATTGACGTTGCCAGATTTCAAGAATGACATTTCGATCTACAATGTTTAGTAGTTTTAGCGGTTTTTGATATATTTTACAAACAAATCAACATGTGCGAGTTGTATCCAGGCTTCAGGTCGTGCTGCGGGATACCACTGCGAGTCGGATTAGTTTTCATTGCCATATTATCCATCGTAAGTACATTATAATTAAAAATGGGTTTTAAGTAAATGTGGGGAGCGGAAGACCGTCGTAGAGGGCAAGAACTCGTACCAGGGATCGGAACCGGTTTTTTGCAAAAACATTGAAATGACCATATATTTCGGTTTATTTTATACTCTAAATGTAGGACTCAGTTGTGTTTTCAGATAACGACTTCGTATTATTAGATTGCCTAATTAGAAATGAAGTAATTAACAAAGAACGAAAAAATACCGTTTTCGTTCCCATACAAAAAAAACCGGTTTCCGATCCCTGACTCGTACATATAAATAAATCAATATTTGAGGACTAAGCAAAGCGTGCTAAATATAGGATAAATACATAGGTACTTATATACTTAGACAACATTCATGACTCGGGAACAAATACCGGTGCTCTTCACACAAATACATGCCCTTACCGGGATTCGAACCCAGGACCATGGGCTTCATAGGCAGGGTCACTACCCACTTAGGCCAGACCGGGCGTCAAAACCACCATATGTTATTATATTTAATTTATTACCACTCGTTGCGAATTTCCTATTTTCTGCACTTGAATCGTAATCTATTGCTGTTCTCCGTGCGGAAAACGACAACTTGCGGCACGCTGCGATAAACGAAGTTGCCGCTTTCCGGCTCCGTCGAACAGAAAAATAGTATCTATACACTTCCTCGGCCGGTAAATAAGAAAGCCAGGGGGCCTTCCGGGAAAACCGAAATTCGCAAATTACGGGTATTTTTGTCTTTTACTCTCACTAAGACGTAATTAGAGTGACAGAGAAAAATGCGGACAATTGACGAAGTTCGATTTTCCCCGTTATAGCCCTGAGATCATATGTAATATACAGTACCGGCCACTAATATATTATTTTCTTCATTTTATACATACCTATATATGTTGGATACTGTAATAAAATACTGTGAATTACAATAGGAGACTAAACATATTACTAAAAAAGCTTTTTATAAAAAAATTAAGTTGACTATTAGGTATGTATTTGAAAAAAACCTCTGTGAAATAACTCGCACAAAGAACTACTACTAGACTACCTATTATAATATATATAAAGTTCTACCGTAAAAACATAGAGATGAATTAAAGGCCGGTACTGTACTTACTATTTTGGAACGTTGGTTTGTTTGTAAACTCGACGTGTACTTATCCGCGTGCGCCGTAGGTGACCGGGGCCATGATCAACGCCGCCATCAAGAAAGCCGGCGTGAACGTGAGCTCCATCAAGGATGTTCTGGACCTGAACATCATGTCCACCCCCACCACCACCACCGAAAATACTGACTATTGGCGAAGGTCAGCGTTCAACGTCGACGATGTCAAACACGTGGAAACCACGAAGAAGCGGATGATAAGAACTATGAAGAAACCAAGGTGGTCAACGGTTGAAATTATTGGTGAAGATGGACATACTGAGGTAAGACTTTAACGTGGATAGCGTCGGAACAAGCTAAATTTGTACTCTGTAATGACAAAATGTAATAGTGTCGCTAGCATCCAATTTCTAATTCTATGAATATATGACGTTGATTGTGCCACTGCCATACTAAAACACGTCAAAGACGATGCAATGTTAACTTAGACGCAGGCCTAGCTGACGTAGCCTTAATAGGGGAGGAATTAAAACTGGACTCCAGTTGAGCTAACGTAAACCCAAAAAGCGACTAAGTTAAAATGTCACTGGGTTGGACACGTCTGACACATGTCGGCAAGCAACAATTGACTAAAGGATCAACGTCGCCCTCAAAAAGTCAACGTGAGGTCCATCAAAGTGATGGACCTGACCAAAGCCCACATCACTACAGACCACTAATGGCTCGTGTCGGCGTTCATCGATAGTATCGAGACCCGCAAAGACGATGTCCAAGACGTGGAGACCGAGAAGACCATATTGAAGACCACAACGACACCGTAGTGGCCGACGGTTGTATTTATTGGTGAAGATACCAATAATTACAACCGTGGACGTACTGAGGTAAGACTTTTTGGAACCGTCCGATCCAAAACAAAGTTAAGCGAAGTCCGCGTAGGGCCGAAGGCCCGAAGCGTCCGGGAGGTTAGTGGTCCAGCTCAGAACAATAGTAAAAGTGCCTAAATGCGAAGGCCAGTGTCCAGGCGTACTATAATTATCGTACATGTACCATAATTTGGGTTCCGGTACGATGTACGTTCCAAAGAGCATTATCGTACCCAAAAGTACGATAATTTCAGCCCTTGGACGATGTCATCCAAAAAGTCTAGTATTTAAAGCAAAATATGACACTTTCCCCCAGAAATAGGCTAAAATTAGCAAATTTCCTGTAAACCCTTTGGCGCTGTAACAAAAATGCACAAATATAGAACTGATTTTTGCGCAATTTAGACGAACATTATGTTTTCTTTGATTATATATTGTTTTATCACGTTCACCCGGCTCGAGGCCATGACATTTTTCATTGCTTTGAATATTTTCACATAATTTAATAATTATTTTATATCTATTTTCATAACAGATAATTCGTTTTGAAGATGACTATGATCCGGAAGATACTGACACTGATACGGGCTCGGGCGGGGACGATGGCTCGTGGAGCACTACTACATCGTCCACTAGCCCCACACCCTCTAATATCAGTACTCCCAGTACTCCCAGTACTCCCTCTACTCCCACGACTACTCCAACAACTACAACAACAGGTACATGTCGGCGGCCGATCGTAAAATCAGGCTGATCGTAAAGTTCGTGTGCAATGTTTGACGGTAGTCACATTTAGAGATGGGTAGGGGTGAATATTTACTCGGTATTTACTCGTGTATAGTTCGTTTAGCATTAGGAAAATATATATATATTATATTTGTAAGTGAAGGGAATTTAAGTTTAAATGTGAAGTGAGTGTTATTTGAAGTTTGAAACTTAAATTTTAATGTTGACATGTCTTTTTATTGAAAAACGCTTTCACTTTGACGACCGGTTTGGCCTAGTGGGTAGTGACCCTGCCTACGAAGCTGATGGTCCCGGGTTCAAATCCTGGTAAGGGCATTTATTCGTGTGATGAGCATGGATACTTGTTCCTGAGTCATGGGTGTTTTCTTTGTATTTAAGTATTTATAAATATTTATATATTATATATATCGTTGTCTAAGTACCCTCAACACAAGCCTTTGAGCTTACTGTGGGACTTAGTCAATTTTTGTAATAATGTCCTATAATATTTATTTATTTATTTAAAATCAGGAACTATGAAAGCAAAAGAATGTAAATGATCGTATATGATTTATAATTGTTAATAGATATTTGCTGTGACTTATTATTCAAAAGTGTTTTTCAGTAAAAATACACGTCTAAATCGCTTAGCTTCTTTCTAATGGGTAATAACGATTGCTAATAAAATATTGTAATAAAGTGAGATGTAAGAAATACATTGTTTTTTTATTGAAGAGTGTTAACGTGTACTAACAATATTTACATACTTAATAAAAAGCATAGGTACCTATATAGGTTTCCTAGTGTAAGTGATACTAACAAGATATGGATTTTTTAAAGTCTGAATTAAATTAAATTATTATATATTTATTAATTATTATAGGACGCTTAATTTTGATAGGAGGTAATTTGTGAAAATGCGTAGTTAACAATTTTGGTTTTAAATTAAGAAGGTTACTTTAAAAATAAGGGAATTAAGTTCTATCGATGTTCTGGATCACTTACTAAAGCACTTATACGACCTTTGATTAACGGTTTTTTTAAAGTAAACTCAAAAATGGCTCAACCGAACATGTTCAAAGTATTTTTATTGTACTTTACTCTATTCTACGGCTATCTCCCGATATTTATATTAAATAGGATAGGTCCGGTAGATTGCTTCAGATGCCCGAAGGGCAAACTTCAGAAATAGCGGGGCTCCGTCGAATCAGGGAACGAGATAATAATTTTCATGCTTCACGAGATGCCTAGGAATTTCATGATCTGCCTGATTTTACGATCAGCCGCCGACATACATAAATGTCTGTCGTTTAAGTCAGGTGCGTGGTAAGAAGTAATTAAGATCAGCTACTACTGGTGGAAGGTCAGATATATTATATTAATTATTAGTATAGTATTATTTTAGTGTACCTAAGTGTGGGAGTCTGGCTGGCCTTAGCAAGTATTAGGGCCTGTTTACACATTGATTAGTAGGTATAGTCAAAGATAATTTGAAATAGAGGTGGATTGTCAAAGAAAACTTTATAGCAACGTAAATTTACTGCCATCTTTCGACACATAATTAAAACTTTGAGAACGCCATTTGACTTTGATCTTTATTCTATTCTATCACTGATATGTGTTCAATTTGTTAAATATCAAAAAGTGGCGCCATCTTACCGGGTTATGGCGCCTATTTTAGTTTATAATTTATATACATATAAGTAGTACTTTAAAAACACAAATCAAAATATTTGATAGTTCCCAAAGTTGTTTGGAATGTAGGAACAAATTCCAAACAACTTTGGGAATTCTTTTTAAAATGATATTCCATTCGGCCTAAGTAACTGTAGTTAACATAGAAATTTTACTATATTGTGTGTGAGTGAATCTGCGATTAAAGATAGGCGGGCGGACGGAGCCGCACCACAAGGGTTCCTTATTCCTTTTGGTACAAAACCCTTAAAATAAACTTATTTGATTAGTGTTATACACTATTGCAGACGTGTACACGCGCATGATGGGCAAAGTGAATCGCAACGGGCTGAACCTCCTCGCGATTGCGTTTATTGCGCTCGGGATCATACTGCTGGCGGCGAACTTCATGGTGAGTCCAATAGAGTAGAACGGCATATGTCACACACACACACACATCATCACACATCGTCATGTCTATCACACATGTGCACACAGTGAACCGCAACAGGCTGAACCTCCTCGCCATCATACTGCTTGCAGCGAACTTCATCGTGAGTCCAGTAGAGTAGAACGACATATGTACGTCTCTATCTCACATGTGTACGCAGTGAACCGCAACAGGCTGAACCTCCTCGCCATCATACTGCTTGCAGCGAACTTCATCGTGAGTCCAATAGAATAGAACGGCATATGTTCGTCTCTAACTCACATGTGTACACAGTGAACCGCAAAAGGCTGAACCTTCTCGTCATCATACTGCTGGCAGCGAACTTCATGGTCAGTCCAGTAGAGTAGAACGGCATATGTACGTCTCTAGCGCACATGTGTACACAGTGAACGTATCTCTATTGCTGTCTCGCTCGCACATTGACCGCCGGCGTCGTGGGACGGTAATACAGACAGGAACAGGTGGGTAAATGTACGTCTCGTGCTAAGCGTCCTTTCTTTACCTATAATCGGAGCAAACATATATGAATGACGCTTACGCCAAGACACTTGAAGTGGCTCCAGTGGCTAAAGGGAAGCCATCACACGAATGAATTTTTGAATTTAATATAATTTGATTGATTATCATTATTATTTATTTACTTTATTGACATAATATGATATAATTGAATTTATTTCTGTTTTTGTAACGTTGACATGTAAATCTAATAGTTAAATAGGTATATAACATAACTTATATGTATGCGCCTTATATGTACAAAAAAATGTTTGGAAAAGCGAAACCTATAAAGGCTATACACCTAAAATATATTACGCTGAACCGATGGATATCAAAATCAAAGTGATTTGTCAAGATTTAGTAAGTGGAAAACGTTTTCTCCCGAAATGGAATTTCATAGAAAAAGTACCGTTATTTCGTTAGATTCAAAAAGCTATTTATCCATTAATTACATCACACGAATTTTTGACCACTCCCCTCGCCCTGTCACACCTGGTCACATTTAGCAACCCGGAGGGGGTTGACGTCACATACCTATCTGCCAATCTTGTTATTAACTTAATAAGCGATTCAAATGCAGTATTATTATTCTAATAAAAACAATTTATAATCATAGCAGTTTGGACGGTTTTATGACACAGAACCGATTAGGAATACAATTTTCACGTATAAAAGCTATATATATCGTTGCAAAAACTAGTTATTTAGCTGTACTGCTAATACAAAAAATCAAAACAATTTTTGTCTACTAGTGAAGTTAAGTGACGTCACAAAACTGCTCACTCCCCCCCTCCCCCATGTCACAACATGTCACATTTTGTGTACCCCCTCCCATCCCCCTAAACGTGCGATGTAATGTAATTAATGGATGGCCCCTAAAGCATAAAGCAATCACGTATCTGCCCGCGTAGCCAACATGCCAATCGTTCACACTCCGTAGCGAACGAAACGCAACTGTTACTATCGCACTAATAATGGAAGAGTGATAAAGAAAGATGACTACGCTACGCTATGGAATTGGATTGGCATGTTGGCTACGCGGGCTGGCTAGACACGGCAGTGCCAAACTACCTCGACTGAAATGAGCGCCATTCATCCTAAGGGATAAACCAACATGTAACCAAAGTTAACAATCTACAATTCCTCAGAACTCTCCCGAGATGGCGCTGCTGTACGTGACGCTGCTTCTGGCGACGTGCATGGCGTCGCTCGTGCTGCTCTTGTCCGTGGTGGGCGAGTGTGCGCGCACGCTCGACGCCTGCCTACTGAGCAAGCTGGACTGGTTCTCGGGGTTCATTCTCATGATGTTCTGGTTCGTGTATGTATTCGGTGAGTTTCCCGCGTGACGCTCTAATGGCTGCTAGCTCAACCTTTTTTTATAACACAAAGACGGTTTTGCGTTGTAGCCCCGGGCCGCAAGATGAATTTGCTTAACCCTATGAACGCTGTATGTCATAAACACAAACATCAGTCAAACGCCAAGCTCCCGGGCGCAGCGCAGGGGAGCTAATGTAAACCTTACTCGAAAGTGTAAATGTTGCTTTGACAGCGTCCGCCATAACCTATAGTTGTCCTTGGCGCTGTGGGCACGACTAGTAACGACTTTAGGTGTTCTTGACGTTCAAACGGTTAAAGCTGACATTCGGGTGACAAGGTTATGTATCTAATCTATACCAGGATTATCTGGCGGGCCACCTAAAATAGTCCGCGTATCCAGCCCGCACTGCAGGTTGAGTGCCGCTGCTCTATGGGGTCGGACCGAAAATACTATAAATGAAGAGTCCGTGTAAGCTAACTCTTCGCCGATTTTACAAGCAACAGATAACGCCGCCATAAACTTAATCATGCAAACCAAAATATGACAATTCAAGTGGCACACTTAGTCCCCGCCGAGATAACTTTTAGACTCGTACTTTTGGCTGGATGCATGTGAATTTTATCAAAATGACAATCTTACTAAACGTCATTCATCATCACCACACCACCAAAAGAAATACCTACTTAAATACTTGTTTTGATTTAAGAAATTTGATTATTAAAACGCAAAAAAATATTGTTTTGTTGTGATTGGTAATGTCCCTATGAATAATGTAAGAGCTAGATCAGGACATAGACCCGAAGCAAACCAAGAATCCTAATACAAGTGCATTTGTTACAGTGTGGGCCTTCTTCGCTGCCGTGGCGAACGGTATGGCAAGAGAGATGCAAACCTACTGACGCTCCGGGAACTTCCCAACTGTCTTAATCTGGGCGGAACTCATGTCTACGTTACTAAGAAAATTAATGCATCCTGTGGAGTCGTTAACCCTTTTCCCGTTAAAGTCGTACATTTAGCCAAATGTACTTTCGCGATAACGCGCGGCACACGATAGGCGTGGAGTTCAAAGGGTTAGGAATATTACAAAGAATGTCACAACTTGATGCTCGCAACTTACAAACTTTGTTAAAAGCTGTTGTACCTTGGAAAGCTTTTCGGTAAACCGTAAAGTGTATTGCTGGCTTGTGACGTTGCAGTGTTAATGTCGGAGAGTTTCGCTTGCCCAGAGACTACGCCAACTATATTCGTGTCATTCACGATGACGCGCAGATTTGTCAAATCTAACCTTTAATGACATGACAATACGAGCCAAGACGCGTCTTCGTGAATGACACGATCTATAGCCGATAGCGTTCACGACGACTACTAGAAGCAGACGCCTAGAAGGTCGCATCGGGCGAAAGAATGTTCAGTGCTATAGACTGTCGAAAGGAGGGATTGAAAATAAAACAAACTTATAAAACAGAATCTTCGCTTTATTCAGCAATTTCCAGTTGAAAAAAATAATCAACAAAACTACAGTGAAATTCTGAACATGACTATTTTTACAAACAATTTACAGCATTAGTTGTGGCGGCGGGCGCGGCGCCGCGCGCCTAGCCGATATGTACAAGCGCGCGCCGCGCCCGCCGCTGCAGACACTTATGAGGTACATCTCCTATCCACTTTACTAAGCGTATGTTAACGGCCTCAAAAAGAGGCCAATTTTTTTTACATTTTTTCCCAAATTTGCAGCCTTTTTGTACAGTATATGATACTTACTAATTATATGTATAGACATAGTTAAAACCGTATTTTTTTGGTCGCGAGCTAGTTTTGGTAACAGCCGGGAGCTGTTACAAAAATCGCCCGCTGAATTTTTTAAACGTTGAAACAACAGGACATTGCGTAGACACGACTCGATATATTCGCATAGCTAATTTTAAACCCCAATTTAGTACATTAAATTACATATTATTAAACATTTTTTTTTTGCTTTTTTTCTGCGAATACTAATAAGAAGTGAGTTTGAACGGACATTTTAAGTTTCGATTTAATTTCCAAAGAAACTACGGAACTTTGACTCGAATGTCGGCGAATATTGAATAAATGAATAATCTAAATGTGTCGCTACACATCTAATAATTTAGTGGACACATTTCTAAGACCCTACGATTATTTATATACCAATTATATATTATTATATCATGAGTTTGATATTCAGGAGTTGCGCGCTGAAAATATACTCGGAGATTTGTTCGGACCGCGGCGGCCACGCACACGCGGGAACGCAATACAAAACATTTCCAAAAATACTCAGTCATTTTTGTCTCACTTCTGTGTCATTTTCAACAACATTAAACGTAAAGGAAGGCTAGTTCGCGCCTCGATTTTATCCATCGGTAATCTGTTAAATTAACCTTAAGACCAAAACCACAGTCTAACATGAAACTATTCGTACAGTCGCCATCAGATATATCGGAGCGGCCGAGGTGCTTAAAAATATTTAAACACGCACTCTAGCGCCTTGACAATAGAGGCGTGTTTAAATATTTGTGAGCACCTCGGCCGCTCCGATATATCTGGTGGCAACTGTATATGAGAATGATCCCGAACAGTTTACCGATGTTTTTTACAATTTATTTTAAAATATAATAATCAGCAGCCTGCTCACTGGGCAGGTAGTTTTGATCCATTTTTACCATTTTACACAGTATTGTGACAATGTGAAAATTCATTCAAATCAAAATAATTGGTGTGTTTTTTTAAGATGTACTCTAAGACGGGATTCCACCAGTGTGGGGCACAAGCATTTTTGTACTGAACATGCTTGTGCCGCACACTGGTGGGAGTCCCGCCTTTACAGAATATCTACTCACTGCCGAAATAATATTGTCTTGTGTACACAGAGCGCAACTGAAACATTATTACAGAACGGTTCAAGCTGTAATCACCTAGTTACCCAATAGTTAGGCTAGGACACTTTGAAACTAGGGACTAAGCTTCACCAACATTTAGATTTATTACAAATTTTCGTAACATTGCAATAGCCCACATGTTGTATAATGTAATTTGTATAGTACAGGGAAAGTCATAAATATACGACGCGTTTCACCTTATTTCAGTAGATTGACAGACAATTGCATAATTGGGCGTTCTCTAAAATAAATGTTGAAAACCTGATTTTTTTCAAATCTAGACAATCTTGAGCTCATTCTACTCAGAATCGACAGCATTCTACATCCTACCATTAAAACAAGATGTCCCAAAATGTCCGTTCCATAACGTCACGTTTTAGTGTGGATTTTTTTTCCTTTGCAAGTGACGTAGTGGAAACTACAATTTTTTGGGGCATATTTTTTTAGCATCAGGATTGAATATGCACTAGCATTCCGAGTTGAAAGAACCCAAAAGCACCAGGATATCTGTTAGGAACAGGTCTTCAATATTTTTTTTACAAAAAGCTCACAAAATTATGACCTATACTGTAGGTATGTATAGTCAACGTAACAGGTATTTAACGCAGACTGTACCGCCGAGGGTCTACTTTTGGTATCCACCGACATTTTATAGAGAATTGCGTAGATTCACTGACCAAATATTATATACATATATATCCAATGTCAACATCCTCTTATTTACATGACAACTTGCCAGAAGCGAACAATTATAAGACCCCAAAATTAGTAATAACTGTATGACTCCAGAGGTCTATATGTTGAATCTCTAACACATATTGCACCTCTAATCACGATAAGTTTCTCCTAAAAATGGGGGAAAAGATTAGCGCAAAAAATGTAGATAAGATAATTACAACAGTAATGTCGACATGAACACACAGTACATAATAAACATGCCCTTTATATATTATATTTATTCGCGGGGTCGCCGTTTCTATTTTACACGTAAAATAAATCAAATTAAATTAGTTTCTTCACATTAATTTATCATGATTTTTAAAATGAACGTGTTAGATAATAGACGTAAATAACAATATACACTTGTTAAATCGTCGAACTACGACCAAAACTCGACTCTGTCACTACTCTTACAAACCTCACTATCTGTGAGACCGAGATTTGCTCGGAAAACATGTGAATACTCAATAATGCGCGTTTTCCCAGAGACATGACCTAGCTAAGTCCATTTTCGCTCCCGAAATCGTTAGAGCCGTTTCAGAGATCCCCGAAATTGCTCGTTAAAAGTTATGTTATTTAATTATCAACTCTCAGTCCTTGCCAGTAGATTCAAAATGAAGCTAGAGATAGTATGAAGTATAATACTCACCCCCTATTTAACTTTATTTAAAATGTACTGGCTAACAAAACAGCTGATATTTTAATATTCAGCTTCAAAACAGCTGATATTCAGAGATTGTGTAAGTGTTATTTTAAGCTCTATCTTACAGATATTGTAGTAGTTTAGCTCTTTGTTTTTCAATAAAAAAAAATACGAGCTCTTTCATAAGTTTTCTTTTTTGTCCGAAGGTCCGAACGTCCGTAAATCGACGCTACAATGGTATCGAAACGGCGCCCCGCAGCGGCACGGACCCGCCAGCAGGAATAGTCTACTCTTACACTACAATATATTAACGGCTACTTTATAATTTCGTATATTACCGTAAACATAAACGTGCTAAGGGAGCTTTGCCAGCCGACCAGATGATAGACATACATAATTAGGTATTGCATGGAGAGTCACACCGAGTCCTAGCACGAGATAGCAACACAATTTGAGTAATTAAAACAGCATGATATAAAATAGTTTTACTGTGGAAATTCAGAAGACAGTTTACGCGAATATGGTCACTTTTATTGTTATGGATGCCGCCATTGCACTTTAAATCTTAAATCCTCCAATATTAACAACCGGAGTCGCTTTTAAGAATTTTTTACCCCTTTTTAAATAAACCTCTGCCAATGGTCATATGTGTCGTATGGACTGAGGTTCATCTGACATGGCTATTTGTACGTTACTTATAAATAGCAAACATACATTAACTGACTAAGATGCGTAATATTTAAGACAATTTCGTGGTTCGAATTTGACAGGTGAACGAGATGGCGCTGTACAGCTCCATACATTTTGCGGTAACTCAATTGTCAAAGTTCAGTTACGTTTGATAATTCAGGGACCGCAATACATATGGCGCAGTACAGCGCCATCTGTTTTGGATGACAAAGGAGCACGTTTTTTTCTTAGACTTTACATGTCTATTATAATCAAATCTCTTTGCAAATAGCCATACATTTGACGTCCCGCAAAATCGGCAGACAAAAAAAACACAAACATTACCTGGCCGCTCGGCTGTCATAATTTACTATCTCGTTGTGTCCAAGACAATATGGAAAAGTGGACTTTTAATACCATGAAATTAAGAATAAACAGACATTCGACCGCTATGCTCTTTGTTAGAGTCAAACTAAGATAAGTTGGCCGCGATTTTGACAGCCCGGACAGTGCAAGCGTTATTTTAAACGTCAAACTTTTATGAAATTACGACGTTTACTTCTTGCACAGACTCGGCTATCAAAATCGTCTAAAGTAATTGAAACTAATAAGTAAATTGTTGAAATCGCATATAATAACATTAATAAGTAGATTTAAGAATACTTGAAAAATCAAAGGAAAATTTTATCGTTTCCGCAAAGTGTAATAGAAGAGAGGGTGAAGGATTGAGGTTGGGGGGGGGGAGTGTCGACTGGCAAAGGCTCGGTGTATAAAATATGTCACAGCCACTTACAATGATTGTATTCAAATAAATCTACTGGGCCACTGCGGCCACTCAAGTGTTAGTCGGCAGACGATATCATATCAAATTAAGTCCCCGGCAAGCTCTGCCGAATTTCACCTTCCCATGCAACCGGAGTTTCGTTCTTATTTTAAAACTACGTGTTGGATTGTAATGAAACTTTGCACATACAATGACATGAGGTCATTGAAATTAGTTTATATCGCTCCACCTTACTCAAACAAAATAGAGCAAAAACAAGTTTTGTATAAAAATCTTAAATTCGCTGTATTTTTTTAACTATGGTATTTGAGGCTACATAAACTAATTACAGCCCTAGATATAACTTGCCCTATTATAAGTACAACGTTTCAGAGCAATCTAGCTCTTTTTTAAATGAAAGCATAACTAAGTTTGTATGGAGAACCGAGCTTGCTGGGGACCTTTCAAATTTACAAAGAAAAAGAAAAACCAACAAGTGCAAAATGTAAAATGTTGTAGCCGCATTTTAGACTTTCGGTGGCTGTAGTATATGGTGATTTATGGCCGCGTATGTTTTGCGGTAATTAGTATGTCAAGCGCTAAAGTTTGACCAACCAGTTATTTCAAAACGTATGGCATTGTACAGCGCCATCTAATGCAGATGTCAAAGTATTATTTTGTTTATGGTTATATATGTGATATCGTCTACACGCTCACATTTTCCAGTTACTCCTGTGAACTCGATCAGGCGGGCCGTATGCATGTTTGCCACCGTCGTGGTATAAAAAAAAATAGTGGGATTAGGTATTATGTACTATGTATTAAAGTACAGTCGCCATCAGATATATCGGAACGGCCGAGGTGCTCAAAAATATCTGAACACGCCTTGACAATAGAGGCGTGTTGAGATATTTCTGAGCACCTCGGTCGCCCCGATATACTAGTACTGAAGTATTGAAATTAGATTTTCTGATTATAACGCTAATTGGATCAAGATATGATTAGATAAAAAACTTTAGTAGACATAAGATTCGATAAAGACAAATAATCTGATAGTTATCAAACCAAACCATATTCTCAGAAAAAAAAAACGTGAAGTTAGTTTAGTTTAAAAGGTTTCTAGACATCCAAAGGTTTATAATTTGTAAGACAAATTTAAAACTTTTTTCTATTTTAAACTCATTGAAAAAAATACCATAAAGCATTTCAAGAATCAATACTTCAGTACCGACCGTCAATAATACCAACAATCAGAGTTACCGCCGAAATGTATGGAGCTGTACAGCGCCATCTCGTTTACCTGTCAAAGTCGAAGCACGAAATTGTCTTACATTTTACACATCTTTCTCAATCAATATATACACAGTTGTAGGTAATAAGTCATTCCGCTATTATTGACGGTTTTTAACTGTTAGAATAGACATGAAATTTTGTTTGAATATAAAGTCACGTGTGAATTGTAATCGGGTTTCGGATGAGGGAGCGAGACGCTCGTCTTCTCTTTCTAGCCTTAAATAGCATGATACGCGTCTCACGCGCCCTGATCAAGGGTTATTGATAATAGAGTCAGACCAAGGTAAGTTGACAGCGATTTTGATAGCCCAGACGGTGCAAGTGTTAAGGAAACGGTCATAATTTCATAGAAGTTTGACGTTTAAAATAACACGTGTACCGTCTGGGCTATCAAAATCGCTGCTAACTTACCTTGGTCTGACTCTGGAAGGATTTCTGAATCCCATCAACACAATGTGTGTTAATGTCATCATAAATGTAAAATTTCTATGAAATAGGACAATTTCTTTGCAGATTGATCGGATGCTCCACCGAACACTGTCTATGATCGCAATATGATAAGATTCATATACTAGCCGTGCCTTATCCAACCTCGACATTAGCATAACACGAAAAATTGATTGATTGATTGACATTTAAAATGACACCAATACACTTTGTCCAGTCAATTGCAGAGTTTACTTAGTTAAGACTAAGAACAAATCGTGCTCTAAGTTTGACAGCTTAAGTAGGTTGCGTCGTACGGCATGTTGCGTGATAACCGGATTGTCAAACGTTAACTTGACAAACAATCATAGTTACCGCGTAATGTACAGATTGTACAGAATCAGCTGGCAAATTCGAAGCATCTAAAGCCTAACCAGTAATATATGATCAATTGATCACGCGCCATATTGCGGAATTTCATTGAAACTAAATTGTTCATACTAAACTTCAGTTCAGTTCACTGTCACCCTAGACGTGAGAATAACAGCGCCCTCTTGACTTGACAATGATCATATATTTCTGGTCGGGCTTTACTTGTATTTCACTCTTCCACTCGTCTTCTTCTCTCTGATGACGATACGTATGCAGTACGTGTAGCAGCAAATATATCTACAAACCAAGACTCGGAACCGGTTATAAAAATACCGGTAAATACCGGTTTATTTTGGATTTACTCCGAACTTACATAAGAACGCGAACGTTTTAAGAACTTTATTGTTACCTAAATAAACCGGTTTATTCGATGAGCGACGAGACGGCCGGCCAGCCTGGTCGTTTGCCGCTTAAACAAAGAAACCGGTTTTATTATTCCGAACCGGTTAATCTGACGAGAAGTTTATGAAAATGTTCTTCTAATAACCGGCTTAAACATGGTCTTACGAACGAAACCGAAACTAAAAGGTTTTGCGCCAAATATATGATTAACGGTTTGGAAAGTTAACCGGTTTCCGAGGCTTGCTACAAACATTAAGATCTCTTGATAATTTACTTGTCTATGGGGTATGTCTGCTGCCATTGTATACATTAGTATGGAGGTATTTTCTTGAACTTGGCAGTGAAGCTTAAAATGAACACTTTCAAACATTACTATTGGACTATATGTGCTTGTTTGACATGATTGGGTACTAGCGAAGATTTAAAAACGCTATTTCACACTCGATAGCAAACCGCGCGGTCTGCGATCCAGTGTGAAATACCTTTATAAGAGGCATCTCGGTCCAAATTTAACTATACTGAGACTGAGTTTAATTTAAACAATTACAAAGTATAAATACCTAAATTATACTACATCGAATATTTGCTTAAAATAATTCCTTGTAATTTCATACCTTATTTCTCTTATCCTTGTGTTTTGTCAAATCAAGTGACAACTAGTTTCATAATGTCGTATCTTACTTAGTTATTAGTGTTATTACAAATGCAACTCTATTGCCATCAGAATAAAGTATACATTTAATAATATCAATACCACGTTAGGGAAATAGTTGTTATTTTAAATCATGTGTAAGCGCCAAATCATCACTTTTATAGTATATAAGTATATTTCAAAACATATACAAATTATATGAAATAATTAGCCGTTTTATTTTATTAAAATCAGTTTTAATTTAAAAGTAATAGGTGGGTTAAGTTTCCTTAGGAACAGTTAACACAACAATGAAGATACGACTATTTCATAAATTCCACTATAGCGGATGTATGTATCACCATAGATTAAGCTATCTCTTTCTAACTACAACGTAAGAGCGAGAGACGTGCACGTTTACGGTGATAAATACAATCGCAAGTAATGACTTGGCGCGCAAGTCTCTATACGAAAAACTTTCTTGGTTATATTTAAAATTGGATAATGCTCTTCAGCAATAATTATCAACAATTATGTATAAACAAAGTAAATTTGAAATAGAGGTGGATTGTCAAATAAAACTTTGTAGCCACAGTAAATTAAATGCCATCTTTCGACACATGATTCAAACTTTTAGAACGCCATTTGATCCTTAGTTTTTCTCTGTGTTTAATTTATTAAATATCAAAAAGTGGCGCCATCTTATAGATCATAGGCCAAAGGTATTGCGGCATCATTTCGAGCGATGGCGCCATAACCTTTAAGTTATGCCTGGCAAGACGGCGGCATTTTTTGATATTTAACAAATTTAATACATATCAGTAAAATGATAAGGATCAAAGTCAAATGGCGTTCTAAAAGTTTATCATGTGTCGAAAGATGGCAGTCAATTTACTGTGGCTACAAAGTTTTTTTTGACAATCCACCTCTATTTCAATTTCTCTTTGATATGAAGCACGTTCTAAATATAACCAATCGATGGAGACATGCAGTAAGTAACTATCATTTTTACATGTCAAATTTATATTAGTGTTTCTCGCGCGTATGGACATATTGGCTTCATAGGTGCACACATTATAATTAATGAAATATACTTATGCGAAAAAATTGTATGCAAATTGAGTTCTAAAAGTAAACTTTGTAAGGTTTACTATATTTTTTGTAATGATTTGCTTTAGGAAAAGGAATGGATACAGCTAAAATCTAAATAAGAGAGGTAATTGATTTGTTTGTAGTTATTTTCAGGTGGATATTGATGTAGAATCCTGGGTACCTGACTACTATATTTTTTCTTCTTCAGCAATACATTTGTCAAATAATTGATAGCAATACAATTGAACAACTATTATTTTAATAAAATATAATGCATAATAAACTCAAATTAACCTGTTTATATCAAAACAAGTTATAGTGCTGTGGTAGAAAAAATATTGTATCCAACATTACATAACTAGAGTCGAACCAGGCTAACTCTGCATGGACTTTGCTAAAACTAAGCTTGGAAGTGTCATCTTAAACGTGAACATTTCTATGAAAAATAGTATTTTATACAACCGTGATATGATAAGAGTTTTTCAGTCGAGTACCGTGTTTAGGCAATGAAGCTTGCTAAGTTGCCTAAGTAAGGTACGAGATTGAAAAGCTTGATTATATCACTATTGTATACTTTTTCTACGAGTAATATAAAATACTTTTTATAGTTGACTACAGCGAATCGAAATGAATCGCATAGTTGAGTGCCCATACATGAACGCAATTATAGTTTGGTATACGAAATCTTAATTCAACCATTACAGTCGACAAGTCGAAAAATGACGTTAAGGCCGCAGGCTGGACGCACTTGGCGCGGCGACCGGTTCCGATCGAAGTGTGTACACTTGCAGGAACCTGTTCTGTCTGTGGCCCTGTAATGATATTTAAACACTTCCGTCTATCAAAGATGGCGCAGAGTTAGCTTAGACAGGCTCTAGGTCTTAAAGTGTTCAGGTCCGTTATCCAATACTCATATTTAAAAAGTCTTTGTTATGTCACTGTACCCAAGCCATTCGAGAGAAGTTTCTTCTGGGCTCGTATATGAAGTGTGTCTGTTTGGAAACAAAACTGGCGAGAAACACTAGGGATTGTCCTCCGGCTAGAACACCAGTATGGGCAGCGGGTCGGGCGACTTGTCGGGCAGCTTGTCGGGCAGCTTGTCGGGCGACGTGTCGGACGCGGGGAGCCCGCGGGCCGGAGCGGGCGGTTGTCACGTGACCTGCCGGACAATGCAACTTACGTGAGACTTGCGTATAAATGGCGGAAATGTTTAGGATATGGAGTGTGGAATTAAAAGGAGTGAAATCTCTCATGGTAGACCTGTTGCAAAAGTGTCCAGCTGTCAGCTATAAATAATAGTTCCAAATCTCTCCAGAGTAGCACTAGAGTAGCTTGAGTCCGTCAAGAACCTAGGTGTTATTGACGGAGTGAAGTGTGCTGTCTATGATTAGATTTTTTTTTCAAGTATTCTAGGTATTGTAGCGCCACCTATTTAAGGTTATTTGATGACACTTTTTGGTACATTGAGATTCCATTCCTTACGTCGACCTTCCATAGTTTAGGAATAAACTAAATGAATGCACTGTCCCATCTCCCTGCCCGACGGCCAGGAGGCTGGCGGCTGGCGCGCACCCTGCGGAGCGTCGCGTGGAAACCATCCATCCACATGCGCGGCAAACATGCCCTACGCGCTGCAGTATGGCGGCAGCCGCAACAGTACCCTGAACGCGTCGTTGTACAGTACACGCATGGCATTCATAGAACACTGCGTGTATCTCGTCCACAGGCTGCAGGCGTACAGCGAAGTAATCATGTGTCGAAAACTAGTAGTAAATTTACTGTGGCTACAATGGATACTTCGACAGTCCACCTCTTTTTTCAAACTGTCCGATATGAATGTAGAGTATGCGCACACACCTCCATGGGCAGCGTGTCCTGCGCGCGGCGCCGCACGCTGCCGTTGGGCGGCTCGCCGTCGGCCGCCGGCGCCGCGCTCGACGTCGCCGCCGCCTCCGCCAGCTCGCTGAGGGAATTAAATTGTTATCACTATAAATCTGCCTAGGGCTGCAAGCGACCACTCACAACATTATGTGATAGCAAACGAGCCACAAAGGTACATAATTAAAACGTTGCACACAATATACTTTTTAAGACAGCAGCAACATGAGTAAATTCAAAGTAAATGCCTACATTAGAGTAAATCAATAAATATCTGTGATCATCACACAAATAAACGCCTTTACCCCCCGGTTTAGAACCCGGGACCGTCGGTTTCATAGGCGGAGGCAGAAGAACTGAAGTAAATAAATCGTCTATAACACTCCTACCATCAATATCAATGCGCATGTGATTCAAGTAGGCCCCATCGCAGCTAGCGACGACGTGACGTAAGAAGCTCGAAATGAATGTGACTTACGGTCGGGGCACGGGCCGCGCCGGCACGAGCCGCGCCTGGCGCGCCTTGAGCTGCGCGGCGGAGAAGGCGATGGCCTGCACGCCCGCCGACTGCGGCAGCGACAGGCGCGGCGCGCCCAGCGACACGTTCTTCTGCAGCAGGTTGGCCACCACGGACGACGGGATGGACGCTGTCTTCGTTGGTGCAGCTGGAAATACAAAAGGAATATTATTATTGGCGATACACAATTGTTTTGATGGGTATTTTGATTTTGTATTAATTTAATTGAACGATCGATGGCTATGGTGTCTTAGGGAAGGTAACGTTTTGCGTATTTTCTAATCAGAGTAGCAGATACCTATGGAGATGGTGGGCGCGGACTGCTACCGGCCAGGAAGAGGTACGGTACCTATGGAGATGGTGGGCTGGTGGTCGCGGCGGTGCTTGAGCTGGATCTGGTGGCGCAGCAGCTGCGGCGCGGCGCCGCGCACGGTGGGCAGCGCGGCGCGGACTAGTTGCCGTCCGTCCAGGGACAGGGGCACCCGGCCGCGGGCTGCTGTCGCTGCTGCTACACCACCTATTGAGAGATACCCTTTCGTTAGCATACAAATCATATTTATTGCACACCTTGACAGAAGAAAATAATACAGATAATACAACAACTCAAGTACACGACAAGGGACTTGACCGCTAAAAAACGATTTCTTGCAAATACCCCAGAAAATGAGAAGAATACAAAATTGCCGAGCTGCCCGCCCTTGGTCTCGAGGAACTACCCCTGGCTACTGACCTTTGAGCGCCTGGTGGTCGATGGCGGCCACGACCTGGCGCGGCTTCTTGTCGGCGCCGTGCGGCCTGGGCGGCGGCTGGCGCACCACGTTGACCAGGTGCGGGCCCTTGCCGAGCTGCCCGCCCTTGGTCTCGAGGAACTACCCCTGGCTACTGACCTTTGAGCGCCTGGTGGTCGATGGCGGCCACGACCTGGCGCGGCTTCTTGTCGGCGCCGTGCGGCCTGGGCGGCGGCTGGCGCACCACGTTGACCAGGTGCGGGCCCTTGCCGAGCTGCCCGCCCTTGGTCTCGAGGAACTACCCCTGGCTGCTGACCTTTGAGCGCCTGGTGGTCGATGGCGGCCACGACCTGGCGCGGCTTCTTGTCGGCGCCGTGCGGCCTGGGCGGCGGCTGGCGCACCACGTTGACCAGGTGCGGGCCCTTGCCGAGCTGCCCGCCCTTGGTCTCGAGGAACTACCCCTGGCTACTGACCTTTGAGCGCCTGGTGGTCGATGGCGGCCACGACCTGGCGCGGCTTCTTGTCGGCGCCGTGCGGCCTGGGCGGCGGCTGGCGCACCACGTTGACCAGGTGCGGGCCCTTGCCGAGCTGCCCGCCCTTGGTCTCGAGGAACTACCCCTGGCTACTGACCTTTGAGCGCCTGGTGGTCGATGGCGGCCACGACCTGGCGCGGCTTCTTGTCGGCGCCGTGCGGCCTGGGCGGCGGCTGGCGCACCACGTTGACCAGGTGCGGGCCCTTGCCGAGCTGCCCGCCCTTGGTCTCGAGGAACTACCCCTGGCTACTGACCTTTGAGCGCCTGGTGGTCGATGGCGGCCACGACCTGGCGCGGCTTCTTGTCGGCGCCGTGCGGCCTGGGCGGCGGCTGGCGCACCACGTTGACCAGGTGCGGGCCCTTGCCGAGCTGCCCGCCCTTGGTCTCGAGGAACTACCCCTGGCTACTGACCTTTGAGCGCCTGGTGGTCGATGGCGGCCACGACCTGGCGCGGCTTCTTGTCGGCGCCGTGCGGCCTGGGCGGCGGCTGGCGCACCACGTTGACCAGGTGCGGGCCCTTGCCGAGCTGCCCGCCCTTGATCTCGAAAAACTGCGCCACGGAGCCCGGCGCCGCCTTCAGGATGGCCGTCGTGTTGCTGGACTTGGCTTCGAGGGTCGCCAGCGATACCACCGCCGGCAGGGGAGTGATGCCTGCGCAGTGACGTTTCGTTATAATATACTTAGAAAAGACGATAACCGGAAACTTCAAAATTATTTAATGTTTTTTTGGTATTAGTGAGTTTTGGTTGTCACTTGACGAATTATTTGTTAATTTTTGGCATATTCTAAACATAGCTATGTTTCCCTAGCGTTGTTTCCCCGACGCAAGCGGTAAATGATCTGCGCATTAAATATGGGTAGAGTGATAAATGATATAATCGTACAAACACAATGTAACATGTAATAAACAAGCAAGGTGTCATACCGTGCGCGCGCGCCTGCAGCAGCTGCGCGCGCTGCTCGTGCGTGAGCGGGTGCGCGTGCAGCACCTTGAGCTTGTTCTGCGCGCCCACGCCCACGCCCACGCCGACGCCCACGCCCACGCCCACCGTGCCCACCACCACGGGCGCGGCCAGCAGCCCGCCGCGCGCGCCCAGCGGCACGAGCGGGGCGCCGCGCCGCGGGGACGACGTGCCCGCCACCGACACCGCCACGGCGGAGCTCGCCACGCCTGATTAAGCATACATATGTTACTACAACGCCGGACAGTACGGATGTTGACATGTTCATTTTTTTTCAATATTTCAAGATTCGTTTTTTGTTAAACATCCGAAAAAGGTTTAAAAATTAAGGGTACCATTATCATTAGATTTCTTACATTTTATTTTAAAAAGCTATAGAGACGTCACGATTAGCGTTGAAAAAACGCTACGCGTTGTTTTTTCAAGTTTCTTTAAAAAAAAAAACAGTACAATACAAATACAATACAATTAATTTTATTGAAAACAGTATAAGTACAGGGTTAGAACTTAAAGACTAAGGATTAAGGATAAGGAAAAGTTTACAAATGCCTGAAATAGGAGTTCCTGTGTTTCAGGCAGAATAGGACCATATTAATTAATTTGAAATCGGCCAAGTGCGAGTCGGACTCGCCCATGAAAGGTTCCGTACCATTTATGACGTATTAAAAAAAACTACTTACTAGATCTCGTTCAAACCAATTTTCGGTGGAAGTTTGCATGGCAATGTATATCATACATTTTTTTTAGATTTTTCATTCTGTTATTTTAGAAGTTACGGGGGGGGGGGGGGGGACACATTTTACCACTTTGGAAGTGTCTCTCGCGCAAACTATTCAGTTTAGAAAAAAATGATATTAAACCTCAATATCATTTTTAAAGATCTATCCATAGATACCCCACACGTATGGGTTTGATGAAAAAAGATTTTTTGAGTTTCAGTTCTAATCGTATGGGGAACCCCCAAAATTTATTGTTTTTTTTTCTATTTTTGTGTAAAGATCTTAATGCGGTTCATAGAATACATCTACTTACCAAGTTTGAACAGTATAGCTCTTATAGTTTCGGAAACAAGTGGCTGTGACATAATCGGACAGACGGACGGACATGACGAATCTATAAGGGTTCCGTTTTTTGCCATTTGGCTACGGAATCCTAAAAAGGAATAAAAATATAGCTGCAACCAAAAAAAAAAAGTGCGAGTCGGACTCGCACAGGAAGGGTTCCGTACCATTATCTATAAAAACGGTCACCCATCCAAGTACTGACCCCGCCCGACGTTGCTTAACTTCGGTGATTGGATGAGAACCTCGCGGTTGGAAAGAAATATTTATTTTATTCTGTTTTTAGTATTTGTTGTTATAGCGGAAAGAGAAATACATAATATGTAGAAATTTCAACTGGCTAACTATCACGGTTCATGAGATACAGCCTGGTGACAGACGGACGGACGGACAGCAGAGTCTCAGTAACAGGGTCCCGTTTGAACCTTTGGGTACGGAACCCCAAAAACGAAATCTAAGAGCGATAGAGACTGCTTTCAAAATTTTGCTTGAAATGCAAGTATGGTCGATGAAAAAGTGATGTGACAAGATAATGAAGAACTGTGAAGAACCGAACCTGGCTGCGACGGGACGGCGGTGAAGGGCCCGTTCTGCACCAGCCCCACCACCGCGGCGCCGCTGCTCACCACGCTGGCCTGCGACGACAGCAGATGATTTTGTAGCCGCACCTGACGAACAAACACATCACAATTTAAAAAAAAAAATGATAAAATAGTTATTTGTTTTACAAGGGGGCAAAGTTGTTGTTTAACCGCTCGTGCTAATATTGATACCCGAGCAAGCGAAAGATTCTAAAATTGAACCACGAGCGTAGCGAGTGGTTCGAAAAGCGGAACCTTGAGCGTTACGAGGGTTTCAAGGCATGAGGGTTAAACAAATTTTGCCTCCGAGTGAAACACAACATTTTTCACCACACCAACGCGAGGAAAATGCTACTACTAATGAAATACAAAAAAAAAAATCAAACCAAAGCAAATCCAAATGAACTTGATTAAAAATGTGTCATCCAAAATCATCATTTAAAAGTCAATTCTACCAGCTAACATAAGGAAACGACCCAAAATTTGCATCTGATTACTTTGCCCCACATGTGGATAAAATGCAACTTTCTCATTAGTTTTTGAACAATCAAGACGGTTTTGTTCCCGCGTCGGCTATGATGGCCCGGTCTGATGGAAATAAAACGTTTTCTATGCACGTTCAATGACCTCATACAGTGTGGGTGTACTTTTTGGCCTTATCTCGATATGTCTCAAACAAAACCCTAATGAATAGCTGTGAATAAAGTGTAGAGTGGCGTACCTTCAGCGTGTCCGTGACCTGCGCGCGGAGCTGCGGCTCGTGGTCGGCGCGGCGCGCGGACGTGATGATGTGCTTCTTGAGCGGTGAGTGCTTCGTCTGCACGGTCTTCAGCTGCACGCCGTGCGCTAACTGGATCTCCTCTATCGTGTCGTCTTTTTTCTTCTTTTCTAGTTTTATCTGGAAGGGAAGAACAGGTGAGTTTGGTCATAGAGAAATAAGAAGTAATAGTGTGTTCACTCCATACATCAGTTTTACCAAAACTGACTGGAACTCTATTTTCAACTCCTACGCTTACTCTGGTTATAATATTAGCGGAAAATCATTGAGCATTACACTTTTCGTCTGCCGCGATATCTATTGTCGAGTAGCAGTACTGAGAGTTCCGCTACTCAATGTTAGATGTCGACTGCGAAAATAATAAGTATTTTGGTACCAAGTATTAGTCATGTATGGAGTGAGCACTCTATTACTTCTTATTTTTCTATGGTTTGGTATACATGCGAGTCACGTTGATCTAGAAATTCCCTTAGCAATTAGTCCCCGGTTCATGCTGTGAGGGACTCACAGATGGCGTTACTATAAAACAGAGATCGATGGAATATAGGCAGGGAACGAATTTTTCTCAATTTGCTCCAGGAAGAAGCTACAAAATTTACTTGAAGTTTAAATTTTTATAGTCATAATATTAATTCGTATAAAATTTTAGGTTAGGTTCGTTAGGTATGCACAAACAATATATGACAACTGCTAAATATGTCATCAAATATTATGGCTAAAAATGTATGACACAATATAATATGACTTTTCATTTGTATGCGCAATGATGATCATGACACAAGTTGTTATGCGTACCAAAGGTATGACTTAAACTTTTATGCAACCCAATATGGACCCGAGCGTGGCCTTCAGGGTCAGTGGGTCGGGGCTCGGGCGGGAGCCGGAGCCTTGTGTCCCGAGCCAGAGCCAGAGCCAGCCGGCGGCGGTTACCTGCGGCACCTCGTTGACCTCCTCCACGATGAGGCGGGAGGCCGGCACGGGGTCCGGCGCCGCGGCCTCCTTCCTGGGCGGCGGCGGCGGCGGCGGCGGCGGCGGCGCGACCTGCGCAACAACATTCACTGACCAGTGCTCGCTACGCGTCAAGGGAGGACGCGTCGTATGGGAAACTTTACAGTTTATAAACTGACCAGTGCTCGCTACGCGTCAAGGGAGGACGCGTTGTATAGAAAATATTATACGCACTTGCGGTTGAAGCCGTAATTTCGATTATAGTGTGCGATCGCACGTGGTCGTACTTAGTTAACTGTCACGGGAAATGGCAGTCGCAATTGCAAGTGCTTACGTAGCTTTAGGCGTGACGTGATGTCATTCTTTCCGCCTTTTTCTGTTTGTTTCCTATTCTGGTAGTAGTTTTTAGTATACTGACCGGAGCGGGTCTATCCATGTAGATAGAGGGTGTGTCGTGCGTGACGCGCACGGCGCTGCTGCCGAACGTGGGGTCCCGCGCCATAGGACCCCGGCCGTGGGATAAAAAAGGATCCGTCGCCAGCTTCTGCCGACCACTCTCGTCCAGCTTCAGCTCCGATTCCGAGGGGAGGGTTTCGCCTCGGTCTTCCGATAATCCTGGACAGAAAAGAACATTTTAACATTATAATATTTACAGTAAAGGCTATAGTCACACAGCAGTGGGTTCTGACCGAGGCGCATCGCGCTCTCGAGGGTGCATTGAACGCCGCGTCGCGCTCACGCTCCGCTGCAGTGTGACGAAGTTTTTAAACTCCGTTCAGGTGGCGTACCCGCGTAATTAAAAATCATATCTCACCTATTATACGAAACATGAAAGGTAACTCGCGACCGCCACATCAATTTTAAAGTTTTCAAAATTTTTTGAAAAATACATATAGTGAAAATATTTTGTATGAAACTTTTTTAGATTATTATTGTAGATTATAGCTGTGTATTTTTAGATAATTTTGCCATTTTTTGTGTAATTTTAGGTTTAGCGGTTGCAAAGTTACAGTATTTTTAGTGTTTTCTGCCCCCCCTTCAAAAAGTAATAATAATACCTGTTTTTTCATGATCTCATTAGTCTTAGAATACCTTTATTAAGTGTCCGAACACGAAACGCGGGTCGTCTAGTGCGAGAATCCGAGGAGTACCGGAAAATCGCCATTTTGTTTTCTAAGTACCGGAATTTCAATTAACAATAACTCAGCAACCGTTAGACTTAGAAAAGTGTAGTTTTCATAGTGATATAGTGCAGACTAAAATCCACCAACTGTTTGGGGTTTTGATCGAAAATCTCGTTTCGTTATCGTTTGCCTATATATATATATTTTTTTTTGTTTATTTATTTATTAAAGGTCTCCAAACTGGGTGTCACAATTAATACATCAATAAGAATATACATTATCAAACAAAAACTTGTGTGCACCTTAAAATTGCAGACACAACATGCATGAAAAAGGAACAGTTAGCTAATTACCTTTCATACTTAAAATGAACAGCTTACTAATAAAGTATGAACAACATATGTGGTCGGATTGGTAAGCATAGTGTAATAATAGTACCTATGTGTTTGTGAAGGTCCCCCAGCTCGGGCACGAGGTCGGCGAGCGTGAAGGGCTCGGTGGTGAAGGCGGGCGCGCCGGGCTGGCGCAGCTCCACGCGCAGCGCCGTGCGGGGCGCCACGGGCAGCGCGTCGGCGGCCGGCGGGCGCGGCGGGGAGGGGGGCGGCGTTTTCGGTCGGAAATGTAACCTGGAAGGGACGTTATTGTCATTTCATCGAGAAACGTAATACATATACATATTATTTATAGCTTCAATCAAAAACCCAATCTGCATTTAAATGAACTAAAAATCCTATGTTGGAATTCAATTAATTGTATTTATTTTTATTATATTACTTATTTGTAACTTTTTGGTACCGAACCCAGTAAAAGTAAGTTCGTAAGATTCAGATGAATTCAAAATACACATCTTGACATCTTAAATTTTTTAAAAAGAAACAACATATTCCCTCGGTCGACTAGAAGCAGGGAGGGGGTTCTCTGGCAGTAGCATATACGCCACCCGCCATTTTTAAAGACAAGGCGGGTACGCCGTGACCTCAGAAGTTTGTGCAATTTTTTTCCGCACGGCGCGAAAATGTAAAACATTGCTGCCCGAGGGGTTATACAACGAATCCACATTTTAAAACAATAAAAATCTTGTTAAACTCACCATTTCTTATTAACTTCATCGATAAACTTCTCAAACTCCTGTTCAACGGGCTGCAAACTGCTATCACTGTCCTCACTACTGCTCCACGCGCGCTTTCTCAATTCACTGTCTATAGTCCTAACACTAATATCACTTTTGAGCTCCGGCTCCACTTTGCACTTGACCCCGAGGTCAACGTCCTTGATGTCAACATCCTTAAGGTCCACATCCTTGAGGTCGGGTTCGTCCTTGATCCAGAGGTGGGGGTTGTTGCGGAGGTGCTTGCGGAAGGCGTGTCGCCACGGGTATTTCCCTGTGGCGTGGTAGTCGCGACTGATTTCTTTGGGCGTTCTGTGCACTTTTGTTTCGAGGTCCACCTGCAGAAGATAGTTGATAAGCTTAGTGTTAGAATTAGAAATCAGCACGGTGAATAAAAAAATGACCTCTAGCTCTCGGCTACTCACCTCCTCCGCCAGCTGGCTGTGGTGCGGCGGCGGCGGCAGCTGGCTCCACAGGTCATCCAGCGGGTGCCGCAGCCGGTCCAGCGCCAGTTGAAGTGGAGACCTCTAGCTCTCGGCTACTCACCTCCTCCGCCAGCTGGCTGTGGTGCGGCGGCGGCGGCAGCTGGCTCCACAGGTCATCCAGCGGGTGCCGCAGCCGGTCCAGCGCCAGTTGAAGTGGAGACCTCTAGCTCTCGGCTACTCACCTCCTCCGCCAGCTGGCTGTGGTGCGGCGGCGGCGGCAGCTGGCTCCACAGGTCATCCAGCGGGTGCCGCAGCCGGTCCAGCGCCAGTTGAAGTGGAGACCTCTAGCTCTCGGCTACTCACCTCCTCCGCCAGCTGGCTGTGGTGCGGCGGCGGCGGCAGCTGGCTCCACAGGTCATCCAGCGGGTGCCGCAGCCGGTCCAGCGCCAGTTGAAGTGGAGACCTCTAGCTCTCGGCTACTCACCTCCTCCGCCAGCTGGCTGTGGTGCGGCGGCGGCGGCAGCTGGCTCCACAGGTCATCCAGCGGGTGCCGCAGCCGGTCCAGCGCCAGTTGAAGTGGAGACCTCTAGCTCTCGGCTACTCACCTCCTCCGCCAGCTGGCTGTGGTGCGGCGGCGGCGGCAGCTGGCTCCACAGGTCATCCAGCGGGTGCCGCAGCCGGTCCAGCGCCAGTTGAAGTGGAGACCTCTAGCTCTCGGCTACTCACCTCCTCCGCCAGCTGGCTGTGGTGCGGCGGCGGCGGCAGCTGGCTCCACAGGTCATCCAGCGGGTGCCGCAGCCGGTCCAGCGCCAGTTGAAGTGGAGACCTCTAGCTCTCGGCTACTCACCTCCTCCGCCAGCTGGCTGTGGTGCGGCGGCGGCGGCAGCTGGCTCCACAGGTCATCCAGCGGGTGCCGCAGCCGGTCCAGCGCCAGTTGAAGTGGAGACCTCTAGCTCTCGGCTACTCACCTCCTCCGCCAGCTGGCTGTGGTGCGGCGGCGGCGGCAGCTGGCTCCACAGGTCATCCAGCGGGTGCCGCAGCCGGTCCAGCGCCAGTTGAAGTGGAGACCTCTAGCTCTCGGCTACTCACCTCCTCCGCCAGCTGGCTGTGGTGCGGCGGCGGCGGCAGCTGGCTCCACAGGTCATCCAGCGGGTGCCGCAGCCGGTCCAGCGCCAGTTGAAGTGGAGACCTCTAGCTCTCGGCTACTCACCTCCTCCGCCAGCTGGCTGTGGTGCGGCGGCGGCGGCAGCTGGCTCCACAGGTCATCCAGCGGGTGCCGCAGCCGGTCCAGCGCCAGTTGAAGTGGAGACCTCTAGCTCTCGGCTACTCACCTCCTCCGCCAGCTGGCTGTGGTGCGGCGGCGGCGGCAGCTGGCTCCACAGGTCATCCAGCGGGTGCCGCAGCCGGTCCAGCGCCAGTTGAAGTGGAGACCTCTAGCTCTCGGCTACTCACCTCCTCCGCCAGCTGGCTGTGGTGCGGCGGCGGCGGCAGCTGGCTCCACAGGTCATCCAGCGGGTGCCGCAGCCGGTCCAGCGCCAGCCTTCCGCCGCGCCCGCGCCGCAGACGCGCGAACCCCACGCAGCGCCGGTACGGCTCCGACAGCGACGTGAGGTTGAACCTGTAACACAGGAAACGTTCATAAAAAACAAGCTCACAAGGGTCAAGCTTATCGATTGACCATTAAACGGTGACGTCACGGCTACGTCACAATCGCAACGCAACGGCGACCGGAACAGCGGGGTGCGACGCGCGGCAGGCAGAGAGCAGCGGCCACACCCCTGCCCCGCGGACACCGAGCCCGCACACCTCTATAAGCGAGGGCGCTCCGAGCAACATAAGCAGAACATCAGCAAGCACAACACACACTCGGACACAGCCTCACCAGCACGCCGTACACGCCAGCTAAGCTACCGGTCGCCTTCACCGCGGCCCCGAAACCTGGCCCCGCTCAAACGGTATCACCAGGCTGGGGGTCGTGGGGTTGGGTAACGATCGGTAGCGACGAGCTGGCCCACAGACCAGCAGCACACACCGTCCACCAAATGACGGCCAATAGACCTCCCCACCGGTCGGTGGGGAGCGACCCGCGACAGTCGAGATCGACGTCCAGTCCAGCAACATAAGCAGTCGTTATTGCGAGCCCGCGCTGGGAACAACGGCTGCTCAGCCCGGTGTGGCGGCGTGCGTCCTCACGTTCTCCCCGGGCTTCCCTCAGTCGGCCGAGTCGTACGCAGGACTCTTCCTTGCTTTACCCCCGTAGTATAGCTTTTCCTGGCCGCGCGTGTCCTGGCGTAGTTAGCTGGAAGGTTATCCCCAGTGCGCCCGATCCCGCTAAAACTGCCCAGGCCGCGCGTGTTCTCGCATGGACAGCCGGAGGTTTATTCCTGACCCTGTTCCCCGGGGAACGCTCCGCTATCTCGCCGTATCCAGGGCCCGTTGGCAGATTACGTGGCACCAGTTAGATTTACGCTTATGCATAGCTTTGTCCCTTTTGAAGTAAAAACAAACTAGTAATAAAGGGTGCGAAAGACGCCATTTGGCTAAGTGAACTTGTCTTTTCTATCAGCTAATTCTCCATACCCTGAGTTAGCCTGGAAACCTTCACTAAGCCCCTCAGGCTGAAGGATATGTTTCGTTCGCCGTCAAAACAAGTTAATATTTTAGAAAATATTTAACATGACAAATTACTGAAATTACCTATGCCTTTCGTCAAGCTCGTGTTCGAAAAGCCCATCCTTGTTATCCGGATCCACGGGGTCGCCGCTGAGCGTTGAGGTTGGCTGTAAACATACAAATTTTAACATATATACAAAAGAAAATTAGGTGTTTCATGCGTTTTGCCTGGTAAGATATTGGGGTTTTATAAGGAAACGGTTCCATAGTGTTGGTATTTTTACATTCGCCTTTAGGCGAGTCCACATAGAACGAGCCGCCTCGCAAAGAAAATGCCGCGCGAAGCAGCTCGATTGGTGGAGACGTGCCTCGCCCGAGGCTATGCGGTCGAAGCACGTCTACACAGACCGAGGTGCTTCATAGGGCAATTTTTTTCGCGAGCCTGCTCATTTTGTGTGGACCCGCCTTTTTAGAGCAGCAATCGGCAAACTAATCCTGCGAACCTATCTATTTGGACCAAAAAAAGTGCCTAATTTCATATAGGTATAATCGAGCCCACGAAAAGGAGGCGAAGGCCTGACTGGCTCTTGGGTCAAAAAAGCTTTCTTAAAGTATGGCTCAGGGTTGAAAAAACAAGTAGTAGTAATGCTCACCATCTCGTAGTAGCAGCCGGGTTTCCTCCGGAAGGCGAAGGGCCCGTCGTCGGGCGGCGAGCCGGCGTCCAGGCGCGCCTCCTCCTCCGACGACGACGCGGGCTCTGCGGGACGGGGAGCCATCGCGTTACAGCAGAGAACCAGGGGAACGGTTAACATAATAATATGCGATTGTGCACAAAAATAATTATAGCTTTATGGCCACGTACCAACTTACTGTTGAAACCGCAATAGCGCGCCGCCTCTCAATAATTGACAATTTAATTCATACATAAACGCACGGTTGCATATCGAGAAATGTTAGAATCTGCAAGAGCTTATGCAATTTACTTATTGGCAAGGCAATAATGGCACAATCACACTGGGTCGTTCATTGCATGCAAATGATATGGAGTTGCCTGGCAACCTCATGCTTTGCATTCGGCGATGGACACAGTATAATTGCGCAATTAAAGACCAGAATGTCGGTTATAATTTTTGATATAAATTAAAATGTTTAAATGAAATATCATCAAGATCGAAAATCAGTTTTCCAGAATTTTCACAAGTAACAACAATAGTAGCCTTCGTAAGCGACTCATAGAATGCTTTCACTCAGCTAAAAACCATCAATGAGGCTTTCAGGTAGGTGAAGGTCCTAACAGACAAATTAGTACCTTTTTTGCTGCACAATCACATATAAGGTTAAAGCGGCCTAAAAGAATTTTAGAAATATGTTAATCAAGAAAAAGATAGTAAATAAGAACGGAAACACGTACAAGTAAGCAATTGTAAACCTTATCGCAACGGCATTAAGATTTATTCATGCTTATTTTCTTTTCTAGATTTTCTAGATGCACCTTAACAGTTCCAAAATTCGGACACATTAATTTTTCTAGGGTTAAAGATTCGCGCCTGTATTATGAAAATAGATCCTTTTTTGCTGCATGATATACCATGTTATTGAACAATCGTGACGTACGAACAATCAAGTTTGTTCAATGAATGGATAAACTCCTACGTCACCTTATCATACACCTTTTACCGAAACACAAGCATCTATGGTTCAGTACATGGTTGTCATTGTGATTCAGGGTTATTAAAAAAAATGAGAAAGACAGTTTCATGGGAACACCCTGAATCACCTTTGTCTATGCATTTATGCGATGGGAGTTCGGGATTGGTCGAGACACTGTTAAAACGTTTATTAATCTGTTTTATATTTGAAACATGAACATAACATCATTAAAATTGCTGTACAGTCTCTATACCCGGCCATGTTAAAATAGGCGGGTCCATGCAGAGCGAGTAGCCTCGCGAGGAAATTTCCTCGCGCGGCAAACGGCCGACCTCGCGTGGCCTCGTGCTCGTGTAATTTTTGCCTCAGCCGAGCCAATTTGTTCGGCAACATGGCGTCACTCAGCTGTTCAAAATCGCGCCGCACGTAATGACTGCAGTCGCTTGCGTCTTTTATTTTTGCTATTTAAAGCAATTCAAAAGAAAATGAGGAAGAAAAGAAGGACACACCATTTGCGATACTCGTTATTATTATTTTTTTCCAACATTGTCATGTTTTGACAACTTTTAACGTACGAACAAAATAACCACGCGCACCATAAAGAAACACTTCTACACTGGCGCGCGGCAAACGTCTGAGGCGCCTTTAAGCATGCCGAAAAACCGACACCGAGCGGCTCGACCAAGGTCGCGCTCGGCCGAAGAAAATGCGCGCCGCCTAGGCGAGGCACGTTTAAAGAGACCATTTTGTCCGCGAGGAAATTGCCTCATGCGTATGCTCGCTGTGTAGACCCTAATGGCCGGCCGGCCAAAGAATTCAAACCGAGAAGCTTATAAAAATACTGAAGGTTACAGTCAGAAATTTCAAGATCATATATACCTGAAATAGTGTTCGTGCAACCTCCACTGTTGTTATATGCTTCTTAAGGTAATTCAATAAGTCTCAAAATGGTACGTTTGAACAGTGTCGGGAGCATCCATGTGCACAGAGCGCCGCTACTCACCTCGGTGGCCGGCGCCGGCGGCGGCCGCGTGGTGCCTGTGTTTCCGTCTCTTGTACGGACGCTTTTCCCGCTGCAAGACAACCAATAGTTCCATAATACCGAGCTCATATGGTTAAACGAATCAGGTTACTTCTACAACGAGGGTCTTATTTCAGTACCGCTATTAATTGTGCTGTTTCCATAATTATAGAGGCCTATAGAGGCTTCTGGTGACCAGGGGGCTGGCCACAATCTCTCCCGACGGATGAACATCGCTATTCAGCGGGGTAATGCGGCCAGCCTTCTGGGCACCCTACCTAACGTAGCGTCCAAGACCTGGACCATTTTTTTATTAATAAGTCTTCAGTTTAAGTTTTTATTTTATTGTTTTTACTTGTTTCATTACAGGCAAGTAACCCTATATAAAAATATCTTTATCATGAACTGTCACACAAAAGTGTGTTCCGTTTTTGTCTGTACCAAGCCTGCCTGCAAGCATGCCTGTACGAAGTATATCATGAAAAATTACCTAAAACGTTAATTGTATTTTGTTTTCACGTACAGATCTATCATAAGGATATTGTCGTGATTATAAGTTACTTATTGTTGTATAAAGCATATTTGCATATAAAAAAAACATTCAATGGCATCTCCTCTATCCTTAAAAAAGTTTAATTTATGACAGACTATTTTAAATTTTATTTGATATGGGTATATTATTAAAAAGGGGACCTTAGTCAGATAGCACGTATCTTTTGCTTCGTGCTAGAATTGCTTTAATTTTTGAGGTCTACCGTGTTAAATCAATCTTCCCTAAGTTTTACGAAAAACTGAAATTACCCTTCAAGAGAAGTAACCTGAGTTCATTTTGGTTTTGCCAAAAGTTTTGGTTGTCATTATTAATTTATAACCCCTAATATTCGTATGAAACATTGTTGAATATTGTACTTATAATTATAAAGTGCGCTGTTTACATTTTACGAATACTGGAGGTTATTATACTTATTATCAAGCAATTTAAATTTAGTATTTGTTTTGAACAGTTTTTTTGCAAAATTGCTTTAATTTTATCCTACCTACGTTAGTTTTTTTTTGTTTTTGGAAATGGATACCGAGAGTACAAAAAGTTTTTTTTTTTTTTTGCGTAATGTTAGATATGCTATTCCATCTAGTATTATAATATGGTTCTTCTTACGAAAATTTATTAAACCTTTGCGTGAGCATATTTATAAATATAATACATACATATACATAAGGCTTATATTCACTGATCTACAGTGCCTTTACATATAGATATGTTATGTGTTGCATATCTATTAGATTGCATCAGGAAAGAAGGTCTATAGATCAGTGAAAACGAGGTGGAAGTGTTGTGGCAACATGTGTGTGTGTGTACAGGTACCTGTCGGGGCGTGTCGAGGGGCGGCGGCGGCGCGCGCGGCGGGTAGTGCGGGGGGAACTCCGCGCGCGCGCGCGCCGGCGCCGGCGCCGCGCTGCCCACCACCACTCTGCGGACAACCAGGACCATTACACTCGATGCTCATCGTGTAATCAAGGGTATTACGACGGTATTTAACACTCTAATCGGAGTCAACTTTTGTTTTCTCTTTCAACCGAAGCAGAACAAGGCATGTTATCTGCTATAGGTTTAGAAATAAGTCACGGCTGCCGGACTCAGGTGCTACCATACATATATTCATCCTAAAAAAGATACACAATGTATGCACGGTGACTTGTGCTAAAAAAACTAATTTGTAGGTAACACCAGTCCAAGTCCAAGGAAGATTAATAGACACTTTCCTTGTAAACTGGTAACTTCTCCCGCCGCGCGACCATCTCCAGGAGCGACAGTCGCTGAACGTATCCTTACCTAGGCTGAGGCTCGGTGAAGTCTCCCGCGTGGTACCTCCGCTCGGCGATGGCGGCAGTGAGCCGGAGCAGCTCCCGCTTGGCCTTCTCCCGCCGCGCGACCATCTCCAGGAGCGACAGTGTTGTCGCTGAACGTATCCTTACCTAGGCTGAGGCTCGGTGAAGTCTCCCGCGTGGTACCTCCGCTCGGCGATGGCGGCAGTGAGCCGGAGCAGCTCCCGCTTGGCCTTCTCCCGCCGCGCGACCATCTCCAGGAGCGACAGTGTTGTCGCTGAACGTATCCTTACCTAGGCTGAGGCTCGGTGAAGTCTCCCGCGTGGTACCTCCGCTCGGCGATGGCGGCAGTGAGCCGGAGCAGCTCCCGCTTGGCCTTCTCCCGCCGCGCGACCATCTCCAGGAGCGACAGTGTTGTCGCTGAACGTATCCTTACCTAGGCTGAGGCTCGGTGAAGTCTCCCGCGTGGTACCTCCGCTCGGCGATGGCGGCAGTGAGCCGGAGCAGCTCCCGCTTGGCCTTCTCCCGCCGCGCGACCATCTCCAGGAGCGACAGTGTTGTCGCTGAACGTATCCTTACCTAGGCTGAGGCTCGGTGAAGTCTCCCGCGTGGTACCTCCGCTCGGCGATGGCGGCAGTGAGCCGGAGCAGCTCCCGCTTGGCCTTCTCCCGCCGCGCGACCATCTCCAGGAGTGACAGAGCCCGCGCAAGCTCTCGCCGTAGCTTGAGCATCTTTTCGTACGAGCTCTCGTCGTTTTTCCTGAAAAATAAACGATCAATGATTAAAAATAGGCTTATGACTAATACTATCCAGTTTAATAATGTACTACCGACGTATGCCGATATTTGATGAATCAAAGAACCTTGAACTCTTGTCGGTGTTAACTGTCCGTCTTAGCTATCTCTGCACCGGCTTTAACAGGGCAAAGCGTGGGAGTGTCATTATAAATATCATATATTTATTGATATTTAACTTCATAATGACAAAATTACACTTAGTATTTACAAATGCCGTGTAGAACATGGTCCTACTCTAAATGTCATCTTCCTGTCTTCCAATTTGGGTGTTTCGCTGTTGTTAGCTGTCTGGCTGCTAACAACAGTGTCACCTGTTCTTCTCCGTGCGGCGTCGGAAGGCGAGGTAGCTGTTGTTGGACGACTGATCCGGTCGGCTCTCGATCTTCACCGACAGGATCAGAGGGTTCTGCAGTTGTCAGCTGATTGACTCACCGGTTCTTTCTGGTCTGCATCTTCTCCGTGCGGCGTCAGAACGCGACGTAGGTGTTGTTGGACGACTGGTCCGGTCAGCTCTCGATCTTCACCGACAGGATCAGAGGGTTCTGCAGTTGTCAGCTGTCTGACTCACCTGTTCTTTCTGGTCTGCATCTTCTCCGTGCGGCGTCGGAACGCGAGGTAGGGGTTGTTAGACGACTGCCCAGGCCGGCTTTCAGTCTTTACCGACAGGATCAGAGGGTGTTGCTGGAAATATGGTATACCATCTGTTAGATTTATTAGTGTCAAATTGTTTATTTATTTAATGACTATTTAATCAATAGTGAGAATATAAATAAAGTTTGTGGCAGTGAGAACGCGAAAACCCTGACAAAATCGGAGGCACAAATTTGTAGTTGAAATCCGCGAAAAACGCCGCAGGAAAAGCTAGTTTATTATAATAGTAATATTTATATTTTAAGCTAATTCCAATACATAATTATTTATAAATATGTAATATATTTCTAATTCGTTTCATATAACAAATTAATAACAACGCCATCTACCCCAATACCTTAACACAACTAGATTATTCGGCTAGATAAGTTCCGGCATATTCTCGCATGGGGGCGCTGGGATGAAATATTTATTTAAATGAACACAGTAACAACCCCGTGAAAAATTCGCAGCCTTAGATATCAAGCAGCAATGTGGACGTTAAGTAGAACAGAACTGTTATTTTTTTCAATGTTTTTATTTACTTTCATCTATCACATTTGAAACATCGGTCAAATGGCTCGGATTCCAGAAAATGTACTTTCGTAAAAAAAAAACCATTAATTATAGACAAATTAAAACAGTTGCCTATCGACCTTAATTTTCAACTTTATGATGAGATAAAATATACTCGCAAAGATCTTTTGTCTTTGTTACAACCAAAACGTTTAAGACTGTCCAAATTATATTTGTGGTCGACCCTCAGTAATAACAGTACGTAACTTGTATGTAACGCCCGACTTCTAAGGCACACACTTCACAAGGCCTGAAACTTGCCTTGTACTTTACAGTGTTGTGAAGTTCTGCTCAAACTTGGCCGCGTGAACAAGTTTGCGTAGTTTAGTTATACAAGTATTGTACCTAAAGCTTCTTAAAGTTTGAAACTTTGTTTTTTTGAGAAGAGAAATGGAACTAAGTAGTCTCGTCGAATCGTCGTTTAAGGTCGAATTTAAACCTCCTCGTCGCTTGATAGTTGTAATGATTCTGGTTAGGAAAATTCGTCAGTTCAAACCCTAATAACGAAATTCTGTCTGATTTGAACATTTGCAGTCTGCTCATGAACTTATAAGAATCGTAGGACCCTAACAGCTTCCTCAGATCTAAAATCCACGAAGCTTGCGGACTGCACTAAATTATACATTACCAGCGGATTGAAATCTAAAAGTTTTCTAAATATTACAGATCAGGAGTGGCCGCCGTTTGGAACTTTTAACTTAATGGAACTACTTACAGTCTTGAGCCTCTTGTTGAGCCAGTAGTCGTAGACGGCGATGACCAGGTCGTCGTGCCTCTCCAGCAGGAGCTTGGCCTCGTTCAGCGTCACCACCGTCTGTCCGGAACTCTTTTCTAGCTTGTCCATCATTTGTTCGAACATTAATTCTGTAATTGAATAATAAGGGATTATTCACTTCAGCTGTATAATGCAGTGATTGTTTGATTTAAAAGCACTTAATTTTGGTCTAGACACTGAAGTGATTTTGATTATTTAGAAGTTTTGATATTGATATGTCATATTGTCATTCTCAATAAATTTTGTGTCAAAAAAGTATTTGTCTGATACAGAATATACTGCTATGAATGGATGTACTTTTTCTGGTATGAACTGATAGTGTAATTACGGTGTACTGGTATAAATTAACTTTTAAGGTGAAAAATTAACTCCTGCTAATAACATTTTGCGTAGATCAATAAAAGCTATAAAATACCGTTGATTATCGGAATATTTTAGAACGTCCACGGTCAAGCAAATATAGTTATTAAGGCAAGAGCGTGTTTACGGCCAATCGCGTGTTTTAGACGCGTTAAACGTCTTTAATACTAAAATGAACTTGGGGTGCACTTTTAAAAGTATTCCGTATATAACAGTGTAAAATTTGTTTCGTGATCGGCGACATTTAGAGTATAATGGGTACGGGTAGCGCGTAATAAATAAGAAAGCACATTTTTATCTCCATAATCACCCTAACCCTAACAAGCTAGGAATGCAGCTTTGTTTGACTTGGGATGTATAGTTGCGCAGTGGTAGAGCCATCTGTATTGTGAAATGATAGCCTGGGGAAAACCCAGGACTCTTCCTTGACAATAGATGCCACGGTAATTTGTTTTAAATACGCCGCTTAGGGCCTGTTTCACGATGTCCAAGTAAAGTGTTTCATAGCTAATTAACTAATAAATTAACTGCCAGATAAAACTTAAGGAAGTTTATCTATCAGTTGAGCTTATTTAAAGAATGTGAAACGCCAACATTGACTTTATTCGTAAGATAACTGGCAAGTAGCATATTCAGGATTTTACTTGGACATTGTGAACCAGGCCCATAAACAACTCGACTATCCGAAATAGTCGAAATACCAACACAAATACGCTTTAATTACTTTTAAGGCTATTTACCCACAGACAATGTCTGCCACCGTAAGCGTAGCGGTATAACTTCAATTGTCCGACACGCCAACGCTTTGTCAGTGTGTTGTATCGGGTGTGCTATATTAAGAGACTGTTATACTTGTATATAGTATGTAAATCCAATATATGCAATAAAAAAATATTGATTAAGGTATAAACCCATTACATTCCAAATTAAGATTACAATTACTAAACCAGACAAAACAGACAATATCAAACCAGACAGAAAAAATTATGAAATGTGACGTTATCTATGAAAAGGGACCTTATTGTCGATGGCGCTTCCGCCGTAATAAACGAAGCTCCGATACAAATACAACGCTGCGCGATGCAGTGCGGCGTAAGCGCCATCGACAATAAGGTCCCTCTTCCTAGATAATGACACAAATAGTAAGTTTTTTGAAGTTACACTTTGTAATTAATTTTTGAAAATTTACCGAGAAGCAATGTACGTACTGCAAACATTACGAGACATGACATGACAGGAAATTACGAACTTGTATGCTGCTTATATTGCTGGACCGAATTATTTTGTAAGGTTAACATTTTTATTGTATTTTTAAGCAAAAGTTATTTCAATAATTCTTATGCCCTATGCTAAACAACGTTAAAGGCTTGCCCGTTTTGAATTTACACACTTTATAATGTTACATTGTATATCGTTAAATCTGTCGTTACCCTTATCAGTATGCGAATAATCCTAGTATAAGGGCGTATTCAGATGTTTCAACTTATCCGTATGCGGTGTGAACTATAAATTACATTGGCGTTTCAAAGCTCCCCCGGCAGCATGTACATATTAGATTAGGGAAAAGGAATCCTCTGTAATGTGTTTTCTAAACTCTAAGCCAGTTTAATATCGTTATCTAACCGCTAATATGTTACAACTTTTCGTGACGGAGTCGGGCGTTCGATTCGCGGAGTAATTTGTATTCAAAAAAAGTTATGTATACAACTACTGGGAGATCGGTTAAATTAAGGCTGTAAAGATCTTCCAATCGAATGAAATTTTGAGGTACAGTCAGCAAAACGATTAGCTTAGCACCCCTGCACCCTCAACAGAGTCTTATGTTATGGGTCATCTACACGGTGCGTGTTCACGCACGCAAGCAAGATTTGTTACATGCGGTGTTTGATTGATCGATTACATGGGTGACACCTCAGTAGTGCACAATGTAATTAAACTTGCAAGTTCTTGTGTCATCTTACCTATAAAAAATGGTTCTTCCAATTTACGATCTGTTTATAGCCATTTTATTGTTTAATGCAATTTTATATGGCATGGTGTTGTTTGCATTATAGGTCTAATTTGATTTTAGCTGACTGCGTCAATCGAATGACTATAAATTATAAATAGTTCAGTACCCCTAGTGTAAATTCAATCGACATCATAACGTGACGAACGCGTTTGCGTTAAGTCTCATTTTGTATAGGATTTTGAGTTTCCAAAACGTCCCGCTTGGCGCGCTCTTTCTAAATCCAATACAAAATGAGACTAAACACAAACGCGTACGTCACGTTTCAAAATCGAATTTATTTACACTAGGGGTACAGTAGACGACGAGTATACGGCTACATAGGTATTACTCATTATCATCATCAATCAATAAAATAAACTATTTCGAGTCCACGCTTAGTTTGCACCGAATTGGCAATAGCAATTACAATATATGGAAGCGCCATACTTGACGTAGCACTTGAAGGTGAACTTCAAAAAGAATGCCTAAAATCTAAACACGAAATAACGCTGAGTTTGGTCGCCGGTGGATCCGTGAACCGGTATCGAACTGCACTCCCAATTCACAGCGTACTTCGAGCAGTACGCGTTTCTTTAGGTGAGTTTAAATCAAGGGAAGGCACAGTAAGTGCACACGCACTTTTGCTGTGTGCCGCATTATAAGCGCCTTGCCCGAGTTGCGCTAATTAATTATACGCATTTTGAAGCGAAAATGCAAGCGCACTTGCGGCACATTCGCTAGCATCGGCCCGGGGGCAAACACCAATAAAAGTAAAACCGACCTGTGAGTTCCGGATGCCTCTGCTGCTTCAGCCACCGCTCGTCCTCGGAGTCGATGTCGTACTCTGGCGCCTCTTGTTCCTGCCATAGCGCTGTAACAAATAATACTATATAAGCAAATAACTCACTTCGCGGGCGGGTGGCAATCACATTAATCTAATTGATTTTGTTTGGTATTCAATTTTAGGTATGTTTATGTTTAGAGAAGCGTCAAGATCATAGCGCACCATTCTATTTGGACCCGGGTACGTCTTTAAACTGAGTCCAAAAGAGAGGTACGGGCATTGTGCATGTCATCTCGCTTTGTGTGGTAGGGCACAGCACAGCGGATGTCTTTCCAGATTTAGAGCAGAGCCCAACTGGGGAAGTACCTCCACCTTACAGAAAACCGCAGCCAAAACATTAGACCCTAACTCAGTGTTGTGTTCCTGTCGGTAAGGCTGTCAGTGCTCAACGAGGGTGCGGAGTGTTAGGGTCGGCAACGCGCATGTAACTCCTCTGGAGTTGCAGGCGTATATAGACTACGGAGACTGCTTACCATCAGACGGGCCGTATGCTTGTATGCCACCGACATAGTATATTAAAAAAATCGCGCGCTAATACCTAATCCAAATCGTAGTAGGTATTCGCAAAAATTTAGCGACCCTTCCGCAAACAGAACATGCTTATATCAGGAATTTCTGATCTGGGCGCACCATATGAGCCGTGTTTTCCAAATGCAAATGTGTTGAGTGTTGTTGAAAGTTGTTTAATATCGGTAATCAATAAGACTTATTAGCTTTAGGTACCTACTGCTTTGAGCTCTGTACAAATATTTTGGCTCCTGTCAAGAACAAGATTGATTTAGGTTCCAAACTTTGAATAAATTTAATCTAGACTTTCACCTAACAAGTTTTAGACCTGACTCCCGTTGCTTTATAAATTTCCCTATCAATCAACGAGTGATAATCTCTAAGGAGATATAATAAAATCTGCAATAGCCATTAATCAGCGTATCTCAGCTATTCGTCAGAATGTTTTAGAAACAAGTTTTTACGGCCGAGCCCGTTGGGCAATGACCCGTCTTTTTTTGCTCCGGTACTATGATGTAAAGCAGCGTTTTCAAGTACAACAAAACATCGTGTCCAGAGTCCAGGTTACTTAATGTATTGACGGAAAATTTGTGAAAAGTATACTTTATCAGAAGTACTCGAAAATTTTGCCAACTTTCTGTAGCTTGTACATCTGTAGTGATTTTATAAATTTTATAATAATAATCACTGCAGATGGGTCGTTGGCGGCATGTTGCATATTAGAGACGGAAGGCAACCTTTTTTTTATAGAGGCAAAGTTTCGCATGCAAGAATTGATGCGGGAGAAGGAAGTTTATCATAACTATTAAATTAAAAAAAAAAAAAAACACTTAAACTAAGCTAATATGTAACCGCGGCTGGTAAAACGTCCCAATTTGTCAATAAGGACGCCTTGGCAGGTTATTCGTATAAAGATACAAGCAAATCGCGTCCTCATGGCAAGCGACAACGTTGGACGTTTTGCCGGCCGCGGTTTTATAAATAAAAAATAAATATAAATAAATATTATAGGACATTATTACACAAATTGACAAGTCCCACAGTAAGCTCAATAAGGCTTGTGTTGAGGGTACTTAGACAACGATATATATAATATATAAATATTTATAAATACTTAAATACATAGAAAGCACCCATGACTCAGGAACAAATATCCATGCTCATCACACGAATAAATGCCCTTACCAGGATTTGAACCCGGGACCATCGGCTTCATAGGCAGGGTCACTACCCACGAGGCCAGACCGGTCGTCAAATAGTTTATTTTATTGATTGATGATGATAATGAGGTTTTATTTAATTATATGGTTTAACTCACGTATTTTTTTAACTCGCGACATGCTTGAAATGGAGACCTAGGCTCTCCGAAACATGTCGCGCGAGTGAGAAAAATAAGCGAATTTAACCGTATAATTAGCTTAGTGTTAGTGTGATTCACGACCCGTTTAAATTTCAAAAACCCACTACGCAACTGCCTTACCTAAATCATTTTTAGGGCTAGCTGATACTCTTCAAACTAGCTATTTTTAGCTACGGTATGGTTTTCTACCACAAGGAAACTCGCTTTAAAGTTTAAAAAAAAAATCGAAAACGGTCCATTCGTTTGAGAGCTACGATGCCACAGACAGACAGACAGACATTGGCGCCAAACATATAACACCTCTCTTTTATTGCGTCGGAGGATAAAAATAGAGCAGCCCAAGATTTCAAATAGTTAACTTGACTGGTTTTTAGGGTTCCGTACCCAAAGGGTAAAACGGGACCCAGTTATTAAGACTCCGCTGTCCGTCCGACCGTCTGTCACCAGGCTGCATCTCATGAACCGTGCTAGGTATCACAGTTGAAATTTTCACACATGATGTATTTGTGTTGACGCTGCAACAATAAATACTAAAAAGTACGGAACCCTCGGTAGGCGAGTCCGACTCGCACTTGTCCGGTTTTTTGCATTATTATTTCCTGGTTGGCGTTTGGTATCAGACCTATAAGAAGATGCGGAATTTGGAAAGAGATAGATATTTGAAGCGTACAGAATAGGCTGGCCACTTGTATCGCCATCAGTGTGTTGTTGCCCTTACAGGTAGTATAGCTGCTGAAGCGTGCAGGCTACATTGGGGTAAGGGTCGTGAACGGGCTATTTTTAGAAGTTTTCGTCTGTTTTAAATAAAACGTGACGCCATTGCGGCCGGGAGAGTAAGGAAGTTATCACAATTTTCTCGTCAAGTACAGTCACGTGCATTATTTATAATGCAACAAAAATTTTGTATTTCATGTGACTTCTTTCATCGTGTCGTTATAGACCGTATAGTGTCAAAAACAAAATAAAGTTTGCACACGAATAAATGTCAATTAGCTGAATTAGAATTTACTGAGCAGGAATTAATTTATTTTTATTACACTAACTTTTATCCAGATGCGGATTTAGGAGGGTGGCCAAGGGGCTCAAGTTAAGACAATTAGTGAATTCAATGGATATAATATTTCTTGGTTGTTTCAATCATATTTTACTTAGGCCATGTTACCGACGATGAAATTAGGGCTCCCAACGGTAGACAATTTTGCCAGCCTTAATTTTCAATGAATGACAACTTTGATTACGGGGTTGGGCCATTAATGTGTTCCCTTTCTAAATTAATTCTGATATATCCATCACGTTAAAAATTAAAATGACACTGATATACACTAGACAAAGGAGCATTGACACACGTAATTAATATTACGCACATCGTAAGAAAAAACAAGTTACCAAGGGGTTATATCCTTATAAGCGACGTCATTACTCAAGTCATCACTACACCACATTACAGACCCTTGTTAATAATGTTAATATCCCCTTTTTGCCCCAAATGGACAGGCATTTGCGATCCGGTCGGAGCGCTGTTTTTGCATCGGGACGTTCACGTCGCTTGCTCGAACGCTCTGGATAACCAATGTAACTAGGGTTGCCATCCGTCCGGGTTTCCCCGGATTTGTCATAGTTTAGAGTGCATCCGGGGATCGTCCGGGGGGGGGGGGGGCCTCATTTGGGATCCGGGTTTAAAAATTTAAAGGCTTAGGCCGCCCGCGACACACGCACAACCTGTTTAAAAAACCTGTTGACATGTCCGGGTTCTGGACTCTAAAATCCGGGGATTTCATGCGTCTTGTCCTGGTTTCCAAATTTTAGAGATGGCAACCCTAAATGTAACTTATGTGATCTTAACAGTAACAACGATTAAGCAAGTTTTCAGAAAACAAACAAAAAAACAATTTTTTTTTTTTTTAAAAGGCTAACGTATACACAGGTCTTAATGTAAGTAAACATTAGTTTGTTTCACCTTTTCAGATGTGTACTCAGTTAGGTCATAAGTTTTGTCACAAAGGTTTCGCTGTAAGCCCTTAGAGCTGCAGCAGTCGTGACAAAGATTATAAGTATAAAAAAATCATAAACAAGTTTTATTTTTTCTCGTCTTTTCCTTATTCCGCACAAACGAATCGTAACAAAACATTTGGACGGAAGAAGGAAATATTCTGCTTCGGACTTTTAAGACTTTTTCGATTATCAGAGGTATCTACTTAATCCAAACTACGAGCCTTCCAATTTCGGCCCGCGAAAAAGAAGAGGAGGTGAGTTTGTGGCCCTTGGGGCAAAAAGTCAATTAAAAGCAAGACCCCTGCAGCGGTAGCAGGGTCGTGTTTTTATCATATGTCACCATACCTGTTATGTTCTAACAAGTATGTAAGTGCGAAAGTGACCTATGACCCGGCAGGTGATAAAAATGTGACCACGCTACCGCTGCTGGCTTCCGCATGCGGTCTAAAAAAATTTATACCGGACAAGAACCGGGAACAGTCGAAAACGTTTGGAAGATAGATCTAATAGGTTTTTATCAAGTGTCACAAACCTATGGTAAATCGCCAAAAACAGGCCCTGAGCGTTTAACTCGCTTGCTTTGGCAACCAATTGGAATAACTCCACAGGTCATTGTACAAATGAAGACATAATAAAGAGAGTATAGATCTTATCTCCATGCACTAAGGTATACGACTGGCGAGTTAACCTGTGTCGCAATCAGAGCACTTTTGTATTCGCTTTTTGAGTGCGATTGGCGCTTAACTGTTTATGACAGCTTTCTGTTTTTATTTTACACGTTTTGGAACTTTTTGCAAGTCCTTGGCTAGGTTAAATTAAAATACTACACGCGACGTTTACACTTTATACATGTCCCACTGCTGAGCATAGAACGTTTACCGCGTAAAACCAAAATCATATTAAGAAAGCTGACCTGACCTTGAAGGTCAGACTAAGAGATCAAATTAGGCCATATTAAGATTAGTCCGGTTTTCTTAGGATGTTTTCCTTTACTAAAAAGTATTAATAAAAATATCAAGTGATATTTCGTACATAAGCTCCAGGAACAAATGACATTACTCTAAAAATACAAGAAGTGAGTCTAGAGAGCCACTTGTATTCATGATGCGCTTTTACGAAAAGCGATTTCAAGAAAGAGAGTTGACAATTCACATATACTATGCTCACTTCTTGTATTTTAGAGTAGTTGGAATTGCCTTGACTGACCTTACTTAATCACAATTATTATCAATTTATCACAAATTAATGAGAACATGTGCTTGGTATTGTTTTTAACTCGAAAGTCAATCCAAGATGTGGAAAAAAAGCTGTACGAATAGCTCACAATACACTCGCGTGCAAAAGTATTGCATCACTTTGCATTTTTTCAACTGCACCCAATAATTTTGTAAACCGGTTATTTTCGATTAATTATTTTAATGGGATCATGTCCCTTGAAGTTTTAGCTTTACGAAAAGTTAAAAAACATGGAAAACGGCCCAGTATTTTTCAAATTATCGGCATTTTCCCGATTTGTGAGCGGTTTCGCGTTATCACGCGCACGAGTTGCGCTACCCTTGACCCCTATAAAATGGGGGGTAGGGGAGGGGTTGTTATCAGTCACTTATCAAAAGTTGACCGGTACACATCTCCGCATATTTTGCCGTGAAGAAGACCTGTGAAAAATGGAAACCACTGAAGCTGAAGTCCGCCAAGTCGTCCAGCTCCTGCAAGAGGGGCCAACGTTCAGTAGCTGCCACGCTGAATTTAAGTCAATCTACAGTTTGCCGAGTTTACCAGAGGTTCCAACGGACTGGATCCTTTACTTCAAGACCAAGAAGCGGCCGCAAAAAGTGTACATCAGAGAGGGACGACCGCTTCATTGTCACAACATCTCTCCGAGATCGACACCTGACAAGCGTTGCCATCCAGCAGCGTCTGCGTGAGATACGAGGAGTGGCTGCCAGTGAGTGGACAATAAGAAGAAGACTCAAGAAAGCGAACGTGACACCCAGGAGGCCTGCAACGGGGCCCAGATTGCTGGCGCGACACCGTACAGCCCGAAGAGAGTTTGCAGAAAATCATATGGACTGGACCATTGAGCAATGGACCCCAGTTCTCTTCTCGGACGAGTGCAGAATATGTTTGAATGGATGTGACCGAAGAGGAAGAGTCTACAGAAGGCCAGAAGAACGGTTCGCCCAATGTTTGCTTCTCCGAAAGGGTCGCCTATTGCAGTGGATCCGTGATGTTCTGGGGCGGCGTTTCCTACGACACGCGAACAGAGCTGGTTTTCGTGCCTGGCGGGGGCCGTGGCGGTGGATTGACCGCTGCAAAATACATTACTGACATCCTGGAGGAACATGTTGTTCCTTATGCCGGTATTTTTGATGAGGGGTTCATCCTAATGCAGGATAATGCCCCGTGTCATACCGCTAGGGCCACCGCAGCCTACCTTCTCGAAGTGGGCATCGACACCATGGACTGGCCAGCGATGAGCCCGGACCTTAACCCCATTGAACACGTGTGGGACTACCTGAAAAGGAGGATTCGGAAGCGGAATCCTGCCCCGGCCAATGTTGAGGAGCTGAAGGGAGCCTTGCTGGAGGAGTGGGACGCTACTCCACAAGATTTCATTAGAAAATTAATTAGGTCTATGAAAAACCGCTTGATTTGTGTGAGGAGGGCTAGGGGTGGCAACACCAGGTATTAATTTAATAATAATAATTTATTTTGTATTAAATAAATGACTTTTATTCTTAACTTTCCTAAATTTATTTCTCGACCAATATGTCGCTACTTTCAGTTTCTGATTTTTTTCAGTCTTCAGATTTGAAATTTCATTAAATTTCCCAATTTTCTAATGCGTTAGATTATAAGCTTTCAGTTGATACCAAAATTTTCAGAATCGGCTCTAGAATTACAAAGATATTGGGTGCAGTTGAAAAAATGCAAAGTGATGCAATACTTTTGCACGCGAGTGTAAAACTGCACTGAACTGTATAGTTGAAATAAGTCCCATCATCATCAATACACACATCACATATCATATCATATCACATGAGTTGTGTGAACTTAAAAGGAAGGAAGTGGAACATTCCACAGCTTCAACTGTAATGTAATGTCGATCTTATATTATGTATATACAATGGAATTTAAACCTTGCGGGGCTTTAATTATGGTTTAAAACGGCTAAAAGACTTCTGGGTTTATATTGTAACTTATAAGGAAAATGCAGAGGAATTGTAGGAATAGATATGCTATATTAGTGTCTTAAATGCATACACTACCAGCGATTTTTTTTAAATTCATTGCTTGATTTCAGTCCAATTAACTACTTGAGCGCGCTTAATTTTTACGGTTTTTACGTCAAAAATTTCAGAGATGTTTCAGAGAGACTACCGCAGAAATCGAAATTTCTAAGGGCTTATCGCGAAGATCAGATAAATTTCGTAATCTGCCTCTCGATAGAGACGAACTCCAACCCATTCTAAACAACTCATCCTATAATATAATAAATAGTCAAGACGCATTTTTTAATACTTGTACACATTTATAGCATTATTCATAAAGCTATTAGCTATTAATAGTTTGTATTAACCTGTCACTTTGACTTACTTATTTGTAAAAAAGGGAGACAACATAAATAAATTGAGGGCTTGTTAAATATTTTGAATAAGGGCATTAGCCGCACTTCATTGACTAATCAACCTTGTTTCCTTTGTCAGAAGGTTTACTATCACAAAGGACGATGTCGATGTCGCTATTAGTAGAGATTTTAAGATGAAGGATGCAGTAATGAAGCATTTGAGCGTGCTTTTGACGACTACCCTAATCCACCGTATGAACAGCCACAGTTTCACGTGTATGCGAGGATCAGTCTGGCTGAAAGCTGGTAGAGGAATAGATAACTCCAAAGGTGAGTGATACTGATACTTTAAAGTGGTATCTAGTTCGAGTCATCCACAATGACGCGCAGATTTGTCATATCTAACCTTTAATAGCATGAAAATACGAGTCAAGACATGCGTCGTCGTCAGCTCTCAAACAAACACGCCAAAAGGTGAAGGAATCGTAAAAAAATTAAAGTTTATTACGTCCTACATAAGTTCATATCATTCTATAAAGAATAATAACATTATTTGTTGCTCAAACCAGACTTAAACAATTTAATTCATCTTCTGAAATTGTTTAAATGTTTTTACCGTGAAAAGTTAACAAACGGAAAGACACATTCGCACGTATTACTATGGATGGATAAAAAGATAACATCTCATGAATCATATTCAAATTTAACCTTCACCAAATTGTATCAGCTTACACTATGTAAGGAAACATTCCAACTGTGCACCCATATGATAGCAAATTGTGGAGATTCGTGTTTCGGCAAGCTTCTCGAGTTACTGCGAAACAAAGGTGGACCCCTAAAATAACTCAAAACTCGCTTCAGCAAACGCATAAGCTTTTAATAAAAAGAGTAGCGGCGATACGCTAGCATGGCGGATGCTTTTCTACGATGTTTATATTTTTCTATATTATTTATCCATCTTTTTATTTATCTATATTATCTTATTGACCGAAGCGTTAGCGAAGAAGTCTCCGGCATAAAGGACTTAAGTGCCATTATCGTCTATGGCCACTCAAGACCATTGTGAGTACGCTGTGATAATGACTCAACGAAGTATGTTTTTTTTTTTTGTTGTTACATTTTTTAAGCTTATCAATCTTATCGCAAGGCTTACAGCTCACAGAGCCACTAGTCTATATTATTTTACTAGTTTTGCTACACATGCGTAAATCCGACGAACATTTAATTATGTACCTACGTCTACGAATAGCATGTACCCGCGACTTCGTCTGCGTTGTTCACGTGTTAAATAGTCCTTGTCCTTAGTCTGTGAACTGCCCCCATAGTTGTGCCGTTCTCGAGAACGTACTCCGTTTTGTATGGGGAATGTTCTCATGAGAGAATATTCCCCAAACTGAGAACGTTCTCGAGAACGGCACAACTATACCCCATAGTTACTGTAATTGCAACCACTTAGCACCTCTGTAGAAAATTAATTCCGGGATTTAAAGTATCCTATAAGCTTTTCCAGCAACTACAATGTGCTACATTTTGTCGAAAGTCGTTTAGCCGTTTTTGCGTGGAGAATGAAAATCCAAACAGACAAACTTTCAAATTTATAATATAAGTAGAATAGTTACAAAAGTCGTTAAGAAACATTGTACGATGTGTCAGTTGCTTATGTATTGGGAAGCAATACAGCATAATAACAAACAGTATAAGTGTAAGGCCTGAGTGGTCGCTCGACGCGGAGCGGAGTGTTCGGCGGAGCGTGCAGCGTGGCGTCGGGCTCACAAGTGATGTGAGCAGCGTGCACTAAGGCCGCTCCTATACGTTTGCATTTGTTCAACATGCACGCCGAACGCTCCGCCCCGCTGCACGCCCACCTCGAGCGTCCACTCAGGCCTTATACTAACAATTTATTTAATTCTACTTAGGTTCTATCCAGAGCAGTTACATGTCCTGTTCAGCTACAAACTACAAAGTAAACCGTGATATGTCATTCTCTCCCTCACCAGCTCAGTCGGATAATCGCACCATGCTAACCTCGCAGGTCGCAGGAAGGGTTCCGCCAGTACTTATAACATAAATTTTGGATAACCCTAGTGCTGAACCCCAGTAGCACGAGAATATCGAGCGTAGGTAAACGAGTTAAAGTATATTTTGAATTGAGGTGTTCAAGTGCAAGTCAAATATAATAAACCATGCGCTCTGCGATGTACAGTTAAGCATCAATAGTTGCGTATATTTATATTAATAGTTTTGGAAGAGTTAATATACAGTTTGTGTTGAATTGTATCTGTCACACTATAATTTGTTTTACATATATGTATGTCGTTTTGTATAGCTATTATACAGTGGTGACTTTTGACGCGGAAATTCATTCGCTGGATTACAACCGATGCTATTCGTTGATTCGAGTACGTCTCTTCTTATTTCTGCCTCAGTGGAGAAGTAGCATTACCGAACACGAGGTCACAATTGCACTCGCCTGTGTTCGGTATGCGTCGTGAATGAATACACGGCTGAAAAGGGGTCGGGGCAGTATTTCGGTGGAAATATCCAATGCTTTGTACGTCGAGCCGCCTGTCTGTATGACTTGCTCAGATCTAAAGTGACGTATGTGTTTTTAAATATGTCGCCTATATGACATTTTAGTCATGTACGTTTAACTGTTTCAAGAGCGGTTTGTGATTGGTATTACTGTTCATATATATTGCCTTTTGCTCATCGCATGTACCTACGGTTGCCATATGAAAAAATTCTGACAAAAGTGTGAACATCACCCAAAAATCCTGACATTTCCTAGATGGCGATGTCTTCAAAAATCCGCCCATTCAATCCTTTATTTATTCCAAAACTTACCGCGGGCCACTATATAGCCCGTTGACTCGCCACATTTACGCTGTAGCTAGAATCATAACCTTCCCTTTCCTGTGCCCAACCTCAAACTTTTAGCTAGCTTCTAGTGGTTAGTCGCCAAGTCCCCCGCAATCCTGACAAAGGACCAAAAATCCTGATGTGTCAGGGGAAATCCTGACGTATGGCAACCCTAATCGCATAGTGCAGAAAGTTGAATATTTATTTCATATTGATACAAATGAGTAGCTAAAGTAAGTAGTATTTTCCATCTGTTACATAATTTACTACATTATTCGCTTGCCCTTGTTCCGAAACAACAAATACTTAATATGTTAAGAATAAATTTAAACGAATTACGAAATATTTTTGCTACTTTATTTATCCATTCAACATACAATTGCGGCTCTTCAAGATACATCTAACACTTTGAGGACTGAGACTAGTCAAATTAGCTTTTGTGGCGCTTAATATGAAAACTAATGATTTCCACTGTTATTGGCTCTGTTCAAAAGATTACCGACCCCTGCTCTAAGCAACATTTGTAAAATCCCGAAAGTAGACAAGGAGTTAAGACATTCCGTATATATTAAACATTAACCCCCTTATTTATTTTGACTTATGTATTTGTAATAAAGGGATCAAACACAAATTATTGACGAGGTCATCCACGAATTACGTCACACGAATGCCAATATTTTTGATCCCCTCCTCCCTTGGTGTGACATCACATATTTGGTAATTTCGTTTTCAACGAAATAGCGTATTCGAATACCTAAGTATTATTATTTTTCTAAACAATATTAATGTTCTAGAGTGTTTACTGCTATGGACGCTACTTAAACAGTTTTAACACCCGTCGAACTACAGGCCACATTAGTTAAACATGCGTCAAAAGTTATGATAATTGGGTCCACAAAAGTTCACATTTTTGGCACGCCGTGCGTTATCGCTCTTAGTCCGCCACTCTGCACATAGCCAATGAGGTAACCTATGGCCGGCTTTAATGCATCGCCCGCCGCGGTGATTTCATCCAATCAACGTGTGATTGACGACTCAAGGCCCGGCGGGTGGTGCAGTTTCTAGCCGACCAAATGTGCGAAGGAAACATTTTCGGGTACCCAAATAAAATGTTAAATAGGTGCATATAATACTGTCAATAGTTTATTCATATACCTACTAATGATTAGTTACATTGTGTTGCTGTTAGTACAAAAAGTAATAAAACTTTTTAACAAAAAATATAACCGACTTCACCAAAAGCGTCATACATGTACCTATAACATTTGACGAGTTCCCTCGATTTCTCCAAGATCCCATCATCAGACCCCGACTTGGTGCCAACGGGAACATCTCGGGGTTATACCCGTTCGATTAAAAAAAATTTTTTTTAATCGGTTCACGATTCTCGGAGATATCCAGTAACATACATACAAATAAAATAAAAATAAAATCCGTCGAATTGAGAACCTTTTTTGAAGTCGGTTAAAAACATGTTTGCATATCTGTATCAATCCAATAGGCATCTACTGAGATAATAAATAAACAAAAAATGTTTATTTCGGACCAACATAATCCATAGATGTGTTAGTAGAATGTATCTTAATAGCCTAAGGGCTAAGGGTTAGTGTACAGTCGAGGAAATTGATTCTTTAGCAGTTAACGTGTCACGTTACAATGGATAGCTCTTACCATAACTATGTACAGCCAAATTTACTTGAACCGCAAGTTGCTAAAGAATCAATTTCCGCGACCGTACACAAAGAAAAACAATGCAAAAAGTAGTAGTGACAGATTTGCCAACTGACAAGGACGTAAATTAGGCAAAAGGATCCAACCCAAATCAATCATTTTCGCTAAAACTACGCTATCATATTGCAACTCTTTCGAATAGACTGAGTTCTGCAGTTTTTGCCGTGAACAAGATCCGTCAGTTAACAGACGTGAAAACAGCTCGATTAGTTTACTTTAGTTACTTTCATAGCATTATGTCATATGGTATTTTACTATGGGTCAGTGCTTCAGAGATAACTACTATTTTTGTTCTGCAGAAGAGGGCTATACGAGCAATATATAAAATGAACCATAGAGACTCATTTAGAGATAAATTTAAGGAAATTGACATAATGACAGTGCACTGTCAATACATTTATGAGAATATTCTGTATGTGCATAAAAATATTGCCTATTTTAAGAAAAATTGTGACATTCATTATATTAATACTAGAAATAAATATAAGCTCGCAGTGCCCTTCACTAGGCTCCATAAAATTAAAAAAATCATTCATGGGTAATTGTGTAAGATTTTATAATAAACTTCCAAACCATATTACTGAGTTATCAATTAATAATTTGAATTTGAATATGAATTATATTCATTAGTATTATATATGGAATAATATTTACAACATCAATAAATTGCTCTGATAATTAGCTTAAGATAATTATATGTAATACTGTCTTACTATTCATAAGTGCTTGTTGCTAGGCCTACATGAATAAAGTATATTTGAACTTTGAGATTATTTCTAATATTTCTATACAAAAATATGGACGCGCTAATGTAAGAAACGTCCATCATTTATAAATAAATAAAAAACTTTTCAAACGCTTCAATAAGCGTGTCGTCTGAAGAAAAATGAAATAAAATTAATTTAGCAGACATTGAAGTGCGAAGTTGTAAAAGTGCCGACTAATAAGAATTTTATCTCGTCAAAGGACACGAAAATCAAATTATTGAGGGAGATTTGTTTACACATTTTTGAGGACTTTGTCAGCTTATTCGACTGGCTTATAATTTAGAAGGCGGTTATCACACTGATACCGAATCCATTTGTAGCAATGGTGTTAAAACAGCGTAGTTATCACGCGCTTCGTGACTTGTTGACGGCTTTAGCCCTTACATCAATTGCAACCAATGATTAAGGGGCTCCCCGCGGTTATCATCGATTTTTGACGAAGTTTTGAGCTGTTGCTGTTACTCTTACATTTGCACTACAGATAAAATTATAAGACAGACCGCTATCGGTTCTTCAATCTTTTATCCCCATTCTTATCTGCCGGATTTTGAAAGATATGAATATTTATTTCCTTATGATTTTTTTAAACCTAAAAAAAAAACACTTTTTTCGTAACTCAATTGCTGTGAAGGATCTTACATATACGAATTCTACATATTTAGATTCGTCTTTGATGTCTCTAAAAACTGGTCAGAGATTTTAATTTTAAACTAATTAGCACAAAAGTTATGGCCAGTAAACCAGTTTTTAGGTCTAAAATTGTTCAACGTTGATGCCAAATATCGAAGACAATGAACTTTGAAGTAAATATGGGATACTATATTGCTTAAAGCCGTTGCTGTCAATATGATAAGCTACAAAAACCATTAGAAAACTAAGGGATTCAGATCGAAGGTCATTGGCGCCAGGGAGCCCCTTAATTATAATGTGTAATTTTCATAACCAAAGTTTCCGGCTCAGCAAAAAATGTAAATGAGTCCAACCTTATTATTCAAAGGTTTCTCCTCCTACACACGTCACATCACTATTTACATATTACACATGCATATATTAAATAGGCTTTGTGCCGGGCACCTAAAAACGACGTATCCTGGTAATACGGGCCACTTCCGCAGGCGCTCTTATAATGATATGACATAATCTCATATGTTCTCGGTTCATAAACTTTCGGGAAAATAGGCCTTTTCTGTAGACATTACAAAAGTACAGAGGTTTGGACACATTATTCTAAGATTTTCAACATATAGAAATTCAATTAAGTAGGTTTCAATATGCCTATAAGTGTAAAGTACGAAAATTTTACTTTTAAAATCTGAAAAAATATTTCATTTGTTTAATTTAATAGCCGTTTAAAATATTTTTACCTACAGATTTTTAAACCGTGGCTGAATGTCGGATAGGTGTCGACGCCTAACCTGTCAAAGAATGACAAAATGGCGGACGAATGTTTGATTTGTCACCGTATTTAAGAATTATTTCGCTTACATTTTAGTTTTTTCTTCGCAAGTGTGATGAAAAACATTGTGTGTAACTCCGGCGGGTAAGAATATTGCAAACTCGAGTCTTTAATACACTCCAGTCTGAGGCAGCAGTCAGCAAAATTTCACTTACCCCCCTCGTTGCACAAGGTACTATTTTATAGTTCGTTTATTTTATCATGTCCACTAAAAAGTCGTTTAATCTTAACTCATACTAAAAATGTCTTTGACCGTCCTGGATAGACCGTTGTATATCCTTATAAGCCCAATTACACGTATTAGGCAATTAGGTGAATTAGATCCGTCGTGCGCAGTGACTTGTGCTAGAGTTAGGTAAAGGCCAATAGATTTAGTGTCGCGAGTTAGGGCTGATGAGTCTTAAAGACTGGAGCTAATTTGGTAGGTACTAGTACTGAAAGGTTTTCACTAAAGCCTTGAAGCCTCGTCTTGGAGACCTGGCCGAGGTTTAACTTTTAAAGGGTTTAGGGTTTGGGTTTAGCCATCTTTATCGACAAGCTTACGAAGATAGAAGAGCTTAGGAGGGTAATAGTTTTGGTACGAGCTGTATGATTTAACGGCAACAACATATATGGTATGTTCACATTTAACAAGGGTGTTCATATATCCCTCTGGTTGCATTGGAACTTTGGATTTTGGGATAATCCAAAATAAAATGTGTCGAAGTCTAGTCAAAGGTCCCACTTTGTCGCTTACCATATAAGGACGAGATTTGCTTGTATGTTTATACAAATAACCTATCTAAGCGTCCTTATAGTAAGCGACAAAGTGGGACTTTTTGGACTCTACATTTTATTTGTCACTCAATATTATAAACTATCTATATCAATATCCGCAAAGTAAGGTTTCGCCAAGTGGATATAAACATGTAAGGTCGAGGACATTGATTTATTATCAGTTTACGGTTCACTTTCCATTGAACAGCTCTTAGCATAAGTATGTACAACCAAATTTACAAGAACCGCAAATTGCTAAAGAATCAACCTGGACTGTACATAAATAACATGCAGGCTTCGCATACCAACCGGAGTTGAAATCTGCAAAAGGCTTTGTTAATAAGGTTTACAGTTTACCTAAGTCTCCTAAGTGGCAAATTCGCCAAGCGTTAATAATGAGAAGGTAAAAGCAGACATTATTTTGATTAAAACTCCCAACCCGACCCTATTCAGTCACAACGTACTTACTTTTTATATCAAAACGGCCATAGAAAACTCTTAAATGTTTACTTTACCCATAAAAGCCGTGGTATTATAATCACATCATGAGTCCATCCTTCAGAAGGGCTAAGATAAGTGCTCTCTCAGACTCTCATAGTTGTATAGAATTCTATGCCATAGTTATATTGGTGGTCTTTTTCGTCTCGCCTGTGTAGACTAGGTAAGCAATGGCAATACAAATACACGACCTGAGGTTTACTTTTTATCCCCCGTTATTGCAAAATGAGCTTTAAAAGTTTCAGTTTTATGGTCCGATTTAGATAGCAATTTGATTTGATAACAATGAGGGAATATATCCAGTGCATGCTGTCCGGTTTTGGGCTTTATTGAGTTTGTTATAACGTTGATATTCGAATAGGAATTTTGTGTTACTTTTGAAATGTTTATTTACGTATGGGTAACATTGGGTTGATTATTAGAGGTAATATTTGGCGCTGCGCTGCGTTGTTTAGCAATTTCGGCTACTGTATGAAGCGTTAGTTACAACGAGTGATTGAGTAAATTGACGTTTGCGGGCGTGGAACAATTATTTTCATATTTATATATGAACTAGCTTCCCCGGGCCTTAAACTATGTCTATAACAAATTTAATCAAATTTAATTTTTAACAAGCAGAAACGTCTGCGAACGATGCTATTAAACTTAGAATAAATTTAAAAGTGTAAAAATTACTGTTTTGAGTGAGACTTGAACTCACGGCCTCTCGATCCAGAGGCCGTGAGTTCAAGTCTCACCCAAGACAGTAATTTTTCCACGTTTAAATTTAATCTTATCAGTGAAGAGAGATAAATAGAAAAAAACGCACTTTGAAAAGAACTTGTAAAATTTTCCATTCATATTTAATCCATAGTTAAGGTAGGTAGCTACCAGGCCGCGTAGCCATCGTTACAATCGTTAACGCTCCGTAGCGTAGCGTAGTCATCTCTCTCTATCACTCTTCCTTATTAGTGCGACTGTGACAGTTGCGTTTCGTTCGCCACGGAGCGTGAACGATATGCACGTTGGCTACGCGGGCTGCTTAGTCATGTGTGTGTTTGTTATCCGAATGCTGGCAATCTTTCCTAACAAAACGTCCTGAAAAAAAAAACGATTTATTTTTTTCAACAACCTGCCTGTAATTCTGAATACACATATAATATACTCGTTATCAATTTTGTTTCAACGTTGTCGGCTCGTCGGGCTTCCCCCGAAGGCGTCAGGCATAAATGATCCGGTCTTAATTAAGCTATGTACGTAGGTTATGTCACGTATGGAAATATACGGGGTGACATTCAGCCTCATGCATAGTTTAGGCGCTCCGCTTCCAACCGTCAGTTGCAGAGCATCGGCGATTCAATCGATACAAATAGTTCAGTATGAGTAGAATGTTTCAGCATTTAATTAATACGTTGTGGTGGGGTAGGCTAAGTCACAATATCATAATTGCGAGTTTCATATACTTAGTCAGATTATGCGTTCACATCTGCCAAAATAAAGGTACAAGTTGGAAACTAAGACTCCATATATCCATCATCGTTTAGGCGTCAAAATAATAGCATTAAAAAAGTTGAACCTGTCAAAAGTCGGGAGGTGCGGAAATTATTTTTGTCCTTCGTCTAAACGTCGATATCCTCAATAAACTAGGCCGGTTACTTGGGAATCTCGTCAATAAATATAAATATGAAATATAATAACAAACTGTGTGTAATGTGTAGGTTCCGAGAATTCCGAGTAATACGAAGACAGATGGCGAGGCATGTGGCGCGAGTGCGCACGGTTTCATGGCGAGCGTGGTTTCAAGGGTTTTGCTGTTGCATAAAAAAATAATTGACAATACATCGAAAACTTAGTCTCAGAACATACTTTAAATCAAAAAGTTTAGTTTCACCACACTAGGACCCGTAGCCCATGACCAACGCCTATTGTACATTCAAGTTTATAAATATGTATACATTTTTTCACTTTATTGCAATAGATTAAGGTTAATAATAATATATTTCACACCTAGGGCAGAAAAGTAAGGAATGTCTCAGATCACATGTAAAATTTGTAGGTGGAGGCGAAGCCGAGGGCTACAAACATGTGATCTGAGGCTTTCTTATTTACTGCCCTAGGGTTTGTATACTATTTTTCTGTTCGACGGAGCCGGAAAGCGGCAACTTCGTTAGCGCAGCGTGCCGAAAGTTGTCGCTTCCCGCATGGAGAAAAGAATATATATAAATACATATATTTATGAACTCGACTATAAATTAAAAATGTATGGGGATAATAGATTTAGATGATAGAATAGACGTTGACGACATTTCTAAATATTAAATAAGTTTAAGTACCGATTTAGGTTTTCTATAGGTAGTTAGTTGAATCTTTCGTATACCCGAGATCAAGCAATATACGTACGAGATGGTAGTAATAATTTGTAATAATTTGGAGCTTGTTTCGGATTTAACCAAGGAGGCTTTTATGGCAGCTCTTAACCGATTTATTGGTCGTCGTGGCAAACCAAAGGTAATATTCTCAGATAATGGCACGACCTTTGTTGGTAGCTTCAATGAGCTCTCAAATCTCTTAAAACAAGACTTTGCGGCAGACATGGCCGACGCGCAAATCAATTTCTCTTTCATCCCAGCATACACACCTCACTTCGGAGGAATCTGGGAGTCTGCGGTGAAGTCGGTAAAGTATCACCTGCGACGAACCCTAGGTCTTACACACCTCACCTATGAGTTATTGGCTACGTGTTTAGTAAAGATCGAAGCGATTTTAAACTCACGTCCTCTTACGCCACTTCCTAATGATCCATCTGATCTAACTTTTTTGAGTCCAGCTCATTTCTTGATTGGAAGGCCTCTCACGTCTTTGCCTTACCCTCAGCTCACTGATCAAAAGATTACCTCACTCCAAAGGTACCAGCGCATCGAGTTTCTGAAACAGCACTTCTGGAACAGGTTCTCCAACGAGTACGTTACTGGCTTGCAACAGAGAACGAAATGGCAGAGCTCAAGGGGCAACCTCGACGTCGGAACCATGGTGGTAATCAAGGACAAGAACTTACCGCCGCTTATGTGGCTCCTCGGCCGCATCGTTCAAGTGCTGCCTGGTAGAGATGGCGTCGCAAGAGTAGCCGACATAAGGACGAAAAAAGGAGTCATTCGTCGGGCCTTCAATACAATTTGTCCTCTACCCATACAAGATCTTGAAGACCCAAGCTCTTCAACGCCGGGAGTATATGTTGGCGACAAGCCCGCCGCCGCATCGAATTAACTCCACAGCAACAGCGATGACGTCTACCGTCACGTCACCGGACCGGTTAGCCAGCGACGGGGACCGGGGCCGGTCCGCGGGGGGACGGTCAGAATCGAAATCACGGCTCGCGGAACGCACACATATCGCGTCGCGCCAAAAATACCTCTGTAATTATCAGTAATTAAATTAGTGTATACAGTCCGCTATAGTTTTATTCAGCAGTCTAGATATCCTAGATTCAACATACTACACGAATTAGGCACTAGACGCAACATATTTATAACACATTTTTATAATAAGTATTTTGAAACAGTATTTATAGTCGTTAGATTTGTAGCTGGCCCTCAACGGCTTATCCATTGTCTATTGCTAACTAAAACGGCGCGTGCCACTATCTGCAAAAAAAGGGTCGTATAATTCTAATTGGCACCTGAGCGCGGGCTAGTCTAACGCTCAAAAAACCAGTGTAGGTGTGTTCTCCGATAACGCGCCTTTGTTACGCATATCGAGGACATATTTTAGGCTGGTTCTGTAGCGTTCGACTCGCCGGCACTCCGTAACCGTATAGGGATCACACTAGCACTCGCAAATTATTTTTCCATTTGTTCATTTTGAATCTTATTTCAATTACCATAGGAGTTGTAATTAAATAACCGGTTAAAGTGACCAGGCCCTTTTTTTTGCCGCGCCGTTTTAGTTAACAATAGACAATGAATAAGCCGTTGACAGCCAGCTACAAATCTAACGACTATATTATACGGAGAAATGTATCAGCCTATGTACAATAAAAAGAAATTCTGTACCGTATACAGCATATAGAGTTATATTCGTATATCTGTTATTACCGCTTCAAGTATTTAAAGTAGCAGTACGTTTGGATTGTATAACGTACAAAACGATGAGTCTGTGTGTATTATTATAACCACGGCAGTTGAAGCTTATATTTCCCACGGGTGGAATGTTTCGCGGGCCAATTGTTTCCTCAAAGGATTAAAATGTATGCTAATATAATAGTCCTCATCACGGTAGCCGGCGGGCACTGTTGGAACAACGATGTATTACCGCTGTAGTTGGATTATTTCATGTTTTGACCGAATTATTCAAGTTTTAGTGCAACACAGAAAGACAAACATGTTAATTTTTACTTTAATGCAAATACCGGACATACTTTATTAATTAAGTCTATTATCCGAAATAGCAGACCTTTTTGTTTCATGGGTTCCGAACGGGATTACCCCAACGGAGCTAAAAAACCTTATTCCAAAAGGGTAAAATTATAGACCGAGTTAAGAACCATTGCACTAGACATTAAGGCCGAATCATGCCAGATGCATATTTGCATAATGCCGCACACGGTTTATGCTTGAGCGAGCATTTCTCAGCAACGAGCTGTCACCAGCGTTCTCGGTCTCGAGCCACCCGAAAAGCTTTGTGGATAGGCATTTCGGCATTACAAGTTCACAAGTAGGTCATTTCACCGCGTCCGTCCACAGCACCTTAGTATATTGCTTTGTTGCATACTCAAAGACGAAACCGAACCTTCAGTCGGAAACTACAGAAAATACATTTTCCGCGAGGCCGACATGTTCGTCAGTTTTAGTTATGGCCGATATGGTTTTTATGCCGAAACCGGCACCCAAACTTCGGTCGGACACTATCAATGTCAATGTCACAGGGTACGAAGTGGCACTGAAATCAAATTCCTTGACGTACACATATGTTTTAATGTTTTAAATCGCGGATTTTAAATCTTATTAAATATATTTACTTATTAATTTTAAATCTGCGCGATCAATGAGAATGCTCTGCCAGGGGTTATAAACGTGTTTGTTTGGTGGGGCTTTTTCCGTGCAAATTGTACGCTCGGTTTAATCACAGCGTGTTTGTATATGGAAAATCATCCTTGCACAAGGTACACACTCTTTATTTGGTAAAGGTTTGTTTCAAATCTGAACAAAAAAATCGGCTTACCCCTCTCAACCCTCTAATTTCCCCCCTAAAATATGAAATAAGCGGTATTGTTAGCGGTAGTAAAAGCTAACAGTTCCATATTTTAGCTATCTACGCGAAACAGTCTGAGAAAAACGCATCTAACCGATTTGCAAGACCGAAGTGATCCCATAAGTGCTCCGTGAACAAAGTTTCGTACGGAACACTACAAACAAAATTTTTATCAAGTGAAAAAGAGTGGAGACTACTACCTATTACGTTACCATACCATCTGAGCTGAGAGTTGAGACCCGCACATTCTTGGGCCGAAACCCTTCTTAAATTTCTCGATGGCGAAGATAATTTGACTTTCAGTTTTTTCAAGGTTGGTAATAATAAACAGTCACATTGTTTCTAGCCAACTGGCAAGCAATCGAATTTTATGAAGTATGAACGCTAATTGCCAAACTAGTCAAAAAACATACATGTTATTGCTATAAAAATAAATAAAAAAATAAAATATCTTTATTTCAGAACATTTAGATTCCATAAATCATTGTTAGTAAACAAGGACAGTTTGTTATTACTACATGTTAGTATATTGAATTTTTTTTAATGCTATGTCAAAACTATTAGCAAGAATGGCAAATTTCGAAGTAAATAAGTATCCCATTATTGAAAAGTTGAGTCATTAAATAGTTCTAATAGAGTATATTCTTTCGAAACAAAATAGTTAAGAGAGAAAATATTTGCTGAGTGCCGACGAGCACAAGAGAGATAAAAATATTTGCTCTTAGTCTCTTGACAATAGAACCTCTTCGAGCTCTCCACCCCCAAAGACGTAGGTACTGAGACCTACTAAGATGTACACAATAGTACTTATAAACAGGTAAATCACTTCAGCCTTGTCGTAGGATTGTGTTCGTAATAGTTTGTAGGTTTTTGTACAAAAAGCATTCGCATTTAAGTTGATACTTAAGGAAGTCGGGGTCAAGGTACCATGCAGCTCTGGCTTTCTGTTAAATAAATACGCGGATCTACTCTTATGGGTGTTCTAGGGGTTGTACCTCTAATGTATAGAATTATACATTAGATGTCTAATAGTATGTGTTACATCTGTCACACAATTTCATACATTTCGTGTACGTGGTTTATTCCGCTTTAACCAGGCCTTTGTGCATTCTATCAAACAAAGCTTACCCATTTGCCACTCTTCTGAAGTACTAATTAACTCTACTAACTAAGTATTCTTCTAAAGGACTAATTAAGTGATGAGTACCTGCAAATCAATTTAGTCCAGACATATAGCCTGTACCAAATAGAACGCTCGAGATTATTCCCCGCTTTCATCTTCGCTTATTCATTGCAATTGATCGGATGGCAAGGGAATATTGCGTCAAAGAGATTTCACTGCCAATTTTATTTCGAATAAACGTATGCACGCTTTCATTGCTTTGTTTTTCTATTTTTTGCGTTGCTGACTGCTTTTTTTAATAACAGGTATTTGTCAGAAAATAATAACTAAAAATATGTGACAGAAATCTACTCGATCATTGAAGGGCATCAGATTTTTAGGACGCTTTCTGTCTTTTACTTAGGCCCAAACGTATATAGGAGCGGCGTTAGTTCACGCTGCTCAGATCACTTGTGAGCTCGACGCCACGCTGCACGCTCCGCCGAACGCTCCGCTTCCAGCGTCCACTCAAGCCTTACACTTAAGTGCTAGTCCGTACATTTGCTATTTGTGTTTAGTAACATATGTAGGTAGTACGAGCTCACATTGAAACCAATCAATTTGTAAGACAGGCCCTTACTAACTGCAACGCTCTGAACTGTCCAACGGTGGACTTTGTTAGTTTTTTTTTTATATTATCAGTTAAATTTGACCGAGGGAACTATACTACAGGTAGGTACATATTGCATGTGGATGTATCGTATATCTTAAGTGGCTACAAGCGTTTTAATACAAATACCGATGCATCTCTTTCTTTAATATCACAAAAGAAAGTGACATAGCGATATTTTCCAAATGTACCTGTATCCGGAATATACAGACTTGTGGTAAGTTTGTAAAGCTAAAGCCTTGGCCACACGCTGCGATTTCAACGAGGAAGAATGACTTTGTAGAATGAGCAACTAATTTACAACATAATGGACGGCAGGATTCCGCATTCGACACGAGTTCCGATAGTTTTTCTGTTTGTTTAGAACTGGGATATATTAAGTAGGGGCTTGTGCACAAATCACGCGAGGTTCGATAGGGGGAGAGGGGGGTCACGAAAAAATCACGAGAGATCATGTTGGGGGGGTATAAGAAAACCTCACGTGTATTTTTCTTCACTTGGCACTTCAAAATAGCGAGTCTAAACAAGATTTACTCTATATAATACTATTTATCTTAAAATTAGGTCGAACGCATATTTTTTTATAAAAATACACGTGAGGTTATGTGGGGTAGGAGGGGTTCGCCAAGAACCTCACCAAATATCACCAAGGGGGAGTAGGAAAAGTAGCCGAAAAACCTCGCGTGATTTGTGCACAAGCCCTATGTGGCGTGAGTATTTTCTTGCATAAAAAATTTTGGTGTAACAGTAAGACCCGATGCAAAAACTGATTTATAATTTTATAGGTGACATTGCCGGTGCGAACATTTTTTGACATGTAACACTTGCTATCGTTTTCCGCTTACTGTCGCCGGTCAGACAACTGCCTTAACTACAGAAAAATACAGGGTATAGAGTGGCACGAGATGGGCCCATCTCAGCATGGTGCTGACGTAATGGCCGGTGCTGAGCTTCCGACGGGACCATTAGGCGAATTACTGTTTCTTATTTGCTTCTTGGAAATGGATGAGCTTATGTATCTATTTTAAAATAGTAGGTAGGTTACAGGTACTCTCGGGCTTAACATAGTATATTTTTTTTATATATGTTACATTTGTAGCTTATATTAGGTCCGCCAAACTTTACTTTTAACAGCGTATATATAATAAAACGAACGAACGAAACTGTATGGAAAAATCGCTTAGTATATGTTTTTGCTTGAGCTCCAAGGCCTAACCTACTGTAGAACGCCACACTGTGGAAAACAAATGTGGCGATCCTTGATGATACGTTTTTTCGTGGCCGAGACATAACGTGACAGTGACGAGATCAAAGACCTGTCACTGTCATTTTCCGGCGCAGTATTTTTTTCATACCACGACGGTGGCAAACAAGCATATGAAATGTCACGTCAAATTTAGGTCTTAGTCTTAAACATATCGAGATTGTTTTTGACTACAGTAGCGCAGGGCAACTTACTGTCAAAAACCCTATTACCGATCCCAAAAGAAACGACAATTTAATAAAAACAAATTCCACGTAGATATTTCGGAACCTTACGCACGCTGCATGTGTATGTGAAGCATAATGCGACACGACAGTGTCTGGAAAAAAAAATGCTATTTCTGTCATTTACCAGGTTATAGATTCGTATTGCCATGTTATTAAAGGTTGGATTTGATAAATCTGCGCGTCATCGTGGATGACACGAACTACATATGGAACAACAGGTACTATAAGGCATATAATTATATTATTTTATTGTAATTTTAATTCTTAACATATATTTTTTTTTACTATTCGCAATTATTTAAAATTATTTTATAATGTTGACAATGACATATAATATTTTAATAATATTATCAATAAATGAGTATGAGTATAGCGATTAGAGCGCGATGTAGTAGTGAAAGCTCCATCATTCATCAGTCATGTTAAAATGTTAATTTTAAAGGACAAATAGGACAATAGTTACGCGCAAGAGGAATAGACATAGGATTCCTTCCAAAATCCTACGAGACTATGAAAGAAACACATCATCCAGCAGACTAGAAAAACACAATCCAAATGAATAAATAAAGTGTCTTTGAGGCCTAATATGCTTCACTGAGAGTGCCTCAATGCCTCATGATCAATATCACCTCACACCAATGAGGTATATTAGCCGAGGTGCGGTCGACATTTAATCTGCTTCTTCCCTAAGCATAATGAGACGCGATAATGCCCAGAAAAAATAGCTATTTCTGTAATTTACCAGGTAAATGGTATACCAGGTACTGTATAATGGATACACGCAAGATATACATGGGATTCCTTCCAAAATCCTACGAGACTGTGAAAGAAATGAAGCATCAAGCAGACTATACAAAAACATAATCCACATACGTATTAGGACATTACTCACGCTGCATGTGTATGTGCTGCTTGGGCATCTTGTAGTCGGGCGGGTAGCACCGCTCGTAGAACTCGAGGTCCTGGACGTCGCATACTTCCGGCGTGGGTATGATGAGCCCCGTGCATATCGCCCTCTGGAGGTGGTGCTCCTGTTCACAAAAGACAATACTCATTAGCAAAAAGACAATTTATCTAGAAACAAAATTATGTACGCGGCGTCGCATTCGGTAGAGATAAACAGACAGCATGTCGACCTTTTCTGTTCTGCAGGAGAATAGGAAGATTTGAGGGGAATATTGTGGGAATGCGGCCGGGAGAGTAACCTGCAGCTCTAACTCCAGGGAATTGGGCTGAATGAATACGATAAGCGATTAAAGCGATCCATCCTGTCTGAATGCCTGCCCGCCTGTTTCCTATATGTTGAACTAGAAATACCTGATTAAGAGTTTTATAAGAATGTTATTGGTTACTAATGTTGCCATCTTAAGAAAATGCACTTTTCACTTCTAACAAACTCTTACGTGAACCCCGATTATGGCTTTGAAGAAAACGTAATACCTATCATGGCTTAAATTAAAACATAAAAAGGGCCCTGATTTTGGATTTAGTTTCATTACATTTTCCTCATTTTAGTATCACGCGTTATTGCGCATTACACTCATTCAAAAAATTTAATACATTGGCTTTGCGCGCTTATACCTGACCGTATGTATGTAACGCTCTCGTCGTAAATACACTATTTTTTGCATTTTCATGTATAACAGAGTTTTTATGAGACAATTTAGCTTAATGCCATCCTTATACTTAAAAGCAATATACTCTACACAAAGTAACAAAATAATCATGATGGAAAGCTAAAACCGAGAAATATCGAAAGGGAATATATGCTAAAAGCGACAGATATTATAGAATAGAACTGAACGGGACGTTTGAAAGTTTTTTGGTTCTCTGGGGATATTGGAAAATAATCAGAATAATATGTACCTATTTTTAAATTCCCTTTACGAAATGATTTATTTCGCTAAAAAGTTTCAATAGATTGATAATTTTAATTGACGGTAAGACAATTAATCGTAATGTGTGAGTACTCAATATTTTTAAAATCGGCAACAATGATGTGACAACTTATTACGATATTTATAGTGTGATAGGTAATAATTGTATTCATACATAAAATGTATTAATGTGGCATGAGAGCATATTTTGTATGTTTAGGTTATTGAGCTGTATTTAAATAGGGTAAACTACCCAAAGATTGGGTACACTAAATAAGGTTAAGTGTCAAATCATAGGAGCGGCGCCAATATTAGTATAATTTACCCTATATAGATAAATACCCTTCTTTCTTCCACCCTTTGACAAGTAGGTCTATAGCCTAGTGAGTATGGAAACAAATAGAACGGATCCCCTAGATAGGGGTAAGTAATGGGGTTCCCCGGAGGAATTTATAGGCGGTTCCGAGCCGGGTTCCGTTATCGGACGCCGCCATCAATTTTGATGCATTGTTAACTTTAATGTTATCTTTCGAGGGTTCTTTGGACGCGGTGATAAAATGGTCTAGAATGGATAATACGGTCCGTGCTTTTCATCGCCGACGTACATCTCATCGCAACTACGGACTTTTCGAGGCTTAGCCAAGATTAAAATCGAACACCGACAAACGCCAAAAGAAAATAAAAAATGTATAGGCACTACAGATGTTAGGAAAAGTCACGTGACGGTGCCGATTGGCGTTTTCTACTGGACTGATGAGTTCGACAGTCAAGTGTGACCGATAAAGAACTAGAGGATCCCATCTCGTTTTAAGGGAGCAATGACGTCATTAGACAATAATGCCAGCTATACAATAAGTCAATATTACAATACTGTAACTAGTGCGAGTGAGACACAGTCCTGTTTTGATTCTCTCTTTCGGAACAATTTCTCTAGTCTCATCATCATGTCATGTTCGGTGATACGGGTCAATTTTGATTGGCAAGAAAGAGTGACAGTTCTATGTACAGTCAGCAAAACAATTAGCTTAGCACCCCTGGTTACATATATATATGCGAGCCTAATCGTTTTGCTGGCTGTACATCCGTGATCGTAACTTAGGTGACTAGTTGTATGCTATATTCCAATGTTATAAGGTCTATTGTTCATTAAATTTTTCACGATTCCCCTCATACATAATAACTAGGCATAGAGTTAAGTGTTAGTAACCGAGCGAGGCTTATCTAACTCTAACTTACTGGAACGAATTACGTTTATACCTAGTAATCTTACTGGTTAACCTTTTAGGTATAATTAAAAACGAAAAAGGGATAACGACCGGCTGTATTTATTGAGGTACAGACAGTTAAAAAAGTACTTAAACGATTTAAAAAAGGTCAAATTAATTACATCGTATATACTCGTACAGTTCATGTATGTTTCTAAACAATATTATGTTTGCATCAAACTTAACCCCCTTATTCATAAACGTGCGCTAAAGTTGACAAGCCGGTAACAATCGTTTGTCCCTTTCCATCATACCAACACGTCGGAAAGGGACAAACAATTGTTAGCGGCTGCGGCTTGTCAACTCTAGCACATGTTTATGAATAAGGGGGTTAATAAATAATAAACTAGCGTTATAAATTTAAGGAACAGACTAATATAGTTCATGTCATCCAAGTTGTTAAATCTAACCTCTAATAATATGACAATACGAGTCAAGTCACGCGTCTTCGTGAATGGCACGATCTATACTCGTACTCGTAGGTAAGTAGATAAGTTTAATGGTTTCCGTTTATATCTAAAAGCGAAAGATTAAAATGTTATTAAGGTAATTGATATTCTCAGAAATCTACGGAATAGTAAATAAGGAAAAAAACCTTAGTGTGGCTAGCTCTGGTATTTCAATTAAACTTTTTGCCGATCCCACTTTGCTAGAATAAATTAGGTTTTTATTTCAATTTAGGTAAATTAATTTAAACAACTAGTAAAATTAATAATTATGAGGAGGGAAGCGAGCTCACAGTCTAATTATGCATGATTATTTTGTATGGTTGTTATGCATAATTTAGACTAAGTTTATTTTATTGTATAAAATGTTGCATGATACTTGTATCTTATAACTGAATTCTAATGTGAAATACTATACTTTAATCTATAATTTATGTTATTGTTATTTATATGTTTTGTCATTTTTGGCACGCCCTATATTCAAACAGCTTGATTGTATTGAATTGTAATAAAATAAACGAAGTAATTATAAGATTTCAGTATCAAATCAATTGGGTTTTTATTTTACGATTCTTTTAATTTACTTGTGAAACCAATGAAAACGAACATAGCTTTCATTATCCGTTATATTTCGTTTTCACAAATAAGACTACGATTTATTCATGTCAATGACGCTAAAACACGAGCGATTGAATAAATAAAGATTTTCGCTAACGTGGGATTTTCTATTCCCTCTAAATATTTACGTCAATGGAAACAGAATTAATAAATAATTACTTCCGGAGAGCTTTCAATTACTACGGCTTTTTATATTAAAAAAAAAATCAGATCAAAGCAACTGGCCCTTATATTCCAACTGCGACCGTTTGTATTCAAAAAATACAGTAGGGTCGAGTTCACAAACATTTTACCAGCCAACGTTCCAAAAATATATTTACACGCCCTTATTGTGAGTGACTTAGAGGCGTTTAAATATATTTTTGGAAACTTGGCTTGTAAAGATGCTTGTTTACTCGACATACTGAACAGCAACACTCATTACTGATCGTTAGAACCTTATTACATTACAATAAGGTATACAATTGACCATTATGTTGATAAGCGCGTAGGAGTTCCCATTTATACTGGTCGAAAAACTCTCGTTTGCGGTCGCCAAGCGATGTAAATATCAAACCTGGTAACGTCCCAACGAATAGAATGAAAGCAAACCAGAAGGGCTTCATGATTATTATCCGCGTGCTTATTATGGAAATACCGCGTTTTGAAACGATATTGATACGTAAAGTGGAGTTCAGTAGAAATGGCAAATGATGCAAACTTGAGGAAAATCATGATATTATCAGCAGTTGATACGCTTAAACCTTTTATTTATATCGATTTCTAGTTAAAACATACGTTAATTATAATATTTCAGTGAAAACTACCCTCCTAGAGCTTTCAAAATTATTTTAAAATTCATACTTTTTAGATAATTTGGTTTAGTAATTTGACATTGACACACATTGACATTTTTTTTTCCCAATATTTTTCAGTACGGCTTCTTTTATATTTGTAATTTATTTTTGTGATTAATATTTGAATGCTGAAATTCCAGCCGAACATGTATAGAACTGAATTTGTATACTAACAGCTTATCAACTCATGTTTTATCAAATAAATGATTATCTTATCTTATCTAGAGCTTTCAAAATGCTAAGAAAAGCTGTCATATTTGTTTACATTATTTGCTATTTATATTATGCTGCTCTTTAGGATTTATATTAGATTTTTTTATTGAAATTACGAGTAAAACACGTTTTCGTGATTACTCAAATGTGGATATTCCGCCCACTCCGTTTGTGATTACAGTTATGATGAAGCAATCGTGCAAAATAATATTTCAATTCAGTAAGAGTATCATAAATACACAGTATAAATTGATATTTTAGACCATAAATCTAAAATATCAATTTATACTGTGTATTAGACAGCTTCTTTGTTAACAGATAATAGATGGATTTCTATTATTATTTGTGGTTTTGGATGAATCCTTTATTTTTTAATATCGAGTCTCAGATTGTTGCAAGAAATAAGCTTACAAAATATTATAGCTATAATCCAGCTTTTGCGAGCCTGTATTTGGCTCGCAACATGTTTTTACATAAACATAAGATAACTTGGCACTGTCATGGAATATTTTACCAGCAAATATCGGATGTTTCCAGATCACATAATACAGATAAACGATATTGAACCCGCTCCTTCGGTATCTTCGAATTTTTATTTCGCGACTAAATCTTAGTTACTTAGAAATTACGGTATGCGGGCCATGCGGTATGGTGAATCGATTGCCAATTATCATAGGTATAAGCGGTTATTGCATTTCCCGATCAGTACCAAATTATTGCTTCATTTAGATTAAGATATTTTACTCATTGTTCGGGCGCGCTCAGATTATGACCTCATGACTGCTCCGAGCAGCATTAAAACTGTCTAATGCCCGCTGTACACACTCTCGCCGAATTTCGGCACCGCTCCTATCCAATCGGAGAAGCGCGAGACGAGATGAGAAAGACCAGAAGGGAGCAGTATGTATACATTCGTTCTCTACCTGTCTCGGGGTGTCTTGACAAGTGTGTACAGCCCGCATAATGAGCAATGAGCGAGGGCACGTCAGACGACTAATGCGTTATGCAGGAACTAATTCAGTGTCAAACATCAGTTTTGTTAGGCAGTGAGACTTCTGTACGTACTTTTAGTGTGGTTGCGTAAAAACTAGTCAGAATAGTTCCGTCCCGTGGTTGGTCACGCGTCGGTGCGCTACGTTACTCCCGCTCCCGACCGGGTAGGAAGCTAGTGGCTGCCATCTTACTATACTAGAAACGGTTCTTTTGTATCCTACAGCTCAGCTTTAGTATTAAGCAATTACTGCAAACCTTACTAAACTAACAATTATATTTTACAAGTTTATTTATTTATTTTCTACTCGTATCCCATTATTCGACTGAGCTGAAACTTCTCGTACATATATTATGTAAGTTTAGTAGTAGAGTATTAATTGCCTGTTAATAGAAATTACAGCCATTGATATAAGTACAATTAACGTCAATGCAGTCAGCAATACTTAAAAGCGAGTTATTCCCACTAGTTACCACCAAGTTGTTACCAGTAGTAACTACTGGGAATTTTTTCCCACTTTTTACCGCCAATCACCAAACCGAAACATGCAGGTGGTAACTACTTACTGGAAAAAAATCCCTGTAGTTACTACTGGTCTTTTACGGGCTTTTTTTCCCAGTTAACATCAACATTTTTTTAAAGTTCAAAACGAATAATAACAGTATAAATATAGAGTACTTTGACAAATAGTAATTATTATTTATAAGCATTTTTATTTATTCTGTACTATACTATATGGAAGAAAATCCTAATACACATTTAGTAGTCTGAACAAAACTCTCCGAACTACAAATTCTACATTTTGTGCTTGTTTCGCTCGACCTGTGTTGTTAGTTTTCTTTAAAAGAGGATTTACTTTGTGACAAATATTTTCCTGCCCGGAAATGGGCCACAAAACCCCATTTACCGCAGACGATACAGCGGCGATACTAGATCAATCTCCGGTTTACAAAGATGTGCCGGTAATGTCGGTATAGGCGTGTTGAATCAAAATAGATTTGGCTGTCACATAAAAATTAAATCATCTGATATTTACCACTAGCTTTTCGGTGAAGGAAAACATCGTGAGGAAACCTGCATACATCTGCGAAGAAGTTCAAAGGTGTATGTGAAGTTCCCAATCCGCATTGGGCTAGCGTAGCGTGGGGACTATAGCCCGAGCCCTCTCGCGCATGAGAGGCCTGTGCCCAGCAGTGGGACGTATATAGGCTAAATTATTATTAAATTATTTTATTATATAAAAATTAAAAGATATATAATGAGGAAACCACGTTTTAAACTGCATAACTCACTTACATGCATTATTGCACAGGTTGTTTTACATCCAATGTAAGAAATTATGTTTTAACAGCATAAATGACATTACCTATCCCATCCCAATACCCCACCCATTAGTCTTTTATGAAATTTATTTGTATAACTGAATAGGTCACTTCGGCCTTAGGCGTAGATAGATAGATAGATAGAATACTCTTTATTGGCATACCTCAGTAAAAGATACGGCTTAAAGAAAAACAATTGATTAGTGATAGAGGCAGACAACAGGCGGTCTTATCGCTAAAGAGCGATCTCTTCCAGACAACCTATTAGATAGCGTACTTATTTAGAAAAGCTTTAATTATTACACTATAGCTATAGCAGGTCTGCTTAGCTGCCAAAACCTCGACAAAATGTTATTTTTTTCTGAAAAAAGCCTTTTTTTTGCCCCTGGCCGATTAGAACTTGCGTTTTTATTGTAGAAAAGTAAAATAAGCCGACAAAGACGACGCACAAAGCAACTTTGTTTACTGAAAGTTGTTTACAAATATAAAGTTAATTAGTGTGATCCGTTGAAGTCACTTTTAGAACAACCGCCTAAAAACACCCTCCATTTTCAGAAAATAAAGGCTATTATCGTCGCGAATTGGACGGCCGAGGAAATTGTATTAATAGAGGTAATCAACAAATGGGTTCCGTTAACAATGCCGGCTATCAAACCCTTTTCGGATTACCCTTGAGCTCTTGACAGATATAATTAGCTACACCAGGTATCTACCGCGTATACCAAAATTTTGATTGCATATACTCGTGAAAATTCGAACTTTATCGCCGTGACCCGGGTGGCCTAGGGGTTATGGCATGGAACTTTTGAATTCCGATCTGACGTTCGCTTTCTTCCTTTCTAATTCCCAACAAAGTATATTTCCTAACTATATATTCCCGGGTAGTAACAGGCCCGCCAATAACGCCGCCCGCTAATAATAATAAGGGCCGTGTGCGAATAATATCCGCCCACGTTGGCTTAATCTTGGACCTCGACTTTTATCATTTTCCTATCCTTGTTATAGCTGTAAAAATATTATTAAAAAAGAGATAGGAATTATAAATAGCTCTTCTTCTTTTCAATAGGCTTTAGAGTTTAGGTTAGATATGAATTTACTTGCAGTTAAAAAGTAAAATGTCACTGACATACGTATCTGTGGCTTTTTGTCCTTATGCTTCAAGTGCAATAAGGACGTTTCCATCTGATATTTTAACAGAAGTTCTGATAGAAACGTCCTTATTGCAGATGAAGCATAAGGACCCTTCTCTCTGCTGGAAAGCCACATTTTTCAACATGACATTTGACATGAACATTCAAGTACCTACCACATATTTATATCAATTGTGTATATATATTTGTGCCGTTCTCGAGAATGTTCTCCGTTTTATAAGGAGGATGTTCTCGCGCGAGCACATTCCCCATAGTAAATGGAGAACGTTCTCGATAGCGAGTATAAACTTTACAAATGTAAAACGTCTGTGTAAATATAACAATTTTCAGCAAAGAAAACTAGTACCAGACATAGATATATGTCACGTAAATGTTCATGTCAAGTTTCATGTAATAAAAGCATGTCGTTTTAAAATGGGAGCGTAACATGGGTTTTTTGGCGGCGGGTCCATGTGACTCAACCTGACGTCATGTAGGTTATTCTAGGCATTGCAGTTTGGATAATGTAGCCGTTTGGCTGAATAAACGGTACAGATATGTACGTTTAAGATTCTCATAGTAAATACTCACAAGGGCCACCCCACACTAGTGTTACACACAGTTGCATCAACGTTGCGTCGAGCAGCAGCCATAGAGCTGACTAGGCGCCGAGACGGGAGACGCTAGTGTGGGATGGCTCTAAGAACAAACCCCGTGGGCACAAAGCTATTGGAAAGAGATCATTTTAAGAGCACCGTTTAGAGGCCAATTTAAGAGTCCTTGGGGCCCCGAGGTTCCATTCCAAGTAATCAAATACGAGCCATAATATTCACCTTTAAAAAAAATCTAGGGTTCCGCTCAAGTGTTACAAGATCCATTATTGGTAATCTCATGATCTGTGATAACCTATTAGGGCATCCAAAATCGGACAATTCTCAATGCTCAGCACATGAAGCGTAAGCGTCTCGTAAGCGTATCATAAAAACGTTACGAGTACGAGACACGTAGAGTTCTGCGTATGAAGCGTCGCGTAAGCGTAATCGTTTTATATCTAAGTGAAATCTAATTTCTTAGCTTGCTCTTTGTTTTTTACGCCAGTATTTTTTTAGTAGTAATTTCATATATTTTCAGAAACTCTTAATGTCTCTTAAGACATTCTCTACCAGTCAACCAATGGGTATAATTAAAATGGGTATGGGTAATATTGGTCCTCTTCAATTCCGGTATTGCAATATTGTACACATTGGTACGATATTACGGTATTTCGGGATTCCGGTATTCATGCCTTAGTGATAACGAGTAAAGTACTGGGTCCGCCGTGAATATCGTTATGCTTTTTAAATCCATATTCAAAAATAAAATGGTCAGGTCCAGAATATGTGTTCATTTTACGCCATGAGGTGGATTGTGGTCGCAAATGTAAACTCGCGATATCCGGTCAAGAGCACAGATTCAAAAGTTACTTTTCACAAAGTAATCTAAAAACCAACGTATATTCGCGCGGAACCCACGGTCGCTCGCGAGCGGACGTTTCGCGATTTTCGGCGCTTACGTAACCGGGTTCATCGACCGCGCCAGCCGTTACTCGGGTACAGTCAGTGACATTCGACGCATGCATTTTAAGTTCGCGATTCGATGTGATCATTGACAGTCAGACCAAGATAAGTTGGCAGCGATTTTGATAGCCCAAGCCCAGACAGTGCAAGTGGCAAGTAAACGTCATAATTTCATAGAAGTTTGATGTATAAAATAATCCGTGCACCATTTGACTCCACGGATTTTTTAGTGCTGTTTACGCGTTTGATATGCAACATCTAGGTATAATATGAATTTTATCAAATTATTTTTACGCTTCAGACCCTAATCTGTTAAACAAAAGCCTTTGTTTCTTTTATGCAGCGGTTACCAATGCGGTAGCTACTGACTGAACGGGAACAAACTGTTAACTCTCCATCGGTGGACCTTATTACAAGAGGAATAAGGTCCACACCGATGGATAGTTAAGAGTGTTGCTCTTTGTACTATAGGTTTGTCAATTTTCAAGTATGTGGACATTTGTGGTGGGGCGTCTATAGAACTGGGGGCCTACCGCGAACCACGTTCGATGTGATGCCTCCCTGTCACACTTGCGTACGAATTTACAAGTGCGACAGAGAGGCAACACGTCGAACGTGGTTCGCGGTAGGCCCTCTGATGCCCACTGACTTGCCCGATTTTCGAATTGTCTGGTACTTCGCCTATTAAGGCCCAGTAAATTCGTGTTCTTCTCTCACTTTCACTGAGCGTAAGCGTAAGCGAGAGGTGTTTAATTTTATGTTCGTTTTCCATAATCCATAAGTTCCTTCAAACATTTTTGACATATGTTCGTGATTTATTCTATCGAGCGATACTCAAAAACTTAGGACTCACATCGATAGAGCCCTCGAGAAAGGCCTCAAGATTGATTGCTAATTAAATTTTTGGTAGCCGTACTGTGATCTGAAAAAGCTCTACGACTTTTCAAAAACTTCGCTCTCTGAACCTACTGCACCTTAGGCGCATGGCAGACGTCGCTCCGACGTGCGAGCGGGATGTCGCTGTAATACGCGCATAGCGTTGTCTCGCTCAAACTTCGAAACGACGTACGAATCGGATGCAATGTGCCATGCGCCTTAAAGACAATCGGAATTAGCTTCAGGCCTGTCTATAAAATAAGTATTAACGACGCACCACCACTGGATGACAAGGAAAGAAACGTGTGGCCATGACATAAATATTTCATATTTATTTATTATTGCAACCATGGAGTTATATTATACAGGTATAGTTTCCGCCACTTGCGCTGGTATAAATAAAGTTGTTTCTCAAGTGGGTAGAATCTATATAGATGAAGTAATATAATAGATACCCAAAGTGTTTTTCACAGGCAAAAAACGGCCCACGTGTAAGTCAAATTTAAACGGCCCATTACACCTAATTGCACTTAAACAGTTAAAACACTCAACTCAAAGTCCAAGAAACCCCTAACAATATAGGTATCTCGTTTCACACGTAACGCGCAAGCGAAATTGAACTTTAGACCGATGGGATACAGATGAAAAATGCGAGTTGAGTGGGGTAAGTGGTGCGAGTGTTTCATTTAGACGGTTATCACACTGCATGCGATTCGCAAGGTGCACAACGAGAGGCGAAACAACGCAATTCGTGTATTATAGCGACATCCCGCTCGAACATCGGAGCGACGTGATAATCGCATCCAGTGTGATAACCGCCTAAGAGGTGTGTGTTATTTGATTTAGGGCTGTATTGAGTGGGGGAGAGAGTTGTTTTTAGATTGACGATCGAGTTAAGTGTCGATATCCTGGCCTTCGGAGCAGCTGACGGTGATGCCTTGCAGGCGTCCTGCGGTTGCGCCAATGGGCCAATGTCTGGTACAATGTTGGCGGCAAGTTTATTCAATTATTGTGCTAGAGCCACGGTTAGTTTATTAGCAAATTTCTAACCGTTTGGTTAGTTTGGCATAATGTTATCATTGTAGCGACTAGCGTTCACCTCGCAAAACCATCACACGCACAAAAACTTCGTCTTGAAGCTCCTAACCCCTGTCACAAGTATACCGGGTGGGGCCTATAATAGGAGCAAAAAATTACAAATAGAAAGGGAAGCAAGAAAAAGATGAAAGATGTTCCACATTGATCCGATTTTCCTGCTCCGGTGGGTTAAGATCTTTAAGACTTCTGTTCTTCAAGACATCGGTACTTAAGATACTCGTAGTTGAGCAAAAGAGACGCCTAACATTTGCTACTTATACTGCCCGTGGGTCCAGTGCTGGTCTGGGTCCAATAAATGGCCCAATATTGCAAGGTTGGCGATAAGCGTATCTCGTTTCGCTTGAGAACAATACCTCTGCTTTAGTGCAGCGTACACTGTTTTACAATGGAACTAGACACTTAAACAGGCTTTTATCTAGAGCGAGTGAGCCGCTTTTAAACGATAGAAAACTTTAGATTTAAAACTTTGGTTTCCGGATACGAATGAAACCTTAGATGTTTAATTTATTATATGTTTAATTATGATGAACAGATAACAATTTTATGTATGTATGGTTAAATATAGTGCCCGAAACTACAATAGTGTAGTAGGAATAACGGAACTAGGTCAGTTCGTTTAAGTTTGTTGGCCAATTTTAATGTAATTACAGCCCGCCTGGAAGGGCATTATGCTTGCATATTACTCCAAAAATATGTTCATGTTTTAGAATAAAAAGGATCATATTTCTGCGTCTGCGTTAGCGATATGGAAAATGGTGTCGCTGTGCGCCTACATTGCGTCGAGCAGCGGTCAGATGAATAGACGCCGACGTTCGGGAGACGCTAGTGTGGCGTCTCCCTTCTTCCCGAACCTTGTAGCTTAAAATATCAAGTTGGCTAGAGCGCAGCTAAAAGCTAACTCACTAAGTGATGCTGCCTACAACGTAGCTTAGTATGGAAGCTACATGTTTTTAGAATTAACTAGTCTCTGGTTCTTGGTAACACATTCCTTCCTAAACATTATACGCGAGTGTGACCAGACTATCTTTATACACAACCCGTTTGAAATGAGCAAGTAAACCGGTATCAACGTGAGAACATATTGGAAACGTATTGCAAATCGGGTTCAGGGTCGCTACGCTGGTTTACGTAATTTAAAACCTGACCGCATATGATACGGTCGTACGGTCGCTGCATCCCGGTCTAACCATACCACACCAGATAGATGAGGCCATTCCTGACTCGGTAATAATACTATTACTACTACTGTTACTATTCCCGTGCCGGCGGCGCGCACAGTATCGCACAGATACTCGCCACTCCTCCGCGCGTTATCGCTACTCAATGCACTCCTGACATCAGCACCAGAGTGTGACTTGTTTGCGTGGAGATGGGCGAATGTGTGCCGGGAGTGTCTGAGGTTCTGTGAGATGATGGATGATAGGCTTTCCAGCACTTGCATTTGTATTCCATTAGTCTAATTATTTGGTGTATTGGCAATGGCATATGCTGTGATGCCGTGTAAATATATTTAAATAAATAAATAAATTGCGAGAAAATATCTATATTGGTTTGGTGTCGACAAATCAGAGAACGGCCTAATGCAGCAGCAGCTAGTGTTGGTAGGAAAAGGAACTTGAATATTCTAAATCTACATTTGAAGAACTCTACTCTTTCTTACGAGACTGCGCTAAAGAAATCCGAGTCTTTTAAGTTCCGGGTCCTTTATTGAGCCCTTAGCGTTTTAAAGGACTCGAGCCTTTAAAAAAATACTAATAGCAGTAAGAATTATAAGCTAACTCTTGAATTTTACATGGAGTCAAAGCAGTTCGAATTTTTTTGTAGCAATAATGAGTGTTCTCTGAAAAGGACTCGAGCCAGAAGATTCAAGTCTCTAACAAGTTTAAAAGAACGAGAGTACTTAATAGGGTACTTTTCCTACTAGTCAAATCAGTGTCTTTTTTCGAACTGTCAAAACGATTAGCTACTATGTTATTTTGTATGAAACTGCTCAAGCGATGTCACGGTCAAATCACTTACTTTTGTAACTTCTATTCGATTTATTAAATACAAATTGTGTCAAAAAATAACTGCTCTGTACATTTTTCTATTAATTATCTGTTGATTGATTTCGTCCATGGCGTGAAATAATTAATTTCAATATTTCACAGGAAACATCCCTATAATATGATTCACATGACTGTCTGCTTCCATTGTGTGCTTATAAGTCTTGTAACGTAAAGATGTAACAACTTATATTTCCATACATTTTTATTATTTTAGCACGTGCACGTGTCGCCGTGTCTACAAATACCCGTGTCACATGGTGCGTATAAGAGCATGAAAAAAAGTAGCAATTCCCCAGCAGGGAATAGAAAGGTTGCTATTATATTTCAATTTGCAGAGTCCCTAGCCGAGGAAACATTTCTAGGAAAGCCAGGCTTTGTTTAATTTCAAACTAGAATCAATTAAAATGTCTGGCACAGGATGGATTCTCAATTTACTGGTACAATGTTTACGGGAAATTTTTTAGGTAAATATATAAGGTATCTAATGAAATTGATTGAAATTTATAAAAACCAATGTGGGTCAACGTGGAGCTTCTAATCAGTAGGGGAACCATCGAAGATCGAATATCGTCAGTCTGTTCGTTTTTATACTATGTATTATCCAATGTGTAGTGCAATAATTAAAATCTCAAATAGAATGATTATTACTCACTATTTATTTGAAAATTATAAAGTGCCTGATATAGATAGAACCTTATACTTAGTCGCATTTCTTTCTAATCCTCTAATCGAAGTACTCTGAGGAAGATACACGAGCACAACCCTGCGTTTGTAAGTCTATATTATTTCATTGTCTTGAATAAAAGTGACGTTTTATCAGCCAATGCGAGTCTTCAAAATTGTTATCTCCATTTTTCATGTCATTCACCCATGGCTGTAAATATATTATGTACGCGTACAATCTGAACGCCCGAGCGAATAAATAACGAGTTGCAAGGTTTATATATTCGAAACACTGTATTAACTTCAAGGAAACTTCATGTTGTTGTACGGTCCAGTTCACATCATCTTTACAAGCCAATGCTCCAAAAATATACACGACAATAAGGTCGTGCTGTAAATATACTTTTGGAATTTTGGCTTGTAAAGATGTCTGTTCCTTATATGTATACAGTGGATATAAATCTTACAGACTAACCATGCCATACAATAATAAAATTATAATCATAAAAACTAAAAATAATTTTGGCGCCTACAGTTCTTTGCTGAGTCACCTGTACCGTTGTAGGACCTGCGGAATCATAAAAATGTTATCACTATCAACTAATAACTCGTAGGTAGGAAGACTTTATATCCCTCGCACGTGATGGTTTGACGTTGAATCACATACAGACCATTATTTTCAAAACTTAACACCTGTAGGCCGAACTACAGTTCCTACATTAAGAGTTATTATACTACTTATAATAACATTGACTGTGTTCGTGGTCTCAGGCACTGGCCTTGAAAAGGCTATGGCGGGTGCGTTCTATACTACACTACGCTAATCGAATTGAAAATTCTAACTATAAAAACGTTACATCATAAAAGATACCTTAATACGTTTATATTTAGGTTCATTTCTTATTAGTCTGATTTATGCAGTTAGAACTAATACTAACTAAATATTAAGGTTTGGCTGGCTAGGCGCTCGCCTTTCTATATAGGTAGATTTATTTCCTTGGGTCTCGGGAAAAAATGGTACGTAGCGGAAATGTTGCAGGTCTCAAGAGACTGTTATTTTATTTAGCTGTGGTTTTTTGTTGAGGTTTATATTTCATATTCAAAGCAAGGTTTTTTCAGTAATCAAACATAGCGATGTGTCTGGTTTTAAGACGAAAATTTTACTGTATTAGTCGTATGGCAACGACGGCTACGTTTAAAGCTTTCTGTATTTCAAAAACGATTCGGTAATTTCTATCTATTCATCTTACTTACTTAGATATTTATTAAAGTATTCGTCACGAGAATAATTAACGTTCTTCTGCGTATAGCTTATATAACTCATAAAGCTTAAGCCCTGGAGACGAAGATGAACTAATTTCACTAAACATTTGGAAATGGAATAGGTATAAGAAGAGGATGAAAGGGGAAATAGACCGAATAATAAAAATATTAGAACGAAATTCAAGTAAAATACAAAAGTACTATTCCGTCCTTCGACAGTAGTTAAAAATCTGTGTTGGAATTGGGGTGATATAAATTCGAAGAGCCATGATATAACAATTGTTCTGCTAACAAAACGGAAAGACTTAAAACAGTCACGGTCAAGGTTTTAAAGGAAAAACCTCAGTGATTTAAAAAAAAAAGACTGCACTCTGTAGACAGACGTCAAGTCAAACGTCGACATTAAATAACTTCTATTGCACATTATTCAACATTAGCATTGCTCTGAAGTAACAATTTCATCATCGGAATATTTGGACGTGACTCCAACGCTGAGGTCAAGAGCGCTTATAAACACTTAATTTATAGTTGCCCTTATTTCATTGCATTAAGGTATACGATTAGTCAGTGAACTGTGTTGCCCATGGGATTATTTAAGAACGTTATAAACCATAGATAATTATGGGCGCTTGCGACTTTATAGATCTGACAACTGTAAGGCTGACTTAAGTAAGCATTCATTATAAGAACAGCTTTCAATTATCTTAAATAAGAGATCGAAGAGTTGTGCGTTTGTGACGCGTTTAGTGACGTCCTCTCTAAATTAGACTCGTACAAATTTCCGAAAATTCCCGTTTCAATACGGCTGTACAGTCTTCATCAGATATATCTGAGCGGCCAAGGTGCTCACAAATATCTGAACACGCCTCTATTGTCAAGGCGTTAGGGTTCGTGTTCAGATGTTTTTGAGCACCTCGGCCGCTCCGATGTATCTGATGGCGACTGTACTGTGGTGTGGTTAGGACTTAAGTAGGTTTGCACTTATCCCACTCACAATCGGGGCCGGGCCAACAATGTTGCCCTCTTGCAAACCTCTCTGTGGTAGTAATCTTATCATTCCTTTCTGTTCAAGTTACATTCACTCAGTGCGTCCTTTTGCTCGGTCTGTCTCTCCTTGTAGCCCTAGGTGAATAGGTATTTACTGTACGGATTTTCGATGAAATGTTTTGCAGCGACTACGACTAAGCGACGTCCGGACGCCAGCTACGCAAAAGCTGACGTGTCATGATGTCATCAATTCCGAATACTTAATAAGATTTTGTAATGCGGATGGTGAGATTTAAAAATAAATAATATTTATTATTATAATAATTCAGCCTATACGTCCCACTGCTGTGGGTACAGGCTTTGTCTCATGCGCGAGAGGCCTTTGCCTATAGTCTCCAAGCTAGCCCAATGCAGATTGGATTTTTTTATTACTAAAGCTCTAGAAAATTATTTCAAAACGAGTCGTTTTTGAACTAAATTTCTATCAAACCGGAAAGAACTTCAAAGAGTAAGTAGGTAATTTGACCGCAACATCAAACGTAAATATTTCATATAAATTAACTCCACAGCCGACTGTCATTTTGACAGTTTGAAAAAAGCTGAATATCTGTCAGTTAACATCCGTATTTGTTACACGAGGTCTAGTTTTAGAGGCCCTACCGCGAGTTATTTCTTTAGTTCGTTCGTCTATTTGCCTCTCTATCGAATGAGTGATAGAGGCAGATAACGAAATTTCGATTTACATTACGCGGTAGGCCCTCAGAGTGTTGTTCGGCCCGCGGGGCTTTTTTAGGTGGCCCGCCAGGTGATCGTGGTATCGATTGATACATCACAATGTATCGAAACCTCCGCCATTCGAAAGTCACCTATAAGCAAATTCATCTTGCGGCTCGGGGCTACAAGGAAAAACCGCATTTGTGGTCCTTATAAAAAAAGGCTGAGAATTGGCTGCACTACGCAGTAGGCATTCGATAAATGGACTTTTAATCCTGCAAATTCGCGATCCAACCCTCACTAACTACGCAGCACTGACTCACGTGTTATGACGTCACCAATTTCGAATTTCGTCGCGTCAACAATTGAATCCGATTCCGAACAGTTTGTGGACCTAATTAGCTCGCAATGCAGTTGCGCAACGTTAATTAAATTGATAATGTGAAATTGTGGTCGCTGATCATATTTATTGAGTATTGTTTAATTCGTTGTAATTACGGAGGAATGTCAAATAATTTGTAACACGTTTTATATACTTTATCTTAATATACGAGATATTCTGAGAAACATGATCGGCCATGCCTAAAGGGTCGTTATTCTCCATAATAGAATAAGGACAGGCATGGAAAGTCATATATTCTCGGGGAGAATGTAACAAATTATTACAAGAGATTATATTCCAGTGGTTTCAAACTACGGCCCGCAATATACATTTGGCCCCCGAGAACGAGACAGAAGAGCAGCAGAGGCCGTCGGACGCAAATTTAAAGCAATATTCGGCTGTCAGTAAAGCACGTTGCATTTATTGCCTTCGAATAAAACAAAATGTAATTTAACGACGGCTTTTGTGGCTATAATGCGCAGGCGGTGCTCGTCCTTACTCAGCCACTGGCGAGGCAGCGGCAATACTAACTGCAGCGGTGGACAAAACTCCACATTGTGGCGAATTAAAATAAGAGTGGGTATTTATTCTATAGTATTTTTAAATGTCTGTAACTTCACTAACACTATTTTATAACCCCATTATTCATAAACTTCTACTAAGGTTAACAAGCCGCTAATAATCGTTTGTCCCTTTCCATCATACCAATACGTCGGAAAGGGACAAACAATTATTAGCAGCTTCTTAACTTTAGTAGACGTTTATGAATAAGGGGGTAAGTCTTTAATGTAAATATAACTAACAACTATGGATTTGTGCCCGAAATATTTAAAAGTTATTAACTTATACAATATGACCAGTCTGCAAAGGGCTCCTGATTATTCTATGACACGTCCTTGACGTCCGACATGTGTTCAGACAGGTGGGTTGCTCTATAGTCCCTATACAATTTGTGTGAAAGCATATCCACAAGCACGTTCGTGAATCATATATCAAGAAAAGTAGTATTTGTCGATGGACCGACTCTGCTCTACTTTATTTTTTCAGTTAATTGAACAAGCAAAAAAGTTTCATTAGTTTAATATTACAAGATTAATTTTCCAATACCCATAGTAAGCAAAACCTTGAGGCGGTTTGTGTGCCGACGGAGAGTTTAAACAGATTCTGAGTTATTTAAATTTTGTTTTAATAAAATAACCATAACACTCTCCCCGGATCCAAAAATACTGACATGTTAGGGGAAATCCTAACTTAACCCTTAAACTGACCAGAAAAAAAAAAACTTAATACAAGCTTCATGGCCTTAAAGTTCTACTTTCTGCAATTCTGCATGGGAAAAAGTACGAAAAGAAGATGCTATGATAGGGTGTCAATTTTTGCCGTATAGGTAATATATAAGTGTGCCCTATAAAGAAAGGGGTATGGCCAGTTGGCAACCCTATTCGTAAGGAATAAATAAGAAAAGGAGCGCCATAAAAACAATAGGGAATTGCAACTTAGAAGCGCTGCACGTTTCTCCGTGCACCTTGTCTACTAAAACCTGTTTTACGCTATAGGTATAAAATGCTGATTCATTTGAAACCGTGATGCATCACGATTCGCAGACAAAAAGGAAAACAATCTAAGAACCTTGACATTAGGACACAGCTTGCATACGTTTTTTGCAAATTGGTGAGCCATCCTTAATAAATTTTAGGCATTAAAGAGTCCGTCTAATGGCCTAAACTTTACCGATACTTGCATGTGATTTGCAATACATTGCGGCATTTGGCCTAACGATTAAATTGTTGCTCCTAGATAACCAGCAATTATTTAAATTCGTATCGTATGTCATTTGTTGCAACATCTGTTGAAGCCTAGGTATACGGGACAGACCAAGCAGCAGTGTGTAAAAGCGCCATCGTAAACACAAATTCATATGAAAATATGACATTGCTGACGCCGCCACACTTTGTCGCAGGCATCAGTCAGCTCAAGGTTAGCTTACCTAGACATATTCTAACAGTGTTGAAGAAAATGAATTCACAATGCTGCTGATGATTATCAACAGGTATATCTTGATGTTTCTAAATGCTCGAATTGATGCAATAAATCCATGGGTAAACGATTAAATCATTAAATATATACAACTTTATAGTCAGTAAATTTACCAGGGTTTATGAGTCGTGTAAGATTCAAGTGAAAAAACCAAAAATTACCAAAAATAAACATGAATGTCAATGGTTGACGGAAAAATTATTACAAATGTCTCACACAAAAAATAAGCTACTACAATTACACCTCAAAAATACTAATGATAAACAAATGGAATTATTATACAAAAAATACCGAAATAAAACTAATAGACTAATGAATAAAGCCAGAAACAACTACACTAAAAGAGAAATTTGTAATAATTTTACCAATCCCAAAAAAATGTGGCAAATAATTAACAAGTTAACTGGTAGAGTATTACAAGCTGTTGATGACATGTTAATTAGGTACTTTAAGATGAAAACCAGTGAAATGACCAATAAATTTGCCCGAGACTTCGAAAATAATGTATTGAATATTCTCAACACATGCAATGTGCCCTTGCTCGATGAAAATTCCTACATAAACACTCCTAATGTAACACTAAAGCTTAACAAAATAAGCGAAAGGTCTATGTCAACAATAATTAAAAACATTAATGAAAATAAAAGTGCTGGATATGATAACCTAAGAGCCAAAGATATAAAATGTATTACCCAGGAAATAACCCCGGTTCTCACCCATTTGACAAATCAATGCATAGCCTACTCATCATACCCTGACAAGCTTAAAATAGGATTAATTCGACCTATACATAAAAAAGGTAACTATTCTGATACTAACAATTACCGACCTATAACAATTCTTTCAAGCCTAGACAAAATTATAGAAAAATACTTAGGTAATCAAATAAATGGATTCTTATCGAGAAATGGTATAATTCATGAAAGACAGTTTGGATTCCAAAAAGGAAAAAATACTTCACAGCTGTTGGCTCAATTTACAGATGAAGTGAATGGACACTTAAACAATAGAAATCATGTTATAGTGGTTATGATTGATTTCAGTAAGGCGTTTGACACTTTGAACCATGACACCCTATTTAAAAAACTTGAGCAAAATGGTATACAGGGGCCATTCTTAAACTGGTTCAAAGATTACCACCATAATAGATACAACACAGTCAGTATTGCCGGGGACTTGAGCGACCTAAAAAAATCTAATTATGGCACCGCACAGGGCTCAATAATTGGCCCAACAGAATACTTAATATATGTGAATGATATGTGCAATATATTCAGAACCGCCTCTGTGTACCAGTTTGCAGATGACACATGCCTAATAACGGCCAATAAAGATATCAAGGTGGCGGAGAGTCAGATGCAAACTGAATTTGATGCTCTATGTAAATGGGCACACGATGCAGGATTATCCTTAAACTATAAAAAAACCAAGATAATGTATATTCACTCACCCTATGTCAAAACCACATATACCCCTAGAATTGTAGCCCATGACCATGTATGTATGCACACAGGGCCAACATATTGTAACTGTGAAAAACTAGAAGTAGTTGATCAACATACCTACCTAGGCCTTAAAATAGACACCAAATTTAACTGGGGTCCACATGTTGAACATGTGTGCAACAAACTCAGGGCAATTTTAAGTAACCTTAGTATATTGAAACATAAAATGCCATACTCCGTACTACGCCTATTGTACATGGCACTTGCAGACTCTGTAATTAACTATGGTATCTCTAGCTATGGGAGAACATATAAAACATACTTACAAAAAATATATGATATTCAAATAAGATTACTAAAAACTATAGTTCCCTTGAAAATAAAACTTCAATATAAAAATAATTATCACAAATTGTTTAAATACTGTAGAATATCTAGTGTATATGACAAAGTAAAACTTGCTGTAATATTAGAATATAAACACTTGCTGGGGCAGCTGGACAGGTATAGGAGACCATCCCACCTCCGGACCTTAACCAATGAACCATACTTTAAAATAACTAAAAGTAACAATGAATATGGGAAAAGGCTCTGGCCAACATACCTGCCTAATATCCTGAACAGCTTACCCAAACAAGTAGTAGAAACTTTAGAAAAACATCCTGATAAAATAAAGAGTACACTTAAGAAAGCACTGATTAATTAAATTAATTTTGTTACAAATAGTATTATAATAACATGTAAACACTAACTGCCAACAGGACTAATTATATACTTAGTTAAGGCTAAACTTAGTTAACACAATCTCCAAATATAGAGATTATAACTGAGTGCTGACTGTACCTCAACAAAAAATTGAAATAAACAGATTAAATTTTGAAAAATTTTTTTTTTTTTTTTTTTGAAATATTAAAGACACGCGGAAAGTACGCTTTATCCTTAAGTGACACATTGGTTTTAGGAAAACTTCTTAGATAAAGGATATACATTATAAATATGTATGTATATTATGTATGTAATCTTAAGAGGGCCGCTCCGAAAGTTTCTTGCTGGTACGGCATCATGCGATTTGAATATTTACGAGTGTTTTCTGTTTGTACTCAAACTCATATAAGATGATGTAAAACCATTATTAGAAGAGGCCTGGAAGCCTGTAGTTTTCAGGGGCGAAAGGCTTATCTCAAATTGCCGATTACACCCTATCTTAGTCGCTCATTCCTTAAAAACTTATAAACTTTATTATTTATTTATACTTTACTTGACGTGTAAGTGCCCTTGTAGCCTATTTGCAACATAAACGTCTGAGGCGCATTTCAGCAAAATTGCAAACGTCACTTAAATGTATCCTTCCGGAGGATTATAAATGTGTGTCCGCGTAATATAACTTAATTAAATGCATTAAAGCCATTAAATAAACAGTTCCACTCTTCAACACTTGCTGCACAATCTTAAAACATGAAAACGTCGTAAACGCCTGAGTCGTAACGTGTCTTAATTTAATTAGTTTAAAGTTCAAAATGGTAACAAAAGAGTGTAGGTGCTAGTCTTTTTCGCACTGCGCGGTAGCGTCGTAAAACGGGTCTTAAGGGCGATAAATAGCTTTAATGTATAAATTCGCGCGCTCATCTCGATTTAGTAGGACAGTTATGTTATAACTTTAGACAGATTTCAGTGTATGTTACTTTGTAGGTAAAGTTTTAGTTACTTAGGATTTTCAGAATAAAGGCTTTGTAAATAAATTTACCTGTTTTTAAAATGTTGTAGAAGTAGACCACGTTTAATACCACCTTGTTTAATACAAATTCACTAGTAATACGCATTTTTACAAGATTTTATTTACCTTGCAATGTATGTACTTGTAAATATGTACGTAACTAGGTTTGTACGGGTCAAATCTTGCAAGCTGAATTTGACGCACTTCCCAACTTCCAATGATATGATATTTATTTATTTCATAATATTACATTGCATTGTAAATTATTGTCAATATATAAGAATTAATATTATGATCGTCAAGAGTACATTATAAAATACAGGATGACAAACAATACAATACAGTTCAAGGTTTCAGCAATTCGTCCATACACACAATGTTTGCTTTAGTTGGAACTGAAATTCCGACACACTGGCAATGTCTTTCACACGTTTAGGTAACTTTTCATAAAGGGATGGTCCCATCACTCTGGGATCCTTTGTACACAGGACCAGCCTTTTACGAATGTTCATGAGACGATGAGCATTTCGTGTGTTATAATACTTATATTTGTGGACTTCATCGGTTCGTTAAAATGTTTTTAAGTTTCGCTTCACATTCATCACTGTATCGTGTATATATATCGAGCATACAGTTAACCTTTTGACCGCCAAAGACGTCATATGACGCGCGCGGCGACAGCCCAATATCAACCTTCATGCCTACCGACAAGGTTCACGATTACGCGCCGCCTACGATACGCGTTCAAAGGGTTAATATTCTTTTTGATTTAAATAAATCTCGGCAAGATGTATTTCGGGGTACACCCGCTACGATACGAAGAGCTCTTTTTTTGGAAAATTAGGACTCTTTTACTATCCGTTGAGTTACCCCAAAGGACAGCACCGTAGGATATGATGGAATGTATATAGGCATAATACATCTGTAGGAGAGTTTTTGGCGACACCAGTTTACCAAGCTCACGCAGTGCATATATCGAGGTAGCCAACTTGTTACACACTAGCTCGACATGAGGCTTCCTTGAAAGCGTGTTATCAAGTTGGAAACCCAAGATCTTGAAGCTGAAAGTTTGTGACAATGCAATATTATGGTACAATCGAACTGATCTGATGATGGAGACAGGAGGTGGCCGCAGGAAGACTGTGTTTTTAGAATTTCCCGATGAGTATTAGTTGCCTGTGGAAAGAAAAGTACAGTCAGCGATAAAAGCCTGTACCAAAAATTTTGCCAAAAACTTATTACACCTTTTCTCTGCAAATTGTTTTCATACTATCACGGTCAATGCACTTTTCCTCTTTGGACGCGTTTTTTCACGTGGTCCTTTAGAATCTTCTTGACCGGGTATTACTGTGCAAGATAAATCTACAATAGGATGGATACAGTACATGAACGTATGTGTCCATGGCTTACAGAAGCAATATGTATGCAAAGTTTCCTCGAGAGAGTGCTGCTGTTGCGATAGTCCCCGAAATAGCAAATTTGCATACACGCTTAGCAAGTAAATAAACACTAATGTTGATTTGCATAATTAATTCTAACTGCATTAATAAATATAAAAGCAAACAAGCAACTACTTTAGACAATTTTAAGATGATAAAATTTTAGCATTCAGAATATTCAGATAGAATAAATAAAATACTTTTATTACTTTTATCCACACACATATACAGTGTGTGATCAAATGCCGCAATTGCAGTCGCAATACGGTTCCTGATCACATCATAGGGAGCTTATAATATATGTGTAGCTTGTGGACAAAGCCGTGTATGTAACTATAAATAATAAGGCATTATGTAGCAGTCACATAAAATACTATTAAATATTTAAAAAAAGTTATCAAGATATGCGCTTTGCAAAGGACATGCAAAAATTTATACACTTTTCTTTATTATCTTTGTACCACATGATCAATTATCAGCTGTCGCAAAATTTAAAAAAACATGACAGTATTAAGGCCTACACACATCAGATGCGTAGATGTGCGTCTTCTATACTATTGTAAAAGTAGTATAATCTATATATTCAATTATACAACTAGCGACATATGGCTAGAAAAAAATACCTTGTATTAACAAGACATGAGACTCGTGAGAGTGAGCGCGACGTAGACATATTTGCCCAAATATATCTCGCAAGTCTACAGGTATCGATCCAACATCCAACGCCTATCTAGGTAATACCTACCCAGTAAATATAATACAGGTTGTCGATAATCTGAAAGCATTCAGGCTCTCAAAGGGGCCAATCTAACTTCGACGACCTCTTTATTGGCTAAAATTATATTGGGGAACTCTAATCGGATAGAGAAAATAATTGCTTTTCTTAATGTATAAGTATACTTTTCTAGAAACTTATTTAAGTGATTTATAAATACTTAAATACATAGAAAACAACCATGACTCAGGAACCAATATTCGTGCTTACCACAGAAATAAATGCCCTTACCACGATTTGAACCCGGGACCATCGGCTTCATAGGCAAGGTCACTACCCACTGGGCCAGACAGGTTGTCAAAACATATTTCGTAGGAATATAAAAGTGTAGCATTGGAACGGGTTCCAACGCCTTGGATTAATTCAAACCGTCTTAATTATATATTCGTTACAGTCAAAAGGACAAATAAAGGACTTTCAACCTTATATAAAATTCATAAGCGATAAGGCTAGAATAGAGTCTGCGCGGAAAGAAGAGAGTCATACAATGTATTGGTTTCCTTAGATTCCACGACTCTTCTCTTTTCGCACAGACTCCAGCAGTGATTGAATATTTTTCGCAGGAAGGGCAAGCAACGCAAGCGAAGTACCCATACACGACATATATAGTTATAAACATTACAACGAATTTCAGCGTGTTTCTGCGCAGGAAGCACAGCCGATTTTGCAGAATACATCTTGGGCTTGGGAGCTCCGTTGGTATAGCGGTGCCAGCCCCAGAGGGCCTAACGCGAGCATTGAAAATCACGGTAGGCCCAGAGTCGTCAGTTCAAGTCTCGCATGAGATAGTGAAACTTCTCCTTCGACTGCAATATACTTAGCTATAAGTTCTACTATGTTCTTGGCTGTAAGTTTCGCTCATCCCGTGCCATAAATTGTAAAAAACCGTCCAAGTACCGCCCCCGCCGAATCAATTGCTTCCCGCCGTCAGGGCTTATTATTTTTTCAATATTTCCCCGCGGCAGGCCCTGTTCCGTTTCATCGATCTGTCTCAACTTTTCCCCTGTTTTGAAGGAAACTTAGTTGTTGAGCTAGAAAAAAGTTATAGCTCAACATTACGTAGGAGAAGGCATGTTTGTATACAACTAAAGTAACAAAAAACCGGACAAGAGCGAGTCGGACTCGCCCATCGAGAGTTCCATACTTTTTAGTATTTGTTGCACAAATATGGAAGCGATTGTCACCTTCGCTCTTCTATTTAGTCGTTTCACTCTTGACAGTGGTCGTGGCCACTGGCCATCATCGGATGGTGACGTGCTTCACAAATTCTTCTCTGTTGGCTGCGTTCCTAACTCATTTGTGTGTCAACCCATCCATTGCAGCTTCAGCGGCGACGCTAGGCAACGAGTTTTACTGTCAATCGATTCGTTTATATAACGCGGGTGACATACGCATCTTTAGGCTACATTTTAATCGACCGAAAGGGAAGGTTTTTAAAAAAAAAAAAAATGACATATTGACCACTTCAGCGATTATACATAGGTTAAGTTATGAATATACTTAAATGTATAAGCAGTGTTAAATAAATGTGTTTACGTAGGCGGTAATTTTTTTATTTATAAATAAAAAATCTCTAGCTAGCAGATAAGACAGAGGCGATGGCGACTTTTAATTTATTCATAACATAAGCAACACAAAGTTTGTATACCTGTAATTATTCATTGAATATTAAAATTGTTTACACCAGGATGATAAGAAACAGGCCGTTTATTGTAAGGAGTCATCGTAGCGTATGATCGATTCTAAATCCAGGGGTTTTTTGTGATATAGGAGGCAAATGACCAGACGAATCAACTGATGGTAAGCGATTACCGTCGCTTATGGACATCCGTAACACCTGAGGGGTTGTAAGTGGTTTAAGAAAGACTTCGTCATCTTTAAAGATATATAAAAAAGCTACAGCAATGCTAATAATGATTTAACCGTCTCACCAAATTGTTTAATTTCGTGGAACAAACATTACCGATAATATATCTTAATACGTCGTGATAAGAGGCAATGTTGCGTACGTGCGGTGTTAAGATGATAAGGGGTGCTATTAAAATAGCTCCGCGCGTCGGCGAGCCAAGAAGCGAGTCGACAATCCAATGAACGTTGGGCCTTCAAGAGGTTTTAACGGATTTTTACTACCAATACTGTTTATGCTACTTCGTATCTGTTTACTGAGGTGTGCCATTAAAGAGTATTCTAGATAGAATACTGAAACACAGAAATGACCACGTAGATACGTGGTCATTTCTGTGTTTTGCGGTAAACTTAACAATTGCTTTGTATTCTTAAGTACGATGTGACGTGGATGGGCAAAAGAGAAAAACGAAACACTTATAGTCTCTAGTAGATATAATAGTAATTAGGGGTGAACTGAAAACCAGCGCTGTGACTGCCAGTCTATACTGAACAAATGCTGACACCCCTTTTGACACACTGCTTTTTATTTTCTTGCTTAGTCTTGGGAAACCCTAATTATTTTTTACATATGTTTTTTTTCTGTTTTGTTCACTTGTATGTGTATAAGTATGTAAGTATCATTATGGTTCCCTATTCTTTCCCATAAAGGTTTAAGTTATAAATTATAATGTATTGTTTGTCCGTATTCTCGTTAGTCATAATTTGGTTTTTCTCTGAAACGCGTAACTTTTCAGAATTGCCATAAAACAAACCTAACCTATCTATAGGATAATCTTATGAAAATCTTGAAAAGTTAACGGTTTCAGAATTATGACTAATGATAATCTGTCAATCATTATATTATGACTTTCAATAATTATGTCGAACAAAGGGATCCGATCATTATTCTATTCTATAGGTTTTCTATTCAAGACTTGTTTCATTTCCTATTTAGCAGTATTGCCTAAATATATGAAAGTTTATTTTGGACTATAGTAGTAGTAGTAGTAAAACACTTTACTGTACAGAAAGAAACATAAAACAGGACAGAACATACATCATTTGTACAAAGGCGAACTTAACCCTTTCAGGGATCTCTTCCAGTTAACCTTACCTATAGTTGAGAAGTTGCAAAGAATAAATTGTAATCAACGGATTTAGGAGCACGCATGTACGCATTTTTTGACTCCCCTGCACTATATAACAGTAAGCTATGGGAATACAGTGTAAGAGTCCGCTCAAGAACACGACTCGTGTTTTAAAAGGAATTTTCCTTTTATTTTTGCCGAGTTATGGTCTTAATGTTCGTTGAGTTTGCTTAAGTATTTCGGTTTCTTTGGACTGAATAAAGTGCGCAAATGTTGCAGTTTCAGTTCTTTGACTTTAAGTACCGTAAGCTTAAAAGAACTCATAAGAAAATCAGAAATCTGGATATCTGTTGTTTTTATAAAACTAGCTTTCCTTTAAGCCTGTCACACACGAAGCTGTAATAAGGATGTTAATAATTTATCATGCCGTAAGAAACCGAAATATATAAATATTTTTTATTAAACTAATAATACTTAACTTGAAAATCTGGGCCCTACATCTGACCTTAACTAGAATTTCCCATCCAATCCTGTCTACCTGTACCCATGCCTTTAACATTAGTGTCGGACTTCACAAGGTCAAATGTCAGAACCCAATTGCGTAACTAATTACTTTCATACAGTCATGCCACGGGCCACTAGTGCTAGAAAACACGTTGGGCACTAACTGCAAAGCTAACATTTTTAAACTATTGAAACCAGTCAACTATCTGACCTAGACAGATAGATAGAAGTTCACCTTTGTATAACACATTGTATATATGTTGTCTTTACTGTGTTTGTAATCTGTCTTACGTACAATAAAGTGCTTACATACATACATACTCAGTTAAAGATACAACTTAAGGAAAAAAACAATGATTGACTTATATGCCTTGCAACATAAATATTTATTCGTAAAAGTAATGGATTGGTACAGCGACTACATCGTCACGTACTGTTATAGTTATTTGTTTTACAAGGGGGCAAAGTTGTTGTTTAACTAGTGCTAAGATATTGATATCCGAGCAAGCGAAAGATGGTTTGAGAAGTAGAATCTTGAGCGTTGCGAGGATTTCAAGGCACGAGGGTTAAACAAACTTTGCCTCAGAGTGAAACACAAAAATTTTCACCACACCAAAGCGAGGAAACTACTTACTATGAAATACCAAAAAAAATCTAACCAAATCATATACAAATTATCATTCAAAATCATTATTTAAAAGTCTTCCAAGCTAACATAACTCAAAATTTGCATTCGATTACTTTGCCCCACATGTCTATAAAATGCAACTTTCTCATTAGTTTTTGAACAATCAAGAGGGCCTTTACCAGTTGGTGTGGTGAAAAAAATATTACTGTAGTCCCATAAACGAAGGGACGTTGTACGCAGCCAACGGCTATTTTCAAACCAATACTATGCAAATATTCCTAATAATCGTACCTCTTATTTATAAGCAGTACATTCCCCATCAAAAGTTGTTTCTAGCTAGTACAGCGTGTACAGTCGAGTGCACAGGTGACGTAATCACAATAGGGGACAATAGGATCGCGGCAAACACCACTGCTATGGTTTCATTGTGACGTCACTCCATGGGAACGCATTACGCAGCACGCAGCTAACGTCTGGCAATTTCCTAATTACTTCTTTCTCTACATATACAGATAAAAAAAATCGAATGCTATTGCTATTATGTTAATAAGCTTTTTTAATTTAATTTTAGTAAATGTCATGTCAAGTTATGTAAGTTCCGATCACCACAAGGCACCTTTACTCATGGAACGTCACAATTTATTAGTAAGTTTGTCTTTTATAATACATTTACGAAAAACATTATAAATTGGCCAATACATTTGTAATAACTACGCAAAAGAAAATAAATATAATAACGCTTAACTGTCTGTCTGGCATTGTTGAGGCCTCCAATTGTAAAAACCGTTTTATTAGCTGTTTTAGATATATATTTTATATTATTAGACTGTGAGCCAAGCCAGCCAAGACTAACAAAAAAGGCTTTCGACATTTTTAGAACTTTCTCACTTGAACCCGTTTTGCGGCGATAAGTTTTGTTTTGTGGGTATAGTGTAATGGCGTTATTCATAAACGCGCTACCGATCATCTGTCTTAATCTGTCATTTTGACTTGGAGACAAAAGGGAGAAAACATATATAAACTAATTGAGGCTTGTAAACTTTTATTGAATAGGCCCGCAAGTATCCACTCTACAATGGGGTAAAACAACGAAAATGTTATTGGCCCAATCTGAAAAGTTGTATAATGGATCGGGCGTCTTAATCTTTTGGAACTTGAGCGATTATCCCTTAATTCAAATCGATAAATTATGCTGCCCGATAAGTAAAATGCTAAATTATTCTTTATGTAATTGCACAGTAAGATATACGATTCTGGTCAGCCGTTTTCGATGGTAATTTGCGAGACTTGCCCAGCGGTGAGTAAATTTGGGACTGACTCCGCTGACTAGACAGATTTATCTAAACTAAATCAGAACGGCAGGCTACACGGTCAGTTCGCCAGCATTCCTCTTCGCGACATCCATAGGGGTGCTATCACAAAAGGACGCGAGTCGATTCCTACCAACCAGTATATGTGGGCTCTTTATTTTCTCGTAATTGCAATGGGTCGTAAGATCTGAGTTTGTTGGCGTAAACCTGTTTGTAGAATATAACCGACGCTTTAAACTTTTGGAGCCTCTCCAAAAACGATATTACGAATATTAAAAGATGGGAACGGCGCTCAGTTCAGTTTCAATATCGCCGTTGGAAATGGAAAGCATCGGAAAGTTATCAGCCGAAATCGAAAAGCTAGTTTAATACAATTTCACGATATGTTAAAGATCGAACCATACCAAATGCATGTGTAACACGGCACTGCACCCATACCCTAGCTATAGCTGAATACGACAATTGTATCGGTGTTAAGAAGTGTATGTAATCAACACTTGAAGTGTCCTTTTGGTTGTATAATATACAGTTAATGTGGAATTTAAGCCTATGGAACGTCCTCCTATAATTTTTTGACCTAATTTTATACTTAATAAATTGAGCAGCATTTTTTATTTATAAGTTTATTTTAAGTTCTATTATATTTTAGTTTTAATTTTAATATCTTAGTATATAATTTATTATTATTGTTTTTTTTTTTTTAAGTTGTACCTAAAATTAATTTTATGTTATATTAAAACAGATTACAATATCCTTAATAAATATCACGGTTACTTTTGTATACATGTATCTTATATCTAAAAAACCGCTTTATTACGTTTATTTTGCATTAGAAAAAATTAAACAATCTTGATGCGTCTTTTTATTGAAAATTACTGAAAAACGATTTTTAAAAATTAGTTTATATTACTTATGAAAGCAAAATAATCGTATATGATTTATAATTGTTACATATATGGTGTGACTGATTTTTCAAGTGTTTTTAACAAAAAGACACGTCTAGATCGCTTACCCTCTTTCTAATGCTAAAAAAACGACCTATAGTTAGTTGTACAGTCAGCATCAAAGGCTAGAATATAGAGTGACGGCCAAAGTGGCCATATATTTCTAAACAAATCCTTATTTCTATGGTAAAAAAGGCGTGTTAAGATATATTTGGCCACTTTGGCCTTCACTATTTTATCCTGCCTCGCATAAAAATAGTCAGCTTATTTGTCAATTTCCTACTAAAATTACCTTTTTCGTAATCGACAATAATAACGTCTTCCCCTTAACTGTTCGTAAAATGAATGGAAACACCGGCTTATCTCAGTACTTTTCTTCCCGTGTCCCCGAGAAGTTTCAGTGAAAGTTTAGCAAAGTGTGGCGTCGCCTTAAGCGGCACAATTTGTAAGTGTCAAGCATTAACGTCGGTGGCCGGCGATTGTGGGACGTGCATTAGTCACCTTTAGTGCTCTAGTGCCATTAGTCGTACTTTGTACTTCATTTTTTTTAACTATCATTATGACGTCCAGAAAATATTAGGAAGTAATAGTTAATTAACAGTTTGTCTACTTTAGATAATTTCATTTTCGATGGAAGCTTTTATTTTGTACGGTTCTTGCATATTCGTCAACTAGTAACTTCTGAGACATGAACTCGGTGGAGTTGTATTATTCTTTTACAATGTTCCTATATACACATTGTTCACTATTTCTCGTCGAGACTAGCTTTGTAATACGATAATAAATACTAAAATGCCAAAAATGATATGTAATTGTACTAAATTTTGTCTCAATATCTCGTATGAGTTGCTTTTACCAATCTTTGTCAATTTCATAACATACACGGTGGTTTTTTTGAACTCTGTAAATTCGGGTATGGCTAAGAGCATATAAGGAAACAGAGGGCTTACCGCGAACCACGTTCGACGTGTTGCGTCCCTAAGTCCCTATCACACTTACGTACGAATTTACAAGTGCGATAGAGAGGTAGCACGTCGAACGTGGTTCGCGGTAGGCCATCTGGTTGGCATCTAGTTAATTTTTAATTTTATGTATTTTTCATAAAAAGTAATTAATAGCGTTTTTGTAACATGGACATTAAATTTAAATCCACCAAACAAATGAAAGCTATGACATATCAATGATAATAATTCTAATATCGATCGTCCGAAACAGTACTTGCGTTTAGTAGCAAATGTATTAAACTTATACTAAACACTAATCAATATGTAAACAGGCCCTAAGGCAAGTGTACACGCTTGTAAGGGCCTTATCAGATAAAAATAAACCATTCTCTCCAAAATGGAGTTAATTAGAATTCATGTTTCTTAGAAAACGTTACTTAAAATTAACGGACTTTAATAAAAACTCCGTGTATAATATTTTGGACAATTCGGCATCTATAGACGTCGACGCTAAACCATTCAAAATAGAACAAGCCTCCAAATTGAACTATATAGTTGTGGCAACGGTATCAAATGCAAACACGATTCAGCCCATTCCAAGGTACTCCAGTTGTTAATGAGGCTGAGTGCCAATGAATAAACATCAACTAATGATTCGATTGGAGGTATTGTTTGCGGAATTAGGGGCTTAGGTGTTTGAGGCTTTTGGCATTATGTTAATTATATAATAGACGTGAGATTGCGGGTTGTTCTCCTACAACCTAAAATAATTTAGCACGGTTAGTATTTCTGTGCATGTATTAGGTCTACTTTGCTACATGAATACTGGTCATGGTTCGCTTGTTTTAATTTAATAGTTTCATAAATATCAACTGTTAACATATTACTAAAATAAGGACGCTTAAGATGAAGAATTTCGTGCATTAACCCGCCTGTTCTGGGCTCTATTGCACCCGCATAATATATTGCTGACCTGCTCGCACAGTGTCACTGACCGCCGGCATCATGAGCGGGATCATCACAGGCGGGTCAATATACGAAATTATATGTGATTGGCGTCCTTTCTTTAGTAGACTAAATGTAGCGTAGAATTTATCTGGGAACTGGCTTTACTATAATTATATTACATGTAATAAATAAAATAAAAACAATAAAGCGCACCGTGATGCATATATAATACACTACAATAAAGCACTTTAAAATAAAAATACATGGATTTTCTAAGCCTTAAAGTCACCGACCTAATAAAAAGGTTACACTTGTAAAATAAGGGCGCCCCAGAGGTCAACGGCCCGAGCAGGGCTCCCCTGTGACCCTGTAGCTATACATACATAGCTGGCTTCAGGCCAGAGACGGAAATTATAAGATCTGGATTATGCCAGTTATTCGGCCCTTGTGATGTAATTCAAGTATGCTAATGGTGAGTTTAACATTTCGTTCCTTGGAAAAAGTAGTAAGTAGAGATCGCTTTCTTGCGATAAAACCGTCTTTTGTTAGGTCAACCTAATTGTAACAGCAACCGAATAACACTAGACCCTACTCATAGTGTTGTGTTTCTGCCGGTGAGTAAGGTTGCCAGAGCTCAACGAGGGGAGGGGAGGCGGTGCGGGTTTAGGGTCGGCAACGCGCATGTAACTCCTCTGGAGTTGCAGGCGTACATAGGCTACGGAGACTGCTTACCGTCAGGCGGGCAGTATGCTTATTTGCCACCGACGTAATAAATAAATATATATATATATATATAAATTGTCTGTATATGTTTCTGTACATGTATTGGAAACTTCGTACGCCGAAACGCTCATCATACAAAGTAAAGATAGGCCCTGAGTCACTCCACAGCTCCGCGAAGCCTCTGTGGCGGCTCCGCGAGGTAATAAGAAAATATAAAACAGAAACTTCTTCTAAATGTCGAGTCCACAGTTCCACAGTGACGAACGATACTTTTTTAATTGATGCTCCGTCAAATATTTCAGTTACCAAAAGGATTCCGTCACCCAAAAAGTTAGGGAACCGCTTCTCTATCTTTATGATATCCCCCAGACGGCTGCGTACCCCATTTCCCAGGCATGTTTACAAAACTATCGTTTTACGCATAAACGAGACTATCAATACTGTGACTTGTCGCAGTTGTCGCCGAATTCTTTAAAATACCTGGCGAAACTGGGGTTCACTTCACGTAGGGTAGTGTAGAGTACTAGCAATAAAAAATGTGATACGCATAAAAATCTAATTGGACTGGATCGAATCAAATTGAAGTTGATTTTAAATTCCGATTATTCCCAAAAAAGAAATACTTGCATTTATAGTATAAATTAGAAGGATCGGTCTATGCACTCATTGTTGCTCAAAGATTGTATGTATGTATGTACCCACTTTATTGTACATAATACATAAGGGACGGGCAAAAATACAATACAAAATAATAATCTTGGCAATGTACAAAGGCGAACTTATGATTGCGATTAGTTCATCATTCTTAATTTAAACTCGATGCTCTAACAAATGTAAAATTTAGTTGTATACAATATCAATATCAGTATCAATCGAGAATATTGAGATGACGTTTCAATCGAAATGAAATGTCAATTGCAAACAATGTGATCAAATGCCGCAATGACCGTCGAAATATGCGGTACCTGAACAAATCATAGACAGCTTATCATATGTGTGTAGATACAGCAATGTACGTCCTAACAGTACATAATTAGGCATTCAAACACTCGTATGATCGTCATTATGTAGGTAATCTAGTAAAAAAATATTTAAAACCTTTCCCCAAGACGAGACTGACTCTTCCTAGCTATTATAGCTGAACATATTGTATTGTACATATTTCACAACAATATCTGGTGTTTACCTCAGCCTGCCTTAGGCTCGCGACGTGTCTCATCCGGCAAAGAATAAAATTAATTCAATTTCGAAGTCACCGAAAGTTGTGTATCGTGGATGAAATGTAAAATTGCGACAATTAGAAAGATTCCAAAAGAAACATAAATGGAAACGTCTCTAAGAGAACTTCGATGTTTTGGTGCACCACAATAAATCATCAGACAAATCTGTAGGGTAATGAAAACACAAAATGTCTATCGCCTAAAAAGAAATTTTCTTATCTGCCTCTCCCATGAGTATACAGGAGCGATAGAGAGGCAGACTCGCGGTGCGGCCTCTGTACGCTTGGCTAGAGCTAAATCCTTCAAAATTATTACCTGCTTTAACCTATCCAGCAGCGAAGGCGCAGGTATAGTCGCGTGCCCGCATAGGGGATCCCATTATCCCCAAACCAGTCTGCACAATAATCTTTGCCCCGAACCACGCCACCGAACACGTGACAGCCGAAGCTGACTCACTCATTTACCGATAGCGTCAGCTGTCTGCGCCGAACCTTATCACAAGGCCGTAAGGACCATAATAGAGTGAGCTTCCGCCGCAATTTAGACCTTATCGGATATTATTATGGGTTTTATTTCTGCGCAATGCGTTTTTTTATTAGGTTTTATTTTATAACGTGACTTTAGGTTTATGTTAAAGGTTGTGGAATGTACTTAGTGCTAAATAAAGCGTTTAAAATGTACCGACTGCCATTAGTCCGATCGGAACTGAACATAAAGACAAGCGATATGACAGCTGACATGTAATGCGATAACATTACAACCAAGTAGTGCACGACGCGCGTATATATATCACATAATACGTATGCAGGAATACATACGTGGGTCAAAATTATTTTCGTTCTTGTTTCTGACCACTCTGTCACTTCTATGGTTTTCTGTCTGTTGTTGTTTTCGATTTTTCGACTAGTACTGTATTGAGTTCCATTCCATTGCTAGATTTTGCCTATAGAATACAATTCCCAGTAAATCCACTAGTCAATAGTTGTTTGTGCTCTAGTATTTGCATCAATGGTTCCATACCTGTCACTCAGGTACAAACTAGGGCTCGCGGTCGTGTCCGTGATTCGTGAACCCGTAGCCGTGCGCCCGGTTTCGTGATTCACGGCAACGGTTTTCTGGTCCGTTCCGCACGTGACATTCGGCTACGTGAAATTAGGTTACGTGAATCCGTGTAGATCCGTGTAGGCGTGATCACGGCTTCACGTATCTTAAGAACACGCCGGTTCGGTCCGCCCGCGACGTTGAGTGAAGATACGATGCGGTCTCTAAGAGCTACGAATAAATATTTATCATGAATTTTTTATTCATAGCTCTAATTCCGTTTCATTACTTTTCAATTAAAATTTATTTTCAATAGTAAGGCCTTTTAAATATTAATGAGTAATAAATGAAAAGAACCAAACATTAATTACAATGAGTAGCTACTTTAATTTTTTTTATATACTACGTCGGTGGCAAACAAGCATACGGCCCGCCTGATGGTAAGCAGTCTCCGTAGCCTATGTACGCCTGCAACTCCAGAGGAGTTACATGCGCGTTGCCGACCCTAAACCCGCCCCCTCCCCCCTCGTTGAGCTCTGGCAACCTTACTCACCGGCAGGAACACAAACGAGTTGCTAAAATAATACAACAACACTGTGTGTCAGGAGACCAACTATGATGTCAGGAGTAACTAATGACAATGAATGTGAGTTCAAAATTCTAAACTGCCCCCTCCAGATTAAATAAAAAATACCACGAATTTGTAAAACAAAACATCGCGGTCACTTCTTTCAACTTCACGAATAAAAGGTAAAGCCCACAGCTACTTATGTATATTGTTTGTTTCATTTTAATAAGTCGCTCGCAAATCTTATTATCTTTGTCTGCACGTGCAACTGCACTTCTTATCTCCAAAAAAAAAAAACCCGGTATGTTGGCTTAGCTTGTTAGTCATACAATAAAACGCTCTAACAATAATATGTCATTATTACCTTCAATCTAGAAATAAACAGTACTCTTTAATGTGCCGAAAGTCCGAAACTGATAAGAACTGCAGCTGCGTACTTTTTTTTCCGTGGCCCCGTACATGTGTTTTTGTTGAATTTGTTTACCTGTATTACGTTTATCATACCTACCGAAGATTTGCAGACCCTTTTGTTTCTTTGGATTAGGATTGCCTTGTTTATATTTAGGCTACGTTATATTCTTTGATAGTAGCAAGCTTTTACAAGTATGTTTCATTCATTTCATTAATACTTAACAGAAAAAAATGTCTTCTCTTGATTTAATAATGACAACCAGTAGCACAGCGTTGCTTAAGTTCATAATTATAATGATACTTACTAGGGAGTTTTACACCTTATATTTATATTAGTGCTATGCAACGAGCAGGTCGCTAGTTTTGACTATTAATCATTAGCTGGTTATACAAAAAACAGGATAACCCCATAAATTATTTAGATATAACCATTATATTCAAATCGATGCAAAAAATACAATACTAAGTGGTAACTCAATTCAATAATACCTAGGCCTTATTTATTTTTCTCCCGGGCGTGTCGAACCTACGAGACGTGCGATAAGTACCTATCCAACGGAACCGAGCCCGAAGCTCCGCACACGAACGCAGGTACGGGCTACGTATCATGGCGTGTCACGGCGTGTCACGTGAATCCGGTCGCGAACGCAGGTACGAGGTACGTACCTTGGCGTGTTCGTGAAATTCGTGATCTTAGTACCGCCGGGCTTAAGAACCCGTAGCTAGGGATCGGCGTGTATCACGGATATCAGGAGCCCTAGTACAAACCGTAACCGTACAAAACTAGACTGGGCTGTCTACCTGCGAACGTGCAAAGCAAAAGCTGTAACTTTGCGATGAACCAGTGTAACCTGCGTAGAAATGTAGGATGTATAAAGATAGACAAAACAAATTGGCGCATCTTAGAAATTATTCATTTGTTATTTAACATGCTTCTGCAAAGAAATTATAACATAAATGACATTTGAAAACATCCAATATATATGTATAACGACTCTAACATATCGGGAATATAACTAAACATGTGACGTTTGAAAATAAAATTGACACTTTTTACACACTTTTTAGGGTTCCGTACCAAAGGGTAAAAACGGGACCCTATTACTAATACTCCACTGTCCGTCTGTCTGTTTGTCTATCTGTCACCAGGCTGTATCTCATGGATCATGATAGTTAGACAGTGGAATTTTTACAGATGATGTATTTCTGTTGCCGCTATAATAACAAACACACAGAGAAGGTATAAAAATAAAATATTTGAGTACGACGTACAAAGTCCCATACAACAAACGTGATGTTTTTGCCGTTTTTTTGCGTAATGGTACGGAACCCTTCGTGCGCGAGTCCGACTCGCACTTGGCCGCTTTTTACAGCTGTATCGCCGTAATGTAATTTCGTGACGAGTTCAAAAACGTTGACCTCAGTATATGCAAGAGACTGTCAATGGCAATATTCACATGACTATTATATTAGTCCATAACCCTCTGGGGACATATCGCAGTTAAGAGGTAACGGCCGTAGCCGTGAACACAATTAAAATTTGATCTGAACAGTCATAACATAGAATCTTACAACCTTGTCACTTTTACTGCTTTGACTCACATAACCGCCGCAGTGTTTTTACGTTACTGCGACAAAGTACTAAAATTGCTACATTCGACTTGGCAGACGATAACTGCCAGATTACGATGCGGACTTTGTAACTCTGTATCTGTAGCATAATGTTTGTAGAAATTAAGTGCTACAATAAAAATACGTAGACAATCAGTATTACTAGATAATCATCATCAACGTATCAACCTGTACGTGTCGTATTAGTATAAACCAAATGAGGCCCAAAAGAGTGGTAGATTCGTCGAATGGGGGCATGTGCTTACGGCTTCTCGGTCAAATCGGAGACTCTCGGGCTTGGGGACTGTGCGATTTTTTTTTTCGTTTTGACACCCTATAATTACGCCATTGATGAATAGGTTGTCTCTTGTGTCTTTTTATGATCTGACTTTAGCTGAGCGTTTGAATACGCTTCTATGCTAATCTATGAGCTCTGGGTACCTAAAGCCAACGTGCCAATCGTTTACGTTTCGTAGCGAAAGAATCGCAACTCTCTCCGATGCACTGACACATGCACGGAAGAGAGATGACTGCGCTACGCTACGGAGCGTAAACGATTGTCAGGTTGGCTAGGCACCCAGAGCACTTAGGCTTAGGTTAAAGTAAGTACCTTTTGGCGGTTGGTGCTTAAGCTATTGTTAACGATAACGACGCTCCAAATGCTCCAATACTAATGCGGTGTTACGTAAGCGCCAACCCCCATTAGATATTACATTTACCAGTGGAACGTTATCGGTGCCTATGATGGTTTCGTTATACAATGAATCTTCAATACGTTAGAAATATTATCTGTGCCTAGTGTCCACTCGTCGTAGCATAGGTAATAAAGATGTATAGACTCGCACAGATGGTTTATGTAAGAGTAAGCGCGTTAACTAGAAATAATGTGAAGGGCGGCATACTGTTGACAGGTTTACGTGGGTGAAGTCACTGTGCGTCTTGTTGCAGATAATCTAATCATTCTTACGAACACGTCATTCGCATGGATCGGATGAAAAACAAATAAACTAGTGGCTCTGTTAGCTGTGGACCTCGCGAAATCAAAAACTGAATCACAAAAAAAACTAAAATTATCGAAACTGTTTACCAAGTTTCACGAGAATTGGTCGAGAAATGGGAAGGAGAACATCCGGACATACGATAGAATTTTTGCTCAAGTTTAAAAGGAGACCTTCGCTTTTGCTCATTTGCAAAAATATGTTTCTGGCTCTCGGGAATCTTTATCTTTCCTCTCTTCGGCTACAGAAGTCCCTGTGTTTAACTAACAACTCTATGCACCTAATCATAAGGTTATTTATTGTTGGCATTTAATTATTTGTATGTCACGCGATGAAAGCGAACCCCGAGATTCTATTTCTTTTGCCACGTAGGTCACCTCGTGCGTTAAAATCTTATAAAGGTATGAGTAGAGTACCTGCTTGGGGACCATGATTTTAATGAATTCCCTTAACAATCAAGTTTAGGTGTGCGTGATGTGACCTTCAACTAAGATATGAACAGTTGTCATCAGATATATCGGAGCGGCCGAGGTGCTCAAAATATCTGAGCATGCACTCTAACGCCTTGACAATAGAGGCGTGTTCAGATATTTGTGAGCGCCTTGGCCGCTCCTATATATATGATGGCGAGTGAACAATCAGCTTTACTAATATTTTTAATGCTAGAGTATGAAGTACATAAATAATTAACATGTCTGAAGTCATCCCCTATCACGAGTTCGACTTTCAGTTTCAGGCAAAGGTTATTATAAACAATGAATTTAAAAAAACCATCGCACTAGGCCTTCATACCCGGTCATCAATGTCAAATGTCAACTGTCACGTCCATAGCACAGATGTCATAGCTACAATTCACGCTGACCGCACCGAATCCTCTACAGCATTCCACACGCGTTTTCCACATAAGCTTCTCTTTTAAAAGTTTTATTTTCAATGCATTCGGCTTATATTTCAGCAAAGCGTTTAAAAAAGTAGTGTGTAGTTGAAATATTAATGGAGTTAAGTCGTTTCGGAATTGTGTTGCATGTTTGGTGAGTGGGTGCTTTCCGCGTGGACTCACGTTTTGGGTAAATCCCAACAGTTTACAAAAGCGTTGCTTTTATTATAGACGCCGGCGGCGTTAGGTCGTCTAGGCGTCATCCTCGCGGCAACGTGTGCCAAAATAACAGATATAATGAAAAAACAAGAACTGCAAAAACGATTTTAAGTATTATGAAAGAACGCCTTAATTTTTTAGCACCCGTGTGTGGTAAATACATAGAAACATAAGTGCCTAAAGCTTCTTTACTCGATTTCTCCTTTTCTCTCTGCTTTATAAACGAGTCTCTCGAGTCTATAGGAAGCGTGTATGAACTGTAAGGGGGCAGTACAAGATCCCCTTTTATACTGGTGCAAAATGTAAATGTGAAGTTTCCGATTTAAGCAGACCCTCCAACGTTTTTTTTTTAATACCACGACGGTGGCAAACAAGCATACGGCCTGCCTGATGGTAAGCAGTCACCGCAGCCTATGGACGCCTGCAACTCCAGAGGTGTTACATGCGCGTTGCCGACCCTTTAAAAACCTGTACACTTCTTTTTTGAAGAACCCCATACTGTAGACCCTCGGGAAAACCTCGGAAGGGAGCTCATTTCACAGCCGGAGCGTCCGCGGGAGGAAATTCCTCTTGAACCGCACAGTACGCGACCATTTAGGTTCTAAGGTGTGAGGGTGAACTCCCTGCCGACGGCGAGCGGTGCGGTGATAGAAAGTGGCCGTTGGCATCATGTCAAACAATTCCTCAGAGCACAGCCCATTCATCGTGCACAGTCCCTACTATAAACATCACACATAATTAATAATATGAAGAACTTATCTTGTTTCGTCGACGATTTGGTTAAAGTCGCGGGAAACCGTTGGTTGAGGGCAGCAAATAACCGTACGTTGTGGAAATCCTTGGGGCAGGCCTTCGTCCAGTAGTGAACGTCTTTCGGCCGAGATGATGATGATCTCGTTAAAATAAGGTTTACGAATGACCAGTTCACTACTTCCATACATCATATATCAATGCGGCCATAATAGGTCAATGCGGCCAAATCCGTTTTTGTGAAATTCCGTACACGAGCGCATTTTTCATTTTTTTTTTTTTCATCCATAGGCAATACAGAGCACACATTTGACTGCCGAAACTAAAAGCAATCACTGCTTTGTCGATAAAGATAGATAACAATAGTGTATTAATGTTGGAAAAAAAAGCGCTCATGTACTGAATTTACCGCAGACTGACTTGGCCGAATTGACCTTACCTCACATCGGGCAAGTCTATCAACAAATACTTCTCAGTGCAAGCGTCCTACGCGTTTTTTCCGTTTGCTCAATTCTAGCTAGTATTATAAATGTACCTACAATCGTCCACACAGTTAACTGACATATCGTGAACTTTACTGCCAATACATAAGGTCTACACATGGTTAGTACAGTAGTGTTGTTAGCACGACGAGAAAATTTTTCGTTGACGTTGATAATATCGCTATCTAAATGACTTCCAATGGATATATTTACATAAAGAATTATACAAATATTTATTTGTAAATTTTATAAGAATAAATATTGCGATACTCGGCAGTTGTACAGTTAGCAAAGAACGAACATTCTTGGTTTATCTTGACAATAGATAATGTTTGCTGCTCGCTGTGTTGATGTTTGTTGCTGACTGTATTTGTCTTAGTCTGGTATTGTGTGCCTATATGTGTTTGTTCAAGACGTATACAGACACATAATTAGAGCTGTTCAGTCATATTGTATTGTGTAGGTTTATTAGTAGGTAATCGTAAAATACCGACATAGTTGTTACTACTCTATGACAAAGTTGCATCATTTTACAGTTTGAGAGAATTGAGACTCAATGATAAACGTATAGAGACCGTGCGTGTTGGAGGGTCTGCCATCTCGTGACCTGTACCCCTAGTGTAAATTTATTCGATGGCGTAACATGACGTACGCGTTTGCGTTAAGTCTCATTTTGTATGGGATTTTGAGTTTCCAAAACGTTCCGCTTGGCGCGCTGTGTCCCATACTAAATGAGACTTAACGCAAACGCGTACGTCACGTTTCGAAATCGAATAAATTTACACTAGGGGCTCTGAAGGGTTACCGTGAATAACGAAGTTCGCTAATTGCGGGTATCTTTCTCTGTCACTCTAATTACGCCTTAATTGGAGTAAAAGAGCAAGATGCCCGCAAATTGCGAACTTCATTGTTCGCGGTAGGTCCCCTAAATCGAAGGAGAAAACAATTCACGCTTCTAAGCACTAAGCAAGTGCGCTCCCTACACTAAACGCTGGCTCTATTTCGCATAGTAGGGTCTGCCATCTAGTGGCCTAAATCTAAAAACAGAAACATGACATAATTCACGCCAATGAATAGACGGCTTCTGTGCTGCCGTTTACAGTTCATGCACGCTCCCTATAGGGAAAAACTATAATGATGTTACTAATTTGTTAGACATACAGTGGATGTAGGTACCTATTTTGCATAAATAGGACTGTGTGTCATACATTCGTCTCGTTTATGGTTGGTATTTGTTCTTACCAAAGAACAGTAAGATAATAATGGTGGACTGTTATAGAGATACAACATCTAACTAAACTTATTAGTCAAATAGGCAATTATTTAAAGATATATAGTTTTATTTTTGAAGTTAATTTGACATACCTTTACGGACTTTTTCCGATTAAGTCACATACCCAGCCAGGTTAAGAGTGCCCTTAAAGCGACGAGTATGGAGATTATAAAATACCGATTTTATGGAGTACTCCCATAGGCGCTACATACAAATCATTCCCATCTGTGCCCGCCTCTTGTATGGCGATGGTCACGTGGGGCGGGCACAGATAGGAATACACCGATTTTATAATAAATAATATATGTTGGCACCTGACAATAGTGACAATATGACGTGAAAGAAGTGTGTCTCTGACAGCTCTGTTTACCTCTTTGCGCAACAGTACTCGTGATTTTGTAGGTAATAGACGGGTCCACACTGAGCGAACAGGCGAGGAAATTCACTAGCGCGGCATACGGCTCATGTAGACGTGCCCCGGCCGAGGCACGTCTACATTGACCATTTGCCGCGCGAGGAAATTTCCTCGCGACGCTGTTCGCTTTATGTGGACTCACCTAATCGTGTATTTCAGATTTAGGACAAAGTAGCCCCAAAGTTCCATTCTGTTAATAGTATGCAGGTGTTTTAGCAACGTTTATTTTAATTGACGTTAGTGTACAGTAAGTTGCAGAGTTAAGTGACCCCCCTTGCAAACAAATTTCCATGCAGGGGGGTCACTTAACTCTGCAGCTTACTGCAATTCAGAACTATCTCTGGCAGACCTTTTAGTTTGAATGTGCGCGTGAACTGAACGCAGTCAGATGACGGCGGAAACGAAAGATATAAGTCGTTATCAATTTCATTGAACTTGACTTATTTCTGCGGAGCGTTGTCACGTTATCAGAAGTAGGTTATTAAAAAACATGCGAGCACTTTGTGCATGTCCAACTGAGCAAATAGGTATGTCATTGTTGTACAATAAACTATAACCAGCTTAATGCGATCACGTTAAAAACGATTTCCCGCGTAACACTTTGAGTTGTTAATAGATAGATAGAATACATGACAAGAGTCGATATGAGAACCATATCGACTCTTGTCATGTGAAAATCGATATAATCTGTAAGAATAAGGTCGAATTTGCGAATGAAACTACAAACTTTATGCTTATAATTTTAGATGAAATGGCAGGAATTCCTGCGTCGTACAGTCACGTACTGCAATTGTTCTGCCATTTAGGGTTCAAGATCATTTGGTTGTCAATACTAACGGTATCAAATGTCCAATGTAAAGTAAACCCTAAATGGCCTATTAAACTAGCCCTTTATTTGTATTAATACTATTACTAACATAGTGTAAGGCTCATGGTGACCAGGGTAACTGCGACCTTTGGGATCCGAAGCACATGTACACGATCGTAGAGCGCACTTGTTGAAATAAACCTTCTGTTCTGCTACTACATTCCATATTTGAATGGCAGGGCCAATTAACGCGAACGCGCAATTCTGCCACTTAAACTTGGAACTTAATTACTATATACAAGGCTTAAATTCTTTTGACTAGTTAAATTATCTTTCAGCAGTGATGTAAATCATTCATTATACAGTTCGAAGCAGACGGTAACCAAACAGGACCGGAGGCGTAAACTTCTCTTTCAAGCTCGCGTGGTTGAAGGTAGGGTGTGAGAGAGAGATATGACCCCGATCGTCAGTTTGGTTTGCGCCTACTATAGCTTACAATCGGCAGGCGAATTTATTAACATCCCTGTTATCTTATCTGAAAACGCTTCATTTAGATTAACAAATTTCGCAAACACACTAACATTTTTTGTAAAATTGACTCTATGTGTACTGTAATAAAGTTGAAAGTCCAATGCACGCAATACCGTAGTAGGTCGTTGAGGAAATTCCTTGCCTCGCCACTCTCAGAGGAATTAGACTGAAGTAATCGAAAAAGGTTTCTAATTCTAACGTAATTTTCTACCGTTTCGCCCTGGAGTTTTAAAAATGATTGGATGTTTCTTTTTCTTATCAGGATCAAAAGAAATGCAATAAAAAGGTTAATATTTATATGATTGCCTCATAAGCCTTAACGCAAAGAGTATATATTTCCCACCTGATTTTGAAGTTATCTAAAAGTGATAGGGTTCAATAACCTCTTAATTTCTGATACCCTTATGCCTTCGGCAAGCATACAATTTGTCTGATGGTTACCGTGGCGGAGCGGACGTAGCATATGGACGCCTCCAGATTCTAGAGTCAGTGTTCTGATTATTGGTTGTCTCGAGGAGTTCGCTTTTTAGCGATAAGACCGCCTGTTATTTAATCAATTGTTTATTTTTCTTGTATATTTTTACTGAGGTGTGCCAATAAAGAGTATTATTGCAAAAGGCATAAGGTCCACCGATGGACAGCTAAGAGTGTTGCTGTTTTTTAGTAAGGTTAGTACTTGTATGATCAGAATGTATTAACGAACTTGTAGTGATGTAAGAGACAGTGATAAGCTGATAAGGCAAAGTACTTCGAAAAACTATCCTACTAGGTATTTAAAATAAATGAATATGTGATAAATGACCTCTATATAAAGATTAGATTAATATCCAAGTAAAACCTACAAAACGCCTGGTCGCGCAACTTCGAACCGGAGACTGATATATGTCTTCGATAGAACCAAGTTGGAGCAACCCTTCTCAACTCTAGAAAAACTCGTTTATCCCATCAATAAAACTGATGACTTGGTTCAAACTTTCAAACACCATAACAGATCGAATCATTTTCGACAATTCTCGCATTCCGAGAACATCGCAAGCCCCTGACACGTACAATCACATGTGACATTATACGATTGGTGTAAAACCGACGATTTGGCGAGGCAATTGCGATGGAATTGACAAATTATGCAGGGTTTCGTGCGTAATGTTTTTACCTTTTCTGCACCTGCATTCGAATATTTGAATTGGAATAATAATGTGATAATAAAGTTAGTAAATTTAAATAACTTATAGAATAAAAAAAGGGAGTTTTTTATAAGCCAAAAAATCTATATCATGCAAAAATGCCTTACATAATTATGGAAAAGAGCTGATACTCATCAAACTGCTGAAACGATTTCTGTATGGGTTATTTTAAATGTCAAACTCCTATGAAATTATGACCTTTACTTGACACTTGCACCGTCTGGGCTATCAAAATTGCTGCCAACTTATCTTGGTCTGACTCTAGCTAAGAACTACCGCAAGGAATCTATCGTACCGTATACAAATCGGTCCATTCGTTGGAGAGCTACGATGCCACAGACAGACAGACATTGGCGCCAAACATAACAGCCTCTTTTTGCGTCGGGGGTTAAAAATAGTATTCGCCTCTAGAAAACCAACACATAAAAATTTATTAATAATTTGTTGAAAAAGCGACTTGCCTCGGTAACGCTGTAGGCCACACGACTCGAACAACGATTATTTTCAATTATATACGATAACTTCGTTAGCAGAATTTTCTGCTTGTCAAAAAATGTATAATTGTGTATTAAGCTTATTCTATTTTTAGTAAACATTCTTGATCAGACTTCATAAAAACAACACAGGTATTAAATTTAAGCTTCTTGTTTATTTTAATGATGAACCTTTCTGTTACATAAACTATTTCAAGCAAATTTTCATTAGACGATCGGCTTAATTGAAGATAATAGTAGCGCATTAAATAAGTTAATAAACAATGTATTATCCTCAATAGCGTGATGATACGACCTCGCGCTCACTCCCACGAAAGGGTGCGTCGTTAGAGCGACAGAGATGGATGGGCCGGAGTCTGCGGCCGTTACCATGATAACACCCTTCGTCTGACTCGCTATTTTGGGAATTATTCCATGTGTCTGATACTGGGTATTTTATTCCATTCACTAGACGACCCGACCACGGTAACAGAAGGGGAACCAGTGTAGGGCTACCCAATGTATTACTTGATAAAAGTTATGTCAGTTCTATTGAGGTAACAATTCACGCACGGCCAATAAACATTGATAATTAGTAATTACTCGCTCATCGCTAGTGTAATTAGCAAGAATATACTGTATAAATAATAATGTAGGTGTAACATTTTCTTTTATGGACTCAAATGTACACAAAAATAGTCATTGATGTATAAAACTGAAAAAAGAACTACAATAAACGAAATAAACAAGTTTAGAAGTTGCTGCTATCGCTTTTTTTATCCGACTGCCGAAGGAGGGTTGTGTTACTATGTTTAATTCTTTGAAACGGACTATTAAAGATTTAGTTTATTATTCAAGTAGGCATATTACAATGCACTTATGAACTTCAAATAAAGGTACACCGTTTGAGGGATAACAATATAGGTACAGGTAGAGTCATTCGATTCGTCTGTTGTTGGATTGACACATGCTATATAAAAATTGCTTCTAAAGCCTAACCATGGCGGGGTTTGTTTTTTGGTATTGCAGCCGAACACAGACGATATATACAACATAAAGCGTAGTACTGTGTTGTATGAATGTAAAAGGTTTCTATCTTTGCCTGGTAACCGTGTTGCTTATCCCCCGGGCGCTTCCCCGTCATGAAAAGTATGTCACAGCTCGACCCATATGTGTGCATAAAACTATCTAGCGAGGGTGGGAAATATGTGGGGTATAGAATCTTTTCAAATTGTAATTTTCACATCGGCACCATACCTTGTTACAAAGAAGCACATGGTACATCTTTAACAAACGTAACAGCAAGAAGATAACAATAGTTTTGTAATGTAACCGATTCCACCGTCACTGGCACACTTACGCCGGTTTCCTAGCTTTTCTTTTCTTGCGTCACTGCGTTATCACAGCGATTGTGATGTTTGCTGACATATGAAACGGAATAAGTTAGTGAGTAAGAAAGTATGTTGGAAATAAATCTTGGAATAATCCTATATTGTAGCTACTTATTACATATGATTGGCGTATTTATTTAATACTATAGACGCTGATAAGCAGCCCAGCCCTGGAGAGGGCTTAAGGGAGGATTGGGATTGAAGGAGAAGGAAAATAGAACCCTTTCTATTTGAAAACAAAAAACATTAACAACAATGTAACAACTTGTATTAAATTAACCTATGAAAGCAATAAACAAATAACTGAGCAGTATAATGATTTGTTTTTAATAAAAGGATAAGAACATCATCTCTCTCACTCCAACACCACATGCAAATGCAACTCGGCTACTTTTTTAAGTAATGAGGACAGGAAATGAGTAAACGCATAGCCCTTCGGACTCTAATGACCAAAGCGATAAGCTTTTCCATAATGCATACATTTTGCCAAAGAAACGTTTTTAATTTACCAATTACTTGTCCTTTTCCTCGCCAGTTTACAATAAAAAAGCTGTTTACTTGAGATATGTACCTGTTATCATTGCTTTTATGTAAATAGATAGCAATATAAGTAAATCTCACGTCACCCGAGACGTCAGGCGAGTTCAAAATAAAATACTTACAACGCAAGGGTAACACCTAACTCGCTTATTTTAAAAAGGGCACATCTCTATGTATATTTCCACGGTTAATGTACATTTTTAAGTAGGATAAAACAGGGTAACGCCTAACTTACTCACTTTTAAAAGGGTGTAACTCCATAAACAATTCAATTGTGGATGTGCATTTTTAAATAGGCTAGAAGGGAGATTGCGTTTGTAAAAAATATGTTAGTCCCTTTACTCCCTTTCAAGGGTCGTCCTACTATTAATTTTAATTACATCACAGAAATCTTTTATATCGTTGGAAAAATGCTCGTCAGCTTAGACCAAAAGTGACATATTAGTCTTTGTGACGTTGGCATAAGATTTAATTTATGTTGGCTGGTGTTCAATGCTTTTTCTCTACACGTGCTTTTTGCTCTAACTATACCTATAATTTTCGCGGATATTGTTAGAGCGTCTAATTGATGCCTACATGATATTATTGATGATATTAATTATGATAAGTTTCATTGAGCATTTTAACATAAAAGGAGAATACATCATAATATTAAATATGTGGGATGTGGGCGCTATTGTCCATTACAACGTGACTTTTTAACACGATATGTGGCTTGTCATAAGAATTTCTGTTGTAATTCCAGATGGAAACGTTCATATTGCACTTGAAGCATAAGGACCCTTCTGTGATAGAAAGCCACATATTGCTTTACGTTTTAGGTACGACAATTTTCGTTTTTAGCGCTCACTCGACATTTAGGTAGGTATGTAGCTAATTGCTGTAGCTCGCACATTCGATTATTAGATTAAAAAAGAAACTGCTATCCCCAATGAAAAGGTAGTAGTACTTAAGTAATGACTTTATTGTAAACAGTACACTCAGTAAAGGCTAAAGTACAATTTACAGAAATTAAGGTACTGAGACGAACTTAGGGCCTCAGCACATGGATCGTAAGCGTAGGCGTCGCGTAGGCGTAAAGTAAAAACGCAACGAGTATGAGCAGCGCAGAGTTCTGCACACGGATCTTCGCGCAGACGAAGTGTTTTCGGTTTCGGCCAAAAACTGCCGAACCTTGCAAGATTGTATTTTAGGTAGTGTCCAACCGAATTTTCAAATTCGGTTTTGGCAGATTTCGGTAATAATAGTGCAAAACGTAACTTTTGGTTTGGCCGAAAAAAACCCGTATTTAATTGCGATTTTACGTATGTTCAAGGTACCTGCGGTATGCACTCGCGTTACATCTGGTATATATTTGAAATTGGATACGGCTGCGTCCCTACATTCCTCGAATTGCGGAGGGATTGAGTCTCTGCAGCTTTATGCTGCGCCAGCGCCTATTCTTCGCACCATCACTCGTTCGACCCATTTTCATACATTGTTCTTTTTGCATTCGTTAGGAATTGAAGACAATGCATGTTTGTTCCAATGACTAGCGCATGCTTCTATTTTCTTATACATTTAAAATTATGTTTTAAATTAATAATGTCGGCCAATAGAGCCACGTAATAATGAGACGAATAAACTTTTTTATCTATCTATCTTAAATACATTCAGTAGCAGAAGCTAAGCGGGTGAGGTCTTCAAAATGATCTGAACACAAACTTAATGTAAAGAGAATAGCATGTTCAGATAATTTTGAACGCTTCGCTCGCTTAGTCACTTCTGTAGGCCTAGCACATGATTGGCGCGGGAGTATCTCGCGGCGAGATAGACTACCCGTCTTTTTCTAACTTTGATAATTAAAGAGGGACGGGTAGTCTATCACGCCGCGAGATACTCTCGCGCCAATCATGTGCTAGCTACGCTGGTGCTGACTGTGTAATAAAGCTTTATCGAATAGAGTGAATCAGCAAAAACGGGGTATGATAGAACGTCACAATAGTAGATAATATCATTCGTTTAAACAATCAATCGAATTTCTATCTTCTAGAAGATACGATAAATAGGAAAACACTACCGGCTATATACCTATGCTGTTACTCCCAATATATTTATCGGAGCGGCCAAGGTGTTCACAAATATCTAGATCGTGTCATTCACAAGGCGTACTCGTAGTCATGTTATCAAAGGTTAGATTTGAGAAATCTGCTCGTCATCGTGGATGGCACGAACTATAACTAAACGAAGTCTCTATTATCGAGACGTTAAAGCGCATATTTAGATATTTCTGAGCACCTCGGCCGCTCCGATGTATCTGATGGCGACTGTACCCACATTGATTTTACTCTGTACAATAGCTTTGGTGAAGAAATGAAATTAGTATTATTAGCTACCCGTTTGTACTATAATACAGGACTTTCCGGCAAAGGAAAATAAGCCCTAGTTATTAACAATAGAGTCAGTTTTATTTGTTTTTAAGCATTTGTTTCGTTCAAGTATAAGAAAATACAATAAAGGATATTTTAGTTAAGGGAAAATACTCGTAAATCCAACAACACTATATCGAGAACATTTGAAATTCTGAACAATCAACATAAGTCTAATATTGTTTTCTTTTGTATTAAATTGTATTGTATTTCATAAAATACAAATTTAAAAATAGCAATTCCATTTTGCTCGAGAGTAAGTAAGATAACATAAAAGCCAAAGAAACCTATATTCCGCAGAATAAGAGCGCCTATTGTCTGCCTGTACATTTAATAAATTGTTTATTTTCTTTTGTATATTTTTACTGTGCCAATAAAGAGTATTCTATCTATCCCTAGATATCCAACAATACACAAAAGAACAAATCACCAATTAATTATTTTACCATAACTAATCGAGAAAACAATATATATATATCCAAGGTGGCCCTGACCTGGAAGATACCCGGATAACGGAAACATGGTCGTCCTAAATCTACTTGGCGCCGTTCCGTGGAGCAAGAGTTGGGTGTATTGGGGATGGGGTGGGAGGAGGTTACCCAAGCTGCCCGGGACCGGAGTCAGTGGTTCGAGCCCTACACCCCAGCAGGGGGTAACAGGATGAAAAGAAGAAGAATTGAGAAAACAAAATAGGTGCCAATTACAATAATATTCACCCATCTTCATTATGAAACGGTTATCTTTTACCAGTATAGTTCACTAGTTGTAGAGTAGGTTCGAGCCGCCAACGACCGAAGGTTTCAACAAAAAACCTTAAGAAACGTGACTGTGGAGTAGGCGTCGTCCCACCCACAACTAAGTCACGACTGACTCGACTAAACACTGACAATACACTAGATGCAAACAATTCAACGTTAGCCGTGATATAATAACTCCAGACTAACTATCTATAACTATCAGATATAACTAACCTATAGTTCCAAAATTATAGTAAAAATTGAACAAGTTGCCTTTAGTCGCGCCTAGTCAAGCGAGAGTTGTGCAAATTTCTTATTTTTAGCTTTTTTTTTTCTATTTAGAGAAAGTCGAAAAATCAGATTTCGAATCGATAAAATCACTACAGAATATCCTAATTAAATTTATGGCAACGTAATGTGATCTAAAAACACGGTACGAATTAAAAAAAAACTCTGAACCTACGCTACCTTAAGCACATGATAATGATGATAATGGTGTAGTGTCATACACATCTCTGATAAATTTTGTATTGTTCTCAAAAGATTCAAAGATTCAAAGAATTTATTTGCGCAGAATACACGTATATACATGCAGATCATATTGGTACAAAAAAAAAAACAAAGTTCCAGTGTATTCAGTCTGCGTGCAGACATGCAAAGATTATAGATTATAGAGGAGCACATTCTAACATCAAATCATAAATCAATACAAACATGAATAAAGAATAATATAATAATTAGTAAAAAATATGAAAATGTCAATGAAAAATAATTGCAAAGTCAGTTATTCAAATAATCCTTAATACTATAAAAGCATCTGTCCAAAAGCCAGCTAGTCAACTTACGCTTGAATATGTTGCCTCTGAGTATCTTTAAGTCATCAGGTAGTCTATTATAAATTAATATACACATGTTATATACATTTTTTTCATAAATCATTTTACGTCCACGTGGTTTAAAAAGTAGATTTACAAATTTCTGCCTTTTCTGCCTATGCATAACATCACTACGTTTAGAAAAAAGTGCACGGTGGTTATTAACAAATAAAGATATTTCTCTTATGTATAAGCAGGGTAAGGGAAGAATATGCAGCTTTTCAAATAAGGGAACACAAGGATCATCAGGACTAGCATGACAAATAGCCCTTACACATTTTTTCTGTATTTTAAAAACTCTCTCTACATTGACAGACCTACCCCACAGAATTAGCCCGTAGTGAAGAACAGAGGACACGTATCCATGATAAGCCGTCAGAGCAGCCCCTAATGAGACCGTGTCCCTGAGTCTTCGGAGAGCAAACACAAATCTGTTTAGCCGGTTGCAAATTTGTTCGACATGATCTTTCCAGTGCAGATGCTTATCTATGGTAAATCCTAGAAACTTGACAGTGGATACTTCATCTACTTTATCATTGTTGTACTGAGCTGTAACAGGTAAACTATTTGAATTATAAGAAGTAATTTGCATAAATTTAGTTTTGCTTATATTAATTTTTAAATCGTTCATATCCATCCAATTTATAATGTCAGTTAAAGAATTATTTACATCTTGATTAAATGTCGACCTATTATCACATTTCACCAATATTGTCGTATCATCTGCAAACATTATTACCTTGTTAGGAGTTGCATTTGGTAAGTCATTAATATAGACAATAAAGAGAAGTGGGCCCAAAATGCTTCCCTGAGGGACACCGCGGAGGTTGAGTTTGTACTGAGATTTAAATACTTTCCTGATCATTACATTATTTGATTCAGTAAATCTACTGATCTCTGTACATTGAATCCTATCTGTCAAATAACTCTTGATCCAGTCGAGCGCTCTGCCTCTGATACCGTAATGTTCAAGCTTATTGAGAAGTGTCGAATGATTAACAAAATCGAATGCTTTTGTCATATCTAGGAAAAGCGACGCTACTGGAACATCATTATTTAAGTTTTCTGTGATGTATCTTACTAATTCGAAACAAGCATCTGTTGTAGACTTGTTTTCCCGAAAGCCAAACTGTTCCGGGCAGAGTATGTCAAACGTTGCTAAAAAATTTTTTAATCGAATGTAGAAAGCCTTTTCAAATATTTTTGATAGAATCGGGATTAATGCTATTGGTCTATAATTGCCTGGATCAAGCCTGTCACCTTTTTTAAATAAAGGCTTAACTATAGAGACTTTCAGTTGTTTCGGAAAAACACCCTCAACAAATGACAGGTTTATTACATGAGCAAGGGGAATACAGATGTCAAAAGCACATAGTTTCAATAGTTTTGTAGTAATGCCATCGTAACCGCTTGCGTTGCTATTTTTCAAGGACATTATTATATTAAACAGTTCTCTATTCAGCACCTGCTTTGGTTTTCTACTATAGTACAAGGTGTAACCCTACTTTCATTTATTTAGTAAACAAACAAAGTGGCTGCCCTGCGTGAAAATTAGTATGTACATACTTATAATAAATAAAGAACTTACTTTTACCATCATAAGATACGATGATTTGGTCTACTATAGCAACTTCTTGCACTTCTCGAAACTCCACATCATTCAACATAAAGGTCCACACATTGTCACAAAATCTAGAGTAAGACTAAGATAAGTTGGCACCGATTTTGATAGGGCTATCTAGGGCTAAAAAAAGACGGTGCAAGTGTTAAGTAAACGTCATAATTTAATAGAAGTTTGACGTTTAAAATAACACGTGCCCCGTCTGGGCTATCAAAATCGATGCCAACTTAGCTTGGTCTGACTACGCGATCAAAATGCTAAAGATGATGACAATGAAAGATAAGCATTCACAGAGTTGAGCCAAGTAAAGGAACGAAAAAAATTACTAATAAGAGCGAACCTGTTGCTGTTCGTAAATCTTAATAAATTCATGACCACCGAGTCCAAAAAACCTGCTTTACAATTGGCTAAAGATACGATAAATAAGTCTAGCTAGATACTAAAACGAGTTCTAGGTAGAGCTAACTGCGGCCCAATCTAGGCAATCCGTCGCATTTAAATTGGTACATTTGGCCAGAGTACCTATGAATAAGATTGAAGGTCATTCAAATTCACCAATGATTACTGTCGTCTGAAACGAATAATATGAATCAAACATGAGCTGAATTCAGCAGAAGACACGTTTAAGCGGGATAGTGAGGTTTTAAGATTGTCTATTTAAGAGATTTGCTAAAAAAAAATATTTAGCAATGGCGGCGCGCTAAATATTCGCAGGGAAGCCAGAGTGAGAAGGAGGGTATGGGGAGGGGGAGAGGGGTTTTTATTTAGAAGCAGGGCCCATAGTTTTCATGCCGTTGACGCAAAAATGACGTAATTTAACATACAGGTAGTTTTTTTTGCAACACTACAAATTTAGATAACTTACTTTGACGCGTAGAAAATATTATGGAGAAAGGATAACTTTAAGTAATATGTGTCAGATTAGTGTTAATGGTCCTTTTTTAGGGTTCCGTAGCCAAAGGGTAAAACGGGACCCTATTACTAAGACTCCGCTGTCCGTCCGTCTGTCCGTCTGTCACCAGGCTGTATCTCATGAACCATGATAGCTACACAGTTGAAATTTGCACAGATGATGTATTTCTGTTGCCGCTTTAACAACAAATACTAAAAAGTACGGAACCCTCGGTGGGCGAGTCCGACTAGCACTTGTCCGGTTTTTTAAAGTATAAAATGTACTGAGCTTTGACTAGTTGTCGTTGTGACTAGATGACAAACAGATGATTACGTCACCAACTAGCTGTAGCTAGGTAGGTACACTGGTTATAGTGCCGCGACTCAATCTCCGCGTAATAACTGTTGACGTATCAATGTTCACAGATTATATGACTCACTGATAACAAGCTATTTATAGTTTACTATATATGCTTACATACCTAAGTAAGCCTGTGTATCAGGTGCATGTCGGCGGCCGATCGTAAGATCAGGCAGATCGTGAAACTCCTAGGCATATCGTGAAACATGAAAATCTTTGTCTCATTCCCTTCGGGCATCTAAAGCAACCTAACAAACAATAAGTAATAGTACTACCATACAGAAAATAAACTTCCTAATATATGGCACTATCCCTTTCGGCTATTTAGGGTTGTCAAAATACAAGTCATTGTCTTATCTGTGGTTTTGCACGCAAAGGGACGGTAAGTTGTGCCAACCCTTATTACTTGGAGCAATGTTTAGCCGAACGGAGCAGAGAAAGGATCAGTGCTATTAGTTTTAATGTGATTACTATCAAAACATTACACAGGAACATTACTATCTGTCTGATCTTATGATTCACTGCCGACATATATATCTGTGTCATTTAAAGAGATAGGATGTTTGTTTAAGGTCAGCTTATTGAGGATTGGCAAAATAATGTACCATACTTACTGTATGGTACATTATTACACTGAAGTCCTCTAAAAATTATTATTGCAGAAAGAGAGATTTTAATAACGAAACTTCCGTGAGACACAGACATATTAAATATGTTCCTCCTCGGAACGGAGTGAAAAATGTCGAGTATTTTCGACTTAACACTTTCACTGCCGGGAACCCACCTGGTGGGCGCTCGTGAACTTTGTTCAGATGCCAGACAACCCGCTGGGCGGGTTGTTTTGTACGCAGCTATAGACCACCGGTTTTTGGGGTAGTATGCCGTTTTTTGACTGGCAGTGAATGAGTTAAAATACGTGAGTGACCCCTTTTAACAGAAAGAGACAATTGGATATCAGGAAAGTTTAGCTGTTTGTGTATCCATTACTTAGAAAAATGTAGACAGCTGGTATTTTAGGAATTTCTATAACTCAAATAGACTTATTAAAGATTTGGTACCTAACTTGGTTCTGACGTGACTTGTAATGTTTTTCATATAAATTCCATACTGTCTAATAATTTGACAATGCAAAAGGAACTGATCTGACCAATCAGGCAAATACCCAATTGAAGATAAAGTCACACAATATCAGATAATAAAAATATCCAATCATCATGTTTTATAAATTCCCAAAGCTATAACCAGAACATGTTTTTAAACATATAAGTAAAAAACACGATGTTATAAAGTTATCAAAATGGTAAAATCTTCATAACAGTCTTAAGAGTGTTAGAAGACACAAGCCTACCTATCTATAAACCTGTCCACTGGTCTAAATGTAAGATATTTTGGAAACCCAGATATCGCCATGTTAAATAGATACCTAATAATGTATTTACTGTAAAGATTACACCTATGGGAGTTTTACATAAAACAACACTATTTATGTGAACTACCTTTTAAACAGGAAAACAAAACAGCTGTGTCCTTGTACATAATATTAGAAGCGAATGAACTAAAATAATTACCAACAAGGTAATTGACAGATTTCATAATTTAACAACATCCAGTGACAATAACTCTAACAATCTAAGTAACTAATTTATAATTATTATTATTTATAACCTGAATATTTTAGTTTTCTGCTACCCAAAGGAGGAGGAAGGAGTTACAATTAGTTATAAATATATTACATAGCTTTTAATGAAGATTTATAAAACAATATCGTTGGGGATAGTGCAATATGGCTTAACTAACAAATGCAGTAACGTCTAATTACCTTGCACATTGTTTGAATTTTGAACTGTTACGACTTTGCTAGTTGCGCGGTATTGCACTATCCCCGACGATATACTTCCTTAATTTTATTTTAGAAATTACTTTTTTTTTATGTAATAGGCTGCAAACGAGCAGACGAGCCGCCTGATGGGAAGCAGTCATCGCCGCCCATGGACATAAGCAACATCGGAGGAGCCACTTATGCGTTGCCAACCTTTGAGAACCCTAAATACCTGCTTCTTGAAGAACCCCATGTCATAGCGCAAGGGAAACACCTCTGAAGGTATTCCACAACTTGCACATTCTGGGAATAAACGAGCGAGATGCCCGCTTGTTCTTGGTTTGCCACGTGTCGAGAAAGTGAGGATGAACTTTGGTTCTTTGGCGGGAGGTGCGGTGATAAAAACGTAATGGTGGCACCAATTCAAAAAGTACTTTTGTTTAGATTTAAAAGGAATACCTTTGTTAGGCTCAGTGCTAATAAAATATAAATATAACATTGTTTTATCTTCGCCAAACTCAATATTGTCATGGTTATGCCAGTAAAAATACCATTGAAAATATTTAACTGAAAGTTAACAAGCATTGTCGATTTTAATATTCAATAGCACAAAAACGACTAAATGCAAATAAATGTGAAAAATATTTTATGCTCCGGATGTGTAAACAATGTTGTTTCCACAATAATATGTTTAATATAACCAATGGAATAATCAAAATAATTGATAATGCATGTTGTCATAGCGTACCGGCGTACGTTATTGTTAGTAAACAATAACATATGACAGACCGATCCGTTAGCAATCGCAATTTACCAGAAATTTCTACACCTATTCGTCTCGATTATGCCAAAAAACTGGTTTACTAAGCCCTAAAATGAACGAGAAATCAACAATTATGTTTTTTATTACCTATGACTGATAGCAACCATGTGGTGATAACGCGCCAAAATTATATTGTATTTATATGACGTATTTCACTGACAGAAGTAAAGTTTCTTCTAGGTTAATTTATTAAATCCCTAAAAACATATAATTTGATATAAAGCCGCATTATCATACAAAGTAGTATTTATTCGACAAATAATATTTTCTGATAGTGAAACGCCCCTAGCGGTAAGAAAACGCAACATAAACATAATGGCCGACACACAGTAGTTTCAATGGATATCTAAATGCGCAAAATACTTACACATTCCTCCTCTTTTTCCATTCCAGAGGGCATTTGAGGTACTGCACGATTAATCGCCGAGTAGTCCGGTAAATCCGGAAGCTCCTCGGCGAGATATATCGGCATTGGCTTCGACGCATCCAGGGCCCTCGCCCTAAACGAGAGCTTCGACATTTTGTTGACAGAACAAAACACGCTAGCGTCGACACAAAAATGCACTCATAAAACACTTTATAGCTCCTCCAGGAGGTCCTAAAGGACCGTAAACTGAACTTAACACACTCTAGTTCGTTCCCATGGTTAATTTTTGCACGCACTCAGTCACAATTAATGAAAAACCGTAACGAAACTTTACATATTGAGCGTACTTTACAGAAAGCCATCATGGCGGCTTTCCGTTTGTCGGACGACCATGACCAACTTCCACCTAGCACGATGTGCGCGGGAAGGAAACACGCGGAAACTTTTGAAGCAATTTTCTGACTGTTATTGTTTTTTAAACGAAATTAATTACAAAATATATTTAAAACGTTAAATTTTATTATATTATAATTATTAACTGTATTTATTTATTAATTAAGTAGTATTTTTAAATATCACAATTATATAAAATAGTGTGTTGACTCCATTTGTCACTTCGAACCACAGACATTTTGTTTTGTATTTACAATGGCGCTCGTATCGTTGCCAGTGATAATTAACCATACAGCCAAATGAATACAAACCATAGACAATATATTTTTTACGTTTCATTCTACAAAAACAAATAAATTGAACCAAATAATATTATTCTAGACAGGACAGTTTTTTTCCAATCTGACTAAATTGTCAATTTGATTGTGTTATGGATGCAAATATAAATTGTGATTTGATAGTCGGGCTCTAGTGCCTAGCAATATCGCTTGCTCCCTATAACGCATAACTGCGTCCCTGACACTTGCCAAGTCTCGGCACATATGGCACGTAATGTAAGATTGTGATCGATGAAATGAATAGGTGTGGAAGTGCGGATGCAAAAAATGATAAGTTTCGACGCTAAATAATTATTCGTAAATAATCAAGTGGAATCAATCAGCAAGCGAATTGTTTTTGCAACCACATCACACTATTAAATTGACAATTTTATCGCGTCTAATGTGAGTAGAATTGTCCCATCTGAACTGGCAATCGTATGAATCGTATGACGCGTTGGAAATTGGGATTTTAAAGTAATAAAGCTAACAGACGGGCGTACCGAACCGCAACCGTGGTCCGGTCCGCCTATCTCTTTCTCGCTTTCAAGGGCAGTCTAGATGGGATTATCAAATCGACCGATTTGATCAGAAAAAAATTTGGTTTACATTAATATTTTATTTATGGTGATATTTGAGCGCTCTAAATATGCCAGCAAAATTTGCGTTTGCATTTGCACAGCTTGATTTGAACAGACAATTTAATCAGATTGGCGAAAAATTGTTCTCGTCTGGACTGGCCGTCTCTCACGCGATTCATGCACATAGTCTGAAAGGAGCTTTACATTTTTTTATATTCATTTGGCGCCAACGTTTTGCGTTTGTACGACAGTACGATTGTCATATACTTATACTTACTTTACTCTTTGGTCATGGCCCTCTATAGCGTAGTGATTATATGCTCTTTGCTCTATAGAACCATCAGTAGAAGTAATAGAACTATGAGGAATAGACTATAAATTGCCGTAGAACGTAGTGATTATATGCTCTTTGATTGCCGTCAGGGAAGGTGGAGATCAAAGAGCATATAATCACTACGTTTTAGTGGAGATAAGGAACGAAATCTCCATGTACCAAAAAGTGTCATCAAAAAACTTTAAATAGGTGGCGCTACAATACCTAGAGTACTTGAACAAAAAAATGAAACCATAGACAGCGCAATTCACTCCGTCAATAACGCCTAGGTTCTTAGCTACTCTAGCGCTACTCTGGAGAGATTTGGAACTATTATTTATAGCTGACAGCAGAGGGGCTACCGCGAACCACGTTCGACGTGTTGCCTCCCTGTCACACTTACGTACGAATTTACGAGTGGGACAGAGAGGCAACACGTCGAACGTGGTTCGCGGTAGGCCCTCTGGACACTTGCGACAGTTCTACCATAAGAGATGCCACTCCTCTTAATTCCAAACTCCATAGTCAGGGGTAATTAATAAAATAACCTGTTATATCCAAATCTGTTTTATTACGCGATTCAATAAATAATTATATCTTGTTAAGTAAACAGTGGATTATTCTTCCGTGATAACATATTTCCTATTGAACATTACGAATTTAACAGCTCAAGCAATTTGTATATGTAATATGACAGCTATCGTATAATGTATATTTTTTTTATTAATTTGAAACCATCTGTCTCCTCAGGTTCAAGTTCATTTAAAAAATAATCATACGTTATGTAAGGACAAATACCAAGAATTTCGCACATTGACTTGTCATTTCCTACTTTTATCGCATGCGCGTAATTATATTGTTGTCCCACCGACGATGCTGCGGTCAATGCTACTGTGCGAGCGAGACAGCATTGTAATTATGCGCGTGAGACAGATAGAAAATGGCGGATCAATGTACTAAATTCGTGCTTATCGTCCTTACTTTAATACTTGTTCCATTTCATTCATTTCAGTCCTTTTTCAAATACAAATATCTTTATTTCGCTTTAGTTAATTTTAAGATTTGGTTAATTGTGAAAATACATTTGCAAGGGTACATTTTGCACATTTCAATTATTGTAAGTCTTGAACAGCCGCCATCAAAAACCTCTATACAGAAAGCCCAAAAATACCTAAATAAGCACGCCTTGACAAAAAGTGCCGAGATATTTATGAACATTTGTTTCCATTCAATATTTTTGCTATTAGCAAAGGGTGGCAATGAGGCATTTCTGCCGTAAAAATGCATACAGAAACCATCCTTATCGACAACCGCCATAGAGTCAGACCAAACTAACTCTACATTTCCCATGATTAAATGTGGAATGTCATTATTAATATCCAATTTCTATGAAAATGTAACTTATAATGACTCTCCCTCACATTGCCCTGTTCAAGTTAGTGCGAAGCTAGCTTAGGGTGGTATTTAACCCATCCAATTTCTTGGTTCAATGTGTACTTGCGTCTCACATTTACTTCATGAAAGAGTGAGAAGCAATGCACATTGGACCAAGAGATTGGATGAGTGGAATACCCTTGCACGGACTCTTGTAGTAGGTATATTTTGCTTGAAAGTATCACATGTTTGGCGACTGAACAAGCAAATTCGCCTTCCGTATGCAAGCCCTACTCTATCATACATGGGCCCATTTTTCGAACGGTATTAGACTAATATCATTAGTGCGTTGCCATGGTAACCCATACGCCTTGACAAGGGCCCATTCCTCAAACGGTATCAGTCTAATATTATTAGTGTGTTGCCACGGTAACCCATACGATTTGACAGTCCGTGGACTAATAATTTTAGTCTAATACCGTTTGAGAAACGGGCCCCAGTCGTAGACTAATAATATTAGTCTAATACTGTCCGAGAAATAGGGCCCAGATCAACCCATACCAAAAAGCAACCCATACACACATTTACGGTACAAAACTTAACGAAATATTAACATTATATAAATTTCATAAGACATTCGATTAATTCGGTGTATATACAAAATTGTGAGTTTAGTGTTTGTGACTTCACTACTCTAATCATTGTTTAAACTGGATATAATATATACTTGTCTCATTCTCACTCAGTATCTTTAGGTATTTTAATAAATGTAAACCAAATCTACCCTCAAATGGGTCCTTAACCAGTTAAGGGTAGATGAAAACGTTACATGACCAAATAATGTTGGTTAGTCGTTCAGTGACAGATCCAGGCGGTTTTGTATTTGGTTGGTTAACCAATAAATGTTATAACCATAGATTAGTATACATTATTACTCTTAAGTTATAACTACCCGAAAATGTACAAATTGTATGTTTACTTTTATTGAAATACCTAAAGATAAGGAATATAGGTGCGACATGACCATAACTTACTAATTACCACTAATCAAACACGATTGATTTATATTTGATATTTGTTTACAATTAGTGAGTTTTTGTTGTCATTGATTAAGGTTGGCCCAGACGCACTGTCATTCCGTACGAAATCCGAATGAAAATTCCGTGCGTCTGTGGTCAGCTTAAGGGCTCATTTAGACCGTGCGAGAACTCGCATGCGAGATTCATTACATTGCGGTATTTGATCGGTTGGCTATATTGGATGTAACCTCAATAGTACGCAATGTAACTAAAATCGCATGCGAGTTCGTGCGCAGTCTAAATGAGCCTTAAGACTAAAGGTCGATTCCATACTTCCTTTTTCTTTAGCGTTAGAAAAAATGTAAACAATCTCGAAGTGTCTTTTTATGGATAATTATTGAAAAACGCTTTATAAAATTAAGTTTATATTACTTATGAAAGCAAAAGAATGTAAATAATCATATATGATTTATAATTGTTACATATTTGCTATGACTTATTTTTCAAGTGTTTTAAATAAAGACACGTCAATATCGCTTACTTTCTTTCTAATTCTACGAACTTATAATAGAGGAAATTTCTTAAATAAGTAGATAATTTTGATAATATGTTATGAGTTATGAATAATAAGATATTATATGCTGTGCCCTTGCAGGGTCCATGTGAGACATTGTATATCATATTGTATAACATCTGTACTGTACCATGGTTGCAATAAAGAATGATCATGATTATGATAGGAATATATTTTTCACCACACCAACTGGTAAAGGCCCTCTTGATTGATCAAAAACTAATGAGAAAGTTGCATTTTATCCACATGTGGCGCAAAGTAATCTGATGACAATTTGGAGTTGTATCCTTATGTTAGCTGGTAGATATTGACTTTAAATTAATTAATTGATAATGATTTTGTGTAATATTTTTTTTTATTACGTTCATTTGGATTTACTTTGGTTTGATTTTTTTTGGTATTTCATAGTTAGTATTTTCCTCGCGTTGGTGTGGTGAAAAATGTTGTGTTTCACTCGGATGCAAAATTTATTTAACCCTCGCGACACTCAACATTCTACTTCTCGAACCACTCGCTACGCTCGTGGTTCAATTTTGTAATCTTTCGCTTGCTCGGGTATCAATATTAGCACGAGCGGTTAAACTACAACATTGCCCCCTTATAACACAAATAACTATTCAGTGCAGTCAGCAGCAGAAGTAACCGAGGGGCCAAAATATGCAATATGCTGAGTGGGGATCCTGTTTAACGTCTAATGGCGTCATTTATAAACGCGTTACTGGCCTGATTACCTATGAATCGTTTGTCTTTATCTGTCCCTTTGATTTATGTATTGGTAAGAAAGGGATAAAACATAATTTAACTAAATCAGGTTCGTAAAGTTTTATGAATAAGGGGGTAAGTAATTTGTGTTTGTGTTATTTTATAGTATTATCAAATGTTTGTACATAACATGATGTTAATAAATGTATTTTTTCTTCCTTTCAAAATATTCAAAATTATCTACACACATGACATCGCGAAACTGTCATAACGGTCAAAGGTTGATATTGGCCTGAGCCGCGCTCGAGTTGACGTATTCGGCGGTCTCATTTTGAACACCTCGCCAGCTTAGTTACTTCTGCTGCTAAATGTATCATATTCCTGTTACATCTAAGGCCCTCAGCACACGGAGCGTAAGAGTATCGTAAAAAAGTTACGAGTACGAGACGCGTAGAGTTCTGGTTCTGGGCACCAAGCGTCGCGTCAGCGTAATCTCATTAGTTGAAATCAAGTAGTCACTGGCGTCAGATGTCTTCGGCGGATGTATCTACGATCTTACTCGTCAGATGAAGATTTTTAGAAGCTTTTATTTAGTTTCACCTGTCCCGTTGTGTCGGTCTGTAATCAAATCTTGCAAGTTAAATTTGACCCACTTCCCGGTTTCCGATGAAGCTGAATTTTGCATACATATATATGTAAGTCGGGTGACAATGCAATATTATGGTACCATCGAGCTGATTTGATGATGGAGACAGAAGGTAGCCACAGGAACTCTGTGATAAAACAACGCAACCTAATTGTGTTTGGGGTTTTTAGAATTGTCTCGATGAGGATTAGTTTCCTGTGGAAAGAAAGGTATAGTCAGCGATAAAAGCTTGTAGCAAAAATGAAATTTTAGCCAAAAACTTATTTTATTGTTTGATTATGTCAGAAGTTTTGTTTTTTACGCGTGTACTAAGCCTGTCGTAATGACGACAGAAATCTCATACGCTTCACTACGACGGCGTCTCGTGTGCAGACTTGTTTGAATTTTTACGTGCTCGTAATGCTCTCGTTCTACGCTCGTATTACGATATGCTTACGCGTCTCTTACGCTTACGCGCCGTGTGCTAAGGGCCTTACAGTTCCTTTTTCACAAGTTTAACACAAAACATGATTGGACTTTCTTTTCCTTACTTATCCTTTATATAAAGGAGCATTCAGATTTGCATTCGTGGCATTTTGCGCTGTCAACAGTAAATATGGACGCACATTTTGCACTAGTTTAAAGTTAGAAACCGTGTTTTAATGCTTTGCAGTGCAGCTTAATCGCAAGTTTATTAGTGTTTTAGTTATATCTAAGTCTTAGATTATAAGACATATGTAACTATGTACCTATGTCATACATGAAAATTACAGTAAATAGTTTGCGGTCTATCATTAGCACAAAAATAACTAGGCAATTTTGCAGCAGCCCAATTCCTGTAAATTTCCACAACATTGCCAACCATATTGAACATTGCCTGACATGGAAAAAAAATGAGAAAAAATGTACCATTGTAAGGATATACAGAGACCCAGCCATTTTTTTAGACATTAACTATTTTTTCTTGAAGCTATGAAATTTTTGGCTACTAAAAGTTCAGCCAGTTTATATTTACAATAATACAAGTGCGCAAAGTAGGAATTTCGCACTTGCAACGTACAACGTTTTAGTACATATGGCTCTTTAAGCTTTCGGCATAAGCACGGAAAGTGCTCATTGCCGCGCTAGTGAGGGAAAGTAGCACCATATCTACTGTAAAGGTATTTATGCCTTTTTACATACGCAAACAGATCACAAGCATTAGGCTGCGTTTCCAACACAAATGTGCGAGGATGTGTGTACAAAATATAACTGTAGCGAGGGATGTGTTTTTTACGCATCCTCGCACATCTTTGGTGGAAACGCAGCCTTACAATATTTCTTTCCCAACTATTCTGATAGAGCTGATTGAGCAAAACTAACCATAACTTATTTAGATTAAAAATGCACGAAAAGGAAATGTGATACAATTTAATGATTTAAAATTAAAGCCACATACATATTTTCTTGTCAGTTTAGTACATTAAAAAAACCTAAAATCTATTTTTATTTTATTACATTATTTCGTCAAATATACAATTATACTAAATAATAATTTTATTATCAATTTTGAACGTTGCCTCGAATATTTTACTGTTGCTTATAATTTAAAAAGAATTCATTCACTAGCAACAAAGATTCAATCAATTAATAAATAGGACAAAAAACGTGTACAATGACTTAGGGGGGGTCATGGGGGTATTGGTACAAAATATAAATAAGACGTAGAAAATTTAAATAAATTATAAAATAAACCGATTATAAGTACAGTATAAATATCCGCGCTCGCTTGTCGCTTCCATTCCAGCGTCGTGTCACTATAACAAAAAAAAAACTTAAAAAAATGTAACCCACAGACAAAGAGAATTTGAAATAAAGGATTGTCAAATAAACCTTGTAGACACAGTAAATTTACTACCATCTTTCGACACATGATTAAAACCTTTAGAACGCCATTTGACTTTGATCCTTATTATTTCACTGATATGTGTTAAATTTGTTAAATATCAAAAAGTGGCGCCATCTTACCGGTCGTCGGCTATACCCTAATTCATAATTAAATTCCATCAAATCTACCAAGAAATGTCATTGTCACAATGACATCTGTCAACGTCAGTATGACGGGCTAGATGTCGTCAACCTTTTTGTAATAAGAAAAAATATAAATAATTATCTTACTTAGGTGACGAACATAATAAAATACGTTTTTGTATGGAATACGGAAGTTACGTTAAAATATGCGACCGAAACCGGCAAAACGTTCCACTTTGTCTGTATAAAGATACAAGCAAATCTCGTCCTTATGGCAAGCGACGAAGTGGGACATTATGCTGGTTTCGGTCACATAGACTCCATTTTCTATACCTTTAATGAAACGCTACATAAATGCAGGGTTTTGTTATATATATATACGTAATTATTTATTAACTATACGTACAAAATTACTTTCAAATGTATCGCCCTGTAACCACTTATAATTTATACAGTACAAGCCTTGCTCAGTTGGGGACTAGAGTATTTTTAAAACATGTTGGGTACGGTGATAGGTGTATTCTCCGTACAATTTATAATCTTAAAATGCGAAATCTAGCAAAATTGTATTGAGATGACATCTGTTCTTTTCTAATTACCCTTTCTGTTTGAAAACTACTATAAGTGACAGACGTCAGGTGCCGAATGAAGTGACAACTTGACAAGTGAGTGTCATGGCCGCCATAAATCCATCATGGTATCCATAAGGGCGTAGTACACTACTTGTCGTTTTCGAATTTACGTTTTAAGGTATAGTAATAAATGAATAATACACATATAATAAGACGAGAATGTAATTGTATTAAAACGGAATACCAAATGTTGTTTAGACCTGAAGTATTACCATTGCAAAACGAACATTAAATTTAATTTAATAGTAATGAATGGGACTTATTTTGTATAAGTCTGATTATTTAAACTAAGCATTTAAATGTTGTATTTCAAATTAGTAGTAAATTATTTACTTACGTGTATTCTTTCGCCAATAATATATTTACTATTTATGGAACGTTTGCATTTTACTGGCAACACAGTGGTAGATTTGATGGAATTTAATTATGAATTAGGGTATAAAGTTTACGGCGCCATCGCTCGAAATGATGCCGCCATACCTTTGGCCTTAAAAAAAAATAAAATATTATAGGACATTATTACACAAATTGACTAAGTCCCACAGTAAGCTCAATAAGGCTTGTGTTGAGGGTACTTAGAAAACGATATATATAATATATAGATATTTATAAATGCTTAAAACATATAAAACACCCATGACTCAGGAACAAATATTCATGCTCATCACACGAATATATGCCCTTACCAGGATTTGAACCCGGGACCATCGGCTTCGTAGGCAGGGTCACTACCCACTAGGCCAAACTGGTGGTCAATATCGCCTTTGATCTATTAGATGGCGCCACTTTTTGATATTTAACTTTAACACATCGACGAAAGAAAAAGGACAAAGTCAAATGGAGTTCTAAAAGTTTTAATCATGTGTCTAAAAGATGGCAGTAAATTTACTGTGGCTACAAAATTATCTTTGACAATCCACCTCTATTTCAAATTATCTTTGGTTGTTATGTATGAAGAATGAGGAGATAGTGCAGTGATGATACGGTGATACACGCTTGTATGGCGAAATAAACATTAAATATTGAGTCAACAAGTCTCGATTTCGCCCATATGTTGTAGTAACTTATGTTGCTCAACTAACACACTTATCCTTCCACTTAGCCTTAAGGGACTTGACTGACAGACAAACGGAAATCCCTAGAAGCCAAGGTTAAACCGTATATTATCTATATTTTTAGACATAATTCTCTAGTTTTTAATTTATTAACTAGTTTCCCAAGATACAGGCTATGCCTAGTTTGGGGTCATTACCTATGAAATTGGCGATTTTGTTCATAGTTTAGTTTATTTATTTTAATAGTAACTTTAAAGTATTTTTTAATTTCATTAGTGCGCTATATAATAACGATTTTACATACAATTATTTGCTACTTTTTTTGTTATGTATTCAGAATACCGCCCTGAAAACCGCTATTTTTATGTGCTGCCGGCTCGAGTATTTAAATGACTTATATTTTTCTGACGGGGCAGATAAAAAAAAATGAGATAGAAAATGTGCCTTAAAAATGTCTCAGATTACTGGCAAAAATTTGTTTGGTTTGAAAATGCCATCACAAAATAATCCGCAAAATTCATTGTATGAAAAATCGAATTTCGTTAAAGTTCTTCATACAAAACGCCAATTTAATAGGTAATGACCTAATATAAAAGTATCGCTGTATGCACGCAACCTCAACTTAGTGTATATTCCCCACTGTTAAACCCATTTTTCTGTGTGCAATAATAAATTATTTATTCTTTTTTTTTTGCTGTCTAAACAGAATCCGAACTGGTCACGCCAGGTGCAATCATCTAAAGCACAAATGGGGATGGACAGACAGCCCATAGACCATATCGTGAAACGATGCCCGAAAAGATGCTATCAGGGTGATCCTGGGGACCTCTATAATTTAACACCAGAAGCCGTGAATTGGTTGTGCTATCTCGATTTGGATATATAAGTCTATTTTTTATTTATATTATATTATATGCCTACTATACGAAATGCCATACGATTAAATAATTAACAATGTGTAAATCATATTTGTGTGGCCATGTTAATAAATTCATATCGATAAACTATCGACATTTCTTACAATTTTTTTACTTGATAGGATTAACTATCCCTAAAATGAGCAGAAAACATAATTACTTAGTTGTGGAATCAGCTCTGAATGGAGTCTTCGGACTGGTTGCTCCGGCAGTCGCCCAGGGGCTGCACCTTCGACGGCTTGCTGGTTTTGCCCACGAATATCTCCACTTCCTGAAGTAATAGCAATCATATGTTACACTTAAGAGAGAAGAATAGCTTTGCGATCCAAACGTAATAACGGTGTATTTTCTATGAAATTCCATTTCGGGCGAAGACGGTTTCCACTAACTATACTCTGTATCTTTAGGTATTTAAAAAAAGGTAAACAAATTCTACCCTCAAATGACTCCTTAAGCCAGTTAAGGGTAGATGAAAACATTACATGATCAAATAATATAGGTTAAAGTCAGGTCGTTCAGTGACAGATCCAGGCGGTTTTGTATTTGGTTGGTTAACCAATAAATGTTATAACTACCCGAAAATTTACAAATTATTTGTTTACTCTTATTTAAATACCTAAATATACAGAGTATAAATCTTAACAAATAGCTTTGATTTTGATGTCGATTGCTTCAGCATAATATTTTCTAGGTTTACAGGTTATAGAGTTTTTTTTTATACCACGACGGTGGCAAGCAAGCATACGGCCCGCCTGATGGTAAACAGTCACCGTAGCCTATGGACGCCTGCAACTCCAGAGGTGTTACATGCGAGTATAGTAAGGACGGCGTACCTGGCTGCCCTCGAGGCCCATGTGTTGCTGCCGGCTCGGGCCCGCCGCCGCCGGCTGCCTCCGGGGAGTATAGTAAGGACGGCGTACCTGGCTGCCCTCGAGGCCCATGTGTTGCTGCCGGCTCGGGCCCGCCGCCGCCGGCTGCCTCCGGGGAGTATAGTAAGGACGGCGTACCTGGCTGCCCTCGAGGCCCATGTGTTGCTGCCGGCTCGGGCCCGCCGCCGCCGGCTGCCTCCGGGGAGTATAGTAAGGACGGCGTACCTGGCTGCCCTCGAGGCCCATGTGTTGCTGCCGGCTCGGGCCCGCCGCCGCCGGCTGCCTCCGGGGAGTATAGTAAGGACGGCGTACCTGGCTGCCCTCGAGGCCCATGTGTTGCTGCCGGCTCGGGCCCGCCGCCGCCGGCTGCCTCCGGGGAGTATAGTAAGGACGGCGTACCTGGCTGCCCTCGAGGCCCATGTGTTGCTGCCGGCTCGGGCCCGCCGCCGCCGGCTGCCTCCGGGGAGTATAGTAAGGACGGCGTACCTGGCTGCCCTCGAGGCCCATGTGTTGCTGCCGGCTCGGGCCCGCCGCCGCCGGCTGCCTCCGGGGAGTATAGTAAGGACGGCGTACCTGGCTGCCCTCGAGGCCCATGTGTTGCTGCCGGCTCGGGCCCGCCGCCGCCGGCTGCCTCCGGGGAGTATAGTAAGGACGGCGTACCTGGCTGCCCTCGAGGCCCATGTGTTGCTGCCGGCTCGGGCCCGCCGCCGCCGGCTGCCTCCGGGGAGTATAGTAAGGACGGCGTACCTGGCTGCCCTCGAGGCCCATGTGTTGCTGCCGGCTCGGGCCCGCCGCCGCCGGCTGCCTCCGGGGAGTATAGTAAGGACGGCGTACCTGGCTGCCCTCGAGGCCCATGTGTTGCTGCCGGCTCGGGCCCGCCGCCGCCGCCAGCTGCCTCTCGCGTGCAACGCGCCTGGAATGTAACATTACATTGTTAACCAGCGGGTGAATGACACACATTCCACTAGAGGTAGTTTGGCGGTCGAACGCAGCGAGAGTACCAATAGTTTGAGACTAAAATGCCGTTTTTCACCTTAGTTAACTCTACTTTCCATTTCGAATACGAGGAAAGTAGTAAAATATATATGTATTTCAAACAAAACAACCCATTTATTGTCATACTTTCAATGAACAAATTAGCTAAAAGTATCGTTATTTTCGAAATGAAGACTTAAATTTCAGATTAAAAATTGTGCAAAAAATCCATTTAAAACCAAAATTTGAATGTGTATCACAAAAAAGTGGTAAAAAAGTTCTTGGAAAGTAAATCGCTCTAGAACAAAAACGTAATACTTTCTGCTCAATTCATAGATTATTATTTTTTTTAATTATTATTGCATTTATCTACAAGCAACATGGCTCATGACATCTTTGAAACAGAATAATTAAAATACAAACATAAAATTAACATATTACTAAAATATTAACTAACTTACAGGAAACGTGTCAAATATAAAAGAATAAAAATGAAGGGGGTCCCTAACGCCAATGACCTTCGATCTGATTCCCTTAGTTTTCTAGTGTTTTTTGTTGCTTATCATATTAACAGCAACGGCTGTAAGCAATATAGTGTGTCATATTTACTTCAAAGTTCAATGTCTTCGAGATATTTGGCATCAAAATTGAACAATTTTAGGCCAAAAAACTGGTTTACGTGCCATAACTTTTTTAGAGACCAGTTTTTAGAGACGTCGAAGACGAACCCAAATGTGTAGATTTCGTACATGTAAAATCCTTCACAGCAATCGAGTAACGAAAAAAGTGTTTTTTTAGACAATGTTTAAAAAATATATAAATAAATAAGTATTCATTTCTTTCAAAATCCGGCAGACCAGAATGGAGATGAAAGATTAAAGAACCGATAGCCGTTCGTCTTAAAATTCTATCAATAGTGCAAATGTAGGAGTAACGACTCAAAACTAGTCAAAAATCGATGTAAACCCTTAAGAATTAAAAATAATAAAATACGATTAATATATAACTTTAAATTCACTAATGTCATATTCAGGTAAAAAGTAAGTTATATGTCCCTCATAAATGAATTAATTAATCCCTATAATTATTATTTAACCCATTTTTGAGACACTGGAGCATGCAATGACAACTAGAGCCTCACAAATGGGGAGTCAAGTCGATCTGCGACGAGCGCTAGTAAAGCGCTGCCGCCGGCGCGCGCGCGGCGGACTGCTGACATAGCCCTCTTGCGCATGGTAGCGTAAAAGCAATCCACGCGAACATACCCGAGGCGCTGCTAAACCGCGGTAACCGCAGCAGCGCCCTAAAGGCGTCGTTGTATTTTTTTATTTTTTTTTATATTATAGGACATTATGACACAAATTGACTAAGTCCCACAGTAAGCTCAATAAGGTTTGTGTTGACGGTACTTAGACAACGATATATATAATATATAAAATATCTATAAATACTTAAATACATAGAAAAAACCCATGACTCAGGAACAAATATCCATGCTCATCACACAAATACATGCCCTTACCAGGATTTGAACCCGGGACCATCAGCTTCGTAGGCAGGGTCACTACCCACTAGGCCAAACCGGTCGTCAACGCTCTCCGTGTATTGAACACGGAGAGCGTTGTATGCCCTTTGTGTATACTTAACCCACAGGCTGCAGGTGTAGAAAGTTGTGCAATATGCACGGAACAGTGTGACTTTTACGTTACACGAGCAGCTGCTCGGATATCAGCTGATAAAACCCACTTTCATAGTATAAGAAATAAAAATAATGTTTACAGTACATATAGTGCTACTACCCCGACTCCTTATAAATATGCTATGCCACAAGAAAATACTTGGAAAGTTAATAGTTACCAAGAACTCCTCAGACCCACTGTAAATGCAGTAAAGCGAAAAAAAAGTGTGTATTATAACCTCCTGTGTTCCAGCATGGCCTTCCTGTCGGCCTCGCGCTTCTCGGCCGCCAGGCGCGCCTTCTCGTTCTGGGGCTGCGGCGGCGCGGCGCGGGGCCGCGCGCGCGCCGGCGCCGCGGCCGGTGTGGAGCGCGCCGCCGTCACGGGAGACGGCTGCAAATAGTGCAAATCCACATTTGTTTATTCATAATAATATGCTCTTGAACAAAAATAACAACAAGTGTACGAGCGCCCTCGGGCTCCCCCAGAACAGGCGGTTTCTTATAATTTCGTATTTAATTTTCAAATGATGAACTTAGTAATAAATTAGTCATAGTATTGCTGGAAGTCTTATTATCTGCCTGGGCAAATTATACTTATATTCGCCATAGGTATTTGTCGAACTGTTTGTCATCTATAGACACTATCCCCCTTATTCATAAACGTGTACTAAAGTTTCGAAGCCGCTAATAATCGTTTGTCCCTTTCCATCATACCAATACGTGGGAAAGGGACAAACGATTATTAGCGACTTCGTAACTTTAGTACACGTTTATGAATAAGGGGGTATACGCTTTTGCCTCGTTTAAGGGTCTACCATGTTATGGCCTTAATCGGAAACCCAGACTTAACACTTTTTGCCAATAAACAGGGGCTCCAGTGCAGCTCTGTGGCGGTGTACACACCCTACTTATAATAAACTGTAAGCAATCTAATACTTCCTTACTCTAAATATAATTTCCTCTCCATCCATTGCTCTTCAACGCAGCTAACTGTTCAAACAGGGCATCGACATGCCTGACCTGCAGACAAACCTTGTCCCAGAAACCTCTAAGATTAGAGACAGTGTAGTGGGGAACTCGCAGAGTATACATTGATAATCACCTCTCTCCATCCAGTGCTCTTCAACACAGCCAGCTGTTCAAACAAGACATCAACATGCCTCTTGCAGACACACCATGTCCCAGAACCCTCAAAGATCGGAGACAGTGATGGGCAACTGTTCTCCAATTATATGATGATAATTACCTCTCTCCATCCTTTGCCCTTCAGCACACCCAGCTGTTCAAATAGGACGTCTACATGACGGACTTGAAGGCACACCATGTCCCAGAACCCATGAAGGTCGGAAACGGTGATGGGGAACTGTTCTCCGAGTATATGTTGATAAGTACCTCTCTCCATCCATTGCTCTTCAGCACAACAAACTGTTCAAACAGGGCATCAGTATACCTGACTTGCAGACACACCATGTCCTAGAACCCTCGAAAGTCGAAGTAAATGGTGGGGAACTGTTCTTCGAGTATATTTTGATAATTACCTCTCTCCATCCATTGCTCTTCAACACAGCTAGCTGTTCAAACAGGGCGTCCACATGACAGACTTGCAGACACACCATGTCCCAGAACCTTTAGAAAGTCGGAGATGGTGATGGGGAACTGTTCTCTGAGTATATGTTGATAATTACCTCTCTCCATCCATTACTCTTTAGCACAGCCAGCTGTTCAAACAGGGCATCCACATGACGAACTTGCAGACACACCATGTCCCAGAACCCTCGAAGATCTGACACGGTAGTGGGGAACTGTTCGTCACCGCGCGAGTTTATGTTGTTGTAGCAGAGGCCTGGAATTAACAAAAATACTTTGTTACTGGAGTAGCTCCTTAAGTTTTTTGCATCGTACATTAGAAGATTCAGAATCGAGAAAAGACAAGATTGTATATCTACTAGTCGGAATTGAAAACTAAGTCCTATCACCAGTTTGTAAATCTTTCTATACACTTCTTATTTACTTCACAAAGAGTAGTTAAATAAAAAAATTTTGAGACTTGTATTTGCACCCCTAAGCTAATTATTATGCGATCACAACCTTTGAGTTGCATCCACAATTATTATCTGGACCCGGGTACGTCCTTAAACTACGTCCAAAAGAGAGGTATGGGCATTGTGAATGTCATCTCGCTTTGTGTGGTAGGGCACAACCAGAGGATGTCATTCCAGATCTAGAGCAGAGCCCAACTGGGGAAGTACCTCCACCTTACAGAAAACAGCAGCCAAATAACACTAGACCCTACTCATAGTGTTGTGTTCCTGCCGGTGAGTAAGGTTGCCAGAGCTCAACGAGGGGGGGCGGGTTTAGGGTCGGCAACGCGCATGTAACTCCTCTGGAGTTGCAGGCGTACATAGGCTGCGGAGACTGCTTACCATCAGGCGGGCCGTATGCTTGTTTGCCACTGACGTGGTATAAAAAAAGAGATGTAAAATACAGACAGCAAATGCAGCTCACAATACCTTGCGTTAAAAAAGAAAAAAAACTGTGAGTACGGATCACATTTTTTTTAAACGCTTCGTAAAATATGAGTGTGCTTGAATTCTTTAAACCTAAATAAATAAATGTCATATACAAATAAAAAGTGACCAAGGCATCAAAATGCCCAGCAGCTAGAATCGAAGCATCTTCGCCTTTCGCGCCTGACGCCATAAGGCCTTGTCCGGTACAGCTAACCTAAAATAAAAATAGTGTTTACCTTGGAATTGCTGCATCTTCTGTGTAGCCAGCAGGCGCGCCTTGCCCGACGCTGAGCGGAGCAACCCCAGCACCTCCTCGCTCACCTCGCCCTCCTGAAACATTAACAGAAGGTTGTGAAATCCCCTTAGTTTACGCTTTGTTTTTTACGCCAGTATTACGCTACGACTGTCGTAATGACGACAGAAATCTCATACGCTATGACGACGCTTCATGTGCGGCCTTGTTTGAACTTGTTCCACGCGCGTATTACGATACGCTTATGCGTCACTCACGTTTCGACGCCGTGTGCTGAGGGCCTAAGGTTTCCAGTGTTAAAACGGGTACACAGTGTGAGGCCTGTTTACCATAACAAGTGGGATATAAACCAATATATTCCAGCTTCCAGCCCTTTTATGTTTCGTGTGTAATAAGTTAAGCCAAATAAACTATTTTGTATATATGGTTTGATGACGTCACCAAATTCTCACCATAATGGAGAAGGATAGTAGAAGACTAGCTGCGTGTGCCATGGTAAATAAAATACCCAAAAGTGTACATTATAAAAAAATAAAGACGGTCTAGGACCACCTAAACTCCCCCCAGTCTGAAACCTTGACCTTTGTAACAAAGCCTCTGAGGCTTATTTGCATATATTTAAACACTTAACACTTGGGTTACGTGACGCATCGTTTCCACACGCAATTTGATTATTTTATTTGTTAGTCGGCAGAACCGCCTTTGAAGGCTACTTTTCTACTTGAATATTTTGTAAATAATCGATCTTCATTATCCTGAGGATCAAATGTCTATATAGGAGTTATAGGACTCATGGCATTTAAGCAACACAAAGGTCAGAAATAAGAGTAAGTCTGACGCTCGCACTCGATGATTGACACGCCTCTAACAAAATTATATTGTAATGCGTCGTCACATTTTGGACCCGGGTACGTCCTTAAACTACGTCCACAAGAGAGGTATGGGCATTGTGAATGTCATCTCGCTTTGTGGGGTAGGGTTTGTGTGGGCTTTGTTTGGGATGTCATTCAGATCAGAGCAGAGCAGAGCAGAGCTCAACGAGGGGTTGTTAGGGAAGGCAAAGCGCATGTAACTCCTCTGGAGTTGCATATGCTACGGAGACTGCTTACCATCAGGCGGGCCGTATGCTTGTTTGCCACCGACGTAGTATAAAAAAAAACATTACATTAATTAGTCTGTTCTAAATGTATGGAAGATCAAGAAAATTGCTATTTTGACCCTGAAACATTGCGTTTATGTATGTATATTTTTTCTTTAAATAAAATTTATTAAATACAATGATACCTTTTTTTTCTCTTTGAAAGTTAAAAAAGTTTCCAATAAAAGTCATCACAAATCTTTCAACCCCTCTCCAGGCCGCAGCATTCTACAAGGTTTTCCAAAAAAAAACAAATATTCCAGCTCTGATTATTCATTTTTCGAAAGTGTAATCTAATTTGAACCTTAAATCAGAATGCTAAAGTTGAAATTCAATTGGCGTGTATGTGGTCGATAAATTTTAATATAAATTTATGACAACTATTTGGTAACGTTCTGCTACTTGGTACGGCTGTAGGTAGGTACTTATGAGTAACGACGCTCCATATCAAATCGGAAAGCGAATCCAATGCACATTACACGCCACGCTCCAAGGTGACGCAGTACAGTGCAAGTATTGTTAAACAAGGAGAGATGTCCTTGAGATGGCAATGTGCGTAGCTGCGTGGTTGTGTACAGAGAAACAATGACCAGTTCCTGATTTCTAGGAAATTTCATAAGGTTACGGACGAGGACGTAACAGCGCAAAATTTCGGTTCAATCGGTTTGTCATGAGCAGAAAAAGTACGTTCAGTAAAACCTTATTAAGATCACGTTTAATATGATTTCCCGCGTAATACGCCATTTTTCACGGTTAATTTAATAAACGCGACCCTCCTTTTTGGTGTAGTACCATCAAAATCGTCTTACCGGGATTTTACCTACTGGAAGAATTTCAAGTGAGAGTATAAAGGCCACGACCAGGATGGGAAGCAAGCAAGACCAAAAAGGATCTTGGATAGCCAACACTGTAATAGTACATTACGATACAAGTGCGAAAAATAGGAAATTCGAAACGAGTGGCGATAAATTAAAACACGACCGAAGGGAGTGTTTTAAATCGACACGAGTTGCGAATTACCTATTCGCACATGTATCGTACAACGTTTTACAGTACATATGGCCCTTTAAATGTTCGACACAGTAACATAATATGCTACTTCTCGCACTAGTGCTATAAAGTAGCCCCATATGTACTGTAAAAATATTTTTCGAGCCGCGTGTCATATAATTTTGGGTGTTCCATTGAGCATGATATTATTGCAAGCTTTGCAAATGCCAATCCTCATGGATGCATATATGGTAATAGTTGCTTAGATCTAGTGCCTAGTGCGCATACCATAACTATAATGATGGTCTTGTTAACTTGTTGCCAAGAAAAAAAGCTCACGCAATTCACATAATTTTTAATCCTTCGCTTAGTCCATAGCTACTTTATACGACATGGAAGAGAACAGGCTCACCTTTAAATTCTCCAACTCCTTCTCAGCTGTAACCGCCAAAGCGATCAGCCGTTCAGTCTCTTTCTTCTCCAGGTCCAAGAAGTAGTGGGCATCCTCCACCACCTCCCCCCCATTCACACTCACACCATTGGAGTCCTTCACTTCGTTAACTAATTCGGAACTGTCTAAACTTATCACAGATACACCATTGGTTACCACTTTCACATCTTCAGTCTTTTCGGGCTTGGGAATGTCTGCCTTCTGCGGGGATTCGGCCTTGAAATTCTTCTTTGGAGACAATATAGGCAGTTGGGCTCGGAACTCGGGCCTCAAATGCCTTAGGACAGGTAAATTAGGCTCATCTCCATTGGTACTAAAATCGCTTTCATCACTAGATCGCCTGTGTGAGTATTCTCTAGAACAATTCAAAGATTTCTCAGTGAGTATTCTAGATTCTTCTTCTTCGCTCCTGGATTGGCGTTTTTGATTGAAGAAGCCTTGAGCTAAAGCTCCTGGACCGTAGAGTCTTTCAACTCGCTGCTGTATAAAGCTCTTCATAGGACTTGTTAAAGTCTCTCCATTCTCCTTCGTAATTTCCATCCTCTTAGAGACTCCGTTAGATGAGATGGTATAAGATTCAGAATTCATGAATCGCGACTCCTTTCCATTACTCGTGGTTTTTCTGAAGTTAGTTTCAGAATAGCTGGACTTGAAGGTAGCATTGTCAACTTCGTCGGTCTTGTGAAGCATGGCAGTCGCGAAGGACTTGCTTTCTGTGGACATGAAAGTTCTGCTGGTCGTCGTCATGCTTGGGCCTAGGAAGTCGTTCTTGAGTTGCTTGTTTTCGGCCGCCATGAACGCATGTAACGGTGACGTGGCGAGGTAAGGGTCCGTGTGCGCCTTGGCAGGCGCTTTCGCTGTCAAATCGGCGCGAGTATCATGAGGTCCGAAGGTGGGGACCAACAGCTTATTTGCGCTGACTGGAACCGGGACCAGGAGGGAGTTATTTTCGCTTTTGTACTGGTAAGTGTGTGTAATAGGTCTTATAGGTGAAGCTTCCCGGCTTTTATTGATATCCTGTCTTAATTTTGAGTCATAAGTAGTTAAATTAGTATATCCGTTGACGGAGCAAGCTAGATTTAAGTAAGAAGGTTTTTTATGTGGTATTTCGTCTCGCTTCTTATGGTGTCCTCTTGAGCGATGGCTCCCCGAGTCGACGTGTACTTTAGGGGGTGGTTTGAGTAAGTTGTCAGATCTCTTCGGGGTGGGAGTGAGGTCCTCGGGGGTGCGGGCAGGGGTGATGATGGGGGTGGGGCGGGGGCTGCTGAAGGGCTGCGCGGAGGCTCGCTCCTGGATGCGGGAGGTGAAGTCCCGGATGCGGCTGGTGGTGGATGACGGCGTCAGCAGGTTCAGACTACCGGATGTTGTATCTGGAATGACATAAAAACGTTGTTGTTAGCTATATTGTATTTATTTGCATTGATTGTTTGGTGTTTTTAAAGGGCCCCTTTTCCAGGCCGCACCAATCTACAAGGTTTTCCCAAAAATCCAAATATATTCCAATTAATCCAGCTTTAATGATTCATTTGAAGACAAGTTACATTTCCTGAAAGTATAATCTAATTTGAACCTTAAATCGGAATGCTAAAGTTAAAATTCTAATGGCGCGTATGTGGTCGATAAATCGTACTGCCTGTGATAATGTCTGGAAAAGGGTTCAGAATATAATATTATTCATTCTAAAATGCCTAATTATACTCTTCATGGTTGTGGATCGCAATGTGGTAAACAAAATTATAAATAAATTAAGCTAATATTATTATTTCCTATTAATAGAACAATGAATCAGTCATTTTAGTAGTTTTACAGTTTCTACTATGTATATGTTAGCTCACTTTCGCAAATATGACTGAACATTCCTCAAGTTTGTCTATCTAGTTCCAGTTTTCCACTCGTCTACTCGAAAGTTATCTGGATGAAATCCCTTATAGCGATAAGATCGCCTTTGTATCTCAATTTCTACAAATTTAATGCGAATCTGTTTTTGAAAAATAAAGTGATTACTGCCACTGCTACTACTTTCGTTTAAGCACAGATGAGTAGTTGCATATCGAAAGCGACCTTAACCTGAATAGATAACGGGTTTATGCTAATTCCTTTTCATAACCAGTTGCAGATCAACACATGCATGTTTCCATGAGTGCTGCATTTTTAATGAAGTCGTCTATTGTTTTAGGAGTTGTGTAAAGTATTACACATATTACTAAGCATTCTGTTTATGTAATAACAGGAAAAATTTAAAACACATGACATTTTCTAATAAGAAATGTATAAAAGAAAAAACCGGTGTGTTTCATGCATGCACTTGCATGTGCAAAAGCGAACCCTATCATTGTCCGTTAATAATGAAGCGTTACTACAAATACAATGCAATTAAATTAGAAATTGACGCCACCTCAATATATAAAAAAAGTACGTTCATATCTGATATTAATGTCTTCAATCATATGCCAAACGAAATAAAAAGCCTCGAAGGAAGCCTCTTTTAAAAGATACTTAAAAAACTTTTTAATAAACAAAGTCTTCTATAACTTAAAGGAATTTTATAACTATGTAAACCTAAATGTATATTAAAATATAGTTTAAGATAAAATATTAAAACCTAGTTTAAGATAAAAATAATTGTATGCCCGAGAAGGGTAAAACTGTTGATACTCATCAAAAAATGTACCTCGTCATATTCTTGTACCTACGCCGTTTACACAATAAATATTTCTGATTTCCGAAATTATTTTCTAAAAAAAAATTGAAAACTAACATGGTGTTTCCTATTAACCAGAAACGACATATTTTGTATTAAAATGATTAAAGTCATTGACATTGAATTTAATCAAATTAAAAAAACCTAAACTGTTGTAATGTTGACGTTTTATAGAATCAAAACAAATTAATAACTGTTGCTCAGAACTGTGCATACCATTAACTATATTTTAATACATAATGTTTGAATAATAAACCATGCATAAAAGCATAAAACTCACAATATAAAAACATAGGGAAATAATCACACATAATTACATAATTAAAACACACACACACCCACACTATGTTAATTTGTAAATCTGGAGTGATATTGGACTACAACCAATCTCTTATCAGTATCTATGATAAGCTGTTATCAGTTATTAGACCGTTGATCAAAATAGCAGTTTGTGACGATTTTAATTACATCACACAATGTTTGAATTTCAATCAGTCGAGAAGGGCTATATATCTCGCGTCAAATGATGGTTGCTGACAGTACCTTTTCGGATGTTTTCTTATCAAAATACTTTGTGGTAATATATTTACATTTATATACAATACCTACTATTTATAATAAGTGATATAAACTAAATTAAATCTAATGAAATAAGAATATTACAAAAAAACCCTCCTATGAAGTCTCCCAGGTCTGTCCCCTGCGGAAGGGTGCCCATAAGGCTGGCTACGTTCCCTCGTTGAATGGCGATTCTTTGGCCTAGGAATGAGCCAGCCTAAGATCACCCGTAGTCTCAAGCAGTTTTTTTTTTAAATTCTGGTAAAGGATTGGGCGTCGTAGCTCCTCGGCCCTAAGGTCTCTACTGCAAACGGCGCAAATATGTGGTTGTTGGGGAGACAGTACCTTCATTATAAACATGTTTTATAAGGAAGTCCTACAATATTTACTGATTTATATTTATTGAAGGCAGAGCCACGAGCCCACTGACCAGTACTATTTTGATACAAACTTTTATTTAACTTGCAATGTATGTATCTATGTTTGTACGGGTCAAATCTTGCAAGTTAAATTTGACCCACTTCCCAGTTTCCGATGAAGCTGAAAATTTGCATACATATGTAAGTTGGGTGACAGGAGGTGGCCATAGGAACTCTGTGATAAAACAACGCAACCTAATTGTGTTTGGGGTTTTTAGAATTGTCTCGATGAGTATTAGTTGCCTGTGGAAAGAAAAGTACAGTCAGCTTTAAAAGCTTGTACAGTCAGCATCAAAAGTAGCAGATCAAATAACGCTTCATAAGTGTAGATACTTATGAAGCGTTATTTGATCATTGAGCTTAACAAAAAGTCATGTCTTTAATATAGAACAACTAAGACTGTAAAAGCGACTTCTAGTAATTTATCTATATTTGGAAAAGTTATCCGGAATATCAGATACTTTCGGCGCTTTGTTTCGTTCGCTTCTTTTGATGCTGACTGTACCAAAAATGAAATTTAACTTATTATCCTTGAAAGCCCGTTTGAAGTGACTGAAGTGTCTGTCGCCACGCGAACAGTGCTGTGGCAAAAACTACTTCTAATATAAAACATTAGGCAAGCATTGAAGCGAGACTGTGACACACCTTTAGTCTACACAGTATGTCAAGGTCGACATATACATAAACAAAGTTCATAGCATCACACATTCATACATCAGTGTTAATATTTATTTGGCCTCATTGTCACAGTGCGTGGTTCTAATGGAAGGGTAGTTTTATAGCTACTGTTGGTTGGACTACTGGAATTATTTATTTTGTTGTTCAATTGGATAGTTTTTTTATCATATTTACTGTGAAGAACCTGCTAATGGGTTCATTTTGTATTGGAAATGGGGCGCTTAGCACTAAAAGTGTTAAATGTGGGCCATCAAGATTTAATAGGATGGTTAAGTGTAATACCACCTTCCCTTCCTTTTTCTTCTTTTTTCTACCTGTGGAAACTTGTAATTGCCTTACTGTTACTATTTCGCAACCTATTTTGTTACTCTAGTTTTAAGTTTTCCTAAGAAATACAATAAAATAAAATAAATAACATTTAACAAACCAAATCTAGTTTTTATAACATTATAAATTCTATGTCGCTTATCCAGACATACCAAGCCAAGACTGTGAAAAGAACACAAGCAAACTCTTGGCAAGGCAAACCATCTATCGAAAGCAAGCCTCATAAAATAATCACTACCATTAATAGAAAGCTAGTTGAATTCTAGTTTTAAAGTGTGAATAGTGTTTATTGCAATTTTATTTGCTATACTGCCTTTACGTTCTTAATATCACATATTGAAAAAGAGAATGCTCAGAGAACACAAATTACAATTAGGTAACAACAGGCAGACATTGCTAAAAAGCGATCTCTTCCAGGTCCTTCTCTTCCTGTTAATTTATTATATAGTACAGTAAAACCCGGTCAAAAATAACGCCGATGAAAACGCATCTTAAACAAGACAGTGTATTAAATATATGAAAACTAGTTTAGTTACAGGGTACAATTGCGTATTAGGAGAGAAATTGTATTAATATATTAAGCGGGATCTACTGCATGATTTATATGACTTTATTGTCTGCAAATCATTTACAAGAATAAGACAGAGATATTTTTATATTTGGCATGATTAATCTGTCTTGTAGCTTAAATATTCAATTAATTTAAAAATCATCAAGGTTAGTAATAATTCACAAAAACTTTACATAATAGAGAAAATGATGTCATAGTTTTAAAAGGATCTTATATTTTTGGCCACTTGTTCAATAACAAATTGTGTATTTGTAGCAGGGGCAGGTTTCCACAACTCAATAACTAATTGATTTATATAATCAAGGAATGTGGATATTACAAGCATTGCATTATATTTGTGCATGTTGCTGATTATTTATCAGATAATTAATCTATTGGCAGTCTTGATACTTGATAATGTCCTGTGAATCAAATACAAATTGTTTATTTACCAAACCTTTTCTACAAATATCTCCTGCTATCTACCTGGTTAGAGCTTGTTCGAACAAGCATGAATTAAATAAAACGGAAAACATTTAATCATAATCAAACAGAAAGGTAATCCGCCAGTCAAAACACAAATGAAATCCGCACAAGCATTGTCACAAACTCATTCTTCATTAATACTAAAACAACCGATAAATTCCGCAACAAGCTTTCTCAAAAAACCTCCAAAAAATCCTGTCCTGTGAATGTATGACATATGCGCAGTCATGCTTGTCAATAAGTAATATCAACATAATAACTTCTAAGAAACAATTTTCAAGTACCTAACTAAGAAAATTTAGTACTAAGGTTACATGACCACAATATACAGTAAAACCTGCTGCAGATGATTCTGAAGGGATCAAGCCAAAACGCATTTTAAGCGTAAACAATGTAGTGAAAACCAGTTGCAAGGGCCAGTGTAAATGGCATATTATACGGAAATTAAACAAGACTGTCGTAAGTGGGTTCTACTGTACATGTTTATACACCATGGCTGATAATACCTGGCTTAGGCTTGGCTGCATAAGGCTGATTTGTGTTATATAAACTATTTTTTGTCCAAAATCATCAGCTGGTAAATCACCATGCAACTTTATAGGTGCTATAGACCCAAGTTATAGATGCTAGCTAAGGTAGACCTATAGACTAACCAATAATGGAGGTGTCTTGATGTTCTAATCATTATTAATACATGTAGGTATTTTTATTACCTTGACATTGAGCTATATGTGAGATACTTATAGTCTGATGGCATTTGCTTCCTGATGTATTATTTAATAAACATTTCCCCTTATGAGTAACATAACAGCAAAGGGTGTTTATGTAATAGGTACTTCAAAATTTGATTTCTTAATCATTTTCTACAATTCTAAGATTTTTGGTTAGCGAGGAAATTAGTAATAATAATAACGTAAGAAGTATGATGAGTCAACGGAAGCCGAGATGATCATTTGATTATGAGAAAGACGTGTCTAATGGAAATAAATTGTGTTAGTCAACAAGGAATTTCACATATCATGCTGATGCGCCATCATTACTTAACTACATACGCTTATATCAGCAGAATTTAGTTAAACATGAGTAGCATGACTGCTGAGATTAAAAAAAAAGAAAGAAAAAAGCAGGTAGACTAAGAGACCAACTTTTAAGCACATTTTTCTTGTCCTATGCGAATGAAAACCTGTTATTAACCACTTACCAGTTTTTGTTAGATGTAACACACAAATGAATTACAAAATATTAATAATAAATCGAGTTTTCTAACATATCACGAACTTCCGAATTTCTACACAAAATTTATGACAGGACAGCACATCACATCACGAAACGTCAAACTTTTGTCGTTTATCGTTTTTTTTCCAGTGGCCCGTTGTTCGCGGCCAGCGATACCGTTCCGTTTCACGGTCGGCGACTTAATCTCAATAATCTACGATTGGCATTTCAAATTACACACGTCTTTCAATATTTTTGTTATTACAGGCTCACTGAATTGTATATTATTATGACGAATGCCTCGGCGCGTGTCCGCGAGTGGACTGACTGGCGACAATGACCGGTCCGTGCATTACTGTGTAGGCCGCGAGGCCGACATATCGTTTTGCATGTTTGCGCAGTCTTTTTGTTTGTAAATTGCATTTTGCAACGCATTGTATGCTATACATGGCATAGATAATAAAGTTGTTATGTTTATCTGCATTTTATTCAACTTACGTAACATTGGGTATTTAAACGTAAATAAATGACTTTGTCTTCTTTGTCCAAAAGGTAATTAAGGGGTTCATAATAATCTGCCAAGCTAGCTTGCGCTAGAAAGAATAATTGTTATGTCCACTGATTTATATCTGTAATCTATGCGTATGCGTATGTACCCACATACAAAAAAATCTAAAAATGTCCTCTATCTCAGCAGCATTCGCTTAAAATTGCATGTCGCTTACTAAATAGTTAGCGAGCTGCAGACGCTAATATTTTGGGATGCTGATTCAGCCTCTTGCCCCACTTTAGGAGTAACAACAACCTACGCTTATGACTGAGTGGTTAGAGTTGATTGCATTGTAAAATAAAATACCTTCAATACCACACAAAACTAATGGGATAAAATGTTCATAGCCAGTAATAGTAACGGAGCGTATTTAGGATATAAAAAAAAAAGAATTTCCAATAGTGAGTATTAGGGAGTATTACTATAATGTTCTGCCGCCAGAGTGCAGCACTAGCACAAATTGTAACCCATAGAGTAACTTATACGTATAGTCTGTCAAGCCATTTCCGTCAGTAGAAAAAGCGGCAAATTCATAAAATGTAGGCGCGAAGGGTAATCTTCCCATAGGGCAGGAAGAAGAAGGCGCCTTTTCCTACTGACAAAGTTGTTTGACAGACTATACTATGCCTTAAACAGTTTTTTGAAATTTCGCGGTAAAAAACGCGAACCAAACGCTAAAATGTAACTTTCGTTATCTGCGTTTCTATCGCTCGAATTTCAAATACAAAATAGTGAAAGAGAGGCAGACAACGAAATTTCGATTTTTGTGCTTTGCGGTAGGCCCTCAATTTGTGTTAGTGCCGATCTCTACTCAGAGTTTTGCGTAATGTTCCCTATTACATACATTCTTCATAACGTGGAAAAAAAAAATGAAATAATGCGTGAAACTTAATGACGCAGGCATACTACGTAGATGTTTTCAATGAAACAGTAGAAAATAGAAACAACACAAGTTGAACAATCACAAAAAGAAAAGGTAATAAAGAAAACTCAGATTCAAATGAAAATGATAAGATAAGCATTTATTAACGATAATATAAAATGACAAGAAAAATACATATGATTAAATATGATATAGGTGCGAATAAGAAAGAATATCGACGAAACTGAAGATTAATAGATATGATAAAACATCGATGAGAAAACATGCTTGCACAACATTTAGCTAAAATTTACCTGAGAAGTCTGTGCTAGCGTCCACGTCTAGCGAGCAACTGCCAATCGAGTCCACGGATTTGTCCATGACTTTAACAGTCAGTTCCTTAGCACAGGCTTTAAGCAAGTCAGATTCCTTCACCTCCACTTCATAAGCACCTATGCTGTCCAGATCATTATCAATAATCCTAACTTCATTAGACTTAGGAGAAACGGTCGAACTAGGTAGTTTTATGTCAGTTTCATCTGTGTTAATAGTTAGAATAGAATCAGGCTTCAAAGTGAGATCTCCAGTTAGATTTTTATCTAGAATAAGCGTGCTTTGACTGGTAAAGTTGCTGCGTATAGGCTCAATATATTCTACGTCGTCATCGTCGACGTATATGTGATTGGTATGTCCGCTTGGGCCTTGTACGTCGGTTGCGTCTTTAGGGACCGCGTCTATAACCGTTTGTTTATTTAAACTCCTATAGAAATGGCTTTCTAATTTCTCCAACTGCCTTTTAGTATCTGATTGTTTTTTCCGAACTGAGTCAATGATCACAGGAAGATTGAGAAGGTCTGGCGTTTTCTCGCGGTTTTTGGAGAGGTCACGCCTGAAAAGCGGTGAGTCGTCGCTTTCCAACTCAAAACGTTTATATTTAGAGGAGCAATAGTCATCTACGGATGACGTGTCAGACTTTTTATCGAAGAATGCGTCAAGTGAGAAAAACGATTTCCGCTTCTTCTTAGGTTGGTTAGTCTTATCAAAATTAGTATTCGCGAATGGATCGCCGGTTTTAAATTGCTGCACGCAAATATTACTAGTGTTAACAAGTGATTTAGGCCGAGTTTCCTTCGGCAGACTCAGCGGCACTCGATTGGTTTCTATCTTGCGAGAATCCAAGCTAAGAGTTTTTCGAAATCGCTCATTGAGATTTGCGAGCAGGAAATGTCGGCGTTCAGTCGATTTTGGAGTGATATTGTAGGAATTTTGTTTACTTGTACAAGGTTCAGTATCAGGAATGTGCTCGGTATATTTAAACTCGATATCGCTTTCTGAGTCTTTTCTCTCAGTGTTAAAGCTTTCTGAAGTTCGGTCGGGCCGATGAAAAGAGAAAGAGCCTCGGTTGGATGATCTCTTTCTATCACAGATACAATTACCGACGCAGCTGAGTCTGAGACAGTTTTTGTCTTCAGGCTCTAAAGACACTTCATGTTTATCTGGAATGTACCTCTCAGGTCTTTGCTTGTGTGTCTGAAGGTCTTGCCTGATCTTCTCCAGCCTTTCGTCTCCATGGAGACCACGGGTGTACTTGGACTTGGGGGGTCTGAAGAACCGGATGGAGCCAGATGTGTGAGGTTCGGTGGATCGTCGACGAACAAACGGTGAATCGGATATTTTGTTCACGCCTAAGAGCAGGACGGGGGATTTCTTGTCCTCTTCATCTGGTAAGTCGCTGTAAGAAAAAAAAAATAGATTAGATGCTACAGTAAATCAATTTAAGAATATAAGTATATATATACCCATTACCATTATGTCCAGACATTTTACTAAAAACTACGATACATCTAATACCTATAATTTGTTTTTATTTTATCGGTATACCAGTAAGTGCTATTTATTAGCCCATAAAGCCCAATTTACAGTAATTAAAACTGATTTAATTATGATTAAATAAAGCATTAACTCTCTCTGCACTTAAGTTTCTTTTCTAAGAAATAAATGGTTAAACGAAAGTGTTTTACTGTGAGAATGATCGGTTCACATGTTTTCTATACAAGCGGTCTATTGTTCTTTTTGTTAAACACATCTAGATAACAATACTTAGTTGAAAACGATGTTTGTGAAACGGAATGTATTAAAAAAACTATTGAATACTATGAATTTATTTAAAGTAATTTGGCTTTTTAAATGCACAAACATTGCTGCCAACCTTCAAAATTGGATTAAGAAAAGCTTAAATAATACAGACAAAGCATACAGCACAAAAAAAAAAACAAAAACATACTTACACACAAAACTGTTAAACGTATAATTAAAACACACATTATTAGAAAATGAAATTAGATACACACAAACAAAGAATAAAAGTCATATAGCCGATTTGATTTGCTAATCCATAAGTCCGTAAACCACACTATGAATCACTACACCTTATAAAACAAAGTCCCCATCCGCGTCTGTCTATGTTCGCGATAAACTCCACCTATCAATAGAGTGATTATTGAGGAAGTTTTAAGTGTATAATTTGTTAAGGTTTTGTTTAAGCGGTGCGAAGCCGGGGCGGGTTGTTAATACTTACTTATTAATTTGAAATAGTTGCAAAACGTAGAAACTTTATATATATAAGTCTGTCAAACAACTTTGTCAGTAGAAAAAGGGGCGAAATTCAAATTTGCTATAGTACGATATCCCTTTTCGTCTAAATTTTTTAAACGAGCCGGGTTTTTCTACTTACGGACATGACTTGGCAGACTATACTCTGGCAAGCTTTGTCAATAGAATAAGGCGGCAAATTTGAAAAATCTAAGCGCGATGGATCGATCTCCCATACAAATTTTCAATTTCTCGCCTTTTTCTACTGAACATGTTAGCTTGCCACGATATAATTAAAAAAAAGTCATTAATTATTTATTCGCGTCAATTTAGCTATAGTGATAAACTTGGATAAGCTCAAAACCCGAATAAATACCTAAGCTTTTGTTTACAACAGAAATTAAAGAAAATCCGCAAATTGCTAATAAAGTTTGTACATAACGGCAGAATTATGAGGAGAAATTATATTCTATCAAATAAATGTGCCACTTTTGTTTTTGAACGTACCCCTGGCGTCGTAACTTTTAAGGACTGATTTTTCAAATATCAGATAAAGTTATCTGTCTGATATCCCTTTCTTTCACATGCAAGAAGAAAAACAGAGTGTCATATTTATCTGATCCAGCTGTCCGCAAATAAATCAGAAACTTCCACTGATTGTAATCGAAATGACAGAACCACATACAATGTACCAATTATTAAAACGAAGCAATACTCGGCACCGGGTCAAGTGCCCAATTTGGGGGCAATTATAAAACCAGTTTATATTTTATGGAGTACTTTGGATTAGACCAATTTGGTCAGACGGGTATGCTGCGAAAATATTTTTTTGACTCTGGTTATAGTCTCCAGAGCTCAGTTAATTTGCGTTTTTTCTTCAGAATAACGTGGAAGTAAAACATGTTGTGAATCTACATCTTATCCACCGTAGCGCTATGAGACTTATATCGATCTGTGAGTCAAAAGGGCAACTCTGCAAAAAGGAAATTCAATTAAATCGACTTTTTTACTTTTAGGTGCTGTTTAAAAACGAATAAGAAAAATATACAGATTAAATATAAGATTATTTTCATAACTAACAATTTATGGATCTGACATAAATGATTTTTTTTTATTATTATAAAAGGAATGGTCAAACTGCCGGAAAATAAGCTACGTCTTGAATTTTGATTTTCGAATCCAACCCAATCGTTCATTCAACCGCTCATTCAATACGAATGCGCATTGGCACATAATTCACACTTGCACAATCGAAGTTGAGTAGATCAATGTGAACCAGCCATGACCAATAGACCACACACGTCTAATGGCCTCTCCAAACGTCCCCGATAATCGCATGCGATATGCAATGCATTGCGGCATTTGATCGAACGATTGAATTCGATGTTCCTATATATTTATTTACTAGTGGCTCTGTGAGCTGTAGATCGCGCGAAACCCAGGCTCCAACATTTGGAAAAAAAAAACCGAAAACTAAATAGACAAAAGAATTATAATTCTTGAAGTTCGAAATCTCTCCAGAGTAGCTTAGAACTTAGGCGTTATTGACGGAGTGAAGTGCGCTGTCAATAATTTGATTTTTTTTCTAATATTCTAGGTATTGTAGCGCCACCTATTTAAGGTTTTTTGACGGACACTTTTTGATACATGGAGATTATATTCCTTACCTACTCTACCTTCCATAGTGGAATTGTTAAGTAAACGTCATAATGTCATAGAAGTTGGACTGTCTTTCTGTCAAAATTGCTGACAACTTATCTTGGTCTGACTCTGAAACTTATAATAGTAGGTAATAGAGGAGTTTTTTCGTGTTTTTAATTTCGTCGCATTTCGCATGTTCTGAGGGTTTCGTTCCTCCTCACTTGCGCACGCGTGTAGTAACTCTACGATTGCATAGCTTTTAGACACACATCCATTCTTAACACCAATTTGTCGTGTTAACCTTGCATAATAGGAAGTTTTGCGTAATCGATGATCAATCGATTCCTGGTCCATAATCGATTGTGCGGCGGGCCGTTAAATTCGCCTTGCTTTCTACCGTTTAATTTGATTAGGTCATATCTGTTGCGATCTTTTTTTATGGGCTTGTAACATGACGTGATTGTCTGTAAAATACTATCGAGTAGAACAGTGGTTGTTAACCTGTGGTCCGCGGCCCCATATGGCTGAAAGGTTAAAAACTACTAGAGTAACTAAATCGTAAGTTGTAAAACAACTTCTTCAATCCAAATAAAAAGGAACCCATAGTGCGTGTAAGTGCGACTCTGTCCGTCCGTCCGTCTGTCACAACACTAAATATCTGGAGTACCACATGTATGGAGTGTGGAATTAAGAGGAGTGACATCTCTTATGGTAGAACTGTTGTAAAAGTGTCCAGCTGTCAGCTAAAAATCATAGTCCCAAATCTCTCCAGAGTAGCGCTAGAGTAGCTAAGAACCCAACTAGCAAAAACACGCTTAGAATAGTCTCAAGACTACAATTTTTTCGCTCTTATATTAATTTTATAGCATCGTATAAGCCCGGATTTGGGCACAAATTATAAGCGTATTTATTTTGATATCGTTCTAATATCAGTCTAATTGAATGCTGCTTGCATTTACAGTAATCTTTCCAAAACTTATTTAAGCTACCTTAGGCTAATATCGCTTTTACGTAAGTATCTTGTAAGCCTACATAGGCTTATATTGGCCCAACGTTAGAATCTTATGAGCCTAAATAAGCTTATTTTGATTTTTTGTAAGATCACACAGAGAGTTGGGACATTCTATTTGTGAAGTATAAGTGTACGAGTGAAATTAAATACAGCAGCGTGACAAAAATATGTTAGTGTAAGTATTTATCTAACTGTTTATGAATTATGTTTAAATATAATAACGTGCTCGTTATCATCGTGTGTGTTTATGTTTTACGGTAAGTAATCACGTGGGAAAATATTATTTACTGTAAAGTAGACCCTGTTTTACACTTCAAACTTCATGCGCCTGATCAAATATGGTATTTGTATCCGTTTATAATTATTTTATTTCTTTATTTGTATTGATAGTCGGCCATAGCTGTAGGTGTATTTACAAAAGCGCACTATTAGACTATTATAAGATTATTTACACTAAATTCTGCATTCAGAATACAAATGATATGGCCATGTTGAATTAATTAGGGTTCCTTGGTTTACTTACTAAAACCCTAAATACATTTGTTTATCCTTTCTAGATCACTTGACACATACTAATAAACTAAATATTTTTTTTTTAAGTGACAAGGTTGGTGATGCAAAATGGTTGTATTTATGGATATAGACCATTACTTGATGAAGAAAGACTTCCGCATGTTAAAACATTTAACATGGCCTAGGGAAGAAACACAATATACAAGTCTTGTTATTAAGCTACTATGTCAATACATTCCAGGAGACAACTCATTAATTTGCACAATCTCTTTTATTGTGTTAAGCAGTGTCCTTGCGTCCTTTGGTAGAACATTATTTAGTCTTCTGTTTAAAATAATTAGCAATCCATTTACTGCTGCATGAGGGATATTAAATTTTAACGCCCATGTTTGTAATTCACTTTTTAAGGCAAAATCTTTCTCATAATCTGTTTCGTCCTCGGTCGAAGATTCTTTTTCACTAAAATCAATAATTTCACATACTGAAACATTGTCCTCAACCTCTACATCTTTCATGCAAGCAGAACCTACAGAACCCTCACTAATATTTTCACCAACACTACCTTGTCCTGGCAGGAGCTGTATATGTATTTGATTTACTTATGATTTTTTTGTACTTCTAAATTTTCCGCCGATAACCATCACCTCTCGAACGTTTTTTCCAGTTGTCGTAATCCATACCTATTTAAAATTCCACTCTTACTTTAAATTACAAAAAAGAATTAAGTTAAATATCATACTTACAATAGTGTTCCCAAAATCGATTTAAGATCAAACGATATTATATTGATCTTGTCTTTTGTGATATAAGTATCTTTATCCTATATCACTCCAATATCTTACTAAAGTGCTGCTGCTGGTCTTATTATGCTTGTTTATAGCTTTAAATAAGATCAGAAAAGTACGTACTTACAGTGTTCTTATACTATGTTGATATTAGTCTTACATTCTTACAATAGAATTTAGAAAGTCTAATATAAAATCAAATGAACTTAGAGAATGGGGATATAAGACCAGGTACTCCCAAGTTCAATGAGACTTCGTAAATGTTGTTGTAGGACCAAGAGGCTTATAATAGTATTATACTATGTTGATATTAGTCTCACATTCTTACAATAGCATTTATAAAGTCTAATATAAAATCAAATGTACTTAGAGAAAGGGGATATAAGACCAGGCACTCTCAAGTTCAATGAGACTTCGTAAATGTTGTTGTAAGAGCAAGAGGTTTATAATAGTATTATAAAATGCTCTTATATACATATATAAGACTAGGTAATAAGACTGACCTTACTAAAGCCGGTACTAGCTTGTCTAAGACTAATATAAGAGTGATGATATGTTCCAAAACAATAATAAGAGCTCTATAAGCTCATCAGTCTTATAAAGTGCGCAACCTGAGACTCTTTTGCTAGTTGGGAACCTAGGTGTTGTTGACAGAGTGAAGAGTCTCGCGCGTCAGTCGTCATGAGGTCTTTTGGCGTCTATACATGATATTGATAACCCATCATACTGGCCCACTAAGATGCGCCAGCGTGTAGAGAGGGTAGTGGTGTCGGCGCGGCGGGATGGCGATGGGATGGCCACAGTGTCGGTTTTTCGTCCACACATTAAAGGTAGTGGGCCAGCGATGGTGCGTACTGCGTACGCATCTACACGTGGCCCATTCCATAGTGCGTGCTCTCAATCATTGCATGGCCATCTCGCTGGTCCAGCGCTGGGCCATCGTGTAGAGATGCCAATGGTGCCAAAACCATCTCACTGGTCCAGCGCTGGCCTATAGTGTAAAGGAGCCATTTGGCGGTCGGAGGGGTTAAAACCGCCACTAATTTAGATAGATAGATAGATAAATTTTTATTTGACAACTGAGTTGAGTGAGCTTTACTGAGTTGAGTGAGCTGTAGGCGGACCTGTATAAATGAGAAGTCAGATTACGCAAATACGCAGTGCTACTTTATACATGGTGTTTTGAATTCGGACCTAATCTATTGAAAGGTTTTGCAGAAATCGCGAAGCGTCTGGTTGATGTAACTGCTGACCGAAGAGCTGGCGGCTTCCCCGCACTATCAGTATTGCGATACAACGAGGAAATGCCGCCAGCAGCCTTGGTACAATGCCTCAAGGGCCTATTTTAGATTTAAGCTAGTTATAGTAATCCTCTGTATATATCCATTATGTATATTGTTATTTTAAATAAATGATTATTTAATACAATTGATTGAATAACATACAAGATACACAGTAAATTAGGTACATCATTGTATATCTTAGACAACTGCTAATATGGACAAGATTGTATAACTCTTAATTATTTTTAACTAAAGTAAAATCCAGGTATCTCGGTAATTTTTTTTCTCTTTAAACCCTATCCATTGATATGATTACATTACATACGTGTTGTGGATATGGATTAATTGCCAATTTAACATAATTCTCATTCTGACAATATCAAAGGATCTTATTTCTAGGTAGGTATAGTTCAATATTCATTAACAAAGTCCAATTTCAAATGATTGACAGGAACAATCACGTACCAGATGGGATCATCGAATCTCACGCACTAGTAAAATAGACTTTATGCAAATTATTTAAAGTTGATAATCGAATGACTTTATAAGTAACAGTAAAGCCAATGAAGCGATTAGTCGGGTGACGAGAAGTAGGGATGGGAGTGATTTATGGGATACGTCATCGATAGTCGATGTCTGTTGTATCGATTATTGATTTATTGACCGAGCTTTATCGAAGGTCTCCGTTTTAGCTGGGCCAAAAGTGTTTTCGTATGTAGTCCGGATGTTCTCTACAGTGCGCATTTCTCTACAGATTCCCGTGAAATTTTGTAAGCAGGTTCGATAGTCGCATAGATTTTTTAGTCGTTTTGTTTTTCGTTTTTTTGGTCTAATACTATTGTGGGTTCGCTCACAGAGCCACTAGTTTTTAGAATTAATGTTTTGAATTAACTTTTAATTATATTATATAGTATTGTATATATGTAAGTATATAATTATGTTAGTAGTATGTATGTATATGTATTATCTTACTGTTGTAGACTTAAATTTTTAGGGTATTTTAGTTTCAATTTAGTTTATTATTTAGTTTTTTTGCACCTCCTAATTAGTTAATTTAAGTTTCATTTCTCCACTACCAAAAGGTTGTTTGGAAGATATCGCTCTGTAGCGATAAGGCCGCCTGTTGTTTACCTCTATCTTCATGTATTATATGTGTTTCCATGTACATTTTTTCAGAGGTTGTGCAATAAAGAGGATTTGTATTGTATTGTAACTTTTTTATGTTACATGTTGTCATGGTTGTGTTCTCCTGGTTCACTCTCAAACTTCAAAACCATTGTTATTACCATCCTAGGACGCTGTTTACAAATAGCAGAACAACATTTAACGTCCATAGAAATTCACGGCTTCCGTTACTCGTCCTTTAAGTATCTTTTGAATATAACACTCCAAGGAGTTTAACAGGTCATGTCCCGTGACGGTCAAACTTATATCTATCGATATACACATGCATACACATCACTACAAACAATACCCCTTTGGCCAGACACAAATGGCCCCATCGCACGCGATCACATACTATACTATGTTATGTTATTACAGACATATGTATTAAGCATAATAATTATCGTAGTAGCAACTGGAGTATAATAGCAACACTGACCATAGATGAACCTTATAGCTTTGTAATAAGATTTACGAATAACAGTAGATGATGGCGCAATGGTTTGGCAACGTGATGGACCATTTAATATATTAATTGTTTTCTGAACATTTGAGCGTTGTCTGGTGTTAATGATATTGTTGATTGACAAAGCATTTGGGGTCAGACTTGCTCTCATTTGAGATCGTCTGTAATGTTATTATATTTGAGTCAGTTGTTCAATGCTGTTACTGCTGTCAGTGGCTTTTGTCTGGTTTATAATTTATGAAGAGCAATACCTATAAAACAATACTTTGGACGTTTATGAATGACTTATTTAGTTACGTATTAAATATAAAAGGTACAATAACAAAACTTATAATATAAACTATTATTAAAATTAAGTATAAACTAAATAAATCTAAACTAATAAAATAAATAAATAAAACTTATACCCACCCATAAGGCTGGCTACATTCCCACTCTGAATAGCTATGCCTATTCTTTGGCATAGGTATTAGGCATGGCATTCTGGCCCATTTCTAGGAATGACTCTGCCCTAGGGTCAGAGGGTCACCCGTTTTTAGTATAAAGGTTGTGCTATCTGTAGCCGTAATCGGTATGTTCTACTCTGTAGTGGCTACCCTGCCTACGATGCAGTGAAAACAGTCCTAGGTTCGAATCGAGGTAACAGCAAAAACAACTGAATGAATTTTCATTTACCAATCCGTACATAAAATAAAACCATGAACTTTAGATAGGGAGGTACAGTCACATCTGAAAATATCGATACAGACGAAGTGCCAAAAATATGTATACACGACATTATTGCCCATAAATTAAGGTGTATACAAATTTTTGGCACTTTGTCGTCTGTTTCTATATTTTCAGACTTGACCGTACATTATGGTCTTCGTTTAGTTTCTATGTATACTTTAACATATTATTTTGCTTCGTAGGTGGAGTGTGACCCTGATTAAATGAAGAACTGAGTGTGAGCATCCAGTCCAGTTATAGTAACACTTTCTAATCCATTAGGGCCGCTAGGGCGGAGGCTTACTGTTATTGTTACTGAATACCGCTACTATTGCTGCCCATAATGTAAGTGAATTTTGCGATTAACGGCGGAAGGAGTTACAATGTTGCTACTAGTGGCTAACTACAGTAAAGTTTATAAATTAAAATATGTGACTATGTGTCCTATACTAAAGAAAGAGCACTCGACCAAGCCCTTTCTGAGTGTCGAAGAGCCAACGTGCCTATCGTTAACCTTTTGAACGCCACGCCTATCGTACGCGGCGCGTCATCGTGAACCTTGTCGGTACGCATGAAGGTTGATATTGGGCTGTAGCCGCGCGCGTCATATGACGTCTTTGGCGGTCAAAAGGTTAACGCTCCGTAGCGTAGCGTAGTCTAGTCATCTCTCTCTATCATTCTTCCATATTAGTACGACAGGGACAGTTGCGTATCGTTCGCTACGTAACGTTCACGATTGGCATCTTGTCTAAACACCCAGCCCGAATAGCCAACGTGCCAATCGCTAACGCTCCGTAGCGTAGCGTAGTTATCTCTCTCTATCACTCTTCCATATTAGTGCGACAGTGACAGTTACGTTTCGGTCGCTACGGAGGGTTAAAGATTGGCATGTTAGCTACGCGAGTAGCAAACTTGATTCATAGGTAGTTTAATTTTAAAAAGATAAGACTGACTGGTGGTTTTGAATCTATATTGTTCTCATAGTGCCAATTATTTTGTTAAAATGTAATCATTAATTAGGATAGTGAAGGGTCATATCAATTTGTTATGGTCATGGCGCCTCTTAATTTTATGGCGTAGAATTCAGAACACGCGAGGTTATGACGTTTACATACGATCATAAATTATATGTATTAATATTCTAATACGGTATATCGACATCGCGGTAATGTGATGTGATACGCATCATACGCATGACATAAAACTAACGAATTGACTCCGAATAATTAGGTAACAATAACAATATACAAAAATATGCAGCAAATATCTGATTTTTTCGGGCAGAGTCATATGAAAGACGCAGTTCTTAATATTGATGATCAATTGTTCATATTTCGACAAATTCGCGTATTATGTTACTGGACACTCGATACCGGTAGCTCAAATATTTAGGTACTCGCAAAGCTGGGACTGGGAGCGATCACTAGTTTATCGATAATTGAGTTTATCGATATAGGAACTACCTAATGCCTCTAATAATTTGGTTCAGTTCCGAAATTTGCAATGTGTGATAATAATATTTATAATATCGGGACCTTAGCAATTTAAATAAGTAAAATAAATAAAGCGTGAAGCCCTAAATATGATCAGGAAAATAACCCGTCATATCCTAAGGGTCCCTCGTGGGCACATTGTGTATCCCGCCTCGTATGTTATTTTAATAATGACAGGCTACCAGTACTAATCCAAGAGAACTCTATTTGTAATTTTATACACGTACGTCGCTCAGACACAGGCAGAAAGGAGGAGCTTCACTCCTTGTTCTCTCGTACCTTCTGTAAGTAGAGTTTGTGTGACTATTGTTGGTCAACGTCAAGTCTTAGTCTCTCTAATCAATTAATCATTCTAGTCATTAAGCCAAAACTTGAGTTTTTATCGAGACCTGAGTCTTTTGTAAAGACTTGAGTTCTTTAAAGAGAACTCTTAAATTCATTATAATAGTTTTGTAAAACGCAATGTATCCAAGTCAAATTCATGGGTTACGTGTAGGTACCTATACCTAACCCAACAAATAGGCACATGGTGCATGTGATGTGTACATCATTTAATAACGATTATTTTCCTTAAGTATTATTCATTTAGATAAAAGTTATTAGAAAAATACGAAATATTTTTACGAAAGCTCGAGGCCTTTAAGTTGCGCATACGCCTAACCAGCACGCCGCACACGCCAGCTAAGCTACTGGTTGCCTGCACCGCGGCTCCGAAACCTGGCCCCGCTCAAACTGTATCACCAGGCTAGGGGTTGTGAGGTTGGATAACGATCGGTAGCGAAGAGCTGTCCAAAACCAGTAGCCACATCGTCCACCAAATGCCGAAGACTGACCTCCCCACATCGGTGGCGAGCAACCCGCGACAGCCGTCGCAGCCGAAAGGCGGATACGGCCACTCATATCCCCCCATAGGGAGGTATCGAAGGACATCCATCCATCCTCGACTAGGGACTTAAAGATACGGAAGTTTTTAAAGCGCAAAGTCTCGTAAAAAAGAGTGGACTTTGTAGACGGTGACCTGATAAGCAATTTTAGTGCTTATTTAAGTATATAGTAAGTGCATTTGCACCAGAGATCTCAAAGCCAAGCTCAATAGCCGATTATCAATTTAAGCATTCCAATCTCAAGATGGCGGCCAATCGGCTAACCGTTGTGTTAGTGATTTGGGGCCGTTACGCGGTGGGAACAGAGTGGTCCACTTTCGATGCAACGGCATAGCATTATATCAATCCGATTATCCACATGAACATGCATATTTGTGTAATTTGTACAGCCTCTTAACTCATTTAACAGTAATGCCACTGTTAAATGAGTAAAGAGGCTGTCAATACCTAAAGCGCGCACACTGTCTATTTGTATCGGAGTAAATGAGATAGCACTGTCGCATGTTAGTGGGCCTGGGCAAGGGAATAATAAGAAAAATATTTAAATAAAAAAAAGTGGATTATTAGTGTAATATTTTACTCAACCACGGTTTAGATATAAATGTTTTGAAATTGTGATTTTAATTGCAAACCCATAAGTCAAAACAATAAAGACATAAAACCGTTTAATTGTGATTTTAAGACCAATCTTTGCAATTATTTTCTATCGAGCCGATTTCGTTCAATCATGTATCGAGTACGACCACGGTCTTTGAAATATAATTAATATGAACATATATTTTTCTTACTTGACTAAAACAAATAGTCTTTCTAACATTTTATTTAATTAATTTTTTTTTTTTTTTGCTGGAGATAATATATATTTACAAGTACAATAATATAACCTTATAAACAATTAATAATGTAAACTAAAACTAAAATATGACTAAATTAAATCTAAAACTAAAATAAATCTAAAAATGGCCCCTGCGGCATAGTACCGAAGACGCTGGCAGCATTTCCTCGCTGGATCGTTAGACTGATGCGTTGTTTAAGTAACATCAATTTCAAGGACATTGGGTGTTGACAGCCTCTTAATACTGTAATATATGGAAGGTGGAGGTAAGAAATTAAACCTCCATGTACCGAAAAGTGTCATCTAAAAACCTTAAATAGGTGGCGCTACAATACCTAGAATACTTAAAAAAAAATCAAATCATAGACAGCGCACTTCACCCCGTCAATAACGCCTAGGTTCTTAACTACTCTAGTGCTACTCTGGAGAGATTTGGAACTATTATTTATAGCTGACAGCAGGACACTTTTGCAACAGTTTTACGATAAGAGATTTCACTCCTTTTAATTCCACACTCCATACTGTAATCAAAACGAGGTACAGTGCTTAAGGTTGACTTTTCATTCGGGCACACTTGATCGTAGAGCTCAATCCGTTTTACTTATAGATCCGTGGTTTTTCAACGTGGTTGGTCAAAAACAGCGGCCATTAAAAAAACCGTTGTCATCATCATCAAACATTGTGTCATTCACGACGACGCGAGCCTTGACTTGTATTGTCATGTTAGTTAAGGTTAGATTTGATAAATCTGCGCGCCATCGTGGATGACACGAACTATATTACCGTAATCCGACCGCTTACAAAACAGAAGTATTATGTAAATGACAGTGATACGTTCCGTGAGAAAGTAGAGCCAACGACCCCTTGACAGATGACATTCGACCCGGTTTCCGGTTCCGATTGTTTACTTAATTGACCATTATTAAAATGAAATTAGGTTTTATTAGAAATCAATAAAGTTTAAAATTGTCAGTAAACAAAAGTATATCTTAAGTGCCGAAGTATAAGAATAGTTATCAACGAGAAGAAGTTTTTTTAAGGAATTGAGAGGAACAGTTACGTTGGACACCTGTTGGTTCACGATATGGAAATCTGCAGACTCAGAGGCTTAAAAGAAGCTTAAATACAATTAATTTTATATTCAAATTTTTGAAGAACCATGAGGTTAGACCAGGGGTCGGCAAACCGCGGCTCGTGAGCCCGCGCGCCCTTTAGAAACATAATGAGAGTTCTTGGGCCTTTTTAGCCAGTTCTTAGACTAATATACATTCGTTGGTCTTTGCGGTTCCGAAAACTGGCAATTTTTTTGCGGATGGCTCTTCTAAAATGTTAGCCGAACTCTGGATTAGACAGCCCGCTTCACTCCGTCAATAACGCCTCGGTTCTTAGCTACTCTAGCGCTGCTCTGGAGAGATTTGGAACTATTATTTATAGCTGCCAGCTGGACACTTTTGCAACAATTCTGCCTAAGGAGTTTCTGTTGCTTGCCTCTACCTTCCATATGACAGGCCGATACCGTCCGGCGGACTGTTAATCAGTAAGCCCCTTTAAGAATGAAAAGTCTTATCACCAGTAATTTCTCCGGCGCACCTTACACCGAAACCTAAAGCGGAGCAGGAAAAAACTAGCATAAACAAAAAACCGGACAGCGAATGTCACCATGTTTATCAATACAGCATACCGGCACTGCCCTGCGTCATTCATTCTAGGGTTGTCTACTTCAGAAACTACTTAGAACTAGGGGTTACGACTGTTACGAGTACGGACACTTAGGACAACACACACACAGACCGACAACAGAAAATAACCGAAGGACTACTCATAAAACTCATAGGATAACTTATTAGCGGACAAGAAACCATCAGTAAGATTTTAGTAAATATATAGATCATACTGAAAAATAAACTAAGCTACACCTTGCTTAATTTGGAGAAGCTGCTGGATTAAAAAACACCAAAAAAAGAAACACAAAATAGGGACCGCGGCCGGGCAAATCTCCCACTTTATCGCTTGCAATAAGGACGCCTTGACAGGTTATTCGTATAAAGATACAAGCAAATCTCGTCCTTATGGCACGCGATAGAGTGGGAAGTTTTGCCGGCCGCGTTGACATTATTATTATTATTATTATTGTATCTCCTTGGATTTCACGAGCCTATAAATCCCGGTCTTTTGATAGGCTTGCGTGGGGATATAGATCCAACACGTAGAGGCCCCTTGGAGAGCATTAATGTCATGTATAACGCCTGCTACAATCCGTTCACAGGCCCAACAATAGACACCTATGAACCGGTCGCAGCAGGCATTGGGACTATTGCAGTAAAAGTGAACAGTATAACGGTCTATGGATTGAAGTTTGGGAGGACAATGAGACTGGGTTATTGCAAAGAGATCCGGACACCTGCCATAACAATGTTTTCACTAGTTATCGAGGGAGGCGGTGACTCGCCGCCCACTAGATGGGCCCCTGAAAATGCCGTCGTGAAGACGACCAGGAGCAACACCGGTGTGAGTGGCTCAGGGGTGTCGAGAGGTGTACGCCGCTTTCTACCCAGTGGCTGATAACAGCCACTGTGCCAACTCGCGTCTTATGCAAGTTTTCACTTCCACCCCTGGAGCATTTAGCTCTAACGACTCCTCTCTGGACGGCCAATGAAGGCAAGCCAGAGCTGAGAGTCCTGCGGGTCCCCTTGGAGTCTACTCCGACCGACGAAGACACGTCGGAGACGGAGACCCTGACTGACTCTCGGGAGTACTCGGGTCCGTGGGGTCGTTACTCCCCAACAGCTCGCCACAAGCTGCCCTGCGGATCCACAAGCTGCCCTGCGGATTTATTATTATTATTATTCTCTTTATTTCTCTTTCTTCTTAGGTTATGTTTTTTACAATATGGATATAAAAGTAAAATATAAAAATACATCAAAAAATACTATACAAAACACATATAAACACATTGTAAAAAACTTAACCTAGTGTGCCGCCAGCAGCGGGGCAGGGCCCAAGCTGCCGGTGGTCAGGGCTGCAGAGAGAGGAACCGACGCACTATCCGCGCCGTGTCCAAGATCACCGCCTTCTGCACCTGACCCTTGATCCAACCACCTAGCGAGAGTCTCTCAAGGTGTTGGTCGAGACTCTTCGCTATGAGACCGTTCGCTGAAACGACTATCGGGACAATGATCGTCGAATCAACATCCCACATGGCGGTTATCTCGTGAGCCAAGTCTAGGTACTTGCTGGACTTGTCCTTCTCGGCTTTCACGAGATTCTCATCATGGGGGATGGTGATATCGACGAGCACGGCCCGGCGTTGCGATCGATCTATTATCACGATGTCAGGCTTATTGGCTACAATAGTCCTGTCAGTGATAATAGATCGATCCCAATAGAGCGTGGCACGACCATTTTCGAGAACTGGCGCAGGTGAGTACTTGTAGTACGGTACTTCGCGGTCCACAAGGCGGTATAGAAGAGCAAGTTGCTGGTGAATAATTCTGGCTACGAGATTATGTCTGTGCAAGTACTCACCGTTAGCAAGATGAGAACAACCGGAAATGATATGCCTGAGTGACTCTCCGGGACGGCGGCATGCCCGACAAATGTCGACCGTACCGTCCTTCAGGATATACTTCCGATAGTTGTTCGTCATCATAACTTCGTCCGCAATTGCACAGGCAAAACCCTCGGTTTCTCCGAAGAGGTCCCCGAATCGTAACCAGTTCACCGACGCGAGCAGGTCCACGTCAGGTCCCGTGAGGGCCTTGTAGAACCGCCCGTGTAGCACCTTACTCTCCCATGCCGCCCTGCGATCCGCAGTACTTAGTACCACAGGTTTGCGCCAGGTTTATTATTATTATTATTATATAATTATAGGCGAGCAGCTATTTAGCTGATGAGCCTATGTCACACAGTGTCCTGTATTATACAGTTCAAAGTTTGTAAAGTCGTATCACATCACTAAGTAACATCAGTCTAACTTATTGTTTAAAAGCCACTTGTCCAATCTGTTTTTAAAAACATTGACCGAGGGAGCAGTTACAACACTATCCGGTAAACGGTTCCAAGCCGCCACGACACGGTTGGACAAAGAATGATATGCAGCTTTAGTAGTAGTGGGAGTGCGAACTATTCTTAGGCTGTGACCTCGGGTCTCGCGGCTGATAGTTCATACTCGTATTGTTTCTATTTATCAGATATCAATGTATTCCCTGTATACTATTTATTACCTGTAAAATTGTCAAGACGAAATGCAAGCCTGTGGCGTTATTTGAGCCACTATGTATTTTGCGAAGCTGGAGGTTCTGCTTCCGGGTTCGAATCCTGGCAAGAGCATTCATTTGTATGTTTATCACAGGTTCCTGAGTTATGGATGTTTTCCTTGCCTGTATATTGCCTTATTTACCAAGCCTTATTGAGCTTACTGTGGAACTACGTCGATTTGTATAATATTGCCCCATAATACTTAAGTATTTATTTATTTTGATCCGAAGTGTCAGCCCTGCGAGCTGCGTGAGTTATGCGTATTGACGCTATTGAAATTTCACTTTAGAGCGTTTCAATAGTGATTCATCATTTGCATAACCTACAAATCGTCGCCTTTATTACAAATGAATAGAGTTCAAATTTTCTTCAAAGGTACTGTTAACATGTGAATGAGAGGTTTCTAAAGAATACTAAAGCGTCGTCTGGCTGCTTGAGTCGTATGATGTATGTGCAATGTCTGATATGGCTTCAGGGGGCCTACCGCGAAAATCGAAGTTCGTCAATTGCGGGCATTTTTCTCTATCACTCTAATTCCGTCTTAGTACGAGTAAAAGAGAAAGATCCCCGCAATTTGCGAATTTCTGTATTCGCGGTAGGACCCCAGACTTATATACCTAGCAGGGGACCCGGAGATGGTAAATTTGTAGTTACACGAGCGTTGTAGTCTGTAGAGACCTATTGGATTCGTAAGATTGGATGATTGGAAGAACAAAATGTTATATTGAAGAACAGTTTGATCTATAGGGGGTAGTGGCCTATAAAGCCGATGGTGCTGGGTTCAAATCCCGGTAAGAGCATTTATTTGTGTGAAGAGCTCGGCAATTTGTTCCTGAGTCATGGGTGTTTTCTATATATTTAAGTATTTATATATTATACACCATATATGTCTCAGTACCCATAACACAAGCCTTCTTCAGCTTACTGGGGGACTTAGTCAATTTGTGTAATAATGTCCTATAATATTTATTTATAATACAATGTTTTCTATTCAAGTAGTCAGGAAACGTGTACAGATTATTAAAAATGTAAAAAAAAACGAGCGAGTGAGTTACTCCAGCGCATCAGATATTGGTAGTTTCAGTCGTCAACATGTCCCTGATAACAAGGGTATGTTAATCTGCTGGTTTACATGGTCAGGGTAGTCATACGGAAGAGTACAAAGTTAGAAAAAAAAGTCAAGCGCGTCAGATATTCAAAGAGGATTTTAAGTGGACCCTACAAATGCTCCCATTCGAAATACTGACGATTCGGAAGTGACGCAAGCTTGTAGTGAATGTTAGAAGATGCAAGAAACCGCCGTCTTGCAATACTCGACTGTGTCAGATAAGTTGGATACCTTGAAAAACCCCCTTCTGAACTCCCCTACCATTTATGAGAATTATCTACGTAGCTAAAGACGATAACGTGTGATACTTGTGGATTTGCAAGCGCCCATAGGCTATGGTGTTCGATTGCCATCCTGGTACAAAAATACCATTTTATTGAAAACAGCATAAAGTGTCCTTTATTGTTTTGGAAAAGTATATTTCTGTGGCCCTAGTGAAAAAGGGTACAAGTCTCTGGCAGTTTAGGTGTATAAGGGCATAAGTGTTACGTGGAAGTTACACCCCTTTACACCTGCGCTGCCAGAGACTTGTACCCTTTTTCACTAGGGCCACAGATTTATGCCTTTGACGATCCATAACCCATAACCTAAAGTATATAGTTATATTTAATCCATACTTAAACATTTTCTACAAAGGAAATAAGAAGGAAAAATATGCCGTTTTTTCTATGAAATTAGTAGATATACTTATCTTTACGAGCCGAAATAAAAACCGTTAAAAATGTTGCAATATTAGGTCTACAAGCGCATAAAAAAATTATAACTAAAACTGGACTCCAAATTTCCATATTTGGGCATTATCAAGTATTCATTAAACAAACACAAAAATACTTACACATTTCATTCATGTCGAATCACTCATTTGTAAAAAACTTCTAAAACACAAATTCGTTCACACTAAAACAACAGTACTGTAAAGTAATTATGGGAACAAGAGCGGTCCAAAAACCTTGCCTTTGGGTACACCGACTTCAAACTCGGAATTTCTCTTAGAAATCGACTCTTGCGCACGACCGCCGCGGCGTAGGCGTTCCGACACTATGACGTGTACATTCAATTGCCTATTAAACCAATTTCCATGGAACACTTACGTTTTTCACCTGCGCTATGGTGTCCAACGCTTCACTAAGAACGAAACGGGCGTTTGACTCGCTAACGTTTGCGGCAATGGACGAAGTACGACCAAGTGAGGCAATGTCGTCGTTTTAACGGAAGTTTAAGTGGTACAGTTTTTGTACCTTATAAAAGCAGCTCTAAACTATCTTATTCTTCTTATCATAAAGTCCATTTTAGTTGTATTTGAATGTATTAGTCAGTTGTAAAGCAGGTACAGTTGCTTTACCAGGGCAATGAAATTGTTGATGCTCGTATTGCTCTAGAAATTGGGCTTAAATTGGATTGATTCTAATGATTGTCGATTTAAATAAGGGGGGAATGGTTTACGGGTTTAACACGTGCTATGGTGTGATGATTCTAAGGTAACAGATGGTGCAGAAAAACCAATATAAAAGAAGCTAAGCCAAGCAATAATAATACTTGTCTCGATAAATTTAAGGACTATAATAAAAGCTAACTTTTTGTTGTTTTTCTCCAAAACGGTATGGCATAGCTCGTGATAAAATGCTATAAAGTATGTACGATGTATAATTAGATTAATAATAGGGATGACTTTTTAATCTCTTTCTTGTTTGATGAGTTGCTAATTCTGAATACATTTTTTTAATGAATCCTACACGATATTTATTATGGCTTTCCCCTTTTTTAGTCAACATGAGCATAGCTGCACGAACAATATTCATTATCCAGGTATAAGTAAGTGTACATTCACGAGGGTCTACAGTATGGGGTTCTTCAAAAAAGGAGTGTACTGATTTTTAAAGGGTCGGCAACGCGCATGTTACAACGGTGGAGTTGCAGGCGTACATAGGCTACGGAGACTGCTTATCATCAGGCGGGCCGTGTGCTTGTTTGCCACCGACTAGTATAAAAAAAAAATTGGCAGTTGCCTTCTCCGTTAGAATGAAACGAAGGTATAACAATATTATTATTTTAATGTCTTAATGTTAATACCAATATTATTGACAGCCCGCAACCGCATTGAGTCAGATTGAGACATTACATGGTAGATATGTAGACTTAGACCAAGATAAGTCTGCAACGATTTTTAATGGCCCAGACTGTGCAAGTGTTATTTTAAACGTCATACTTCTATGAAATGATGACATCGATGATATCATCATAGAAAATCAAATTGACAGTCGTCTTCTCCATTGGAATGACACGAAGCTATAACAATATTTTGCTGGCTCATACCTGGTCCAGCAAATATCACTGGCAGTACAGCGCGGTAATGCGGCCAGCATATTTGGAACTTTTGCGCCGGGTACGTGCCATCTCGGGGATTAACGGGGAGATTTTTGGACAACGCTTGTTGCGGATTTTATCTTGTACATTTTTGGCGAAGCTTGTGATGGATTATCACTTATGTAGATTGGACGATGTTTGTTGCGGATTCTGTTTATTACCTATGCTTTTGACGAAGCCTGCGCTGTGAATTTAGATGCTGGTTGCGTTTTCAATTTAGTTTTATTTAACAAACGCTTTTTCTATTTATTTAAATAAAAAGGGAATATTTTTAATGTTAATGTCATTCTTATAGACAGTCCGAATTGAGTCAGATTGAGTCATTACATGGTAGGTAGATGTAGATGTAGAGATATATGCGTTTCCTTTATAACCGAAGGTGTGTCTCAGGGCCGTCGTCCATCGTATCGTATTAGTTCAAGATGTCGCAATTGTAGTCCATTTCATCGCTTATTTATACCATACTGTTAAGTATTTTTTTTTAACTCTTGTTGTAAAGATATATCTTAAACAGCTCCAATCATGGGACATTTCAGAGAAAATTTGGAGTATTTTTCACATCTCACCGACACCCGCATTATGCATTAAAAGTTGAATGTCCTATTCGTCTTTTATGTTTTCTATGTATTTAATCAAAGCTGCTGCAATTGGTTTCAATATTAATAACCAATTAAAACTATGGTTTTTTGCTCCAGTCATGGGATGTATGGCGTCATTAATTTTCAAACTATCAATGAAATATTAAACTGAAGCAGCTCTTAGGCTCGTGTTTATGGTTAAATGTTGTCAGCGTTTAAAAACTGATGGTAAAAACTTGTTTACAGGATTGGTCTATACCATGAATACCATCCCATTACTGGTGCCTGTTCCATTATAGGGGTGTTTACTATAATAAAAACTGTCCTATATCCTATTTCTAAATCTGTTCTACGGTGTAAGAGTTAAGAGGAATGGCAACACATAGACAAGAGTTACTTTCACATATTGTGCAAAATTATCAGGGATTAGACTTTTATATAACTGTGCCCATAGATGCTGAGACGCCAGTACAAGTCCTTGCGGACCGGATGCCCCACAATAGGCAATTACAGATTACAGAACTGAGCCATTGTCATTGTACGGCGACATACGTATGATAATGACAAATCATCGAGCTAAGACTTACTATTATGGGAGATGGAGGTAAGAAATGAAATCTCCATGTACCAAAAAGTGTCATCAAAAAACCTTAAATAGGTGGCGCTACAATACCTAGAATACTTGAACAAAAAAATCAAATCATAGACAGCGCACTTCACTCCATCAATAACGCCTAGGCTCTGAGCTACTCTAGCGCTACTCTGGAGAGATTTGGAACTATTTTTAGCGGACAGCCGGATACTTTTGCAACAGTTCTAGCATAAGAGTTTTCACTCCTTTTAATTCCACACTCCATACTTACTATAAATAGGATAAGGATTGTCCGTTATTCGCAAAAGCTGACAATCGCGAATAACTTACAGGCCGATATCGTCCGGCGAATTAGTAATCAGTGGGCCACTTAAGAAACTAAAAAAAGAAGCGATATTTTGTTGTTATTCTTTGCCGTCAGCCTGCAATGGCAAACATCGAAATTTGTCGAAAATTCTTCTGACACGCAGGACGCGTGTCAGAAGAATTTTGCCAGAGATGCAGCGAACTAACAGATGGACTCATAGACTTTTTTTAAATTACCGCGAGTACGCTCTTTTCTTGAAGGTCGTATCGGTATTTTGGCCGAAGGATGTCAAATTCCGGTGGTTCCTGACACTTTTAAGGTATTTGTCTATGGGCCATTCGTTGCCTATATGGAGTGTGGAATTAAGAGGAGTGGCATCTCTTATGGTAGAACTGTTGCAAAAGTGTCCAGCTGTCAGCTATAAATTAAATAATAGTTCCAAATCTCTCCAGAGTAGCGCTAGAGTAGCTAAGAACCTAGGCGTTATTGACGGAGTGAATTGCTCTGTCTATGATTTGATTTTTTTGTTCAAGTACTCTAGGTATTGTAGCGCCACCTATTTAAAGTTTTTTGATGACAATTTTTGGTACATGGAGATTTCGTTCCTTATCTCCACCTTCCGTAGTTGCCTAATAATAAAGATAGATAGATAGACTTAAAAAAAAATCGTTTCATTTTATAATTGATAGCTTTCGAACGGTTCCGGGCAGCGTGGCCGCACGTTCCATTTCACGCCTGAACTGCTGACGTATTCAGCGGAAAATTGTAGGTTTTAGGCGGGTGTACAAATTGTATGTACACAGCGTTCTGCTCTAATAGTGGATAAGGGGAAACTCCGACTTACCAAGGGCGAGATCAAGCGAAACCCAGATTAAGGCATCATCTTCCTCGCGTTGTCTGTGCCTCGGGGCCCGCTTGGCAACTAATCCCTAGATTTGGCGTAGACACTAGTTTTTACGAAAGCGACTGCAGTCTGACCTTCCAACCCACAGGGAAAACTAGGCTTTATTGGATTAAGGAACCTAGATTAAGGCAACACAAGTATTTCGTAGAGTGAAAACTCGTATCATCCACCTTTTTGTCCCGGGCATTTGAAAATATCTTTAAACGAAAGTTATTAAAGAAAAATAGGCAAAACGGTTTTCGGAAAAGGAGTACCACGAAAATACGTCCTGATTTCAAATCAAATTAAATTACGGAACCCTACATTATACGTGGACTATTACTAATTCTTTATTAAAATCCCATTAAACTTACACTTTAGATTTCAGATAAATTAATTGTAAGGAATAGAATCTTACTTATAATTGTAAATAACGCATGTATAAACCGCTTTAAACATAATTGGCAACCTTTTTTCACTGTTGTTACATTTGACTAATTTCATTATAAAACACGCAAAAACTAATTTACGACCGAGTTAACATAATGTTTACAGACAAAAACATGCAGTTAAGACAGCTAATTAATCAACACAACTGTTAGTTCACGCAAATAGAACTAGTTCATTTTTCACTTGACAAACTAGTACTTTGTGCCAACATAATGGTAGTCAGACCGAGCTAAAGGCCCGTTCAGACGGGATGATCAAATTGACCAATTTGAGCAATACAAATTGGCGTCAATCCCATCTAGCGTCCACACGTATACAATTTAATCATCAATTTTTTATTTATGGCAAGATTCGAGAGCTTGAAAAATACAAAGCCCCCAAACGCGCATACTAGCGTCGAAAAATGCCATTCTTGCGTCCGTATCTCCATTTGGTCATAAATATCGTAATCGTACAATCGAATCAAGTGGGATCGAGCCAATTTCATTTTTGCGTCCTCACGTCCTGATTAAAAAGTCAATTTGATCAGATTGTGTGAAAAATTGTCCCGTCTGAACTTACCTAAACTCTGCACAGACTTTTCAGTGACAAAGTGCAGCAGTGTTACCATAAACTTGAAAATTCCAATGATTTTCATGGTGACACTGTTACACTTTTTTCTGTCAATAGGCGCGGAGTTAGCTCAGACGGACTTTAAAGTAGGAATCGAACCTGCACCTCGTAAAGACCATTCCCTTGAGAGTCTTTAGACATTTATTTGTAAGTACATATTAGAATATACACGTTGTGGTTTATAAAAATAAAATAATATGAAACACAACGTAACAATTACTTTCAAAGTGCATAATTTCAGTTCCTTTCTTTGTTAATCACACATAAAAAAACAGAACACATTCGAAAAAAAAAATTATTACCTCCTGATCCAGCGAAAAAATCTGTTGCCTCCTTTCTTAGCGCTATTCTTTCTCTTTTTCCCCATTTTCACTCAAAGAATCCTTAACAATCATTAACACTAAAACACAACACTTATTTGGTCCAACGTCTTTCACAATTCACTTAACACTGGCCAGTTATCACTAATCATTAGATAATTGATGTTCTTTATTTGAACAATGAACGAGTTTAAATTTGGAACGGTGTCTCTGGCCGGTACCAAACAGGACTCAACGCATGGGCTCTGTTAGAGAAAACAATTAATAATAATCGAAATATTAATTAGAACAAAGAATTTCGCCAAAAGACCAAATTATTAGACATAAAAACAAACAAGCAGATTTATTTGCGTAAAACGAAACGTTATTTACATTGTCACCCCATATTTACCAATCTTATACTTATATCGACGGAAAAGGAATTCGAAATATTCAAAATAGGAATTAGAATATTCAAAATTCGAATGGTGCTCGTTGGACGCATGCGCCGAGACTGGCGCGTGGCCACGTTCAAATTTAGAAGCCGTAAAAAAAAGCTGGATGCACATTGCGAGAAATGCATGTGGATGTTTATTTTGAGTATCAACGGAGAGTGTTAGAAAATGAAAGTTTTCATTTAAAATGAGTGTAGAATTGAAGTAGTAAGATTAAACATGCTACACAAAACGAAGCAGCTGTTGAATGTTCATCCAGCATCCTTAAAAACATTGGTGTTTAAAACAATACCCATTACAAAGATCAGAATATTAACTACACATTTTATATTACGCGTCTTCTTCTACTGACAGAGTTTGGCTTAATTGCTAGTGTAATAGATGTACCTGAACAAATACATTAAATTAAGTGTTAAAAGAATCAAACAATGTCCTTAAAATAATCGAAATTCTCAAAATAGATTCTCTCAATCGGTTTATTTGGTTCCAACAAAAAGAATAGCATTTTAAATAAGGAAATCATTCAGCCAAATGAACCCAAAAACAAAAACAACACGAATATGTAACCATAGAGACAGTAAAATCGATCTGAATCCGATTAATTCGCGACCAAAGTAAAAAGGCGGAAGACTAAATACACTTACGTATAATAATATGTTTGCATTTTGAAACTTATTACTAGAGGATAAGATTCAAAGTTGTGTATATTTTTTTGGAGTCAACAGATAGATTTGAACAATCGCGTGAGTCATACAGATCTATATTTATAACACGAAATGGTGAAACGGGGATAGTCGACGAGCTTTCAGCGGTATTCCAATCAAATGTAAAATGTATTTTAGGAAATTATATATTAGGATTTACTTCCAGTTTTGTCTAAATAGAAAATAGTAAACAATACGAACTAAAGGAGAAGACTGAAGGGTTGACGTTTTTAAGATTTCGGTTTGAAATTTCAGTAACCATTGTTGTAATATCCATAAATATTTAACATTTGAAAATTTTGAGACGTATCACAGTACTTTTAACGTCACCAATCATGGGACTTTTAACAGGAGAATTGGAGTATTCTTGATATTTCACCGACATCTGTAAAATTTCTACCGCTTTATGCTTTTTCCTACTCCTCTACTGTTATCTGTCATTTATGCATTCATTAACACGAATATAAGAACATACATAAAAGATTTCAAGAAAAGTCTATATTGTCTATTCCTCATAAAAGCTCTTGTGCTTTTATAAGCTATAATGTTACTGCGATTAATGGCTACCAACCTAACAAAACCAAAACGAATACAGTTTTAAACTAAGTGCATTGATGCCAACTTACAAAATATTCATTTGGTTGCATACTAAAAATAATTACTTTATAAATCAGAAACACGCATGTGACACCCGTAATATAGCAACACCCATAGACTACGAAGACCGCTTAGCGTTGCTTGTTAGTCTCCGTAGGCTACGGTGGCCAAAATTGAGAAAAAACTGTCCAAAAAATTAATTTAGCAAGTAGCAAGTACCAGGGCCTCATGAGTTACGAGGTGTCGCCGACCGGCCGGCCGCGGCCCGGGGCGGGCCGGGCGCGTTTTAACAAGGTATGCTCGCACATCTTGGCTATATACTTTTGCTGTAATTTGTTTACCTAAATTAAGATTTATTTTTGTTGACTCGTAGGAAAAATATTGTATGCAACGTTGTATAAGTAGGTCAAAAAATTCTCGTGGCGTACTAACTAACGCCACTCGCCTTTTTTGACCCTTCTTATACAACTGATGCATAAAATACTATAAAAGTTGGATGTCCAATTCGTCCTCTATGTTTTCTATGTATTTAATGAAAGTTACTGCAATTGGTTACAATATTATTAACCAATTAAAACAATGGTTTTTTGCTCCAGTCATGGGATGTACGGCGTCATTCATTTTCAAACTCACAAATATCAATGAATAATTAAACTGAAGCAGCCCTTTGGCTCTTATTTATGGTAAAATGTCATTGTTTAAAAACTGATGGTAAATACTTGTTTTAGAGGATTTATCTATACTATCCCATTACTGGTGCCTGTTCCATTATAGGGGTGTTCACTATAGGAGTGCTTTATTTAATGCGCTTTATCCGAAATACACGGTATAGTAAATTTGCTGCCTTTTTCTACTGACGGAAATGGCTCGACAGACTTTAAAAGTAGAGATGTGCCGACTAGTCGCCGACTAGTCGGGAAAGCCGACTATCCGGCCACATTTATAGTCGGCGACTAGTCGGCGACTAGTCGGCAAAATGAGCCGAATAGTCGGCTGCCTAGATCTTCCAAAAAAATAAGGAAATAAAATAAAAAAACCACCATACTCGAAGTGTTTGCCGATTTACCCAGTCCACCTCGCGAAATAAGTACTTGGCATTGATTACACTTCACTTTACTTGAATCATCTTCAACATCGTCAAAAAATGTCCACACGCGTGATTTTCTTTTAGTCATAATGTTTATAAAGATCACTACTTGTTTATTTAAACTTTTAAACAACAATTACGATTCGTTATGTATGTTTTTCTAATAATAACACACCGGAGCAACAAGTGAATCGGAAAGGTAAACAAAACTAGTCAAAACATGAAAACGCAACCACGTGCGGCAGCGAATCAGGCGACCCGAACGTTTCCGATTACGCCCGAACTTAGGCGAAGACCATAGTCGGCTACGCCGACTAGTCGGCCGACTAGTCGGCCACCTGACTGCCGACTAGTCGGCTAGTCGGCTAGTCGGCCAAAACCGTAGTCGGCACATCTCTATTTAAAAGCGATGACAGCGCACGCCGTGGAAAAATATATCTTTCAGTCAAATACTTAATTAATGAAACCGTTAGCCTAAGTAGCGACTTTCTTCGCAAGTAATTTCCATTATAGCATCATAAACATATAGGCATTGTATGCATCTTCACATATCTACACAAAGTAACTGTTAGAAAATCCAAACAGATATATGTATCGGCGGCTGATTGTAAGATCAGACAAATCGGGATTATCTTAGGCATATCGCGAATCGTGAAAATCTTTGTCTCGTTCCCCGAGTTGACGAAGCCCCGTAAAGCGGGGCTTCTATTCCTGGTCAGTTTATCCTTCGGATATCTGAAGCAACCTATCTTACCTATCTATTGGTTTAATGTGACTACGGTCAAAAGATTACACACCACAGGAACAGAATACAGTAATGCCAACAAAGCATCGCCTATGAACTTAAGCTTCCATTTATAAACATGAAGACTGAAACCCTGCAGCAAAACTTTACAATTTAAAACTACTAAAAGTAAGAAAATAAACTGAATAATGTGGAAACTAATTCTGTTGAAATTTAACGAACTGAGAACTCGTAAAAACTTAGTTTAAATGATTCATCGGTAATGTTTATGGAACTTAAACAAGCTTTGAGGTTATCTCCTTAATTATATGTATGTATGTATATACCAGTAGCGGCGCGTCAAAATTCTGGCTAGGCAACTCTGAACAAAAAAACACCTTAACATTTTGTACTTTTTTTTTCATGATAAAAGTGAGGCGTGCGCTAGGTGTGTCCTTGGGCGCGACCTTTTGCAGTTAGTGTATAACCACCTTTGCCATACTATTATGCACACAACATACAAAATATCACTGGTTTAGTAACTTTATATATAAATTTGTGCACGTAAAATCGTAAGTAAAATCACATAAAAACATTTAAAACTCTAATAATAACAACAAGCCTTGGTAACAACCGGGAGTCTTCACAAACACACAAATTCTTAAAACAGTACTTTCTTTAAAGAAACGTTCTTTATCAAATTATTAAACTTGAGACTATATAAGATTCTTGGATTTTTCTATTAAAAGTCATCATTTTTTTTAAAGGATTTTACAAAAATTGTTATCAATGATAGCAAAATACTGTACAATTTTACCCATTTATTCAATTCAATGTTTTTGTATGGCAATATTAAGCATTCGCGCGGCAAACGCCACTCGATTCAAAATTGTGAACATTACACTCCAATATAAATCTTACCTGTTTGTATTTAAGGTTTAAATTCAAATGAAGCAGTATGTTATAATAACTGACGTTATCGCGGCCGTGTACAGAGGGCCTACCGCGTACCCCGAAGTTCGCAAATTGCGAGCATCTTTCTCTTTCACCCTAATTACGCCATTGGAGTAAAAGAGAAAGTAGCCCGCAATTTGCGTACTACGGTGTTCGCGGTAGGCCCCTCAGTGCTCGCGGACTTTATGAATATGTGCGTGCATTTTTCCAATATAAACCTTATGCTATTACGTTTAAGGTTTTTATTCAAATGAATAACCCGATACAAGACCGAGTTGCTTTGAAGCTCATTCGCGTGGACTCTCTATAGCAAACTTCTTGAGCGTGTGCGTGAGTTTTCGTATCTGTGTAGTGGCGCATGAATAGTCAAGCTTAGCTTCACTTCGCGCGCCTGTTATGATTAGTGCTTTAGTAAATCGTGTTATCAATTACAAGGTAATGTAATACGTAGTGTTTTCATTATGGATATATTTTTAATTTTAATGATAATATATAAGTTTGGTTTATGTAGCAATAAATTTTAGGCAAGCCGGTGGGAATCGAGTTGTATGGACCCGCCGCCCCTGGTATATACTTAGAATTAAAAACACGAAAAACACAGTTACAGAGTAAATTAAATACAACAAAGGCGAACTTATCCCTGTATGGGATCTCTTCCAGTTAACCTTTGAGGAAATGAGTAAAACAGAAGTAACGGTGAATGAATGACAAACACAAACAAAAGTGTACAAGCACTAGGGTTCCCAACCGTACTATATTATATAGTATTGTACTATATTTTGGCTCTCTGTACTATATACTGTTGAAAAAATATATAGTACGCTAAAATACTATATTTTCGACATCCTTCTAATTTGTTCAAGATCGATTATCAATTTAATTCTAATCAAATAAAATTATTTCAAGTATGAAGACAAAATGGCGTGAGGAATGCAACAGGGCTGACATAAATTCAATAAAAAGTGAGCTATTAAATTGTCATAAATATTCAGTATGAATTTACTGAATCGTTGTCTCATTTTATTAAAAATTAGACATTACTAAAAAGTGCACAAAGCTAAATAAAAAATATAAATTTATCTTTAAATAAATATTGTTATTAAAAAGATTTTTTTTTACTCTTTATTATTACTGGGCGTATGAGATGACGAGTGAGCAGTTTTACATATATGACTAACTGATGGCATGTTAGCTGGAGTCTAGGAATAGGATGATTTTGATAACAGAGAGTGGTCTACACAAAAGGAATAGTTAAGAGGCCGTTATCGATTTTAGTCGCAACAATGTCAAATTCATAGATTTAGTCGATGAAATTGTACAACTTCTGTTAACTATTAGAAATAACAAGTACTGGTTTCTATTAGCGCGTCTTGTTACCTATATTTTTTTTTTAATAGACTCATTTAATTAGTAATGATTGTTTTTCTGATGGTCGTTTAGGTAAACGCGCGAAACGCACTGATTTTGTTGATCTTATTTGTAAATTTCGTAAAGTTTGGACTGCTAAAAATGGTAATTTTGTATTACACATATCCTGTACTTCAACTTTAATAAACTACATTTTTGTTATTATAAAATTGAATTTAGTTATTTGAATGAAAGTTAGACGTAATCAATTTTCTCCAGAACTAACTTCAAAACAAGTGACTATTTCTCTGAAAATCGACTTAATTTCAACGTAGTTTTGATACTTAAACAATCTACAACATTTGCTAAAACTGTTCTTATACATAATTTTGTATAATTTACTACCATAGTTTTTTGATGAATTTTTAAAAACTGTCCCTTCTCGTCACATATTACTGGGGACGCACGCTTGCGACCTCATTATTAAAAGGCAAAATGAGAAGACGTGCTAATAGAAACCAATACTTGTTATTTAGATATTGCGTAACAAAAGGAGTACAATTTCAACGACTAAATCTATCAATTTTACATTTTTGCTCTAAAATCGTTACCATAATCTTAACAGAGTGCTAGTAAGTATGATTAAATGTATTTACACTTACGTTAAGCATTTTATCTAAAAGTACTATATTTTTTTGAAATGTACTATATTTTTAATGTCTTATTCTGGAAAATACTATATTCCACCAAAAAATAGTTGGCAACCCTAACAAGCACTGAAATTAATGAAATGCACGTTTTGATTACACATTGATACAAATATACACAGATAGAAAAATAACCATAGAATAATGCATATATATAACATAAATAAAAATGAATAAATATTCAATATATAATATAAATAGATATGAATTCGAACCAGAAAAATAAAGTAAATTAAAAAAGTAGAAGTACTCAATTATCCTCTTATTAATCTTATTGTACAAATGTGGTTGTGGTTATTGACCAAATAAGATTAATAAGAGTAATTTTTCACATCAGACTTAATGCTAACTAGCATTCTCTGCAAGTCAACAACAGGATAGGATCAAAAATATGTGTGATGCGGCATCTTCTTTTTCTTCGCGTTGTCCCGCCATTTTTCCACGGCTCATGGGAGCCTGCATGGGGTCCACTTGGCAACTAATCTCAAGAATTGGCGTAGGCAGGTAGGCACTAGTTTTTACGAAAACGACTGCTATCTGACCTTTCAACTCAGTGTAAAAAAAAAAAAATTGAATTGAAATTGAATTAATCCGGTTTCCTCACGATGTTTTCCTTCACCGAAAAGCGACTGCTAAATATCAAATGATATTCCGTACATAAGTTCCAAAAACTCATTGGTACGGGGTTTGAAGTTTGAACCTGCATCATTGAAAAAAATGTGTACAGATTGTTTCATAAATTGCGAAAGCGATGTCCGCTTTCTCAATTCATCACGTTAACCAATCGCCGTGAAATTTTGCATACCTATTTATGCGTAATTAATTACGCATGAAGATGAGATTAGGCTTAGGCAAGATTACCACGGATCACAGATTCACGAAGACGAAACATTTTTAAAGCTTCTATCGTTTCTTGGCTTCTACTTCTACCCCAAAATATTATTCTCCCAACATTAACTTTTTCCAATTACTTTTGGCCAGTCGTTGCGAAATATATTATCCTGCCATCTTCTCTTAGGTTGCCTATCTCATGGCACCAAGTCCAGTTAAGCTAACTCTAGCTAGCGACAAAGTGTGGTAGTGACAACATCGAATTCCTATGAAAATACAGCGTTTACAGTAGCGTGCAATTTCACGTCTTACGCGTATTTTTGACGACCGATCTGGCCGAGTGGGTAGCGACACTAGCGATCCTGCCTATGAAGCCGATGGTCCTGGGTTCGAATCCTGTAAGGGCATTTATTTGTGTGATGAGCACACATGTTTGTTCCTGAGTCATGGTTGTTTTCTATGTATTTAAGTATTTGCATATTATATATATCGTTGTCTGAGTACCCACAATGCAAGCCTTCTTGGCTTACCGTGGGACTTAGTCAATTTGTGTAAGAATATCCTTATAATATTTATTTATTTCACCGGACGCCTAATTGCATACCGTAGACGTGGCCTTGTCTTGTTCAAGCCCAAGAATTGAGTTATTTATTTGACGTTTAATTATTAACGACATAACCCCAAAACAACGCAGACGAACGTTATTTTAAAAAGCATTCCTTATTCCCCATCGCGACATGCACGCCCTGTCAAACGCGAACATAAATTTTGTCAAAAGGGCTGCAACCGTCGTTATATCTATGACTATGATGCAATATTCTAAATCTCTTGGACTGGGGCCAAAGCAGTCACCTGCCGCGACAGAGATTAGAATGAGGAAATGATACGAAAATAAGATGCACTTTATGAACAATTTTGGAATGATTGGGTTTACGAAAATAAGCTGGTGACTAGACACACAGCTTGTCAGTAAGGAGGCCTATGCTCACCCCCGGCACCCCCTATGCCTAGATGTCATAAGGTGTGAAGGTTCAGAAAATGGAGTTTAAAAAAGGTCGTTGCGCTTTTTTGGATTAGGTTGCCATAAATTTAATAAGCAATCTTGAGGCTTTTCTCGAGGGACTGTATCGATTCGAAACCTGAGTTTTGGACTCTTGCTCGATAGAAAAAAATCACGAACATAAGTCTAAAATGCATTTTATAAATTTGTAACAAATTATGCAAAAAAACTAAAATTATGAAGTTGCTTCTAAAATCAGCAACATCATGTTTGAGAAACGTATCGAATCGATTACTTTTTAAAATTTAAACGTACAAAAAAATTAAATTAATAAACATGATATCCGCGCTCCCGGGCACGCACTTCCTCTCGCTCACGCTTACGGTCAATGAGAGTGAGAGAAGGACACCGACATACTAGGCCTTAAGTGTATAAATACTAGGCTAGATATCAACCACGGTGGCAGTAAAATAACTTTAAATTATTGTCTTACCCAACACTATTAAACTTAATGTTGAGTAGACTCGACAAATCAAAGAATTTGAGAGAGAAAAATTGGCGGCACTCTTTTCAGAAAGAAATGGTTCAGATAAGCCGGAAAAATAAATTGCGCCCAGAAACGGTGGTGTAAAGACTTTTAAGTCAACTAAATGTGGTCGCATAGACACGGCCACAGTTAGTTGGGGAACTTAGAAGTGTTGTTGGGGACCGAGAGACGTAAGCTTGTGAAAAAGGCTCTCTGGTACCACGTAGTACCATAGGAACAACAATAACGAAGAGTTATAGATATATAATTGCCTCTGCGGCATGATAGTTTTAAATACTTATAGGGAAATTTATCGCATATTCTGCTACCGTCGGTCTACCCAGCAACAATGAGTAAATATCATGATCATCTCTGTTTCGTAAAGTTAGTCAAGCTGCGATTGACTGGTTCCTCCGCAATGGTTAACTTGAGAGAAAATCATACATAAAATATATATGTCCATATGAAAAAACAGTCCTAAACTCACTGGTAGGCATTCGTCTCTAACATCGTGTGTTACGCGGAGTCCACTTCTATAGTTTTGTTTTTGTCTTCCCAACTCAACTGAAGATTAAAAGTATCAAGAATTCAAGACCTTACAGTCAGAAAACCTTTCCCTAAAACTATTTTGCGAGGTCAGAACTAGGGAAATCACCAAACATAACGCTTTCCATTGGCATAGAAAAGTACTTGACATTCCATAATCTACGTTTCCGTCGCCCGTTGATTAAGTCACTAGATAGAAATGCGACTATTTTGTAATCAGAAATTACCATTATATGACGTTTGTTTGCGCTGTTTATAGCACCACGCTCAAGCATACTTAATGTTTTGGACTTTAAACTAACAATATTTCTATTCTAACAACGCAGGAATTCGAGAATGTTTAGAAAAAAAATAGATTGAAGAACTAAACTTAAATAAATAACTACAAACAGTAGAAACGAAGGCATCGTATCCCTTAACATATAATATAAAACAAAAAAAAAACGTCGTCGAATCTTTTAAAAACAACAAACAAAATGCGCTTAGCAGATATCTGAAGATCAGACGAAACTGGCCAAACACTTTCGCGGGCTGACGAAAGTGAAACGAGGCGAGTCGTTCCATTTTCAAACGCTTCCTGTTCCGTCTTCATATTTCGAAATTCACACTGGCCACTTGACAGACACTTGTCACTTGAAAAATAGTAAAACCGTAGACGGATTAGTAAACTTTTTAAAAATGGCACCGTAAGATTGTCGAGCACGCGGTCAGAGTCCTGTAAGGCGCGTCAGTCAGACACTAAAATAACACGGCTACTGACCGAAATCATGAAAATATAAATTCGGGAAGTTAATAATAGTACGTCGGGGGAATGAGACATAAAAGTTTACGCACTACACGGATTTCAGAGTGCTCCGGAGCTCTGTGGATTGAGTACTGAAATTAGGTATTCTGTTTCCCGTTTTTCCTTAGCGGTATGTCGTCGCGTCTTAGTGAATTTGGCAAAGTTTTCTCTTACGTTTAGTCGTTGCGACACGACTGCGAAAATGCATTTGGCGATATTGATCGTAATGAAATCAAAGTTAAATATTTATTTATTTAACACGAATTTGGTAAGTAAACTCTACGATAAATCTTTGGTTACTTTTACTCTTATAATTTTGATAATTCACCGTATATAGTATTTATATAAATGTGCATTTACGTCTGAACAATTTCGGCAGATTTATTATGTGGACTGAACACGCTCGTCAAGACACCCCGAGACATGCTGCTGTGTGTACATACTGCTCCCTTCTCGTCTCGCTCTTCTCCAATTGGATCGGAGCGGTGCCGAGACTCTCGGCTCGATGCTCTCGACGAGTGTGTACAGCCGGCATTAAAGAAAGATAGGATCTCCTAAAATAAAATCACCCACACCAGCCACACACACCGTCCCCCAAATGACGGCCATCTGACCACCCCACCAGTCGGTGGGGAAGCGACCCGCGACAGCCGCCGCAGCCGAGAGGCGGTAGCGGCCCCTCATACCCCCCTGACGGGGGGTATCGACAGATCCCCCCCCCCCCCCCCCAAATAAAATTATTAAAGAAACAATAAGTCTGTAATAAAAAATATCTATCTCCATGTATTCTGTGCAAGAAAGATGAGAAGCAGTGTCGCGATGGAAATGAAGTAACCGTGAATGTGAGCCAAGAGTACCAGGACTGCTAGAATGTAGGTTTGAAATAAGTTTTTGGCAAGTTTTTAATTTTTGGCACAGGTTTTTATCGCTGTCTGTATTTTCCTTACCACATGCAACTAATACTCATCGAGACAATTCTAAGAACTCCTATACAAACACATTAGTTTGCGTTGTTTTATCAGAGTTCCTATGGCAACCTCCTGTCTCCATCATCAGATCAGCTCCATGTCGTCATAACATTGCATGCAAAATTTCAGCTCAATCTGAAATCGGGAAGTGGGTCAAATTTAGATTCTAAGATCGCGGGACACTTCTTGATGAGAGTAGCCCAGGATCGGGATAAATGGCATACACGAAGAGAGGCCTATGCTCAGCACTCAACAGTGGGCGACTCGAGGATAAAATGATGATGATAATAATGACCTACACTAACTAACATACGTTAACAGGGCAAGTTAAATAAAAGCTTGTAAAAATGGGAATGGATGGTCTTTTTTGACCTCTGCACGGCTTCTCGTCGTTCTATAGTTCTATTGTAAGTTTTTGTGGCAAGTAAATGTTACTGATCTTCATATCGTGAGATGTAAAAATCGTTGATCTTGTTTATTTAGCAATCCGGGCATCAGGTGAAATGGAACCAAGGCCGCTGATGTAAGGAGATAAATACCACTTGCAACATTGTGGGAACTAGGTATTATGAATTACCTAAGACAGACTTACTTATTAAAAAACTATATCTGGAATTCGAGATACAGCCAAAGAGATCTAATAAAGCTTTCAGCTCATACAAAACATATAATCTAGCACAGCGACCTCGTCAGTAGAAAAAGGCAACAAATTTATAAAATATATGGGCGAAGAGTTCACGTAGAAAATTTGGATTTCGCGCCTTTTTCTCCTGACAAGTTGGGTGTGTTTATTCAATAATACATATTTTTGATTTTGAACAGTGTATTTTACGTAACAAGTATTAATTTTTTACGCGTCAATAGGTTACCTAAATGTATAGTGTTGTTAAAAAGCTGCCTGTATGTTAAATTACGTCATTTTTGCATCAACGGCATGAAATGTACGGGCCCTGCTTATGGCTCAGAAATTAGCAACTTCGTTGTTCGTTGTCAATGACTTGTCATATTATTGATCTTTCTGTTAATTGTTTTTTTAGATTATAGATTACACGGCTCATCGCGTGTTATCAAGATGCAACAATACAACGAAACAGTTTCCCAAACTGTCAGAAGATTAATTACAAGTTCTCCGATGAGATTATATCTCATTGACAGAGGCCATTGAACTGCGATTCATGTCTGGTAGCACTAGACATCGGGACGTTTATAATTGTTATTCACATGTACAGTCGCCATCAGATATATCGGAGCGGCCAAGGTGCTCACAAATATCTGTACACGCCTCTATTGTCAAGGCGTTAGAGTGCGTGTTCAGATATTTTTGAGCACCTCGGCCGCTCCGGTATATCTGATGGCGACTGTACTACAAGTGGCTCTGTGAGCTGTAGTGTAGTATGTAGTAGAAGTCGCGAACCCCATGAATATCCGAATATTCGGATAATACAAATTTTATGATTCGAATTATCCGAATAATAAAATCGAACGGATATTGCAAACCCTAGTGCCAATCGTTAACGCTCCGTAGCGAACGAAACGCAACTATTCCTCATTAAGAGTCAACACCCAATGTCCTTGAAATTGATGTTACTTAAACAGTTTTTTAAGAAATACTATTTATTTTAGTCAAGCAAGAAAAATATATGTTCATATTAATTATATTTCAAAGACCGTGGTTGTACTCGATACATGATTGAACGAAATCGGCTTGATAGAAAATAATTGCAAAGATTGGTCTTAAAATCACAATTAAACGGTTCTATGTCTTTATTGTTTTGACTTATGGGTCTGCAATTAAAATCACAATTTCAAAACATTTATATCTAAACCGTGGTTGAGTAAAATATTACACTAATAATCCACTTTTTTTTATTTAAATATTTTTCTTATTATTCCCTTGCCCAGGCCCAGTAACATGCGGCAGTGCTATCTCATTTACTCCGATATCCGATAATATGGAAGAGTGATAGAGAGTGACTATACATACGCTACGCCACGGAGCGTTCAGAGCCCATCAACGTACTCACTAGCGCCACTGCTAAATAATTGTGCACTCCTCCACTCTTAACGATTGGCACGTTGGCTAAGCACCCTGGTAAATTGTACATGTATCGTTGTCATGGTTGACAGGTCACTGGCCCCCTTCATGTCTGGTTGCACTGGATATCGAGACGTTTATTGCTGTGATTCATATTTACTAGCTTTAATCCTTAATCCCTAGGGAATCCATACATTGGCTTATTAATTTTATTAGATTATCTACTCTCTACGCTCGTGGATCTATTATAGAATCTTTCGCTTGCACGGGACTCAAAATAAGCACTCGAAGAAATACCAAACTCTGCTCTCTTGTTGTACACATAACCATATGTAATATTTAAGGCAATTGCAAAATATTGTGGCTCTACCCTTAGTACTTGTCTTGACTGTTGAGCATCAATTTCTAAAAATTTTTTAGAATTTTAGGGCCAAATTAAAACTAAGAGCTCTTCGTCAAAACTGATTTAAGAATAGCAAAGCTGCAGGGCTGGTAAACATTTCCAGCGACCTGTTCATTTTATTGCGACGTAAATAACGCGGGATCGTCGGACACTTCGTTTACAGTTCGCTTTTCTATTTCTGAAGTGCAGGGGTTGACAACATTTGGTTCTGGATTGCGAAGAGCAAGTGACTTATGAATGTCAGTATTCTCAATGAGGGCTGACGCGTTTAATTTCACCGCCAAGGGCGCTAGTGTACGCTAGGGGTTACAAGCTTTTTTATCGCTAATTTTCACTCCTTATTCATAAAGCTGGCTCCACATTCCTGACAAAGCTACACGAAACCGGTTTTGTAGAGATATTTGCAGAGATCGGCCGAAACCCACAGCGGCCCACTACATTCTCGCCATGCGCAGTTGTAGAGTTGTAATTGGACTTTCATCCAACATGGACATCATTGAAACTTCTGTTGCTGCAGTATTATGCGCTGTATTAACATACTGATTTGGCGCAAAATAAGCGCAATTGTATAACGTCAAGTTGCGGAAACCCAGCCCGCGATTACCTACTTACTGATTCGTGAAAAAAAGTCATCAAAAGACGGTGGAATAGGCGAAGGTATTGGATGACTCATGACAGCGATACATCGGAACAGAATAAAGTAAAACAATCTGCTTTTTTTAGTTATTTCTTTTATCCCAATACAGCGAGAGTGTGGAGGGATAGTTTCGCGCAAACACGAAACTTCATGAGAGCACTTTGATGTTTGGCCATTTTACCGACACGAAACGGAGACAAGGCGAACATAAGCGAGACAATTAATACTCACTCCACATTCCCGTATTCGGCAAGTCTCGTGTAGTTTTGTCGAGAATGCGGAGCGGGCTTAGACGATATATACTCGTATAAATATTACGAATACTTTTATACATTAGAAAATACTCATGACTTAAACTATAAAAAAATGTTTTTAAACTTTGCATTTTATCTTGAGCAAGTTTGGGATTAAGAAAATATAGCGCCATGAGCGCATTTTAATCAGAGCTGACCTAAATATAAACCCGAGTGTACAACAAAGGCACTACGAATCGCAATCACAGCTTCCTCAACAATCCACATGAGTAGTCTCCTGCAATAATTCATTACTTATAATTATTATAAGTAATGAAATCAAGCATACCATATTTGTATAAGAACGTATAAAATATAGTTATACATACTAATAATAATGCTTGAACTCCGCTTGGGAATTTATCTCTGTAATTTCATCTCCCAGATTCCAGAAGAAATTGGTCAGGAGGAAAGCTAGAACAAGCTTTATCATATGAAAATCAGACCTTATTTATTACTTAAAAATCAAATAATACGGCCGAATCTCAAGCGTGCATCGAGCCATTCATGATCAAGCAAGACAATGCTTAATAATATTGCAATTACCAGATTATTATAGTCGAAGTAACAGTAATAAGGATTGATTTTGCAAGCTTTTATTTAACTTGCAATGTTTGTTTGCTTGCTAAATTTGACCCATTTACCATTATTCGATTGAGCTGAAACGTCGTATACATATGTAAGTTGGGTTGGGTGACAATTAGGGATTGCAAATATTCGAAACTTTCAGGTATTCGAATATTCGTTTTATTCTGAGGAGATATTCGAATTAAAATTCAAATATTATAAAGAAGTAAGAAAATGAACGAGAAATCGGTTTATTATCGTTTTATTCAAAAACTACTTTCATATAGGTATTGCAAAAACTACTCCACTTAATTGACTAGGTAGATTTCAATATTTCTAGATACATCTTTTAGTATAAATGCATCGTTGCGTGAATTAATATTATTATAACTAAAACCATTGAAACAAGTAATAGAAAAAAATATTTTAGTAGGTAATTATTTTTCGATTTAAATTTAATATTTACTTCTAGTCACTCAGATGCCTATAAAAAAAGCCTTTTATACCATTGTATTTTGAATTTCCAGTGCTTATGTGAAAGTAAACGGATCGTACACTGACTGGTTTAGGATCGCAAAGGGGTTTTAGGCAAGGATGTGTAGCGTCGCCGTGGCTGTTTAATCTATTCATTGACAGTAGTTTGCATTACATCATTTGAGAAATGATGAATGTGGGCTGAGAATGAGTGGGTTACTCGTCAAATGTCTTTCTTTACGCTGATGACCTGGTATTGCTAGCGTCATCGGGTGAAGAGTTGCAGGAGATTGTAACTAGAATGCATGGGTCTATTGAAAGGAAAGGAATGAAAATGTAAGCAAGACGAAAGTAACGGTATTTGGAAAGGGAGAAAATATGACAAAGTGTGAAATTTTGATTGGTAAGAATAAGAGTGGAACAAGTGAAAGAGTTTATGTATCTGGGAATCTTGTTTACTAGGGACAGTAACCATGATAAAGACATTGAAAGTAAGTGAATGCTGGAAATCACACAAACTGTAAATATAGCGGATGAAATAGATTATTTCGAGTAACAAAAAATAAAAGAATATTCGAAAATTTTGCGGCCGAATATTCGAACTTTTGACAAAAAACTTAGTCGACAGTTTGACCCTTCTATGTATATATTATATATGTATCTTATACCTTATACGAGCAATTCTTGTATATATATTTATATATTTCAGGGATCTCGGAAACGGCTCTATATATGGGGCTTTAGGGGGCGAAAAATCGATCTAGCTAGGTCTTCTCTGGGAAAACGCGCATTTTTGAGGGTCTTTATATGTTTTCCGAGCAAAGCTCGATCTCCCAGATATTGAAGCTTATGTTATCGGTGAAACGGTAGGTCAGATATAAAGCTAACTTAATATATGTTACACTGACTATAAAACTTCGTGCCGCTATTATTATTTATAAATACAATACACCGTCATCTAATTCTATAGTCTATGTTGTCTATGCAGCTGCAGTTTTTGCCAATTGTTTTGTTTCGCCCGTCTTGGATTAGAGCCAACGAGTTCAACGGCCGATGCTGGTCTTTTTCTGTCTGCTTTAACCAAAGGGCATAGAATAGATGATAGTTATAACTTATAACGTACAGAAGTTACACTTACACTTATTTAAACTTATAGAACGCCATTTGCCTTTGATCCTTATTCTTTCACTGATATGTGTTAAATTTACTAAATATCGAAAAGTGGCGCCATAGAGCATATAGGCCCAAGGGTTGCCTCTATATGCCTCTATTTCAAATTATCTATGGTCAAAGGGTTACTGGTCACTTTGTGGCTAAAGGAATAAGCTGGAATTGTAGAATGTGTGACAAAAAAAGAAAAATAAACTGTCATATGAGTTAACTGTAAATGTCACACGCTGATCACTCTCATCAGACAGAGAACTATGGACTTTGGCACGCTACTAAAATTGTCTAATATAGGTGAGGTGGAGCCTTTGTACGGCAGTTACTTAGGTTAGGTATAAATTGATGGCATTAGTGAAATGTGTAACTGTAAAAAGAGAAAAACTCTTAGGGCCACTTGCACCAATCTCTACCCCGGGGTTAACTGATTAAATTAACCCCGGGGTAGTGGGATGATGCAAGTGGTCCTTAGAATGGTAGAGATAAGATATATGTATAGGTAAGTATATAAATTTAATTAGAACTCCACTTAATAAAAAGCCTAGTCTAGCCAGAGTAATGATCAATTAATATTGTTTAAATGGCTCTTTTTTAAAGACGCCGTTATGAAGATAACGTCTTAATGACATTTAAAAACATTACGGAAACCTATAAATACGATGTTTGTTTTTATCACCAATAAAAAAACAAGAGTTGTAGAAAAAAAGCGGCTAAATACAAAAAATATTTTTCTACTGACTATAATTCACTGAATAGTCACTGCTGCCACCAGCCAGAAACACCGACACTGTAACACAAAACTATATTAAAAATAAAAAATAAACTATTGGCAACCGGCAGGCATATGACTTGTGGTTTGCGTGAAAAAAAAAGTAGCCATAAACAAACATTACGCAACACTGGCCAGCAATTTTCAAAATAGGAACACATTCGCGCGCGTCGCGGCGGTTACGAAAACTGACAAAGGCGATAGGAAACGTTCATCAATATGGTTCCGACAATCCGTCATTACGATTCCGGCCGGGTGTCCTGCCCAAATGTGAAGAGTTAACGCTTTTCAAATGTACCACAGGACAAACTTACACTTGCAGCCGTGTCACTGACTGTGATGGACAAAACTGCCGCTATTTACCAGGTATAAACGACAGTTATATTTTTAACCAGCGGCATTTGAGAGTTTGTAGTGATTTAACCTTTAGAAGAATAAAGACGTAACCGTCTATAGACTTCAAAGTATTTTTTGCTTTGTTTTATTAAGTCTATACAAAGCGCATCAGGTCAATGGATTAATAATTGTGTTACCAATTAGATAGTATCGGTAATTGGCCATTCAAAGCGCATTGGACATAAATCTTTATAAAAATCGCCCTTCGCACTGTCCAATCTAATAAGAATTTACCGCCAGTTCCCCAATTTCAAATTGAATTCGTGCCCTATCTGACCACACGAATGATAATATAGGGGTGGTAACCGCAGCATATTTAATATTTATTTACCTACCTACCTCTATCTTAAGAGCAATTCCTAGCTGAGCAACTTTTCAAATCTCGAATTTTTGAAGCTATGTTTCTGTCGCGCTGCGGTGGGCGGGAGCCGGAGCTATCTAAGTGTGAGTGCGCGCACACAGACGCGAGACTCGTGCGCTCGCTCATTGCGCGCCGTTCCGTCGACATCGCCCGCGAGCCAGACGGAATTTATTCTGCGCTGCCCGACGCAAGTTGTTTTTGTTGTTACCACGTAATATTGTTTTTCATTTTTATATTATACTGTACCTATTACACCCTAATACCAAACACCCTATCACCTGTACTAAATGTATTTTACACCTATGATGACGAAATAATAAATGATTGATTGATTGATTGATATTAATTACCATATAGGTAAAAACTGCAAAAAAGAATGATGTCTCAGCTTCGGTTGTCGTCGTACAGTCAAGTGCAAAAATATGTATCGAAAGAATCGTCTCATAAATATGGTACTAACGCTCTTATTACACTGGAATAAGATGCTATGGGACATATTTTTGAGTAAGATGTGTACACCCATATTTTTACACTTGACTGTACCTATCCGAATCAGTAAGTTGGGAGTGATCATGGTGTGTTGTGAAATTTTGTAAGTAGGTATAAAATATACCTATGGTTAAACTACAATCTATTTAACTTGTAGTACGATGGGGCTAAACTTGGGCCGCCTTATTGAAGAACGTATCGCAATGACAATCTGGGTAAAGTATGTTGGGATAATGCCGGACAATTTTGGGACCAATTGAGAGAACTCGTGAAAAAATGTTTTTTCGAGATCTCAACACGTGACAGATTCTTGAAGTACGTAGCGAATCGTTAAATAATAACCGTAGATTCGGCCTGAATTTTGGTAATCTTCAATATAGAACGGTTTTAGTTTTGTACCTGTGTAAAGATGAGACATACTTTTTTTTAGGGTAACGAGTGTTTTGCCATCAAGGGAGAACATTGGATGGTGAAAAAAAGTTGCTTCTAATGGAAAGAGAATAAGTTATCACAAAGAAATAGGTCCGGTGTCTACCCTTTTGTATCCGATCTAAACCCTGATACAAAAATTGGTAAAATTGTGGCTCTCAAACTTTGATACCTATGTCATAAGGCAATTTGATAAGTAAACAATGTGCTAAGAAACCTCTTATTGTAAGGTTTACCCGAAGTAATAAAAAAAAACACTAAAATAATAGATACGTTGCGAAGTTTTGACAATTTCAGATTTCGTGAACTGTACAGGTTTAGGGAAATTGTAAATGTATTGTTTATTGAATGGAATGTACTGGAACATATTAAGTACTTAAGTAGGAGAGACAAAAATCAAAATAAGAAATAATCGTGCCCAGTCTTTTTTAATGAAGGTCGCCAAAAAAATAAGAATCAAACTTAGAAATCAAAAAGACTAAGTAGTTCTTTAAAAAGGTCAAGGTCACTGAGAGCCCATCTTGAAGTATGGAAAATAATTAAAATTGCGATTTTGTTGGTTTCATTTTGCAATTATGTATATATATATATAGTTGATATACAATCTTTTTTTTTTATAAAATGTAAGGATCGTATGTAAAGAGTAAAGTAAATATATAGGAAAAGAGAGCCCTCTTGAAGCATTTTAAGGAAACTAATTTCGAAGCCCTATCTCTATTTTGTATCCGAAACTAGCAATGTATGTATGCGTGCACATCTACATATGCATCCGTATGTGTAGGTACTTTATTGCGAAAAATTGCTCATTTGCTATTTTACTCGATTTTGTTATAAATTTCAACATGTATCATCATCCCTATACAATATAAATACTCTTTATTGCACACCTTAATAAAAGAAAACAATACAAAAGAAAACATACACATAAGCATAGGTAAACAACATGCGGTGTTATCGCTAAAAGGCAACCTTTGGGTTGCGGAAATTAAAAAAATTACATTGTCAGTAACCGTCGCGCTGGTAGTGGTACTGGATAAAAATAATGGTACGAAAGTGTGATCAAGAAAACAATAAATGTGATAATTAAGGTCAGTAGGTAAATTGAAGAAAATTTAAAGTTTGATAATCACTGCTGTTTTTTAAATAGGTAAAGATCTGATTGTTTCTGGTCCGATCTTTACCTGGAAGGGTCAAGATCGGATATCGGTCTACAGCAGTGCTAGGTCTGTTAACACAATTACAAATATAAACACAGTTTCATCACAATACGCAAAATAAATTACAGAGCGAAGATCGGATAGAAGGAAGAATTCGCGAAATTTACCTTGCTCTCTGTGATTGCACATAGCACAAGCCCGACTCCCTGAGCGACGCCGGGACACTGACAGTCGAGGCGCAATGAAATGGCGTCTTACACAATGTTGCCAACATTAAAAAATAAAGCCAAATTAGGGGGAAATGAATGTCCTACGTTCTTCACCCGCATCCGGTATTTACCCAACATACCTTAATCGTTGAACCGCCGCATTTCAAAATGGCCCTTATTTTGATATCGGCTAGCCGTAATGTAATACGGCGGATTATACAATACGACTGCGATACTTATATATAAATCCCCTCGTCAATGTAATTTCATTAAATTTGCTATCTAGTGGCAAACATCAAAGTAGTTATCTTTTACTTGTGACGCACAAGTGTGAGCAATGTAAAATACTATATTTCTAAAAAATATTGCCTACTACGTAATAAAAGAAAATGTGATTATTAAATTATAATATGAAAGGTGGTCAAATCGCAGAATGCTGTCGTTTTATTTAAAATAATGAAATAATTAGACCAGTTCCGGAAGTACCGGGAAATCCCGGTTCTTTAAAACAGTACCGGTTCTGCAATCCCTAATAAGGATGTTATGCCCATCACTATTCCTTCTGTGTACGTATATTTAGAAACTGTCTCCGCCTCCAATTCGTGCGATAAGGACAACTGCAGCTCGGACCGAAATTCACTCGCAAAAAACTCAAAAATCGAGGTTTCGCTCTCGACTGTTTCCTCCTCCAAAACGCAACTAATCATTATGAAATTTTGGAAATTGCAAGAGGAAGAAATAATCTATGCCGCTATGTTTTGATTTTTTGGATATTTTTTGTCATATTTGTATACTGTGCCTTTTTTTACAGCCAATTCGATTTAGCCGTTTTTGCGATTTTCGAGGCGCTGTATCTTTCTTCAAAATAAAAGAATCCAAAAAAGCAAAACATAGCGGCACAGATATTGATGATATTGATCTTATTTGAAAAAATCACTGCTCTAGGTTAAAAATTCAGGGAGGAATCAGTCGAGAGCGTTTGTATGGAAAAATCGCAACTAGGAATTCCTCTTAAGCTTTTGCGTGGCGTTTGTTTCGTGTGGCAGATGCTATGCTGTTTTCATTGGTGTATGCGTGCAGTTTATGCAGTTATGAGTATTAGATATACATGCGATGCATGTGAAGAGAAAGGTGGCGAACCACAAACGCTTGGCAAGAATAGGAATCGCATGTGAACTTTTGTGTGTAATCCAATAAAAAATTAAAAAGTAATATCATAGATATATGAGATTCAATAGATGAAATGAAGCGAAAGCCAGCTGTCACCGTAACCACTTGGTTTTCATGTACGATTACCAATGTGTAACCAGGTTGCTGTGACAATGTCGATAAAGTCATATCGATAAACTATCGACATTTCTTACAGTTTTAATTTTACTTGAAAGGATTAACTATACCTGAAATGAACAGAAAATGCTTTTATTCTTCATCGTGGTTATCAGAGCCCTAGTGTAAATGTATTCGATAGCGAAACGTGACGTACGCGTTTGCGTTAAGTATCATTTTGTATAGGATTTAGAAACAGCGCGCCAAGCGGGACGTTTTGGAAACTCAAAATCCCATACAAAATGAGACTTAACTTAACGCAAACGCGTACGTCACGTTTCGCTATCGAATAAATTTACACTAGGGGTACAGGTCACGATTTTATCGTGACGACGCAGGTTGAAACGAAGGGAAAGTTCGGATTTTTAATTACAATAGATAAATAGTCAACTGCCCATTATGAATAATATGACTTAAGTATTTCCGTTTACTGAGTATGACGATAACCCCCTAGAGCAGCCCCAACAGCACATAGCTGAGCAGATTAACTAAATGCTCACATCCTGACGCAGACGTCGTCGTATCGCAATCCGTCTGGTAATTAACTCTATGACCTTAATTAGCTACTATAGTAAGGATGGCTAATAAACACCACAAACATTTTCAAAGAGACATATAATATATGAATAAGGCCTAGAGTTCGTTGTGAATCGGGTACGCCCGAAATAATCCAATTTATCTCCAAAACGGATTACTTAACCGAATTATTTAAGGCTTTTTGGAAAAAAAATGTGATACATGGGTGATACTTAGATATTTGGAAAGAAAGAAAATACATTCATTTAACGCCACAACATATTACATTTGGAAAAAGGACAAACTTGCAGAGAAAAAAACATTGGACACTTGATTCTCACTCAGCATATTATATATCTTAACAATAGTAGACCCCAACCACGCTAACTTTTCACCGACTTGGACGTGACATTAATTAGAAGTGCTAAGGGCACTTGGCAACGGATAACTTTATTAGCGTAGTTAGACTCTACAGTTCTGCTGTGGCGCAGCGACCCGAAGTGGATCTTGGCCTTCGACACCAAAGACCGCCATGCTTTCTCTGTCCAAAGCCGTTTCTGTCCAGTCGACGGCGCCGGGTTCGCTAAGGTACTTTTTGCACTTCATCTCTGCGGTTCCTAGCGCGTCCAGACGGTCTTCGGCCATTTGTAACTCCAGAGTACGCCCTCCAGACTGCACGATCCTTTTCCATCCGGACTACGTGCCCGAGCCATCGGAGTCTATCCTTATCCCGGATATGTCCTTAAACTAAGTCCAAAAGAGAGGTATCGTATCGGTACTGTGAATATCATCTCGCTTTCTGTGGTAGGGCACAGCACAGCGGATGTCATTCCAGATCTACAGCAGAGCCCAACTGGGGATGTACCTCCACCTTCCAGAAAGCTGCAGCCAAATAACACTAAGTAATACCTACTTCGTGTTATGTTCCTGTCGGTGAATAAGGTTGCCAGAGCTCAACGAGGGTGCGGAGTGTTAGGGTCGGCAACGCGCATGTAACTCTGGAGTTGCAGGCGTACGGTGACCGCTTACTATCAGGCGGGCCGTATGCTTGTTTAACCTAATTTGCGTTCTGCGCACCTACTTTTACCCCCGACTTCTTGACTTTACCCCCGAATGCTTTGTGTCGTCATACAGATATCGCAAAATTGCGACTATATTTGCATGCGGTTATGCACAGGAGGAATTTGATACATTTATTGTAGTAAAACGAAACTTGCCTTGATATCGTGTCCCAAATCTGCGTATGCGCTGGCCATTGCCTAAGCCACCGCCCGCGCTCCTCACGATTACCCAGTTACCCACAGCATTATTTAACTTATTGGTGGACCTTATGCTCTTGCAATAAGGTATAGGAAATGGTATATTAGGCCGCCGCGTTCCCGCTATGTCGCAACGACAGTAATCGTACCGTCCTATATGTGAACACCTCCGTTTAAATATACAGGCCACGGCGCACGAGTATCTGTCGTTACGATTAGTGGGAACGCGGCCTCCCGTTCAATGCAACTCGCTCTGAGGGTGCAGAAGGTGTACAGCACATAGACTAGGGCCATTGACATATATCTAAGGACGAGCCTTACGGCCAACAAGAATGGGGCCAGTACAGCGGTGTCACGCACACGAATTCGAGCCAATCGTGCAGTCTAACGCCACAACGCGATTGGTTGATAAGCTCGCATCCCGCGCGCGATTGGTCGCAACTAGTTGCGTTAGACTGCACGATTGGCTCGAATTCGTGAGTGACACCACTGAACCGTCCTTAGATATATGTCAATGACAACACACTAATATTATTAGTGTGTTACCATGGTAACCCATACGACTTGACAGTTCCTGGACTAATAATATTAGTCTAATACCGTTCGAGAAATGGGCCTCTGGTCTAGCCAAGTAAGGCCTGAAATACAACAGTTTTGAGATCATTGACAATACTATAGTCACCACTCTACATTTTGGCTCTCATCTCATCTGCATCGGTATTTGATCAGCCAAAATTTAATAAAAGTTGCCGAGTATAAACTATATAACTACTACTAAGGGTTAAAAACGCACGCAGGAACGCAAACAAACGACGCAGGATTAATCGCTATATCACAGTTGCTTCTGGGACACAACACAACTTAGCACATGCTATAAATTGAGTACACAAATGTGAAAAAATTTGCCACTTGCCATTGCCTAATTGCCCATGCCATTCGCACATAGGCAATATCTCAGACCAAAAGAAGGTTCAGGTTTTTTTGACTGTTCACCTAAGACTATTGGCTCCATTAATCTTTGCAAAAAATATAAGCCGGTCAATTTTAAATGAGTCAGCCGTTAACCGCCTACAGATACGAGGTCCATTGCCAAATGTCATGTTCTTACAGTTTAGACAAAGGCTAGACTTTTATGGTAGTGTAATTTATCAAATTGCCAAGGACCCCAAACTTTGGCATGTAAATTGTGCGCGTAAAACTTTGGCTTGCAGTTTTTTAAATTGTTAATTTATAGTCAGTAATATAACAATGGACTATAATGCCATAAGGCCGTATTCACATTGGATGGGAATTTGCACGTCGCTCAGATGTGCGAGCGGGACATCGACGTTCAAAGCGCTGTACCATCACCCACACTGTTAACTGTCCATCGGTGGACCTTATTACAAAATGCATAAGGTCTGTTTGTACAGCTCACACGCCGGAGTGGCGTGCGAATACGCATCGAAATTGTATTTAAAAGTCATTTAAGTCTTGGCTGAATATAAAACTTATTTACAATGGCTACCTCCTCAAGCAGGGCTGGGAGGGGTACCTAGCACAAATATAAGCCAGTCACCATTTATATGCTCCTTATGATCCATTTATTTAAATCAGCTTAAACTCCTTGGAATTGTCTTACACATTCATATCAGTATTTATCTCATATCCTAGACAGGTTAAATACCTAGATAAAGGAATAATAAAATTTAACCCTAGTTAGGAGATAACAGTGAAATTTCCGAGATAACTTATCAATGTAATCCATATCATAGTCAATATTAACTATGGATCAATAGTTTATCAGTTGATTATGTCATGAAATACCAAGTTTAATATTCTATATTTATTCTGTGTGTAAGCCCGAAGTAGGTAGGTACTAGGTATATTTCTTCATGGTTATATTATATGACATGTTAAAGTTAAAGAATATTTACTTATATATAAAATTACTTTTCTGTCTCTTGTTTGGCACTAAATTTCTCTTAACACTTTTGCTGAAAGTAACAGAGGTAAGCATTGTTAAGCCTACAAGTACCCCGCCTGTCGACGTACTGTCAGCAAATGCGTTAAAAGGGGAAGAATCGCTTTGCGATCCCAACGCAATAACGGTACTTTTTCTATGAAATTCCATTTCGGGAGAAATGGGGTTTCCACTAAGTAACTATATCTTACAAATCACTTTGATTTTAGATGTCAATCGTTTCAGCATAATATATTCAAGGTTAATAGGTTTCGTTTTTTTGAAAAAAAAAGTTCTTTTTTTGTTTTGCAAATTTAAAAAAAAAAGTTTTTCATTGTCAAATGGTGTCAATAGCATACTAAAAAATTTAAAAATCATGGAGAATAGAAATTATTAGAAGTGGAAAAACATTTTCTCATTTTGTATGGATGATCATGTGGTATACTTCCCTCTTAAGAAGGTTCCAAAACAAAGGTGTATGAATGTTGAAAAAAATGTATGGAAACAAAGTGTTTTGTAACTGCATTGACAGTGTAATATGGTGAATTAGAAAAAAATATAAGATATTATTAAGCACATTCTACTGTACAGCTTTGAGGAGAATAGTGTGGGAATGCCACCGGGACAGTAACCTGTAGCTCCAACTCCAGGAAATTGGGCTGAATGAATGCGACAAGTGATCGACAGCCCGCCTGTTTCCGGCCGGGCGTCCCTACACTACATCTACATTCTACTGTACTTATACATATTAAACAGTCTTAAAGACCCCAATACTTCTATTTCAGGGTCAAAGGTCAAAGACACCTATAAAAACAGATATAGAATGTTTAGTAAACCCAGTAATATCAAGCCACCTTTTCATTTTCTACCTGACTTTGGCTCTATAATTCTAGAACAGTAGAGCAATTATACTGTGTGGGAGGAATGTAGCCTGGGGATAACCCAGGACCTTACCATGTCACACTAAAATTTTCAGGAATACTACTGAATTTGTGCTCCAGTGAGATCAACCTGGACCAGGTTAAGTGACTCAACCTGATCCAGGGGTGGTAAGGGGATCATGCTAATAGAAATTTAGTCACTGGTTTGCTAAACCTAGCCTAGCTATGCCATGAAGACTCTAGCAAGAAACTTAGCTAGGCCTGCAGCATTCAGGCAAGCTAGCTACTTTTACTCATAGGTGTTACTATAGTAACAACCATACCAATGTATTCAGTAAATTTAGAAGTAAGGGCTAACGATATTCTTATAGGACATGCAAATATATAAAATAGTTAAGTACCTATGTAAAATTATGGACACATTATTTACAATAAATATGGTGTTGAAGATGTTTATTCAGATGTGCAATCCGAGGTTCTTGCAGATCGAAAGCAATTAATTTTCCAATGCTGCATATTCATATTACAATTTTTTTTTAATATTCCATAAATTTTTCTGTTTAAAATGTATACAATATTAGCCAAATTTAATAATTTCACAAAATTAAACTATTAAAAAAAACAGGAAAATAATATGGTTCTAAAAAAAAAAAAAAAAACATTTTTAATGTAAGTGTGGCAATACTTACATTCAAAATGTTTTTATTTTATTTTATAATTTAAAGAAAGAAACCGTTTTTTTTTTAATAAATATACATATACATACCAGTAAGGCACAATCTACCTTTACATCTAACTAAAAAAAAACATTCAAACTATAGCTTTAAAGGCATTTATGTTGTAACCATTAAAAGTATCTAAATAAACAAAGCATGTATATTTTTAATGAATTCAATTAAAACATTTTACGCATTGAAACCAGAACACTTACTTGCTTATATCTTATCACCCGTCCCGTCAATGTATTAGAAATCACAACACTCTGTTTTACACTTTATTGTTCACAAAACACTCAAAATGTTTTATTTTGGAGTGAAATAATCGAATGATTTGTTTTCTAAACACTTGTTTACGCACTTCCACACCTGTCGATTGATTTGTTTGATTGAGATTGACATAAAAATCGGAAGGAAGGAAATGCAAGGAAATGTATGTGAATTTACATGGTATCCCTGACCTCATTTTTGATAACAGTATAGAAACAATATACAATAGAATCTAATCTGCTTTAAAACTTAAGAAATAATTAAATATGTGTTATATAATGTAATGTATTTGAAATTGATCAGTTTTTTTATATTGCTTTATTACTTTACTGGAGTTGGAAAAAAAAAAACTTCTAATGATTGTACGTATTTTAGACTGGTCACCCTTCACTGCCACATACGTTCCGTTTTACGGATTACTTCAGCGCGCAGCGTTTGAATTCGGGTCGAAAGCACAGATTTGATAGTCAAATGTAGCATGTAGCGTATGGAAGGTAGAGTTCATGTAGCGATTGCGAAAAATGCGAATTTCCTGTAACTGGAAGTATTCTTTAAATCGCTTTTTCATATCAATGAAGTTACAAGGAGTAAGATCATATCACAGATGGTGATTAAGACATTGTATAAATTATACTGAGTGTATTCATATAAATAAATGGAAAGACAAGTTATCCAAATATCATTTTATTTAACTATTTATTACAATAATAATACAATATTGCGTTTCCATTAAAACTATATTAAAATATGTAATTATTAATCAAATAATTTATTTATCCTATAGGAGTTTCTGCCATCTTCCTGCCACGAGTGACAGGGAAATAACTAACGTATACCTCTATCCCTCTCAGCTGGAAGCAGTGGCGTAGCGACTGGGGCCCTCGCCCACGGCCTCGCACAAGGGGGGGGGGGGGGGGGGGGAGGGCAAAGCTTTTGATTACCTTGGTATTACACATTGAAAAGGGCCTCACAGCTGTTTATTTTCGTTCACGGCTAGATTAGTTCACGCTACGCCACTGGCAGGAAGTTTTGGGTGATCGGATAGATTTAATAACCTATTAATACAGTTAACCCTGTACTTTTTAAAACAAAGAAAAGAGGCAAAATAGTCTAAGAGTTAGCTTTAAAAATTTTTTTACAGCGTCAAGGTAATAAGGCGCATGGCACACTAAATCCGATTCGCACGGCACACTGAATTCGATTCGCACGTCGAGCTATGCGCGTATTATTGCGAGCGGGATGTCGCTATGATACGCGCATAGCGTTGTCTCGCTCAAACATCGGACCGTCGTAGTGCGAATCGGATGCAGTATGCCATGCGCCTACGAGTGAACCGATCTGAATTCATTCCATTTATGGAGACCTGGCACGAATACTTTTATCTCTGTCACTCTAATCATTATCGCAACAGCTATAGACAGAGATAGATACGATTATGTTCGCGCTTGACTCACAGCGCCACCGTAGGTAGTCACCTGACAAACAAAATTGTGTCAGATATTTTGTGTCCTTCGAAGAGTAACATATTATTGCAGACTGCACACACCATGTGTATACATGTAAAATAGTCTACCTATACAAGTATACACCTTTATGGCCATGACCATGCCATACTCATGGCATAATTACGTATAAACAGCTTATAACATTTTTCATTTTTTTACCTTAACAAGGAGTCAAAATATCCGCTTTGGTATTGCACATACCATTCTTCATTTAGGGGTAATTAGATACATCCTTTCGACAGACACTTTCTGCTATATTGATGTCAAAAAGCTATTGTTTTTGATAGAGGGGTAAATTCTAAAATAAAGACGTGCCCCCTAATTTGACAGCTGACCCATAGGGCGCTGTACTGTGGCCATGTTTTGTGGTAACTAGATTGTCAAACGTCAACTTTTAATAACCAGAGTTACCGCATAATAGTTGGGGAGCCGGCATGCTAAACTGGAGCGTCGTAGAGACCTACTTGAACCGAAAGATTAGATCATAGGAAGAAAAAAAGGTCATATAAAGTTTTCTTTTTCCAGCGAGCAGGAAAGCGTCTATAGTTTTTTTTTTAATTTTGGAGGGTTAAATAAATCGTTAAGTGGATTTGGTTATTTTGGTCCAAGTTAATGCTATATTTCAAATTACTGTCCACCTATGTTCATCACTACATTTATGCAAATAAATATATCTTTATCTTTATCTTTACAACTTAATCTGACAATCACAAGTTCGACGCCCGATCTTCACATTGTAACCGTCAGATTAAGAAAATGCATAATACAAATACCTGTTCGATTAAGTCATAGCTCTATTATAGCATTAATTCGGACTAAAATGACCAAATCCACAATCTGCTTGATGATTTGTAGAACCGTCTACCAACCAACAGCTCAACATAGACGCCTAAAAATGAATAAGGTAGACTCTAAGGAGTAGGAAGATATAACTTATATCTTAATCTGGCGCGCTCGAGTAACTCCAAAAATCTCCTCTTGGCCTCCCCAACCATAATGTACGGAGCCGTACAGCGCCATCTACATCACTTGCCAAATTGAAGGTACGAATTTGTCTTAGACATTCCACATCTTAGACAATGAAAATGGATCTTCGATTGCTGCTAAGACTGGGAAATTACCTTTCTTAGTCCTTCTGACTGGAAGTGTAATAATAATCCTTTATCTTGACGCGCCGATTCCGTCCAACGGTAAATTTAATAAAGCCAAGGCATAAACAATGCAGGGACATTCTAGGGGAATGTCGCTTACGTAACGTTTTTGCCTTCTATGGCAGCTAGCTCGATCAACTCCGTAAAGCTCGAGAATATACCAATATTTTGTTATTATAAATAAATAAATAAATAAATATTATAGGACATTATTACACAAATTGACTAAGTCCCACAGTAAGCTCAATAAGGCTTGTGTTGAGGGTACTTAGACAACGATATATATAATATATAAATATTTATAAATACTTAAATACTTAGAAAACACCCATGACTCGGGAACAAATATCCATGCTTATCACACGAATAAATGCCCTTACCAGGATTTGAACCCGGGACCATCAGCTTCGTAGGCAGGGTCACTACCCACTAGGCCAAACCGGTCGTCAAATCGGTATTATATTATATCGTTTTCTCAGTATTTTCAGAAGTATTGAAATAATGGCGTTACTTAAGCGACATTCACGTAATGCTCCTGCAACGCGTCACAAAAGACATATTTGAATATAATTATATTATAGTTCTAATAATAAATTGTGACAAAAATGATGATGCATAAACATAAAATGTGACCGCGGCCGGCAAAACGTCCACTTTGTCGCTTGCTATAATGAGGCCTTGACAGGTTATCGTATAAAGATACAAGCAAATCTCGTCCTTGTGACGTTTTGCCGGCCGCGGTCACTAATGGTCAAAAAGCAAAAGTGCAATTTTGGAGGTTATTTTTAAGTGTCGCCACTTTTTCCTTAAAAAAATAAATTAAAATATTAGAACACTAACATTGTCAAATGCAAAAACTACTTATAAAAGCCGACGGCCTTAAAAATATCACCTAATATAAAATATTATTAAAAATACCTTAAGTTTTTAAATCTAGTCTATGGTCAAATTAGTACAATCAGCAACACTCTTTAAACTGACCAGTCCATCAGTGGACCTTATGCCTTTTGTAATAAGGTCCACCGATCTACAGTTAAAAGTGTGTGTGTGTACATTTATCATCACAAGTTCATACATTCGTAATTCTAGCGATATAGCAAAAGTGAAAATTGTATTTAATTCAATCTTTTATCTATTTTACAAGCTTTTATTTAACTTGCCATGTATGCACAGTCACGTCTAAAAATATCGATATGGACGAAGTGCCAGTAAATATGTATACGTAGTTTAATATATATGGGTAATAAGGTCGTGAATACATATTTTTGGCACTTTGTCAGTATGGATATTTTTTGACGTGTTTGTATGTTAGTGTGGGCCAAATCTTGGAAGTTAAATTTTACCTACATCCCGATTTCAGATTGATTTGAAAATTTGCAGACATATGTAAGTTGGGTGACAATGAAATATTATGGTACCATTGAGCTGATCTGATGATGGAGACAGGAGGTGGCCACTGGCCATAAGAACTCTGTGAGGAAACAACGCAACCTAATTGTGTTTGGGGGTTTAAGAACTGTCTATGAATATTATAGTAGATGCAAACCAAATTGACGACTGGGGTCGTAAAACTTCTCATTCACACTCGCGTGGTTGTAGGTAGGATGAGAGAGATAGTGATATGACCTCGGTCGTCAGTTTGGTTTGCGTCTACTATAGTTACCTATGGTAAGACAAGTACAGCTTGTATCAAATCAAAAATGAAATTTTTGCCTAAAATTCATTTAGATTATACAATTTTTTTAACGGCAATCCAGTTCCCGCGTAACGTATGAGACAGTACAACCCCACCTATCTCACTTTTCAAAGTTGTGTTTACAATATTTTGCTCTACTTTACACGTTTTATTCGTCTATAGTTCAGCTAACTTAAGAGTTGTAATTAAGATAAAAATCCTGTAGTTAAATCAACAAATGTTAAAATATATCTCACCGGTTTTGAGTCTCTGAATCACGAAAACCGGTAAGGAGAAATGAACCGGTTTCCAAGTAACATATCAAATTGCACGGGATTTGCTATTGTTTTTTTTTACAATTGGAAAGTTGATTCATCCATTTCATAGTTTAACGCGTACGGTTACAGTATGCAATGTATTATAGACCTTGATCCACTCTCATAAGGTTTACGATGGCGCGTTATATTTAATAGGCGCGGCGTTCAGTGTTTAAATACCGGTAACCGGTTAATTTCACCAAACCGGTTTTGTTAAAAAATATATATTTAAATGTAACCTCGAGATGTCCAGAAGCCAATAAAAAGCCTCCCAATCCATTATATTTTTAATTTACATTTTGATTAATTAAAAATCGAATTTGTCTTGTCAAATTTTAGATTATGGGTAACTAGTTAAATATACTAAAGTGGGAAATATAGCCGGTTCCCGAAACTTTGCACCTTGTTTTTAGTGATGAGTTTAGAACGTGGTATAGTTGAAGTTGACATCAGCACAGCGCGGAGGCGGCGCGCGCGCACTCGCTGCTCCAGTACACGCCCCCGCAGCCCGTCACCAGCGACCACACGTACGGGGTGAAGAACTCCTCGGGCCGCTCCTCTTCCACGTACCGGAATTTTAGGTCGGGGAATTTCTGAGGAAGTTAACATTCAGAATAGAATTCGATCCTAACCAAACATTTCTATATTTTCTTCCACGTACCGGAATTTAAGGTTGGGGAATTTCTGAGGAGGTTAACAATCAGAATATAAATAGATCCTAACCAAACATTTCTATATTTTCTTCTACGCACCGGAATTTCAGGTCGGGGAATTTCTGAGGAAGTTAACATTCAGAATAGAATTCAATCCTAACCAAACATTTCTATATTTTCTATCTAAGGGTGGTATTCCATCAGTCCAATATCTTTGTCCAATGTGTATTTGCGTCTCACATTTCGCTTAATGAGAGAGTGAGACGCAATGCACATTGGACCAAGAAATTGGACAGATGGAATACCACCCTGAGAAGTAAAAGGCAATTTAAAATATGAAACTTACAGATTATTCTTTTATATTTTTTTCTTAAATCCGTACCTTTGTCTAAATGTGTCAATCTGTATTTTATCTTTTAAATAGTTGGGCAGATTATATGTAGACGTACACTCTAATAACTTAACAAGAAACTCACCATTCACTACTTCTCGTTATAACCTTTACACTTAATTCGCAAACAAATAGTAATGTGATAATTTATTCATATTGTTTTAACGAGTTTTATAGAATTTAATCGTACGTTTTGATGTACGTCTGTATGACAATATAAACACATAAAATTTCAAAAGTTTAAATTGTAATTTTATTTATTTTTGTTATTCTACTTATTTAACCTTTTATTTAATTTAAATTCAACATTAGTCATTTTCGTTAACCGGTTTTTAACCTAGTTCAAAAAGACCGAGCGAGAAACCGGTTAATCGGTTCCTTATATAATGCTTAGACATAAGTTTATTATGTTTTGATGTTAGAAATAATACTGTCCTATGTAGAAATATTTTGAGATGATATAAATACTTCTTCTAGTATTATTCCCTCTGTCAACTAAATGAATGTTGTTGTTTTTTTAACAAAATTTACGATAAGCGACTTCTACAAGAATAGGTTTAAAGATTTTATATCTTTAAAAGTCGTGGTAACTTTTCCCTCCAAAACTAAATCTGAGTAACGATGCACTGAATTATAGTGTATATTACATATTATTGTACCGCAATATAAGATATCATACGAACCCTATCATTTCGGAAGAAAAACTTAACTACCACTACTTTTCAGGTTAGAAAAATTCTAATCTTAAAAAATCGGGGTACAGTCAGCATCAAAAGTAGCGCATCAAATAACGCTTCATAATTATCTACCATTCTGTAACAGCGTAACAAAAAGTGATGGCTTGAAAATAGAACAACAAGACTGTAAAAGATATACTTTTGAACGTGAATTTTAGAAATTAATTTATATTTGGATAAGTTGTCCGGGATGTCAGATACTTTTGGAGCGTTGTTTCATCCGCTACTATTGATGCTTACTGTACAAGTTGCAACGAGAGCAAAAAACAAGAACTCATTATTCCTTACCTTTAACCTATCGCTGGACCACTGCTCGGCGCCCTTCTTGATGCACGCCAGCACCTCTGTGACGCTGAGGTCGCCGCCGGCGCCGTCTTGGACCCGCTGCAGGCGCGTTGAGAAGTACCCTATCACCTGTAACAATAAACCGGTTAAGTATGAAATACATCAGAAAGCAGGGCAAGGCATGATCATAATCATTTTGATTAGTAAAACCAATTTATACGTCAACATTATGGATAAATTTATAACTATTAACATTTTACATTCAAAATTAATATTATTTTAATTAAGTAGGTATACTATTATAACTCTTGGTAGGAGTAGAATGGGCGCTCGATAAGCCAGTTTTTTAATCGGCGCTTAAAGCTAGTTAAATTTGGAGCTTCGACGATGTTTCTGGGCAATTTATTGTAAACTGTGGGCCAATTACAATCTGACGAAAATCCATTGCCGGTGCCTCTCGCTAAATATGCGCGCAACACGATGACCTAATGTTACTATCATAATGACAATATTCCCACATCTTTTTAGGGTTCCGTACCACAAAAGAAAAAAACGGAACACTTATAAGATCAGTTTCTTGTCCTTCCGTCTGTCTGTCTGTCAAGACCAATTATTTCGGGAAAGCGTGGAGGTTTTGAGTTGAAATTAAAACCATATACTCAGGACTACAATTCCTTGAAGCTGTGAAAAAATCAAACTTTCAAGTTCACGTAAAAAGCGATACGGCCGTTTATGCCGCAAAAAACGTAGGTATATTTCGACACTCTCAAGGGAATCAAAATTTATAGATTAAGAGTCCTTTCCGTTGAACTAGATCTATAAAACTTGGCAAGTTATATATCGTTTTATATTTCTTATACTACAAGTACAGGGAAAACCCTGAAACCTTTAAATATGTAAAAAATAAAAATAAAATAGATAAATTTACCTGGTTGGGCGTATGCGACCCGAATTTGTCCGGTTTTTTTATTTCATACCCTCTTCATGTTGTGCGTGATACAGTGCGGAGCCATGTTGGGGTTTTGCTGCAGCTGGTGTGTCAAGCAGGAGTTCAAGATATCCAGCAGCGTTGACAGCACTTCGTCTATACTCTGTATCTTTAGGTATTTAAATAAAAGTAAACAAACAATTTGTACATTTTCGGGTAGTTATATATAACATTTATTGGTTATCCAACCAAATACAAAACCGCCTGGATCTGTCACTGAACACCCTGACTTTAACCTACATTATTTGATCATATAATATTTTCATCTACCCTCAACCGGCTTAAGGAGCCGTTTGAGGGTAGATTATGTTTACTTTTATTTAAATACCTAAAGATACAATATTCCACCTGGAAGTATCTTTTACCATTTCAATGTTCTGCGTGTGATGTGGGTTGTTCTGGAAGAGCTGCCGCTTGTGCAGGAGACAGTATACCGCGATGGCTTTGTGCTACAGCTGGTGAGTGAGGCAGTTCATGACCTCCAGCAGTCGCAGCACTTCGTCTAGCACTTGGATGCGTTCCACCTGGAAGTATCTCTTACCATTTCAATGTTCTGCGTGATGTGATGTGGGTTGTTCTGGAAGAGCTGCCGCTTGTGCAGGAGACAGTACACCATGTTGGGGTTGTGCTGCAGCTGGTGTGTCAGGCAGGAGTTCATTATTTCCAGCAGCATCCGGAGTACTTCGTCTAGAACTTGGATGTGTTCCACCTGCAAGTGAAGACAACGTAATCACTTATAACATCTTATAAAACAAAGTCCTTCGCCGCGTCTGTCTGTTTGTATGTATGTTCGTGATAAACTCAAAAACTACTGAACGGATTTTTCTGCGGTTTTCACCTATCAATAGAGTGATACTTGAGAAAGGATTATGTGTATAATTTGATTAATTTGTTAAAGTTCATCCATGCCAACCCAAGTTTAATGTTTCTGGACTGGTTAATCCCATTTTTTTTATAAAGATCCTCGTAAATATTATACAGCCCAGTTTGAACATTTAAGCCAAGTGGTCAAAAATATTTGCACCGATATTTTTAGTTAATTTATTTGTAATAAGTACTTACTATTTCTTCTGTTTTCTCCTCTGCGTGATGTGGTAATTCTAAATTATTAATATCGCCCCCTGAAAAAAAGTAACGGTGTTTAATCTATAGCATAGACATAATTATGATAAAAGAAATATACACATAGAACGGAACAAACACACGAGTATCAAATACACATAATTTCGGCAATATTGACAATTGTCGCTGTTTGCGGACTAATCAAAACTCAACGAGAAAGTACCTCAGGTACCGTCGCGGCGGTACTTTCATAGGGTCATAAATTTTTCCGCTGTTTGCGTCTTTATTAATCTGAATTTTGTTAAAAATGTTACTCGTAGTAACCGTACCTCACCATAGGGAGTTGCCACGCACATAACCACATATTTTGTGTGTATGTGATATCATGCATTCATGATTAGTTTCATCCACTTTAGTCAATTCGCAAAACTTATGTACATACAAAGACAATTGATTGTAATAGAGAAGTAAAGTCTAAGAGAATAACGTGCCCGTTAGTTTTACATCCAAAACAGATGGCGCTGTACTGCGCTATATGTCTTCCATATACTTACTCTTTGTGTTTTGCGGTCACAGAATTGTCAAATGTCAACTTTTGACAATCATAGTTACCGCAAAATGCTTACCCGTCAAATTCGAAGCACAAAATTGACTTAGATTTTACACATCTTACTCAATCAATGTATCTTTGGTACATACATCTGGATCAGTCGGTGGGGTTATCAGTTTAAATTCAATTTAAAAATATATCTTCGTGTTCTATGGTTCAAACAACATCAAAATATCCAATAATTAACTGATTCGTTTATTTCTCACTGGGGATATAGATATTTACCTTCTATTTCGTTACATAGCCTCGCTCTCCGTTTTGAGAGCGTTTCGAACAGCGACACCAACCTCTGCGCGACGTACGGGTGGAGGTTTCTGAACTCACCTAAAACAAATAAATAAATATTTGGGGAAAATCTTACACGATCGAGCCTCAAACTAAATTTTTATCAAAGGGCTGTGATCCACGCTCCGAGTCGTATCCGGTGCAGGGGATTTCGTTGGCTATACAGCGTGGAAACGCTGCTAGTGTGATGGGAACCTTTGGGCCGGATGCGATTCGGGGCGGTCCTTTAAAAATACTTTATTGTAATAATTAATCGGCTTTGTAAACATCACGAACACATCGATCTGTTCTGTGATAGTTTTAATTCAATTCGCAAACTAATGAGCCAAGATTTCTCCAACTGTTAACACTTATGCAATTCCATCTTATTTATTTATCTTTTGTTCTTCTCGTTGAATGTTTAACTCAGTCTCCTGTCAAGCAACATAGTTTTAAGCATAATAGTTATTATTAATTCTGCAATTTCGCACGCCATGTACTTTATGCAGTTTCTACCTGTGGAAACTTGTAATTGGCTTACTGTTTTTATTTCGAAACCTATTTTGTTACATTAGCTGTAAGTTTTCCCAAGAAATAAAATAAAATAAAATAACATAAGGGAAAATGACGAAGCCTGTTGCGGATCGCTTTATTGTTTGTGTGTAACGACGACGCCTGTTGCTGATTTATGGTTGTACCCTCCTGGCACGAGCGCCCCCGCGCCGCGCGGGCAGCGCAGTGCTCGCCCCAGGCGGCGAGTCACCTCTGAAGCGCGCGCACGCCATTCCCAGCCAATTTCTCATAATTTCGTAGGTACGGTATTTTTTGCATTTTGAATAGAAACTGCCGTGAAAAAAAGATCGTATTTAATTTCAAATTGTGAACTTCGTAATAAACTAGTCAAAGTATTGGTGGAGTTCTTATTGTCCGCCTGGAAAATAGTGGCGACCGTGACAGGTCAGGATTCTCCTGACAAACCTGCGATGCGGATTTTAATTTGTCAATTAGTTTGTAATCATTATGGCGACAAAGTCAAAGTTATCTGCTGTTCACCAAAGTTATTGCATACAAGTTTCTAAAAAAATAAAAGCCTCGTGTCGCCCAAGGTACATCACAATGTATATTGCGTTTCAATGGAATTTTTGCCGAAGCAAAAAACAATATAGAGTCAGCCCAAGATAAGTTGGCAGCGATTTTGAAAGTCCAGCCTGTGCAGGTGTTAAGTAAGCTCTGTGTACCAATGAATGTTCTTCAATGTCTGAATATACTTACAGCTCATATTAGCGATGGCGGCAAGGCAGTTGGTATGCAAGTATTTATCGCGAACGCGCGCCATATTGTACTGCAAAGCCCGGACTAGTACTAGAACCATCAGTCCGCCGAGTGAGACCTCTGATATCTGACGCTCTGTGTACCAGGGAATGTTTTTCAATGTCTGAAACAATAACACAGTATCACATATGGATCATCCTGTTTTTAACAAAATAAATGTAAATCACACATTTTTTTGTTTATGACTTTTATGAGGATACATGTAAAATACTAAACAAGCTAATAAAACAGTTTCGTGGAACGAGGTTGTAGCTGAACCTCGCGAACCTCTGCTTACAGTAAAAATCCTTCTCAATTTGTTACTAATTAATTTTATGATTCGCTGTACTGTACTAAAACTATATGGATCTCCCTAGATTCGACACAAATAAATGATTGAAATTGAATTGAAATTGTTAGTTTAAACTTTTTATCAAATTTCAAATCTATATCATGTTTTGAGATTTTTTTATAATGATATAAAAAACGAGGAGCGAAACATATTTCATATAGTTCGCTCGCGATAAGAAAGAATGCAGTAAAATCATAATTTTGCCTAACCAATCAAATCGTTCCTAACAAAGAACAAATAGGAACAAAAACGTGCCCCTTAATTTGACATCGAAAACAAAATGGCGCTGTACTGCGCCATATGTTTTACCGTCACTGAATTGTCAAACGTCAACTTTTGACAATCAGATTTACCGCAAAAAGTATGGAGCTGTACAGCGCCATCTCGTTTACCTGTCAAAGTCGAAGCACGACATTGTCTTAGATTATAGGGACCGTGCGCGTTGGAGGGTCTGCCATCTTGTGGCCTGAATCGGAACCATAAACATGTACATTTACACGTCACGTGTTTTCTTGTGCATAGTAGGTTCTGCCATCTTGTGGGCTATACGGAACAATAAACCTCACATTTACGCCTCGCGTCAAAAATGTGACAGCTCCTGTGCTGCCTCCTACAGTTCATGCACGCTCCCTATACACATCTTACTCAATCAATGCTTTTGATTGCTAATTAGAAAGTCCTGTTCACAGTAACCAATTGAAGGCATACTTTCTCAAGTTAAGAAAACGTAGTCTTAACGCGAACGCACTATAGACTGCAGAATTTACACCCAGGGATAAGTTCGCCTTTGTTGTATTTAATTTACTCTGTAACTGTGTTTCTCGTGTTTTCATTTCTATGTATAATAATATATATATATAGGTAAAAAACTTAAGTAAGTCACCTGTTGTATGTAGTTGTGACGTGTTCGAATAGACATTTGTTTTGTTTGTGTGTGTCTTTTAAACATGTATTGTCTATTCGAACACGTCACAACTACATACAACAGGTGACTTACTTAAGTTTTTTGCCTATACATACGTAAGATTTTCTAGTTAATTTATGATACTTACGATAAGATGCACATTCTTTATAAGAGCATCGTCTTCTGTCAATATTAGTAATACAATCAGCGACATGTATATGTGGTGCGAGTTGCTGTCTGGAGCGTTGTATAGCACTTGGAGTATGGGGACTATCTGCAAATATAACATATTACATATAAATAAATAAATATTATAAGACTAAGTCCCACAGTAAGCTCAATAAGGCTTGTGTTGAGGGTACTTAGACAACGATATATATAATATATAAATATTTATAAATACTTAAATACATAGAAAACACCCATGACTTAGGAACAAATATTCATGCTCATCACACAAATACATGCCCTTACCAGGATTTGAACCCGGGACCATCAGCTTCGTAGGCAGGGTCACTACCCACTAGGCCAAACCGGTCGTCATATATTACGATATAAAAGTCGATTGGTCGTCAACCAATGGTATAATGGGCGTTTCATCTACTACTTCTTCGCGTTATCCCGGCATTTTTGCCACGGCTCATGGGAGCCTGGGGTCCGCTTGACAACTAATCCCAAGATTTGGTGTAGGCACTAGTTTTTACGAAAGCGACCTTCCAACCCAGAGGGTAAACTAGGCTTTGTTGGGATTAGTCCGGTTTCCTCACGATGTTTCGTTCACCGAAAAGCGACTGGTAAACATCAAATGATATTTCGTACATAAGTTCCGAAAAATTCATTGGTACGAGCCGGGGTTTGAACCAGCGACCTCCGGATTGCAAGTCGCACGCTCTTACCGGCAACAGAAATACATCATCTGTGAAAATTTCAACTGTCTAGCTATCACGGTTCATGAGTTACACCCAGACAGACAGACGGACGGACAGCGTAGTCTTAGTAATAGGATCCCGTTTTAACCATTGGGTGCGGAACTTAACTAATTTACTTTATAAATAGGTAAGTATGTAGTCAGACTATAATGTACATACTATACTTTCATTGTATTGCAATTTGATTGTTAGTTATAAGTTATTTTGCCAAAAGCTGGACTTTATGTTTGTAACTTTCATTCTGTGGGATAATGTATTCCTGGTACCCCGCGATACAGGCAAAGCCTAGTGCGGAGACCCTGCTACATTGAATTGAATTTTGAATTTCTGGAAATAAAGATTTATTTTATTTATTTATTTAAAAGTGTTGTACCTTATTCGCTGAATAACTAAATAAGAATAAGTTCCAAAGGAATAGACAAAGTAGACTTTTGTGCCAATCTTACCAAGTGTTCTATGTGTTCCACGTTGCTGACGTGCCGTTTGTAGGCTTTGCAGGAATGCAACATCAGGTATAGGAGTAGTGTAGAATGCTCGCAGCCCGCGGTGGCGCATAGGGCTTTGTGGAGCTGGGAAACAGACTTGGCATTGGGATACGATAAAAAAAAAAATATGAACAACTATATAACAAGTAAATAATAATAATAATTCAGCCTATACACGTCCCACTGCTGGGCACAGGCCTCCTCTCATGCGCGAGAGGGCTCGGGCTATAGTCCCCACGCTAGCCCAATGCGGATTGGGGACTTCACATACACCTTTGAATTTCTTCGCAGATGTATGCAGGTTTCCTCACGATGTTTTCCTTCACCGAAAAGCTAGTGGTAAATATCAAATGATATTTCGTACATAAGTTCCGAAAAACTCATTGGTACGAGCCAGGATTTGAACCCACGACCTCCGGATTGAAAGTCGGACGTCATATCCACTCGGCCACCACCGCTTACAACAACGCTTACGCTTTTTCTTTATATAACAAGTATAAAGAAAAATATGTCCTAATAGGGACCGTGCGCGTTGGAGGGTCTGCCATCTTGTGGCCTGAATCGAAACCATATACATGCACATTTACACGTCACGTGTTTTCTTGTGCATAGTAGGTTCTGCCATCTTGTGGGCTACATCGGAACAATAAACATCACATTTACGCCTCGCGCCAAATCTGACGGCTCCTGTGCTGCCTCCTACAGTTCATGCACGCTCCCTATAGCATATTACGCAAAACTCTGCGTAGAGGGCGCATCTAACACATACTGAGGGCCTACCGCGAAACACGAAAATCGAAGTTTCGTTATCTGCCACTCTATCACTCTTGTATATTCGAGCGATAAAGACAGATAACGACATTTTTTATTTTCGCTTTTCGCGGTAGGCCTCTGTAAACAAACCGTCTTGATGCGTCAATGTCATGGTGAAAACTTGTCAAATAGTTTCGGAAAAAAGTGGCGGTGACATAATCGGACAGACACACGGACATGACGAATCTATAAGGGTTCCGTTTTTTGCCATTTGGCTACGGAACCCTAAAAACTGTTTAAGGCAAAGTATATTTAAGTTTAGGATATGTGATAGTGCTGCTCTCTGGCGGCAGAACATTGCAGTAATACTCCCTATTGGAAAACGTTTTCTCCAATTTCTTTCACAGAAATGCCCCTATCTCAAAATGTCCCGTCTACGAAATCGTTGCTGTATAAAAAGATACGTTTTAAAAGTCAAATTAAAGTTTAAGAGGGGTAATTGTAAGAATGGCGCATTATGCAGACGGGCCGTTTCAGGAGAGGGTCATCTCGAACAAGAATCTCCAAAAAATATTAAATTTAATTTCCACTAACCAAATTGGCCGAGTATTTGAGACCTTGATTTATAGTCTGTATCTTTAGGTATTACAATAAAAGTAAACAAAATCTACCATCAAATGGCTTCTTAAGCCAGTTGAGGGTAGATAAAAACCTTACATGATCAAATTTAATGTAGGTTAAAGTCAGGTCGTTCAGTCACAGATCCAGGTGGTTTCATATTTGGTTAACCAATAAATGTTATAACTACCCGAAAATGTACAAATTTCTTCGTTTACTTTTATTTAAATACCTAAAGATACAGAGTTATAGAGAAAGAACATTTTGCGAAATTAACAAAGAATAATTTAGCGATTGTGTCATCTGCCTTAGACATATTCTGGGTAAGTCTATATTTACCGCGGCCATGTCTATTCGGGGCGGCGTCATCTCGGGCCCCGAACCTTTTTCCGGTTCCTTCTGTGGTGTCGTAGCCGTATCTACAAAATTAAACATATATAATGAACTTTTGACGACTGGTCTGGCCTCGTGGGTAGTGACCCTGCCTCTGAAGCCGATGGTCCCGGGTTCAAATCCTGGTAGGGGCATTTATTCGTGTGATGAGCATGGATATTTGTTCCTGAGTCATGGGTGTTTTCTATGTATTTCAGTATTTATATATTATATATATATCGTTGTCTAAGTACCCTCAACACGAGCCTTATTGAGCTTACTGTGGGACTTAGTCAATTAGTGTAATAATGTCCTATAATATTTATTTATTTATTATTTATAATATTTTTTTTTATACTACGTCGGTGGCAAACAAGCATACGGCCTGCCTGATGGTAAGCAGTCTCCGTAGCCTATGTACACCTGCAACTCCAGAGGAGTTACATGCGCGTTGCCGACCCTAACTCCACCCCCCTCGTTGAGCTCTATAATATATGTGTAGAAGATTGACAATTTCCATACTACGATAAAAAAAATCTACGATTTCAACTCACGTGTTTTTAGTCACTCGCGCGACATGTTTTGGAGAGCCTAGGTCTCGTTTCTCAAGCACTATAAGTGCGAGCAGCGTTCACGACGGCCGTGCTTCGCGTACTGCTGCGCGTCGCGTCGCACGCTGAGAGAACCGGTTGGAGGAGATCTTGCGCTGTCGTAGTAGGCGTGCTTAGTGATGTGGTGTTTGGATTTGGGTCACTTAACACTTGTAGTGCCAAACAGCAAGAACTCACTATGTACACTATACTGTAACCACACTCACTGGCCTTCTGCTGAAGGATCACAGATTTCCATGCTAGCAGCACAGCCCAGCCGCTATGTTGATCTCGATCGTTTCACGGCTGGGCTGTGCCGCCAGCATGGAAGCCTGTGACCCTTCAGCAGAACCAAGACTTCCCACAACCGGTTCTCTCAGCGCGCGCGGCGCGCAGCAGTACGCGAAGCACGGACGTCGTGAACGCTGCTCGCACTGTGAGTGCTTGAGAAAGGAGACCTAGGCTCTCCGAAACATGTCGCGCGAGTGACTAAAAACACGTGAGTGGAATCCGTAGAATTAGTTTTATGTTAGTATGTCTCACGACAGTTTTAATTCAATTCCATACTACGTGTTCAATCATCTTTGAAGGTGGCGTTATTTACTTTTTTGCATTTTAACGATGTTTTTTTTTTTATTAAAAACTGATCGGCGATTGGCTCTAGTCACACCTGATGGAAAGTGAAGACAGGAGAAGATGGAGCTCACCGGTTCAGTAGTGTGTGCGTACGATATTGTTATTTACAATTTCGAAACGGAAAATTGGTTTTTGTCTGACTGCTATCATATGCATTATTAAATTATAGAACGGGACTTAATCGCGTTTTAGAACTTAATACGCGATTAAGACCCGTTCTATAATTTAATAATTTGTAAAAATCGTGAAAGTTTTAAAAGTCAAAACGATTAGTCAATCATGTTTGCTGCTGCTTGCTGTATGTACTTTTTTTTTTGCAACAATAAATGACTTTTTTTTTGCTACCATACGGACATAAGTACAATGAAAATGTAATTAAAGAATTTTAGGAATGACATTTATTTTCGTTATAAAGTTCGAATGTAGCGGATTCATAGTAAATAAAAGTAACCGTAAGCAAGTTTTACTAACTGGCGGTGTCCGCAGCAGACAGCAGCGCCTGTCGGTAGAGGTTCCGCGAGGCGCAGTGGTTCGCCAGCGCGAGCAGCAGCAGGCAAGCCTGAATAAACAAGTTAGGTACAGTCAGCATCAATAGTAGCGGATGAAACAACGCGCCAAAAGTATCTGACATCCAAGATAACTTTTCCAAATATGGATAAATTTCTAAAATTCACATTCAAAAGTATATCCTTTACAGTCTTAGTTGTTCTATATTTAAGACATCACTTTTTGTTAAGCTGTTACAGAATGATAGTTACTTATGAAGCGTTATTTGATCCGTTACTTTTGATGCTGACTGTACGAAGCAGTAAATAACAAAAATTACCCAAACAAAATTATAACAGCGCCATCTGGTGAGTTAAAGAAATCTTATCACCGGTGTATTATAAATTCACTGAAAACCCGTAAATAAATCTCTTGTTTTGTTTTGAAGATAAACGGGAACAATTATATTCGTGTGCAAAAAACACATTATTTCTTTCTTAGTTCTTGCTCTATATACCTAATTCAAAATGTTATGTTATTTTAACTAGTATTCCATACAAAACTTTGTTCACGGAACACTTATGGGATCACTTCGGTCTTGCAAACCGGTTAGATGCGTTTTTTTTACTTACTTCCTACTATTTAATCACATGGCGACTAGCACACACAGAGCAAGGCTCGGAAACAGGTTATTTCTAAACCGTTATCATGTACTTGGCGAAAAACCTTTTAAATTCGGTTTCACTCGAAAAACCGTTATTTTTGAACCGGTTTTTATAAGAACAGTTCTTGTCAAATTAACCGGTTTAGTAGAGCAATAAAACCATTTTCTTCGTATTTCGGTGTCTATATTTACATGGCATACCAACAGGCCGGCCGGCCGTTTCGTCATAGTACAAAGAGTGGGGAAGTAGGTTATCTTCATACAAACGCGTGCCTGCGGCGACGCATATTATATATATATATATATCTCTCTCAACTGTTTTTATTCAGACACATGGAAGGCTCTAATATGACTAGCAAAGCCAAATTTCGTTTTGAAAATGCGATCACATGGTGCGCAATAAAGCTGGCCAGCTGGGTTGTAGGTATAGGTATACGAGGGCTTCGGTCGCGTCTTACGGAGATGGCGCTTAGCATCCAGGTCTTCCAAGCGACGCTGCTCGTATTGCTCTACTTTTTTATGAACAGTTGCGCGCCATTCCGTTCTACGCATCGCAAGTTTCTCCCAGGAATCACTTGGTTTACCGTAAGTGGTCAGGTGACGCTTGAGGACGTCTTTATGGCGCAAGTACTGACCCCCTTGTTTCCTCTTTCCGCTGGATAGTTCCGAGTAGAATACCGCTTACACACCGCTCCGCTTACCGCGGCGATGCATAGATACTATGGCGCACACATACAAGCCGCGCGCGGTGCGTTGTATGAAGATAACCTACTTCCCCACTCTTTGTACTATGGTTTCGTCGCTCGTGGAATAAACCGGTTTTTAAGGTTACAACGGGCACAGAGTGATCCTACCATTCCTAACTTATCAAGTTATGTACTTACTTGGTTAGCCAAGGGATGTCTCTTCTGCAGCTCTTGCATCAGACTGTGCCTGTCTTGTGGGGGGTTGGTGTAGATGGTGGGGGCTGCGGGGCTGCTGAGCGTCAGCATGTTCCAGAACCCAGCTGTACAGGATTGGAAGTATTTATACGCTAAGATCATTGATCTACGAGTAATGCGTGAGCTAGTAAAAAAATCATTAAATTACTAATGGGTATAATATTTTAAGAGTTATCTCGATTTCTATAGCATCCCGTCATCAGAGCCTGACGTAATGGACTAACCTTAATGGCTCAGTTTCATTGGACGATAACTCGGTCGGTTTAAAGCGTGCACGATGACTTTATTCGTCAGATGAATGAATGAATGAATGACGCTTTTATTCAAAACACACATACACAACAACATTAAATAGACTTAAATCTAGGTAAATTAGACGTTACAGTGCTCGGGTGGTTCCAGAAAAGGATAACACTCAGCATGTGTCGCAGCACATCAGTAGTGTTGCGACGCTGATTTTCTGTGTACACATTGACACGTAAAATAACACAAAACAACACAGAACCGAAGCAGAATACAACAGAATGTGCAGTTGACATTGTAATTTATTTATAAGAAAACCAAGACATGTTTATTAATAAATACATACACTATACATAAACAAATATATAAAGGCTGAATCACAGAAGTCGGTACAAATACAGGTGGGTGTAGGTCGGCTAGGTGGAGGTCGTTTGTTCCTTGAGTAGGTGCGGTTTCAGTTTTGTTTTGAACACGAATAGTGAACTGGCATTTCTAATTGGTGGCGGAAGATTGTTCCAGCACCGCGTGGCTGCGTACCGGAAGCTGCCACGGAAACTAGCCGACTGTCTTGGACAGATGAGACGGGGGGCTTGCCTCACGTGTTTACGGGAGAGCGCGAGTCTTTCGTAGAGGTGCGATGGTTGTTTGGTCAGCATAAGTGGCAAGTAGCTTATTCAGGACTTTACCCCTTAAAATTGGAACTTTTTCGCTTGGTATGTCTCTAGGTCTTTGTATATCGATTGTAGAGAAAAATAAGAAATACTAACATGCCAAATTTACTAGGATACTGCCGCCCGGTACGCCCGTGCCGAACATGTGCGGCGGCGCGGCGAGCATGCTCGACAGATGATTTAGAAGGGTCTTCACTAGGAGGGGCGCCTGCATGCCGTAGCGGCCTTGGAATAGCGTTCTGTAGAGAAAAAACATTTATTTATATGGGGGCAAAATATAAGTAGAATTTGCGGGATAGAAATCTCTCGTTCAAAATATGGTGGATTGAATTGTAATCATTCATGGCCCCAAATGATTTTTTCAAAATTGAGAAAAAATGAGAAGCGAAACGACACTGTTACACTGCAAAATTTGAGCAAGGCTCCCAAGAAAACCCATTTTTTTAGGTTCAAGAAGAGAAAATAAAAATTTAAACCTATTCACTACCTAGTTTAATAAATGAACTTTAAGTACGTTATCAACTTTTGAAAAAATATTATTTATTCACACCATAATCTTGAATAAAAAACTGGATACGTGCGAGTCGGACTCGCCCACCGAGGGTTCCGTACTTTTTAGTATTTGTTGTTATAGCGGCAACAGAAATACATTATCAGTGAAAATTTCAACTCTATATTAGTCTAGCCATCACGGTTCATGAGATACAGCCTGGTGACAGACGGACGGACGGACAGCGGAGTCTTAGTAATAGAGTCCCGTTTTACCCTTTGGCTACGGAAACCTAAAAAGGAAGAATTTTACGAAATACGCTCGTCTGTAGGAGCAAAGATAATTTGAAATAGGGCACACCTCAGTAAAAAGATACAAGAAAATAAACAATTGATTAAATGTAGAGGCAGTTAACAGGCGGTCTTATCGCTAAAGAGTGATCTCTTCCAGACAACCTTTGGGTGGCGAAAATAGATTATTTATAGACGAATTATTTATAGGAAAACCTTGATTATATAAGATATAAAAGCAAGACAATTGACAACATTTTATTTTTATAAAACCTGAAATATATTACATATGATTTGGATGAATTTTGGTTCCTTAACACTGCAATATATTAAATGTTGTATTGACTTGTAAAAGAGCCCTTGAGGCCTACTTGCAGAATACATTTTTGAATTTTGACTTTTGAATTTTATAACTTATTACAAAAAATACAAAATAACAAAAACATTTGTGATTTTAAGTACAAATTATACGACACAATTGCTGAAATGCCATTTAGCACAATCGGAATAGGACAAACCTCGAAATCTCTGGAACAGTCCTGAAATTTTGTATGTATTATTAAAGAACCCTTTTTCATATCCACACCATTTGACATTTGGGGACCTCGAGGAACCGCAGCCATCTTGGAAAATGTGTACCATCCTGGAAATTCGCGTGTTACTCTACAGGGTGATTCATGAGACGTGAGCAGGTCCAAGCCCACACAATCAGTAAATGTTAATGAATCATTCACAGTCTTATTTAAGTAAAACAATTACGCTTTTTTCCGTTATCTAACTTTTTTTAAAGAACAAATTTGATTATCTACGATCATGGACACCCTACAACACTTTATTAACAAAGATAAAACTTCTTTAACCCTTATGACGGCACTTTGATTATGAAGAAAATAAAATGTCACACTTGAGTGAGATACGATTTTTCAAAAGTAACCAGACTCCGATGACATTCAATTTGTCACTTGTTATGGATACAACAAATAGGGTGACCATAACAGTGGTAAATAAAATAAAATAACAATTTTGAACAGAAAAAAAATAATTTAACGTTAATCTCACAAATACTGGTACGAAACAGTTACTAGTAACTTACTGAATACGCAGACTTGATCCTGCTCACGTCTCCTGAATCACCCTGTATATCTACGTTCTCCTACCTTTAAGTAATGTGTAAACTCACCTATAAATAAGACTAGTCTCGATCATGCGGCTTTGCCCGTGTACTCCAGCGAACATGTACACGCTCATGAGCACTAGAAGCGTGTTGATACACTCCAAATGAAGGTAGTATGTGTTGTCACTGAAAAAAACATTTTAGGAGCATTCCGTGAAAACGGTAAGTTTTTCAACTAGTATTTTTTAATAAGATCCATTATTTAAGCAATGACCAATTGTCTCTCAAAGTATTGGCGTAATTATGTGCACGAGTCGCTTACGTAACGTTTGCTTTAATGCCGAATTTCTTTATCAACTTACGTATTATAGTAATAGTTGGTTATAACGTTTTTTAACAACACACGTGGCTTTAAGATGACACTAATAATACACGATAAAATAACAAGCCAAGAGTACCAGGCTAGGAAAAAAACCGGGCAAAGTCGTCACATAGCGCCATCTAGTGGTGTTAGCGTAATAACTTCGTTGTTTCTTTTTATTTCTCTTAGTGTTATATTTTTTTAGAAATATGAAACATGATTTAATTTAATTAGTTTAGTTACAAGTCGGACTCGCGCACGAAGGGTTCCGTACCATTATTTATAAAACCGGCAAAAAAATTGTTTGTTGTATGGGAGCCCCCCTTAAATATTTATTTTATTCTGTTTTTAGTATTTGTTGTTATAGCGGCAACAGAAATACATCATCTGTGAAAATTTCAACTGTCTAGCTATCACGGTTCATGAGATACAGCCTGGTGACAGACGGACGGACGGACGGACAGTGAAGTCTCAGTAATAGGGTCCCGTTTGACCCTTTGGGTACGGAACCCTAAAAAGAGTGCAAATGTCGGTTACGTAACGGTGGAAATCGCCTTTAGTTGGTTTTGGTTATAATAAATGGTTAGGCGGATGAAAACCTTATGTAGAGGTCGTTTTCTCGGTTCCTTTTCGACAATAAGTTATTAATTATGGCAGATCTGTACAGTCTAAGTGTTCTCGTGGACTAATAAAAAGACTTACGTGACAGGAACGTCAATGATTAGGCTTATAAGCGCGTCGACTAGCATTTCCACCCGACTCTCCGCGTTCAGCATCGGCTGTTTGGGTGATGCCTGTGCCTCGTCTGTTGTTTGCTGAAAAAAAGTATTGTCGTAGATAAGGAGAAGAGATGCAATATTTTGTAGCCGACAATTTGGCAGCTAGAAGGCGTCGTACCCCAAAAAACCCGCATAACCCCTAGATTTCCTGTCATAGAACACCTTTTCAAATACAAAACAGCACCAATTTAAAAAAAAATGAAATCGATACGTTTTCTTCTTGAAATCAAATCTAGAAGCATTTTTGAAGTGAAAACTTCTTTAGCGGCGTTGTGCACTTTTTGTGATGGGGAAAAAATGTTTAACTCGCGTCAGGTGTCACGTGACCGTCGTATTGAAATTTCGTAAGACGGACACGTGACATCATGGTGACGTGCAAATTGAATGTCATCGAAGCCTGGTTACTTTTGAAAAATCGTATCTCATTCAAGTGTGACATTTTATTTTCTTCTTTATGACAGCACTTTATTTAAAGTGCTGTCATAACGGTTAACGAGGTTTTATCTTTGTTAATTGTATTGTAACTTTGTGTTGTTGGGTGTCCATGATTGTAAATACTCAAATTTTTCCTTACCAAAAAGTTAAATACCTAACAGAAAAGAAGCGTGATTGTTTTACTTAATATGATATGATGGTGAACGATTCATTACCATTTACTGATTGTGTAGGCTGTAGTCCTGCTCACGTATCATGAATTACTCTGTAGGTATATGTTATATATTAACACTAAAATTCGCATTTCAAAATATCTTCCACACTCAAACTTATTTACGTAGGTATAATAGAGCATTACCTCTTTTTAAAAAACTGCTACTCAATTTCTCCAAAATATCAAAAATGCACAACGTTAATATTAAAGTTTACACTTCTGCCGGCACTCCCGGAGTGCAAACCATTGTTTTTTTTTTTTAATTGACCAGAAACGAAAAAAACACTTACGTCGGTAACAGGCGGTCGTCGATCCTGCACTATAATATCAAGATGGCGGCAAACTTCAGATTCGGGAACCATCTCCACCAAATATTTCACCACGGCGCGGATCACGAATAGAGCGTTGAATGTCTGCCATGCCAGCATCACACTGGGAATATAACATTTTGAATTCCTAATTATTATTTTGTTCGCCATGAACAGTGAACTAACGATTCGCCAAACAGTGCAATTGAAAAAGCTAGTCTTTTAACAACAGATTTATATCGAGAGGCTTCTTAGATATCTATGTAATATCGACACTATGGATTGTCGTTACGGTAATTGTGATAATTGTTTGAGGTTGGTTTTATTGGAATTTCATTGAGGGTTCTCTTGTTATATTATTTTGGTTATGTTAAAGGACATTTCATGATTTCAGATCCTCAGATTTCAATTTTCAACATGATCAGACCAAAAATGCAGAAATTCAAGATGGCGGCCGTGTTTTAGGATTTGGATCTTTCGAATCCCTACTTATCATCGGTGTTCAGTATCACGCGTGATGCAGGGCGTCTAGGTTCCTTGTGGCACCATTGTTGGCTAGGAAGAGTTGAAGGTTCTCGGCTGTCGAATATCACACTGATGTCAACGACCTGCACTTACTTATCGCTGGTGGGTGAGGCGAGCAGTTCAGTGGCACGGGTGATGAAAACTTGCACTAGGGCGCCGAGGTTGCCCGTGTCTCCGTTGTTGGCTAGGAACTGTTGGAGGAGGTTCTCGGTGCTGGAGTCGAAGATTAGCTGCTCCTCACTGAAAATCAATACTCAAATAAAGGGTGGGCCAGAATAACCTGACCAACTTTAACCATAGATTATTAATTCTGATGCCTAATAAAGGTAAAGAAATTATATCGTGTAGCTAAATAAAGGTTAATAAATAAATATTATAGGACACTATTACACAAATTGACTAATTCCCACAGTAAGCTCAATAAGGCTTGTGTTGAGGGTACTTAGACAACGATATATATAATATATAAATACTTAAATACATAGAAAAAACCCATGACTCAGGAACAAATATCTTACCAGGATTTGAACTTCATAGGCAGTGTCACTACCCACTAGGTCAGACCGGTCGTCAACAATATTAATAATAAGGGTGCCTTTCGACCAGAGATGTGCTGTGCTTGCTATGCTATGTTTTCATACATTTGAAACGCAGCTCCAGCTGCAGCTACGTTTCAAATGTATGAAAACATAGCATAGCACAGCATAGCACATCTCTGGTCGAAAGGCACCCTAATGGTAATAATTTGACAAAATCAACAAGTCAAATAAAAAAGCCATTATAACTCATCACATGTAACACCTCTGGAGTTACTGGCGTCCATAGGCTGCGGTGACTGCTTACCATCAGGCGGGCCGTATGCTTGTTTGCCACCGTCGTGGTATAAAAAAAAAAACTTAATAAATGCCCTATGCTTGAATGCCACATTTTGTATGAAACGATACAAATTGGGTAGTAGAATAAGACGAAAGTAGAGGACCCGCGCGAAGTCGCCTTTTAATACAGACATTGTCCTCATTTTCCTTTCTGTATGTTAACACTATTTAAAATATTTTACACAATTTATTGTATATCAACAGCTGTGCCCTATGTGATTTTTTTTCGAGTTTTTAATTATTATAAGGGTTCAGTACATTAAAAATTGTATGACCGAGACAGCGGGCTTCATTTTATGTTATAAGTATGTAACTTTACTTTTGAGTGGCATTCGGTTCTTATCTGTCTGATTTAATTTCTTGTCTTTTAATTATTTATTATTTAGTTTAATTATTTAATATAAAATAATTAATTCAAGTCTTGGAGACCTTTTAGTTTTACATCTCTAAGAATAATTTAATGATTGTTTTTTTTTTTTTATCTCTGACACTTAGAGACTTTTACATCTCTAAAGAATTTTAGTATTCATTGGTTGTATTATTTTTTATCATAGTTTTTTGTGTAATTCGACATTAAGAGACTGTATACATCTCTAATAAATATCTAATGTTTCATTGTTTCCATATTTGTAATTGTATTTTTTTATTTTTATTGTTTGTAAAAAAATTGACATGTAAAAGTGCCCCCATGGCCTATTTGCTGAATAAATGTTTGGTGTTTATGAAATCTGTTCTTTTGCTCCTAATTTTAACAATAATAAAAAAAAGTCAAAGTAGGGCATAGCTAGGGCTAATATACATCAAATTATGTAAAAATATTTTTCATAATGTCAATATCCAGAGAGGAAAATGGGAACTACTTTTTATGGAGAAGCAGCCGTCCCCTTTCCTTTTAAGCAATCAAACTGTATATTCGTTTTCCTTTTGATTAAGCTGTGTGGAATATCATGGTAAACAAAGAGACTTACACACTGCTAGGTGGAGTAATGTTGAAAGACAACATCTGGTTCCAGAATGGGTCATTCGGGCTGATGATGTCCGGGGACACAAAGCGTTCCAAAAGCTCATTGTTGGACAGCTCCCCATAGCGGCTGATTGCCACCCCCATCTTTCTGAAATTACCACATGCTCTTTACATTATAAATGTTGTTGCTGTCAGCTTCAGCAACCCTTCTGCGCTGCAGTTCAACCCATTATATATGAAATAAAAATTAAAAAGTTCAATGAGGCAAAAAAGCCATACATCAAAAAAGTTTACAGTGGTCCCCAAACTAGGCCGAGCCTATATCTTGGGGACCATATATTCCTGAAATAATTCGGTTAAGTCTAGAAGGCTCTCCGCTATGAGTATTTTGGCGAAAGTGGCGAGAAAATTGTGATTACTTGAACACTGAACATTTGTGAAGGTTTTTTGGACTACTAATTGTAAACTATAATAAATGTTACTTCTTTTAATCATTTTTGATTTGTTATCTCATACTTATCTGGTTTATCTATTATTCTAAAACAATAATCTTGTTAAATAATCACTCACATTTCACAGAATGGTGTGATTACTCTAAGGTTATATAGTGAGATATCTGTGCCATCATCCACACAGTTAACTGACAATTTGTAAACCTTATTGCAAATAAATAAAGTTAATTAATGGAAATAACTTTTTGTTTAAAGAATTAAATCAGATATAATGTAGATAGACATATAAATGCACATTTCATGGGTGATAACAATAAAATCAGCACACTATTCTGCCCCTTATCATGCTGCCATAAAAAAAAAAACAGTTAAAATATCATGGAGCAATTACATTGACATAAAATCACTTCATCAAACGGATGACATCATAAGGGAGGATGAAAGATAAAACATTACAAACCATGTCACAAAGCAGACCTATATATTGCACTATTCAAGTACTTTGAGGTTATAAAGTGATTAACAAAATAAAATATAATTAACTGGTATTGAGTGATTAAATTATTTACAAAATAAAATAGATGAAAAAAGTGATTTTCCATTTTCTTTGCTATTTATTTCAATAGTTTAACAAGTAAAATGTTTTTTATACAAAAAAACACTGGTACGAATCATAGGCCGACAATGTTGTTAACCGTAAATAATCAAGCAACGACTTGTGTACGACTGAACAGTAAATAGCCACAAAAACTTAACAATTACTCTGTCTGTACAGTTGGGGCCACCTAACCCATAATCAAATCATTCTTAGTTTTATTGAATTTCTATTAATATTTAGTAGGGGAGAGGAGGAGAGGTTATAAAGAACATAGATTCTGTCGGCATTTGTAGGAGGATTAATTGAATTCTACGACGGAAGCTGAAAACATAAATACAAACATACAAAACAATGGAATTGTATGTCAAATACGACACTTGTAGATCCATTATTACTAACCTTAGTAACAGGTAAAGTCTGAGACAAATTTATTGAAAGCAAAAGTGCAATTTTTTCTTTTATTTCGAGTTTTTCACAAAAGTTTCATCAATTATTTTCCTTGGCCACGAATTCACTGCCGACTTGTCAAAATGTGACACTGACGTTTAAATGGATGCGTTCATGCGTTGATGATACCCCGATTGTTTCATACATTTGATACTTGATTGATAGACTTTGGACCGCCTTACGCTCCTAATTTATGGACTTTAACATAAGAAGAACACTATAACAAATACGTTTAAAATAAGCAAAATCAGAATTATTAAATTACTTTAAAAAAAACCGGTGCACTTACACATAGTTTTTGCGTGATTTGAAACGTATCTATTTTTCTTTGAAAACGAGAATCGCGAACATCACTAACTGCTTTGCTCTGCAGATTGCTTTTTTATTGCCGATAGTTTGCAAATAAATGTTTATGTAAACCCATATTATCCGCAGGCTCATCTCCACAACCATGGAGCCTGATTGCTATCTTGTGGAAGTCATCCACTATCTAAATCCCCATTTAATTTGGGTTCGCAACCCGTCGACCGACACCATGGAGCAAATTGGTGTTTACGGTGTCGTTCCTCTGGACAAGGAACTTAAGCTGGATACTCAAGAGATAGAGACGAAGCGCAGCAACACCTGGATGCAGGCGGCGACCTATGTTATGATGAAAGTTTTCATGGAAGCTACGGCAGTGTGGTTTCAGCCAATTTATATACATCGAAGGTAACTTTTTAACTTTACGTTTTGCCTGTTTGATACTTAGTAACGATAGGAATGATCGGTTCGGACTATATATATATATATATTTTTTTTTCATGTAAGACATTTATAGAACGTATTAACTTGTTTCAAGTTTCTTATGAGATTTAATCAATCAATTTATTTATTACAGACAACGTAATGGTCCACATAATTGTTAGTTTTGAACTTATGAAAAACTTAACCTACATGTTAGTCTCCTAATGCTAATAATAAATTAATATAAGTGATTTGGTCCTCTGGCTCATTTTACACATAAGAGGACTTTCAAACTTATTGGCTATCATGCTTAAAATGCTGTTGCCACTCCCGCGCACCCTGTCAAGCAGCGAGGCTGGTTACTTGCGCCAAACAGCATCACAGCCGTCTGTTCGCACCTCTGCAAACATGTGAGACGCGCTGCAGAACCGCAGTAGTCTCAACAGTATCATATTGTAATGCATGTATAGGGCATTGTAAGCACGTTGAGTATATCCAACTCATATAGCATGTTCGTTTGAACTGACAATGCCCTGCGCTCCTTCTTCATATCTACATCATCCTCCAGGTCATCAGTCAACAAATGACCCAAGTACCTAAACTGTGTCACTCTTTCTAAGGGAGCACCACTAAGTATAACTGGTGGAAAAAGAAAGGACATTTATTTTCCACCCTGAACACACACAACACATGTAGCTAGTTTTATTCACATTGTAAGACAAACCATGCGATGCCGCATACTACTCACAGACAGCAATAAGTTGATGCAATGCACTGACTGAGGGGGCCAGCAGCGCCATGTCATCTGCGTAACTCAGGTTATTGACACAGACTCCATCAACAAAGCAGCCGACATGAGTGCTACTGAGCTCCTCAATCAGTGCATTCATGTACAATATCTAATCCATAAAGCAAGCATAAATTGGCGTATCCCAGTCAGTGTAATATCTGACAGTGTGCTTTGAACTAAGAATAGCAGCTTCTTTAGACAGGCCAGGTACAAAGCCGAACTGAACATTGTGGAGCTTAATGTGCTTTTTTAAATGTGAGTTGAGCACACTGTCCTTGTGTACCTTTGCTACTATCGTGGCCAAGGACGACGACGCATCTCCCGTCTTGCACTCGATAATAGGTACCACCAGAGTTTTGATAATGTCCTGGGGCAGGTATGAGTGAATTAGACAGACGTTGTAGAACATAGGAAACACGCGTGGTAAGTGAATGCCGGCATAACGCAGGTGCTCGATAGAAAGACCATCATGGCCTGGTGATTTGCCCCTCGTCATTCTTCTTACCGCAAACTTGACATATTTAACGAGAATCAAAGTTGTTGGCGGCTTACCGATCTCCTCCATATCGAGCTGCCTGCACGGCGGTCCCAATGGCGACTGAACTTTAAAATGATTCTGAAACATTTCCGCGATATCTTTCGGGAGTGCCAGGCTTAGCATACAACTTATTTGTACACTTCCAAAAGTTTTAAAAGTCCGACCTAGCGTAGTATGTTGCAATCAAATCCATTTTTATTTGCTCTTCGTGGTTTTGACACCACTTAAGTTTGCCCTTAAAAATTTTACGCGCCTCGCCATGTTATTATAAACTGGGCCACTACTTGGTTTACCGTGATACACCCAAGTATCAAAGTGCAACCTAGCACTGGCGTGAGCGTCGCTTACATGTCTGTTCCAACCGATTACCGGCTTTTTACGATTTATACATTTCGCCACCACCATGTACGACCGACTTGCAGCAGTTGCAGCCCGACATCTCTATGACAGTCCTATGCGTATAATCATTACAGTGGTGACCGCAACATTGCACAAAATCTGAAGGAAAATCAATATACCTTAAACCATCATCACATAATTTGTGATAAGTACTGATATGGTCCGCATTTTTTTCGCCCCACCTAATTTCATTAGGGATAACGGATGCCAGTACTGCTTTATTCTGAGTTATATTAAAATTACATTTAACAACTACTGGGTAGTGGTCAGACCAGTAGATATCTTATTTGACTTATGTATCAACAATACATTGTTGCACCACTCGTCACTACACAATGGTCCAACCACCGTTTACACCCATGAACCTCGCTAATGAATGTAAACGTGTTATAGAAGATAAGCCTAATCCTGGTCTACACAAAAAATACATAGCTCGTTAAAAAATCTAGCATGTGGATGCACATTAAAGTCTCCAAGTATAAAGGCTAAATAGATATCATTTTCCTCAATTAAAGCGTTGACTAAGCTAAGACAATCAGTTAATTCCGTTATGTTCTCCGCGCAATGTATAGGCATATATACTCTGAACACTAACACTGCCCGGGCACGTATAGTCATACGCACTGCCGCTATACGCGGATTAGCACACGGAATCACAGAAACGCACTAAAACACTGATTTACGCCAGAGGATCGAAACTCCGCCGAACAGTCACAACGGCCTATAGTCACAATAAATATGTTATCATTATGATAATGTCAAGTCATGCAGAAAAAGAATAAAAAAAAGATCCAATATAATTTATCTAGAGAAAAATTTTCCCCTAATTTATCATTTTCTTATTCACTGCTATTATATTGCACACAGCTGTATGTCGTATGTAGTTCGTGTACTAGTTTTCGTTGCTACTGTTGATGTAGCTAGAAATTGTAATACAAATAAGTTTTTTGGCAAAAAAAATTAATTTTTGGTACAAGCTTTTGTCGCCGACTGAACTTTCCTGCAACAAATATTCTTCTTCCTCCTGCCCTTATCCCACGTTATGTGGGGTCGGCACAACATGTTCTTCTCTTCCATTCTCTATTTCGTCACCTCAGCACTCGCTCCTTTCTTTCTCATATCCTCTTTCACACAATCCATCCATCGTTTTTTGGGTCTACCATCCGCCCTTCGTCCATCAACATTCATTCCTAACATTCTTTTTCCTATATGGCATTCATCCCTCCTCATTAAATGCCCATACCACGCTAACCTACCACTCCTTATCTTCTCCGCTACCGGTGCTAGTTTCAAACTTCCCCTTATATACTCATTCTTAATCCGATCCTTTCTCGTCACTCCACACATTCATCTCAACATTCTCATTTCCGCTGCGTGCACTCTTCTTTCATCCGTTACTTTCGTCGCCCAGCATTCTGATCCATACATTACAACAGGTCTCACGATCGTCCTGTAGATTTTCCCCTTAAGTTTAAGGGGCATTCGTGGATCGCAAGTTGTTCCAGAGACCTGTCGCCATTTCATCCATCCCGCATTTAAATACTCATCAAGACAATTCTAAAAACCCCCAATACAATTAGGTTGCGTTGTTTTATCACAAAGTTCCCATGGCCGCTCGATGGTACCATAATATTGCATTGTCACCCAACTTACAAATATGCAAATTTTCAGCTCAATCGGAAATTGAGAAGTGGGTCAAATTTAGCTTCCAAGATTTGACACTAACCAAATAGCATACATACTAACAGGCAAGTTAAATAAAATCTTGTAAAAACTAGACTGCGAATTACGTACAAATCTTTTATTCTTTTTTAACTATTTTCTTTGTATAACAATTTTTTGCATCGGAAACTAGTACTCGTACTGGACATGTTTTTTTTATTTACTTTCAAAATGAGAGCATAACTCGATTGTGTTGTGTGGTCCCTATACGGTAACTGAGTGCCGGCGAGTCGAACGATACCGTACACAACCAGCCTAAAATGTGTTCTCGATATGCGTAACAAAGACACCTACACTGGTTTTTTGAGCCTTAGACTAGCCCGCGCTCGGGTGCCAATTAGAATTATACGACCCTTTTTTTGCAGGTAGTGGCACGCGCCGTTTTAGTTAACAATGGACAAAAGATAAGCCGTTGAGGGCCAGCTACAAATCTAAAAACTATACTTCCCTGGCGTTCCGTTCCGTTTCCTTCCATTTCCCTCTAAGATTTCATTATGCAGGGCGCGGAAATATTTCTATCTAGTATCCATAAGTATCGCTGGAGAGACCAGGTTGAGAAAAAAAGTACTTAGATCTTTTTCGTTATTTTCTCTTCTTTTGTGTAGTGTCACTTCAGGTGGCCGGATGGATTTACTTCATATTGCAAGTTTAATTGTATTCTGATGTAATCTTGCAACGTTCAAGCCCTGTCTTGATCTATCAGTCTAGCAAAGTTAGAAGTGACCCTGTGTACGAAGCAGGTGGTCCTGGGTTCGTATCACATGCTAAATAATGGAAATTTACAACCAGAACCCTTTATTTTTCAGAACCTCAATCTTTGACACCAATATACACAAATATGGCGAGCTTTTAATAGAGAAAAATGACGGTCACAAAAGAAAATTCTCCGGCTATCTCAGAAAATCCGAAACTGCTCTATATGATGATGCTGCTTTCCATCAACAATTAAGTTCGGGGCTCATTAAAACAAAACTATCTAAAACAGAAACAGATGAAGTGATGAAATTTATCACAAGTAAATTAAAAGATTATGAATCTGTTGTCTCATTTAAGAAACAAACTGAAGTATACCAAGTCGCTAAAAATATAGAAGCACTAACTACAGAAAACTTGAACAAGCATAACAGCAGACTGAATAAAAACATGACTAACAAAGACATTTTGAATGTCCTAGACAGGAAGTTTAAAGATTTACAACTGTGTAAAGATCTTGATGATGAACCTCAAGGTAGAGCCACTAAAAAGCCCAAAACATCTAAAAATAACTCTTCTTCACGTCTTGACAAACTTAAGAGACTAAGTGGTAAAAATAATGTCGCTAAATATGACGACTTTAATGATGTAAAACCTGAAAATATTAGAGCTTATGATGACTATAATGAATCTAAAGGTAGTTATGGTCAGAACAGTGATGGTTATCAGATGAATGTAGCTGAGCCAAGAATGGCAGTATTACTGGATGACGGATCTGTCACAAAAGAAGATGAGAGCAGCGAGAGTTTCCAGCCCACAAGGAATATCAAAAATAAGAAATACAGTAAGTTACTTTTCTTTATTAGTTTGTAAAATACTCATAAATGCACTTGGGGCAAAATAATTGACAGATATGGAGGATCCTAAATGAATAAACTCTGTTATTACCTAATTTTCTACTAGATTTTTAACCTATCATTCCTCTTTCAGAATCTCCAAAAAATAAACCACTTGAATATGATGTGAAAACACACATGCGAATAGCATACAGCCCGCCCGGCGTCGACAAGTCCAAACTTCCCCTCAAAATTGTACCCATCCAACAAGAAAGTGCTACTGAAACATATAAGGTTGACAAAGAAGATGACACTAATGTAATAAAGCCCAAAGATTACACTAATGTGATGAAGCCCAAAGATGACATGTATGGTGAGGTCGACTCTGGTGTTAACATCACTATCACAAATAAAGATGTTTTGAAAAAATACAATAATTTAAATGAGAGCAATCGTGAAGGTACAGGAAAACAAAACAATAATTTTGCCAAATACAATAATATTGGCAAAGGCGAACTTAAAGTTGTAACAGAACAGAATAATGAAGAAAAAACCAAGTCTGATGTTTCCTCAAGTGATGGTAGTGCTTTAACTTCCAAGCTCCTTCAAAAGAGGCTTAGTATGGTAAAAATGAAGAAAAATAGTAGTTCATCATCAAATACTACTAGCAGTACGGAAAAGGTAAAAAAGAATGAAGGCAGTGCATCAAACACTAACATAACAAGCAAGGACTCTGATGACGATGAAGTGAATGAACTCATTGAACAATATACCGCAAATCTTAAAGCTAATGCTGAAATTGCCGAAAAAAAAGATGATAAGATTGTTGATTTAGTTGCCAAGAAAAATAATGTCAACCCATTTCAAAATTTAGACCCAAATCTATCTGTATTTGTAAGTAAATTAGTTAAACCTGTACTCATGGTGCATACTAAAAACAATTCTCGTATTGAGCCTGTGGTTGCTTTAAGTGACATACCGTTTAATGCTCATGTGCATAATATGCTTAGAAATATGAATATTGATCAAGCTATGACCATGCAATCTGTGTCTTGGATGAGTGTTCTCAGAGGGTTCAGTACCTTCCTCATTGGACCACAAGCGTGTGGAAAAACCATGGGATATTTACCATCAATTTGCCGACTTATATCGGATTTTGATAATGATATTGTGAATAGTGTCGGGCCTACTTGTATAATAGTGGCTGCCACTGCTCAATCCGTCTCTGATATTGAGTATAAGTGTAGGATGCTTCTTGGGTCTAAAGAAACAATTTTCTCCTGCTATGCTGGCATGGACTTGTTGAAAATAACCACATCTTTACTAAACGGGTGCAATCTTTTCATTTGCACGCCCTGCGTTTTAGTCAGATTGCTTCTACAAACCGATTTTGGTTTAGATCTGCGTCGCTTGACCACTTTCGTACTTGACGATTGCGAGAGGCTTGGAGAGGTCTACAAAACTGAAATAAAAATAGCTTTATCCAAAATTAAGCACATGCTGAAAGCAAGAGTCAACAAAGAAGTGAAAATCCAGTACATTTTGGCCTCAAGAGTGTGGTGTGATTTTATGGAACCTCTGGCCAAAAAAGCACCAAACACAGTAGTTTGCATTGGTGCCTTCCAAGAATGTGTGCTTTATTCCAAAGCCAACACTACCGTTGACTTTGTCAAGCCTGAAAACAAGGTTACAAAAGTGCTTGAGTTTGTGCAAAAAATGGACAAAAAAAAGAAGACCGTTGTAGTCTGTCGAACAGACGATGAAGTTATTGAACTTGAAAAGATTTTAAAAGAAAAGCATGCAGTGGTGTATGCTTGCAATAATGAAATGACTGTTGAAGATCTGAGGAATTTCAATATAACATGGGACCAGTATGCCGACCCTACAATTGGTCCTATTCTCGTGTGTTGCGATGGGAATTTGAGCCATATGAATATCACTGATGCCCACAACCTGGTTCATTATTCCATGCCAGAACTGTTCTCTAGGTTCTGCAAACGTTTCTCAGTGCTAAATGATAATTATCCTTCTATATTTAAATACGAAAATGAAAGCGTGGCTATAAGGATAATTCTAGAAGAAAGTAACACAGAACAACTTCCGAAAATCTGTAATTTCATTAAACGATGCACTAAAGAATTCCCTCAAGATTTGGATGTCATCTGCAAGGAAATTTTGAACAGAAAGGACATGGCTAAAGCTGCTAATCTCGTGCCTATCTGTGGAAATCTCCTGGCTTTGGGAGATTGCCCTGACTTCCTGTATTGTAGAGAAAGACATACAAGTTCGGAAATTCACGATGAACCCAAAGAATGGATGCCAACTGATGGTGTAATCACGTTTAGGATTTTGCACTACCAGACTGCAGTCACATATTCTGTTCGTTTACTATCAAACATAAAGAAAGGAGGCACCAAAAAGTACCCACAAACCTACAGTACGCTCTCCTTCAAGATGGGGACATATTTTAGCCAGGAGAGTAATAAGAAACTTCTCGGCGTTCCAAAGATCGGTGATGTATGCGCAGTGGCAATAAATCAAGACTTCTACGTAAGATGTCAAGTTGTCGATATAATCAATAAATATAGAAACGGTCTACCAAACCATGTATTAATAAAACTCATTGATGAAGAAAAACTGGAAACCACGCGTGATATTTACTTGTACCATCTACCAAAAGAATTTAGGGATGTTGAAACTTACGTAGCTCAGGTAAGCTTAGCAGGTGTCCTTCCAAAAGACAAGGATATAACGTTCTCGGAACTGGCTAAAAACCATATCAAGAAAGGCTTGGAAAACAATGACACATTGTACATGAGAGGCAAGGTTGTCCTGACAATCGGGAACCGGATATTCGTCGACAACATTGACGTGTGTCAAGACTTAACGTCCATGAACGAGGTCGTGGTCAAAAACAACTTCAAGGAAATGTTGTCAGCGCATTCTGAAGCGTTCCCTGATCATATAAAGAAATTAAAGAGCCGTCTTTTTGATGAAGACGTGGCTACGGAAAACACAGATTTTGAACAAGTCGAAGAGGTAAAGCCAGTAAAAGAACCGCCTAAAGTACAATGGGCGCATTTAAACCGTGAAGACCTATCGTTGGTTTATTTTACATCAGCAGTAGACCCGAGCACCTTTTTCGTCCGATTGGTCAAATTTAAAGACACCATGGAATCACTTTGTAAAGATATCAAAAAGTACACAGAAGGTAATCTGGAGCCACTGAAAGAGGTGAAAGAAAAAGACGTAGTTTTGGCTAAATTTCCGGACAATAAATGCTACGAGCGAGCTAGAGTTGACTGTGTAGAAGGCAATAAAGCAAAATGCTTTTTCGTTGATTATGGAGACTGGAGAGAAGTGCATTTAAAGGATTTGATGGAAATCCCTGATAAATTTGTGCTGCGCTTACCTTTCCAAGCGATTGAATGCAGACTTCTGGGTGTCAAACCCGTGGGAGACGTGTGGTCGGACTTTAGCACCAACTGGCTTTGCGACCGATGCGACGTCGAGGAAGACCAAGACTTAAAGGGTCTTTATGTTAAATACTACTCAACTGACAAGGCAAAGTTTACCGGCGGGAACAAATATGTAGTAGCATTAATAGACACTAACAATGAAACTGACATTGTATATAACGAACAGATGATCAACCTTAATTTAGCTGCTCCAGATGAAGATGAAATTGAGATACTCAATGACAATTTCAAAATACCCGAAGAGAAAGGTGATGAATCTAATGATGAAGAAGATTGGACGAGTGATGCATATGATACATCAGCTAGGCGTGCTAATCAGCCTATCAGATCAGTGCCATTAATAGAAGACAGTGACACAGATAGTGATAGGTGGAGTGTCAACATGCCTGATGACATAGTTAGTACTTTTAAACCTGATGCAAAATCCCTAGAAATGCCTAAAATAAAATCAGACACATCTTCAATAGCTAGTTCCAACAAAGTTGACAATGATTCAATTACAAGTGAATTTGAAGTTGTGAAAAAGTTACAAATCAAAGAATTAGATTCAGACGATCTATCTACTTCAGAGAGCGCAAGTATAACTGAGAAACCAGAAGTAATCAAAGAAGCAAATGAAGGTAGAAAACCGAAATTACTGTGGAGACAAAATAAGACAACAGTAACAGTAAAAATAATGCTAGTAGGGGCTGAAAATTATGAATTAAAAATACAAGAGAGGGAATTAAATTTCTCAGCAGACATATATGACACAATTTACAATTTCAAGATAAATCTATATGGGATAGTTGATAAAAATAAATCTACACATGCGTATAAAGGACAGTATATACTTGTTAAACTTTTCAAGGTTATGCATAAAACCTGGTTGACTTTGACCAAGGAAACTTCTTTAGCTAAATGGATTGTCTACGATCACGATTCTATCGACACATCTTCCGAAGAGGAGGATGCATTAGACGACTCTATTGCCAAAGTTATAAAAAACAATTATCGCGAAGACGATTCGGATAGCGATTCGTTTTGTGATGATGTGACTTTGAACTATCCTAGTTAGACGTTAGGTATAAATGTAATGTATTCTTAATTAAAATTTTAATATTACTTTGTTTTAAACAACAACCTTATGTCTTTGTAAGAAGCTTTACCAATCATCTGTTAAGAGGGGCTTAAATCCAGGAAAATTAGTATTAAACAAAAGATATGGCCCGCCGCGCAAAATTTGCGGCGGAAGATGGCGATTTCGCGGGTTTTAAAGTTTTACCTAAATAACTCTGAAAATATGCTTCTGTTCCTAATGCTAGTCAAATCCCTCGGCTATGTCACTAGCATTTTACACTAAAATTATACTGCACTAAATTATATAGCATGCAGGGTAACGATATTGGACGTGTTTTCGTGATTTTTTTTATCGCACTACGTTAACTTTTTAAGGTCTTGCTTAAAGTCTGCCCTCCTAAATATATTCTAGTTTTCGAGTGATTTTATTCATGTCATTTGCCATTGATTAAAACGTAAAAATTCAATATAAAAACTATAATTTTGCGCCCCCTCTTAACTATATATGTATGATTTTTCATAGATCTGATACCCAAAGATTGTCTGGAAGAGTTTTTTTCTTTTAGCCATAAGCGATAAGGTAAAATGTCGTTTGTTATTTTGCTAAGAAATTAATGTTTTTTATTGTTTTAGTTTTATATTTTATGGGACGGTTCCACCGTCATCGTTAAAGCGTTTGCTAATAAATTTTATTGTATGGAAGTTTTAACCGTTCATTGCTGCGTGATGGACTAATGGTGATGTTCAGAGATGTGACTTATTTGAAAAACTTGTATTTAAGATGCTAAATACCTATTTTGTATTTAAATATCTTTTGACGAAAACTATTTAGTATTCTATTTAAAATAGTCTTTACGGCCTATTTTCAAAATACAAAATACTACAATCTCTTCTGACATTACAATCCTTGCAACTCTCTTATTCTTTTAACATTGAATCTTTTTAGTCACGCCGCACATGATCATAAGCTTAGCGAGCTGGTTAAAAATGTGGAATCTTGAGCGTTTTCTTCCGTGGTGAAACACAGACATGACGTTTTCACCAACCAACGAGGGACATATTCGATGATATACGGGCTGTAAAACATTGCAAACCTAAAATAGTACATTACGATACAAGTGCGAAAAATAGGAAATTCGAGACGAGTGGCGATAAATTAAAACACGACCGAAGGGAGTGTTTTAAATCGACACGAGTTGCGAATTACCTATTCGCACATGTATCGTACAGCGTTTTACAGTACATATGGCCCTTTAAATGTTCGACACATTAACGTAATATGCTAATTTTCGTACTAGTGCGGTAAAGTAGCACCATATGTACTGTAATAAGCTTTTAAAAAATGACTGTCAAATACCATCACTTAAAAGTCCATTCAACCGGTGGGAAAACAACTCTAAATTTGCACTCTTAGAGGACTGATTGACACACTGTTTTTAAAGAATAAAGAGAGCCTTTCCAACCCGGAATTCCGAGTAATAATACATCTTAATTCAGTCTAGGTATTCACTATTCACAGTACCTCTTATCGTAAAGTATTTGTATTTTGAAAATACATATTTGGTATTTAGTATTTTAAATACAAGTTTAAAAATTATTTCATTGAAATAGTGTATCAAGGAAGTATTCGTATTTAAATACTTTTATAAATTTGATGATGATGTTGATCAGTCCGGTGCAACTGGCCCTAGAAGTGCCATCTGGCAGATATTGTTGTCTGAAACCAGTCTAATAGTACATTGTGATACAAGTGTGCTAAGTTGGTCATTACACACAAGCGAGCGCGCAATAAGAAAGCCGATGTGTGTAATGACCATAGCACACGCGTGTCATACGACGTTTTTCAACACACTTGCGAGGAAAAAAGAAACTTTCATATTAATCAAATTTTAATTGTTATATCGATTAGTATGCAGTGTTGCATCTGTCATACTGCCTGCCGCCCCGCGACCGCGGCGGGGCGCCGGCTCCCGCCAGTCCACGTTGTAAAATCTACACGGACCAATTTAAGAAGGCTCCGTATCCATACATATTATTAGCAATCAGTTACCTTCTTAACTCAGTCGGATAATATAATGAAAAAGCACGAGTGTTATAATATACTGAAAAAGCACCCTTGTTTAATATCTGGGATAATGAGCCAAAAAGCGGTGGAATAAAAACGCCGTTCTGTGCAAGTGTGCTGAAAAATGAGTTTAAAAGATAGTTATTTAAGGAATTGGGAGGTTTAAATATTAGAATGTAATCATACAACCAATCCATTTTAACCGAATTTTCATTGCTAATCTTTAAAGAAAAGTAAAACTCCTATGGGTCGAAATTCATCACTTTCAATCCGATTTTTCTACTTATATTTTACTTTTAGAACGCCTGTTGTCTGCTAGCTGTATCAAACGTAGTGATTATATGCTCTTTGGCTGTATCCTTTACTGAGATGTGCCAATAAAGAGTATTCTATCTATCTATTTTTCATATTTTACAATGAGCAAAAAAATTTAGTTCAAAATAGATTTGTCGAACGAGTATACTAGGTAGAATACAGAAAAAAGTGTATATTAGTGTAAGTGTATATAATACATTAAACATTGCCAACATTTTCAACATAAGTATTATACCCATAGTTTGTCTGGAAGAGGATGTTTTTTAGCGATAAGAGCGCATGTTCTTTTATGTTGATTTTACGTTATACTTTTTCTGTCCTGTATTTCTTTTAATGGGGTGTGAAATAAAGAGTATTGGCTATGTGTGCGACTTGGCGACTATGACACATTATTTATTTGATGTTTGACGTGTCAAGTAGTGTAGTGTAGGGCCTACATTGCCCACGAAAGTTTATTGGCCATGTCGTGCGTTTTATTATTATTTATTTAATGTAATAAGGTCCAGTGGTATTTTTAAATATGCACCGTGTTTTTTTGATTTCCGTTAATTTTAAGGGTACCTTCCTGAGCTTAAATTAAGTAACTATCTCGAAGACACCGGTATTCTAATGTGCTCCATTTCGGAGATATTCAATACTTTATTTTTATCTTAAAAGGCTTTTACGAGCGTATACACTTGCCTTAGCCTTGCATTTTTTTAATTGGCTGTTTGTCGATTTCGTTCGCGCCTTTGCCTTGCGCGCGCATTGCAATATTTGCAATCAAGCGTAAAAAAAATAACGCGCCAGCCATTTTTCGTATTATATTTTTGCATGTTTTTAGTTTATATATTGCAGTAAATGTCATTTCCAAGCATTGAAAATGAAGAACACATAAAATTTACGCTGCCAGTAATACTAATAGAGGCAAGAGCCGAGAAGCCCGAGAACGATATTCTTTTACCATCAAAATCGGGTGAAAAATAATTGGCGACATATGAAACTTATATTCAATGGAAAATCAGCAAAAACGCCCAGTCTGTCTTGGAAAACGTGTTGGTAGCTTACTTCAATGAACAGGCGAATAAGTGCCTACAAGCCCAACACGCTTTGGTGCAATTATTCCATGTTAAAACTGTAAGTCACCTTTTTGAAAATTGTACTTTTACTGATTTGGCAAAAAATATCTAATTTATAAGTTTTGTTTTTTCCTCGCCAGTGTGTTGAAAAACGTCGTATGAAACGCGTGTGCATTGGTCATTACACACAGCGGCTTTCTTATTGCGCGCTCGCTTACAGCTCGCGCTCACAATATCGCCTCGTGTGTAATGACCAACTTAGCACACTTGTATCATAATGTACTATTTATAAACATCTTTTTTTGAAAATTAATTATGCCATTTAGTTTCCTTAAACGTTACCCATACCCCGGAGTTAACGGAATTCATTAAAAACCCGGTGTATATAGTCGTATTCTCACAAAACTCAACAATGAGTTTGACTGTGGGGGTCGTCAGTCTCTAGTTATGTAACTAATATAACTTCTAAGTAGTATGTAATTAATTACTAAAATTTGGTCGCATTTAGGCAGCTGTTCGACCTTCAGCAAGAAAGCGAGTAAACTAAAAAATATTTTTTTTTATTGCTTAAAAAATTGTGGCTATCCGATACTTTGGTTACGACTTCCTAATTCCATTGAGTACTTCTACTTTTTTAATTTCCTTTACTTTTCTGGTTTGAATTCATATCTATTTATATTATATATTGAATATTTATTTATTTATATATATATCAATCAATGTGTATTCAAAACGTGCATTTCATTAATTTCAGTGATTGTACACTTTTGTTTGTGTTTGTCATTCATTCACCGTTACTTCTGTTTTATTCATTTCCTCAAAGGTTAACTGGAAGAGATCCCATACAGGGATAAGTTCGCCTTTGTTGTATTTAATTTACGCTGTAACTGTGTTTTTCGTGTTTTTATTTCTATGTACAATAAAGTATATACATACATACTAAAACACTTTTCTGAAAACCGCAAATCGGTTCAGCCAAACACGAGATAATCGCGGACAGCGATACGTAGGTACATAAAATACGGGTCAAACTGCATCCTTTATTCTGAAGTCGGTTAAAAATACACGTGTTCGCAAAGGAAAAACTGTTTTTTACCAGAGAGTAGGGATCGGAACCGGTTTTTTGCAAAAACATCGAAATAACCATATATTTCGGTTTATTTTATACTCAAAATGTAGGACTCAGTTGTGTTTTTAGATAACGACTTCGTATTATTAGATTGCCCGATTAGGAATGAAATAATTAACAAAGAACGAAAAAATACCGTTTTCGTTCCCATACAAAAAATACCGGTTTCCGATCCCTGCCGAGAGTTGCAGGTCCTTCAGCTGCTTAAATTCCCTCACCATGGGCTTACATAGTCAATTAATAGGTAATGTTTTGTTGCCGTGTACTTACTATAGTAAACACCCCTCATAATGGAACAGGCACCAGTAATGGGATGGTATAGACAAATCCATAGTTTTAATTGTTTAATAATTTTGAAACTAATTGTAGTAACTTTCATTAAATAGAAACCTACATAGAAAACATAAAGGAAGAATAGGGTTGTTTCCATCTACAAATCTTAGGGCAAAATTGTATCCCAATAAATTCTTTTGGATTATAAGAACATGTTAAACTACTTTTAGGGGACCTGTAATGACCATATTTTTGTAAATATTGAATTTAAAATATCTTTTGGCACACGTCACGTGACCAAAGTCGAAACGTCATTGAAGATTTTGATGACGTCAAAACTCGGATTGACACTGTTGACAGTTAGGCGATAAACAACAAATGACAAATGTCAGTAGACAGTTCGTATCTTCTACGTGTGTATGTAGTTATGTGTCAAACCGTAAACTGACACGTCACACAATTTTCAAAGAGCGTTTTGTGCGCCTTTCGCGCATCTGACTATAAAAGTTGAATTTTAGGGCATCTTTTAGTTAATATAGAACGTAATACAAGCGTTTCAAAAAATTGGAAACATCCCTATTGGATATTCAACTTTTAAAGCATAAAGCGGTAGAAATTTTACAGATGTCTGTGAAATATCAAAAATACTCCAAATTTTCACTTAAATGTCCCATGATTGGTGCCGTTAACATATATGTGCAGTCGACGTCAAAGATATGTTTACAATTTTCGCCTTATAACAAATATCTTGATGGCATGTCCGCCTATTACACGAATTTATGCGTCCTAAGTGAAAACTGAGCATTTAGGAGATTTAAGATGTAATAACCATAAATAAAACAATTATTCCTACTCTACTGTTATATCATTTTCCTACTCCTCTACTGTTATCTGTCATTTATGCATTCATTAACACGAATTTAAGAACATACATAAAAGGTTTCAAGAAAAGTCTATATTGTCTATTCCTCATAAAAGCTCTTGTGCTTTTAATCGCTATAACGTTACCGCGATTAAGGGCTACCAACCTAACAAAACCAAAACGAATACAGTTTTAAACTTAAGTGCATTGCTGCCAACTTACAAAATATTCATTTGGTTGCATACTAAAAATAATTACTTCATAAGTCAGAAACACGCATGTGATACCCGTAATATAGCAACACCCATAGACTACGAAGACCGCTTAGAGTTGCTTGTTAGTCTCCGTAGGCTACGGTGGCCAAAATTGAGAAAAAACTGTCAAAAATTTAATTTAGCAAGTAGCAAGTACCAGGGCTTCATTAGTTACGAGGTGTCGCTGACCGTGACCGGCCGGCCGCGGGCCGGGCGCGTAACAAGGTATGCTCGCGCGTCTTGGCTATATACTTTTGCTTTGTTTACCTAAATTAAGATTTATTTTTGTTGACTCGTAGGAAAAATATTGTATGCAACGTTGTATAAGTAGGTCAAAAAATGCTCGTGGCGTATTCCTTTACAATGTTCGCCTACGCCTTCGGCTCCGGCTCACATTGTAACTCACGCCACTCGCCTTTTTTGATCCGTCTTATACAACTGTTGCATAAAATACTATTATACATTCATTAACACGAATATAGGAACATACATAAAAGGTTTCAAGAAAAGTCTATATTGTCTATTCCTCATAACAGCACTTGTGCTTTAAAATCGCTATAACGTTACTGCGATTAATGGCTACCAACCTAACAAAATCAAAATCTCGAAATTGTGTCACAGAATGAATGGATAAGGCCACTAACTAACAATGCTAAATTTCATCTAAATAGTTAGCTTGAAGAGGTAACAGATACAGTTTTTTTTTTTTTTAATATTATAGGACATTTTTACACAAATTGACTAAGTCCTACAGTAAGCTCAATAAGGCTTGTGTTGTAGGTACCTAGACAACGATATATATAATATATTATAATTATAAATACCTACTTAAATACATATAAACACCCATGACTCAGAAACAAATATCCGTGTTTATCACACAAATATATGCTCTTACCAGGATTTGAACCCGGGACCATCAGCTTCATAGGCAGGGTCACTACGCACTAGGCCAGACCGGTCGTTATTACACAAATTGACTAAGTCCCACAGTAAGCTCAATAAGGCTTGTGTTGAGGGTACTTAGACAACGATATATATAATATATAAATATTTATAAATACTTAAATACATAGAAATGTATTGACATGTTATTAGAGGTTAGGTTTGACAAATCGCAAGACGCGTCATCGTGGATGACACGAACTATAATATTAGTAAGGATGGTGTCAAATAGAAATGAGTGATGAAATAAAATGAAACGTCTAACACATTCAAATTATTTATATTATTCATAATCATTAATCATACAGCGAACAAAGACTTAGACAAACACCGACCAACAAAATACTTAATATTTATAATACTTAACACACTAAATGCTTTATAGTAAAATTTGCAAAAAGCACTAAAACGTTTATCCACGAAACAGATCACTTTATGAATTCAATCACACAAAGTGACCTTTTTAATAATCTTACGTGTCCTATTAGATCTTAGGTACTTAAGTAGTTAAATATTAGCGATGTTGTTATTTTCTTTTCATATTAATTGTACCTAAAATTAAAGAGAATTTGAAATAGAGGTGTATTGTCAAAGAAAACTTGGTAGTCACGTAAACTTACTGCCATCTTTCGACACATGCGCCATCTTACCAGGCACAACCTAAAAGTTACGGCGCCATCGCTCGAAACGATGTCGCCATGCCTTTGATCTTTGATTAGATGGCGCCACTTTCTGATATTTAACACATATCAGTGAAAGGTCAAATGGCGTTCTAAAAAGTTTTAATCATGTGTCGAAAGATGGCAGTAAATTTACTGTGGCTACAAAGTTTCTTTGACAATCCACCTCTATTTCGAATTCTCTTTGCTAAGATATAATAGACTTAGATAGTTAAATGCTCGTTAAACCAACCAATAGTGGACCTTGTTCCCTTTATAATGAGGTTTACAATTTGTCGCATCAGTGTTTTGCGACCATATCAATATTGAATGGTATCTGGGAAATAAAAACAGAGCTTTAGAACTCTGTAACATAATAATTTATGATCATTACAAATGTGCAAGATATGTACAGGTGACATTAAAAGCTTATAAAAATTGCTTCTATACAGAAATTTGTGTATCTGAATGTACTTATAGTTATCAAACTTATCTTTAAAAGACTAGGTGTTAATTTGTGCATATATTTATATTATAAGTACTGCACAACATATATTTAGATAGTGACTATTCAAAAATAGCTCTTAAGACTTGTTACTAAGATATAAACGAACTTAGCCTTAACGTGTAATTAATCCTTAGAACGTCCACATATGCGTCCAAAGAGTAACATTCCGTATGTGTAATTGTGTGGACAATTATAAACGTGGGCTCAGTCGAGCCGAGCAAAAAAAGATGGCGTACAGAAGTAGTCGAGGTATTAAATATATACACGGACAAAGTGCTAAAAAAATGTATATACTGCCTTAAAGTATGCCCATAAGGTCGGGTATACATAATACCTTGGCTGTACATATTATTTATTTCGTTTCTTAATTTGGAACTCACTCAATAAAAGTTTAAAATATGTCCAAAAATTTTACGCAGTGTTGGGAGGCGACACGAAAGGTTAATATAAAGTTACTGCTCGTTCTTAAGTTTAAAAAGTGATCTAGTAAAAAAAATGTTTTCTAACAGCAAAAAATCTGACTATGTACCTAAACCTTATTTCGTTGCAGTAAGGTTTCGAATTGTCAGTTAACAGTGTCAATGGTTCATGCCATTCATGGGGCGTTATTGTTTTAGTATATAAAATGTGTAAAAAAATGGGTTATTCCCACCAAGTTGTTACCAGTGGTAACTAGAGGGTTTTTTTTTCGTGGTAAAAGGTGGGAAAAAAATCTCAGTAGTTACCACTGGTAACAACATGGTGGTAACTAGTGGGAGTAACCCAAAAAAATTAGTGGGTATCCGTTTAAGCATATTTGGTATCGTGTTCTAATCAGAAAAAGATAGAAGAAAAATTTTTGCCCTTTGTATGGAGGGTTGACCGACTTGGAAGACCTGCCCCAGATTCTTTTTTTTTACACTTAAAAAAAATTTTTTTTTTCAAGATTGCCAACAATAAGTTACACAGCAAAAACGCGGCGTGAACCATTCATTAAATACAGACCACCATAATCTCTCTAAATTGTTAATATATTATTAAGATATTTATTTCAAGTCCTATCCCCACAAAAATACCCTTAGTATCTTAGAATCAGTAATACTCCTTATTCTAAGTGGAATTAACCCAAATATATCTGTGGCTTTTTAACATCATTTGAATGTGTATTCTGCCATTTGTTCCATATACGGAACTATGTTCTATATCATACAACGTGTCTCTACTCTCTGGACATTGACCGAGATCCCGAGTAGAGTTCCTTCTCAGGAATGTTCTAATATAATATTGAAAAAAAAAAAGTTAAATAAATTATAATAAATCATCAATAAATAGGAGTATACTATTTAGTCGTTCACAATGTCGATAACATTAAAGTGACACTAGTGACATGACATACTCTTCAATTACGGTGTATCTACATACAGGCTGTTCCGAAGTATTAAATCGTAAATCATTAATTTCCCCGCTAATACTCTCGCGTTTGGAATGAGACTTTAAAAATACCATTATCGACACGTCCTATTCATCTATGTCCAGAGGGTAGAGACACCTTGTATATCGTTAGGTGACAACCAAGTCACTACTTGCAAAAATCAAAGTTGTGTTGTTGTGAGTTTTGGTTGTCACCTACCAATATATCGAACTGAACAATGTACTATAGAAACCGGTCTAAGGGCTAGTAAACTTGGTGGAGATATCTTGGACCCTCGGGCGCTATGGGCGCTTGAAATAAGTCTCGTCTACCCGACGCGCGAGCGCCAGCAACTGTGCGTGCTTACGGATGGTCTCGGCGAGTCGTCGGCGCGGGAGGCGGGTCGTGAGCACGGTGAACACGTGCCCGAACACGAGGGCGTCGAGCTCTGTTGGCCTGGAAGGTAACCAATAGTTATTTGTGTCCCAAGGGAGGAAAAGTAGGAAATTGCGTGCCGCGTGTAAAATTGTTACCCCAGCCGAAGGCGAGGGTGGCAAACATGCGGGATGGAATGTCCTACGTTTCTTGCCGTGGTGCGCATACTACTTTTCTGCTCGACGGAGGCGGAAAGTGGCAACTTCATTTAGCGCAGCGGGCGCTAAGTTTAAGCTTTCCGCCCAGAGGGCAGAAAATATTATTATTTATTTATTTATCATCTGGTTTTACAGTTACTGGATTAGAATTAAATATTAATCTAGAGATTGAAGTTTGCACTCTTTAGATACTCGATGGACCTTTCACTGAAGTTCGCGAGGTCTTCAATCCGTCCCTTGGTTTTGGTGAGAGGGCATTCCAGAACAATGTGTTCGACCATCAGGGTCACCACACACTGAGGGGAGTCACATCAATGGTATACCATTGGCATAAATGGGGCTGATGTGACTCCCTGTGTAGTGACCCTGAGCAGACGGTCGAACACATTGTTCTGGAATGCCCTCTCACCAAATTCGGGGGACGGATTGAAAGGCACAGTTTCCAACGCCTGTTCGAATGCGGTTTAGTTGACTCCATAGCCGGCGCTGTTTTTCGGAGCTAACAAATCTTATGACTCTTATGAGAGGAAAATACGTTGCTATATTACTCTCTCCTCTGTCACTGACAACGTCGTGTCACAAGATTGTAACAGATGGCGTTAGCACGTTCTACATCACGCTTACGGAGTTCTGATTGTCAATTACTATAGGTATATACAACTCCTAACCAAGTTTCAGTGGACTTCGATCCCCAGACACAAAAACCGCCTGGGGAGAGTACTCTCCTTTGCCAGACTTTATTCTTTATGACAATTGTGAGTGTGATACAAAAATAAATTAACACCAAGTACGAAGTCAAGGGATGGAAGGGCCAGCGGGATGGTGACGAATCGAATAAAGCTTCACTAATATACTTATTCTAATTTAAAACGAGATTATCGAAATTGTAACGATGCAATAGAGATGCCATCTACATACATTTATAAAGAACTAACTTACGTGAACATGACTGCCATTCTGATCAATTACGTGTAAACAAGTCAAGAAATAAGTTGAACATAACTTTTCCCGTATATTTCTAAACACCAACAACAAAACAATAATTGCCAAAAACATAGATCAGTCCACATCGGCCACTTGCGGGCCGATGTTAAATTCCGCGTTTTTCTGCCGAATGTATTCCATCAGCTTCTTAACACGAATATTCTCGCTGCTCGAACTCTTCATGGTGGCTTCGGAGTCTAGAAATGTTTAATAAGTTTGTATTTGCGTTTAAACGTCAGAATCTACCACCAGCTACAGCTACTAAAGTGAGACCGAGCTGGTCCATCATTTATATCAAGCGGTTGGTAAAGAAATTTTGCTGTGATTTTCTAGTTGTAGTTAGCTGAGTTTAGGGACTAAAACTAGTTTATATTTTACTTAACATACTCGTACATAATACAAATAAGCTTCATATAAGTAGTCAAGCCTTCAACCAGTTCGTAGCTGGCTATACCTAAATAATAACTTCTTACCAACTTAAAGTTAAACTAATGTTACGGTTTAAACTCACGTGTTTCTAGTAACTCGCGTAACATGTTTCGAACTCCCACTGTTAGTGGTTGGGAAAGGAGACCTAGGCTCTCGCAACATGTCGCGCGAGAGACTAAAAACACGTGAGTTAAAACCATAAAATTAGTTTAATGTTAGTATATCTCACGACAATGTACATTAGATTCTAATCAACTGTCTCAGTTAAACGGTGGACCTATATCTCGACACTGACTTGAGCGGTTGGGTTTTGAACGCCATACGGCGAAGCAATATGCCCTGCCCCGGACGCCAGGCGATCGCGATTATTTAAGCGAAATTGAACTTTACGGAGTCCCGCGTAAATCCCTAATGCATTGGCGAAGTTGTCGGCTGTGGCCATCGTTGGCGTCCTTGGCAAGACTTTCCGGTTAAAGCGCCACCGTAAACGCCATATCCTTATGAGAATACTTCTGAGAGTTTTTGGCAAGGAAAGAAGATTTGTTTGCACAACATAAAATAAGCTTTTATGCTTCGAACTAAAGGAAAAGTGGAAAAATTCCCTGTCTCATTTCTAAGTAATAAGTACCTGATAACGAATATTATATGACGGGACTATCACTCCCTCCCTACAGTGCTAAATGGCTAGGTTAGGTTGAAATATCTCTCTTTCATTTTACTATAACATTGTCTCAAAGGACCGACTAGAATTTACAAGAAAAATAAATGAAAATAAAACCTTCAGTCTCAGGAACGAAAGTAATTTCAGAGCCGACAGGCGTTTCTGTGACAGCCAGACGGCTGTTGCTGTCGGCATCCAATTCTTGAATACTACAAGAAAACGCATCAGAAGTACCAATTACTAATCGCATCATGGGATCTTACTTAAAGTCAACGAATCTCTACGATAGCAAAGAGAATTAACCTTAAGAACGCCAAGCCTATCGTACGCGGCGCGTAATCGTAAACCTTGTCGGTATATACGCATGAAGGCTGGTTGAGGTTGGTTAGGCTGTAGCTGCGCGCGTCATATGACGTTTCTGGCGGTCAAAAGGTTAAGAAGACCAAGAGTGCTCACTCCATATAACGGTTTTGTTACCAAAATTACTTACTATTATTTTCGTAGTCTACATCTAGCGTCAAGTTACCTAGTGGAATTCTCAGTAGGTACTGCTACTCGACAATAGATGTCACGGCAAACAAAAAGCCCAATGCTAAACGATTTTCAGCTAATATTATAACCAGAGTAAGCGTAGGAGTTGAAAATAGAGTTCCGGTTACTCTGGTTATAATATTAGCGGAAAATAGTTGAGCATTAGACTTTTTGTTTGTCGCGACATCTATTGTTTGTCGGGTAGCAGTACTGAGAGTTCCGCTACTTGACGCTAGATGTACCTAGACTACGAAAATAATAGTATTTTTTGGTAACAAAACCGTTGTATGGAGTGAGCACTCTTGGTCTTCTTAATTCTCTTTGACGATAGCAAAACGAAAGGGTGGTGCGAAACAGCATCAAATCTAGGAACTGTGACTGACTAACACCAGGGGGGCTAGCCAAGTAACAATGGTTGATAGAAAACGCAAATTGAAAATGTTGTATGCTTAGATGGTTGGCAGTCCTCAACTGTGCGTTTCTCTAGGAACTTTCTGCCTCGCACAGCTAAACTGTGGAATGAACTGTCGCCTGCGGTATTTCCGGACCGATACGACCTTCAAACCTTCAAGACCAGAGCGTACTCCCATCTTAAAGGCCGGCAATGCACTAACAACCCCTCTGGTGTTGCAGGTGTCCAAGGGCGGCGGTAATCGCTTACCATCACGTGATCCGTCTGCTCGTTTGCCTCCTCTATCATTAGAAAAAAAAATCATCGCGATACATTTTTCTTGGCGTTTGTCGATGTACGATGTTGACTTGGCTAGGCTATTTACAATGTCGAAACATTGGACATATTTTAAAATAATGTTATCATTGGTCCCGTAATCAAAACGAGATACAATTTTGTGACTTCTCTTTCGATCATACTTATTCGTCGTAGAGAACTCCGCTTTAATATATCATAATTATTTGTATTTTAGAAATATTTTATATAACAATGTAGATATGGCTTGTACAAACAGTTACCAAAATTAATACCTATACATTTTAAGCAACTACACTATACATTACCCATTGATATATATCTAAGAACGGGCCTTACGGGCAAAAAGAATGGGGCCAGTACAGCGGTGTCACGCACACGAATTCGAGCCAATCGCGCAGTCTAACGCCACAATGCGATTGGTTGGTGAGTTCGCATGACGCCCGCGATTGATCGCAACTAGTTGCGTTACATTGCACGATTGACTCGATTACGCGAGTGACACTACTGAACTAGCAGCATTCTATAAGGCCCGTAGATATATGTCAATAACATTACCTCGAATCCTGAACGGAACCGGATTCATTCTCCAGAATATCAGTAGCTTCCGAAGTATCATCAGTCTCAGAATGAACCAAGAAATCTTCCTCAATCCTATCCAAATTTGTCTTCACATCACCCATTTCCGAGCTGCTAAACTCAACGAAATCAAACTCCTTATCATCTTTCTCCAAGTCTAGATTATCGAGGACTTTATCTAGGATTTGTGTTACGCAAGCATATGATTCTTCGTAGCGAACTAGTCTTGTTGGAGGTTGGCATGTTAGGCCTTCCTTGGTAGCTGATAAATTTATTTGCTTGCTTGCAAATGGTTTGAAGCCTGCGTGGTGAAACAATATTTTGTTAACATGACAGCTAAGATATATTATAAAGTTACTTGCTATTGGAACAGTTGATTTACATAGGTCACTAAATGGTCACTAAATTTAAAAAGAAGCTAAATGTTTTCCCGCCAAATATTGTCTATGAAAATATAGTTTAAAAAGTAATATGATATGCCACCTCTTTGTTTCATATTTGTCAATTGCAAAACTTATCTAGCGACCTATGTAAGTATTCTAATTTTTTTTCAGGAAATGACTTTACTAAACGCAAATGTAATGTATGTGTAGGTTGTCTGGAAGAGATCGCTCTTTAGCGATAAGACCGCCTGTTGTCTGCCTCTATCACTAATCAATTGTTTTTCTTTAAACTGTATCTTTTACTGAGGTATGCCAATAAAGAGTATTCTATCTATCTATTCTATCTATGTAACAGTAAATGATACTCTGTTTTCTATGCCTTTTAAACGCCTAGATTTTTTCATTGAGCGTGCTTGTGTCGCCGCCGGTAGGATCTTTTTTTCTTATTTACCAGACTCCTGCGAAATGAGATGGATATTGTATGTCTTAAATATCATGCAGACTACGGCGTTTAAAAGGCTAAGTAGCAGTAGATAAACTTGCATTTAGTCACGATGTTTGTTCCGTATATGGAGTTAAGACTCAAGGACTGGTAAGGCTACTCACTACCACCGTACACCGTGTATAGACTAACCATAACCCAAGGTATTGTCCCCGCGCTGTCCGTCCCACGACCGAAGACTGGCAGACAAGCGTGAGCTGGTGTTGCGTGGAACTATTCGGGGGCGCTCCGGTGACTGTCGCAGCTGGGACACTTGCGACACTAGGTTCTCTTCTTGTGGCTTTCGTGGTATGATGGAGATTAGTATTCGATAACTACTTCTAGTTTCAATTTATTAATTTAAAAAGAACACATATTATAACAAAAACTGTAATTTAGACTTAGTTAATTTTCATCATGGCAATAATATCGGTACCTACAATGGTCGCAAAGATTCAGAGATAGCATAAGACGCATAAAGTTGATGAAATAATGGTGCCCTAGAGACAAATTCTATTTTTTGGTAACTATACTGTCATGCGTAAGCGCTGGTGGCCTAGCGGTAAGAGCGTGCAACTTGCAATCCGGAGGTCGCGGGTTCAAACCCCGGCTCGTACCAATGAGTTTTTCGGAACTTATGTTCGAAATATCATTCGATATTTACCAGTCACTTTTCGGTGAAGGAAAACATCGTGAGGAAACCGGACTAATCCTAACAAGGCCTAGTTTACCCTCTGGGTTGGAAGGTCAGATGGCAGTCGCTTTCGTAAAAACTAGTGCCTACGCCAAACCTTGGGATTAGTTGTCAAGCGGACCCCAGGCTCCTATGAGCCGTGGCAAAATGACGGGACAACGCGAGGAAGAAGAGATACTGTCATGCGTAAACTTTTGACAATCACAATTTCAGCATAATGTACAACACAATACCTATAAAAATACTCCTTATAAATTCGTATTAAACGCACCGTCAAAGTCATCTGCGTCAGATTGGCCACCCGCAGCATATGAAACAGCAGCGCCGTAGTTATAGGCCTCATCATGAGCGCGGCGCGAGGCCCAGAGGCCCCGAGCAGCGCGCGAATATGGCCGTAGATGAGGGCGTCCAGGGGGGTGGGGCTAGGGAAGGGAGGGGAAGGTTAGGTTATAGGCTTCAACACGAGCGCGGCGCAAGGCCCAGAGGCCCTGAGCATGGCGCGGATATGGTCGTAGATGAGGACGTCCGAGGGGGTGGTGCTAAGGGAAGGTAGGGGAGAGTAAGGTTAGGTTATTGGCTTCACCATGAGCGTGGCGCGAGGCCCAGAGGCCCAAGCCCCAAAAAGGGTGGGGCTATAGAACTATTATTTGATCTGGGCTACAAAAACAAGGCTAAAGGCTTATTGAATCGATATGTACAGTCAGCTGCAGAGATAGTTGAACACGGGGGGGGGGGGGGGGGGGGGATCAGTTATCTCTGCTGCTGGTAATAATACATAGATAATACCAAATTATGAAGTATTTACGAATCGCGAGGTCACTACATACAGGTGTAGTATCTGTATACATATTTAAATAATTAAATTAATCTCATCAGAATGGCAGTCACATTACACTATAATTATATTATCATAATTCACACGGTTATGAATCATTATGTTGCTTAATATGTAAAACTTACGTTCCAAAGAAATAGTCCTTGTCTCCCAAACGCTGGCTCAGCGAATTGCAGCACTGGTCCACCTGCAAACAACAAGACCACATAAATATGGATCGGTTTACACACATTGGCATTCAGTAAAGTCAGGACGCTAATCACGAAGAATATTGTATGTTGACCCGTAATTTACTATTTCAGTCGCACGCGCGTAATATATTACTATCTCGCCCATGACAGTGGGGGGGGGGGGAAACTGCAGCGTTCGGGCGCTCTCGGCTCCGTTCGGCTCCGCATTGCCACGACCAATTATTTGGTTGGTAAAACTTGACGTTCCTTTGCGTGCACAACCACAGATAAGATCACTTGAATTTCGACAACCCTAAACAGCCGAAAGGGATAGTGCTGTACATTAGAAAAGGACAACATGATTCGTCCCTGAATCGCTGTCAAACTTAGGTTTTGTAGGAAGAGTCATTTCTGTACGGTAGTACTATTATTTATTCTGTACCCATGATGCCGGCGGTCAGTGCCACTGTGCGAGTGGGACAGAAATATAATTATACGCGTGCGATAGAGATAGAGAATGGCGAGTCGATTTTCGAAATTATTCGTGCTTAACGTCCTTACTTTAGAAATGGAAAGAAAAATAAGAAAATATGACATATTTGCTATAATGATTATGAGAAACTTGCTGAAAAAACTAAGGCAGTGGTGGAGGGAAATCATGGTTGGGTTGGAATACTTACATCAGCTAGAACTTGGTCTAAGGTCTTGTCATGCCAATGCAGTGCCTTGAGTCGCTTAGCCACCATATTGCGCTTGGTTCGAGTCTGGATCCAGCCAAGCGGCCATGGGTACACCGAAGAGTTGCGCACTTTGGTCACTGCGTTGTAGGTTTCGTCGTCAATCCAGGATATCCACAGCTGAAACAATGAATAGTGCTTTTTTGCCATATCATTAATTCAAGCACATCGTCTCCGTTGGCTAGGCCACCTCGATAGAATGGGTGAAGATCGTGCTGTAAAGGGGGCATTTTTGGGTCGACTTGGCGCCGTCGTGTAGCTCATCCTAAGTATCCGGTGGGCGGATAGAGAGTAGGTAGAACTCCGCTCGGCGTCAGTGAAAACTGGCGTGAATGCGCGCAGTACCGGGTGAAATGGCGTGCTCTTTTGTTGGAGTCATTGCGCCAAATAAGTAAGTAGTATTCATTCAACACTTTAGTTTAGGTAGTCATAACTAATTGAAAAACTTTGTTAAGATATTAACCTAGAGTAAAATGTGATAAAAAATCAACCTGTTAATTTAGTGTTTCACTGGATTGCGGGCTAGCGAGCGTTTATGAATGGTGTCAAAAAACTTCCCATTTTATTCCCATTATAACACTAGATTGGACCCGGGTATGTCCTTGGACCCGGGTATGTCCTTAAACTACGTCCAAAAGAGAGGTATGGGCAATGTGAATGTAATCTCGCCTTGTGTGGTAGGGCACAGCACAGCAGATGTCATTCCAGATCTAGAGCAAAGCCCAACTGGGGAAGTACCTCCACCTTACAGAAAACCGCAGCCAAATAACACTTGACCCTACTCATAGTGTTGTGTTCCTGCCGGTGAGTAAGGTTGCCAGAGCTCAACGAGGGGGGTGGGGTTAGGGTCGGCAACGGGCATGTAACTCCTTTGGAGTTGCAGTTGTACATAGGCTACTGAGACTGCTTACCATCAGGCAGGCCGCATGCTCGTTTGCCACCGACGTAGTATAAAAAAAAAAAAGATGTAAGATAAGTAGGTGTAGGTACTATTGACATGTAATTTTGGCAATTTGTTATATCTAATTTTAATTGAATCTATCAATTTATTATAATGATAAATTTTGTACAAATGGATAGCACTGGAGGAGGCCTTTACCCACCCTAGGGATTCTTGAACAAAACATTAATTAGATATAAATTTTAATTTCATACCTGCAACTGTGCTAACGAGCAAAGAATAAAGGGCTTTTTTTTAAATTTTCAATTTTATCAACTAACTAATTTATTTCGGTGTAATATATTATGTTTTTGTGTTTGTTGTATGATCCTAGATGGTCGAAATATATGATAATTTAATTTAATTAGGTCAAATATATAACAAATCTAAACCTTAACTTAGACATAATTTTACGTATTCTATTAGGCTTACCTCAGCGTTGACCAGCACATTAGTAATAAGACTCATGTATGCGCGCATCTCAGCCTTCTCCTCGGAGCTCAGCTGGCTGCAGAGTGAGACACCTTTATTGGCAGCAAACTGAGCCACCGGCTCTAGCTCTGAGACTACGAACGCCCCACACTTGATGAAGGGTACGCGGCCGGAAGGCGACATGAACTCGGCGTTCCAGCGCATCTCCACTTCGAAGGGAAGGTTACACATCTGGGGAGAAAAACGTGGAATTTCAGTCAGTGTTGTGAAAATGACGTTTCTTCTAAAATAAATATTCATTCTAAAATGATCAGGTCTAGCAAATGGCACATGCTTCTTCTTGCTTGTACGATGCGTCCTCCGCCGCCTTACAATACGATATGAGAAAACCGGCCAAGAGCATGTCGAGCCATGCTTAGTGTAGAGTTTCGTAGTTCCCCTAGCGGAAAATAAGACTTTGTACAAAAATTCAAGTACGGTTGAACCTATCAGGATTGCTACAGTTGTTCTTGAGTTTTATTCATATTTTTTCATATTTTTTGATTAGATTAGATTTAGATTTATTTATTTCATAATATGAAATTACAATATAAATTATATTAAACTAATCTTTAACAATTTATCTTATGATCGTCAACGAAAATTATATACAATTATAAAATGTCTAGAAATATATGTACATACAAGTCATCATCAAAAATCAATGCTTAATAAATTCTTCACAACATCAAATAGATAATGAAATAATAACAAATAATGGGAAAAATGACAATATAGCTACTTATATCCAGCAATGTTTAACAAGAAATAAGACCTATTTAACGACACCCCACACTAGGATTGAAGCGAAAAAAAATCACCTCCACTTTTCGTGTAGGGGCGCCACCCTATAAAAATCAATTTTCTAGTTTTTATTTTACGACTTTGTCCTAACTGATTTATATATTCGTATCAAATTTCAGCTTTATAGAACTAACGAATACAGAGCAAAGCCGCGGACGGACAGACAGATATACAGACGGACATGGCGAAACTATAAGGGTTCCTAGTGGATTACAGGACCTCTAAAAACTTGATCTAAATAGGGATACTTTTGAAAAATGTTGTAACAGCGTAAACAATCTTGCTTGAGAAAAACTTTCAAGTCAAATAGTATGTTCATTGCATACAATACAATCCCTGAGCAAGCTACATCTTTCATATTTATGCTTGTGCAGCCTATAATCAGCCCAGTAAGTGTACAATGCGCTATAATATAATGCAAGTGAATAATACGCTATAATTACTAGAATATTCTGCCGCCAGAGTGCAGCACTAGCACATATTCTAAAGTGTAGATTAACTTATACATAATATACCTTACACAGTCTTTTGACAAGTTTTCACTATGACGTTGATGCATCAAGGCGGTTTGTTTACAGAGAAGCTACCACAAATTGCGAAAATTGAAATTTCGTTATCTGCCTCTCTATTGCTCAAATGTGCAAAAGTGATAGAAGCAGATAACGATATTTCATTTTCGTTTTTTGCGGTAGGCCCTCAGTTTGTGCTAATAGCGCCCTCTACGCAAAGTTTTGCGTAATATTCCCTATTGACTCAGTTTCATTCATTGAATAGGATATTTTGATTTAATTAAAACTGTAATATGCCATAGTTAACTCACTTTCAAAAAGGCCTGAACGGCCAGGCAGCTAGCATTATCCGGGAGCAGTATTTGCTCCACCTCGTATGGCTGGAACAGCTTCACATTGTCCGGCCATGGCTCTTGGGCTGAAATATATACCACATGTTTATGAATAAAATAAATAAAAAATAAAAAAATAAAATAGCCTTTATTTACAGGACAAAGAACAGTACTACTATCTCTCTATTATCTCCCATCTTTTGTATTCTTTGCCTGCTTGCCCTTCGGCAAAGGCCTCCTCCAACCTTCTCCACTCTCTCAGATCTATTGCCACTCTGCTCCAGGTGCGGCCAGCTACCTGCGCAATGTCATCATCCCATCTCATTAGAGGTCTCTTTGCTCCTCTCTCTCCCTCTCTTGGGTACCATTGGGTGACTCGCATATGCACATTGTAATCATAAGTCAAGTAGAATATGGAAACATTATATTTTGCACTTTGGTTAGAGTGAGAAAATGTGCAATTAATTTGATGAAGAGATAATTTGAGAAAAATTAAAACAAAATTTCCTCACATTAAAATACTCTACACAATTTGAGCATTTTTGAGAACGGTATATATATTATTTAGCAATGAAAGCTTCACTAGGTTTTATGGGGGGTAATGTGTTGTAGTTCAGGCGATTTTGTGCAACCCGGCTGGCGCCTTTTTTAAGTGGCACGGAACGGTGAGTGATAAGGAACGGGCAGGTTAGAGTATTACTATCACGTATTTTACTCATACTCATACTCATACTCATTATTTATTGGTAATAGGTGATTACGCAAAATAGTCATAATGGTTGTAGATTTGCAGAAAATGCCCAGTAAAATTAACTATTTCTCGAATTTATCTAAATATTGCTGTGCGGGATAAGTTTTTGGCAAAAATTTCATTTTTGGTACAAGCTTTTTCGCTGACTGTATTTTTTTCCACAGGCAACTAATACTCATCGAGACAGTTCTAAAAACCCCAAACACAATTAGGTTGTGTTGTTTTATTACAGAGTTCCTATGGCTACCTCCTGTCTCCATCATCAGATCAGCTTGATGATACCATAATATTGCATTGTCACCCGACTTACATATGTATGCAAATTTTCAGCTTAATCGGAAACCGGGAAGTGGGTCATATTTAACATGCAAGATTTGTCCCATACATACTAACTGGGCAAGTTAAATAAAAGCTTGTAAAGAGGAAAGTCATGCAATGTAGAGGAACCTATACAACCTATGACTGTTCTTTTTCCGCACAGACTATAATAAGGAATATTATGTGATACATGTAAAACTAAACCTATAGAGGTATAGGATAATCCAGTCTCTAGAGTTAAGTTTAAAAGAAAATGTTATAAAAGCAAATCCTTGTGTTATGGTTAGACACTTGAAAATTTTAGGTTATGTTTTATAAAATAATTGCTACTAGTTAACACATATGTAAAAAGTATACATTGATTATACTGTTAACACCTATAATTCTGGTTAATGAAATCAAATTTCACACACACGCACAAAATCTTATGTACCAAAGATAATTGGATCCCCGTTTTTCATTTTAAGAGAAGACAAAACCGGACCAAACTCGTGACAGCACAGAATTACATCAAAATAGGGCGCTCGGCATCTATAAATAAACAATTGTGTCATACAAACAACACAATATTTCGAGAAACAAAAATTATGTAATACGAAAACGTGAAACTTAGATTTGCAACAGAAAATTACTCACCATTAAGTGATGTTATGAGGGAATCTTTGAGGTCAAATTCCGGCATTTTTTATAACTGTATCTAACCACCAAAAAAGTAGCACTCTTGGTTTTTTATACAAATGCAATCAATATAAATGCATAAATTCGCATGTACTCGTCTGCAAATTGACAATTTGACACTATTTATCAGATGGGTTATGATTATGACAGCTGAGAAGTAGTACCAACTTAACAGCATAAAAGATTGTACCAACCAAGAAACAGACTAAGGCCGTATATTAAATAGTATTTCGCGATTTCTGAAAATTAGGTGCTAGGTTTCCGCAGCCAAAGGGTAAAACGGGACCCTATTACTAAGACTCCGCTGTCCGTCCGTCTGGCACCAGGCTGTATTTCATGAACCGTGATAGTTAGTTTAAATTTTCACAGAAGATGTATTTCTGTTGCCGGTATAACAACAAATACTAAAAAGTACGGAACCCTCGGTGGGCGAGTCCGACTCGCACTTGTCCGGTGTATTATCATAACACGGCAGTGCAACACTAGAGGGGTTGCAAGTGCGTTGCCAGCCTTTAAGATGGGATTACACTCTTTTAGTGTCGGAGTTCTGGTCGTATCGGTCCAGAAATACCGCAGGGCAGGGTTTATACTTAGGTACAGTCAGCATCAAAAGTAGCGGATCAAACAACGCTTCAAAAGTATCTACCATTCTGTAACAGCTTAACAAAAAGTAATAGTTCTGTATGTAGAACAATTTAGACTGTAAAAGATATACTTTTGGACGTGAATTTTAGAGATTTATGTATATTTCGAAAATTTATCCGAAATATCAGATACTTTTGGTGCGTTGTTTCATCCGCTACTTTTGATGCTGACTGTACAGTACAGATAACGTTTTACCCGAATCAACACAGAGCACAGAGAATACTTTAATCTGAAACTCAAGAAGAGGGTTTATTACAATGTTACGTTTACATTTTATTAGAGTTTCATCTTGAAAGGTGTTTTCCATACATCCATCGTCAAAAATGAATATAGTCTTTCAAGCCACTTCCGTCAGTAGCAAAAATGTAGACACGAATAGAAAATTTTAAAATCGCGCCTTTTTACTAACAAAGTTGTTTGACTGGATATATTATTCATGATTCAACCGATTAAAAAAAGTGAAAGATAAACCCTAAGAACCATTTCCTATATTAGGATTCCGTGGTCAACTTATAGTTGCGCCCTGTCCACCTATCTGTCCGTCCACGGCTTTGCTCCCTGCTAGTTAGTGCTAGAAAGCTGCAGTTTTGCATGGATACATAAATCACGGAACAGAACAGTAAAATATAAACTACAAATAGAATTTTTGTAGGGTACCTCTCCCATACAATTTTTTTCGATGTTTTTGGCTTTAATCGAATGGTGTAACATGGGGTATCGTTGGATAGTCTTTTGAAACCAATAGTCTCCACGTCTCCAACAATATTTTTATGATTTAGTTAATATTTTCGAAAATAATCGCTCCAAAAGAAAAAAAATGTGTGTCCCTCCCCCCCCCCCCCCTCCCTCTAATCTTTGAACCATGGGTCTAAAAATATGCACAAAAATAGTCAAAATAAAACCTTATCAAATAATTTTGATGAAATAGAGAACATGATCGGTCAAGTCGTTTTTGAGTTATTGTAAAAAGTCTCCTCTTCATAGTAAAAAGCCGTACAAAGCCCTGCGAAGGTAGCCCCTTCTGCATGTAATGTACATGATACTTACTAAAGTCTGTTCGGAAAGAGAAGAGTTGTGGAATGTATTGGGCCCCATACATTCTACGACTCTTCTCTTTCCGCACAGACTGTAATAGTCCCCGATTAGCCTATTTTAACAGAATTGGTAACTACGGAACCCTACACTGAGCATGGCCTGACATGTTTTTGGCCGATTTTTAAGTTTAGTACCGCTTCCGTTGTGTTGTTTTACTGCGCACAAATTAAAATCGTTGCCATACGCCAGTAATTACATCTACTGGGAATTGCTCTCGCGGCCAGCCCGTGGCACATAACTACATTCACAGTTTCAAGCACCGGTATTATTAACAGTCACTTAGAAACTAAAATTAAAGAAAAATCACGACTTCAGGCGGGGCTTGTAGAGTGAAACCAAGACAAGTTGGCAACGATTTGTTGCCCGGACGGTTCATTCCATTGTTTGACAAGCGCATTTCCTTTCTTTAATTTAATTGCAATTTAGTTAGCAGACGCCCGACTTGGCAAACACAGATCACCACCTTTTTAGATGGTTGCCAACAATGCCAACCTAGCAGTACAGCAGTCAGTCTCAGAGGGTCCAAACTCTGGATGATCTTTTCAGAGAATTCCATGTTTGTTCGATTTATTAACCACTAAGGAATTATGTTAATTAAATTAGTGTTATTTCTATCGCATTTTCTCTGGACTCAGACAAGTTTCAACCGGGAGATAATCTAATACTAATCTATAATAGTAAGTAGTAAGTAGACTTACCCATAAGAATAAGCTTCTTCATATTATCGCTGGTGCATGCAATTTTGTTACTGTTTAAATTGGCTTTAAAAGCTAATTCTTCATCATCAAAGTTTGTAAATGGTCTTTCAACATTTTCAGATTGCCTTGTAACGGTGGAAATATCTGATTTTGAATCTATTACGTCAACGTATCTTTGAAAAATTTGTTCTCTGGTTTTGCTGCGCGGTGAATTAGATCGTGAAGTTCTTGTAGAATTTAATACCCAAACCGAAGTGCGAGATTTTTTAAATTTTGTTTCCTTTGAGCTCATTATGTTTTTGACTGTTTCTTTAATTAAACGGCAAATAAGAATACATTGGAATATTACATTGGAATTATAAGTTTTAGAATATTAATAAGAATTTAAAATACGTTTCTGACATATTTTTTATCATACCGTTGTCATAATAATAGGGTTTTTAAAGATTGGCTCTTGCACATGACACAAGTAACTTGCATGCAACCGCATAAACCTTCGAGCAATGATGGAAGCCGGTGTTGCTCGAAGACATAAACCAAATTAGATGCTACCCACGCTTGTATCGATGCTACTCAAGTTGTGGCGCTCAGTTATATGCATCACGTGAATAACAGAAAAAGAAGTGCCAGTGCGAGCCACCAGCGTAAGTATATAATAAACAAATAACATTTGGTAGTGATTGTCCACTCTACCAAATCACTACTCTACTAGAGTTTGTTCGGAAAGAGAAGAGTCGTGGAATGTATTGGGCCCCATACCTTCCACGACTCTTCTCTTTCCGCATAGATTCTACTATGATACAACTACAAGCGCCATGTGCAATACAATTTTATTCAATTTACCTTGAACGCATCCTTAATACATAAGAATGGCGGCGAGCGGCGAGCATTGTTGTACTGTCAAATGAAAAACTTGTCACGCAAAACGCAAATCGAAGCGAAGCTACTCGATATTCAGCAATAATATTCATAAGAATATAAATTTTAGCAATATTTAAGAAAATCCTGCAAGTCTAAACCATGGCGGATGTTCTCGATATCGAAAATTCCGAGGAATTCGAAGTCGACGAAGACGGTGAACGTAAGTCATTAATTTGATTCATTTGAATATTGTTTTTTCTTCCTCACATTAATTTATGTTTGAATTAAACCTTAGTCGCTGCCGATTATCCAAATTGATATTCTAGAGTATTTCTTATTCAACTACTAGAAATGATTATTGGATATTTGGAAGCTTATTTATATTATAGGTTATGTGTGATACTTTACCCGAAGTTTCGTGTCATAAACAGATAAGACCGAATATAACAACTACATATGGTAAGCTACCAATTCAAATCAAATCTACAACAACAGTTAATAACCTTTTGAACTGTGTCTATGATGTCCTTAATAGTAAAACATTGTTTTGTTTTCAGAGGGAATTGCCAGATTGAAAGAGAAAGCAAGGAAACGCAAGGGCCGTGGATTCGGTCACGAAGGGGGCTCCGGTGGAGCTGCCGAGCGTGGCAACCGAGGAAGGTTTGTGATCAATCTTTAATGGTCATTGACACTCGAGAATTGGCGACATTTTGCCAGGTTTCAAATCCTGTTGGAAAAAAATACAATTAAAGATGCCCTTTATTAATTGTAATCTCGTAATTCTCTTGGTCAGGGTTTTATAGGGTCGGCAACATATAAGTGGTTCCTCCAATATTGCTTGTCTATGGGTGATGGAGGGGCTTCCCATCACACAGCCTATTGTTGATTATCACATTTCCTTTGGAGTGGTAGACCTCGACTCCTGACCGATTATGTCATTTAAATTTCAAATTTGATTAATTGAAATAAAATCTACTAGAGTAAGGTAAAAAAATATGTTGTGCGATAAATTATTTATTATATTACATAATTAAACATTGTAAACTCTTTGTGGTAATAAATCAGGTTCATATTATAAGGGAGTTTCTAATATTAACTACTGGAGAAAAAAATGAAACACCGGTTTTGTAGATACATTATTTATATTTATATTTATATTTATATTTATAGCCTCATATCAGAAATACATTTTTTTATACTGTATCTATAGTTTTTCCTTAATCTACGATAACCGATTCTGTGTGCCTTTGGGCAAAGGCCTCCCCCAATCTTCTCCACTCTTCCTTATTTTGCACTAATCTGGTCCATATTTTAGTCCTTCCAGCCATGTCTTCTATTTCATCGGACCATCTTTTAAATTGCCTACCTCTGTTTCTTTTATGTCCTCTAGGATGCCATAGTGTTACAATTTTGCTCCATTTATCTCCTCCTCTAATAGTATGTCCAGCCCACTTCCATTTCAGTTGTTTTGTTTTGTATGTCACATCAGTAAATCCTGTTTTGTCTCTTAAATCCTTGTTACTTATTTTGTCAATTCTTCTTCTCTTTAAGATGCTTCTTTCCATGGCTCTCTGAGTTATACTCAACCTTTTACATTGTGCTTTGGTGAGTGCCCATGTCTGGCAGCCGTATGTGAAAATTGGTAGAATGCATGTATTGAAGAGTTTTCTTTTGATGTGCATACTTGTTTGACTATTTTTCATGACCTCTTTAAGAGACCAGTATCTCTTCCACGCGTTTCCAATTCTTCTGTCTATTTCCTTTGTTGTTGAGTCATGGTTGGATATTAGTTGACCTAAATATATATATTCTGTTACATACTCAATGGTGTTGTCATCTATTTTTATCTCTGTGGCCTCCATACTATTAGTAGTCATTGCTTTAGTCTTCTGGAGATTCATAGAGAGTCCGACTGCTTTACTAGCTGTATTCAGTTCTACGAGCATTTGCTGTAACTCTCTTGCTGTACTCGCGAAGACCACTATGTCGTCCGCGAATCTCAAATGGGTTAGTTTCTCGCCGTTTATATTTAAGCCGTTATTTGACCAATCAAATTTCCGAAATACTTCCTCTAAAACTGCTGTGAATAATTTGGGTGATAAAGGGTCGCCCTGTCTTACTCCTCTTTGTATATTTATGTCACAGCCTTCCTTTTCCAATTTAATTCTTGCTGTGGTGCCTGTGTAGATGTTCTTAATTATCCTTATGTATTTGTGCTCTACACCCTGATTTAGCAAAGCTTTCCAGATTTTTGAGTGGTCGAGTGAATCAAACGCCTTGCAATAGTCTACGAAGCAACAGTGATAATGAATGTTATATTCTTTGCATTTTTCTGCTATCTGTCTAGCTACGTGTATGTGATCCACTGTAGAGTAGTTGTTTCTAAAGCCTGCCTGTTCTCTCGGTTGATTTTCGTCTAAAGTTTTGGTAATACGGTTTAGAATAATTTTCGAAAATACTTTATACATATTTGACATTAAGCTTATAGGCCTATAATTTCCTATGTCATCTCTGTTGCCCTTTTTGTGTAATAGTTTAATTGAGGATACTGTCCATGATTTTGGTATCTTTTCTGTTTCCAGGATAATGTTGAAGATTTTAGTCAGGAGTGGTGTAATGATCTCTTTTGTTTCAAGTATCGCTTCATTTGATATATTATCAGGGCCTAATGCTTTGTCTCTCTTTTGAGTGCTGATTGCTTTTTCGACTTCGCTTTGCATAATCGATGGTACTTTGTCCGAGTCAGGTAATTCAATTTGTTCAGTTGATGATTTTTTTGAGTATAAGTCGCTATAGTAATCTGTGGCAGTACTTATAATGTCTGGTCTTTTAGTTTTGTCTTTGCCGAAAGAATTTTTTAGTTTGGGTATCCATTGCTCCTTTCCTTGTAGTAGTTTCATGGCTTTTTTAGTTCCTCCGGTTTTTTCTATTAGGTTCTCCAAAGTCCGTAGTCTATGATCTTTCCTGTCTTTTCGCATATTCGTTCTTAGTTCTTTACTTAATTGAGTAATGACTCTTCTAATTTCTGCTGTTTTAGGAGAAGTTTCTAACAATTTTGCTCTGTTTTCCATGATTTGTTTTGTCTTTTCTGGTAGTATGTCTTTGCCTTTTCCAAATCTCATTTTTCCATTGTTATATTTACTTAGAATATTTGCGAGTTTGTTGTAGATTTCTAGTATATTCCATTCTGAAAGATCTTCATCCATGTTCATCAATTCTTCTTCTACTTGTTTGTTTGTTAATTGTGGTTCATTATTTTTCATTATGTCTTTCTGGTGCTTTGTGAATTTCCTGGTAGATTTAATTGGTGTAGGTTTTAGCTGGGTCCGGACCATTCGGTGGTTAGTATTAAAATTCAATTTTGCAATGACATTACAGTCTTCGAATGATCTAGCACGGTTAGTGAGTATATAGTCAATTTCATTCTTATAACGACCGTCAGGCGATGACCATGTCCATCTTCTGTTTTGTTTTTTCTTGTATATTGAATTCAAAATTACTAAGTGTTGTTCAAAGGCTAAATCTATTAATTTCTGTCCGTTTCTTGTTCTTTTGCCTTGGTAGTGGGGTCCCATTATGATTTCCTCTCCGTCTCTCCTGTTCCCTATTTGAGCATTGAAGTCTCCCATCAGGATTAAATTTGTTGGACTTATTTTTGTTAATGTGTCATTTAATTTTTTATAGAATTCATTAATGGTGCTGTCAGAGGATTGTTCTGTAGGAGAGTACACTTGTACTATGGTCCATTCATTCTTATGTAAAGGTAGCATGATTTTGAGGACTGCTATGCGCTCTGAAATCCCTTGGACTTCAACAATATTGTGTTTCAGTTCTTTATGTATCATGAAACCTACTCCATATTGTCCTGGCGTCTCGCCCTTAGAGTATAGAACAAAATCGCCATAATCTTCTATTTTGTCGCCCATACGCCTTACCTCACTGATACCTATTATACTCCAATTTATGTTCTCCAGTGCCATTGTTAATTCTAGCAGATTATCTTCTGTTCTCAGTGTGCGTACATTTATGGTTGCTATATGTATCTGGTTCGTTTGTTGATATTTTTTTGGGGGGATGTGGTCTAATTCCCCACGGGGACCAGCCGGGTTGGGGAATGTTATTTTTGTTGTGTTTTGTATGCTAGTTCTATTTATTTTAGTCAGTGTTTTCCGGTTACCGTAGTTTAATTGTTTTTTGATTGAGTCTGTTCAAGTGAGCTCCCTTCCTTTGTAATTATTTTATAATTATTCGTTTTTGGTACTTTATTGGGCTGAGAGTGTGGCACTCTGTTCTCTCCTGTTGTTGTACTGAAATTGCTTGGAGGGGTCTTGGGTGGGGAAGATGGAACCCGCTTTCTTTTATCATTGTTCTCTTTCTTTTCACGTTTCTCCTTCACAATAAGTTTATCATTTTTAATGATGGCATACTTGCCAGATTCTCTGGCTTCTATCATTTTTGGAACTAGAGCCTTTCTTTTTTCGAGGGTCTCTTTTGAGAAGTCCTCGGTTACACTTATATTCTTTGGGAAATTCTTTCTGTTTTTAAGGAGTTCCATTTTTCTCCAGCCGAGGGTGAGTACTAATTTTATTGGCCTGATTCTTGAATCTTCCTTTTTCCCAATTCTTTGCACTTCACTGATCTCCCACCTATCCCAGTCGTTGGACTCTATTGAGTTCTTATTGATACCATTTAGAGTTTCCAAAACTATGTCCATAAGTTCTATATTTTCGTTTTCCTCTTCTTTTATCCCAAAGAGTATTATGTTATTTTTCCTGGAATCAATTTCTAATCGCTTCACTGTAGATTTTAGTTTATCTATTTCTATTTTCATTTCTGTATTTTCTTGAATGATAGGTTTTAGTTTTTCATCAAATGCTAGGGAAAGGGATGTGTGGACCGACTCGGTAATAGCCGTGGTCTGCTTTTCTAACTCGTCCTTCAGTTTCTTCCAAAGCAAATCAAACTGTTCCTCCATTGTAATTTTTCCACCAAAGACGGGTAACTTTTCTACCCTGGCCACACTGGGTGTCAAGAACCGTAAAAAATTATAATTTCTGAACGCAATTCGATTTATTATGTTGTTTAGACTGCCGCTTCTTTTCTCTATGTCACTTTATAATTTTGACAGTGACAGATAACCTCACTTCAGTAAGATCGTTTTATATTGAGTTATTAGCACTGTAGTCACTGGATATGCCGAGTTTTTTATTTATTCCGACGCGCGGCCAGTTAAACTTTAAGGGGAAAGTCACTACTTTAAGCTATTGTTCTTTTTCACACTGTTTCGCGTAAGAAATACGAGAGCGTTCACATAAGCGTCTGACGTATTGTAAACCGGAACCGGAACTTTGTAGATACATATTATTCGTTAAATGTTAATAACGTATGTACAAGTTCTTTGGCGCTCGAACGCGGTGAGAGTGCCAATATTCCGAGACTGAATTGGTGCCTTATACCCGAATGAAAGACTCTACTTTTCATTTCAAATACGAATAAAGTAAATAAAATACATGTGCATTAAAAAAACTGCTTAAAGTATTTCTTGAGGGTACTTTCAATTAAAAAAATAGGTAAAAATATAAAATATTAGGTATAAAATATTTATGGAATGGGGAGTTAATTATCAGGATGTAAATTGAATACAAATACATTTTTAACCTAATTTTAATTGCTTATCTTATATAAAAAAGAAATAAACGTACTTAGATAGTACAGTGCTCTAGAGCAGAAACCTATCATTTCCTGCACACTTTTTAGAATACATTTCAGAGAATAAGAAATAACTAACTACTATTAATCAAAATTCCAATAACTCAAAAGTGACATATGCCACTTGAAGAGATAAAAGAAAACATATTTTTTTGTGTTACTCATTTCCATGGTTTTCTTGTAAGCCATATCCACAATGGGATTAATAGCTCTTAATCGAGGGTCAGAAAAACACCCCTTATTTTGAAAACATAACCCTGTTCCATACAACAGAGACTTCCTTATACCAATGTTGATGATTAAATATGCCCCAATGACGTCCATAGACTATGAACAAGCACTTTCGACTCATAAATAGGTCCATAAATTATGGTTTTCAAAATGATGAGCCTTTTTTCTGAGCCTCAGCCATAATATATTAAGCATGTTAGTCAAATGCGATAGAACATTTCAACTACATCTCACAGTGAATGTGTTAAATAGCACAGTAGGAACTGTTTTGTTACACTGATGTGTGCAATAAATAGTATTGTTGTTACATTACACATGAATTAATTCATATATTTTATATCAAATTTTCAAAAAAATTTGAACAATTTGTATTTTTTCAGGCATTCGTGAGTATCAACATTTTTGTATACAGGTTTTTTGAACATAAAATTGGATTTCCTTTTTTTATTGCCATGATCAGGTTTAACCCATAGTTCATAAAATATTATAAATTAATTAGAAGGTGCATTTTATTCAATTTGGCTGTGATGTACTATCAACAAAATTAATTCCTTACCCACTATGAAACCTTTCACATTTACTGCATTACATTAATTTTTTAAAGTAAAATGTCAATAAAAATACAAAAAAATAAAAAAAAACAGTATTTATTTATTCATATGGCATTATGATTATGAGTCATTCTACAGTTCTTTCTTACAGATCTATATCTAGGTTCTTTACCTATTGGGCCGCATTTTCACTTTACGCTATTAAGTCCAGAGGGTCACCAGGGTACATTCGGTTCGGGCACTCGTGAATAATATAGTGGAGTAGATTGCATAGGTGCTCCGCAATCGCATTCCGGTACAACAATGTATCTATAATGATATGTACGGAAAAAAACGGTAAAATCTTCGCTTAAGCCTAGTCAAAAATCCCCCTTGAGTTGTCCCTTGGGCAAAGGCCCCACACACTACACTAGTACACATCACACTACCCTTTGTACCAGGTAGGATTAGCAACCATGCGGGCGTCAGTGTTGGGGCCGAACGTTAATTAAAATTGAAAATATTGTCATAAAAGTAAAGTTATTATGACATTTATTGTGAAAGCATCCTATGGTGTACAGTCAAAGAATTTAATTTCCTACCCATTTGGTACCTTGTCACAGTGACAATAGTATGAGGTCTCTAGCGAGTTTCATGTTGTTTGTCACTGTGACAAGGTACGAAATGGGTAGGAAATTAAATTCCTTGACCCCGTACATGTTATACAAATGAATAATTCATTACAGGTATGACAGCCTTGCACCAGAGGGAGACGGGAACACACCGGGCCCCCAGCGCTCTGTGGAGGGCTGGATCCTGTTTGTCAGCAATGTCCATGAGGAGGCACAGGAAGAGGACATTCAGGTATATAGTGCTCTAAGTCGTATTTGACAATGATAACCTTTACAATCGTCTCCGATGAGCATGTAGATGGCTCGCAAACCCTAACTTATTTTTAAATTGACCGATTACACTGTGCACAATAAAGCTGCCCTTGGTTGTTATATGTGTATGTATAGGAGGGCTTGGTCACAGATCATATAATACTTGGTCAAGACTTCCGATCCTGCCACTTAATTCAGGTATACTGTTCTTTTAGGTATTGTTATTGTCCGAAGGCAGGGTTAAACCCAAGCTCGGTTTAGTGAGTAGGGGCTCTCGCTAGGAGAGGGGAAAGGAGTGAGTTCCACACACCGTGAATGATTTCCCACTCTGTCAAAAAAACCCTTCCTAACTTCTCTTGAACAACCTTTTCGATCTCAGTCCAACTGCTTGTAGCTCTCTATTCAAGTTCCCATCCCAATTTTGTATAGGCCACATCTCCACTTCAACATTCAAAATGTTTATTACATATCACATATCACATTATTAAGTGGAGTAGGTATGTTAATTGACTAACATTAAATTCACATGATTTTGTCTAGTAGATACTTCCTTTTCATCTACAGTACCGGCCAATAATATATCACCTTTGTGTGTTTTTGTATGAGCATGTATAGAGTAAACAATATAGGTTAGTTTGTGGATTGCATATTTTACTAGTCATTTTATACAAATATATGACGAATACTGCAATGAAATATGATGAATTACAATAGGAGATCTCTAATAAAAGTTGCCCACACATTAAAATAAAAAAAATCAATGAAAAAACCATTACGTGAGACGAACTTTTCTCGTCGCTCGTGCCAAAAGGCAAGGAATACTTCTAGACTACCTAAAGTAGTGAGGTGGAAGTCACTCACGAACATAAAAAAAGTTATACCGTAAAAACATGGAGGTGTTATATTATTGGCTGGTACTGCTGTTTTGTTTGACACAAATGCTTCTTTTTTGCAATTAGATTGATTCTTGTTTAAAAATGTATATTGTTCCGTTCCAGAACCAATTCTCCGAGTTCGGGGAGATTAAGAACATCCACTTGAACTTGGACCGGCGCACAGGCTTTCTGAAGGGCTATGCCCTCGTCGAGTATGAGACTTATAAGCAGGCAGCGGTGAGTATTAAAAGTTGGTTGGTACCATTGGTTGGCTTCACTGTGTACAAATCAAATATCATTATAGATACACACCTTACAAACTAATAGAAATCTTATAAGCTAAAAAAACATGTCGGCGACATGTTATGAATTTAATTCTCAAATGATTATGAGGCCTCAGACCCTAATCTGTTAAACAAAAGCCATTGTTTCTTATATGCGAGCGGTCAGCTTCCGTATTAGCCACGTGGCAAAGCAACAATCTCTTTTAAAAAGCAACTGTATCGTGATAGTATTAAGGTTCAAATCTATGTAATAATATGAGCGCTCGCCTATATTGAGGTGGTCGATCGTCCTACATTACCACAATATGTTATGAGCTGTTACATAAATTTGAACCTTAATACTATTACGATACAGTTGCTTTTTAAACGACATTGTTGCTTTTACAAATCCCTAACACGGGAGCTGACCGCTCGCACAAAAAAGACCACTTATTTATTTTATAAATAAAGTAATCGAATATTTGTGAGCACTGAAACAGGCTTTGATCGTGAAATTAAAAAAAAAACGCGCATCTGAAGTAATTAAATGTGAATCTATTAAGTTTTTTTATTTATTGCACATATCTATTTCGCATTTTCAACTACTCAAAAGTTATCTGGAAGAGATCGCTCTTTATCGATATCATCGCTACTTTTAATGTTTTTAATATGTTTTATTCTACGTTGAATCGATGTGGATATGTCGAAAGTCGATAAATGAGAAGTCCCTAATGACAATTCAAACTGCCACGAGAATTCCGGCCTCTGGTCCCCCCAACCTATTGGAACCTATTCAGAGTTTTAGACTACCAGACAAGGAGTGTTATTTGTGATTATTTAGTAACTTCTCGTTTCGCTTGCAGAGCGCCCGCGAAGCCCTGGACGGCGCCGACATCCTCGGGCAGGCCATCTCCGTGGACTGGTGCTTCGTCAAGGGCCCCACCAAAGTGCACAAGAAGAGGCGATAGTGTCCAAACCAACAGTGAAACACTCTTAAAGCAATTTATGGTATCTCAACTGAACTAGCCTTATCTATACTGTATCTTTAGTTATTTAAATAAAACTAAACAAACAATTTGTAAATTTTCAGGTAGTTATAACATTCATTGGTTAACCAGCCAAATACAAAACTGCCTGGATCTGTCACTGAACGACCTGATTTTAACCTACATTATTTGATCATGTAATGTTTTCATCTACCCTCAACTGGCTTAAGGAATCATTTGAGGGTAGATTTTGTTTCCTTTTATTTAAATACCTAAAGATATACCCCCTTATTCATAAACGTCTACTAAAGTTGACAGCCGCTAATAATCGTTTGTCCCTTTCTATCATACCAATACGTCAGAAAGGGACAAACGATTATTAGCGGATTGTCAACTTTAGTAGACGTTTATGAATAAGGGGGATAGAGTATAGGATATGTCCTACAGATGGTGTTCAAACGAGATATCACTTATTCTTAGAGAACTGACCACCTCTTCCTAACTAGCGAAATGTTATATAACTAATCATAGTGATGATTTTTTTACCAGATAACCGTCACTGAAGTATTTGGTAACTTGACTCAAATGACTAAAATGATCAAATTAGATCAAAATACCAACAGAATATTGTGAATCTTTTAATTGTTGAAACCTCAAAATGAAAGAGGAAATATTACTCTCGTAGAATATTGTGCTAGATAAATAGTCTATGGTTATTTATGAAGAAAGAAATGCTGATTTGTCCGTCGTTACTGTATTTTGAGGTTATAAACAATTGATTATATAAAAACAAAGGATGCAAATAATGTTTATTCAGATAGAATGTTGATTATCAATCTGTCAATCACAAATTAAATTCCTGTTAATATGACATTGATGCTAGTTGGCGCGCTATGCGATGCACTTTGCTATATGTATTGTATTGTATGTTATATATTTATGTATGAAGCTTGGTTTGATGGTGTGTTCGAAGTGCTTAGCGTAACGATTCCCTTAGACTTTAACATAAATATAAGAGATATTTCTAATGTTTGTTTCATTTCAATCCTTCAAGATTATTTATCCTGTAGTACCAAAATTTAAAACTGTAAAGTCTGGTTTGCTACATTTTTAATCAATGTCTTTAACCCTGTAAACGCCAGACGGCGAAAGAATACGCCCTGCCCCGGACGCCAGGCGATCGCTATTTTTTTTACACAACGTCGGTGGCATACAAGCAAACGGCCCGCCTGATGGTAAGCAGTCTCCGTCGCCTATGTACGCCTGCAACTCCTGAGCAGTTACATGCGTAGTTATTTAAGCGAAATTGAACTTTACGGAATCCCGCGTAAGTCCATATTGCATTGGCCGTCGTTAGCGCCCTTAGTTAGACTTTCAGATTACGTATACATCCATCTGTGGTGGTTTTGACCACCGATGCGGATTCTTATCTCCAAAGGGTTAAAAGATAAAAATCCGCAAGAGTTCCAGTTTTAGGGTTGCCTATTTTTATTAAAAAATGTATAGGGAGCGTGCATAAACTGTATGGGGTAGCCCGGGCAGCACAGGATCTTCAACCTAGCATTTGCCCCGGGCCAGGGTCCTCTTTCCTACTTAATGTTGTCTACTTTTCCTGGTCTTCGGCATTATCAAGATGTGAGATTGTTCTTTTCCATAACCACTCTCACGACGTCCAGCCAGCGCTTCTTAAGCCTACTGCGGCCACGTGGTCTAGGGCCTTGGACAGCACAGGATATGTCCGAATTTTGGTGCGAAGTTTATGCTTCCAATGTAGCCCACAAGATGGCAGAAGCTACTATGTACAAGATAATGTACGAGAACGGTAGATGGCAGCACTTGCTTTGGCGTGAAGCGTCCATGTACATGTTTATGTTTCAGATTTAGGCCACAAGATGTCAGACCCTCCAACGCGCACGGTCCCTATACCTCCGTGCGGTCTTTTTTAAAAAACACATACGCCAACATCATCTACTCAACATCAACTATCATACAGCTCGCCTGATAGGAAAGCCTATGGATACTTGCAATGCTAGACGTGTACAGTCGCCATCAGATATATCGGAGCGGCCGAGGTGCTCATAAATATCTCATTAGGCACTTTAACGCTTGACAATAGAAGCGTGTTCAGATATTTGTGAGCACCTTGACCGCTCCGATATATCTGATGGCGACTGTACAGTCACGTCTGAAAAGATCGACACGATCGAAGTGCCAAAAATATGTATACACGACTTTATGGCTGATATATTAGGGTAGTGTATAGATATTTTTGGCACTTTGTCCGTATCGATATTTTCAGACGTGACCGTACCACCACATACAGGTAAATTTCAAATAAGACAACCACATTATTTTAAGAATTTATGAAAAACTTAAACCATCTCAATCATGTGCGCCAATGTCCAGTCAGCTTTGAGTTCCTCGGGCTCCTCGATAGTGACCCCCGCGGCGGTGACCACGCCCAGCTGGTAGCGCCAGAACGAGCGCGCGTCGCGGTAGAACAGCACCTCCATACATTTACGGACCAGGGCCCTACAATCGAAGGAATACACGGCTTAAATATAGTCAACTGTACTCTGTATCTTTAGGCATTTAAATAAAAGTAAACAAAATCTAGGGTAGATGAAAGCATTACATGAACAAATAATGTATGTTAAAGTCAGGTCGTTTAGTGACAGATCCAGGTGGTTTTGTATTTGGTCGGTTAAGCAATAAATGTTATAACTACCTGGAAATGTACAAATTGTTTGTTTACTTTTATTTTAATACCTAAAGGGACAGTATAGTTAGTTACTTAGAGTTCCATAGTCTGAATAGGGAATATAACGCAAAACTCTGCGTAGGGGGCTCCTCTAGCACATACCTAAAAATCGAAGTTTCGTTATCTGCCTCTCTATCACTCTTGCATATTCGAGCGATAGAGGCAGATAACGAAATTCGATTTTCTCGGTTCGCGTTAGGCCTCTGTAAACAAACCGCCTTGATGCATCAATTTCACAGTGAAAACTTCTCAAAGAACTTAAGACATAGTATGTATAAGTTACTCTATGGTTTAGAATATTTGATAATGCTGCACTCTGGCGGCAGAACATTGCAGTAATACCAGGGGGAGGAAACTAGAACGTTGGCTTTTTCGGCTACGTTCGGCTCGGTATTGCTCCGAGCAATTGTAAGGGGTTGATATTTGACACAACTTCACATCCCTTTGCGTGCACAACCACAGATAAGATAATTACATAAATTTTGACAACCCTAAATAGTCGAAAGGGATAGTTCCATACATTAGAAAGGGACAACATGATTCGTCCCTGAATCGCTGTCAAACTTCTGTAGTACTATTATTTATTCTGTGGTAATAACCCCTATTAAGAACGGGATTCACAAAACAGCGATCATTTTATGGTCTTCATCAGTAGTTCCACTTCACCAAATGTCGCTTTCCGAGAGAAAATGCACGAACAATTCCTACGAGGTGGCCGGCCGCAAGATAGACTACCCGCCCATCTCTAGTTAATACAGTTAGAAAAAGATGGGTAGTCTATCTCGCGGGTGAGATAATTATTGTCGCGGCGCCTTTGTGTTAACAATCAACATTTGTTAAATATCAAAAAGTGGCGCCAACTTACCGGGCATAACCCAAAGGTTATGGCGCCATCGCTCGAAACGATGCCGCCATACCTTTGGCCTTTGATCTATTAGATGGCGCCACTTTTTGATATTTAACAAATTTAACACATATCAGTAAAAAGTTTTTTTCTCACTTGATGGTCTCATCGGAAGATCAGCGCTGGAAGCCACCAGCAACATGCTGAGATGAGGCCATTTCGTGGCACTTTATACTTCCTTTGTTTTTGTTATATCATGTAATTTAATGTGTCTTGTTTGTGTCTACGAATAAAAAATATTCTATTCTATTCTAAAAGGATAAGGATCAAAGTCAAATGGCAACCTAAAAGTTTTAATCATACGTCGAAAGATAGCAGTAAATTTACTGTGGCTACAAAGTTTTCTTTGACAATCCACCTCTATTTCAAATTCTCTTTGGTGTTAAGCTTACTGTTACAACTAACAAAAGAAACTTCATCAAAGTGAGTGGTAACTACTGGTATTTTTTTTCTCGGTAGCTAATTATAGCAAAGATGACAAACAGAATTCCCAGTAATTCGATTTCGATCTATGAGATTTTGAACTGATAATAGGACCAACTGTGAATTATTATACAAACAAGGGTCCATAAGTCTCTTCAAAGTACTCGACCTCTACTTAGTATCAGTGGGGCGACACTCCTCCTTTCGGTCATTCTCGGCTCCGCGGCATTGCTCCGAGCAATTATTAGGGTTGGCACAACTTGACGTCCCTTTGCGTGTACAACAACAGATAAGATAATTGCTTGAATTTTGACAACCCTAAATAGCCGAAAGCAATAGTGCCATACATTATGCTCTATATCTTTAGGTATTTAAATAAATTTAACTAATAATTTGTCAATTTTCGGGTAGTTATAACATTTATTGGTTAACCAACCAAATACAAAACCACCTGGATTTGTGACTGAACGCCCTGACTTTAACCTACATTATTTGATCATGTAATGACTTTCATCTCCCTCAACTGGCTTAAGGAGCCAGGATAGATTTTGTTTACTTTCATATACCTAAAGATACAGAGTATAGAAAAGGACAGCACGATTCGTCCCTGAATCGTTGTCAAAGTTCGGCTTTGTAGGCAGTGTCATTTCTGTAAGGTAGTACTATTATTTATTCTGTGTCAGTATCAAGTACTCACTTGGCGGCCTCCTGGTCGAGCGGCCCCTTGTCGGCGGCGTCGCGCAGCAGCGGGGTCGCCATGTAAGCGCCGAGGCCGGTGGCCACCACGGCGTCCTCGTAGGCCGTGCCCAGCTTGTCCACGGTGCCGAGGAAGGGCTCTCCGTCCTGAAAAACAAGTTACATTTTGTTCTAACGTTTCGGACGCCAAGAACACTCTACAGCTAAAGGCGTCGTTAGTAGTCATGCGTACAGGGCCAAGGATACCTATAGGTGTTATGGCGGACGCTGTTAAAGTAGCCTTCAGAATTTCGGATAAGGTTTACATTAGCTCCCTTGCGCCCAGGATCTTGGCACTTGAGTGATGTTTGTCTTCATAACATTAAGCATTCAAAGTGTTAAACTGTACTTTGGATTGATTCATCATCATTTTCCTCGTTGCCCCAGCTCATGAGAGCCTGGGGTCCGTCTGACAACTAATCCCGATAATTGGCGTAGGCACTAGTTTTTACGAAAGCGCAGTCGCACCAGACCTTCCTACCCAAAGGGTAAACTAGGCCTAATTGGGATTAGCCAAATTTTCTAATGATGTTTCCCTTCACCAAAAGCCAGTGGTAAATATCAAATGATATTTCGTAATTTTGGAATATAAGTTAAAAAAAAAAAGAAAAGGTACAGTCACGGACTTTAATTGCTGAGCAAAAATCTTGGAGAAAATTCAGTGAGACAGAAAAAAATGTTTATTATTTCTTACCTGCATACCAGCTACAATGTAGTTGCTCCAGAGTGGGTCCATCTTGCTCCTCTTGTTGTACAGCACACGGGTCAGCCAGCAGTGGAGAGACTTGGGCTTCAGCTGGAGACCGTCTCCAATGCATTGCTCGTCAATACTGCAACAGTCATCAATATTAGTAAAAAAATAAAATAAAATAATAATAAAATAGCCTTTATTTACAGGACAAAGAACAGTACTACTATCTCTCTATTATCTCCCATCTTTTGTATTCTTTGCCTGCTTGCCCTTCGGCAAAGGCCTCCTCCAACCTTCTCCACTCTCTCCGATCTATTGCCACTCTGCTCCAGGTACGGCCAGCTACCTGCGCAATGTCATCATCCCATCTCATTAGAGGTGCTCCTCTCTCTCCCTCTCTTGGGTACCATTGGGTGACTCGCTTGCTCCATTTATCTGTGCCTCGGATGATATGGCCAGCCCATTTCCATTTATGTCTTCTAATTTTTATGGCAATGTCTTGGACTTTCGTCCTATTCCTAATTAGGGTGTTTCGTAGCCGGTCAGTCTTCCGTACACCTATCATGCTCCTTTCCATGGCACGCTGCACTGCATGGCATCACTTAGAGAGAGGCAGGGATCTGAACCAGTTTTTTGGAAAAATTTCAAAATAGCCATATTATTTTATACTCCAGGGACTCAGTTGTGTTTTAGATAACGACTTCATATTATTAGATCGCCCAAATAGAAATGAAATAATTGACAAAGAACGAAAAAATACTACTCAAATACTTTATTGAACCCACAATTATACATTTTACATACATGTAAAACTACAAATAAATTTTAAAGGGAAATAAAACCAGTCAAGGTCCAAGTTTTATACTTTCTCTGGTAATATGAATAATTACCAGTCTTGAGTCATACTTACATCTTCTGCTCAATAATGTCCTTCAAGTACTGATAATCAGCATAATCTCCACCATTCCCCAGCAGGATCAGATCATTGACCTTAGTAACACGCGGGCAGTCACGGAAGCGCGCTAGCGAGCCGTACGAACCGAGCATGTCTCCGGCCACCACACAGCCACCATTGAACTTCACGCCGATTACTGTGGTTGTTGTTGTAATGGGCTGGGCAGAGCTGAAATGAATAAATTTGAAATTGTATTTGGAACTTTTATAAAAAAATTAAGAAGTGTTTTAGTGGGCTTATCTATGGTTAAGTGTCAAAATAAAAAACTAAACTGTTGACTTTGCTATATCAATTTTTTCACAAAATCTACGAACAGAGACTGCAGGGTTTTAGTAACTTTACTAGCCCCACAAGAGCTGTATAGTATAACACTAACCCTAAATTTAATACAAACACCACAAAGACCTATAGACAACACAGTAAGAAACGTGATTTTTAACTAAGAATTGACATAACAAGGTAAAAGTAACTTACTATGCTTTGAAATCTTGTACAGTGTGGTTAATTGGGCCGTATGATGATGAGTTTCCTGGGAAGTTATAGAAAGCGCCTGGAGAGGGACCATTTTGCCAAAACGCCGCGGGATTCATGATGTCACCCGTAAAAGCCATCGTGAAATTACACTAAATTAAGTCGAACAAGAAAAGTTGCAAAAATCGCTTGGGAATGACAAGCGGCTTCGAAATGACAAACAAATTTTGAAAATGTTCCGTTTCTAAAAACTTTATTTCTGTAAATTATTTGATTTTATTTAAAACCATATTTTTGATAAAATATTTATGAAGATTTTTAGCATATCCGTTTATACACAAAATTTTCTCTTATTTATATTAGTTTCAAAAATGTTCAGTATTGTAAGTAAATAACCTGAACTATTAGAAACGGAACGTTTCGATTCGTTCGTGAAAGCAATCTAAATGCTCACTATTGTTTTAATAGTATTACTTTATTTTACACTATTATACAAAATATATGATATTCTATTATTTTAATAGTACTGGTTTGTCACTTTATCTTAATCCAAAATTATGACTAATAAAGTTTCAATAATTTAAAGCAAACTTCACGACACTACATTTCCTGAACGAACTCTAAATCGGAATGTCTAGCTAACTTCACGTTCTTTCAGATTCCTCTTCTAGACTTGAAACAACAAAATGTCAAAGAGAGGTTCGTGAAATAATAATTTATCCATTTAAATCCCATTCTAAAGTGGTTAAATAAATTAGCAAGCATGTGAGGACCGTGTCTAGTGCCGTAGCCGTTGTGAAACAATGTATATTTTTGCAATCCCGCCATTGCGCTAGTGTTTTGGTGAAAGTTGGAAATACGTACTAAGTTATGATTTCTCTTGTTTTAAGGACGTGGTGGTTCCGCGGGAGCGAAGTTCCGCATCTCGCTGGGTCTCCCAGTGGGTGCCGTCATCAACTGCGCCGACAACACAGGTAAAATTGTTGTATATACGCATAAAACAATTATAACCTCTAAACCTAGCACGTTCGGGGCTGATAACTGATGATGATTCTATACTAGAACACTCAAAAGTGTATTGATTTATGATGATATCTTCCTTGGCTGTGTCTGAAGTTATTCAGTCCCCGAATTAACAATTATTACTGATGATACTTGAATCAATTCATAAAAAACCTTCATTTTCAACTTGTTTAGTTGTGTAGAGTACTTAAAAGTTTCAAACTCCTTATCAAAATGTATCAAAAATTATGTGAATTCAGTCCTATATTTATTTTAATTTACTAAAATAATGACAAAGGCTGGATATGAAACATTAACTTTCATTTGCAGGTGCCAAGAACCTGTATGTGATCGCCGTGCAGGGCATCAAGGGTCGCCTGAACAGGCTGCCGGCCGCCGGCTCCGGAGACATGATCGTCGCCACCGTCAAGAAGGGCAAACCTGAACTCAGGAAAAAGGTATGCCAGTTTGAGTTTATGTTGTGATTTTGGCCTTAGGAAATTATTATTCTTGCTATAAGATAAGGGTTGCTTTAAGCAGTTCTAAAACTGCTGCAAATTGGGGTCCCACTCTAATGTAGTGTTTGTGAATGAAACAGTACCATGAACATTTAATTTTGCACATCTGAGGCACCAAGTATAAGTTTAAGAACTTGTTTTGAATTATCATTCAATTAAATAGTTTACCTTATAAAAATTCGTTATTGCACTTATGCTTAGTGCGGCAGACATAAACACTGGAGCAGCATCCACATCCAAAATTAAAACCTTAGCCTTGATGCCTAGTTAGACTAATGAGGCTGAACTTAATGCAATACTAAGAATTCACAACAGAAGCCGTCTTGAGCTTATTGTGGGACTTCAATTTGTGTGAAAATAAACTTAGCCTAAATCATGCATAACATTCAAAATGAAATTTAGACTGACATTTGACAAAAGACTGATAAATATCTTAACTATATGATGTCACATTTGAAAATATGTTATACATAATTATTTACAGTACATATGGGGCTACTTTATAGCACTAGTGCGAAAAGTAGCATATTACGTTACTGTGTCGAATATTTAAAGGGCCATATGTACTGTAAAACGTTGTACGATACATGTGCGAATAGGTAATTCGCAACTCGTGACGATTTAAAATACTCCCTTCGGTCGTGTTTTAATTTATCGCCACTCGTTTCGAATTTCCTATTTTTCGCACTTGTATCGTAATGTACTATTTTAACAACATTCAGAGATTTAACACAAATAAAGATAAAAATACACTTAAAACCGCGAAATATATGAAGTAGTTATAGAGTCAAGCTATTTAATAACTATATTTCATGAAATATCAAGGAATCTATGCAAACACATTCAATTCTTACAAAAATGGTTACGCTTACTTTTCTACTCTTTAGTTAACACATTCACTGCCGGGAACCCACCTGGTGGGCGCTCGTGAACTTTGTTCAGATCGGACAACCCGCTGGGCTGGCCTGTACGCAGCTATAGACCACCGGTTTCTGGGGTAGTGCGCCGTTTTTTGTCTGGCAGTGAATGTGTTAAATGCTCTGACAAAAATGTGTGATATTTCTCAAACTGTGCCCTGTCACATTATATTAGATTTAGAATTCTCGTTTCATATCAGGGGTCATCCATTAATTACATCACACGTTTAGGGGGTGGGAGGGGGTCAAGAAAATCTGACGTTGTGACAACAGTCACAAAGTTGTGAGTCACAATTTGAATTCGCTGTACAGTTAAATAACAAGTTTTTGGGACGATTATCGTTTTTATTCGTTTAATTTTCTTTCCTAATCAGTTTTGGGTTTAAAATACTAATATTAATTTTTTTCAAAATTACTAATACCTAATTCGATTCGCCGATTTCTTTGAAAACAAAATTGCCAAAAATGTGACGTCACACCAGGGGGGAGGGGTTCGCCCAATGTGACCAAGTGTGACAAGGAGGGGGAGGGTCAAAAACCTAGAAATTCGTGTGACGTAATTAATGGATGACCTCATCGGACTCTCGTTTCGTTGGAAATATTAATATGTAATAAGATCAGTAAGGTAAAGAAAGCGTGTGGTTATATTTTATTATTGTATGAATTATTATTTAATTGTTGTTGTACAATAGGACATAACTGCAATTACTTAGAAATCGGTTAGATTCATATTTTCAAGGATACACCGTAATTTTATTTAATTGATACAGGTAATTTTATTTAATTTTCTGTAACTGAATAATTCTGGCGAAACAAGAATCGCTGAATTGGGAAGTTTTATTGTTTTGGATTTACAAGTGGAGACTGCTTGTGGGCTGTAGTTTTGAGATTCCTATGCCTATATTAGATGATCAGAATTAGCATTTCTTGCTAGGAATGTGTTGACAACTTATATAACTGTTTATGTTTGTATATTTTTAATTTTCAATCAAGTAATTTGATTGCTATGATGATATGCCAATGGTTTCGCTAATTCACTGTCTGAACTGTTTTAAACAGTTTGATGATATGCCTTGGCTGACTGAGCAACATCGAATAAATCTATTTGATCATTAGGCCTCGGACTGGACGCAAGCGGCGCGCAGCGCGGCGAGCGGCAAATCGAGGCCATTCAAATATTGCGATTGAACAAATGCCGCCGCTTGCGTCAAGTCGTGGCCTTCGTAGAAAGTAGAACTAGACAGTCTGTAGGAAATTGAACATTGGGTGCGGTGGAGTTGTTGTTATATCATTACTTACAAATAAGAATGATTTAGTTATAAAAGCTCAAATCATGTAGTTTCATAATTGACATAAGTAAAAAGTAAGCAAGTCTGTGTGAGGATTACATTACATGATTAATCTCATGAAATAAAACCAAAGAAAATATTTAAAGAAAATATTATGATAAACCTGTTTATTCATTTTCCTTAAAGATTCTGGAGATTTTTATACAAGAAAATATTTTGTTGATAACATAAATCAAGAATTACTGTACTTAGCCCATCGCTTTCACCCTTGTTCATTTTAGATTCCACCAACTCTCAACAATCCTTACACCCTGGTGGGTGCTGCCTCTGCGTGCGTCCCATGACACAGGCAAGGGCAGCATCCGCTCGTTGTATCCCTTACATTTCATTAAAGTGTCAAAAGGGCTTCTACACATTGGCTTGGACTTCACGCACGCCTCCCAAAGGTCCGAAAAAAAAATGAATATCACTATCATCCATCATAAATATTAGTTATTGTTACTTCATCTGACTATTTAAGTATGAGTAAAAAAAAACTTAGGGTCCATACAACACAAGTGGGCGGGAGAGAAAATTTCTGTGTGAAGCAGCTCAGTCTGTGTAGGTATGACACACATGCATTGCCATGCTTCATAGCCGGGTACACACGCCCGCGCCGCCTCGGCCGAGGCACGTCTACACTGGCCGTTTTGTGCATGAGGAAATTGCCTCGCGGGTATGCTCGCTCTGTGTGGACCCGGCTAATTTCATTGCGAGCCGGTATGTTCTATGTCGTGGATCCCAATGCTTTATTTTTCTAAGATCCCTCATACTTATGTAGTTAGTTGTTAAAAGTACCTACCATTTTGGTTGGATGGTCATAATTATCATAAATGGTAGCTCGGCAATGACTCCATTGCCCTTAATATTCAGACTGTCTAGCTAGAGTTTGGTTATATAACTACTTATTCAATAATTGCTGCCTGATAATTCATATTCATAATAAATTAATTACAACCTTTTTCTTCAGGTAATGCCGGCAGTGGTCATCCGGCAGCGGAAACCGTTCAGAAGGCGTGACGGGGTGTTTATATACTTTGAGGACAACGCGGGGGTCATAGTGAACAACAAGGGCGAGATGAAGGGCTCCGCCATCACCGGCCCCGTGGCCAAGGAGTGCGCTGACTTGTGGCCCCGTATCGCGTCCAACGCGAGCTCTATAGCTTGAGGTGGAATATATAGTTAAGAAAAATTCAGTCTTTTATTAGTGTTATTTATCCTAGTAGGTTGGTGCAGTATCGATGTACCTTAGCCAGATGTCTCCAAACTACGGCCCGAGGGCCTGCCAAATTGGCCCCGCGAGAATAATTGAAATGGAGACTGCCATGGCCCTCGGGTCAAAAAGCTTTAAGAGGGAAGTATACTTTGTGATCATTCATACAAAAAGAGAATACGTTTTTCCACTTCTAAATATTTTCCATTCTCTATGATTTTTTTGTATGTTATTGACACAATGAAAAACTAGGTTTATAGCAAGTTTATAGGTTATCCTTTAAAAAATTTGCAAAACAAGATTTTTTTTAAATAGCGAAACCTAGAATAGCGAAGCGAAGCGATTAAAAACAAAGTGATTTGTTAAGATATGAAGCCTAATTGTGGTCAAAGTTCATTACAAAACTTCTAACAAATCCAAACAGCTATGATATGAAGTTCCAATTCATATCTTCCGGCTCCATCATCGGATCAGTTCGACAGTACCATATTATTGTATTGTCATCAGAACTACATACAGCTGCCAATTTTCATGACGCTACGATCCTTGGAAGATGGTTAAATTAGTTACCTTAGATTCCATCACAAAGTTACATACAGGTCGACCTAATAAAAGCGTGTTAAAATTACCGTTATCTCGTTAGATTCGAAAAGGTATTCTTCCCTCTTTAAGCGCTCGCGGGTTGTAGTTTGGGGATCCCTATGACTCCCCCCGGCAACAACCACCCATATTCCCAGTGCGGCGCACGGCATTTCAACACTCACTGCCACCGACCCGTAAGGCGGGTTCTCCATTCGCGCTGGCAGACTATGGAAAGTCTACCTACCTAGAGCGGCAAAAGTTGGGGTTTTTGACCCCTCCCCCATGGTGACATTTTCAGGACCCCCCGCCCCAATATGTCAGTTAAATCGCGATTGTCAGATTATCAGCTTTTGTGATTTCCCAAATACCTAAAAATTACTTGTATCTAATTATTAAGTTAATAAAAAGAGTAGTAATCCAGTAGGGCTAAGATTGGTCGGCTCTTTATCATTTTGTCACCATGCCTGTCACGTTCTAACAAGTATGTAAGTGCGAAAGTGACGGGCATAGTGACAGGTGATAAAAATGGAACCATGCTGCCGGCATCGGCACTGGAGTTTCTTCATCAACAGAGCTTTAATTGAGGAGTACAGTCAGCGTCAAATACTTTGTAGCAACTAAAGTAGCCAAATAGTTCGGTACACCATATATTTAGTATGGTGTACCGAACTATTTGGCCACTTTGACTGCTACAAAGTATTTGACGCTGACTGTACATCGTGCAGGGAAAATAATACAAAAAAAATCGGTGTTTATGTTTATTTGGTATTCATCACAATAAAGAGGTACCTTCCATAATCTTTCGCACTAACATATTTGACTACATCAACCAACAACTACTCTTAAACTAAGATAGGAATTGTATTCAACGTCGCGGCCGCGTGGCCCATAGTGCTAAGACGCGTTTTGATCTACACTATATCTCTGGCCTTATTTCTCTGATAGGGTGGCGTAAGCACACTCAGAGTGAACTTAAAGAGTAAAAGGGGAGGGAAGAGAGGGTACTCCGATAGATACATAGACTCCGAGAAATAATGTAGTTATTAAACGCGTTTAAAGCAGAAAAATAAATCGTGTCCTAAAAAGACAGTAGATGGCGCTGTCAGAGCGACGGGTTAATCTAAATCTATGTAAAATGACAACGCCACCTAGTGAACTTCTTAAGGCACGGTTTTATTTTAAAACTTTTCTCTGCTTTAGGTCACAAAAGTCGTAAATATCGTTAGATGACAACTATAACTCACTCAAAATCGCGTCTCGGCACTGAATCGATGCTGAGATTCGTTTCTGATATTTTTATGCTACAGTATTGGCTATGTGCAATGTGGGTGGTGGGGCAACTAAAACCGACAAACAACGCAAAAAATGTGAACCCAAATGTTACATTTGATAGATATCTTAATAAGTATAATGCGCCACATTCACACAGCCAAACGTAACAATACTAATTTCAAGTTGTCATTGCACGATATATTAGAGCTCTAGTGTGACATCCCTTATCGAGTTATCGCCGAAACAAAGCATTCATCCTTTCTCACACACACATTAGAAAGAGACGGATGCTTGATTGCGGCGATAACCGTGTGCTCTTGCTCACATACCAAGCTATACTGTTTTTAAGCGAAAGATATGGAATAAGTATGTCGTATTGTATGGTATGTGGTCAATTTGCGCCTTTAGTTTCTAATAATCTTTTGAAACCCACTGGCCTTCTGGGTAGCTTATATAAATAATTTAATTTTAAATAATAACATTAAGGTCTTTTTAATAAACAGAACAACAGTGGGTTCCGAAAGGCGATATTTTTACAAAAAAAACCGCGCCTGATGTGATTCGATGGGTTAACATATTTAAAATACATCAACCAATAAGATCAAGACATAAGCGGGTTTCTAACGTAAAAACGTCGAAACATTCTCAAGTAAAAATTGGCAACACTCGCAGAAAAATATATGTTCGTGTGTTGAAAATATTTTACTTGTAAAACTGCACTTTGTGATAAATATTGAATAAATTGGGGCAAATTTGATATTCATAGACAAATATACCTAAACGACCACATCCAAGAACGCAGCTTAAATATCGATGTTTCGATATTTTCTTAGTAGACCTAGAATCAATTTGGTCTACTATTCCTTAAAGTACTTTATGTTCTGGTGCCCTAATAACTATCTATTAGCAAATCGGTGGGAACGCCACTAACACCACATAAAGATAACCTAAAGGTCCAACTTTTTTTCCATTCGATCATTTCAGACATTTCTCAAAATTACCACTGTAAGTAAATCACAGTCATCATTTTGAGAATTGGTCATTCCAGGATGTGGTCATTAAGGTTTCAAAACTATCTCAAATAATTTCTACATCAAATAAAATAAAATAAAAAAACAGTAAAAAAAAGACCACGCGGCCGCGCCATCGTAAACAATTCCATCCTACATTTAATTTAAAATTATCTATCGGCTGAGCAGACATTCCATTGCACAAAAAACAATTAAAAAAATAAATTACGATTTTTATCCATAATCATTGCATTTACATTTTTTTTAAACAAACATTCGACTTAAATAAAAAGGTTAACTCGAACGCGTCACGCAGCCATTTTTAAAAAGATAGGCGAGAATTAATACTATTCGGGCGCGCTTGAACGCTCCCGTTTCAGTGTTTCCATAGTGAATATTGTTAACCTTTTGGCGTTTTGTTTCTGCATGTTGGCATTCAGCTTAGAATCGCCGGGTCTGGTTCAGGACCATCTGACGCACGCTGAAGGTGGACAGACCGAGACCGATGGCGGCCAGGGCGAGCGCGGATCTAGACATCATCTTCTCACGGTTCGCTGGCTGGAAAGAAGAGAAAATAGAGTTTAGTTATGTGAAATAGAGAATATCAAAATATATTTGTCACTTCCCTTCGATGTCATTATCATTTTATGCGGATTCTACTGTAGTTAGTCTGACATAAAACATGTCGATAAGTACTAGGTATTTACAGCGTAAATAAAACAAGGCCACCGCGGCCTATTCATCATTTCATGTCTGTCACTACGCGCGAAATATGTTTAGGCGTGTGCCAGGTTATATAATCGATTTGGCAAAACCATACATTCCATTTCTATGGCATAGCAGGGAGTATTGTGTGGTGTAGCTATTACTAACTAGTTAACTATAAGTACAAATAAGTATTTCATCACACTTGCTCGAAAAAGTTCTTATTTCATGCAGGTGTACTGAAGGACAAAGGTCTATTTTGTTCCCGCGGAGTTAGGGAGTTATAGCTCTTTTTTTTATTATGTCACTTTTTCATACAAACCAAGTAGCATAAATGAGTTTTACTATTAACCTTTTGACCGCCACGGTCGGCTACGGCCGACATCTGAAAGACTTGCCAAGGACGCCAACGACGGCTACAGCCGACAGTTTCGCCAATGCAATAGGGACTAACGCGGGACTCCGTAAAGTTCAATTTCGCTTAAATAATCGTGATCGCCTGCGTCCGGGGCACGGCATGTTCCTTCGCCGTCTGGCGTTCAAAAGGTTAAAATACTGACGTTCATAATTTAATATTTTTGTTTATGTTTAAAATTAAATAATTCGATTAATTTAACAGCCGTTTAAAATATTTTTACATAATTTTGCAAACTCGGGGTCTTTAATTCCCTTCAGCCTGCGGCTGTCGGGAACCCTACCCTCGTATCCAATATTTCATTTACCCCCCTCGTTGCACAATGTAATATAAAATGATTACTTAACAACATCAGGTGGGAAATAATCCATCTGCCTTAAAAAAGGCTTAGGAACCATTGTCTACACTGTTAACTGACAAGTTAATTAGGAACCCGTTTTAGCCTCCGAAGCCCCGGGGGTCGTTTTTATAGTTTTAAATTTGGAACCTTTTTTATTCAAATGTTCTAAATTTGATTTAAAAGGACATCGGGACTCGGGCAGACCTTAGATAGCAACTAGATAGGTTAGGAATGTATTACTAATTATTTATTAGGCTAGGGTAATTTTTTTCTTTAGCGTATACAATTACCTACACAGTAAACTATGTATGCTAAAGTCTACGGCCATAGCGTAGCAGTGTATAAATGTGTATAACTTGTTAGAACGGTCGCTAAGACGATCCATGGGGGAATCCGTGCCCTTCACTCGGCTCCATAAAATTAAAAAATCATTCATGGGTAATTGTGTGAGATTTTATAATAAACTTCCGAACCATATTACTGAGTTATCAATTAATAAATTTAAGAATCATGTAAAGCGTAAACTTATTTCTAAAGCTTATTATACCACACAAGACTACAAGAATGATAAAACAACGTGGGATTAATTGTGATTCGAAATGATTAATTATTTATTATATTTGAATAATGATGATGAAATGGATATTCCAATGCATGTATTTCCTTTGTTGTTTTTATTATATTTGTTTGCCATTTAGAATTTATTCTAGAAACAATCTAGACTAGTATTTTTTATACATTTTTTTTTTTGTATGACTATATCTTGTGAAATTTTTAGTATTTTTGATCTATGTATTATATTCATTAGTATTATATATGGAATAATATTTATAACATCAATAAATTGCTCTGATAATTAGATTAAGATAATTATATGTAATACTGTCTTACTATTCATAAGTGCTTGTTGCTAGGCCTACATGAATAAAGTATATTTGAATTGAATTGAATCCTGTGGTCGTTTGAGTAAGAATACGGCTTGTATAACAGCTAATACATTCTTTAAAAATCGGTCCCTGGTGTTTATGTACAAGTATTTAGTAGATCATGTGCTCTGAATATTGCCAGTCACCTTTAATACCTCTAATCGCCGCGTCAAGCAGCGTTCAGCGTATGTTGGCAGAGACGTCCGGCGCTTATATTTATAAACCGATCACATGATTGGCCAGTGGCCACATGACAGCGGCAAACGACAAACAAAGTTTCAATGTTCATACATTGATGAAACAATGCTTGAATTGAGTTGAATATGCAGACTAACTCGGTGTCGACATCTCCAGTGACGTCCAATTCCGTAGCCACCTGGAAGGGAAGGCTGCGCTGGCATCCAAAAAAAACTCGGTGTGCTCAATAAAGCGAGGCGATACTTTACTCCGGGGCAAAGACTACTGCTATATAAATCGCAGGTCAGACCCCATATGGAGTATTGCTGTCACCTTTGGGCAGGGGCACCTGCATGCCAGCTTGGACCCTTTGACTCAGTCCAAAGGCGCGCAAACAAAGTATTATGAAGCTTTTACGAGTCTTACTTTCACTGCAGCGTCTATTTGTGTAATGACCGCGAGTTGCCTTATACGCTCCAATTCCAAGTCTTCAACAGAAGACGCAGAAACTCGATTCCTTCCTATAGCAAACTCATAATTTTTAACACGCTTTTATTAGGTCGACCTGTATGTAACTATGTAATGGAATCTAAGGTAACTAATTTAACCATCATCCAAAGACCGTAGCGTCATGATTTCATGAAAGTTGGCAGCTGTATGTAGTTCTGATGACAATACAATAATATGGTACTGTCGAACTGATCTGATGATGGAGCCAGAAGATATAAACTGGAACTTCATGATGGAACATCGTATCATAGCTGTGTTTGGATTTGTTAGAAAAGTTTTGTAATGAACTTTGACCACGATCAGGTTTCAAGGTCTGATGATGAAGCCGGAGGATAGGCACTGGCATTTCATGATGGAATTTCGTATCATAGTCGTGTTTGCACGTGCGTTTATAAAAGCGTGTTTTTTAAACTATTAATTTATTTTCAATAACTTTCAAGTAGCTATCATGTGCTGTTTGGTAATTTAAAGGTACACATTGGAAACCGACGACGTGAAGCGACCGCAGACTTGACGCGGACGCACGCACGAATAATTCCGTAATTTACTATCTCTATCGCACAGAGTAGAGATCATAGAGATAGCTAAAGCGTTTCTGTGTGCTTGGCGTCTTTTAGTACAGTCAACGATCATGCTTTAAAGTTTGTATTAGGGATGTCACGAATATTCGCATCATTTTAAACATTCGCATCAAATGTAGCGAATGTTTTGCGAATGCGAATGTGAGCAGGTCGTGTCCTGTCTCGTCGACTCCCGTATGATGGGCATTGCGCGGAAACGCAAACTGCGTTCAAGTAATGCATTTTGACCAATAGACAGCATTTCTCAACACTATAACATCCCGTTCTAATGTTACATATGTTTTATGTACTAACAGATTTTTTTTCTAAATGGACATTCGCATCCTGGACATTCGTGACATCCTTGCTTTGTATTCGGCCTTAAGTGACATTTTTGTATGACGTATGAAAAACCTGACGATACTGCAAACAAGATCATAATGATAAAGGACACAAACATTCTTTACATACAAATTAATACAGAGCTTTTTCAAAGTCGATTTAAAGAATGTGTTTCAGTTGGCAACAATAGCTGTTATCACATAAAACATCCATTCAGACGAAAATATGGTATGACGTAGGGGCTACGCTACGTCTGTTTGCACAACATGTACGTTTGGATCAACAATGCAGCTGTCGTTTGCAGTACGCTGACCTATAGCATAGACATCATTGTATATCCCTTCAATTGTTGTTTACTCTGAGAGTACGTCTGAATGTCTGTCAAGTTAGACCAGTTTGACAACACTGTTTGAGTGCGGCGACACTCCTTCTTTCGAGTATTCTCGGCTCCGTTCGGCTCAGCATTGCTCCGAGCAATTAGTAGGGTTGGCACAACTTGACGTCCCTTTGCGTGCATTTGCTAGCCTGTGTCCCACTGCTGGGCAAAGGCCACCCTCTCTTTTTTCCACGCGTCTCGGTCTGTGGCAATATTAGGCCAATCTTTCCGAAAGACGTCAAGATCGTGCCGCCACCTCTTTAGAGATCTGCCGTGACGCCGCGCTATGTTTGGTGTCCACTGGTTTTGCTTGGCCCACAAGTCGTTTGGCATACGGCAGATATGTCCGCCCAGTCCCATTTAAGCTTAGTGGCTGTCAAGGCTAATACGTCGGCTATTTTGGTTTTGGAGCGCAGGATGGAATTTCAGTCAGTTTGACATTAAGAATACTGCGATCCATGGCTCTGGCAAACCTTAAGCGCCGTAGGTGAGGATACACATATCCATGAGTTTGCGTTTTAGCGAAGTAGGTAATGACTTGAATTTTGACAACCCTAAATAGCCGAAAGGGATAGTGTCATACATTAGAAAGGGACAGCATGATTCGTCCCTGAATAGCTGTCAAACTTCGGTTTTGTAGAAAGTGTCATTTCTCTACGGTAGGTGGTACTATTATTTATTCTATGCCTATACGTTGTATTAAAAATAGAAGGTCCGATACCATTGACGATATCGCTACATAATTTTGATTTTGACAGTTATTTAAGAATATTACTAGAATAACACTTAATTTATTTTTATTTAACAAAAGAAAAGCGCGAAGCGTAAGCGCGGCGGAACGTCTCCGACTTCCCGTTTTAAACCCCGAAATAACCCAATATTTTTAGTTATTTTATGCTCTTTACGTACCGCATCACCACAAAAACCCATGTTTAAATTACGCACCGCAAAATTGCTCTACAATACCTACCCACCAAACCTAAGTTCGGTTATTTTTTAATTACTTACTGAATAAGTTTGGCATTTTTTTTTCTGTGTAGGTACGTAGAAAAAATTCGAAGCGCGATTATAGATCGTCACATTTTTCAGGGCGACGTTCGTATCAGTGCGGCATATCTTAACAATATACATATACCTAAATATACATAATATAGACGTAAGGACGTAAAATGTGTAAACAATAGATTGCACACGAGCATTGTAGTCTGTTCGCTTGTTGACTTATTGTGAAATAACGACAATGTTCAATATGCTCGGTATATACTGGCCCCAGAAAATTTCTAACGCCAACCTATGGGGATGCTGCAATGAGACCCCGACCCCGATAGACCAGCAGATCAAGCGCCGGAAATGTTGGATTGGGCATACACTCCGAAGGGATCCTGACCACATATCAGTCAAGCCCTAAACTGGAATCCCCAAGGAAAGAGGAAACGTTGCCGTCCAAAGCAGACCTGGCGCCGGACTATTATTCAGAAGCGTAGGCTATTTTTATTTTATGTCTATTGGGAAGACGTTGAGCGAACTCAAGCACGAAGCTCAAGACCGATCCAGATGGCAGCGCACTGTGAACGCCCTCTGCCCCATCTATATACGGGACATAAGACAATAAGTCAAAAGTTGCCGCAGAAAAAAAGGTTAAAAATCTATAAAATTTCTCATTTTAGTTCACGAAAAAAGTTTCACACCGAAAACCTTAGCGGTTAGGTTTACTTTAAGTGTTGTATATACATAATTCAGACGCAGAAGCCCGTGTGAATCTCATGCTAATGTAATGTGGAGAAAGGTCACATCGATAGCCTTTAGCAAAGTTATGTTCTCGGTGATAAGGTTGCTGGGTATCAAATAATTACAGGTTTTCACGCAATTCATGTAGGCACAGTCGGCATAAATAGAAGACGAGGTTACGCTTCAATAGTCCCAGTCCAGTCTAATTATTTTGCATAAAGAGATATGATAACATTTTGAAAGCTAATTATTTATAATGTGAACTTAAAATTTAAATGTGTAAAGATATATATGTCGGCGGCCGATCGTAAAATCAGGCAGATCGTAATGTTCCTGAGTAATGTTTTGACGTTAGTCACATTAAACCAATAGATAGGTAGGATAGCTTCGTTACGAAGCTTCAGATGGCCGAAGGGCAAACTGTACAGAAATAGGAACTCCGCTTAGCTCCGTCCGCTCAGGGAAGGCGACTAAGATTTTCATGTTTCACGATATGCCTAGGGATTTCACGATTTACCTGACCTTAACCGAAAACATATTGCAAAAGCATTAGAAGGGGTCCTAGTCATATCTTATGAGAAACTGTCGAAGAGCTAGTTCAGAAGCTGTTACCGTTGTTAAACTACATAGTATTCTGGAATACTCGTACAATGAGTAAACGAAATATATTATATTTAATCTGCTTTCATTTGATAATCGCAACGAGTCGGGTGTCATTTTCTTAATTACATAATTGTAAGCTTGCAAATCCTCTACTTACGTAATGTTACGCTTAGGGGTCATCCATTAATTACATCACACGTTTAGGGGGCGGGAGGGGGTCAAGAAAATGTGACAAGTGGGAGGGGGGGAGTCACAAACTTAGTGACGTCACTTTAACTTCATCAGTTTTTTTTATTCGCTGTACAGTTAAATAACGAGTTTTTGGACTGATAATCGTTTTATGCGATTAATTTTCTTTCCTAATCGGTTTTGTGTTATAATTACTAAAATTTCTTTTGTCAAAAATATTTTGATAAAACATTAATAGTACCTAATTCGATTCGCCGATTTAGTTGGAAAAAAAAAATGCAAAAAATGTGACGTCACACCAGGGGTTTGCCGGAGGGGTCAAGGAACCTAGAAATTCGTGTGATGTAATTAATGAATGACTCCTTATTTGCTTAATTATCTTAGACCTTTAAACGAGCAAATATACAGCGTGTATTTTTGATACGAGCATATAATCAAAGGGCAGTTAGTTTAGGTTGTAATTAACACACATTCATATGTTTTATAAAAAATGGACGATGTTTATTTTTTGATACAAATAATTCAGCAAGCAACGTATCACTACTTTGTTATAACTCAAAACGTCTTAGAAATGACGCGACGTCACAACTGTCACAAGTAATCATGATGTACGAAATACATTGACGCTCGAAAAAAATTCAAAAATTAATTATGTTCTGGTAGTGAAGACAAAACTAAAAAAACCTTTCAGAATTGTTTTATAGCACTAAAACCTACGTCTAGTTTAAGTTTGAGGTTATATCAAAAATACACACTATATAATATATCGCGGATCTAGGAAACGGCTGTAACGATTTGCTATAGGTATGGGGATTTTCGGGGGCGAAAAACCGATCTAGCTAGGTCTTATCTCTTCGGTCGGTCTCCCAGATATTTTATACAATAAAACGCTAAATGTATTAACTATCAAGTCACATTCCCAGGTTATCTTAGTGATAAAGAAATCTGTGATAAAAAGTATTTTATCAAGTCTGCGAAGTTACCAGGGGGCGTTATCAAATTTTATATAATCTAGCAACTTCGCTCTGCTTTGGGTTCAAGTACCTTCATTTAAGATAACTTAATTGTTTGAGTCTACCTTGTCTACTTGTATCTGCCTAGCTGTCTCGGTGCGATAAGCTAGAAATTGGCTAAATCCATTTTAGTACGGTTTCCGGTAAACTAGTAGGTATATTCTCAATATTTTTGATTTCCTAATATTTAGCATTTCATATATCTAAAGGTCGGGCCTTACGGGCACTAAGAATGGTGCTAGTTCAGTGGTGTCACTCACGAATTCGAGGCAATCGTGCAGGATAACGCAACTAGTTGCGACCAATATCCCGCGCGTGATGCGAACTCATCAACCAATCGCGTTGTGGCGTTAGACTGCACGAATGGCTCGATTTCGTGTGCGTGACACCGCTGTACTGGCCCCATTCTTAAATACCGCGGGCGACAGTTCATTTCAGTTTAGCTGTGTGCACAGATGAAGATCGAAATATTATCGCGTAGAGCCATTGCTATGCAATTCATGAATCAAGACATGATTCACGCTGTTATTATATCTCCTAAACTAAAATATCTTCATTCCAGATTTAAAAATACTTTCTTTTTCTGTCCTCAGAATGGGCGTAGGTATGTTTTTGTTACGTTTACTTGGCATCAAGCCATTTGCGACGTCCTTGTCACTAAAATAGTTTTTAACGGCTGGATAAAACAATTTCCGAAATTTCACGCCTGATTGCCAAAATCAGGCGTGAAATTTGTGAAAATGTCATATCATTGAGATGCCATTTGATTTTAAGTAAAGCCCGACCAGAAATATATGATCATTGTCAAGAGGGCGCTGTTATTCTCATGTACAGTTTAGTACGAAAAATTTAGTTCCAATGAAATTCCGCAATATGGCGCGTGATCAATTGATCATATATTACTGGTCAGGCTTTAAATACATATTTTGGTTATAATAACTCGCTGAGTCGCTGCCATGGTTACAGTTAGTTGTCCCGAATGTCCAGTGCAAAAAGTTTAACACGGGGTCAATTCGGCCCCGTACAAGAACTTAGGACTGATTTTGATTTGGAAAAATTAATACTATTAGAACTAATTACAGTGACGTCGTTTTGAAAATTTTAATTTGTATTCAAGTAGAAACACTAACACTACAATATAAATTATAAACCGATATAAATATAAATAATAGGGTTGAATGATTGGGGGTGCCACAAGCCCTCAGGAATTGCATATACTTGGAAAATTTGGACCCATGTCGCCGTGTCCCGGGTGGCCGAGGGGCTTAGGCACCTGCCGCGATAGCAGAGGACGCTGGTTCGATTCCAGCCCTGTGGACTGGAGGCCTTGGTCACCTTTTTCTTCGTATATGAATGAATGAATGAAATTTAATCCAGAAAATTAAAATAAATTAATTAATTATATGTCATTTCAAATTAAACGGCAAAGCTGAGGTAAATTTAAGTTAAATGCAGTGCAGGTGCAGTGCAGATGCAGAAATATGTTCCTTTATCTCAATATCCACAAAGAATAATGAGCCCCGAGTTTGAGTATAATCAAAATGGTCGTAACTATCCTCTCTTAAGGGCCCGCATACCGACAGTTGTAGTTCTGAGTTGACCTTGACTTTCAGAACTAATTTAAGCCGTGTGGCGCCAATGTAACGACGGTATTGAGGCGTGTGTCGGTAAATATGTCGTCTAATTCTGTCTCCTATTATAGAACAAAGGATATTTGATGACTACGTATATAAAGAGCGGGTTGTTAAAAATAAATATATAAAATAGTCGCGTTATGTACCGAATTGAATATAAATAGGCCGGCGCTTGCGGGGAGAGGTTGTGATCCCCGCGCTGGATCGTACTGGGTCCAACAGGTCTCCATAGCAGTTCAACGGAGGAATGCTGCAGGAATTATGGGCATTGTCATATATCTAAGGACGGGCCTTATGGGCACTAAGATTGGTGCTAGTTCAGTGGTGTCACTCACGAATTCGAGCCAATCGTGCAGTCTAACGCAACTAGTTGCGACCAATCGCGCGCGTGATTCGAACTCATCAACCAATCGCTTTGTGGCGTTAAGACTGCACGATTGGCTAGAATTGGTGTGCGTGAAACCGCTGTACGAGCCCCATTCTTATTGCTCGTGAGGCCCGTCCTTAGATATATGTCAATGATTATGGGGACCTTTTAGCCGGGTGCGATGCAGGGGAGACTATTGTAGTATATTTAGTGTAGATTGGTTTTGGTTTTATTTTACTAATATTTCTGAATAAGCCCCTTGTGTTTTTCTGAGGAGTAAGTCAGATCACGGATCATTCTGATCTCATTTTTAGATTTTTTCGGGTGTCCTTGACTTTGAGGCCTAATTTAAGACACGTGGCGCCAAAGTACCGGCGGTATTCAGTCAGTAAACATGTCTAAATCTGTCCAGTGACGCAGGCACTGCGCAATTAATGAGCGGGCTTATCTGATGTCTACATAAGGACGTGCATTCTGTACATTTGTGATCGATAAACGGTCATAGAACGGCTCGGTTTCCTATAAACTTATATATTTACGACACAATCTTCCTGTTTTGTGCTAAAATGACATATCGCTTGGACAAATTGGGCGACTGGAAGACTGTTCAAAAATACACATTTACATCTTCACCACTTGGATGTTTGGCAGTCCTCAACTGTGCGTTTCTGCCGTTTCTTTAGGAACTTCCTGCCTTACACAGCTTAGCTGTGGATGTGGAATGAACTGTCGCCCGCGATATTTCTTGAACTATACGACCTTCAAGAGCGTACTGCCATCTTAAAGAACGGCAACGCCTTTGCAGGTGTCCGTGGACGATGTTAATTGTTTACCATCAGACGATTCGTCTGCTTGTGTACCTCTTATATAATACGAATACCTATGCACACAAACCCGTTGGCATATGCTTGCATTAGACATATGTTCAGATATTTGAGAGCATCTTGGCCACTTCGACAACTAATGGCCACTGTCAAAATCGAATAATGAGATAAGATTCATTTATTAGACTGAGCACAGATCTGTTTACAGGAAACCGGAAGTCATGTATGTTCGCATGCAGTTTGTACAAGGTCCTTCCCGTTGTCTGACAGTGTATGCTTCCTAAATTACATTTATGTGTAGACGCTTGTGAATGAGTCACAAGAAGGCTTTCGACAAGGTGGGCCCAAGATCCGATCTAGATCGCAGTGGAATCGATGAGGGCAACGCAAAGCTAATGTCAATAGGCAATATAGCTTCGTTTTTCTTTAGTAACCGATGGAAAAGTACTCAACTTGTCTGAAGATTAGGCAAACCGAAGGAAATCGGATTATATGCACGCCTCGCCAGTCGCCACTGATATGTGTTTAGTTACAGGAAATGTGCTCTAGCTTGTAATGTCATTAAATCGGTAACAGTTACTGGATTTTTTTTGTAGAAATTTGTAATAATCGCTCAAAAATTACTGACACAGTTCGATTACTACTTTCTTAGGCTTAGAACGCACTGCGATCAATTTCTTGCGGTTTCGGAACTGCAAAAAGTGTAACGTACGGTATGTATAAGCGCACGCACTTGCAAGACTTAGACCGCAAGAAATTTATCGCAGTGCGTTTCTAAGTCTAAACACTGACCATTGAACCAATCTAGAATTTATCTCTAAAGTAAAGATGCTTGTAGTTATTAGTTTTAAATGACATAGCACCAAACTCGCAAAATAATTATTTCTCAGTTTGCGTAACGTATTAAAAAATCCACCAGATTTTTCACCAGAAAGGACTTTAGGGGCTATTGCATCTACTCTTTCGCTGGACACTTTCTGCTAAGAATAGTTACTTAAACGTCCCTTTTAAATTGAGCTTAAGTGTAAATATAAATGGACTGTGGACACAAAAATTGATAACGCTCTCGATGTGACGGATGATAATGTATTTACAAGTTCAATGTCAAATCTATTTGACTGTTTGTCCCAACTTTTATTGCGTATATTTATAGACTTTGCACTTTGTGCGTCATTTGTGTATGCAGTTTATGACGATTTTATCGTATTAAATTACACTTAATTGAGAACTCCCTCATTCTATCATAAGCCTTGTTCATGCCCTTGTTTGAGCCCTTTACAGAGTTGGTGGTCAACGATTCTTTATTACATCAGGTCATGTCACAAAGTTGTGTGGTCCATAATCCATAAGGTCATAGAGAAATAAGTAAGCATAGAGTGCTCACTCCATGCATACATCAGTATCTTACCAAAAGCTTATTATTTCCGTAGTCGACATCTAGCGTCAAGTAGCGAATTCATCACTAACGCTACTTGCAACTAATATTACAAGCAGAAGGAGTTGAAAATAGAGTTCTCGTTAATCTAGTTTGTAATATTAGCTGAAAACTGTTGTCAAGTACTGATAAATTCGCTACTTGACGCTAGATGTCGACTACGGAAATAATAAGCTTTTGGTAAGATACTGATGTATGCATGGAGTGAGCACTCTAAGTCTATGCTTACTTTATTTCCCTATGATAAGGTGTACTGTGAATATGATAGCTGAAACCGAAAGACTATTCGTATATATGAAATCTCATAAACGAGTTATTTTAGAACATAAAAATGTCCCATGATTATGTATGTTAAATCGATTCATTTCTAACATGTAATTTGTAAACTGGAAAAGTTAAGGCATTTCTCGTAACCGTGAGTCATCCATTACCGCCACACGAAAGTAGTGACGTCAAAATTTCGTGGACCGGAGCGCGTGCATTTACGATTATAGACGTCACTCAACGTTATAATTGCATTATTGGTTTGATAACTTGGAACGCATCCGGCTTGAAGATCGTGACGCCAAACGTCAGCTCCGAAAAACTCTTGCCCAAGCCCTCCTACAACTGTACATACAAACAACTCATCTGGACAGGTCTACTGTATTTGTTAGGCAGACTAATATGTCTTCGCGCGATATATGGAATTTTAAGTAAGGTATATGTTTTTTTATCAGAATAAGCATCTGTCTAAAGGTGTTTTATTGTCAGTAATCGGAACTATGGGAGTAAAACTTTAACAAAACATGTTAAGCGGACATAAAATAGTGCATACAGCCCTTAAAATTTTCATGTCCATAGGGATAGGAATAGTGTACTTACAGCCATAAAAATATTTACATTCATAGATATTCGAATATTTTTAAGACTATAAGCACTCTTTTTACGTCCGCTTGATAAGTTTTGTATTATTGTAAAATAAACCAGAAAATGTAAAATATAAAAATTGTATAGCCCTTTCTTTAGTCATGAAAATATAGTATTTTTGTACTATATTGTTTTTGTATAATATACAGTACAATTGACTAAAATATAGGACAGAACTTTATATTATAGTATGGGTGGCAACCCTAAGGATACCCTTAGCTTAGCTTTCAATGTTTCAGGTCACGTTAAAAAAACAAAAAAGTTATTCTTATTTCGTTTAAAAATATATTTATTTTCTCGCATGTGTAATTTTAAATTTAAACATAATATGCCTTGTCACGAGTCTATAATATGTACGTAACATAATACATAAGTCAGTGTTGGCGAATCTCGTGGAGGCCTCAAGGTGAGCGACATTTCAGTTCAACGCTAATATTCTTTTAACTCTCAGAGCGTGGCGAGTGTTAATAGTCAAAGTATTTATGATTTTTTTTTTTTTTTTATATACTACGTCGGTGGCAAACAAGCATACGGGCCGCCTGATGGTAAGCAGCCTCCGTAGCCTATGTACGCCTGTAACTCCAATGGAGTTACATGCGCGTTGCCGATCCTACACCCGCCCCCCCCTCATTGAGCTCTGGCAACCTTACTCACCGGCAGGAACACAACACTATGAGTAGGGTCTAGTGTTATTTGGCTGCTGTTTTCTGTAAGGTGGAGGTACTTCTCCAGTTGGGCTCTGCTCTAGATCTGGAATGATATCCACTGGCTGTGCCCTACCACACAAAGCGAGATGACATTCACAATGCCCATACCTCTCTTTTGGACGTAGTTTAAGGACGTACCCGGGTCCAAAAATCTCTGATATCTACAGCATGAGATCCAATACTACTGTACCTACAGATGTACACAAAATCCTAAAACTTGGAAATGTTTACAGAAACACCAGGAAAGTTTCATGGAAATGTATTTTTCGGAAACGAAAAGATTCAATCTTCATACAAAATATGAGAAGCTTCCCAAATTTTGCAAAACACATCAGTATACGTTTACGTTAGTATACTTTTTTTTTATATTACGTCAGTGGCAAACAAGAATACGGCCCGCCTGATGGTAAGCGGTTACCGTAGCTTTTGGACGCCTGCAATTACAGAGGTGATACATGCACTTTACCGACCCTAACACCCCGCACCCTCGTTGAGCTCTGGCAACTTACTCACCGGCAGGAGCGCAACACTGTGATGAATTATCGTAGGTATCTACTTATACTGGACTGTTTGAGACCATTTATTTCCTAGCAGTATGGTTACATTGATTAACATTAGTTTATTTTTAGTTCGCACTTACACCGGTGAGTGCAAATGCTTCCTTGTTTAAAATATAGATTAAACGTTATGTTGATAGTTTAAGTACCGTTATTTCGCTAGGATGGCAAAGCTATTCTTCCCTCTTAATACGTTGTTTAGGTATATCCTTATTTATTTTACAAGTTAATTTAAGTGAGCCCCTTTCAAACCTATAAACCAATGTGGATGTGTATGTAGATGATGTTCATTATAACTTTATATAACACCTATTATTTTATCAGTTATCAGCTATGTCCGCGAATGCCGCGTGCCGTCTGGGTGGAGTGACCTCTCTATTTATACGTGAACTATATTGACGTACGAGATTATTATATCAGTAGCATTTAAGAGGCTGTCAATACCTAAAGCGCGCACACTGTCTATTTGTATCGGAGTAAATGAGATAGCACTGTCGCATGTTACTGGGCCTGGGCAAGGGAATAATAAGAAAAATATTTAAATAAAAAAAGTGGATTATTAGTGTAATATTTTACTCATTCGCGGTTTAGATATAAATGTTTTGAAATTGTGATTTTAATTGCAGACCCATCAGTCAAAACAATAAAGACATAGAACCGTTTAATTGTGATTTTAAGACCAATCTTTGCAATTATTTTCTATCGAGCCGATTTCGTTCAATCATGTATCGAGTACAACCATGGTCTTTGAAATATAATTAATATGAACATATATTTTTCTTACTTTACTAAAACAAATAGTCTTTCTTAAAAAACTGTTTAAGTAACATCAATTTCAAGGACATTGGGTGTTGACAGCCTCTTAAGTTTTATAGCAGCATTATATGACAGCCTCTATAGTTAGACCAAGCTAATTTGGCAATGATTTTGACAGCCCAGCCTGTGCGAGGGTTAAATAAACGTCATACTTACTTTGAAGTTTGCCGTTTAAAATAACACTTGCACTGTCTGGGCTGTTAAAACCGCTGCCAACTTATCTTGGTCTGACGCTATGAATAACTGGAGTTACTTTTCAAAAGTCTATAATGCCAACTTCAATGTTGTATGCAGTTAACGCACGCTATTGTGGGGTATCACGTTTCCGCACGTCTCGTGTGGAGCGTGTTTACTGCAACGTGATTTAATAAGATTACAGCAGCTGGGCTTAAATGTCGGCGAGATTGACTTCACAATGGTACTACAGTAAAACTCGGTTAAGATTCTGAAAGGACCAAGAAAAACGCGTCTTATGCGGGATAGGAATTTTAACCGTGAAAAAATGTTCGAAAATAATTTGTAGTGATTAGTGTCAAATGGGTTGCAGGCCAAGTAGATATAGATGTATAGTGCTTTGCTCAAACATGGAATGAAAAAAAAAAAAATGTTGTCAATTTGTTTTATTCGTAGAGGTTTAAAACAGCTGAAAACAACATGAATCTACTACTATTTGATGGTTGAAAGCCAAGACATTGTGCCACAATTTGACGTTTAAAAACAAAAGGAGGTTGCTTTACAGGCCTAGGTGTGTATTTGTGTAAGGCTGTACGAAATTCCTTTACATATAATCTTCACTCATTGCACCGGATACATAGTATTCCGGACCTAATTTGAAGTCATGACAGAGAAAAGATATTTTCCATATGTACCTAGGTAGGGGTACCTAGAGACTAAGCTGGTTGAAGTCAATATTTTATTTTGAGATTGTTTATTGGACTCAACACTAGAAAATTGCTATTTAATAGTAAATATAGCAAGGTTATTAATGATATGATATCAAAAAGGATTAAAGGGCACTTAACAATAATAGAATGTTAATGTTACATACATACATTGACACATATCGAAGGACGAGCCTTACAGAATGGGGCCAGTACAGCAGTGTAACACACACACAAATTTGAGCCAATTGTGCAGTCTAACTCCACAATGCGATTGGTTGATGAGTTCGCGTGCAATTGGTTGCAACTAGTTGTGTTAGACTGCACGATTGGCTTGAATTTGAGAGTGACACCACTGAACTAGCACCATTGTTAGTGTCCATAAGGTCCATCCTTAGATATATGTCAATGCATACATACATATAATCACACCTATTTCCCGGGGGGGGTAAGGAGAGACCACGGAGGACCACTTGCTACTATCCTCGCTACCTCTTTCGATTCCTTCCTTATAACAATATATTATATAAATATATCATATTCTAGTTCAACACAAGCTTTACTGAGTTTATTGGACCAGGTTGATCTGTGTTATATTCATGAATGGTATGGTTCAGACTCTGGTAGAAGCTACACTGTATAAAGTAATATTCTTTGCAGTCAATACATTATCGGATTCAAATAACCACTAAATAAAAATATACATAAAATTCAGATCAGTACACATCTGCCATCTGAAATAAAATGTGTAATAAAATAAGACCCAGCTATTCTCGACTGATTATTTCCTAGGTAGTATTTTTAAACTTTTTCATCTTTTTGATAAATCTTCTGGTATTTTCTAGAGTCCTCATGACAAAGGCTTGTGACCTAATGTGAGGGCTACTGCTACCCAAATTGTAATATTTGTAAGTGAAACCGACTCGTATTTTATCCTATATTTGAATGATGCCTGGTAATGATTTTTTTTTTGTTACTTGCATAGCTGGCGTGATGGCCCAAAAGGAGTCATGGCCTCCAACATAAGAGCATGCCCCTTTGCTCGGTCCAGAGCGGATTCACGCAAAAAAAAAACTAAGACTAATCTTAACAATACGGGCACTTTGATTGAGTTAGTATTTCTTGGAAATGATAAGAAATAGATTGTCCTAATACAACAATAAAAATAATTTAAAGTTCTTAATCCTTAAATAGACAGAACTCATTAAGTCCAATGAAAATTAAGTGCCTACATAATTAAAGGTTCATTACTATACCAAAATGTCTACAAAAATTATCTTCTTACCTGCGAATAGGTGAGTCGAAGGGCGTACTGGGCAATTTGAGTCGTTTTCATTGTCTAAATCAGTGTGTGTGTGCTGAAAAAAAAAACACTATCTTAAAACACTGTTTAAAAATCACTGGCACTAATATTCAGCTCCGAAATGCACCCTTACATAACCTATATGCAATATTTCCTTCAGATACAAACAATGAATTTAAACTAAAAACGTTACTAGAATTTAACCTTAAGCCTTGTGATATTGTAAAATTATGATTTATCACTATAACTGTATCGAAAATTAGAAATTTAAATTCACGTACTTGCACCCGCTAGCTTCTGCAAATGAAAGAAAATTGTAGAATCAACCAGCAAGATCGTTTGCGCGATTTTGACAGATCGATGACATTTTAGACTTATGTTGCCAGTATATAGACACATATTCCCCCGGGTTGCTTTTATTGATTTTGTAGCTTGTCTAATCAAAATTGTATTCTTGTTTCCATATAACTGTTTTTTTTTCGTTCTAATGAACAAAATTATGAGTTTGGAAGAAACAAATCAACGTAATTTTAGTGATTTAATATTTCTAAAGGAGCATACAAAAATGGAAGATATCGATTTCTCTGATAAAATTGTTTCCCAACGCTTGCTCGCAAAATATAATAAATACAATAATATCTATAGTGAATGTTAGGTAGATCATTAATTTAGAAAATATAATATAATGTTAAATTTTACATAATATTACATAAAATTGAGGGTAATGTCATTAACGAGCAACATTTTTTTACAATGCTACCAACATAAAGGATATGGAATCATATTTCAGATATATTTAAAACTGCTACATTTAAATAAATTGAAAATGTTTTATACAGTCCAAATTTCAAATATACTCAAACATTGTCTGTAGAAAAAGGCGCGAAATTCAAATTTTATCTGAGAAATAACTGTTCGCACCTACTTTTTTTTAAATTTGCCTCTTTGTTTTCGCATTCCATTCATCTTTGTCATACTCGTTGTTAAACACGAGCTTGTCTCTTTCTCTATCGGTGAGCGGGAGCTCGTTAGGCCGTACACATTTCTCGCTTGCCCAGGTGCGACTAAAGGCAACTTGTCACAAGGGAAGCGCTTGAATTTTGGAACGCGTCAATTCAATTCAATTCAAATATACTAAACTTTATTCATGTAGGCCTAGCAACAAGCACTTATGAATAGTACCTAGACAGCAATTTATTGATGTTGTAAATATTATTCCATATATAATACTAATGAATATAATTCATAGATCAAATTTAATACTAAAAATTTCACAAAATATAGTCATACAATTTTTTTTATTATAAAAAATACTAGTCTAGAATGTTTCTAGAATAAATTCTAAATGTCAAACAAATATAATAAAAACAACAAAGGAAATACATGCATTGGAATATCCATTTCATCATCATTATTCAAATATAATAAATAAATAATCATTTCGAATCACAATCGATTCGAATCGTCATCTAGAATAATACTTTTTTTACTATAAAACCTAAATAATTCATGAAAATTGGTATAATCTATTATATCTTATTATGTATATCTTATATATGTGTGGTATTATATCTTACAATTAGTAGACCATAATGTAGTGCTAAATACATAATAGCGCGACTCCGCGCGACCCCGCGCTCGCGCCGGCACCAGCACCCCGTGCCCGTTTAGTCTTCTATGGGAGATGGGAGCGCGGCGGCACGTGAATGATTATTTTTCTTACAGTTTTTTTTCTTTCGTATAGTTTTTTTGTTACTCTACTTCAAAGATTTACAGTTTTTAAGTACTGTACCGCTTCTTTGCTTAAGGTGGTAAAATCCTCCATTTGCCCATACTATTTGGTTAGAGAACAGTCAAATACCGTGTGGTGTGGCTCGGGTGCTCCACACCGACATACTGGTTATTCGCGCCAGTTCCATTTGTGCCAAAAATAGGCGCAGTTCCCAACTCTCGTCCTTATCCGATTCAGCACAGGGATCGGAACCGGTTTTTTGGAAAAACTTTGAAATAAACATATATTTCGGTTTATTTTATACTCCAAATATAGGACTCTGTTATGTTTTTAGATAACGACTTCGTATTATTAGATTGCCTAATTAGAAATGAAATAATTAACAAAGAACGAAAAAATACCGTTTTGGTTCCCATACAAAAAATACCGGTTTCCGATCCCTGATTCAGCATGCACCAAACGCGCCGGGGCTCGTCAAAGCCAGCAGGTCATTTCTTGGTAAAGCCTGACCAGTAATATATGATCAATTGATCACGCGCCTTATTGCGGAATTTCATTGGAACAAATTTTTTCATACTTAACTGAACTGCCACTCTATATATGAGAATAACAGCGCCTTCTTGACAATGATCATATATTTCTGGTCGGGCTTTATTAGGCTTGGTATGGTTCTTATAGTTGACTACAGCGTATTGAAATGAATCTTATAGTTGAGCTGGGAGGCCGTACATGAAAAGTACGCAATTATAGTTTGGACTATTAATTATCTAAAACAGTAATACGAACATTGTCGAATGTGCCGAATGTTCGGCCCATCTCTAGTTTGTACAAAACGTCGAGATGTTCCCAATCCTTATCAGATAGCGAGAGCAAACGCCCTGAGTATACACGAGATAGCAGGTGCCCGTGTACGGCACATGTCTTTTTTTATTATTCACTAGGAACCTAGAGTCATACCAAGATAAGCTAGCAGCGATTTTGACGCAGTGCAAGTGTTATTTTAAACGTCAAACTTCTATGAAGTTAGACACTTTTACGACACTTTTTGGTACATGGAGATTTCGTTCCTTATCTCCACCTTCCGTAGTTTGGGGAACTGAGGGCCTACCGCGAACCACGTTCGACGTGTTGCCTCGCTATTGCACTTGTAAATTCGTAGCTAAGTGTGACAGGGAGGCAACACGTCGAACGTGGTTCGCGGTAGGCCCTCTGTAGCGTTCGGGCATTCTCGGCCCCATTCGGCTCACAATTGCAGCATTGCAACAATTATTAGAGTTGGCAAAATTTGACGTCCCTTTGCGTGCACAACCACAGATAAGATAATGACTTGAATTTTGACAACCCTAAATAGCCGAAAGGGATTGTGCCATATATGGAAGTTAGAGGCAAGGAACAAAATCTCCATATACCAAAAAGTGCCCGACAAAAAACCATAAATAGGTGGCGTTACAATACCTAGAATACTTGAGAAAAAAATCGAATAATAGACAGCGCACTTCACTCGGTCAATAACGCCTAGGTTCTTAGCTACTCTAGCGCTACTCTGGAGAGATTTGGAACTATTATTTATAGCTGACAGCTGGACACTTTTGCAACAGTTCTGCCTAAGGAGATTCTGTTCCTTGCCTCTACCTTTCATAGTGCCATACATTAGAAAGGGGCATGATTCCTTAGTTCGTCCCTGAATCGTTGTCAACAGATTTTTTTTTTAAAGTGAAGGAAAAAAGATTGAATTTCTTTTGTTTTAACACATCGTCTACCAAACTATCAAAAAAAGCACTCTCTGTCTACCGAGGCCGCAGATTACCAACCAATATTTTGTGAGTCCGTATTTGTTACGTACATAGATTACCGGTCATTTTACCCGCAGACGAAAAGCAGTTTTATTAAAAATAATGGCTCCTCTACACAATAGCCCAGCGCTGGACCAGCGAAGTGGCCATGGGATGGTTATGGATCCTTTACACCCTGGCCAATCTTAGTGGGCCAGTATGATGGCCCATCGTGTAGAGGAGCCATAAAGATAATATGCTTTTCGATTCCGAATTTCCGAATTTTCGAAAAAATCCGTCGTGACAAATCTGCGGTGGCCCGCGCGAGTGGGGAGCGGTAGAAGGGGGCAAAAAACTATTGGCCGGTAATATCCGCATTTGGTAGATGACAGGTTAAAATTGAGCAAAACAAAAGAAATGCAACCTTGTTCCAATTTCAAATGATTTAAATATCTTTTCTGCCCTCCGGGCCGAACGCGTCAACTTTGCCCCCGCTGCGCTAAACGAAGTTGCCGGTTTCCGCCTCCGTCGAGCAGAAAAATAGTATGCGCACCACGGGAGGAAACGTAGGACATTCCATCCCGCGTCTTTGCCACCCTCGCCTTCGGCTCGAGTAACAATTTTACACGAGGCACGCAATTTCCTACTTTTCCTCCCTTGAGACACAAATAACTATTCCCGTTTCTGCCACCACTTTTCTCTTTCCGAACAGACTATTGTGTAGGTCTATTGTATAACTAAGTAGGAAATAAGATTAATTGTATAAATAAGATCCGTCCGCGTCTATTGGTAAGATACTACGGGGTTTCCCGTCAAACTATGAGACTGTTGGCTTGGCAGAGGCCAAGAGCGCCTGGTCTATTGCCTGTCCCGAGAATCTGGAATCACAGAGTGCCTGGGATGACGTTCAGTCCAAAATTCTTTACGAGGACCTTCTTAGCCGCAGCACTAGTTCAGATCGTGCCAGGCTCTTGGCGGTGGGGACTAAAGAGGCCGGGGCCTGGTTGCACGCTTATCCTTCGGTGCACACCGGTACCTTTTTGGAACCCAACACCATGCGCGTGGCAACCTGTTTGCGGCTGGGTGTCCGTGTTTGTGCTCCTCATCGGTGCCCCTGTGGAGTTGATGTCGATGTGCGCGGCCACCACGGGCTTTCGTGTCAAAGGAGTGCTGGGCGTTTTTCCAGGCACTGGGCTCTCAACGACATCTTGCGACGCGCGCTCGCCAGCGCTAACGTGCCGGCTTTGCTGGAGCCCTCCGGCGTCCTCAGGGACGATGGTAAAAGGCCGGACGGAATGTCATTGATTCCGTGGGAGATGGGACGGGTGTTGGTGTGGGACGCTACATGCGTGGACACACTAGACCCATCCCATCTCCATGGCACTTCCGTCTCACCGGGTGCAGCGGCGGATGCGGCTGAGCGAAAAAAAAGAGCTAAGTACAGCCGCATCGGCCAAGAATATAGTTTTACCCCTTTTGGTGTGGAAACACTTGGCCCGTGGGGTCCCCGTGCCCTGAAATTTTTTGGGGCTTTGTCAAAGAGGCTTGTGGATGCGACTGATGGGGACCGTAGGGCTGGCAGCTTCCTCGCACAGCGCATTAGTATTGCAATCCAGCGAGGTAATGCTGCCAGCATCTACGGCACCTTGCCGAGGGGTGAATTTTTATTTTAGTTTAGGTTTTACTAAAAAAATGTATTATGTTGTATTGTATATTGTAATTCTATAAATATGTGGTAAATTACAATTAGTAGGAATAATTTATTTTCAAGAATGAGTAAAAGCAGGTACCCGAGGCATCTCGAATAAAAGGCCATTTATTAGATGATTGCTATATTTTTTATCTACATGTGATAATATGATATGAATATAATTCTGCGGGTGTCTCTGGTAACTCTAGTTTTTCTGAAACTAGCTTGTAAGCTTTATCATAATTTACGATGAATATTTAGATTCAAACATCGATTTTAATGCGTCCATAGGCTGCAGTGACTGCTTAGTATCAGGTGGGCTTGTTTGCCATCGATGTGGTATAAAAAAACAATTAAACGTGAAAACGTTTTTCCACTTCTAAATATTTTACATTCCCCATGATTTTTAGGGTTCCGTAACCAAATGGCAAAAAACGGAACCCTTATAGATTCGTCATGTCCGTCTGTCTGTCCGATTATGTCACAGGCACTTTTTTCCGAAACTATAAGAGCTACACTGTTCAAACTTGGTAAGTAGATGTATTCTATGAACCGCATTAAGATGTTTACACAAAAATAGAAAAAAAAACGATAAATTTTGGGGGTTCCCCATACTAGAACTGAAACTCAAAAAATCTTTTTTCATCAAACCCATATAGATTGAATTCGTTGCACCACGGGGCAAAGATTTGGGCTCCTACCGGGAAAATCGAAGTTCGTCAATTGCGGGCATTTTTCTCTGTCACTCTAATTACGTCTTAGTAAGAGTAAAAGAGAAAGATCCCCGCAATTTGCGAATTTCGGTTTTCGCGGTAAGCCTCCTGAAATCAGAGGTGATAAAGTCGGACCAAGCTACTCGTATCTCTGGATGGGATTTACAACGACAAAGTGTGACGATGTCATCATTAATGTCAAATTTCTATGAGAAAATTGCGTTTATAATGATACTCCCTAACTTTATTATATTCTAAGTCGATGAAAGCTCGCTTAGACGGGCTATGAGACCTAAATAATATAGACAAAGTCAAGTGGAGTAGTTTTACTCTTCGAAAGTTGCTATAAAAAAACTGAACTAAATCTGGGGGCCTACCGCGAAAACCGAAATTCGCAAATTGCGGAGATCTTTCTCTTTTACTCTCACTAAGACGTAATTAGAGTGACAGAGAAAAATGCCCGCAATAGACGAATTTCGATTTTCCCGGTAGCCGCCCTGAACCAAGACCATTTAAACGGTCCCAAGTTAAAACTTTACGAAAAGAATAGACGGCCTACCGCACGTACGCATTTATAAGTGCGACAGAGAGGCAACACGTAAAGTGGTTCGCGGTAGGCCTCCTGTAACTGTTACTATACGTTGTTTAAATGGGTCCACCAATTCGTAACACACGATCCACTACACATCCTACCCACTCTAACCCACGCCACGGAACTCTAAAAGCTCTAAACAGTGTAAATAGCCTACTGTTCAAGCTCAACTTGCTCGAATCCAACGACGTTCGAAATTAAAACTAAAACCCTTCGCGCCAAAGGCGAGGTTAACAATTTCTATCGCTGGCACTTACGTTTCTCCGCTATGAATCTTAAGGACGGTTTTCCCGTAAACGGTCGAAAACCGATAAGAAAATATGAATAATGCTACAGGTGTGACGTAACAGGTGTGAACGTATATAACAACAGAGAACTAACCGAGTCCCGCCATTTTACCTTAGGCGCCATCACGTGCGTACAATATTGTAACTTTTGAAAATTAATTATTGTTTAATTAGTGTGAATTGAATTTAAAATTTAATTAGGTAATTAATAATTATTTTAAAGTCATGTTGAAATAGTTTTGGGCGTTGTTACGTAAGTATAGATTATAAAAGTGTGTCAATTGATCGTCACGGCATGTCAAATAAAAACTTAAGTTTATACTTAATTTATCAATTGTAACTGATAAAATTACGATTATTTTATCGCTTATATCTTTAATTGTTTGATAAATTTCTTTTCTTGTGCTTTGTGATTGGTCACATGATAAGATCAGAATAAAAGTACCGACTTGACTATGAGATAAACATGTGATCCAAGATGGCGGACCTTTTCAGTTTCATCGCTGAAAACAGCTTCAGTGGTAAGAATTTTTCATTTTCAATTCGATATTTAATTTCTTTTATATACTTATTTTACGTTATTTTTAGCAACTTTAGCAAGTGCTTATACAGATTATATACTTTTTCAAAGTTATATACTTAATACAAATTATACAAAAGATTTTTCTTACTACGCATTCGATTTTTCCATAGCTGTTTAAAAAAATATATGTATATTAAGATCGCTTATGTTCTAGGTAGTTTTTTTGAGTAAGAAGACAACACGGCTTTTAGGCACATTAAAGTACCATTTTATTAAATTAATTTAATTTAATAAAAATAAGTTCTTTCGGATAGAGTTAGACCAAAGATTTCTCTGGAACGATGTTAGTAGTATCGAGTGTGCAAGTGTTATATATACGTCATCATTTCATAGAAGTTTCTCGTTTAAAATAACACTTATACAGTCTGGGCTATCAAAATCGCTGCAGACTTGCCTTGGTCTAACTCTTGAGTAAAAGTTGATATTTTTAGTCTTTGAAGTATTTTAAGTACAAAAGTTTTGAGAACTTAAAATTAAATGTCATTTTATAACGGTGTTTGCTTATAAATTACAACACTAAAAATCACTTCGGAATTTATTTTATATTTTTCGTTTTTGTGCAAAATTTATAATATTTTTTAAGTGCGTTTTAAATATGTAGCCGAAGTCCCTACAGAAAGGTCTCAACATTGCTAAATAAAATTTTGGCAACCGTATTGAATTTAGAAAAAAAGGAAAACCTATAAACCTATAAACAATGAAAATTGTGTCAATAACATATAATATACTAAAAAATCATGGAGAATGGAAAATATTTAGATGTTAACGGCCCAATCATGGGACATTTAAGAGAAAATTTCGAATATTTTAATATTTCTCCGATGAATTCAAAATATAATGTCCTGTTCGTGCTTTATGTTTTCTATGTATTTAATGAAAGCTGTTGCAATTGGTTTCAATATTATTAACATGTAGAAACGCCGTCTAAAAAACTAGGTTTTTTTGCTTCAGTCATGGAATGTACGGCGCCATTAATGTTCAAACTAACAAATATCAATGAAAAATTAAACTCTTGGGCTCTTGTTTATGGTAAAATGTTGCCAGCGATTAAAAAGTGATGGTAAATACTTGTTTTACAGCATATGTCTATACCATCCCATTACTGGTGCCAGTTCCATCATGGGGTCGTTTAGTGGAAAAACATTTTCTCCTTTTATTGACGATCACGTGGTTTTAGAATTTTTAGTTTTATCTTAAACAAACATGTCGAGGAATAAAATTCCTTGCGGGGTCACATTGCTGGAGAATAAATAAAAACGTAATCTTAGATTAGAGCGCAGTAAACTCCGTTTGATAGCTTATCAGTTCGTTCTATTTACTTAGTTAAGTGGCTCTTAAGGTATGCCTATTTTGTTTCGAGGAGCGAAAAACAGTTTAAATAAAAAAATAACATACATACATACATAGTGTAACACGAGGAACCTGAAAGATTTTAAGCACGCACTTCTGAAGCCAAAAGAAGGAAAAAATGTTATGTGAGTTTAAGTAAATTTGTACATAAAAAGTTAATGTTATGGTAAAACTGACACTGTAAATGAATATTTACGATTTGTTTTTGTAAAACCTACCTATTTTTTTCTAAGGTTATTGTCACTTTTTGATTTTAATCAATAAGGATATTTAGACTACGCCCCATAATGGCATCATCGCCATCAAAACGCCTTCATGCACTAAGTTACAATAAGATATATTTTTTAATTGGTATTAACTCTGAAATTAGGCGAAATTCAGAAAAGTTTATATGACATTTTAGTCTCTAAATGTGATAAATACATTGTTAAAATCTTTCAGTTTCCTCATGTTACACCGTGTATAATTACGCCTATTTGCCGGAGGGGTACGCAGAGACCATGGATTTCCACTTGCTACGATCCTGACATAGGTACCTCTTTCGCTTCCTTCACTTTCATAACATTCCTCATACACGCTCGCCGGTTTAGGGTGCTCTGGACCTGATCTTTCTTCAGGATTTCCCCGATTAAAAATAAAATATATATTATAGGACATTATTAATTTATTACACAAATTGACTAAGCCCACAGTACTTAGACAACAATATATAAAATATTCCGAATTTGCTAGATTTCTATAGAAAAACTTATCAGAATTTTCAGTTTAAACTTTGAAAATATGTCAAGTCCTTAATAAATACAGGCTTTACTAGATACTCCTTCTGCCTGTCTAATTAATATGTGATAATATATAATTAATTAATAAATGTTTAAGGACAATCTTACACAGATCGATCTAGCCCCAAAATAAAGAAAACAATGACATAATCCGTCGGTCTCTTGTCACCATCAATCTACATACATTTTACATAGGATCGTCGAAATTAGATTACAAATAGTATGATTTCAAAGAATATTCCAAATTAAATGTTTTTATGTTCTAGGGCAAGCTAGGCAAGGCTGACTGACTTTTTTATACCTTTCTAATCTCTTCTTTCTTTAAATTATCTTTTTGAATATGCCACTTATGGGAAAAGATATTATCTCTCCCCTTGATCTCCACGACTGGTTTAGAGCTTCCTCGTACCGACCAGTAAAAAGTAGCTAAGGATCCTGACCTAAGGATTTTTGGGTCATATTTTAGAATTTTTTTGGAGAACAATTTTTCTACGCTGTACCGCACACATATTAATGGTTAAGTCATCCCGTCATCTCAGCCTCGGTCTTTCCTGTCTGCGCCCTTGGACATCCACTAGATGGCTACGCTCAGGGATCGGAACCGGTTTTTTGCAAAAACATCGAAATAACCATATATTTCGGTATATTTTATACTCTAAATGTAGGACTCAGTTGTGTTTTCAGATAACGACTTCGTATTATTAGATTGCCTAATTAGAAATGAAGTAATTAACAAAGAACGAAAAAATACCGTTTTCGTTCCCATACAAAAAATACCGGCTTCCGATCCCTGGCTACGCTAGCTCGCTTCGTCGCATACGTAACTAGCATAGCCCATTATGTGCTGAATTATTGTATTTTATACAATCATAACATAATAGAGAGCTTTTCAGTCGAGTACTGTGTTTAGGCGTCGAAACTTGCTGAGTGGCCTAAGTACGAGAGAGATTGAAAAGCTTGATTATATATTTTTTCTACTATAAAACCTAAATAATTAAACAAAATTAGGTAAGAATATCAGTAGATAAAAATAGTACAAAAGACATCAACGCACTTCTTATTCATCGAATAGAAACCCGTTGATATATTTTGTGAAATCCTTTGGCTTATTCCTCTTGACCGTGGCGACACGTTTGGTCGGATTTATTACAGTTAACTAAAGCGTTTCATTAGAAGCTATTATAGTTGAGTCGGGAGCCCTGTTCTGTTCCGATAGAACACGATACAAAAACACACATAGACTGCTAACATTTTAGACGTAGTCGGCTAAAAGCCTTAATGTAAATGTCACGCACAGAGTTTATGTAAGTTAGCGACCTCCTAGTGTAACAATAAGTATTTTGTAACAATATGCGGTTACATACCTGTAGTAATTGGTTTCACACACATCTTGAGGGTCTGAGCTTATTTTGGCGAGGCTATAGTTAGACCAAGACAAGTCTGCAACGATTTTGGTAGCATACGCAGAACAAGTGTTATTTATACGTCATAATTTCATATAATTTTGACGTTTAAATGCCTGCGTGTGCTATCAAAATCGTTGCAGACTTATTTTCGTCTCTACTTACCTACTATTATATATCAAAAAATCTACAAAAGTATATATATATGTTATAGTATGGAACTGAGAAATCGGGAATGCAACACAAAATATACTGAAAAATTGACGAGGTTTTTGATTTCGAAGTGATATTCCCAATTTATATGCTGCCTTAGCACATAGGTACATACATTTTTTTGGCGGGAATCTTAGTGTAAAATATTATTTTAGGTAATTGAATTTAATCAAAATTAAACTCATTGATATGTCGAAAGGGGTATCGAGTGCAAACAAGATTCATATTGGTTTTGGAAGCAAACGACATACATTATAAGCTTCTTAAATATATTTCATAAAACACGGCGTTATCACAATTGGAGGTATAGTAGATTTGTTGGTATTTTGGTTGCAAACAGAAACGTGGATATCTTAAAATTCTACACAAAAGCCTTTCAAAATTGTATTAAATTTCAAACAAATACACGTAACGAAAAAATCGTTAACAAATTAGGTGTTCCGTCTGTTTCGTTGTTTGCACAGCTGATTTGGCCCCTTGCTTGGAGATTATGGTCTTTGTTGTTTTGTAATAGAGTTTACTATGAAATATGAATGGATATGATCCAATTGTGTTACAATACGTGTGTGTCTAAGATCGGGCATGATTCAGGAATGTTACTCAACTTTAAAACATGTTTTAAGAACATTGCTTTTGAGGTTTTGTATTTCAGTTTTCTTTATTAATTTATATGAAATCAGAAATAGTTTATTTGTAAAACATATGTAGAGCCAGACCAAGCTTAACCTTAACAGTGCAGCGATTTTGATAGCACAGACCGCGGAAGTGTTATTTTTAACGTCATAATTTCATCTTGGTCTGACTACACATATAGGTAGGTCTTAGGTTTTTGAATACTATATTTTGCCGGTTGGCATACGAATGTCAGAGAACAAAAATTTAAGTCAATAATAGATAAATTACAGTTAAAAATAGGTAAATTAAAATTACAATAAAAATATAGTCGTCGATGACAGTGTTCATTGTTGTATCTTTAGTTCGAATGTGCTATAGAAAGTACATTATATTTTTTAATAGTACATTACGATACAAGTGCGAAAAATAGGAAATTCGAAACGAGTGGCGATAAATTAAAACACGACTGAAGGGAGTGTTTTAAATCGACACGAGTTGCGAATTATCTATTCGCACATGTATCGTACAACGTTTTACAGTACGTATGGCCCTTTAAATATTCGACACGGTAACGTAATATGCTAATTTTCGCACTAGTGCTATAAAGTAGCACCATATGTACTGTAAAGGTTTTTATCGCATTTCTTCGGTGTTATTCGTATATAATTTAAGAAACTTGTTTTAAATTCCTTCCAATATGTCATTGTCACCTATCTCAGTGAATTACGGTAAACCAAAGACATTACCCGCCTTTCTCGACTTGTTTTATTTATTTGATAGAGGACATAGATACAGGCGTGACAGAATTGTCAGAAACAAGACAACAAATATTTTTTTGACCCTTGTGACGCAAATACGTCTTGAGTGGGCGACCTAAAGTGCTTTAGAAAGGACAATTTGACTTAAATTTGATTTGATTAAATTTTACAAAAGTAACATAATAGGGTTGTTTCCATCTACAAATCTTAGGGCAGAATTGTATCCCAAAATATCTTTTGGATTATAAGAACATGTTAAACTACTTTTAGGGGACCTGTAATGACCATATTTTTGTAAATATTGAATTTAAAATATCTTTTGGCACACGTCACGTGACCAAACTCGAAACGTCTTTACAGATTCTGATGACGTCACAACTCTCGGATTGACACTGTTGACAGTTAGGCGATAAACAACAAATGACAAATGTCAGTTGACAGTTCGTATCTTCTACGTGTGTATGAAGTTATGTGTCAAACCGTAAGCTGTGACGTCACACAATTTTCAAAGAGCGTTTTGGGCGCGAAAGCATCTGTCAAAATATATTTTGTTAATTTAACATATTTAAAGCCGTTTTTAGTATAAAAGTTGAATGTTAGGGCAACTTTTAGTTAATATAGAACGTAATACAAGCGTTTCAAAAAATTGGAAACAACCCTATTGCACATTTTAAATATTCAATATTGTATCTTTAGTCTTTAGTTTATGTTAGTTAAGTACATATGTATAATACATGTAATGTTTTAAAGATTTGAATTGATCTTCTTTGCTATTCGTATTTAATTTAAGGAATATATTTTAAATTCGAAAAATTGGGCGTTGAGGGGCAGAACTGGCTGACAATATTTTCATGAAAACCATTTATAAATGTTAGTGTCCTTTGAGATAATTTCCAAAGGTTTCCAAAAAATAATAAGTACACCACAGTTTCTCAGAGAATTACAGACCAAAGACAAACTAAACGCTGAACATTACCCATCTTTTGTAACGCAAATTCCTCATAAGCAGTCGACACACTTGATTAGTCGGGGCCGGTACATTACCATGTCAATTGGTATTGTCTGTGAGAGGAGCTGGGAATAGTAATTATGTAACTGACCCATTTTGTTTTGAAGGTGTAATTGTGTGTTTAAGAATGTATTTTTAGCTCCTTGACCCAATAGGCCTTTGAATATGAGAAATTTCATGCATACTTTCACAGTTAGAGATATAGTGAAACACTTGTTAGTAGAAAAAGGCGCGAAATTTAAATTTTCTATAGACTGTCCTGACCTTCGCGCCTACTTTTTTTTAAATTGCCACCTTTTTCTACTTACAAGGTTGCTGAGCCAGCGTATAAATACTATATTTATTAATGTATCAAATTATTTTAACGGCACCAGTCATGGGACATTTAAGAAAAAAATTGGAATATTTTTGATATTTCCCCGACATCTGTAAAATTTCTACCGCTTTATGCTTGAAAAGTTGAATGACCAATTCGTCCTTTATTTTTTCTATGTATTTCATGAAAGCTACTGCAATTGGTTTCAATATTATTAACCAATTAAAACTATGGTTTTTTGCTCCAGTCATTAATTATTTTCAAACTAACAAATATCAATGAAAAATTAAACTTAAGCAGCTCTTTGGCTCTTGTTTCTAATAAAATGTTGCCAGCTATTAAAAACTGATGATAAATACTAAATAATTTGTCTACACCATCCCATTACTGGTGCCTGTTCCATTATAGGGGTGTTTACTATATAAGGATTTTTTAGACGTGCAAGGAAACCATAATATATGTTAGAGTTTTACTAAGCTTTATACGAACAACAAAATAAATATATAATAAATATACATTTTTAATCAATTTAATAATCTTTGATTTATAATTTAATATTTGTGGCAAAAGCTGCTTATTGACAATCAACAGTAAGTGCTCTTTTTGAAAATAGGTAGAGTCAACCCAAGATAAAGTTGGCATCGATTTTGATAACCCAGACGGTGTACAGGTTATTTTAAACGTCAAACTTTAATTCAATTATGACGTTTACTTGACACTTCCTTGTCAAAATCGCTGCCAACTTATCTTGGTCTGAGTTTGTACTATAATTTAGATTGTCTGGAAGACTGGTAGGTACAGTCAGCATCAAAAGTAGCGGATCAAACAAGATTTCAAAAGTAAACATTGTTTAACAGTTTATTATTTAACAGACAAAAGTGGATGTTTCTATATGCAGGACAATTTAGACTGTAAAAGATATACTTTTGAAGGTGAATTTTAAAGATTTATCTATATTTGGAAAAGTTATCCAGAATATCAGATACTTTTGGCACGTTGTTTCATCCGCTACTATTGAAGCTGACTGTACTAGGTAAAAATACTTTGGTCGATGAAATATGTAGGTAAATATATTATATAAAACAGAAATAAAATGCCTATCGAGCGCGCGTATTTTATCAGCTAACTTTGTTCATAAGCTTCTAAAAGACACGCATGCTATGCAAAGGCGAAGAGCGTATTATAGGTACCTATTTGTTTTTAATAACTAGGTCAAATAGTATTCGTTTTATGGTTTTTGAGTCACGACTTGAGATTTATGACTATGACTTGAAATAATTTTAGACTATGTAATGAGCATCATTAAAGGTCTGGTGAAGATTACATTTAGGATGATTTTAAGATTGTGGGGTCCAAGCTCTCAGTAGTAAATCGTAGAATATTAATATGTTCTACCAATAGGTCGTTCGGTCCTGTTTAAGATTTCACAAATTTCACAATTTCTATCATAATTTAAAAGTTAAAGCGTTTGGTGGTTATCTAAGCTAAGGTGCTTCCTGCATGCATATGTAGTAACCAGAACATAAAATTTGATCATTTCATGAAATGTCATTTTAGAATTGATCACTTCATCATATGGTTACGTTAGGTTTGCTCTGTTCATGGTGCGGCCAACCGATCATTTCATGAAATGATCATGGAATGATCAATTCTAAGAATCCAAGACACATACATATTATTAGAATTTGTTATCGCGTTAAGATCCGTTGCCATGGGAAAAGACGTAGCACGAAAATGTGGGTAAAGTTGCGGCATGAAATACTGTACCACACTATAACATCGTTTACGTTAACTGACTTATTCGTAAACCTTATTGCAACGATATAAGACTTACCCATGGTCAGTTAATAGGCCAATTCAAGTTTTAGTTATGATACGGATCTGTCAGTGGCAAGTGACGTTTTTGGTTGAAGAAATGTCATTTTTGACACTGATATCAGTATCATATCGGTAACAGATGAAATAATTAAAACTCGAATTGGCCTGTAGCTGTACCAACCTCGCAGTTTATTATCAAACAGCGTCTAATAATGCAAACTGCGGTTGCACGAACGTATCTTAAGGCGACTGGTAACCTCAATGTCCTTGGTATGATATGTCGTCTGCGCGAGAAACCTAACATTTAAAAAAATTCATATGCATAAAATTAAAAAAAATGTAGACGCTGATTTAAACTTTGACAAATTTTATACATATCGTAAAAGTACACAACTAACCAATACTGCAACTATAGTCCAAAAGTTCAAAAGGTAATTAAGTATCAATACCAATGTTCCTTTTGGTTTACTCCGAGTTTTTTGTTCCATTTATAAACATACTTTGCCTTAGAACTATAAAAATATAGTTAAGACACACCTGAACGAAAAGATTAGAACTACAAAAATATAGTACAAGACATCTGAACGAAATAATTAGTTTATTAGCGGGCTATATATTTAAGAGCTCTGGAATATAGTTGGGTGGTTTTACGGTATGTAATTATTTACTAAAACGAGACTTTATCTTGTATAAAGTGTTTAAACTAAGCTTTAAAATGACCTCCGACGTTTCGAGGACGGCACTGTCCCAAAGGTCTTGAAGAAATACTCACTCACAGGCATATTCAAATTTTAATTATAGGATGTGAAGTCGATCAGGATCAGATATGAATCGGGTCTGTCAGTGTCAAATGTGACGTTTTGGTTGAAGAAATGTCATTTTTGACACTGACATATCCGATCCATATCTAAAGTTCGACCTGACATGATATGTCATTGATCTACTTACCTAAAATGATAATTGTCAAGAGGGCGCTTTTTATGTGCTTTTGACGACCGGTTCGGCCTAGTGGGTAGTGACCCTGCCTACGAAGCTGATAGTCTCGGGTTCAAATCCTGGTAAGGGCATGTATTTGTGTGATGAGCATGGATATTTGTTCCTGAGTCATGGGTGTTTTCTATGTATTTAAGTATTTATAAATATTTATATATTATATATATCGTTGTCTAAGTACCCTCAACACAAGCCTTATAGAGCTTACTGCGGGACTTAGTCAATTTGTGTAATAATATCCTATAATATTTATTTATTTATTTATGTACAGGGTGACAATTCAGTTTAGTATGAAAAATTTAGTTGAAAAATGAAATTCCGCAACATGGCGCGTGATCATATATGGTCAAGCTTTAATTCATATCGAATTCATATTCTATAATTAAAATTAGAAAACGCTTGTCACTCAAAGTGCCCTTAATGAACTTCTAGTAAAGTCTATATCTCGCTTAACTTTTGCAATTCGTGTCTTTCACCTAAATATGTTGAAATTAAATTTAGGCCTAGCCTCGTAAGGCCCAAGGTCCTACCTATAGGACTTATTCAGTTCGATGAAATTTAAATCATATTCAATTAGGGCAGAGTTGCATTTGTTTTGTTTCGTGCAATTTTCAAACAAAATAAAATCTACTGTATTCCGTGCACTATAGGTTCAAATTTTGGATTTTTCATTTCTATGGCTGGGCCTTAAGAGGATATACATCAAGATATATTTTTGCAGCCTTCTTTGTTATTAAGTTGGTGTTTCTGACGTTATTTAACTATTTATATTTGTAACCTAGCCTTGTTCGCTTCAAGTTTAGTATTTTATTAAAATCTTAGCAAACCTAGCCCATAACTAAAAACACGTTACGCAAAACAATCAGTCGTACTTAAAATTTATATGCAATTGTTTTACTGGACAAGAATGTCACATTCGATTCTAAACCTTATTCATATCTAAATACAGTTCAATTACAAGTAAAATTTTACAACTATGTTTTCGATGTTCTTCTTTAACAAAAAGTCTTAAGGGATATAATTTGATTTTGTAAAATAAATCGTAGAACTTTTGTAATAAAGTTGATTTTTCAAAATTAGATTTGATCTGATGCTCAAATTCGGTATTTTGGGTAATTTAGTTATGTTTAGCGGTTTAGTCCCGTAAAGATATTTATTTATTACTGTAACTAGGTATGACTAGACTTTACTATTTTAATATCTCTCGTGTTAAGGGCAAGAATTCTCGTATTTGTGTACGTATAACGGTCAGACACAGTCAGGAGGAAGAGCTTCACTCCTTACATCAGTTTTCTTACCAAAACGATTATTAATTTAGTCGACATCTAGCGTCAAGTAGCTGATTTATCTGTACTGTTACTTGACAATAGATGTCGCGACGAACGAAAAGTTTTCGCTTGTCATGACACTCGTGACATCTAGTGTCATATAGCGGTACTTATAAATCCGCTACTTGATACTAGATGTCGACTACGAAAATAATAAGCGTTTTGATAAGAAAATTAATGCATGGAGTGAGCACTCTTTGCATACTTAATTCTCAATGTATATTCATAAATATGTAAAAAAAAATCACCTTAATCCATTACAATAAGGTGAAAATATGTATATATATTTATGAACTCGTAGTTAAAAGCAACGAAAGAGCCTGTAAACGGTCTTCTCCACATGGATGGACCTTAGTTCCGAGGAAATAAATACAATTTAAACCAAAATAAATGATAATCACAACCTAAAATACAAACATTTTCACGATTGAAACCGATAACTTTTCAAGTGAATTGCTCATATTGGGTTACCTATTTCTAACCATAAAAATTTAAATTCGATAAGTATCCAGATTGAATTTAGGGCTTTTAAAGTACCTAAACATAAGTTATATAATAGTTATAAATATATGAACATAAGTAAGGATAGCACCCAAGATACTGTAATGAAAATACCATTATCAGTGCGAAAACTTCAGAAATAAGTCGTGTCTTGAAGATTACATTTTGACAAATTACCAAAACCGTCAAAAAGCCCAACATCCCGCTACCTTTTCAAGTCCAATTAACACTTTAAATACAACACAAACAGCTCCACGAAACTGAACATCGATGGACTTTATGTGGTTACAATAAGGCTTACAATCAGTCAACAGTGGATGGTAAAAACAGGCCGTGCTGCACCAATTTACACCACTCTGTTCCGGGCTTGGTGACGGTCAACATGGTACCGTTTCTCATGGGAAATTACTTATACTTGGGGTCACTGGACATTGGGTAGGCGTTTATAGAACTTTATTTAGATCAGGGTGCCTTCTTGAAGGCGATTGGGCATGCGAGCTGTTTGAAGGGAATTAGTTGGGGTCACTGGATACTGGGTAGGCGTTTATACGAGTAGAACCTTATTTAGACCAGGGTGCCTTCTTGAAGGCGATTGAACATGCGATATGTTTGGAGGGAATTAGTTGGGGTCACTGAACACTGGATAGGCCTTTATAGAATTCTGTTGTAACTTCGTAAGATCCATCCAGGGCAATTTATTAAGTGTGTGGAATTTAGTAGAATTCGGTGGCCCCGAGGGAATTTGCTGAATTCTACACCCGAGCAGGTGGCACAGCAAAAAAATGCTGCGGCGCCCAAATGATTTTTAGTTTATATTTTCTAGGTTTATAATTACATATTGTACTTTTGAATTTGCAACTCCTGCCTCAGCTCACGGAACCGATGTTTTGAGCCGTATTGCGAAATATGTTTGATTATTTTAATAACTGTATCTTATATTTTTTGTTTTGTATCATTTTACATGACTTTTCCTGCAGAAAAATACCTATGTTCCCCATGTTTCCTGATACAGGAACGTGAAGAAAGAAGACAGCATATTCTGTTAATGAAGAGAGCTATCCGTCGACAGTATTGCCACTAAACACTGTCATGGAGTTGCTCTCTTTATGAACGGATGCTTTTTCAGCGAGTGGAGAACAGAACAAAAGGGAAAAGAAGATCACGCAGAACCAAAACATGATGACCTACTTAGTTATCTTCTAAGTTTAACCACCCACAAATTCTTATGCAAATGCAATTTAGATTCAAAGTAACAACATAATTCCTAATCATATATTTAATAAATTTGCCAGATTATAAATTCAAGAAAATTTACAAAAACCGTATTATAAAGTGTCAGATTATTTGGAAGAAAAAGACGTATGGGATGATTGTATTAGTTAAGAGGCTGTCAATACCTAAAGCGCGCACACTGTCTATTTGTATCGGAGTAAATGAGATAGCACTGTCGCATATTACTGGGCCTGGGCAAGGGAATAATAAGAAAAATATTTAAATAAAAAAGTGGATTATTAGTGTAATATTTAACTCGACCACGGTTTAGATATAAATGTTTTGAAATTGTGATTTTAATTGCAGACCCATAAGTCAAAACAATAAAGACATAAAACCGTTTAATTTTGATTTTAAGACCCATCTTTGCAATTATTTTCTATCGAGCCGATTTCCTTCAATCGTGTATCGAGTACAACCACGGTCTTTGAAATATAATTATTTAATTAATATAAACATATATTTTTCTTACTTGACTAAAACAAATAGTCTTTCTTAAAAAACTGTTTACGTAACATCAATTTCAAGGACATTGGGTGTTGACAGCCTCTTAAGTAAATAAGGAAAAAATGTGCAATAATTGACGGAAATTATCGTTGTTTTCCTACATGGCAAATAAACTTGAAATTAAAAAAAAAGGGGAATGGAAGGCCTTTTTATAGGACACTGGGCGGCTAGGATCTTGATTTATAAAAAATGTGTAACTTGTGAATATTATATGTAATGAGAATTTCATAGTTAATCCGCCTAAGCCAACTCTGTATGCAGCCTTTGCTATGACCATAGAAATAGGATAATAGGAAGCATTTGACATGTCTCTGGCTATGATAAAGTGGGCTAATGTCACTGAAAACGGCATATTTTTAGGAGCAGGAATTTGACGTTTATCGCACTTTGCATTTGTACTGTCGCTCGCTTTTCCTGTTTTTGCAGAGTTAGCTTGGACAGATTCTTGGGTACATCAATCACTAGGGAGTAAAATCAATTATTACTCCCTAATCGCTTGCGTGGAATTGGAATATCACCATATTATGAATTATCCCGAGGGTCTACACTAAAAACAGTCAGTTCAGGGTCAGGGTCAGGGTCAGTTCTTCAAAAAAGGAGTTTACTGTACAGGTTTTGAAAGGGTCGAAACGCGCATGTAACTAGTTGTAGGCTTCCAAAGGCTACAGCGACTGCTTGACATCAGGCGGGCCGTATGGTTGTTTGACACTGTCGTGGTTCTTATTAAAAAAATATATAAAGTTTTTGGGATGTGATGAAGGTTTTAAAAACAGCACGAAGATGATAATTTCACGTTGTAAGTTTTATCTTTTGCAACGACAGAGCAGCATTTTAATAGTGCGTTAAGTTGTTTTATTCTTATGATGATGCAGTTTAACACACTTTAAATCAACGACGAAGATGAAGAAGATTTTTTTATTTAATATTTAGTTTTGTTCGTGATAATATTCCGTTTTTAGCATTGACATATATCTAAAGACTAGTAAGGGGGTCATATAGCGAATGGGAGCCGATCGGGCAGTGAAAAGAGCGTTCGAGGGAAAACCGACAGCACGCCGCCCGGCCGGTCGACCTAGGTATCGATGGGCGGATGTGGTAGACACGGATCTGCGCGAGCTCCAGGTTAAAGACTGGCGAGAAACTGCACAGGACCGGGATCAGTGGCGAGCAGTAGTGTTGGAGGCCAAGACACACTTTGGGTCGCTGCGCCAGAAGAGTAAGTAAGTAAGGACGGGCCTTACGGGCACTAAGAATGGTGCTAGCTAGCATGGTGCTGGTTCAGCGGTGTCACTCACGAATTCGAGCCAATCGTGCAGTCTAACGCAACTAGTTGCGACCAATCGCGGGCGTGATGCGAACTCGTGATGGGAAACTAAAAACTTCACTAAATTCTGGAAAGCTACAAACAAGCTAAATATAAAGCCTAGCCTTCCCGTGAGCGTTGCAGGCCTAAGTGAGCCTAAGGGATTTGCGGAAGTATTTAGGAAGCATTTTACAGTGAAATCAACCAATCGAATTGTGGCGTTACACAACACGATTGGCTCGAATGCGTGACGTGCGTGACACCGCTGCACTGGCCCCATTCTTGTTGCCCGTAAGACTCGTCCTTAGATATATGTCAATGGTTTTTAGTTATTTTATTATTATCCCCTAGCAGGTCTACCGCATAACTTGTATGGTTTTCGACTGCAGTAAAAGTGAAATCATGCTGAATATTTTGATTGGCCACAAAACTTGAGGCTTTTACCTTTCAGTAAGTCCTGCAATTCTTCATATCCAAATGTAATGTAATACCTTGACAATGATCTAAATGGTTTGTCATTTATGAAGCACATTGGACAGGATTCGGAAGTCTAACTAAAAAGTTGAACTATACTATACTTTTCTTTCCACAGGCAACTAATATTCTAACAACCTCAAACACAATAAGTTTGCGTCGTTTTAGGGCTCCTCTACACGATGGCCCAGCGTAGGCCAGTCTTAGGGACGCAAGTTTGCAATATCACTTGCTCCCTCTAATGCATAAATGCGTCCCTTGGACTGACCTACGCTGGGTCATGATAATGGCTCCTCTACATGATGGGCCATCATAGTGGCCCACTAAGATGGGCCAGCGTGTAGAGAGGGTAGTGGTGTCGGATGGCATATGGTGCGGCGGGATGGCGCTAGGATGGCCGCGGTGTCAGTTTCTCGTCCGCACATAAAAGGCAGTGGGCCAGCGATCGATGACTGTACGCATCTACACGTGGCCTATTCCATAGTGCGTGCTCGAATGCGGTCGAGTGTGGATGTTCGTACTGTGTATTTGATTAAAAATTACGAGTACGAGGCCGCATCACGAAAAAATAAAGTTTTTAGAATTATATCGGGGAGGAAGCGTAATATGGAGCCCCAAACATATAGACCACAACGATAAAAATAAGGTAGGAACAGGAGGTCTTATCGCGTAAGCGATCTCTTTCGACAACCTTAGGGTAGTAGGATATAAAGAAAGAAAGTTTTTATAACAGTGCATGAATTAATTAGAGGAATAGGAAAATACATATACATTACGCAGACATCAGTACATACAGTATATTTACAATTTAAATAAATAAATATTAGATATCTAAATATATATCATCCATACACGTTGTAACACAAGGAAACCGAAAGATTTTAACAGTGTATTCCAGATCACATTTAGAGACTAAAATGTCGTATAACTTTTCTGGATTTCGCCTAGTTTCAGAGTTAATACCAATTTAAAAAAAAAACATCTTCGTGTTGTAACTCAGTGGAAAACGCTTTGCCATTATGGGGCGTAGTCTAAATATCCTTATTAATAAATGTCAAAAAGTGACAAAAAAAACGTACAAATTCATATTCAGTGCCAGTTTTACATTAACTTTGTATGTACAAATAATTCAAAAATTTGAAACATAACAAAACGAATTTTTTTTTGGCGGAATTTACTTAAACTCATATAACATTTTTTCCTTCTTTTGGCCTCAGAAGTGCGTGGTTAAAATCTTTCGGGTTCCTCGTGTTACACTGTGTATATGCACAATATATACACAACGGCACATTAAATTGACTTAGTTGACGACCTGTCTGGCTTAGTGGGTAGTCATCCTGTCTATGATGCCGATGGTCCCGGGTTCAAATCCTGGTAAGGGCATTATTCGAGTGATGAGCATGGATATTTGTTCTGGAGTCATGGATGTCTTCTATGATTTAAGTATTTATACATATGTATATATTATTTATTTTCTTGTATCTTTACTGAGGTGTGCCAATAAACAGTCTATTATATATATCGTTGTCTAAATACCCGCAACACAAGGCTTATTGAGCTTTCCGTGGGACTTAGTCAATTTGTGTAATACAATATTTATTTATTTGTTGCGATGGATAGATAACATCCACCATAATCTTCAACGTCATTTCTTTTTAATTACTTTATTATTAATATGCACGTTAAGAAAACGGCGTATAAATAAATAAAATGCTTTCACGTCCCCATGCCACCTCCAGGCTCCATCACCAGATCAATTCCATGTTATCATAATTTTGAATATTGAAATAGGGAAGTGGGTCAAATTTAGCATCCACGATTTTAACCACACTAACTAACATACATAAGTATGTACATACATATTAACAGGGTAAGTTAAATAAAAGCTTGTAAAAAGTCGTGCTTGTAAATTTCATTACGCGATCTGTCAAAATTTAAGAAAATATTTTTTGTATCATTTTCAGTGCTTCATTCCAGTTTAAAAAAAAACGAGCACATGTCAGAATTTACAATCGCTGCATTACTTTGATCTTCTGTCAGCTGATTCGAAGTCCACCATCCTCTAAAGCTACTCTCCAGGATTCTAAAATGTTTTGTATAGCTCTTTTACGTCTTCGCTAATCAGAACTATATCGTCCGCGTAGAGCAGATCACAGACACACAACATACAACTGAATTGATAACCTCCTTCTTTTTGAAATCTTGAAGTCGGTTAAAAATAATACGTGCCACGCCCCGTCTGGGCTATCAAAATCGCTGCCAACTTTTTGATCTGACTTTACCTAAGTAACTATATTTAATTAATTTAATAACCAAGTGTAAATATGTATGATTATTTAAATAGCATTTATTTGCCGACTTATGAAGATAATGTCACAGCAATATCTCTACTGCTGTGATGTTGACAGTTGCTATCTTTAATTCAAACAAGATATGACTAAGAATTTTAGTCAGAATTAAAAAGGTTACCTAATTAATTTGATGTACCGGAATAACTATTTCACTTCATGGTCAAAATCATTCTAATCATTGACATATATCTAATACGATGGCGACATTCATTCGTCTAATTCGTCTTCCAAGATGGACGTGAAAGCATTAGCCGCTGCAGCAATTTATATATTTATACGCCACGTACCAACATTTTCTTAATCTGTACAATAATAAGGTAATTAAAAAGAAATGACGTAGAAGATTATGGTGGATGTTATCTATCCATCGCAATAAATAAATAAATAAACAAATATTATAGGATTATAGGAGAGTATTATACAAAATGACTTAGTCCCGCGGAAAGCTCAATAAGGCTAGTGTTTTGTGGGTATTTAGACAACGATATACATAATATATACATATGTATAAATATTTAAATACATAGAAGACATCCATGACTCCGGAACGAATATCCATGCACATCACACGAATAAATGCCCTTACCAGGATTTGAACTCGGGACCATCGGCTTCATAGGCAGGATCACTACCCACTAGGCCAGACAGGTCGTCAACTGTCAATTTAAATTTGTACAATAACTCTTAAAACCCTACTGAAAAATCATTAGTTGTCTCTTCTATAATGTGCCGCTATGTAAGTATATATTGTACATATATGAAATTATGTATGTATATCTATATATATTTAGATATGTAGGTATCTAATATTTATTTAATTTAGTATTGGTATATTTATTTATTTAAATTGTAAATGTACTGTAATAAATAAATATTATAGGACATAATTACACAAATTGACTAAGTCCCACAGTAAGCCTTGTGTTGAGGGTACTTAGACAACGATATATATAATATATAAATATTTATAAATACTTAAATACATAGAAAACACCCATGACCCAGGAACAAATATCCATGCTCATCACATGAATAAATGCCCTTACCAGGATTTGAACCCGGGACCATCGGCTTCATAGGCAGAATCACTACCCACGAGCCCAGACCGGTCGTCGTGTAATGTACAGATGTGTGCGTAATGTATATGTGATTTTGCTAATCCTCTAACTCATTCATATACTATCTGTTACAAAACTTTTTTTTTATATCCTGCTACCTTATTCCTATAGTTGCGGTGTTTATGTTTGGGGTTCCATGTTACGCTTTTCTCCCCGATATAATTCTAAAAACTTGATTGTTTCATGATGCGGCCACGTACTCTTCATATTTAATTAAAATAATACACAGCACGTACGTCCACACTCGACCGCGTTCGAGCACGCACTGTGGAATAGGCCACGTGTAGATGCGTAGAGCCATCCCGACACCGACACCGTGGCCATCCCATCGCCATCCCGCCACGCCATAAGCCATCCGACACCACTACCCTCTCTACACGCTGGCCCAGCTGCGTGGGCCACTATATGATGGTCCATCGTGTAGAGGAGCCATAAAATAATTTAAGAATTATTGTAAACACGATCGGTGGTAGAGTTAGCCAAGCTAAGTTGGCAGCGATTTTAATAGCCCTGGCGGTCCAAATGTTATTTAAACGTAGCATTTTTGAGTTGCAGACGAAATCTGCCTTCCGAATAAGGAATGTATTATATTTAAAAACCTACGCTATTATGGTAGGATATATATAAAAAAAAATTCAATATTTATCCTCATAGGTAAGTTTTTTTCTGAATTTCGAATATTACGATCATTGTGTTATAATAAAGATAAAATGTTTTTTTTGTGTCACATTTGGCGTATGTCGATATAAGTAGGTACTATGTATTATCATTTTTGCTAAGCTCTCTTCTTCCTCGCGCTGTCCTGGCATTTTGCCGCATGCATGCTCATGGGAGCCTGGGGGCCGCTTGATTGGAGGCACTATTAGTTTTTACGAAAGCGACTGCCATCTGACCTTCCAACCCAGAGGGTAAACTAGGCCTTGTTGGAATTAGTCCAGTTTCCTCGATGTTTTCCTTCACCAAAAAGTGACTGGTAAATATCAAATGATATTTCGTACTTAAGTTCCGAAAAACTCATAGGTACGAGCCGGGGTTTGAACCCGCGATCATTTTGGCTAAGCTCCCTAGGTATTCATAAGTATTACATCAAAAATAGGCCCTTGAGGCATTGTACCAACGATGCTGGTGGCATTTCCTCGTTGTATCGCAATACTGGTACGTTGTGCGAGGAAGCCGCCAGCTCTTCCGTCACCAGTTACGTCAACCAGACGCTTCGCGATTTCTGCAGAAAATTTGTGCGCGCTGGGACCCCATGGACCCAAATTTTTGTACAATTTTCAAAGTCAAATTGTACAAAATGGTACTCTCTACTGAAGCTCTTATATTTCAGCGAGTTCCGCCGCTCCGCCCGCTTTTAAAACATTAGTCTCTAAAATAGTTCCAATTAGGCAACGCCGAGATTCTGTCCCTGTTTGCCTTGCCTCTTATCAGTGGGATCTTCAGCTATCAAAAGATAAGGTTGTTTGAGTTGAGCAAGATGAGTTTGATCAAGCATTATGTATACTTGAACATTGAGAGCAACTACATGTTAGTAGTAGGTATAGTAGGCTTGTGTAGGTATTATTGTGGAGCACAGTCAAGGAATTTGATTTCGGTGTATCTTCTTATCTTGTCACAGTGACAATAAATCCAGGTAGAATCCAGGTAGTCCCTGCTGGTGCTGGCCCTTACTAGTTGAATATAAAAAAAATTTATTGAATATCGATGAAAAACTTGAATTCCGTTGCGAATGGGTTAAACTGAGGTCGGAGCTTAACGGTAGCAAAGTTTTTCCTTGATATTCTATCAATTTTTATTTTAAACATTGCAGCTGCCAAATAAATGATTTATCTATCTATCTATCGATGTACTTCTAACCTTTTTTTGTAAGTAGCTCGTTAGCGGTTACAATAACAAAAGCAGATAATTGGATTGTAATATTTGTAATAATATAATGCCATTATTAATACAGGAAAGTGAACGAGCTTAGTTAAAAATGAATGATTATAACTTTCTATGGAATTAGAAATAAAGAATTAAAGAGCTACTATATCCAGTGTAAGCGTGCAAGTAAGCGAGCCAAGCGTCATTAGCCTGACACCTGGGGGCCTACCGCGAAAACCGAAATTCGCAAATTGCGGGGATCTTTCTCTTTTATCTCACTAAGACGTAATTAGAGTGACAGAGAAAAATGCCCGCAATTGACGAACTTCGATTTTCGCGGTAGGCCCCCTGTTCGGCAGGGGCAAACTACAACTGCCAGGATTGCGGGCGTGTTTGCCGCTCCCGTATTGGCTTACACAGCCATGAAAAACGTTGTCGCCCTGCCTGACACTGCTTGTATAGTCTGTAATAGACTCGAAGGCCAATGATATCCAGTGTCTTAGCCCATAGGGTTTTCTGTAGGCGCCAACAGGTCTTTAATTCTTTATACATCAGTTACCTCCTGACCGGGTTTCAAAATTTGCCAGCCTAAATTTAACTATGCAAATTGACAAAGAGTCAAAAGTTGATTGGGGCCTATGTACTACGTGTAGGACGCGGGGCGTTAGGAGGATAAGTTATAGGAGGACTCGAATCTTGTTCGACATACGATAAAATAAAATAAAATGGTTTTTTTACTTTATTAAGGACACTAAACAGATATCGTACAATATGAGAAACATACAGCATTTTATGGCTTAGAAACTAGCACGCGATTCAATACAAGTGTACACAGCAGCGTTATAATATAAGTATGCACAAATGTAACAATAGTTATTTGTACAACAAGAGAGCAAAGTTTGATATTTCTTCGAGTGCTTGTTTTGAGTCCCGTGCAAGCGAAAGATTCTATAATAGATTCACGAGCGTAGCGAGTGAATCTATTTTGAATCTTGAGCGTAGTAAGGGACTCAAAAGCGCACGAGATGTAAATAACTTTGATCTCGTGTAGTACACAAAAATTTTCACGTCAGTCAGCCATCAAAAAATACAACCTGAAAAAATGTAATCCAGACGGACCGATTACTATTTCACTCATGTTTTCTGAAGGTATTCTAACAATTAACTATAATTACCGCAATAAAACAAAACGAAAGAAATTTCAATAAAATAATACGAAAATAATGAATTAACGAACATCAATTGACAGTTCAATCGACAACTTTTTTTTGTAAAAAAAAAACTTGTTAAGATCCGGTCCGAATTGCGGATACTACTATTTGTCAACTATAGTAGAGAACGTTAAAAGTAGTTAAGTAGAATTATTTACTGCGTAACAATTGCGTAAATTTGTATAAGTTCATTGTTTTGATTGTATAATAAAATACGTAAAATATGGTGTTTTTATTAAATTTTAAACTTTTATTTCATTAATTAATTATTACGAATGAAGACTCGTAGGGTGTTTTGGAACGATGCGGTCTGACTTATTTCGGAGGTCTATTATAAACCGTTGAATTACGTATGCACTTTTTTGTCTCTTTCTTTTTGCTAATGACGTGAAAGGGATAAAGACAATAGAATCCAAATATTTCGAACTTGTATTAGGCCCCGCACGTTGAAATGACATTCGAATCTAAAGGTCACTTGAATGTTATTTTGTATCACTCGGTGAGCAAAATGCGATTTTGCTCACTGTTTTTAAGCAGCAAATTACCCTTGTTCGAGCTGCTGACGTGAAAATTAATTTAACACCATAAGTATCATAGCTACAACAGTGAAAACTATCAGAGAACAAATTATTATGTAAACATTACAATAGGATTGTTTCCAATTTTTTGAAACGCTTGTATTACGTTCTATATTAACTAAAAGTTGCCCTAAAATTCAACTTTTATACTAAAAACGGTTTTAAATATATATTTTTTTAAATAAATTAAAAAATATATTTTGACAGATGCTTTCGCGCCCAAAACGCTTTTTGAAAATTGTGTGACGTCACAGTTTACGGTTTGACACATAACTACATACGCACGTAGAATATACGAACTGTCAACTGACATTTGTCATTTGTTGTTTATCACCTAACTGTCAACAGTGTCAATCCGAGAGTTGTGACGTCATCAGAATCTTCAAAGACGTTTCGAGTTTGGTCACGTGACGTGTGCCAAAAGATATTTTAAATTCAATATTTACAAAAATATGGTCATTACAGGTCCCCTAAAAGTAGTTTAACATGTTCTTATAATCGAAAAGAATTTATTGGGATACAATTCTGCTCTATGATTTGTAGATGGAAACAACCCTTATTGTATAAGAGCGTTTCCTTGTCACTTTCTTGAGTCAAATAGAGCCTATATTTTTATTAATGTTTTTATTTATACTGTGGATTTTGTTTAGTTTCAAACGGGTGTGTAAATTTTAGATTGATATTTGTTTGTCTAGTTGTATATTTGATAAGTTCTTTGTTGTTTTTCTCCATGTTTTTTCAAACACAATCCTGTATTGTTCATGATTACATATGGCTATGACTTAATAGAAACCTTGGACAACCCAACAGGAGCATTCGAGCAGAAAATCGTATCGAACCGCTCAGTGGACATCCATATTATGTGTTAGTTATTGTAGATGCCTCTTTATTTAAATTTATGCATTAAATGTAGTAAACATATTAAAATAATTTTACGTTGTTTCATTACACTTTAACCGCTGACAGAATTTATACAAAGTGATGTGGTACCTAACCTAGATAACCACCACTAAAATATAAGATTATTTATTATAAGATTTTGAATTATTTAAACTTTATTGCACAATATAAAGAAGAGAGGTATGGGCATTGTGAATGTCATCTCGCTTTGTGTGGTAGGGCATAGCCAGTGGATGTCATTCCAGATCTAGAGCAGAGCCCAACTGGGGAAGTACCTCCACCTTACAGAAAATAGCAGCCAAATAACACTAGATCCTACTCATAGTGTTGTGTTCCTGCGGGTGAGTAAGGTTGCCAGAGCTCAACGAGGGGGGCGGGTTTAGGGTCGGCAACGCGCATGTAACTCATCTGGAGTTGCAGGCGTACATAGGCTACGGAGACTGCTTACGATCAGGCGGGCCGTATGCTTGTTTGCCACCGACGTAGTATTAAAAAAAAAACAAAGTGTATATCCATTATGTATACTGTTATTGTAAATACAAAGTTACAAACAGTGACAGTTAATCATTTATAATATACTAGCTTCTGCCAGCGACGTCGTCTGCGTAGGCTGATGATCGATAACAGTATTTTGTACAATCGAGATATAACAGAGAGCTTTTCAGTCGAATACCGTGTTTAGCCCTTTTCCAGGCCGCACCAATCTACAAGGTTTTCCCAAAAAATCCAAATATATTCCAATTAATCCAGCTTTGATGATTCATTTGAAGACAAGTAACATTTCCTGAAAGTGTAATCTAATTTGAACCTTAAATCGGAATGCTAAAGTTGAAATTCTAATGGCGCGTATGTGGTCGATAAATCGTACTATGCCTGGAAAAGGGTTAGGCAACGAAGCTTGCTGAGTTGCCTAAGTGAGGTACAAGATTGAAAGACTTGATTGTATCACTATTGTATACAATACTTTTTCAACGAGTCATCTAAGATAATAGTTTGTTTTTACTATAAAAATTAAAAAAAATAATGAAAATTGTTAAATATGTCAGAAGTGTTAAAAAGTAGCGTCAAGTATGGTCAATTGATCAAGTACCCGATTCTTATCTACCCGTTTAGCTTAGGTCTGGAGTGACCCTAATTATGGAGTGTGGAATTAAGAGGAGTGGCATCTCTTATGGTAGAACTGTTGCAAAAGTGTCCAGCTGTCAGCTATAAATAATAGTTCCAAATCTCTCCAGAGTAGCGCTAGAGTAGCTAAGAACCTAGGCGTTATTGACGGAGTGAAGTGCGCTGTCTATGATTTGATTTTTTTGTTCAAGTACTCTAGGTATTGTAGCGCCACCTATTTAAAGTTTTTTGATGACACTTTTTGGTACACGGAGATTTCTTTCCTTGCCTCCACCTTCCGTAGCGAATTGCAATATGATGACGCCTACGTTGACGTTATAAGAGTTTGATAAGAGTATAAATGGACACGGCAGTGGCAGCATGGTTCCATTTTTATCGCTTGTCACTATGCCCGTCACATTCGCACTTACATACTTGTTAGAAAGTGACAGGCATGCTGACAAATGATAAAGAGCCGACCATCTTAGCCCTATTAACTTCTCAGCTAAGTAAATAATGAGTCTGCAATCCTAACGTTAAATAATAGTTGTTAGTGCAACAAGAGAGGAAAGTTGGTTTTTCTTGCGAGGGACTCAAACACGAGATGTAAAATAACTTTGCTCTCGTGTGACACATACAACTTTTTACAAACAGTGGAAAACATATTAAAGGTTAAAAAAAAATCAATATCAAGTAAAGTTAACCACATTTATTTACATTCATGAATGAAGGCATCTTTATTATGACGAAAGCTTGTCTCACTCCCTGAAGTGATGAAAGCAGGCTTTTCGAGCTGCTGAGGTGAAAAATAAAATGCCATACTTATTTCTAGGCATTTCAGTTCACTATTAAGTACTTCTTGGAAAAGTAGCTTCAGCTAAACCTGTATGAGTTTTTGATGACAATTTCTAGATCTATGTATCAATCACTAGGTACTTCACCAATATTATTCGCTATAAACCGATTATCAGTTGATAATTATCAATTGCCCGTCAGATAAGATTGTAATGACATTCAATAAATCAGTACAAGACGGACAGTGAAATGAACAAATGGCTTCTTTACTCGTGTTCGTTTCTTTGTTTGTGTGTTTTGGTGTAGTGTACAGTCAGCTGTTGTGTGAGGATGGATTTTGTAGGGTAAGTATTATATATATATATTTTTTTTGAAACTCAAGTAAGTTGTACTGACAATAACAATATACATAATGGATATATACAGATGATTACTATAACTAGCTTATATCTAAAATAGGCCCTAGTATTATATAGTAGGTGGGCAAATAAGGTTTCAGGTTACTCTAACAGTTTTGAATGGTACGGGATATAAACCGTGATTACCTTTTATATTGTTTTGATTGAGCTCCCGATATTTCGACGAATCAAACACGCGTAGTGACACTGAGTGTGGTATGCTTAGTAAGTAAGTAAGTAAGTAAGTAAGTGTTTTATTTGTAAATATAGGTAGAGTTACATTGGTGGTCAGTTTATATATGTACAGTTTCACTATATTTTGCCAAACGGCGTACAAAAACATTAAACTTAATACTAGAAACAAAACTATCATGCTCACAGAGTACGAGTAATTATGTAATCCTACTTACAGCTATGACAATTCAATAATGAATATCAGGTACATAGGTAGTTTATAAGAATTGAAATTGTCCAAATATAAAATATAAATTTGTATCATTACATATAATTCATAAATATTATGTCCATTAGATGTCTATTGTTGTATACATATCATTCTAAGTCATCATTTAAATAATCTGCAATGGAATAATAACATTTATGAATTAATTATGTCATTAGCTTATTTTTTAATTCTAATAATTTATTATAATTTATTTAGATAGACTAACAAGTGTAGACGCGACCAGTGGTAACGTTGAAAGCGAACGCAGCCGACGCGCACGAATGAGGGTAGACCGAGCGCGGTCTACACAACTTTGACACCCACCCGCTATCTCCAGTTACCCGTGAACAAGATGCATGTAACTGCGTCGAAATATCGGGAGCTCAATAAAAACAATATAAAAGATAATCACTACATACCGGAACCTTCCTGGAACCGCACACTCTGCGCGTTGCTGCCTGTCTGCGTCTCGGCGTCCGGGTTTGCGCTCCACATAGGTGCCCCTGCGGCACTGACGTCGACGTCCTCGGACACCACGGACTCTCCTGCCAAAGGAGCGCCGGCCGCTTCTCTAGCCACGCCGCGCTCAACGACATTCTCCGCCGGTCTCTTGCCAGCGTCAATGTGCCAGCTCTACTCGAGCCCCCCGGCATTATAAGAGATGATGGTAAGAGACCGGATGGAATGACACTAATTCCGTGGAAGTTGGGACGGGTGCTGGTGTGGGACGCCACCTGTGTAGACACCCTAGCCCCGTCTCATCTCCACGGCACTTCTGCTAAGGCTGGCGCGGCGGCAGAGGCAGCCGAAAAATTAAAAAAGACTAAATATAGGGGTCTCGGCACCGAATATAATTTCGTACCATTTGGCGTCGAGACCCTTGGTCCGTGGGGTCCGAGCGCCTTTAACCTTTTTAAGGAAGTTTCTAAAAGGATTAGAGAGGTCACTGGTGACCGCAGAGCTGGCAGCTTCCTCGCTCAAAGAATTCGTCTTGCGATACAGCGAGGAAATGCTGCTAGCATCTACGGCACCATGCCGCAGGGGGATAGTTTTATTTTATTTTAAGTCTAGTTTTATTTATTTTTAGATCTAGGTTTTTAAGTTTTGTAGTTTAGTTTTTAGTATATTTACCAAATAAACGTTTATTTATCACGGTTTATATCCCAGTTTAAGTGTAGTTTCAGGTTACTTTCCTCCAAGTCATCTCTGATGCGGGTATATTTTGTATCAGTGCATTGAGTATGAGATGAGTATGCGAAGCGCTAGTAGCCTGCGAAGTACCGATGGCCGCGAAGCGCTGATGGTGGCCTAGCAGTAAGAGCATGCGACTTTCAATCCGGAGGTCCCAATAAGGCCTTTACCTTCTGATTTGGAAGGTCAGATGGCAGTCGCTTTCGTAAAAACTAGAACCTACGCCTATTCTATGGATTAGTTGCCAAGCGGAATCCAAGTTCCCATGAGCCGTGGATGTGGATGTCCTCTGGATGTCCTGGACACAAATATGTATATGAGATGACAAGCGTGAAAATTGTGATGTCATACATTCACCATTTTCACCAAGCAGAAGTCTCCGAAGTTGCCAAATTTCTATAGGAAAAGTTGTCAGAGCAAAAAATGACAAGACCTTACTAAATACAGACATTATTAGATATTTCTACTGGCTGTCTAATTAATATATGATATATGTATAATTAAGCGTCGGAATACGGCCTATGTTACGGCATAAGGACTGCGTCAAGGATGACTCACGCTACACAGTGCCAGGACCGGGCCGGGGCGGACCGGAGCGAGCCGTCACACGGACTTTCAGGAGCGCCACCGTCGCCGGACCGTTCCGGGGCCGGGGCGACCGGGCCATCATCTCTATATTATAGTATCTCTATGCGTTGACACTATCGTTGAGTCTCCGAGCGCGAGACAGGCCGGGCCGGGCTGTCCGAGCTCACCGAGCCGTCCAAATAACGGACTGTTCATGACAAATGTCACAAATGTCAATCATATTGAAAAAATTGGTTCGATGGGAAGCAAGTCGATATAGAAATAAATAATAAAATCAAAATATTGGCCCTGGCTGCCATAATAGCTGATGAAGAGAATACTGCATACTCTGGGCAATTGTGCATTTGGACATTTCGCGACACTTTCGGAAAAAGGAGAATTACACAACATTATGTGAAGAGCTTTATTTCCACATGACCCGAGACTCTTTCGAAGCCACCGTGTTCTCTGCGTAAGGTAATGAAAATACAATGCGTGTATATTGTCTCAAATAATCATGTGCCGAAGCATATTAAACTATTAAAAGGAAAAGGGATGACCGGTTCTCCATACAAACATAGTCCCCATTTTCCTCTCTGGATATTGATATTCCCTTCGTTCTACATCCAATTTTGTAATAGTACATTACGATACAAGTGCGAAAAATAGGAAATTCGAAACAAGTGGCGATAAATTAAAACACGACCGAAGGGAGTGTTTTAAATCGACACGAGTTGCGAATTACTTATTTGCACATGTATCGTACAACGTTTTACAGTACATGGCTCTTTAAATGTTCGACACAGTAACGTAATATGCTAATTTTCGCACTAGTGCGGTAAAGTAGCAACATATGTACTGTAAAAATATTATCCGTAATGGGGACTACGTTTGTATGGAAAAGCGGTCTCGTTTTGAGGTAGGTACTAGGCAGATTACTTAGAGATTGACTCATCACAAGCTGCCCTAAGTGCTTCTTAGCGAGTAGACAGGCCTATTGTTTTTCAGTATTATTTTCTTCTATTGAGGTGTGCATTTGTGTTGTATTGCAAAAATATATCCGTTGGGGTTCAGTGATACCCGATAGATATTAACCCTGAATCACAAATGATCATTTTGCTTAATGCCGCGTTTTTGCATTATTTTCTCCCATCAATCCTATCATAGACTTGTTCCGTTTCAGGAATGCATGAAAAACTTAAGTTTAAAAGAGAAGATATTTAAAATGGCTGTTAGGAATACCACAACATTTTAAAGTATCGATATAAGATAATCATCTACAAACATTCAGCTATAGAGAAATACGCGTACACCACTAAGAATGTCGGTGGTGCGCTCTCAAAGTAAAAAAAATAACCTTTAAGTTCGGTACACTAAGATAGAATTGTCTAACAAGTACAAAAAATAAACTACTTACTGGCTTACTTACTTCTTGCGGAAAAGGAATTTTTGATCTATAATACGAGTGGGTTAGGTAGTTGAAATTTACAGTGTGCATTTTATGGTTCCGTAGCCAAAATGGCAAAAACCCTTACAGTTTCGTCATGTCCATCTGTCTGTCTATCTGTCTGTCCGTATGTCACAGCTATTTTACTCAAAAACTATAAGATAACCAAAAGAGAAAAGTGGAAAGTAGGTATTTTTTATACTACGTTGGTGGCCGGCCTGATGGTAAGCTACTACTTAGTTTAGAAGTTCAAATGTATAAAAATATAATTTTTAGGCACGCCATACATGTAACTAAAAGTGAAAAGGTTATTCAAGTAAAAGAGTATTAAATTTAAGATTTTTTGTAAGTACGTGAGATGGCAAAGGAGTCTTGCGTAGCCCGTCATGCTAGCCCGAAATGATATGAACGCTCTGACGTCGGGCTACAGCGGCGGCCTCATATTGAGAAAGTCGGGCGTAGCCCTTGTGCTATGCGTGCTCTAAGGCCGAGGGCCCCCTCATAACAAATGAATCGGGGGTAGCCTTACGTACCTAAGTAGCTTCCTCATACTAAAAAGTCGTGCAGAAGAAGATAACAATATAATTTTTTCAATATGTCAATTCCAGATTTCCTGTGTTTCTTAAATGTATAGTAACATGGCAGCAGTTTTCATCTTTAGGGTTCCGTACCCAAACGGGACCCTATTACTAAGACTCCGCTGTCCGTCCGTCCGTCTGTCACCAGGCTGTATCTCATGAACCGTGATAGACAGTTGAAATTTTCAAAGATGACGTATTTCTGTTGCCACTATAACAACATAGTATTGTGTTCCTGCCGGTGAGTAAGGTTGCCAGAGCTCAACGAGGGGAAGGAGGGTTGTTAGGCTCGGCAACGCGCATATAATTCCTCTGGAGTTGCAGGCGTACATAGGCTATGGAGACTGCTTACCATCAGGTGGGCCGTATGCTTGTTTGCCACCAACGTAGTATATAAAAAACCAAATACTAAAAAAATTACGGAATCACGTTGGGCGAGTCCGACTCGCCCTTGTCCGGTTTTTGTATTTATTCGTAAGCTTGCATTAATTGCCATGGCACTTTAGGCTTAGCTTGTAAGTACAGTCGAGGAAATTGATTCTTTAGCAGTTAACGTGTCACGTTACAATGGACAGCTCTTACCATAAGTATGTACAGCCAAATTTACTTGAACCGCAAGTTGCTAATAAAGAATCAATTTCCGCGACCGTACTAATAGGATATTCTTTGCTAATAGGTCTAATAAATAATATGTTGCGGACTCTTTTCTTAAACCTTTTTACTTGTATACTTTTTACGACATTTGACGCTGTCATGTTATTCAAATAGTAAAATAAATCTGACAAGAGAGAAAATTGTGATCTTATTTACAGAAAGATACTTAATGTGAAAAAATAAGCAAAAATAAGAATGAATGTTTTGTGAGTGTGAAACAATTTTATTTTCTTTGACAAATAGAGCACTGCATTGCATTAACGATTATTATTATTTTAATTTGTATGTCTTTCCCATCACGGAACAATGGTATTCCGGACCTTTGAGAAGCGTGCGCCGAGCCCTAACCTAACGTAGAGGCCCTTTTGACACGTTCATGAAATGTAAGATGTACACCGAGCTGATGCTGCCCTTGCCCATGTCATAGGACGCACGCAGAGGCCCGACAGGGTGTAAGGACTATTGAGAGTTGTTGGAATCTAAAATAAACTAGGTTATTGTGTGAAAGCGATGGGCTAAACACTGAGCTATGGGATAAAAAACCAGACGCCTGCCTAATAAAACGGTATACAATTTTATTTCCGGCAGACGACACAAAAAGCGACATCTGGGATGGCTCAAGAGTAACACTGGTGTGAGCGGCTCAGGGGTATCGAGAGGCGTGCACCGCTTTCAACCCAGTGGCTGTAACAGCCACTGTGCCAACTCGCGTCTTGCACTTCCACCCTTGGAACTTATAGCTCTAACGACTCCACCCTGGCCGGCCGGCCAAGGCAACCCAGAAGCAGATAATCCTGTCCCACCCACCCTCCTTCGAATGACAGAACTCCCTAGGAACACTCGGGTACGTGAGATCGTTACTCCCTAACTGCATGCCACAAGCTGCCCGAAGTTGACTGATTGCACTGGTAAAATCAGCGGGCTATAGATTATTAGTTTGCAGTTCCTAAAAGCCATTGCTGAAAGGATGTGTAGCTGTCATATACAAAAACAATGGGTAGACAGTCTCAAAGGGTATGTCTTATGATAAATAGTTTCATGCCGCAGTAAAATAATGTGATTTGTAGTATTTAGTTTTAAAATATATTTTTATAATGTATACACATTATAAAAATATATTTTAGTAAAAGCATACGCTAATCTTAAGGTATTTATCTATGGGCCGCTAGTTGCCTGAAATAAATTATGATAGATAGACGGATAGATGGGGTGTTCTAAGAGAAAGTCGCTTTGAAAATGCTTTTGTCTTGTATGGCAGCTTCCTCAATCAACTGCGTAAAGCTCGAGAAAATACTGCCAAAAGGCTAGGCTAGATAATAAGTTTTTATAAAAGAAACATGTCTTTATGGGACCCATAACATTGAAGCAATACAAAAGTTAGAAATGAGAGTCAAATCTGACAATCGTTATCTACGCACGAAACGCCCCTTATTAAATGATACTTGATCGTGACGTCATGATTAAGTTTAATGCGTTTTATTTGCATTGCATTTATAAAAAGAGGAGCTTTCGAGTTTCGAGGATTATGTTTTTAAAATACGTGTATATTACGTAGGTTTGTTTGTATTGATTTTTTGATTCTAGAAATAATAGTTGTATAACCTTAATATGTATGTAGGTAAGTACTAAGTACATAAAAGGTACCGAAATAGGTCAGAAGAGCAGTAAATTCAATATTACTATACAGTATATCCAAAAAGAGCGCTATGATAAGTAAAAGTTCCTTTTTAGGGTTCAGTACCCAAAGGGTAAAACGGGAGCCTATTACTAAGACTCCGCTGTCAGTACGTCTATCCGTCTGTCACCAGGCTGTATCTCGTAAACCGTGATAGTTAGTTGATATTTTCACAGATGATGTATTACTGTTGCCGCAATAACAACAAATACTAAAAACTACGGTACCCTAGATGGGCGAGTCCGGCTCGCATTTGTCTGGTATTATTTAAATATAGGAGGCAAATGAGGAAAGCCCATGAACAGACGTCGTACCTATCATAGGATAAGTAAATACATATGTACAAAGAAACAGCGGTATGTTAAGTAGATTTTTTTTATATAGTAGGCAAACGAGCAGAGCCCATGAACAGAGGTCATACTCTTATCATAGAATTGGTAGATATGTACAAAGAAACAGCGCTATGTTAAGTAGAATCGATTTTTTTTTAAGTAGGAGCTAAACGAGCAGAACTCATGAACAGAGTTCGTATCATAAGATTTGTAGATATGTACATAGAAATGGCGCTATGTTAAGTAGAAGTATTTTTTTAAATATAGGAGGCAAATGAGCAGAGCCCATGAACAGAGGTTGTATCATAGGATAAGTAGATATGTACAAAGAAATGGCACTATGTTAAGTAGATTTTTTTTTTAATATATGAGGCAAACGAGCAGTGCCCACGAACAGAGCTCGTATCAGAAGATTTATAGAGATGTACAAAGGAATGGCGTTATGTTAAGTAGAAGTATTTTTTTTAAATATAGGAGGCAAACGAGCAGAACCCATGAACAGAGCTCATATCATAAGATTTGTAGAGATGTACAAAGGAATGGCGTTATGTTAAGTAGAAGTATTTTTTTAAATACAGGAGGCAAACGAGCAGAGCCCATGAACAGAGGTCGTATCTTAAGATTTGTAGATATGTACATAGAAATGGCGCTATGTTAAGTAGAAGTATTTTTTTAAATATAGGAGGCAAATGAGCAGAGCCCATGAACAGAGGTTGTATCATAGGATAAGTAGATATGTACAAAGAAATTGCACTATTTTAAGTAGAATTTATTTTTTTTAATATAGGAGGCAAACGAGCAGAGCCCACGAACAGAGCTCGTATCAGAAGATTTATAGAGATGTACAAAGGAATGGCGTTATGTTAAGTAGAAGTATTTTTTTTAATATAGGAGGCAAACGAGCAGAACCCATGAACAGAGCTCATATCATAAGATTTGTAGAGATGTACAAAGGAATGGCGCTATGTTAAGTAGAAGTATTTTTTTAAATACAGGAGGCAAACGAGCAGAGCCCATGAACAGAGGTCGTATCATAAGATTTGTAGATATGTACATAGAAATGGCGCTATGTTAAGTAGAAGTATTTTTTTTAATATAGGAGGCAAATGAGCAGAGCCCATGAACAGAGGTTGTATCATAGGATAAGTAGATATATTATGTACAAAGAAATGGCACTATGTTAAGTAGAATTTATTTTTTTTAATATAGGAGGCAAACGAACAGAGCCCACAAACAGAGCTCGTATCAGAAGATTTATAGAGATGTACAAAAGAATGGCGTTATGTTAAGTAGAAGTATTTTTTTTAATATAGGAGGCAAACGAGCAGAACCCATGAACAGAGCTCATATCATAAGATTTGTAGAGATGTACAAAGGAATGGCGTTATGTTAAGTAGAAGTATTTTTTTAAATACAGGAGGCAAACGAGCAGAGCCCATGAACAGAGGTCGTATCATAAGATTTGTAGATATGTACATAGAAATGGCGCTATGTTAAGTAGAAGTATTTTTTTAAATATAGGAGGCAAATGAGCAGAGCCCATGAACAGAGGTTGTATCATAGGATAAGTAGATATGTACAAAGAAATGGCACTATGTTAAGTAGAATTTTTTTTTAATATAGGGGGCAAACGAGCAGAGCCCATGAACAGAGCTCGTATCAGAAGATTTGTAGAGATGTACAAAGGAATGGCGTTATGTTAAGTAGAAGTATTTTTTTAAATACAGGAGGCAAACGAGCAGAGCCCATGAACAGAGGTCGTATCATAAGATTTGTAGATATGTACATAGAAATGGCGCTATGTTAAGTAGAAGTATTTTTTTAAATATAGGAGGCAAATGAGCAGAGCCCATGAACAGAGGTTGTATCATAGGATAAGTAGATATGTACAAGAAATGGCACTATGTTAAGTAGATTTTTTTTTTAATATAGGGGGCAAACGAGCAGAGCCCACGAACAGAGCTCGTATCAGAAGATTTAAAGAGATGTACAAAGGAATGGCGTTATGTTAAGTAGAAGTATTTTTTTTAATATAGGAGGCAAACGAGCAGAACCCATGAACAGAGCTCATATCATAAGATTTGTAGAGATGTACAAAGGAATGGCGTTATGTTAAGTAGAAGTATTTTTTTAAATACAGGAGGCAAACGAGAAGAGCCCATGAACAGAGGTCGTATCTTAAGATTTGTAGATATGTGCATAGAAATGGCGCTATGTTAAGTAGAAGTATTTTTTAAAATATAGGAGGCATAAGATCAGAGCCCAGGAACAGAGCTCGTATCAGAAGATTTATAGAGATGTACAAAGGAATGGCGTTATGTTAAGTAGAAGTATTTTTTTTAAATATAGGAGGCAAACGAGCAGAACCCATGCACAGAGCTCATATCATAAGATTTGTAGAGATGTACAAAGGAATGTATGACCTCGTAATTTATTCACCTCGTAAATTATTTGCAGGTGACTAAATAAACACCCTGTATATATTTGTTGTTGTATCAACAAATCAAGCATTTACATTAAAAATGTGAGTGACATTTAATTAAGTGGAACTGCTGATGAAGACCAGACGGAACACCTCAACTACGCGTATTTCACGTTTGGCGATATCTTCTTCGTTGAGATTGTTCTGCAAGTTTTTTAAGCTTCATTTTAGTCAAGATCTATTTCTGATAATGGATCCCAGGAATAATGGATGAAACTCTTCAAATATTTTACATATAGTATATTTTTATATTTGCATTTAAACAGTGCTATTTGGTGAAACGTGTTCATGAAGATTAGAATATAACTTCTCCTTGACAAGTATTTTACGAGTTAGGGCTTAGGTATATTATATGGGCTTACCTATGGGCTATTGTTTTTCATTCAATAGTTTACATATGTGAAAGAGAAAGTATAACAATATGCTTGTTAGACTAAAATAGCTTTAGTTTTGTTAATTTCAAAAACTTAGTAGGTGATAATTATAACATAGGTATAGAATCTTCAAAAATAAAACAGTAGATACAAAGCAGGTGTTATTGGCCCGTCTTTATATATAGAAAATCGATGGCATGATTCCTAGGAACAGATCTTCGTATGTGTTAAAGTTTCAAACTTTCCCATACTGAACGATGTAAATAGGCCACCATGTATACCCTACGGAACATTTTATTTCGTTGGATGAATTTAGGGTGTAGGGGAGAAACTACCCAATTATGAGCTACTTACTGAAAACTATCATTAATAGACAATTGTAAGGATATTTAACATTGCCAAAATAAGGTTAAAGGTGCCCTCTAGTAGTACTTAGTCGATATTGTGATACAATGAATGGTATTATAAACATTTTTCTTTTTTCATATACTATGGACATTCCTCGATGGCACCAAGCTGCAACTGGAAAGCGATGATCACACGGCAAATAAAATCGTGAAGACTGTAGCAGCCACGTCTAAGGAGGATGAATGTATCCACATTCAATATTTTTTATTTATTTTTTGTTTGATATGTAAAAATGCACGTTAATAAGGTGGCAAACTATTATTAACAGAGACCGGAATTATTGTGGCATTCTTGAACTGTCATAGAGAGTTCTCATTTATCGACTTCGGGTACACATATATCGATACAACGTAGAACACAAAATATTAAAAAGTTATAAAGTTAATGGATATTTGACTGTAAAAGAAGTAACTGCTTTTTTGCATTTCTTTTTACTTATTAAAAAATAGCTCTATAGTTAGGGAGTACAAGTCCAGTAAGGGTTGCTAGATAGCATCTCTCCAGCAACTCTTACTGAGTTTCAACATAATTACTTATATTTTCAAGAAATGAGAGGGGTAAAAAATTATAACTAACCATATTATTCTCAAAATGTTGGATTGTTTTAAGCATGACATCAGTGGAATACATTTTGAGCGCTGGGATTCGATGGTTAACAGTCATAGTCGGTCTTTCGCATGTATTGCCGTTATTCTTTAAAAACGGATGGGAAAGTTACTTACATTTTATTCACAAGAAATGCAAAGTAATTTAATCATTCAAATTTTGAAATATTTTATCACCTAGGAATGTAAAATTAACGACGACGACGACTTGTGATGATTTTGAAGTTTAAATAATTTTTACAGTACATATGGGGCTACTTTATAGCACTAGTGCGAGAAGTAGCATATTACGTTACTGTGTCGAACATTTAAAGGGCCATATGTACTGTAAAACGTTGTACGATACATGTGCGAATAGGTAATTCGCAACTCGTGTCGATTTAAAACACTCCCTTCGGTCGTGTTTTAATTTATCGCCACTCGTTTCGAATTTCCTATTTTTCGCACTTGTATCGTAATGTACTATTGGCGTTGGTGTGGTAATTATACATTAATTCATAACGAGTTCAATTATTCACAACCAGTGGCAGTAAATTAAAACACGATCGAAAGGAGTGTTTTAAATCGAAACGAGTTGCCAATTATCTATTCGCACATATACAACGTTTTACAGTACATATGGCACTTTAAATTTTCGACATAGGCGCGTAAAGTGCTAATTAACGTCCTAGTGCGGTAAAGTAGTACCATATGTACTATAAAAAATGTTGTGTTTCAGTCGTTAGAAAAAATTGTTTAACCCTCGTGTCTTCAAACCCCCGAAACGCTCAAGATTTCCACTTCTCTAAAATACATAACTGTTTTAGCCAAAAATATTAACTGTTGAACTATATTGAAGGCCCGGTTCACATTGAGTGGCTGCACCACTATGCACATACAAAGTTTATTCTAACTGTAACTTTTTTGACCACATTATTTTCAATATTTCTCGATTTTTAACGAGGTAAAATTTTTTTGATGTCATGTACCAAATAATACAAAAAAGGTACTAAAACTGGGAGTAAGCGTCAGGATGTCAGGACCATGATAGCTATTTATATCGTTATAAATAGCTATCATGGCCCTGACATCCTGACACTTACGATACTACAATACAGTAAGGGCTATAACCTCGAACCACTTCATTAGTTCATCTATTCGCCTCTCTATCACTGCGCGATCTTTCTTTGTGCGAAAGAGAGGCACATAGGCTTCCCCTTCCCCCTGACGAAATTATGCGTTCCACGTCTTAATCATTAATTTAAGAACAATAAAACATACGAAGAGTATTATTGTATTATTTCAGTAGTTACAGTAATAATAGGCATAAAATAGGGAATATTACGCAAAACTCTGCGTAGAGGGCGTTACTAACGCACCGCGAAATGGAAAATCTAAATTGTGGTTTCTGCCTCCATCATTCTTGCATATTCGATAGACAGAGAGGCAGATAGGTAACGAAATTTCGTTTCGCGTTAGACCATCTGTAACCAAAACGCCTTGATGCATCAATGCTATAGTGAAAACTTGTCAAAAAACTGTTTAAGGCATAGTATGCATAAGTTACTCTCAGGTTTATAATACATGCTAGTGCTGCTCTCTACAGCCTGAAAAAATGTATGGCCTATCTATTTCAGGAGAATGCATCGTACGCGAGCAGTTAGCAATAATATCGCCAACGACAGATTGCAAATGAAATATAGGCACCTTTATGAGTAATTCAATAACTGCACTGAAATATGATGTTCGTACTCTCTGCAGGCAGATTTACAGAAGATCAGTTGGACTTTAAATTAAGTAAAAGAAATAGTTTCCCGTAATCTACAAATTTATTAACGAGATATTTCATTATATATAACTTCGTACGAAATGAAAAGTAATACGTGGGAATATGAGAAAAAATTAGTATATTTATATTAATTTATAACCTACATGGTCATTAATGAATAATTTTTACAAGCAGTAACATTACTAGATATCTCATTTAATATAATCCGACTAAATTACATTTCCGCAACACCTCCGTATTTCACAAAATAAATCAAGACATTATGCAACTTATATAATTTTGACGTATATATCCGAGTCGCCCGTGTTGCGACCGTTGCGACTTTCATGTAGTAACACCTAACATGGAAAAGTAAATAATAAAGACTGAATCTTCACGGATACCGCGTTGTTCGGGAAATATATATTATATAGGTCAAATAAATACTTAACTAAGTCGCTTGTAATAAACCTTGCGTAGATAGATAGATAGATAGATGTATAAATAGAATACTCTTTATTGGAACACCTCAGTAAAAAGATACAAAAGAAAATAAAAAACAAACAATTGATTAAATGTAGAGGCAGACAACAGGCGGCTACGTAACGACTTATATATACTTATAGTACGTTATTCTTTTGTTATATAATTTATTTCATTGTCAATAATATGATAATCCGACAATATGTACGAAACGGCAGTATTTAGTTCTTAAAGCTCTGCTTCTTCTGAACATTTTTTTATTCCACTTCATTTACTATTAAAATTGTTAACAAATTCTTAGGCAACTTGTCTGGCGCTATCAACTATCTCAAGTAAAATGTGGAGCCAGCGTGACTAAAATAAATATAAGTACTATTTTTTTATTGCTTTCCACAAAACCGGCAATATGTAGAATTGTGTAGCTTTATTTACAGAAATTTGGTTTCATATAGAGATTGGCAGTCATTGTTAATTAACTTCTCTCTGCGCCGAGTAAAATATAACCCGACCAAGTAATGTATTGGCTATACCATCCATATTTAACAAACAAATTTATGACGTTTTGTAACCTTCTTATTTTGGCAAATATATACCGACACATCCGAGCATGCACATTGCGAAGGGTGGTATTCTGGTTTTTCATCTTGGTCCAATGTGTATTTGCGTCTGACATTTTGCTTAATGAGAGAGTGAGACGCAATGCACATTGGACAAAGATCTTAGACTAGTGGAATATCACCCGAAAGGAAGAATTGAGTCACCGGGTGGCCCGGAGGCTCCGGGAAGTCCGATTTTTGCTCATAGCATGACCGGCTAGTCTCCGGTCCGAGCCCGCACCGGGCCACTACAGAGCTCCGGTGATGACGTAATGCTTTCCATAGAAAACGAAGCGCCGGAAGCTCCGGCCCGGCCCTGCCCCTGTGTAGCGTGAGTCAACCTTCAAGCGAGACATGCACGCCTTCAACATCCCTGTTCATAAATGGGAGGAGCTTGAACCTTACCTTGAGCTTGCTCATTTTTGAGAATAATAGCGCCCTCTTGACAAATGATCATAAATTTCTGATCGGGGTTTAGACGATTTTAAGATCCTGTCAGAAGAAGCAGTCGCGTACCTGGGAGGACGTCACTTTCCTAAGGCATCACTTTCGATGTATGTTACAGACGTACGGTTTCGAGGTAGGTTGCACAGCCGCCGCGGAACACTGCCGCATCAACAACGCGACACATTCTGGCATCTGGCTGTTGTCGCCGACGACCTGCAACTGCTGCGATTATTGCCTGCCTTTTATAGGTAACAATCTCTCTTATTTAAGGTGCATTTACAATAATTACAGTATACATAATGGATATATACAGTGGTGTTACTATAGCTAGCTTAAATCTAAAATAGGCCCTTGAGGCATTGTACCACAGATGCTGGCGGCGTTACCTCGTTGTATTGCAATGCTGAGATGTTGTGCGAGGAAGCCGCCAGCTCTTCGGTCACCAGTTACGTCAACCAGACGCTCGCGATTTCTGCAAAAAACCTGTACGCGCTGGGACCACGTGCATTGGGGTAGCTTCGAAAACGGGGTCATTTTGAAATTGGCTAATGCATCTATATGAGATTATAAGAGACCCTTTCTTTCTGTAGCAACAGTATAAATAAATAAATATAATAAATATTTTGGGGACAATCTTACACAGATCGACCTAATCCCAAACTAAGCAAAGCTTGTCCTATGGGTCCTAGTCGACGATATACTTATACATAGAAAACACCCATGACTCAGGAGCAAATATCTGTGTTCATCACACACAAAAGTGCCCTTACCGGGATTCGAACCCGGGACCATCGGCTTCATAGGCAGGGTCACTATTACCCACTAGGCCAGACCGGTCGTCAAACAGTAAACAAGATACCTTAGTAAGCATGTCAGAAGCGAAAGTTTTGCTAAAGTATGAAGTGCTTCTGTCGAATCAGGCAAAGGCACAGGATAGAGAAATAAGGAAATTGCTCCACCGACATGATAGGTGGCTTAAATAAGTGACAATCGCTGATAGAAAACGTTAATGAGAAAGTGAAATTGATTGAGAATGACCACTTGACTTTTCGTTGCATCTATTGCCGGCTCCACATGTTTCGTCTTTGCTACAAATACCAAGCACATCATGCCAAATCCAGCACAAACGCGGTATCCCCAGGTTTGGCGAACATACCAGTTTGTCGAACACCCCTTTGATTTGTGCAAAAGACCGACTCCGATGCCAATCACTAGCATACAGAAAACAAAATAGACAAAAAACTGATCCACACGTTCGTGTTTGTTGTTTGATGGTTGCTGCTAGCCGTTGTTTGCCACGCATGAGGAGCCGGCATATGGGAATGATCACTTGATGATCACTTGACTGTTGAATCTGCACTTGTTTCTTTTCAAACGGCGTTTGTCAATCTTGCCTTGGCCCCGTGGTCATTTTTCCTTACAAACGTTCTCAACAATTTTTTCACTGGAATGTTACTGGTAATATTGAACTCATATAAAAAAATATTCACCTAGGGCCAAAGAACAGCCACAGGTGCAGGTACCTGTGTCTGTGCGAATTTTTTTTGATGTTCTTGTTTTTATAAGAACTAGGTTACTTTAAAAAGCGCTAAAAATAACCAAATAAATGCGCCGTAAACAGATGCCTTATACAAAAATCAGCAAAAATCAAAACGGTCAGACACCGATAATTCTTTTTCATTCTGTTCCCAAAATATCGTTACGTTTGGTTAAGATTTTGAGGAGGAAAATGTCGAGAATGAAACTTCGTTTTCTGAGGTTTTTACGTACGATACTTCGCCTGAGCTGCAGTTGTCCTTATAGCACAAATTTTAGGAGCCGCTCCCGTTAGCGCAACGCAGATATCTACCTAAAATTCTCGAATCTGCGAAGGGGCTTAGCTGGTATTTCATCTTAAATACCATGATTATTAAAGGACATTATTACACAAATTGACTAAGTCCCACAGTAAGCTCAATAAGGCTTGTGGGTACTTAGATAATAACATACTTATATAATATATAAATACTTAAATAACGTGCTCAACACACAAATAAATTACCAGGATTGAACCCGGGACAATCGGCTTCATAGGCAGGGTCACTAACAACTAGGCCAGATTTACCACGAAGGAATGTAATTATCAGAAAAGCTTTTTCAATGATTGAATTATAAGGCTACGCTCACATAGAATGGAAAGGAAAATGCACCAACACATTGCCGCTTTAGACCGAGTAGGTGAAAGGGATAAATTATTGTGAAAGGGAAAAACGTACTTCGAGGATTTGAGATCTGGAAATATCTCTTAGATTCCGACTGCAAAGCAGGCGTTACGTGTAAATACATTACATATACATTTGTTCGTTCGTACACCAATTACTTGCGATTCCGACCATTTTGAGAAAAAATAACGCCAGACTTGTAAGACATATGGAACATAGTAAATACCTATACCTACATGATTAAGTATCAAATATCAAACATTTATTCAGCAAATAGGCCACAGGGGCACCTTTACATGTCCATTTTTACAAACAATAAAAATTACAAAAAAAAACAATTACAAATATGGAATCGATGAAATAATAAATACTTTATTAGAGATGTATACTGTCTCTAAATTACACAAAAAAATTATGATAAAAAAATTAAACCAACAAATACTAAAATTCTTTAGAGATGTATAAGTCTCTAAGTGTCAGTGATAAGATATTAAATTATCCTTAGAGATGTAGAGGGTCTCCAAGGCTTGAATTCTTATATAAATAATTAAAAGATAAAAAAATTAATCAGACAAGAACCTAATGAAGTGTCTCACGTTAATGCCACTCAAAAGTAAAGTTACATACTTATAACATAACATAGTAGCCCGTGTAAGCTTAAACAGACCGGTCTCCACAAACAGCACCCGTTCTTGAGTATGACGTGTATCTCAGCCATCGCCTCCCTCAACCTTCATTCGGGAAAGTGAATAAGATGAGAGAAAGAATATTTAATGATTTCAGTGGAAGGCGATCACTGCACTTTGGGCGGGCCGGGTACAGGAACCACGGTTGGTAGATGTGGCGATGGGCTCACCTGCGTTGCAGAGGAGAACGGCAATTTTTGTAGAAGAAGTGAGTAATAATTTTAACTGTCGTTATAGTTCATTGTGCAACGAGGGGGGTAAGTAAATTTTTTGAAATGAGGGAATTAAAGTCCCGTGCTTGCAATATTCGTACCTACCCCTCCGGAGTTACACACAATGTTTTACTTCACACTTGCGAAGAAAAAACTAAATTTGAAGCGAAATAATTATGGAAGGTAGAGTTAAGGAATAGAATCTCCATGTACCAGAAATGTCTGATAAAAAACCATTAAAAGGTGGCGCTACAATATCTAGAATACTTGAAAAAGAAATCGAATCATAAACAGCGCACTTCACTCCGTCAATATATAACGCCTAGTTTCTTAGCTACTCTAGTGCTACTCTGGAGAGATTTGGAACTATTATTTATAGCTGACAGCTGGACACTTTTGCAATAGTTGTGCCTATGGAGATTGTAAATACCTTGCCTCTACCTTCCATAGGGAGCGTGCATGAACTGTAGGAGGCAGCACAGGACCCGTCAGATTTTTGGCGCGAGGCGTAAATGTGATGTTTATATTGTTCCAATGTAGCCCACGAGATGGCAGAACCTACCATGCACAACAAAACACGTGACGTGTAAATTTACATGTTTATTGTTCCGATTCAGGCCACAAGATGGCAGACCCTGCAACGCGCACGGTTCCTATAGAAATAATTCTTAAATACGGTGACCTTTCGGATATTCGTCCACCAAATTGTTATTTCTTAACAGATTAGGCATCGAAGGCGCAGACGTATTCCGCCTATTCGGCATTCAGCCATTGAATGTTGATTGAAAATCGTGCAAAAATATTTTAAAATATTTTAATCAATTTAAATATTTTTAAACATAAACAACAATAATAATTATAAAAGTCAGTATTTCAGGCGACGACCGGTCTGGCCTAGTGGGTAGTGACCCTGCCTATGAAGCTGATGGTCCCGGGTTCAAATCCTGGTAAGGGCATTTATTCGTGTGATGAGCATGGATATTTGTTCCTGAGTCATGGGTGTTTTCTATGTATTTAAGTATTTATAAATATTTATATATTATATATATCGTTGTCTAAGTACCCTCAACACAAGCCTTATTGAGCTTACTGTGGGACTTAGTCAATTTGTGTAATAATGTCCTATAATATTTATTTAATATTTATTATTTTAAAAGTAAAACGCATTTTACGCTACTTGGTTTGTATGAATTAGTGATATAATTTTTCACAATCCATAACTCCCGTGGGAACAAGATAGGCCTTTGTCCTTCAGTACACCTGCATGTTATCGAAAGGTTTAACGACTTTAGGAACGCAAATATCTCTTATCAAATACTTTCTGGCGTCTTGAACGTCTTCAACACACTAGCCAAAACAGGAACAGGAGAAGACTGCTTTTTGTATCAGTGTCATGGATTCATGGAACATTTGAATTGAATATCAGTAATATCACTGAGTTCGGTCTCATGAATGCCCCGCTAACACACACTTGTAGTAACCATTATCTGTACCCCTAGTGTCAATTTATTCGATGGCGTAACGTGACGTACGCGTTTCCGTTAAGTCTCATTTTGTATGGGATTTCGAGTTTCCAAAACGTTCCGTTCGGCGCGCTGTTTCTAAATCCCATACAAAATGAGACTTAACGCAAACGCGTAAGTACGTCACGTTACGAAATCGAATAAATTTACACTAGGGGCTCTGGTTGTTTCTTACTTCGTTGTTTTATATACTTACCGAAATAAGGGTCACTTGCGCATTCTAGGGTTAGCGAACTTACTCGGTTTTAACAGTTTATAGAGGGTTAAACTGTACTGTATAAACGGTTATAACTCCAAGTAACTTGGCTAACCCTGAAACGCGCAATTGGCCCTAACATTAACATGGGGAGGTTCAACGTTCCAAATGTGGCTGACGCTTAATTAAAAAAAATTAAGTACGGTAGTTAGATACGGTATTAGGTAGTTACTATTATTTATTCTGTGAGAAAAGTGACGTGACGTTCGAGTTCGTCCAGATTTCAATTATTTCATTTTTTTTTGCATTTCTTCCTAACCAGAATCTAATCGAGCATCGTGGAAACTTGAACTCAGTAACTTTGCTATTTTTTACGCTTTAAAACAGCGGTTTCTAATCTGGGGGTAATTACCCCCGTGGGGGTAAAACTGGTATTTCACGGGGGTAATAAGCTTAATTAAATATAACAAAGATTAGACCTATAAGAAAGACTATTGATGATTATTGGAAGGAGGGGTAAAAATCAGAATCCCTAGTTAGTCTTAGGGGTGACAGAACTGAAAAGGTCAGGAACCACTGCTTTAAAGGGTTAATCATACGACATCTTTTTCTTCCTCGCGTTGTCCCGGCATTTTGCCACGGCTCATGCTCTATTAGGCACTAGTTTTTACGAAAGCGATTGCCATCTGACCTTCCAACCCAGAGGGTAAACTAGATTTAGTACCTTTAATGTTTAATCTGTTAAGTTCAAATAACTCAGAAAATCATGTCTTAAAAATGATTTTTCTTAGGAAGTTTTCTTTGAATTAGCGCCTAGCCTTTTTTAACGCTAAGGTACAATTATTTTTATTACGCCAGGATTTAGTACCTTTAATGTTTAATCTGTTAAGTTCTAATAGCTCAGAAAATCATGTCTTAAAAATGATTTTTCTTAGGAAGATTTCTTTGAATTGGCGCCTAGCCTTTTTTAAGACATGATTTACTGAGTTATTTGAACTTAACAGATTAAACATTAAAGGTACTAAATCCTGGCGTAATAAAAATAATTGTACCTTAGCGTTTTTTCTTAAAAATGAAATCGATAATTTGAAAAATTATAACGCCTGCAAAATTGTAATAGCAAGCAAAATATAAAATGAGTAAAACTTGGAAACCAAAAATAAAATGACTCGTATTATAATTGAATATGAAGGTACAAAAAAGGTACAAAAATTTGGCTTTTATAGAATTTATCAATAACCACGGGAACATAGCGTAATAAAGTACACCCGCCATTCTGACTGTCAGGATGGCGGGTGACCTGTTTTTTGGTGATAACTTAAAAACTTTAACTACCGTGAGGTACAATTTTTTTTAAAGGAGGTACTAAATAGTACAAATTAGGTACAAAAATATGGTATGGTTTTCATTTAATTTTATTTAGGTAGACCCGCCATTCTGACTCTCACTAAACTAGGCATTGTTAGGATTAGTCCGGTTTCCTCACCAGAGCGGTTAATCATACGACATATTTCATTTTTATTCCAGTGGAATCCGATTGTCACTCGGCCCAGGACGATTATGACGCACGCCATGAATCTGGACAGATCGGCTCCTTGGAGCAACGACCAGGATGCAATGGCAAGGGACGATATCAGCATTATCACTGTGTGCCCACGCAGACGTAAGTGTTCAGAGCAAGCCTTCACTACGCTAGGGATTTTATGTAAGCAGCAGTAAAATCCGGCAGATCATGAAATTCCTAGTCCCACCCACCTTCGGGTGACAGAACTCCTCAGGATCACTCGGGTACGTGAGGTCGCTACTCCCCAACAGCTCGCCATAAGCTGCCCTGCATTACAAAATTATATTAAGTTATTTTAGGTCTCTAATGAAAAGTTTTCTAAGTATCTATATTTATATATTCCAGGTGTTTCTGTCAATCCGACGAAGGAGAGCGGCTATTTGGAGAGGTCGTTCATCAGGGAGCTGTGACTGAACGGAATATGCACTGTGGTTGGTATGCCTTATGTTCTCAAACCACATCCGGCACATCACATCCCGTGTGTGTCTTTTCGGTCCAGGGGCTATCGACAAATTATATATTGTAGCATTTGTAGCCTTGGTAACACAAAAATAAAAAATTAAGTCCCAGTCTCTAACCGACTGGTAAAATTTGGAAAATATGCAAGCGAAATTCCTATCTTTATCTTATCTTATTTAATAAATAATGCCTAAAAAACAATATTACCATATACCTACAAAAAGTAATGGAATTTATTTATCAACACATTTCAAGTAAACCAAATAACATAAATATTGTATCAAAACTTATAAACTAAACTAAATTATAACCATCGAAATTAATAATAAATAGAAAAAAAAACCAAAATCTTATCTTGTTCCACCACATAGTTACGTCCTTTAGATTAACCTATCAAACCCATTAAACTATTATTACTACGTATAGAACCGAGAACCAGGTATTTTGCGCCATGAGTTGTTGTTTTAACAATAAATCATAGAAGCGGAGCGTGAATCTCGTGACCTAATTCGTAGGCAAGCGTTCGTACGATGTTTTGGTCCCGAGGTACAGGTTGTGATTCTGATTACAACAATTTCATTGTTTGGTATGGCTTCTCTATAGTATTATATATCAAACTTATGATGGCCCAATATAAGGGCATAATATTTATATTCGTAATGCGGTGATTGGCCTAGGCGGAGATGGCGGGACGTTCGACACCTTCCTAGACAACTGGCCCGAAGAAGCGCTAGATCGGGAGACGTGGAGATCAAGGGGAGTGGCCTCTGAGCAGCATAATGGGACACTAAAACAGGCTAGGAAAAAAAATGCGGCGATACATTCTACTAAATGGGCAAGGCAATTTGCCTTAAAGGGAATCTAATAGAATGCCATTTACAATCACCTTTGATCGGCCTTCCCACAGGCACCTATGAAGTAATAATATTATCATACACGCAGATCATACCACAGGCCTTCCCCGAAGTGACTACCTATTGACAGTGTTGTCTTTTTGACGAGCAGACGGATCACTTGATGGTAAGCGATTACCGCCGCCCATGGACACCTGCAACACCTGCGTTGCCGGCATTTAAGATGGGAGTACGCTCTTTTCTTGAAGGTTTGAAGGTCGTATCGGTCGATTTACACATGTAAAATTATTATGTAGTAAGTAGTTGCTTTTAAATCGAGAACAGAATTACGAAGGTTAAAGCAAGAAAATAACATGAATTTTTGTTACTCTTCAGGCTGCTCCCGTCTTCACGACAAAATTAAGAAATCCATCTCTCCCGGGGTCAAATTGCCCGTGGTCGGGCTCCGCTGCACTTCGGATGGCAACTTCAACCCTGTGCAATGTCTAAATAACGAGTGTTATTGCGTGGATGAGATCACAGGAGCTATAGAGGGAGATGAGAAGATCGATTTGGAGACGGAGCCGATTTCGGAATTGTCTTGCTGTGAGTAGGACGCCATACTTAAGTTCTTTTGATATGTTAGGATTTTCTGTCCTTTGTCAGAATAGGGAATATTACGCAAAACTGCGTAGGGGGCGCCTCTAGCACATACTGAGGGCCTACCGCGAAACACGAACACCGGATAATGAAATTTCGATTTTCGCGTTTAGCGGTAGACTCTCTGTAGACAAACTAAATATCATAGTGGATACTTCTCAAAAAACTGTTTAAGACATTGAATTTGGACAACCCCAAATTGCCGAAAAGGATAGTGCCATACATAGAAAGGGACAGCATGATTCGTCCCTGAATCGCTGTCAAACTTCGGTTTTGTAGGAAGTGTCATTTCTGTACGGTAGTACTGTTATTTATTCTGTGGCAGTGCCCAAATTTAGGTCATAAGGACTTCTGGCGAAGTAGATTAGAGTCAGACCAAGATAAGTTATCAGCGATTTTGATAGCCCAGCCTGTGCAAGTGTTAACGTCATAATTTTTTTGATCACACTAGCACTCTCTGGGCTTTCTAAATCGCTGCCAACTTATCTTGGTCTGAGTCTGACTCTTCTTGGGAAGTCTATTATGAGGTGGGTCATATAATGTCCATTAATGAGTGTGTTATTTGATTACTTTCTTTTTAACCCCCGACGCAAAAAGTGTTTCAGGGTTAGTGCACAAATCACGCGAGATTTTTTCGGCTACTATTTGTTCGAAATATTTGATAATGATGACATTTTTCAAAAGTCAGAAGCTTATTAGTGTCATAAAGAAAAAAGATAATAAAAAAGGTTGAAGAAGGTTCCATACTATTCTTTGAGGATATTATACCTTAGGAGCTACTAACACATACAGGCTGCTCCAAGTCCAAAGTCAAAAATGGTAATTTGTTAATTTCTTCGAAACCGCTACACCGGCTGTTATGATACTTTGTACAATAGTTCTAAATACCCTAATGCATATGTACATTTCGGCTTTGTCTATGTAATGGCTAGGGTCACACTGTAGATAATGTACTAGTGCCCAATTGCCCATATATCATTACATCAGCGCCTATCGCGAACACCGTAGTTCGCAAATGGAATAGAATAGAATAGACTTCGGTGTTCACGGTAGGCCCTCTGTTCTGAATTCTGAACGATAAAGTAGAAAGTATTTTTTTGTATATAGTTTCCATCTGTTTCCAGATGACGAATCTCTCGACCTCTTCCCATCCAACACTGGAACTGCCCCCTACAACTACACCTCCCCCTGTCTTGAGGACATGAAAGAGAGAATAGCGTTCTTGGAGGAGAGCGAGCAGGACGGATTCAACGTGGACTTCTTCAGTAGTGTACCCGAATGCTTGCCGGATGCGACGTATGGAAGGATTGTGAGGACGTGGAACGGGACGTAAGTTAAGGGTGTCACACACGGCGAAAATACTGTAATATTTTATGTTAAAGGCCAGTCCACATGGGCTAAGATGGTCGGCTTTTTATCATTTGTCACCATGCCTATCACGTTCTAACAAGTATGTACAGATGTAGTGAACAATCCTTTCCCATCGTATTTTCTCGAAAACGTTCGTGTTTGTCCTGCTACTTCGGTCAACCTCAGTACTTTTTGTACTGGGACTGAAATAGCATAACAAGTTCGTGCGTTTCCGAGAAAATACGATGAGAAAGGATTATTCACTACATCTGTAAGCGCGAAAGTGAAGGGCATAGTGACAAGTGATACAAAAGGAACCATGCTGCCACTGCAGGGCTATAACCACAGTTTATATAATAGTTTTTACGAATCCAGGGTTATCACCGCGAAAATCAAAGTTCGTAAATATCGAGCAACTATCTCTGTGAAATTAACACCAACTAAAATATGTTTTCCGCAATAATTGAGTTATTAACCGACTTCAAAAAAGGAGGAGGTTCTCAATTCGTCGGAATATTTTTTTTTTATTTTTTTTTATGTATGTTCACCGATTACTCAAAGACGCCTGGACCGATTTGCAAAATTCTTTTTTTGTTTGATAGGGTATACTTCCCAGGTGGTCCCATAATATAGTCATTAGGTCAGGATCTGATGATGGTATCCTTGAGAAACTAGTGGTATTCTTAAAATTTTATAGGCAATTTTAACGTTTTTCATAGACTTCGTAAAGCTATTTAGGTATTTGCGCCTGGTAGTCATCATCTCGTTGCAGAGCTGATGATGGAAGATACAATTCCTTAACGGTAAAGAGATAGGGGGTAGATAGCTTCCGTTGTTGCAACAATACGTTTACTTTAATGATGATGAATACACGGGAAACCTTGTCAATACTAGCAAACCGCTTTCTTGGCCTAATGAATAGGTACCTGTCTACCTTTAGTCAGTAATGAGATATCTCAACCGTTGCATTTCTGCTAATGCCCGTTCATCGTGGGGTTTAGTTAACAGTTTAGTGGGTTCTAAATCAGATAGAGCTATTCCTTCCAGTTTTTACTCTGCTACATATACTTGTCCCTTAGCAAAATTCTTTTTTCCTAAATCTATAACAGCTTTATCGAGGGTTATACCCTGTAGTTTATGTACTATTACAGCCCAGCATAAAATAATAGGTAACATTCAACTTCTTCAACTTCAACATTTATTCAGCAATTAGGCCACAAGGGCACTTTTACACGTCAACATGGAATTTACATACAAACAAAAACAAGCACATCAACAATAAGGGTTACCCTCATGTGGCAGAACAATATTGGTCAGAAACACACTTGGCATAACATGTTTCGCAGAGACACTTTCGGTCGAATGGTAATTTTGCATAAAGGTATAGTTGGAATTATTAATACCACGCATACGACACATTTTGCAGAACATTGTTTCGTAGAACATTACTTTGGTCGACTTTGGTTTAGCATCAAAATTCAAAATTCAAATATTTATTCTTCAAGTAGGCCTCAAGGGCTCTTTTACAAGTCAATACAACATTTATAATAACATCATATAGTGACATGAAAAATACATAACAACATTTATAAATACAACAGCCAATACCTGGGTAAACATTACATTATAATAGTCTTAAAATAAATAATTAATACAATACAATAGATATGTATAGTCTCTATGGTTAAAAACACATTAAATCTGGAGATGTAAAAGGTCCCCAATGTTAGAGTACTAATACTAATAAAATTTGGAGGTGTAAAGTCTCTACAAGTGTCAAAATAAATAAATAATCATTTTAGATACCATAATAATCCTATAGCGTACTATTACATTGCATAATTATTTTCTGCTAAGTAGGCATAATAGGATTGTTAGGTATCTTGCGTCCCCAACACAACCGACTCGCTATCAAAAAGGAAATACAGTCCCAGAGTCACCGTTAGGTACGACGACGAGCGTAGCGAGGAGGAGTGTTAGGTATATTGCGTCCCCAACACACCCGACTCGCTATCAAAAAAGAAATGCAGCCCCAGACTCACCGTTAGGTGCGACGACGAGCGAAGCGAGGAGGAGTGTTAGGTATCTTGCGTTCCCAACACACCCGACTCGCTATCAAAAAATAAATACAGTCCCAGAGTCACCGTTAGGTACGACGACGAGCGAAGCGAGGAGGAGTATTAGGTATCTTGCGTTCCCAACACACCTGACTCGCTATCAAAAAGAAATAGGAAGAAATAAAATAGTAATAACATGTAGCTGTGAGACACAACATTTTGTGCTTGTATGTCAGATAAAAGACGCAATAGCTACACAAAATTACTAGCTTAAATTAACTTAAATGTACTATGAGATGTAAAGGTCTCTAAGTGTCAGAATTATTAAAAATATAGGTATACACAATCAAATTAAACACAAAATAAAAGTAAAAATTTAGAGATGTATAAGGTCTCCAAGTGTCTAAAATTAAAACTAAGTTAAACAATATAAGTCAGGAATATCTGAAACGGTCATTTTGTTCCAGTTTGCCTGAGCAGGAATTTTTCGTTTTTAATATGATTTGAACAACGAGTACAGGTCACGATATTACCTAAAGCGATTAAAACAGCAGGAAGTAAATTGTCTAGATTTGTAGTTACTAGTCTCGTACGCTGCTGAGGATATATCATTTTATTGCAAATGGTGCACACCACATCATGATGGCTATATATATACATATATATATATTTACATCACTAAAAAGCAAAAAATAAATAATTTTTAATTAAAAAAAAAACCGCCTTCAAAAAATATCCAATAAAGAAAATAGTAACTATATACACAGTAAGATAAAACACTAAAAAGTTAGAAATAATAAAGTTTTTTCTGTATTATAAATCCAAAGTTCTTTAAAGAACCCCTTTACAAAATATATTATTTACTTACAAATCAATAATAATAAACAATATTTGGAGTCGGTGCCAGCAACGATATAAAAATAACTAGTGATACAACTTAAATGTCGTTTTCAATTCAATAACTTAGAAATTAGTAGATAATGTAGATATGTTTACAAAATCTTAATCCCATTATATCGTTGCTGGCACCGACTCCAAATATTGTTTATTATTATTGATTTGTAAGTAAATAATATATTTTGTAAAGGGGTTCTTTAACGAACTTTGGATTTATAATACAGAAAAAACTTTATTATTTCTAACTTTTTAGTGTTTTATTTTACTGTGTATATAGTTACTATTTTCTTTATTGGATATTTTTTGAAGGCGGTTTTTTTTTTAATTAAAAATTATTTATTTTAATATACTAAAGTCAAGTCAACACATACACAGTTGCCCACCACCAAAATGGCAACGGCTTGAGTATTCAGTCAGATTTCAGTTTTACACTGATAACAGACAACGCGGGGGCTCGAGCTAAACTTATTATCTAGAAGCGACCTGCCACCTATAGTTGGTCAAGCAAATCTTGTCAGTAGAAAAACGCGGCAAATTTGAAAAATCGCGGGCTAGCAACACTGTGTTCGAATAATTCCAAAATCGCGTGTAATCTGTGTTTTATCTGTAGAATGTGGATCGTCCATCTTGTTTGTTTACATTCCGAATCGGTGCTAATTCAAGAGAAATTTCTGCTCCCAGCATTAAAATAAATATCAATATATTAAATAATATTGTGCATGACCATAAGCAAAGTCAAGATGCCTACAATGTAAGTAAAATCATGCTCGTTGATCTTAACCATTAGAAAATTTTGAGGTTATGATAATTACTTCAAGATCCCGGAGAATTTTTAAGATAATGTGCAGTTTTTTCTGTTTCAGGGTTAAAAGGCTTACATAAAGATAAAACGTATGCCTAAATATATCCAATAAGACCACGAATTGTGCCCTCGAAACCGCAACTGATTCGATTGTTCCCAATATCAACAGACGAAGTCCTCAAATATTTTCAAAGGTAACTTTTTTAAACAATCTTAAGACGTTTAAGAACCTTGATTATACCTACTTTCTTTCGCAACATCAACCTAATACTTCCATATGTTTGTTGCAGGATTAAAACTCGCCCAATATAAGGCGTTCGTAAAAGTTTCTCTTCATACAAAACTTACCTACGGCGGTTTACGTACATACGTGTACAACGCAAACAAGACGAAAAATAAACTTGTTAATTAAAAAAACTAAAAAAATTGGGACAATAGTTTAGATTATTATTGTAAAAGTTGTCCGTTTGTTAATCATCACGAAAATATATTATTTAGGCTGATTTGTTTCATGCACTCAGCTATTGCACATGTATACCTATGGAAAATCCTAGTTTATACTTTCTGAAGTCGGTATGTACCTATTTAAAAGAAGTTTTAAGTCGCTTTACCTGTTTGTTCAATAAATTAAAATAATTTATTCAGTGTGCATAATTTTAGAAAAATATTTTAACATTTAAATCATACCTTCTTTTATCCAGAAACAATATAACTCCATATTACTCACATGAGTGGAAGTTGTTAAGTTTCCATTGTCAAGGTATCTTTTATTAATATTTTGAGTACCTGAAATTGTGTCAGTTCCTGACAAGTCTTGAATAGACTAATGTGAAAGTTAATAAAATTTCTTAACAGCATTCTTCTGATATCTAAATGACTTTTTTAAATATCTACATATAAAATATGATCTAGCCAATACATGTAAATATCTAACATTTTTAGCCTGTATAAAAACAGTAGTGTGAGCAAAACCTTACCAAGCTAGCATGTAAGAGTGGTCTCAGAGATATTGGAATATCTCTGTACTATAAATTAGGCAAATTGCTTTAGACTAAGTTTTATGTGTAACTACTACTATAAGAATACATTTTGAAACTTGGAATGGAAACTTTAAACTTAAAATTACAAATTTTCAAACAGATCTGTTTTATGCTTAAGATGCAATAAGTGACTAGGTACAAAGTATTCTGATGCTTGGTTGGAGTGGACCAGTAACATTGGTAACTTAATGATATTTTTTCAATGAATGGCCTGAATTAAGTGTAAGTAAGCTAAAGTGACCCGTATCTTAATTGCCTTGAAATTAAATGAACACCAAAATATCTGCAGTTGTGTTTTATTTATTTTTAATCTGTATATTTATATAAATATATTGTAAAACCATTTCAAAATTACACTGGTATGTGAATGTGACATTGTTCAAGAGAAATACACTAATTTACAATTAACAAGTGGCATAATTATTTTCTTTGGGCTTCTTCAGTTTCTGAACTGATGTTAAAAACAGCTTTCTACCGTGGTGCTCATGTTCTCTTTGCTCCCTATTTGTCTTCTAAGTTTGCTAAAACAGAATAAAACCATATCAAAATGATGTAAATAGTCCAGATATTTGATATTTAATAAGCCCTGCAATTGTGACAAGAATAGTTACAGTGATACCCTACCAGGGCTACCGCTGCCAGTGATGGCTCAGGGGTTACTTACCTAGGTTTTAATATTTACCTATATAAAACAATGGATTGTTTTATTCTAGTTAAATTCAGTAGTATAGGTACCTACTAACAGCTCGTTTGGTAAAAAGTACTCAAGTGCAAATGCCTTAACCTTTACATTTATTTAGCTATGACATCTTCATGTTTAAGTTGAATATATATGTAGCAGATCTGCTCCTAAGCATACCAAAGGTTAAGAATGCGAGCGCTCGCCTTTTGCGTCCACCTTTTACTAAGCATACAAACCTTTATTTTAATTCAATCTATTGATATATTTTTCGATTGTACCTACCTAAATATGTCCAATTAGCTTTTGAAGGTTGCATAAAGGAGCATTTGTATTGCATTTTATCGTGATATATCTTTAATATTGAATTCCAACCGAGAAATCTGATAATATATTAAAATCCAGCTACCTGCGGAAGCAATGACTTGATTCAAACATTATTTTCTCCAGCATAGTCCGTTTGCAAATAGGTATTTTTTGATCTCGTTTATCATATTGATTGACATCGTTTTTACTCCAGTTTAAATTGTCCCTCTCATAATAATAACAATTTCCAAATGCTTCAATAAACCGCGAGCTGCAATTTTAGTTGACGTACGAAGAGCGCGCTCAGCGGAAAAAAATATGTTTCGGTTCGATGTACATTGCTGCTTTTCTTAGCGCAATACTGCTCTGTGAGTGTTGCCATACTTCAGTTTGCTTTACATTGCTACTGACAGACTTTGCTTGACAGACTATAGCTTCCAAATGTCAACCAATTTGTTAACACTTTGGTCTTTGCTTTCACTCCACGGAAACTGTGTGTTGCTAAACTTGCTCTCTCTCAACTTTTATCTGATTATTGGGGATCTTATTGCATACAATTATCCTGGCCTACCATAACTGTTACTAGAAAAAGCCGTGAAATTCACAAACTGTTGCTGTGGATGGTTTATCGTTGATAGATAAATAATTTTGTTAATTTGCCGCCTTTTTTTATTGACGGAAGTGGTTGGTTTCCCGATTACATTTTCTGTTGGTTGGCAGTACTGATATGCGTTCTATTATTGCAGTAAAATTTGCGTGGACGAGCGCGGGCAGCCAATAGAGGGGTACGAAGCAATGCCCGGCACAAAGGAGTACGAAGAAATGAATTGCAGTAAGTTCTAGAGTCGGACCAATCCAAGCTATCTCTGCGTAGCATTTGCAATGACAGAGTAAGGCAATGTCATCGTTAATGTCAAATTTACGTATATGACGTTTATAATGACACGCGCACACTTTATTCTATTGAAGTCGGTGCAACTTAGAAAATTTGAAATTCGCTCCTTTTTCTACTGACAAAGTGGGTGTGTCTGTAGAAATAAAAAAAAGGTTTCCTTTTTTCAGACTGTGCCGTAACAACCCAACTAATGGCTTCTCTAACGGAGAAGCCAGTGTGTTGTAGCAACGGCAACTTTCGGCAGATACAGTGTCGCCGCGGCGCCTGCCGCTGCGTGGACAGCGACGGGCGGCAGGTCGGCGTGGAGTCTACCGATGTAACTGAGTTGCCGTGCTACGGAGGAAATGAGGAATGGAGAATTTGCTAATAAACGTATACTGTATACTTTATATTGTTTCTTTTAAATTTATTTATACCTACGAATTACTGATTTGCTCATGCCACTCAAGGACCTCATGTTGTGATAGTACATGGTGAAATATCTAGCTCCACTGGCTGAGTGCATTGCCTGCCTGCGTTGCCTACTGCCTAGGTTGAATGAAGATATTTTTAAAATATAACAATGATCAACAAAAAAAAATCTTATTTCTTACCATTTCTGTTAGTTAAAATATTAAAAAAATACGTGGAATCATGCATGACCAAGGCTTGTCGACTTCCTTAGAAAGATATGACGCTTCATAATTGCGCATGTGTGGTCTGACGCTCTGGAAATAGATACCAGTTATTAATATAAAAATATTTTGCTACAGCAACATTGCTCCTATCTGACTTTGTCTATTCAACTTTGGGAACAAATAAAAACATTTTTATCAAATATTTTGATTTATGTCACACTACCATATGTAAATTATTATTATTTTATATAAATTATTACCTATTTCAGTTTGTCTTTGTCTATGTTCATAAAATCTATGGAGGTCAGAGGCACGTATCGGTATATCCATAAAGCCTTGCACTTGGGTCTGGCCGGTTATTATAACATAGACAAAAGTCTGCAATGTCAATGCTGTCAAAGTAATTGACTATTTTCATTTTCAAAACTATCAGTTTTCATATAAAATGATTAAATAACGATTTATGCTCTTGAAATAGATTTATTGATTAATTTTTAAAATTAAAAATCCACCGCACAGTATCTCCGCTCAGACTCGGTTAAAGTTTAATCCATTGTACTAAACTAAGAAACAACAATTATTTCAAGGTAAGAAATATTTTAATCTATAAATAAAATAAGTGTACTATTGCCAAATTCAAATACATAAATTTAATCTTACCACCCTCTTAAGTCCCACGGACGCCCTATCGCATCCAAAATTACAATCAAAATTCATCATAGATGTAAAATTTTACATTGTTTTAGCCGGCAATTTAGAACTCTGGTAGCTATTAGCAAGGTTAGTAATTAGGGACATAGGTTATAGTATTGTTTAAAATGTGACTGTTTTGTTTTAGAGGGTGAACGTGAGAAAATAATCCATCATTTCCTTGGAAAGGCTCAAAATCAAAAGGCACGGATCCGCCACATAATTCCGACTAGTTGTAGTTTCTCGGTGACCATCAACAAGACCGCTGCATTGAGCTGTGGAGCAGAAAGTGTCCGACAGTCGGCTAGATGTAATAACAACTTTGTCTGTTATATATTCATGTAATTTTTAGTTTTTTGGGCTGATATATGTGATATGATTATAAGTTACACTAATTGCAATTGTGGAGTAAAATCAGATGTGCCAAAGATCATGTTTTAGATATATAAAAAGCTATATTAAATGCAATAAATAGTATATGTATATATATAAAATTGTTTTTGTCATGAAGATTTTAATGACTTCTATTTATTGTTATGAAGGTGATCTGGGAATTAAAACATGCGCTAAAAATAGACGACCTAAACATAAATAACGCCTTAAAAAAATCAAAAGATAATCACACGCACAGGATAGGTTAACTATTTGGTACCCACATCAATAATGAACCGAAATTACCGACCTGTGGTCTCATTGAATAAAATTCATATAGGTATGTAGATATTTAGATTATTAGACGACCGGTTTGGCCTAGTGGGTAGTGACCCTGCCTACGAAGCTGATGGTCCCGGGTTCAAATCCTGGTAAGGGCATTTATTCGTGTGATGAGCATGGATATTTGTTCCTGAGTCATGGGTGTTTTCTATGTATTTAAGTATTTATAAATATTTATATATTATATATATCGTTGTCGAAGTACCCTCAACACAAGCCTTATTGAGCTTACTGTGGGACTTAGTCAATTTGTGTAATAATGTCGTATAATATTTATTTATTATTTATTTATTTATTATATTATATGGAAGTGTCACAGTTAGTTCAACAAGCCCCGTCCGATACATAAATTTGTATAGAAAATGACTTTTTTCCTGCCTATTGTATGTTTTTCGAACGAATTAAGCTCTTTTGATCCTAATATATAGGAATAAAAATATTTATAACTTGATAATAAACTGTATTGTTACCTTTTATATTGAAAAAACTTTAAAATATAGATATCATTATCTCTTAGGACAAAAGATGCCTGTGATTTTGATTAATATGTAACATAATATTTTTTTATTTGATAGATACTAATTTAAAAACCTCACTCCAACAAAAACAAAAAATGAAAAAATACAAAAAGAAATTCCGTCGCCGGGATTCGAACCCAGAACCACTAGCTAGAACTGGATCACTACCTACCAAAACCCGCCAGGCTAAACCGGTTGTCAATTTTAGTACTGAGATACAAAGAGAGCGCTACTAGTATAAACGAACTTTTGAAAGGGGCATTTTTTTGTATGGAGTTAGCGTTCTTCTCCTAGTGAGTATTATATTCTTTGTGCATGACCATCACTTAACCATCACTGAAAGTACATCACTTCTTTAAGTGGTGTTAAACAGTTGGCCAGACTGTACATTTATTATTTATATTTTATCTGTGGGCAGTTGCGTTTTGTAACTGCTTTGTGAAGGAAGACTAAACACGAGTGCTGAAAAAACTAGAATCCGGGCCTCTACACTGACTATTCATAAAAAATATAGTTGTCAACCATCTGTCAAGTTGCTAGAAAAGTGAATGTTTTTTCACGATTTAGCGTCTTTTTGTTTCGTTAAGCATTCAATATGTTCGAATACAATACTGAAAACGACTCCTCTGACATGTAGCCTATTCTGCAAACTGTAATAAACGCACGTACCTTCAATTGTGTCGGCATTGTAGGTTATAAAGTGTACCTATTTCGTTGTTTAGTATCGTCATCATTTCATTGGTTCAGCCGGACCTATTTTTAGATTGTTATAGCTCTTTAACGAAGCCTATGTTTCGAGTGTTAATTAGAATTTGCGTTGATTAACGTGTCGAAGTGATTTGCCGGTGAAAATGGGTCTTATCATTTCCAGATTTCGAGTAAGTACTTTGGACTTGTATTAATCATTTTTTTTCTATTTGTAACGTTGCCAGAACTATTTCGATGGTTGAACATGTCTAATAATCCCCTGGCAGTAGTTCAAATACTCGACCATGACCTATGAAATATTATTATTCAATTGAATTAGTTTTTAGATATAAATGATTACAGTTACCATGTGGGCTTGGGCCATTGTCCCCTCCACAGCATTTCACTCTCACTTTCGTTATAAATGACACTTTCAAATTAGATGTGTATTACTAGTCTGCCTAAGTAACATTGTGCCAACTTGACATGAACAAAGTGAGGCATGGTCATTATAAATGTCATATTTTCATAGAAATTTGACATAAATGAAGGCATTATTTATTACGCTTAATCGAAGTGCCATGCTCTTGCTTTCAAACATTGTGCTTTAGACGTTATGTCAACTGTTATAATTATGCTAAATATTGGGGGCTAATTTACATTTTTATTTATTCTTGACGTAATTGTTTACAATGTTACAATTTTACGTTTTAAAGACAATACAGATAACAGAATTAGATAGACAATACAAATAACAGGTATTGGGTTGGTGTTATATTGGTTTATGAATTGAAGATTTTAAAAGATTCTAAAAATATAAAAAATATAGTTTAAAAAACTAACACTTTAATAGTCAGTAGTCATTATTCCCACTTTAAATTTTAATTGTTTTAGTTTCAAAGCAACAAAATACAGTCACTAATTATGACATTTTTCAAATCACCTTAGTCCCCTGGTGGAGGGGGCGGTGTCTTTTATGGGATGCGACATGTGTTAGTACATTTGCTGCATTCCATCTAAGACACACGGTTAAGGCTGCGGGTTCAGCGGCAGAAATTGGCACCAAAAATAAGCGTGCCAAGTACTGCGGGTTACAGGAGGTGTACGATTTTGTGCCCATTGTCTAAACAGCCCAACCTGACCCTGGTGCAGCGAGGCGTCCGAATAGTTCAGGGAACTGTACTTAAAAGTATAAAATATGAGTTAAAACAATAAATCAGATGTGCTCATTACTTTTATTATTAAAGCTTTATTTGTTCTACAGTCAGATTCAAAATTCAAAATTCAAAATTTTATTCTGCAAGTAGGCCTCAAGGGCTCTTTTACAAGTCAATACAACATTTATAGTAACATCATATAGTGACATGAAAAATACATAACAACATTTTATAAATACAACAGCCAATACCTGGGTAAACATTACATTATAATAATCTTAAAATAAATAATTACTACAATACAATAGAGATGTATAGTCTCTATGGTTAAAAACACATTAAATCTGGAGATGTAAAAGGTCCCCAATGTCAGAGTACTAATATTAATAAAATTTGGAGGTGTAAAGTCTCTCCAAGTGTCAAAATAAAATTTATACTAAATAAATAAACCGCGTCTGGACTGTTAAACTAGCAGTCTCATAAACTAATGCTACATTCTGTACATAACTAGTATGTACCAGATTGTTGTTTTTTATTTTTATTTCTTTAACTTTGTTTTGGGGCTGACTGCAGATCCCATCTGCTGGGTGAAAGCCTCAGATGTGCTCATTAGAGGAGCATAATAAAAGTCAAATTTGAGTAAATATATTTTTTTGATTAAGAGTCCCCAGCAAGCTCCCATACAAACAGAGTTTTGTTCTCATTTTAAAACTATGTGTTGGATTGTAATGAAACTTTGCACATATAATGACAATAACATGAAGTATATCTAGGGCTGAAATAAGTTTATACTGTTTTTAGCTACCTAAACACCTTATAAAACAAATGTAATAAAGCAAAAACAAGTTTTGTATGAAAATCTTCTATTCACTGTATTTTTTAACCATATTGAAATTCATTGATAAATAAACTAAAGCCCATCTCAGCTATTTTTGCACCCAAAACAAAGTGAGAAAGCGTCATTATAAACATCATCGATTCATAGACATTAAGAATTAATTATGACATTGCCACACTTTATCATTGCAAATGCCATGCAGAGACAAATAAATGCCCTTCTCGGGATTCGAACCCGGGACCATTGGCTTCATAGGCACCGTCATTATTACCGACTATTTTTTATTTACATAATAGATATATATAGCGGTATTACATTAACCATACAAATACTACATTAAATGAATAACTAGCTTAAATCTAAAATAGGCCCTTGAGGCATTGTACCAAATATGCTGGCAGTATTGCCTTGGTGTATCGCAATACTGATATTTTGTGCGAGGTAGCCGCCAGCTCTTCGGTCACCAGTTACGTCTACCAGACGCTTCGCGATATCAGCAAAAAACAGCAGATCTTTTTGTCATGGATGAGGAATGGTCTGTTAATGCTATTCTCAACAGTATTAACTTGTCAAGTAAATTAATTCAGTTTATATTGTAATGAACTTTGATTTATTCCAATGCCCTTCAAAACAATGCAGCATACAGTTTGGTTTACATTCATTCACTCTTGTGGACAGGTGTGTGTATAGTATATAGATATAATAAAGTCAATGCAGTCATCAATTTGCGAAAATTTCGTAAACAAGCTCTTTTTTTCAAACAATAATTCATGATTGTTTACTTCATCGATAAAACAACAATTGATTTCACCACACCAACTAGTAAAGGCTCTCTTGGTTGTTCAAAAACTAATGAGAAAGTTCCATTTTATCCACATGTGGGGCAAAGTAATCACATGCAAATTTTGAGTTGTTTCCTTCTGTTAGCTAGTAGGATTTACTTTTAAATAATGCTTTTGAATGATATTTTTTTTTTATCAGGTTCTATCGTTCACGTGTTCACGTTCGTTCCGTTCGCTCAATAGTAGGTTCAGACAATGATAAAATGCAACAAAATTATAGATCAACTATGTTATATAATAGGGTCGGTGTACCTCAAGGGACTATACTTGGACCTTTATTGTTCCTTTTATATATTAACGATTTGCCTCTAATTACAAATCACAGTTGTACCTTATTTGCAGACGATATCTCAATTGTTTTTTGCGATAGGAATAATCAAAATTATGAGAATGTTATTAATAATGCTATTACTGATATAATTAAATGGTTAAATGATAATAATTTACAAGTTAATGTTGATAAAACAAAGTACATCCAGTTTATTAATACTAGAGGTAAGAAGGAGAAATTGCATATAGCTTACAACGGACAGACTCTTGTAGAATGTGATACCACTACGTTCTTAGGGTTTTCCCTGGATGATCGATGTACTTGGAAAATGCATGTGGATAAAGTATGCTCAAAAATTAATAGATTTGTATATGTTTTATGGCGATTGACACGCATAACTGATATGAAAACCGCTATAATGGCGTATCATGCTTTTGTTGTATCCAATTTAAGGTACGGTATATTGATTTGGGGAAATTCATCTTATGTAAATCATGGCCTTATAGCACAAAAACAATGCATTAGAGCAATATGCAACATGCCTAAAAGAACATCTTGTGTAAGTTCTTTTATTAAACTGAAATTGTTAACGGTTCACTCGATTTATATATACGAAGTCTGTATATTTGTCAAATTACACCCCGATATGTTCGTCATGAAAAGAGATATAACCAATTTTAATACTAGATATCCTGACAGGCTAGTACTCCCTAAAATGCATACAGTCATGAAAAACAAAAGTTGTTACGCAATGTGCGTTAAAATATTTAACAGACTGCCTGATGAGCTTAAACAACTACCACTCAATAAATTTAAAATCAAACTGTACTCTTTTCTTGTTGACAAGTGTTACTACAGTCTGAAGGAATTTTTCGATGGAATGGACTGTAAATTTTATAATTTGTTTGTATTAGTAACAGTCCACGTTTATGACTTAACGGCTTTATAGCAAGTTTAATAATGCATGTTTTGATTAAAATAATTATGTCAATTAATCTTAAATTTTGTATAAAACAATTTGCATGGCTTTTTAAAGTCTAAATGTGTATGGCTCAAATAAAAATAATGTACCACCTTTTTGTACCACATTTAATGGCAAATAAATATATTTCTATTTCTATTTCTCATTCATGTGTACCATTGTTGCATACTTAATAAAAAAATTATTTATGACATTTGATTATTAATGGGTATTTATGTATAAATAGTGAAATATAAATTTATTATTATTATGAGCCCATACTGTCCCACTACTGGGCAAAGAAATATAAATAAATTGTGTATAATAGTTAGTAATTATTTAGTTCTAATTTGTAATTGAGATTTTTAATTTAATTTTATTTTATTTGTAATTTTAATTTTAATGTGTATATGGACACTGTCTGAAATAAAAGGATTTTATTTATTTATTTATTTGAATGTGATTTAATTTGTTTTGTTTTTTTTTTTGTTATTTCGTAGTTAGTAGTTTCATCGCATTGGTGTGGTGAAAATTTTGTGTTTCACTTGAAGACAAAGTTTGTTTAACCCTCATGCCTTGAAACCCTCACAATTATCAACATTCTACTTCTCGAACCACTCGTTCGCTTGAACGCTCGTGGTTCAATTTTGGAATCTTGCTGGCTCCGGTATCAATATTAGCATGAACGGTTAAACAACAACTTTGCCCCCTTGTAAAACAAATAACTATTCGTTTTAGCAGTCAAAAGCAGATGGATGTAATGTTATTTTTTTCACAATATTAGGCTCGGCCCAATTTAAGAAAAAAATACATATGATATTTCCCCCCCCCCCCCCCCCCCCCCCTCATGGTGATCATTGGTGATTATTTGCAGACTTACTCCCCCCCCCCATTACTTAGTATTACGTGATTAATGGACAGCCCCTAAGCTCTATTTCCTAGTATTAGTTTATAATTACAAAAGACACCTTAACCTGCCAATCAAATATGTAGTTGAGACCTGTAACAAAGTATTATATTACTCCGAAACAATATGATGAGTATTTTATTACCAAGTGTTGTAAAATCAACTTCCTCATTAGACCATAAATTAACCACTGACAGACAAAGTTACTGCCAATACTGCCATAATAAGTATAATAACAAAGAAAGTGATGGTTTAATAACAATATTCTTAGCTTACTGTAAGTATGCAGAGCTCTATAATTTGTAGTAGTCGGTCAATAAATTCGTTTGGGCTGTTCAGCGTATTGAAGACATACATTTATGTTTGCAAAACATGTCTACTCTTACGTCATCAGATAGATAAGGGTATATTCAAAGCCAGGACTGAAAGATATAATAGAACACCAATCATGTTATCAATAGTAGGTATATTAAGCCTATATCAATTCTTGGGATTAGGTTGCCGAGCGGACTCTAGGCTCCCCAAGTCAGCCGTGGATAATTGTCGGGACAACTTTAGGAGCATGATGATTAGATTGATTAGGTATACAACACAGACGCTGCAGAGAGGCATACATTGTATGTAAAATTTGACCTCCAGAGGGGGGGGTGGGGGGGCTACCCTGTACCTGCCTACGCCCATGCTTTTACACTTAACTGTAAAAAAATTTATGTTTACAAACACAAAACTTGAAACAAAAACTTTATTAAATTCTAAACAATATACTCATAACAAGAGGATATTAACTAAGGAAGCAAATTTCACCTACATATAATTCTCCATATTTTTAAACTATAGTTTCTAATACAATACAGTAAAGTTCAAAATCATTTAACAAGCTTCCATTGGTCATGCTCCGAATAATGCAGACTTACTTTCAAATTCAACAAAAAATAGCATTCATCTAAATTTTAGTCTATAGACGCCTTTAAGTAAAAAGTCAAATTACCGTTTCGATTTAGCTTTTATTTCCATGGTGTTTAGGTCTAATTTTGATTACATTTCTGTCTAGACGAGTCTCTTCAAGTAAAAAATGTCATTTGTCATCCATAATGATTACACAATTGGTTTGCATGTTTGAAAAGAGCGTGGGCGAATGCTGTCTCCGTTTGGAAACTGAATGGGGGTCATCATGCGATTGTTAATTGTATTTTGGGTTGCAATATTATAAAAATGTTAAAAAATGTTATATTTAGATTCCAAATGAAATATGCAAAAAACGGAACCATTTTGGTCTGAATTCGACCGAAACATGGCTGAACCCTATTGAAACTATAGTTACGGCTTGGCCGCACGGTTGTATGGCTAAAACCGAATCTTCGGCCGCAACATGATTTAAATACCTTGAAAAAAAAAAAACTGAAAGCCTGCCCGCGATATTGCTCTAACCATTTTTGTCAAGGAAAGACAAGGAAAAAAAATGTCCCCAAGGACGGGCGGTATATGGAGTTTACATATAAAAGTTTTTTTTGTACCTAGTTGCGTCAGATTGCACAACTAGCTCGCATTGGTTGCGCACAACATGATTTGACACTAATGTATTGGGCCACTTTGTATCGCCTGGCCTGTCTTTACGAAGTAATATATGTCAATGAGTTAAACAACTACAAATCCCAAATAATCCTAATAGGACAAGTTAAAGAATTAAGTAAGTAAAGGTTTTTAAAGAACCTTTTGACCGCAAAAATGTGAAGCACTTTCACGCGTGGTTAAAAGGATAACTTTTACACTGTGCGAACGAACCATGCCTTACGCGGTTATCCCACGGATGCGAATTGGCACGTCGCTCTGGTGTATGAACGTGACACCACTATGCGTATGTAATGTATATTAGCGATGTCTCGCTCGCAGCGAAGACCACCTTAGACTAGTGGTCGGCAAATAGTGGCTCTACAAGACGCCCGAATTCAACTTAAGTTACATTAGTCGAATTAATTACGACTACACGGATTGATTAAAATACGGCACATTTGTTAACCTATGATTTACTTTTCTGTTTTAGCGCAAAAAAACGACAACAGAAATTCTAGAAAAACTCGAAACCAACATTAAACGAATCGAACAAGATGGGCAGAGCAAAGAGCAGAAACACAAGCGGGTCATCGGCTACGTTATGGCGTACTCTGTGGGGCTCTACGTGTTGTTCGCGATATTGTACTACTTTGTGTATGTGGGGAAGAGTCAGTACTGGCTGAGTTCAGTGTTACATGCTTCACCGCTATTGGTGTTGCCTATTGTGTGAGTATTTTGAATTTTTAACCTTTATTAAAGTTCCGTATTAGCTAAAACACAAGCGAGTCATCGGCCGTGTCGTTCGCGATTATGTACTATATATTACCTGTTGTGTATTTTAATCTTTTTTAAAAGTTTGGTGTTATTCGACATCAAAAGCTACAAAATTGGTAATCCACTTTATGAATGAACCCACCTCGATACACACTTTATAAAGTAGATATGTAGTTTTGCAGCTAGATGTACTTCATGGCTTACTCAGTGGGTCTCGACGTTTTATTCGCGATATTGTACTATTTTATGTTTGTGGGGAAGAGTCAACTCTGGCTAGGCTGGCCTCTCTTTACTGGTGTTAACACGTGGGTTTAACCTTTTTTTAAAGTTCCGTTTTAGCAAATATACATAAACAAACACTATTTTACATTTCAGTGTAATCTTCCTACGCACCGCGATATCGTGGTACTACAACTGGACGATCAACAAGAACAGGATAAAGCTGAACAAAATGAAAGAAGAGAAGAAGAAGATACTCGAAGAGGTCATGAACACTGAGACCTACAAGGTGAAATTCTTATTGCCGCTGTGAGTTAGTAGAATGAAAATATGGGCCCACGAAAGTTTATATCTGAACAAGTTTAGCGGAGATGAGCAGCTCCGGTCCCTCAAAAACTAAAATCCTGTCATTATTTTTTACACTATTTACATGCAATCGACTGTGATTTCAAATTATTCTGTTGTATGATAACAAAAAAAGTTACGAGCATTTAACTTAGTTTTAACAAAAGGTTAAAATCAATTCATAGTGGCGATCGCAGGTTCCCACTACTAATTCTAATTACTCTCCCCACAATCAACGAACTGATCAACATCAAATAAGCCATCGGTGACTATCGATCTACCTCCTAGACTCTAGAGGACTGTCGAACTTTTCATACATCCCCATATACATCAAGCTATTATTACGTTGCAGACGATTTGGTGCAACCTACCCTAGAATATATTTAAAATAAACTTAAAACCATATTTTATGCTCTAAACTTCGGCCATTTGTGTTTGTTTCATTAGACTTTGAATAAATATATATAATAACTATTGTAGGTAGCGAAAGAAATCCTGGACAAGTATGGGAGCCCTGACGACCAGTCCAAAGCCCTGAAGCCGTTCACGCCCACAATCAACGTGCCTGGTAACAGCGGTAACCCTAGCACGCCCCCAGGTAGCCTACTTAATATAGAGCCCTTTTGACCCTTGCTAACTGCTTGCTCCCTAGTAAACTCCTGAGTTCCAGAAGCAATTGTTTTAGTTTTGACTTGGAACCTATGAAGTTGTATCGTTCATAACTATGTTTAAATAAAAATACAAAATAAAATGTTCAATAAGTACAATACAATGTACACAGACAGAGCCTTAGAATAAACGGCGAATGGGAATGTTTCAGGTGATTTACCGTCTTAGTTTGTAACCAAATAACTAAATAAGAAAGATCTTAGTTGGTTTTACTGCTTATTTCGTTTTTTGTTAAGTTTCGTTATTCCAGTGATTTAAAAATATAAAGCTTAACAAAAGTTCCGAACACATTTAACTAATCATTGCTAGATCTTATGCCTCTGCGATAAGGTAGCTTAACAAATTTCAGAACACACTTAACTGATCATTGCTAGATCTTATGCCTCTGCGATAAAGTTTACAAATGGTTACGAATAATACTTACAGCTACGCCCGGCCAGCTGAGACAACGCCAACTCGCGCTGACATCGACGCCGATCAACCAGAACAGAGAGCTGATGCCCATGAACAACGTGGGGTCGACGTTCAGGGGGCCCAGGTTGAGGGTGAGTTATCTGTTATACTTCAATTTACCTCGGAAAAAGTAAAGCGCTCGTGGCCTGAAGAATGCGGTAATTTTAAAAAAGCTTACCTGTAAGTTGTTGATATATAAATAATTTAAAAACATGTGCGATACATTCTTTTATACCAGAGGCACGAAGTTTAGTGAATTATTTCAAATACCACTATTTTTAATATTTTGGCATTTTTTTTATTAAGTTTCTGTAATTTTTTTATCAGGAGGATCAAATGTCTATATGGGACCCATAGCCCTAAAGCAATACAAAAGTGACAAATGATAGTCAAAGTCTGACAATCGCACTTTACTGACGAAACGCTTCTAACATAATGGCAATATATCGTAACGTCACGATGCAACGTCACTATTGCTTAGATGGTGATTTTGGCCCTTCGGCCGCGTACGCAACCAGAGCTTCGTAACCAGATGCGATCGAAAACTATTTCTGCCTTGTACGAAACCGGTTGCGATCAAAAACTAATTTCGTCTTACCCGTAACCAGTTACGATCGAACACTTCTCGTTCTTATACGAAACCAATGTCTGGGCCATCTAGCTATAGGTTTCTTTTTCAAATATTTTGTCATGATACTCATGATAATTTCTTATCCTGAATGTCAGTGCTCCATGTCTCTTAAGCCAGTGTCTTTTAAGGAACAATGTTACATTGTATTTGCCAACAAAGTATTTGAATATTATCAACTGGTACATTTTTGTGTTCTGATTTTTGACTGATGATATAACGTGTACAGTACTTATACTGTATAACAAGGTGTATAATTATAATCTTAGCTGACTTTATCAACGGTCGAAAGGTTTCGTACAACAAAGAAAAGTTTTCGATCGTAACTGATAACTAGTAAGAAGGAATTAGTTTTTGATCGCAACCGGTTTCGTACAAAGCAGAAATAGTTTTCGATCGCATCTGGTTACGAAGCTCTGGTTGCGTACGCGGCCGAAGGGGATTTTGGTGAAATAATATTGCGTTTATGTATATAGCTATATACATAAACGCGTTTATGTCTATGTAGCAACTTCTAAACTCTTGTTATTACGAGACACAAGCAATCTTTGTATTTCAAGTTTCATGAAAACTTGTAATGTTAGTGAAAGTCTTTTTCTGATAATAGGACACATAAAGAATTACCGTAATTTTCTAACGTACACACTGTCACTTCTATGTCATCTATCCTCTATGACAATCTAACCCAGTCGTGTGCCAATCTCACCGGCTATCTATCCAATCTTTGGCAGATGTCGGACAAGCAAGCCAACGGTGTGCCCTCTGTCCGTTTTGCCGACGAGGACAACAAACCAGTAATCAATTTATCTTACGCGATAATTCATTGTGTATATTCCTTTCATCCAAATGTATATTCCATATCATCGTGGAACGATTGAGTGATTTGTTTTACCCCGTTTTTCATTTTGTCTTAGATTAGAAATTTATATAGATTTGCGAAAAAGTTCTTGAACGTTTAGTGTTCAACAATGCACAGGAGAATCCTATAGACTTGAAAGAGAATGTACTGTCAATTTATGTATATACATTGCATAATTTTATTCAATGCATACTTTCTAACGTGTGGTGCAATACCGTCAATAAACTGATTGGTATTAAGACTATGTAATGTATTAAAATAATATTTACAACCTTCCCATAAAGTAATTAAAAACAGAACACTTATATATTAGAATCATTAATAGTTTTTGCTCTAATGTGCCATACTTTTAAGTTAGTGCACTGAATGAAATTTCATTGTTTGTCTTGATATGTACGTGTCGAAAAAACCATCAATTTCATACCCATTCCCAAATGATCCCAAAAAACAGAATAACCGGCTTCAAAAAGAATAAAATAAAATATTACTTATCCCTTTCATATGCGTTAGCAACTGATACGCTTAAACTAAAGTAGGTGGGTGACAGGTCAAATTGATAACCTCCTCCTTTTTTTGAAGTCGATTAAAGTGGCATCAAGCGAAACTAACGAACTTTTTTGGACAACGACAGATTAATGTTGAAATTCCTGCTTCCAGTCTGACCAACTGCCTCGCCCATTATTGGATAAAAACCGCTCTGCCCTAGACAAAGTGGTAGATTACCTGCTGAAGGACGGGCCCAACCACCGCATGGCTCTCATTTGCAACGAGTGCTCTTCTCATAATGGTGAGTAGGTTTTTATGCAGTCTTTTTCATGGAACTTATCGTTACTAACTAAAATACAACTAATCGAATTTCAACTGTCGTGAGTCATACTAAGCTAATTTTACGGTTTAACTCACATGGTAAGAGTGACTAAAAGTACAATTTTAATAATATATTGTACATGATGGTTTGCTTGGTATAATTCTCTTTACTTTTAATTGATTAACGTTACAAATAATTTGGGCCTTAAAATTGCGTCGTTAAAAGCCTCTGGGTACCTCCTGAGTAATATTTATTTACAAATTTAGTATGTAATACTAAACTACCACTTCAAAGTCGATTACCATTTTTCTATCTTGACTTAAAGGCGGGTTGCAACAACTTATGGTTGATTGCAATATGACTAGACCCAGATTCAATATTTTATAAAGCACTGTATATATTTTTACTAACATCTTCGCAGGAATGGCAATGGTAGAAGAGTTTGACTACGTCTCATACGTGTGTGCGTACTGTGGACGCCTCAACCCTGCGCGTAAGCAGCGCCCCGCGGCCCCACTGCTGTCTTCACCGCGAGCGTTGCCGGACATACCGCGCCGAATGGGTTAGTTTAACCTTTTAACCGTATGTTAAACTTATATCCATGCTACATATGCCATAACCCGGGTATTGTCAAATAAATACGAAATTGAGCATGCTGGGTGTTTTACTTATAAAACTACCGATAATCAACATTTTTACCTTTAACTCGTAACTAAAAACTCGTACCAAATACTAAAAAAAGTAATATGTTATACAATTACCAATTGTGAATATTTTTAATTGTAGCTCGTAGCATACCCTTTACTACACGTTTTAGCTCCTTTATAGTGAAAACTAACGAATATCAACATCCATTCGTACAATAAATACATTGTAAAATACATCATACTGCACGTATCCCTACATATGTCCCTTTCTTATCTCAGGCGGCGACGACTCTTCCATATCCAGTTCCAGCGACAGCGATGACGACAAAAAAGTCAAGATATCTGAAATTGGAAGTAAGTGAACACCTACTGAGTTGGTAGACCGTATCTAGTTGTAATAAGGTTGTGAATAGTCAATCAACAGTTGCGATTCATGCGGAAAAATCTTCCTACCATTATTATGTGAGATACTTGTATTTTAGGGACTCTCTTTGATTCATTTTGCTAACACAGACACATTTAATTGTTAAAGGCGAAGTGATTATCGCTCTTGGAGGTGCGATATCGTACGTGTAGTTAACAGATTTTTTTTCAAGTAACGATGATAGTATGTCTGTAACAAAAGCTCATACCATTGTAGACGTTATTACTGATGTTTGTTATCTCATTCTGGCCTATATATGCGTTTCTATTTAATGTAATCATAATACGAGACAGTTTATATGAAGTGCTGTCATGGTAATAAGGTTCAAAGTGGCTTATAATGTTATTACTTTATACACTAGGTTAGTTAACAATTTAAATTAGGTGTACGAATTTGCAAGTCTACAATGTAAAGTCAAATTGTACATGATTTTATTATTTATTTATTATGACATTACGAGTCAAAGCGCGCGTTTTCGTGAGTTTCTTAGATGTATGTATTGATCTTGTTATTCTTTTTTTTTTGTATAACCAATTTGAATTTTTCAGGTTCAGAAGCTGAATCGGATCGGCCCCCCTCTTCATTGGAAGGGACTCCGAAATCCGCCGCCGGAAAGAAAGAAGACTGAACGAATAAAAATCTAACTTGTTCCTTAGAATCTTCTCTATATAGAGTGCGAATTTAAAAATGTACGGAAAATATGTTTTCCTGGTGGCGAATTGGTCTGTAAAGAAACTGTCAGTTCAAAAGTGTTTGTCTCTGACAGGTTGGTGAATTGAACCTTTTAACCTTTTCTTAAAATTAGACTTTAACCGGTATTAAATATGTTTCAAAAGTCGAAATATGGCTGGAAATACCGCGGCAGTCTTCTATCTTGTCTTAGATTTGGAAAAAGACAAAATTAGTTCAGATGAAAGCACTAATTAGTTTAAACATTACGTCAAAAGTTTAAAAAGGGGAATACTGGTTGTTTTGTGTGCCAGAATTGGGGTTTTGTCAAATTATGGCAATTTTTAAGGTACTGTCAGTTTAGTTCAATGTGAGGTACGTTGTATGAAAACGGCGTTTAGGACCTATTGTCGTAAGATGTAAGCAAAGTAAATAAAATTATCTTATGACTAAATTACCTCACATGATTGCATGAATTTTTAACATTTATATTGGCTCTCTTCGTAGAGGCTTATTTGAAAATTCATCGTAAGCCGCATAATAAAGTGCCTAAATTATTTCCGCGCCAAAAGTGACTTCGACGACAGTCAAATTTTTTTTATAGATTGCGAAAAGATGCTTCCAGCCAGTGGTTTAAAATTTAAGATTATTCTCAAAATAATGTAATATCGGATGGCAATAAGATAGCGTTTAAAATTCCTATATTACAATGAGATATGTTTGGATTATGAATAACAAAATTGAGAAGAAAAATTGCTTAAGATGCTATCTTTGCTCTTTTTAATAAATTTGTGGTAAAATTGGAATAGAAAATTATGTTTATTTTATTATTTAGTTTTGACATGAGGCTCTCGAAGAACATATTCGTGCCTTGCTAAAAAATGGTTCGTTTAGAGGTAAATTATATGCAATAATTAAGTAACTAAAATAGTCAAACTGTGTTGCTAGTAAGCTTTTCTGATATCCATTTTGATATTCAGTTCAGAATAAAAAAGTTGCCAACTATTTATTTTATTTGCGTTTGGTTTATCTCTATTTTATTTTATGTAAAAACTTAATGGAAAAGTAGATTTTGTAGCAGTATTGTTTCAAGCAATAATACATTTTCTGTTAAGTTTTTCCTATAGTTTAATACTTAACTCGATACGAACGAATATTTATTCTTATTTAATTTGTATCAATTAATAAGTTATTTTGAATCTTCATAGTTTCTAGTTTAAGCTGGTTTAAATAATTTATTTTAAACATAATTTAATTGTAACTATATTTTTTTGGGCCCGATACTTAAATGAGCTTGGGGTTATGATTGGTTTGCTTCAGAGCCAGTGTTGCGAAGATATTAAAATAACTTTTTTTTACATCTATGAGGACTTTAACTCAAAACAAAAATGCTACATTATTACCATTAGTAGCACAAAATGAACATTTATTTTGGTACTGTTCAGTATCAGTCATTAATATAAACTTTTCTATTACGAGTAGCACGTTGGAATACCTTTCTTTGGTCGGTCTTTAGGATTGAACGATTAATGACAGCAATAAAACCAATTGTAACCCCAAACACTAGTACTAACAATTCCATTAATTACCTGCATTTTATCTCAGTCTATAAAATTACTAACAACATTAGAAATTCTTAAGTAATATTATTTTATTTTTGAAGCTATGTTTGTCAATATAAATAACCAAATACAGCTTGACATTCATATGGTTATCCTCTTTTTTATATCGTTGATTGCAATATTCGACATAATATTACTTCTTTACCTGCTCTCCATGACGGGCGTGAACTTAAATCTCGACATGGTTGTTAAAATCGAATGAATACTTAGTGTAGCAATGAATGGACTTAAAAGTCAACGGACTATTTCATCCTGCCAAAATGTAGCTTAAAAAACAAAATAAGAATTACTTTTTAAAATATACTCAAACGCTTTTTCTAGTCACATATACTTGGTGATCCGAAAGTTGCATTTAATAACCAAATGCATAACACATTATCATAACTGTCATTAAATATTTATTAACATTAAACATCTTATTTGGATCACCAGCCAATTAAATTAAAATAACACCTATGATTTGTAATTTTTAACATAAGGTTAAAAAGTTAAACATTTTAACCTTTTCTTTAATTTCCGATTAATCATGAGCAAAATATATTTTTTAATTGTATTCCCAGACATTCCCTGATGTTTTTTGTAGTTTAGTGTTTGGCCTTAGTACAAGCCCGATACAGCCAAAATGTTTGTTTTGTAGTATATTTGAACAACAATTTAAGTACAGGTAAATTAAGGAAAAAAGGCGCCAATGGGTCGAATGAGCGAATGAATACAAAAAAACATTGGTCAATGAATGTATTTTTTTATTCATTCACCTGCTTATAGATGAGATTCTTCAAGGTCACGTCACGCGCGTCAGAGGGCCTACCGGGAAAACATAACTTCGCGAATTGCGGGAATCTTTCTCTGTCACACTAATTACGCCTTAATTGGAGTAAAAAAGAAAGATTCCCGCAATTTGACTTCGGTATTCTCGGAAGGCCTTCAACAGGGGTCCTACCATCATCATCATCGAAAATCGTCATTTGCCTCTCTATCGCTCTTGCAAATTCGAGTGATAGAGAGATGGATCTCGATTTTAGTTTATTTTTAAAGATGGGGTTAGGCTTTTTTCGTGATTTTACCTGTACTAGTCAATACATGATCTAAACCGTGGTAGTGGTATCCTATAGTGTTCAATAATGAGGTTTTACTAAGGAATGAATCTTCATTGTGTGTAAATAATGGAGTCAAGTGAATAGTGTTGTTGAATTTGTTATTTATGCTTGTATTCATTAGGTATTTTATATTGAACTAATATACAAGTACCCAGTTTATTCGTCTTTTTTGTTTCTATCAAACATTTCCTGATACGTTAATTTAAGAAAACATTTTTATCCGTTTATTTAGTACTCCTATTTATTGGTAATATGCAAGTGTCAAATATTGGAGCTGACTATAACTGGGTAGATAGGTTTACGTTTTACTCTGTCTAAGCAACAATCTTCTTGTTAAATGTTTAAATAAAATATAAATAGATATCTTATTTCTACTAACCGCGTTACTATGGAGTGTTCTCTACCTACCTAGGCCTTACATTCAAATTTAACTAGACATTTTATTAGTCATAATCATAAAGGCGTCCGCTAGCGTGGGCGTGCACGGAGCGGGCGCACGCTTGTGCCATTGTAGGTAAAATCCGCCAGCCAGCTAGCGGACTAGCTAAAAATGTCATAATATCTGGGGGCCTACTGCGAAAACCGAATTCGCAAATTGCTGGGATCTTTCTCTTTTACCCTTACTAAGACGTAATTAGAGTGACAGAGAAAAATGCCCGCAATTGATGAACTTTGATTTTCGCGGTATAACCGGGGCTCAGACTGATAATATTACATTACGATACAAGTGCGAAAAATAGGAAATTCGAAACGAGTGGCGATAAATTAAAACACGACCGAAAGGAGTGTTTTAAATCGACACGAGTCGCGAATTGCCTATTCGCACATGTATCGTACAACGTTTTACAGTACATATGGCCCTTTAAATGTTCGACACAGTAACGTAATATGCTAATTTTCGCAATAGTGCTATAAAGTAGCACCATATGTACTGTAAAAATATTTATGGAAAAGAGTGGACATGCAGAAACGAAACGCAACTGACGTTGTAGAGGCGTTTTTCCCACATTTTTCAAAAGTCCATAAAGTGCCAATTACATCGACACTTCTCAATAACAGGCCCGAAATCAGTTCCGATTTCAGGCCTGATAATCATTTTCCGTTTCACGGAATATCAGCACATAGATATTTGAAATGTAAAAAATACTTTGTCTCTAATTGCCAAAAATGTTCGATGTTTGATATTTTTGCATATGAACTATTTTTTTTACATTTCAAATATTGTAAACGAGGTGATGATATTTGGTGAAACGGAAAAATATTCTTTCTCGGGCCCGAAATAGGGTAAAGTGTGGATGTTATTGGCAGTTCAAAACAAAACGAATTGAAAGACGTCTGTTAAACGTCAAAACTGTCAAAAGGCCGCTGTTTGCTTTTGTCATTGTCATTTAGTGGTCATTTTATTTGCCATACTTAACTCATTGAGTATTGAGGACTTGCTATTTTCTTTATCTTTAGAAAACAACTTATCGCATACACTAGAACGAATCAATGTCAGCACCACGCTTCTATAAATGATTAGTATAATAATTTCAATGTAAACGTCCTCAGTTGATAGCCACTTCTTACTTGATAAACAAGTTCCTTGGCGATTTTTTTTATTTAAAAAAAATACTTTGCATTACACGCACCGCACGGTTATAGTGATTTAACCATTATATTCGTTGTAATCAGTGAACAATACTGTGTTAGTTTAAGCTTAACTTTGATTTAAGTGAACTGTTTTATAACTATAAAAGTTTTACTATGTCAGTGCTAAATAAAATCAATGTTTCTATAAGTAAAGGATTGAGACGTAAGTAAATATTTTAGTTTAGCGCCTTTCATTTTCATACAGGTAAATAATGAAATCTTTAGTTTTTTGAATTAATAACTTTCTAACTTTACATTTAACGGCCTTACCAGCCGACTTTAAGCTCGCCTTTTTGCCCTGTTTATCTTCGTAAGATCCCTGGCAATTTATGCGGTTTTAAATTGGAAATTTTATTTCTACAAGAGTTCAAATTTTGAATTGAATTTGTACTTCTAAAATACCTGGGGATTTACGAGGCTAAATCATTATTTTATAGTAATGCCTTCTTATAATTTGCTTCTCATCAACATCAGTAAAAAATGTAACATTTAAAACTTTCACAGTTGAAAACATTAAATCATAAATTTAGCGGGTCGCGATTTTTTGTTTAGGCTCCTTTATTTCCGATGTTTTAAGTTGGAAAACACATTAACTCTGAAAGTATGAAAAAAAGACCATCATAAATAAATAAATATTATAGGATATTATTACACAAATTGACTAAGTCCCACAGTAAGCTCAATATTAATAAGGCTTGTGTTGAGGGTACTTAGACAACAATATATATAATATATAAATATTTAAATTACATAGAAAACACCCATGACTCAGGAAAAAATATCCATGATCATCACACAAATACATGCCCTCACCAGGATTTGAACCCGGGACCATCAGCTACGTAGGCAGGGTCACTACCCACTAGGCCAACCCGGTTGTCAAAAAATGTTTAATTTATTAAATGTGAAGTCATATTAGTGCTAATTCTGTTAGTGTTTGATCCTTTCGCATTTTCTCAAAGATGCCTTTGTAGATAACATTTTTATTAGGTTTGGTCTGTTTTATGTTATCCTGTTTATGTGCTATAAAGTGACATACATACATATTAAACATGATCATATTACGTGACTTTTACTGTAATTAAATTTATTGATAACAAAACAGGCCTAATTAACAGTAGGTAGAGATAAGATATACCTATAACTATTATAATCTAATCTAATTAAAACAAGAGTATTGGCACAAAATTATTGTTTTAACTTAAGAAATTGACCTTGCTGTTTATCTACAGTACCGGCCAATAATATATTAGTATTATTAGTCCAAGACCCTCGTGTCACCTTCGTATGTTTTTGTAGGACCATGTATAGAGTAAACAATATTAGTTAGTTTGTAGATTGCATATTTTACTAGTCATTTTATACAAATATATGATGAATAGTGCAATGAAATACTGTGAATTACAATAGGAGACTGAGCATATTACTCCCTCAAATGGCTAATTCTTTGTCTATTGTAAAACCGCACGAGTTACTACCTGCAAAAAGGAATTCTAATTGCCACCTGAGCGCAGGCTAGTCCAATGCTCAAAAGACCAGTTTAAGAGCGCTCTCCGATAACGCGCCTTTGTTACGCATCTCGGTAACACATTTTAGACTGGTTCTGTAACGTTTGACTTGCTGGCACTCAGTACCCGTAGAGGGACCACACACAGCCTCACAACATATTTTTCCATTAGTTCATTTTGAATTGGATTGCAATACCCATAGAGTCGTAATTCAATAACCAGTTAAAACGAACTAAACTTTTTTTATGTAGGGAAGTAGCCTGTGCGGTTTTACTCACAAAAGACAAAGGATTAGCCGTTCAGGGCCAGCTACAAAACTAATTATACATGGCACCTTCATATTATTATTATCTAAGACAATAACGGTCATAATTTTAATCTACTTCTGTATGTTTTGTAGAATTAACTTAAGATAATTAAGATAAGGAAGTGGTAAATAAGGAAGCAACTATTTCCTAGACTATTGACTTGAGTGTGTTATCTATTACTCCAATTATTTGAGTACACACTTGTGGGATTTGTTTACAGGAATAGGTATTATTTCATATAATGGTATAGGACACGGATTTTTAACGTATTTAAAAATAATGAATAGAATCAGGCATTACTTTGCGGAAATCAATACTAATGTTGTGTGTTGTAATGTAACTGAAGTTCAGTTGTCTGGCGTCAGACCCTCAACATCTACAGCATCTCATAATCGTAGAGAGGCGAAACACGTGGCGAGTTTTGTACTTTTGGTGGTGGGTTGTTTTATTTATATGAGTATTTATATTTTTGCAGTGAGAGGGTGGGAACATTAATTGCATGTAAAATAACGGGTTACCACTGATTGACTAGCAGGTTATATTTCGCGGATTAGCAAAGTAATATTTTTTGTTTTGATTAGTATGGATTTCCGCAAAGTAACACCTGATTCTATTCATTAACCTTTTGACCGCCAAAGACGCCATATGACGCGCGCGGCTACAGCCCAATATCAACCTTCATGCGTACCGACAAGCGACGAGGTTCACGATTACGCGCCGCGTGCGATAAGCGTGGCGTTCAAAAGGTTAAAAATAGAATAAAACAAATATTTAAGTGGGGCCATACAACAAACGTGATTTTTTGCCTTTTTTGCGTTTTTTTATTTTCCCTGTTGTCATTGTGACATAACATAACAGTACGGAATTGTAGTACTAAGGTCGTTTCTTGTTGATTGATCTATTAAGATAAACATGTTATTATGCCACTTATCATGATACTAGAAATAGATAGAGTAATGAGGAAGCTCACTGCACCTACCACATACAAAGGACTCGCCTCAAACTAGCCAGTGTAATAATGGTCTCTGACTTTTGAGTCACGGACAGAAATGGATTAAATTTCATTAAATATCATCTGACAAAGTATCAAACGGGACGTTACGGCTGAAAATATTATTTTTTTACACGTTCATGTGACCAGTTGACGGTCTTTCCACCGCATTGAGTAGCTAAAGTAAAGACGCTAAGCTAAAGCACGAAGAATTTTGTACATTGACCTGTCTGTTCCTATCTCTATCGCACACGCGTAGTTATATTGCTGTCCTGCTCATAATGCTGGTGGTCAATGCATAGAGGTACATTAGGTATATACACCGTGTTTTTATTGAATTTCGTTAACTTCGGGGTATCGGTAAGTACGTTTAAGAAAACTAAATGGCATAGTTAATTTTCAAAAAAAAAAAAATATTTTTTTTGTTTTTTTTACAATATTTATTTTTATAAAAAGTAACTAAATGTTGCATATAGCGTTGTTGTAACACGGGCATTACATTTAACTCAACCAAACAATTGAAAACTGTGACATATCAATGTCATTTCGAACGTCGATCGTCCGAGATAGTACTTACGTTTAGTAGCAAATGTATGAACTCGCACTAAACACTAATCAATAAGTAAACAGGCCCTAAGGCAAGTGTACACGCTCGTAAGGGCCTTATAAGATAAAAATTAATGATTGATTATCTCCGAAATGGAGTTAATTAGAATATCGGTGTCTTTGAGAGAGTTACTTAATTTAAGCTCAGGAATGCACCCTCGAAATTAACGCAAATAAAAAAAAACACGGTGTATATGAAATGATAGAGCCGGGAGATGACCGAATGAGATGCTCTTCTGGAACTTTCAGTAGGAACAGCAGGGAAAGCGCTATTACTGTTTGTCCTTGTTTTACGTAGGTCGTGACTTGAATTTTGACAACCCTAAATAGCCGAAAGGAATAGTGCCATATATTAGACAGGGACAACATGATTGGTCCCTGAATCGCTGCCAAATATCAATTTTATTTTATTTATTCACCAACTTACATTTACAGTTAAACCAGACATGCAAGTTATGGGTTACATACATAAATATCAGTTTTGTAGGAAGTTTCATTTCTGTATCGTAGTACTATTATTTATTCTGTGACGACGCAATTATGCATTATTTCGAGGCTATACCACAGAATAAAATAATCAAACTTTTGAGAGCGATTCAGGGACGAATCATGCTGGCCCATTCTAATGTATGGCACTGTCCCTTTCGGATATTTAGGGTTGTCAAAATTCAAGTCATCATCTTATCTGTGGTCGTGCACGTATAGGAACGTCAAGTTGTGCTATCCCTAATAATTGCTCGGAGTGATGCTGAGCCGAACGGAGCCGAGAATGACCGAAAGCAGGAGTGTCGCCACTGTCGCCCCACTGGCTGAGCGAGGACAACATAGATGGTATTAGGATCCTATAGATGTGCCATGCCGCGTGCGCCCATGAGGGACAGACTCCGCGTATCAACCTCATCATGATCATGAAGTTAAGAGTTATTCTCTGGTCGGTGGAGTATTTTCCAGCTCTTCGTATCTTGAGTCAGCTCTATGACTTTTTGATACGACACGACCCTTACTTTTTCTTTCGCTTGGTCTTGGTTGGTTTTGCTTTCGCGAGCCGAGAATGCCCGAAAGGATCAGTGTCGCCCCACTGGTTATACGTATGGTCTAACACGCGTAGGTAGTCTGCAAGCTGGTGCAATAGCACGGCGCAATATTGATTAGCACTTGGTCACGAATGATAAACCCTAACATCATTAGATGAATGTTTATATTGTTCAAATGTAAATAATAATAAAATTATAGTTACAGTAGGTTCTCAGAGGACGGTTATGTAATAGTTACGTAAAATCAAGTTATTAACATGATCAATAATCGTATGTGTGTAGGTAATGAGTACCGTCAACCGGGGTGAATAGGGACGGCTGGGGTGATAAGGGATGAAATTTAGAATGGCATTTACTTGACAATTTCTTAATATCTACCCACAAAAATTGTATCATTCGATTGAACATAATAGTACATTTTATATGATATAGTTCGTGTCATCCAAGACGACGCGCAGATTTCTCAAATCTAACCTTTAACACCATGGCAATACGAGTCAAGGCAGGCGTCTTCGTGAATGACGACCTATAAAATTAGTGTGGATAGATATTAAGAAATTCTCAGGTAAATTTCATTTTAAGTTATGTTTTGTCCGTATTCACCCCAGTCTCAGAGACCAGGCGGATACGGGACAATGGGGTAGTAATGGCGGGTAATAATTAGAGTTGCTCTCAAATAAGCTTTTGGCAAAAATTTCATTTTTGGTATAAGCTTTTATCGCTGACTGTACTTTTCTTTCCATAGGCAACTAATACTCATCGAGCCAATTCTAAAAACCCCAAACACAATTAGGTTGCGTTGTTTTATCACAAAGTTCCTGTGTCCACCTCTTGTCTCCATCATCAGATCAGCTCGATAGTACCATCATATTACATTGTCACCTGACTTACATAATTATGTATGCAAATTTTCAGCTTCATCGGAAACCGGGAAGTGGGTCAAATTTAACTTGTAAGATTTGATTACAGACAACGAGACAGGTGAAACTAAATAAAAGCTTGTAAAAAGACTCAATAAAGGATTCGCCCTGGGACTTAAAAGACTCAGAAGTTATTTAAGCGCCGAGTCTCGTAAATCGAGTCGAGTTCTTTAAACTCAGACTCGAAAGACTCGAGTTCCTACTAACACTAATTCCCATAGCTTTAATTCACATAGGTAGGTATAGAAACAATGTGGTTAAGCAGAATTGATTGTGATCATTTATACACGTATTCTACATGATATACGGGACAAAAACGGGACGGGTACAAATACGGGACGCGATACTTAAATACAGTGACAGTCCCGTATATACGGGACGTATGGCAACCCTAGGTATACTCAATTTCCGCTGTACTGTCTATTTGTAAAAAATATACAATGATATTGACGTCATTACTGTCTGGTTCACCTTTATTCAATAGCAGATCAAAACAAATCTTATTTACATTATATATCTATTTAGCCTAGACTTTAGACCTTTTAAGCCTAGGATTCACGGTCTTGCAAGTGTGGGCAGTGGGGCGACACTCCTCCTTTCGGCTTTTCCCGGCTCCGTTCGGCTCAGCATTGCTTCGAGCAATTATTAGGATTGGTAGAACTTGACGTCGCTATACGTGCACGACCACAGATAAGATAGTCTTGAATTTTGACAACCCTAAATGGCCGAAAGGGATAGTACCATAAATTAGAAAGGGACAGCATAATTCGTCCCTGAATTGCTGTCAAACTTCGGTTTTGTAGGAAGTGTCATTTCTGTACAGTACTATTATTTATTGAAGTTTTTGCCAATTAAGGCGCGTTCTCTCTAATTGAGTAAAACCGACTCAGTAGATTTTGTGGGGACGCGAAACTTGCGCCTCAAATAAGTATAACTCGGACACAACGTAGAAATGTTCGTTATTTCTTGCACCACCAGAGGGCCTCGCTAAATGTACCTTGCCCACATAAAGTCTTGCTCTTGCCCCGCCACTGGCTGTGATTAATGTTAATACTAGATTTTAGTTATAATGGTGTTTGTATTATTACTTATGTTTACATAGACAGAGGATGCATGTGTTGTTGTACGGTATCGGGTAAATAAGTTAAAATAACACATGATAACATGCTAATGTAAATACTGTGTTTTCTTCACCTTGCACTATTATTGAACATATTTACATAGCAACATAGAGCAATATAGTGCATGCCTCATTGTTAGGCGGAAAAGGAGGCAAGTGTTGGCTAAGTTTAATAAACATTCGGAGTCCGTTTACCATTTAAAATTGAATTGATGTCTCCGTTGACTCAAGTTTTTTTTTTTTTCAAGGTTTTTAGTGTCAGTTGTAGACACATGGCCCTCGCTACTAATACGGGCGACCTTGTGCCCGTGGTGACATTTGCGAATGGTTGTCATGATTTATGCGATGCCGAGTCCGGCATCACCATCAGGCAAGAAGCAATGGTGATGCTCAAGTTGAAGACCCGGCGTTATTGTTATGATTTAGCTAAGATAGACCCATGGTCCCCGCATTGAGTACGGGCGGCCATGGTTCCTGGTTGAGATTTGTTAACTTTTAAGAAAGATGATTTATTGTTCTTGCGATTTTTATTAGATTTTTAGTTGGTGATACGAATTGGGACCGCAGTAGGTATTAATAGCAATACTCGACGGATGCTGCTGCCCATACGTCGGTTTCCCTTAGTCGGCTCTTACGACACCCACGGGACGAGATGGGGTGGTGCTATTCTAAAACGCCGGCACCACACGGCGACAGTTGACTCAAGTATAGTGATTTTCTTATTACCGAACTGACTTCAAACGAAAACATTATGTTTTTTTATTTATTTTTCGGGAGAAAATGCACGGGAGAGAATATTTACCTAATAATTTGAAGAGTTTTCTCGATTTCTCCAGGACCCCATCATTAAGTGAACATCCTTTCTTCCATGTTTCTTCCTTTCTAAATCGGGGAACCCACATAAAAAACAAAGGTTCGAATTTAGACATTTTGAAAGCGGTTCATCATTAATCACTCCACAGTCTGCTGGTGTAAAAGGCAAAATGAATTGATATTATGAATTCAGAATAGCATACCGACTATGTGAGGCAAGCTATACTAAAGAAGAAACGACTGAGGTGGCTTGGGCATGTGTATCGAATGGAACGGACTCAATCACGTCAAATCCTGCTTGGGGAGGTTGCAGACGCAAAAAGACCGGTCGGGCGGCCAATGCTGCGCTTCTAACTTCGAACAACACCGGCTTCCGACACGTCGGAAGGGAGGAGCCTAAGCGATATCTTACTGAACATATCATTCTGCCATTTTTTGCGGGGGGAAACGTGCAGAGTCGCTCTGCTTACTCACTACATAGAAAATCCAATCTGTAATGACGACACTAATACATAGAAAATGACACACGTCAAAGACAAATCTTGCACACCTCGATCTCTTTTTGTGTACGGACGAGTTACAACATGCACCGCCATAGGTACAGTTGTACCTATGATTTGGCATAGGGGAAATAGTATGGATACCGTCTCCCTCCCTGTGTTGCTCGATGGCTTCAAAAATTGCGTCAAGCATGATATAGTTGCTTTTAATATCTCATGTAACCAATGGCAAAAACTGGCCGAAGACCGACCCGTATGGCGTCGTGCTATTCATGATGGTCAATCCAAACACGACGATGCCTGGTTTACCTCTTTAAAAGAGAAATGCATGAGGCGCCACGAGTAGGCCTCCAACCCTCGCCCACCTGGGGAGCATACACCTGCCGCGTGTGTGAACGAGGGATGCTCTTTCGCATAGGGCTATACAGCCACGAGCGCAAGTGCCGTTACCAGGACGCTGCTTAAAACATCTCACACAGATGAATTGCTTATATATTATGTGAAGCCAGTCTAACTTATAAATAAATATTGTCTAAAAATAAACTTCCATGGAGTATTCCTCTCTGATAACTGTCTCGAAGAGGAATCAAAAGGTCAATGGGTCACCGAGACCTTGTTTACCGCTGTTATCGATGTTCGTATCTTACGGCTATTATCATATCCATATCTTACAGTTTCAGATATCGAGATATAATCGATTTATGATATACTGTGCGATAAATATACCAAGAAAAATATTTAATTTAGAACTGTTTTTATTCTACACAACTTACACAAGATTACTTTTAATATAAGTTCGACTAGGTAGTACATTTTTCTGTATTTATTTTTAGTTAAGTATATTTAGTAAGTTGAGGTGGTTTTTAAAGCCTAATTTAATGTCCCATTGCTGGGCAAAAATATTTATGTGACACGAATTACCCGAGAAACTCGATAAATGTTATATATTTACTTGTTTAGCTGATCTGTATTTAATAATTATCGTGTCTTTCCAGGTCTTCGCAAATCCAAACATCTAAATGGGGCCATTCGCAACGCCAGCACGGGGCAACCTAATCTGCATATGGACAAATGCCTCATAGTGTCTAAGGTCACCCGCTACGAGTATGAGAAGTAAGTGGTATACTACTTTTATAAACTAAACCAAAACATCTAAATGGGGCCATTCGCAGGGCCAGCACGGAACAGCCTAAGCTACATATGGACAAATGCCTCATGCTATTTTTCGGTAGAAAGAAGGTGGCAACCGTAGCTGCATATGGATAAATGCCTCATAGTGTCTAAGGTAAGCGTGACATACAGGGAGGCAACATGTCGAACGTGGTTCGCGGTAAGCCTTCTGGCCGCGTAGCCAACGTGGCAATCGTTAACGCTCCGTAGCGTATCATAGTCATCTCTCTTTATCACTCTACCATATTAGTGCGACAGTGAGAGTTGCGTTTCGTTCGCTTCGGAGCGTTAATTGGCACGTTGTCTACGCGGGCTGATCGCCACAAGCAAGTGCCTCATAGGGTCAACCGCTACGTGTATGCGAAGTAAGAACCTTAGTGTTTCCGCTGTCTTGCGCGGGTGCATGATGCGGGATTGCGGGTGCCGTGCGAAACCGCCTTTACATACAAACGTAGTCCTCATTTTACTCTCTGCATATTGACATCATTGAAAATATTTTGACACAATTTGTTGTATCAATTTGTTGTTGAGATCGCTGTTTAGCGATAAGTCCGCCTGTTGTTACCTACATATTTATACCTTTACATACTTTGTACCATTTTTTTTTTGTAGTGTGCAATAAAGCATTTTATTATTATTGTATCTCCTTGGATTTCACGGGCCTATAAATCCCGGTCTTTTGATAGGCTTGCATGGGGATATAGATCCAACACGTAGAGGCCTCTTGGAGAGCTTTAATGTCATGTAGAACGCCTGCTGGAACCCGTTCACGGGCGCAACAATAGACACCAATGAACCGGTCGCAACAGGCATTGGGACTATTGTAGTAAAGTGAACAGTATAACGGTCTATGGATTGAAGTTTGGGAGGACAATGAGACTGGGTTATTGCAAAGACGTCCGGACACCTGCCATAACAATGTTTTCACTAGTTATCGAGGCAGGCGGTGACTCGCCGCCCACTAGATGGGCCCCTGAAAATGCCGTCCTGAAGACGACCAGGAGCAACACCGGTGTGAGCGGCTCAGGGGTGTCGAGAGGTGTACGCCGCTTTCTACCCAGTGGCTGATAACAGCCACTGTGCCAACTCGCGTCTTATGCAAGTTTTCACTTCCACCCCTGGAGCATTTAGCTCTAACGACTCCTCTCTGGACGGCCAATGAAGGCAAGCCAGAGCTGAGAGTCCTGCGGGTCCCCTTGGGGTCCACTCCGACCGACGAAGACACGCCGGAGACGGAGACCCTGACCGACTCTCGGGAGTACTCGGGTCCGTGGGGTCGTTACTCCCCAACAGCTCGCCACTAGCTGCCCTGCGGTTTTATTATTATTATTATTATTATATCTATCATAGATATGCCCCTACGTTGGATTTGTTTCGATTTTTGATTATTATTTGAGTTGGAGCATTTATAAAGATGTATAATAAAATCTGTCTTTCGCTCCTAATTTTTACAATGATCAAAAACACAAAATGTTTCACATGATAGAAAACTACTTTACTAAAGCAAACGTAGGGTTTGCTTTTTTTCGATATTTTAAATTATTGTAATAGGAGCATTTATAAAGATGTATAGGGAGCGTGCATGAACTGTAGGAGGCAGCACAGGAGCCGTCAGATCTTTGGCGCGAGTCGTAAATGTGATGTTTATTGTTCCGATGTAGCCCACAAGATGGCAGAACCTACTATGCACAAGAAAACACGTGACGTGTAAATGTACATGTTTATGGTTCCGATTCAGGCCACAAGATGGCAGACCCTCCAACGCGCACGGTCCCTATAATAAAATCTGTTTTTCGTTTTCTTACGTTTCTTACAATAATCAAAAACACAAAAAAAGGCAAACATAGGGGCATAGCTATGGCTAATAAACATCAAATTGTGTAAACATATTTCCCATAATGTCAACATCCAGAGAGGAAAATGGGGACTACGTTTGTATGGAGAAGCGGGCGCCCCTTTTCCTCTAATACACACTAATAACACCTACTTAAAAAAAAGAGTTTACCATCACACTTGAAAGTCCGAAACCAGTCATGATATCCAAGAATGAAAGGTTATCAAGACATCAATTAATATTTTCCTGTCCGAAGTGTTTACCGATGTCGGGTTACAAGCTAATGCGAACTAGAAAACATTCCACTATGATACATCACGTCACGTACACTTAGAGTGATAACGCGTGAATACACTGATTTGTTAAGAGGGAATAGCTTATCGTATCTAACGAAATAACGGTAATTTTTCTATTATTATGTCTGTCTTTTCCAAATTCTCGGGACCATGGGGTCCCGGACATTGGGAAGGCGTGCGTGGGGCCGAAGCCAACACGTAGAAGCCCCTTATAATAAGACAATTTACTCTAAATGTAACGTGACACCAACCGACGATTATCCCTGTCCACACTAGCAGCACCCAAGGACAAGCCCCGGTTGATAGTGTAGGACTATTGTCTTTGACGACCGGTTTGGCCTAGTGGGTAGTGACCCTGCCTACGTAGCTGATGGTCCCGGGTTCAAATCCTGGTAAGGGCATGTATTCGTGTGATGAGCATGGATATTTGTTCCGGAGTCATGGGTGTTTTCTATGTATTTAAGTATAAATATTTATATATTATATGTATATACCCTCAACACAAGCCTTATTAATATTGAGCTTACTGTGGGACTTAGTCAATTTGTGTAATAATAATGTCCTGTAATATTTATTTATTTATTTTATTGTAAAAAAAGGGAACAAAAATAAATCGGGCTATTGGGTCGAGTTGCAAGTGGACTGGTAGCCGGGACTATGCAGGATACTATGGCACCTGCCCTGATCATACGTTTTAAAAACACGACAAAATGGGCAGGTGACTCGCCAACTCACAATATGGGTCCCCGAAAACGGCCGCTCGCACGGAGCTATAAGAGGACAACATTGCGTGAGTGGCTCAGGGTGTGGAGAGGTGTGCGCCGCTTTCTACCCAGTGGCTCAGCAGTGGACGTCTTCTCAATTCCCCCTCAGGGGATTGGGGATGCTGTTCGGGGCGTTGGCCCCCTGCAGCGGTGTCATCCGCCAGCCATGGATATGGCTGGGTCATCGGGGTGGGGCCTCGGGTGAGGCTCCGATGGTCATGTCCGTGTTCTTCTTCTCACACCGGCGAGATCAAGCCAGCCGGGTGGGACCCCTTTGGGGGAGGCCCAGCCAGCGATCGTCAACCGGTGTGAGGGTGGCGTCGGTCCGTGGTGTGGTCAGTCCGGTGTGGCAGGGGTTGCAGGCGCGAGTTCACGCGGCAGACCCTGTAAACAGCCACTGTGCTAACTCGCGTCTTATGCAAATTTCACTTCCACCCTGTGAGCATATAGCTCTGACACCCCACTCTGGACGGCCGGTAAAGGCAAGCCAGAGGTGAGAGTCTTGCGGCCCCGGTCAGTGTTCACTCCAGCCGGCCAATCAAGGCAAGCCGGAGAGAGGGGCCTGACCGGCTCTCGGGGGTATGGGACCCAAGGGACGTCACTTCCCATTCAGCTCGTCACAAGCTGCTTTGGGGGCCTATTATTATTATTATTATTAATTACTTTATTCATGTAAAACAATTACACAGTTACAAGTACAATAAATGCGCCAAACTGGAGCAACCAGTTTGTTGGGGCGCCGCGCTCAAATCTCACTTAACACGTTCACTGCCGGGAACCCACCTGGTGGGCGCTCGTGAACTTTGTTCAGATGCCGGACAACCCGCTGGGCGGGTTGTTTTGTACGCAGCTATAGACCACCGGTTTCTGGGGTAGTGCGCCGTTTTTTGTCTGGCAGTGAATGTGTTAATATAAATCTTTACATTATGACTTGTCTACGTATTCTATTGTCAGTAAAAAAAAGGAAAGCACGCATTTATGTTAGAATGATTTTATGATAGTGTTGTGTTCCTGCCGATGAGTAAGGTTGCCAGAGCTCTACGAGGGGAGGGACGGTTGTTAGGGTCGGCAACGCGCGTGTAACTCCTCTGGAGTTGCAGGCGTACATAGGCTACGGAGACTGCTTACCATCAGGCGGGCGGTATGCTTGTTTGCCCCCGACGTAGTATAAAATAAATGATTTGTATAAGTATGTATCTATTTATATTAATATTGCTATTTTATTACATGTATGAAATTCTATTTCGGGAGAAAACATTTTCCACTATGTAAATCTTAACAAATCACTTTGATTTTGATATCGATCGCTTCAGCATGATATATTCTAGGTTTATAGGTTTCGCTTTAGATTTTTTTTTGGTTTCTAGCCCAGAGTCAATACAAATCTACCTATCCTCCTTTTGAAAAAAAAAAAACCTATGAACCTAGTTTTTAATTGTGTCAACAACATACTAAAAAAACATGGAGAATGGAAAATATTTAGAAGTGGAAAAACGTTTTCTCTTTTTGTATGGAAGATCATGTGATACTAGCCTCCTACGAAGTCCCCGGCAAGCTCGGCGGAGAGCCAGTGCAATCCATGCACCATATCATCTACGACTGCCCAAAGAGAAAATACCCTGGAGATACTCTGGACTTGCTCCTCCCTGATGAAAACGCAGCCCGATGGGTGAAGGAGCTAGATGTAAAATTATAGTACCTAATTAGTTAAAGTTTCACTAATACTGTAAGCGACCTTGACAAATATCTAGCCATACGATTAAATAAAAAAAAAAAAAAAAAAGCTCGGCCGAATTTCACCTACCATACAAACGGAGTTTCGTTATATTTTAAAACTACGTGTTGGATTGTAATGAAACTTTGTACATACAATGACATAAGGTATATCTAGGGCTGAAACTAGTTTATATCGCTCCACTTTAAAAACAAACGAAATGGAGCAAAAACAAATTTTGTATGAAAATCTTAAATTCGCTGTTCCTATTGTAAGTATAATGTTTCATAGGGACCGTGCGCGTTGGAGGGTCTGCCATCTTGTGGCCTGAATCGGAACCATAAACATGCACATTTACACGTCACGTGTTTTCTTGTGCATAGTAGGTTCTGCCATCTTGTGGGCTACATCGAAACAAAAAACATCACATTTACGCCTCGCGCCAAAAATCTGACGGCTCCTGTGCTGCCTCCTACAGTTCATGCACGCTCCCTATAGCAATCTAGCTAGACGTTCTAAAATGAGAGCGTAACTACATTTGCATGGAGAATCGAGCTTGCTGAGGACCCCTAAAATGTACTGCTATATTACGCATTATAAAACGGCCAAAATCTGGAAACGATCAGTTTCACCCCCCTGGTCCGAGTTACAATACAATATTAACAAGATATATTAAGTCAAGGCCTTGGGTGGAAGTACTTAGTACTTATAGATAGGTATCGCACGGTTAAGAAGCCACACAAGTAATTGTACCAATTAAAATCATTTGATAGTCGTTCTCATAATGGAATTCAGCCTTAGCGAAAACTTATTATTACATTTTCATATATTGTTCTTAAAATGTTTATTAATTAAAAGCTTTAAAAAACTGATTTCAATAATTGTTTCAAGCTGAATGTTTTTTTGGCCGTTTATAGTAATGAAGTTCCCGCGATTGAGTTAAGGATACCTTCATCGGGGACTGACCTGATGACAACAGAACCAACTGTGAAATTATGAAATATAATTAAAGGAATTTATTAAAAGCAAAAAAAAATCTGAAACTAAATCAGAACACCTTGTTGAAGTCGGTTAAAAATAGTGCTGACAGTTTCACGACGTGTTGTTGTTGACTGCATCGTTTTGTCATTGTGATCCCGTACGCTATTTTCGTCATCATATCACAAGTCAGGATGGCCGAGCGGTCTAAGGCGCTGCGTTCAGGTCGCAGTCCACTTCTGTGGGCGTGGGTTCGAATCCCACTTCTGACAAACTTTTTTTATTTTTATTGAAGGAGAAAAAAGTAAATAAATTGCATAATACAGATGACAATCACAAAACTGATCAATGAAGACGCGGGTTGGAGTCCCACGTTAGCCAGATTTTATTATTGATATCTGTATATAAAATTTATAAATTGTAATCTGGTACGTTCCTCAATAATAAAAAAAGGAAAAAATCAATAAATGTTTATTACAAACGTAATTTTTTTAATTACATTCCTATCAGCGATTTTTAAACAGTTCAATTTCAATTAAATTTATTGAATATTGTATTATCATGCCTGTACATAATAGGTGTAACATTATATAAAGTCAGATCATGATCTTGTTAGGGCACACAATAATATTGTTCTATTCTATTCTAGACCATTCTAGTAGCACATTATAATAACATTTTAATTAGTCATAATTAAATTAGCGTGGGGACTATAGCCCGAGCCCTCTTGCACATGAGAGGAGGCCTGTGTCCAGCAGTGGGACGTATATAGGCTGAATTATTTTGTATTATTTATAATTAAATTGGGTAAAAATAATATAGCTATATATGCTAAAATATATAGCTATTTTCCTAAAATGGCTTTATTGTAAGTTGCGTTTGTGACAGCGGTCAAACAAATCTAAACTTACGTATTTAAGTTATAAATAGCAGTAAGATAACGGTATTAATACGCACTAAGCTGAAATACAGATGATTATAGCGTCAATAACAATGATGAAACACACGCATTGTATGAAGGTTAAAAGTTAAAATCCGTATAGAGTCTGACCAAGCTGACTCTGCGGCGATCGATAAAACGTACTTTTTGAAAATCAGTATGTGACAAGACCACAAAAAAAGTATTAAATAGTCTTGATACTTTGAATTATTCTACCATTAACCTTTCTTCTTCCTCGCGTTGTCCCGGCATTTTGCCACGGCTCATGGGAGCCTGGGGTCCGCTTGACAACTAATCCCAAGAATTGTCGTGGGCACTAGTTTTTATGAAAGCGACTGCCACCTGACCTTCCAACCAATTAGTCCGGTTTCCTCACGATGTTTTCGTTCACCGAAAAGCGACTGGTAAATATCAAATGACATTTCATACATAAGTTCCGAAAAACTCATTAGTACAAGCCGAGGTTAGAGCCGGGACCTCCGGATTGAAAGTCGCATGCTCTTAGCGCTAGGCCAGCAGCGCTTTTAATGGCTCAGGATCCATTCGTCCTCAATCCTATTTCGTCAATTTCTTAACAATACAATGCAAATACAAATCCTCTTTATTGCACAACCTCTGAAAAAAATGTTCATCGAAACATACTTAACTTGTCATTATTGTCAAATGGTCCACTGTTCCGATTCGTCAGCATTCCTACATCGTCACTTTCCTATCTTGTCCACATTCCTATGTGGTCCACAGTGCTAACTCGTCTACATTCCTATGTATATGGTCCACAGTGTTGGCATTGGTGGAGGTTAAAATCACAGGTAAACACGAATTTACCGTTGGTACAAAACAATAGCAAAGTAAATGAAAAGTGCAGAAGTTATCTTATTTACATGTAGAAGGCAGGGCAGGCATTTAATGGGTGGTACAATAATGTTGACGAGCTGGCATTGTGGTCAAAATCGGAATGTACACGATCTGAGACTGTGATCAAAGTGGAAATGAGGACGAGTTAGGAAGGTGACGATTAAGGAATTGTGTGCTGAGGAACTGGCATTGTGGACGATTTAAGAAAATGACGAAATGGGATTGTAGACGAAACGATCCTGAGCACCTTTAATTAATTATTCTACCATTAACCGACTGTGAAAATCAGGCATCTACATTAAAATTGCCAAGATAATTTACACAAGCCTTCTTGGCTTACCGTGATTTATCTGTTAGTTGTTACCGCTTGCACAATCCCCAACGATATTATGGGGAGTATTTTATTATTGTCATAATAACTTGTAATAGATGTACTTATTAGTACAACGATATTATGGGGAGTATTTTATTATTGTCATAATAACTCGTAATATATGTACTTATTAGTACAACGATATTATGGGGAGTATTTTATTATTGTCATAATAACTTGTAGTAGACAATAACTAAATGTAACATCTAATGATATGAAGCGAAAAAAAATTGTAACTATTCAATATTAACGTAACACTGCATGCACTGTTAACTGTTAAGCGTTAAGGTTTATTTTATCTTCTTCATGAATTTATCAATGTCAATGCCTCCCGGAGCCTTAAGCTCTAGTGTTGTAAAACTTGTAAAAAAAATGCTCCGAATCATCTAACTAATTGTACCTAATTAATAAGTGGTGAACGGTGTTGGTCACACATACTGTAAACAGTGTTTAAAATACTTTATATTTAAGCCTTTCTTGTAGTGACTGTTTGTTTACCTAAATAAAAAAAATAAAAAAACCATATTAATAGTACAATCGGCGATTGATTTTTGTACAGGCCTCTATTACAGAGTCGCTGCGACCCCGTTATAGCTGGGCCTGACCCACAGGTTGAAAATAGTATTTTATGCAACAGTTGTATAAAAAGGGTCAAAAAAGGCGAGTGGCGTGAGTTACAATGTGAGCCGGAGCCGAAGGCGTAGGCGAATATTGTAAAGGAATACGCCACGAGCATTTTTTTACCTACTTATACAACGTTGCATACAATATTTTTCCTACGAGTCGACAAAAAAAAATCTTAATTTAGGTAAACAAAGCAAAAGTATATAGCCAAGACGCGCGAGCATACCTTGTTACGCGCCCGGCCCGCCCCGGACCGCGGCCGGCCGGTCGGCGACACCTCGTAACTCATGAGGCCCTGGTACTTGTTACTTGCTAAATTAAATTTTTGGACAGTTTTTTCTCAATTTTGGCCACCGTAGCCTACGGAGACTAACAAGCAACTCTAAGCGGTCTTCGTAGTCTATGGGTGTTGCTATATTACGGGTGTCACATGCGTGTTTCTGACTTATGAAGTAATTATTTTTACTATGCAACCAAATGAATATTTTGTAAGTTGGCAGCAATGCACTTAGTTTAAAACTGTATTCGTTTTGGTTTTGTTAGGTTGGTAGCCATTAATCGCAGTAACGTTATAGCGATTAAAAGCACAAGAGCTTTTATGAGGAATAGACAATATAGACTTTTCTTGAAACCTTTTATGTATGTTCTTATATTCGTGTTAATGAATGCATAAATGACAGATAACAGTAGAGGAGTAGGAAAACACTATTTTAAATCAATAATGTGTTAAATGTTTGCTTGTTTTTACAGACACAGTCTCGACAACATATCCGACGCGGAATTGGAAGCTGTTCTTCGAAAGCGAGGCTCAGACTTCGATGCCATGCTGCAGAACCACAGGGAACAGAAGGCTTTCGAGCAAAGTGTGGCCAGGAGTCTGAGGGAGATGGGGCGAAAAGTCGAAATGGCTAGCAGGTAAGACTTATGACTAAAGTTGCCAGTTTTTATGCTTTTTTTGTTGCTTACTATTATTTGTTAATAGCGATAGCCTTAAATATTAAATTAAGTGCTAAACGGTCAGTTTAAAAGTTTCAACTATACTTGTTGTTGAAGGTTGCAAGGAAGAAACACAAAAATAAATATAAATAAATATCATAGGAACATTCTTACATAAATTGACTAAGTCCCACGGTAAGCTCATGAAGGCTTGTGTTGTGGGTACTCAGACAACGATATACGAGTATATACATAATATACAAAAACTTAAATACTGAGAAAACATCCATGACTCAGGAACAAATCATTACACAAATACATACCCTTACCGGGATTCGAACCCAGGACCATCGGCTTTATAGTACTAGGCCAGACTGGTCGTCAAAAAATAAAAATGTTATCATTTGTGTGGTTTCAGATTGACGTACAACGAGGATCTGATAAAGTGGTGCGACGTTGTCGTGCCCTGCGGCGGGGACGGCACGTTCCTTCTCGCTGCTTCTAGAGTAAGGGACGCTAAGTAAGTTGCGACTAGGTTAAACTGCCCAATGGTTGGCACTGAAGCCAGTGATTGACACCTATTTTATCTGATAAAGCGTTACGTAGTCGTGCCCTGCGGTGGGGACGGTACGTTCCTTCGCGCTGCTTCTAGAGTAAAGGATGCTATGTAAGTCACGACAAGGTTAAACTGTCCAATGGTTGGCACTGAAGCCAGCGATTCACACCTATTTTATCTGATAAAACGATACGTAGTCGTGCCCTGCGACGGGGACGGCACGTTCCTTCTCGCTGCTTCTAGAGTAAGGGATGCTAAGTAAGTCACGACAAGGTTAAACTGCCCAATGGTTGGCACTCAAGCCAGCGATTGACACCTATTTGATCTGATAAAGCGATACGTAGTGGTGCCCTGCGGCGGTGACGGTACATTCCTTCTCGCTGCTTCTAGAGTAAGGGATGCTAAGTACGTAGTGACTAGGTTAAACTGCCCAATGGTTGGCACTGAAACCAGCTATTGACACCTATTTGATTTGATAAAGTGATACGTAGTATGTCGTGCGGCGGGGACGGCACGTTCCTTCTTCCTGTTTATTTTGTGTTTTTTCGGTTGCATTCTAAAGGGGCCCTGGTTCTTGGCAACTAAAATCTAAGATTGTCTCACGCACTAGCTCTTTTGAAAGCGACTAGGTCTAACGCTGCATGCAACGACATTGCGCGACTGGCTTAGGCTAAGGCGACAACCTTAAGTGGGAACGAAAGGTCCGATCGCTGTTCCTCGCTTCAACCTATAGTTGCCGCCTTAGCCGAAGTCAGTCACGCAATGTGTTGTTTTCTTGGCTACCAGGCCTACCAGTTCAAAAATTCAAAAGTGTTTTATTTATCAATTATCATACTGCAAGTTTGTATAATGGACCACTTGGAAATTTAAACAATAAATATAACCTTTTATTTCAATACATTCTCGATATTAATTTGTATCATTTGTCAATTTTGACGCGTGTGTGACTTTTTTTTTGTTTATGTGACGATAAATTGTCATTCAATTCTGTCATTTGTTTTTTAAATTTTTTTGGCAATTATAAAAAATCGAATAATTAATTTTAAGTACGATTCCCACCGAACGGGCGGAGTCAGGCCGCATTTCAAATTTGTACGGCTGCAAGCCGGTTGGCTTCTCGCGGACGCGGACGGCTCCGGACGAATTCCATCGCGTCTGCCATACATAATGTTCGTCCGACGGTTCGGCAACACTTCATCAATCGTGATACGACTGCTCTACTCGGCGGTCTAACATCGACTGCCCGTAACTGTCAGTGACGCAGTGTTGCCAGGTGAGAGGAAGAGAATTATCGTATTTGAGTGTCAAAATTATCGTACCGATGAAAAAATTATCGTACGCCTATCAAAAAGGCACTCCCAAAATTTCTGGCAAAATAAGCTTACATGTCCAATGTATAATCAAACAAAAACGCAATTTTCGTCTAAATTGCTCAAAAAACAGTTATATATTTGTGTATTGTTGTGATACACCCAAACGGTTTACAGGAAATTTCGATATTTTTGACGTAAACCAAGGAGCCGAACACCCAAAAGGTGCTAATTGTAGTCTATTTCGCAAGGAAAGTGTCATATTTTGCTTCAAAAACTAGACTTTTTTGGGGGCACTGTCTAAGGCCTGAAATTACCGTACTTTTGCGTACGATAATGCTCTTTGGAACGTACGACGTACCGGAGCCTAAATTATCGTGCGTGTACGACAATTATCGTACGCCTGGCAACACTGCAGTGCAGTGACGTCACCATGACGTAAGCGCTCGAAACGTCTATAAACTACAGGTACATTGAAAATGCGCTCCAACACGGTCCGTAGTTTATACGACGTGTGAGAAAAAGTAAAGGAAGATGTAATGTTGGTAATTGCATTTATGATCCGTTTTGTTTTAGCAAGCCGGTGATCGGGTTCAACAGCGCGCCGCGCCGCTCCGTGGGCCGCCTGTGCCTGCCGACCTGGTGCTCGAATGATGTCAAAGGTGCGCTCCACGCTTTGAAGGAGGTAATTACCTTCCTAATCCATATGCGAAACTTATTTACGTTTAAATACCTTATATTCTTAACTTAGTTTCTTAACTTGTGTTTAATATTACTTGCTAAATCACATTCTGACACTGCCTTCACTGTTCTGAGCTATCTTCTTGCCCTGGGCTCCACGGAAGACCAGCGCTGTAGCATATATATATATATGTTAGAGCATATGCTGAGTGGTGTCCATTTGTAGCCTCTATTGCAGCATCGTCACTGTAACTATTGCATGTTAGAGGTTACTATTAGTCATAACATAACTGTTTAGTGTATTAGATCTTCTTTCTTTTTTTTTAAACTTACTTTTTTATGTGTACACTATAGTTTCTAGATCAAACCGGAGCTTTTAGTTTCTTTTTACCTCTTGCAAATAGCACGTTACATTATATATCTTTATTTGCCTTCATCATTTGTTGTTTCCCCGAACCCCTCGCTACGTTTAGTATTCTGTTTTTAAATTCTTCAAGGATGTCAAATGTGAAGGTATTGTAGATAGATGACAACAAGTACAAAATGTCTTCCGTTTCGAGCGCCATTTTGATAGTCACGCCTCGTTTATTCCTTTGATTTTTGCTCATTAATATTGTTTAACCTTTTGACCGCCAAAGACGTCATATGACAATATCAACCTTCATGCGTACCGACAAGGTTCACGATTACGCGCCGCGTGCTATAGGCGTGGCTAAAGGTTAAAGTGTAATATCGATAGCTTATTATACAGTAAACTAATGAGGTAGTGTGAAGTGAATGGAGAATTAATCTTGAAAAGCGTTTAACCACCATTTTGGAGTCAACGGCCGGTAGTCCACGTGCTACTTGTAAAGTCCAGCTATCGCTTTACAAGAGCTAGTAACATCCCCGTACACTATCTTGTACTAACCGTACAATTTTAGTCGTATTTAAAGCTCCTAATACCTTGATACTGGCGAAATAGTCCCACTGGACTGAAGCCATAATTTTCAAAGAATGAATGAATGAAAAGGGTGTAAAATAAAGCACATTGGTCTTTCTGATCGTTCACTTACTGTTATAAACCAAAGATGGCCGGGCAACCGGCGTTGAATTCATGCGGCGAACGTAACGTAACGTGTTTCAACATAAACCGAAATAAATGTTATATACGAATAAAAAGTGACCGAGGCCTCCAGTGCCCAGGACTGGAATTAACCAGCGTTCTCTGCTATCGCGGCAGGGGCCTGAGTCCCTCGGCCACCCGGGCCACGGCGGCATGGGTCGAGTTTTTGAGCGCCGCGGCCCGGCCGGGTGGCCGAGGGACTTAGGTACCTGTCGTGACAGCAGAGGGCGCTGGTTCGATCCAGTCCTGGGCACTGGAGATTTTAGTCACGTTTTCTTCGTATATGACATTTACTTCGGTTTATAATTCATACAATAGTAGATACACTACTTAAAATATTTTCAAAAATAAATTTAATTAGCTTATTTATTATTCATGCATTTTTTACGTACATAGCTTTACTCTATTTTTGTTTTTAAACTGTTTAGGGTCGGTTCAGATGGATGCGGCGATCTCGGATACGAACGACTGTCACTTGCGAAGCCAAACTATTGGACACCATAACACCAGTTGACCTACATACGCTACATTACAGCAGGTATTTTATTTTTATTAGTTTTTATACTACGCCCGCCTGATGGTAAGCAGTCTCCGTAGCCTATGTACGCTTGCGAATCCGAAGGAGTTACATGCGCGTTGACCACTCTAACACTGCACCCTAGTTGAGCTCTGGGAACCGTACTGACCGGCAGGAACAACACTATGCAGGGTTTAATGTTATTTTGATCTGGTTTTCTGTAAGGTTAGGTTAGGTTAGTTACTTCCCCAGTTGGGTTCTGCTAATTATACTGAAACACTAGAATTTAAGAACGAAGTCGGCGCTGCAGATGTAACGGAGGTCAAGACTAATTTTGGGTCACTGACCTAACGGAGTAAGAAGTCCATTACTGGTGCCTGCCAGATTAAAGTGTCCAATACTGGTCCCGCTATACAGTGACGTCGGTCGGACTCGACTGCAACTTGTATGGGAACTATGGTATGGTATGGTAACAATGAAGTTGTTAAAATTGTGTTATTTTGCTAATAGTCATATATCGAGATGATTTGATTTATCAATAGTAATTTAGATTTGTATTTTTTGTTATACATGGCCCTATAATTAGTTTTATTTAACATTAGAAAGAAGATAACTAAGATAAGCGAATTTGACGCGATTTTTTATTGAAAAATATGTAACAATTAAAGATCATATAGGATACGATCATTTACATTAGTTTGCTTTCATAAGTAATAGTTACTAATTTATTAAAAGCGTTTTTCAATAAAAGGACACGTCAAGATTGTTTACCTTTTTTCGAATACAAAAAAAAAAAACGAAATATAGTAATGACCCTAAATCGAGACTAATTCAAAAGTTTCAAAACATGAAAATCGATTGAAGCCAGAGCGATAGGGGACGGATCAAGGATCGGACTAATATTTTTTTTAAATAAATAAATACATATTATAGGACATTATTACACAAATTGAATAAGTCCCACAGTAAGCCCAATAAGGCTTGTGTTGAGGGTACTTAGACATCGATATATATATAATATATAAATATTTATTATAGGGGGGGGGGGGGGGGTTGGGGTCGGCAACGCGAATGTTACTCCTGTAGAGTTGCAGGCGTACATAGGCTACTGAGACTGCTTACCATCAGGCGGGCCGTATGCTTGTTTGCCATCGACGTAGTATAAATGATTCATCATTTGATCATACCTTCAAAATGATTGCACAGGTTACAATTATCTGATTTATATTTTTGCCGTCTTGCAGATATTCAGCAGTGTCCCAGCCCCTGGACAATCCAGAAAGCCCTCAATCATCAGGTCCCCACCGGGAACAGTTCACCACAGAGCAGAGGAATTCGGTGCTGCACACTAAAGTGCTACCGTTTTTGGCCCTCAACGAGGTAAAAACGTATATCACAAATATAATGCTTTTAAATCAGATATTCAGCAGTGTTCCAGCCCCTGGACAATCCAGAAAGCCCTCAATCATCAGGTCCCCACCGGGAACAGTTCACTACAGAGCAGAGGAATTCGGTGCTGCGCACTAAAGTGCTACCGTTTTTGGCCCTCAACGAGGTATACACGTATATCACAAACATAATGCCTTTAAGTCAGATATTCAGCAGTGTCCCAGCCCCTGGACAATCCAGAAAGCCCTCAATCATCAGGTCCCCACCGGGAACAGTTCACCACAGAGCAGAGGAATTCGGTGCTGCACACTAAAGTGCTACCGTTTTTGGCCCTCAACGAGGTAAAAACGTATATCACAAATATAATGCTTTTAAATCAGATATTCAGCAGTGTTCCAGCCCCTGGACAATCCAGAAAGCCCTCAATCATCAGGTCCCCACCGGGAACAGTTCACCACAGAGCAGAGGAATTCGGTGCTGCACACTAAAGTGCTACCGTTTTTGGCCCTCAACGAGGTAAAAACGTATATCACAAATATAATGCTTTTAAATCAGATATTCAGCAGTGTTCCAGCCCCTGGACAATCCAGAAAGCCCTCAATCATCAGGTCCCCACCGGGAACAGTTCACTACAGAGCAGAGGAATTCGGTGCTGCGCACTAAAGTGCTACCGTTTTTGGCCCTCAACGAGGTATACACGTATATCACAAACATAATGCCTTTAAGTCAGATATTCAGCAGTGTCTCAGCCCCTGGACAATCCAGAAAGCCCTCAATCATCAGGTCTGCATCGGGAACAGTTCACTACAGAGCAGAAGAATTCGGTGCTGCACACTAAAGTGCTACCGTTTTTGGCCCTCAACGAGGTAAAAACGTATATCACAAATATAATGCCTTTAAATCAGATATTCAGCAGCATCCCAGCCCCTGGAAAATCCAGAGAGCCCTCAATCATCAGGTCCCCACCGGGAACAGTTCACTACAGAGCAGAGGAATTCGGTGCTGCACACTAAAGTGCTACAGTTTTTGGTCCTCAACGAGGTAAAACGTATGCAACATGCCTCGCTACACTTAGGTTTTATTCTTAAAGATAACGCATCCAAATTAGACCACCACTTTGTGAACTAGGATTGTTCGGAAAGTGGCGGGGCAAGACCAATATTTTATGTGGGCAAGGTGCATTTAGTGAGGCCCGCTGCTGGCGCAAGAAATAATGAACATTTTTACGTTGTGTCCGATATAAGGGTACTTATTTGAGGCGCGAGGCCCCTCGGGCCGCGAGGCCGCAGGCGGGGGCCCACGTCAGCCACGCCTAACGCCGCCTTTTCCGAAACGTTCAATAACGGACTCATTTTTACAAGCTTTTATTTAACTTGCCCTGCTAGTATCTATGTATGTACGAGTATGTGTTTATGTGGGTCAAATCTTGGAAGCTAAATTTGACCCACTTCCCGGTTTCCGATTGAGCTGAAATTTTGCATATATATGTAAGTTGGGTGCCAATGCAATTTTATGGTACCATCGAGCTGATCTGATGATGGGGACAGGAGGTGGGCATAGGAACTCTGTGATGAAACAACGCAACCTAATTGTGTTTCGGGTTTTTAGAATTGTCTCGATGAGTATTAGTTGCCTGTGGTAAGAATAGTACAGTCAGCGACAAAAACTTATCCTTTTTTTTTTCGTTAGCATAAATTTTAATGTCTGTAGAGATGGACATTGTTTACACGAAAAGTAAGGACGCTAAACACGATTAATTTCGTACATCGACCCGTCACTTCCTATCTTTGTTGCTGTCCCGCCCATGTCGGTAATCAATGTCACTGTGCGACCGGGACAGCAATATAATTGTACGCGTGCGATAGAGATCGGAAGTAATGGGTCAATGTACGAAATTCGTCGTGCTTAACGTCCTTATTTTAGAAAAATTATTTGTACCTGAAGGTGCAAATAATTATAGGTATAGGGTATTCATTGTATTTATTAATAATTATATAGGTAGGTTGTTCTGATTGTTGTTCGATATATATTACATATATAACGATATATAATATATGTAATATATATTGAGTTTACTGTGGGACTTAGTAAATGTGTGTAATAATGTCCCATTGTATTTATTTATTTCATACACTCATCTCTTTCTATTCTGAACAGGTATTCATAGGCGAGAGCGTGACATCGCGAGTGTCGTTGCTCCGACTTCAAATAGACAAGGGCGCGTGGACTCACACGAAAAGCTCAGGGCTGTGTGTGAGCACGGGCACGGGCAGCACTTCGTGGCATTACAGGTATCTCACTCTGTTACTATTGAAAAGAGCGGGACAAGAAGATTTTTATGATGTTGATGTTGACGACCGGTTTGGCCTAGTGGGTAGTGACCCTACGAAACTGATGGTCTCGGGTTCAAATCCTGGTAAGGGCATTTATTCGTGTGATGAGCATGGATATTTGTTCCTGAGTCATGGGTGTTTTCTATGTATTTAAGTATTTATAAATATTTATATATTATATATATCGTTGTCTAAGTACCCTCAACACAAGCCTTATTGAGCTTACTGTGGGACTTAGTCGATTTGTGTAATAATGTCCTATAATATTTATTTATTTATTATTTATTATTATTTATTTATGATATTTTTAAGTCTTCCTGTTCGTATAGGAACGTTTTTGACTGTTTTTTCTTTTTCCGACTATTTAATGTTCCATGTGTCCATTATAGACACATAATACTTACTATAATTTATAGTATTGCGTAGTACAAAAAAATAATATATACGAAATTACAAACATTGGATACAAAACTAATGATTTTACAATTATTGAATTTAAACTCGCCCGAGTCATACTAACTTAAACTTATACGGTTTAAATTCACGTATTTTTAGCCACTCGCGCGACATTTCTTTCATTTTTTTTTTCAAGCACTAACACTCTTAGTACCTACTCTCTCCGCTACGTGAGTTAAGCCGTCAGTTTAAAATTTCACTTTTTTTCTAGTATAAACTGCCTTCGCACCCACTCTGTCCTGGAGCTGATGAAAATACTCTCCAAGGAAGGAATAGCCGTTGATACTACGTTGGAGAAAGCGAGGGAAGTCGCTGAGAAATATAATCAGAAGCTCATGTTCGCCGCCGGTTGGTATACTTTTACTTATTTAAGAAAATTCACAATGTCCAAGTAAAGTCCTGAATGAGCTACTTGCCACTTATCTGACGAAAGAACTCATCGTTGGCGTTTCACAATCTTCAAATAAGCTTAACTGGTAGATAAAGTGCTAAGTTTTGTAGGAAATTTTATATGGCAGTTAATTTATTTGTTAAAAAAGTAGCCGAAGAAGTATGGCTTATAAAATAAATAAGATTAAAAAAAAAAAAAGTAGCCGAAGAAACCTAGCGTGATTTGTGTACAAGCCCTTATACAGGAGGGTTAGGGAAAAATTTTGTTCCAAAAACGCTAAAAAATTGTTTTAAAAAAATCGTCAAAAATCGTAACTTAAGATGTTTTTTTTGTCCTCAGACTGTGACAAGTTGGCCTATTCTGTCCGAGAATACATAACGTTCGAGGATTGGCCGGTACCGAGAGGGCTGCGGGTTCGAGACCGCGCCGACACTGTACGGGTGAAATCGCACTGCGTTGACGCTGGTAAGGTCATGTAAAATGTGATAGTGTTTGCATTTGAGGCAAATTCGACAGCGGGGTAAATTTTGTAATTAAGAAGCGGGGTAGACGGTTCTTTTTTATAAACTATTTAACAACAACTTACTTAGTAACAATTTGGTGGTAACTAGTGGGAATAACCCGAGGTACGGCTACTGATTGACCCCATAAATAACACCAACCAATAATGGACCCCATAAATAACACCAACCACTAATTGGCACCTTTTCCAGGTCTGGTGATCGACGGGAGCGTCTCGTTTCCCTTCAACGACGGCACGGAAGCCCTACTGGAGATACACCCCGAGGACGCGCTCATGACTGTGCACATGGATGATGCGTTGCCATATTGATGTTTAAGGTACCCTGTTGGAGCTTAAAAAAAAGACTACAATTAGGCGCCATTACGTGATGCGTAAAATACAAAACACGGTAAAAAGCTCTGAAGTTAAAAATTGCCTTTAAAGTTTATACCGGTTACATAATTGACATTTTGTTGTCAAAGAAGTACCGTATCTTAAGATATCGCAGTTTTTTTTCACAGAAGTACGTCCCAACCAACAAATCCCATTTCGTAACTAGTTACGAAAAAGGAATATTTCATATTAGTTTCATTACCATTTTGGTATTTAATTAAATACGTGGATACTAATACCAATTAAAAAAATAATTCATTAATAGCATAAAATTCACAAAAACAAAATGAAACTGGCAATTAAAAGAACATTACTATAATTAACAGTGCACATAGTCACCAATATATATTTTTTACTTTTCCTAGCCTGTCCCTGTACCGCATTTTTGCTTTTATGATTTCTGTGTCAAACCTAGGAATGTTCTAGATATTTAGATAAATAAAAGTTTATATATAGTCATGAAATTATTTATAAATAAGGATAGTGTAATGTCAGCGAGTATAATACACAACAAATAATTATTATATTTACATATACATTCATATCTTAAATGAAAATATCTTCATTATTTTACGCAAAAAAGTCCTGAACATCTTTGTGAAAGTACTCGCTGTTCAAAATTTTCTCTACCTGTGATTTGTGCTTACGTTTTTTTTTATATCCTGATGCAAGACTGAATTATTTTGCATTGTAATTAATTTATTGTAAGTTTATTCATTTAAGATGTAAGAAGATATTGCGAGCGCAGCTATAAGTAAATTTCACACTTACAACTCACTCATATTGTTTTATATTACAACTCGTTATTAATATAAAACAAAATATAATTTCTCATGCAAGGACGATAGACAGATAGATAGATTTAAAAATACTTAATTTAGATTTCCGAACTGTTTTGTTCCATACTATGATGCAATATTGTATTTAGCATAAAATACATTTAATAACTTTTTTTCTGCACAAAAAACGCAATATGTTTGTTTATAATAAATTAGTTGTATAGTTATTTTTGTTCCGAATGTGCAATAAACTTTTATTTAAAATTTAGTTCCTTAAGTCAATTTAAAAAGTTGTTAAGTACTCAAAAATCACTGTAAAAGTGTCCTTATTGTAACCAATGACCCTCTTCAGTGAGAGTTTCTGAATGAAGGAATATTGTAGGTACCATGAACTTAAGATCATTTGCATTTTTGTGATGTTACTTAAGATAATGTATTGTGTTTCATGTTTTTATGATTCCATTTTTATACCTCCATACTTTTTTATGGCCAATATGTTTGGTTTAATATACTGCAGTTATAAATAAAATAATGTGTTTTAATTTAATATTAATACTTTCCCTTATTGTATTATATATGTATTATTAATACTTACTTTTATTACGTTTACTTATTTTATAAGTTTACTAGCGGCTTCACACTATTGTTCGCTCCATCATCTGTTAATTAGTAATTATCGTAACTAATTTCGAAACAGCCTAATGGTTACGAAACTTGATGTCGTAATTTGAAACAAAAACTACACATACTAACTTCCACTTTTACTCATTGTGAGATTTTATATTGATATAGGAGAAAAAAAACAATATTTTAATTAAGTCAGTATATTTGTTAAAAAAATATTGCATACAGTCTCATGCCGATATGGTTCCAGAACCCCATTGTCTTTAAATCTAGTTACGATCGGGATTAGTACACAATGAGGTAAGTATGAAACACATACCGATTATATTCATTCTTGTACACAAATACAAAGGATAAGCAGCGATTTACATCTTGTTTTAATATAAGACAAACTTATTTATTAAACTAATTGTTTTCGTAACTAGTTACGAAATTGTTTTTTTTTTTTTTTCTACAAAACAAAATAACGTTAATTATTATAATTCTGTAGAATCACGAGCTTTTTGTACTGTCATATATTAAAATAAGCGTGAATAGAGATAAGTTTTAGCACCAATCGCTTAAATGGCATATAAGAAGGACTTAATGATAACTTAAGGAATATGGCATCCACAAATTATTTAAAACGGCAGAAAATTATAGAGATAAATAGTTTTTTAAGTATTTCAGTACTCGTTTAGCAAAAACTGCTAATATAGTTTTAGTTATTCGTTCATAATAGAAAAAAAAATCTTCAAACCTTTCACCGTTAATGAGTAACTGAAACGCTATAAAGAAGAGTATCCCACCACCTTGGAGATAAAAGGCCCTATTTGCACATAATTTGCACAAAACTGGCCTATATGACAAGTCCCCGTTTGTAAGAAAATACAAAATTAAATATTTATGTAGTTCAAGCCAACTTTGACTTAATATAGAAAATAAATGTTAATAGTAAAACGTTACGTTGTAAATGAAAATTATTGCAATTAAAAATATTGCTACAGGACGGATTCGATATCATTATCACAACATAAATATTAGTGTAGGAAATAAAGGTAGTGGACCCCGCAGTAACTCCTCTGCCAGAAAAAACTTTACAGTATGATAAAGTATCAATAAATAAACAGTATTGTCTTAATTTCCAAAGAATAATAATAATAGGATTTAAGTAAATACCTAAAGTATTAAATCGTTAATATCTTTTTACGGAAAAATGCTCCGTTCAAACTCACTAAAACTCGTTCTTCACTAGACATATTCATGTAACGTATTACAACAATATATGAAATATCCAAAAAAAATATCCCAGCAGAAATACCAATATTAATAAAATATAATTTTTGGACGTGTCTTGGACCGGAAAATTACTCCGTCTAATTTTTTCACTGGAATGCCATTTTATTGCCGTTTTATAGCTACAAAATGAAAATCTAAAAAAAAAATCCATGTAACTATACTATTTTCAGAAATTGCCTTTTACTCGCTATGAAAAATTTCTCTATCCATTTTATTTATTGAATTAAGATCACAGTTTTATTTCCATCCAACTATAAAAACATCCAAAAAAATAACGAGCGTATTAAAAACTTAACACATCGGGAGCAGTGTGTAGGGAGCGGGGTGTACAAGCGGGGTGCGGGAGCGGTACCGGCCGCCGCCAGCGCGCGCGCCGCGCCTACCCGGCGGTGGCAGCTTGCTTCTTCTTCTTTTAAAAAATATTTCTACTTGTTTCTTTTTTGACCTGCCGTATGCCTGCCTGTCTGTGTAGTACCTACCGTAAGTATAGTCTCTATCGTACCTACAAATGAAGTAGGTAGGTTATGCGATGTGTCTAATTTAAATATTTATATTCTTAAATTCAATTTATTCAATTCGAGTCGTACGAGTTAGGCCACCAAACGAAGGAAAAAACGGCGAAATAATTCGTGTATAAGCGAATTTTGGCATAGTTGTAGATAAAGGTACCTTACATAACATACTGAAAGTACTGATAGATGGGGGTGGCGCTATTGTGTACGGGGGAGGGAGGGTTTAAATGTCCCTTTTTTAGTTTATCTTAAATAACTCGTGAACGGTGGCCCATATCAAAAAATGATCTATCACGCAAATCATCTATATAACATTTCCTACAAGAAAAATTCAGTACACTTTTTACTAGGATCAATATTTAAAAAGATATTAAAGCGGGAAAATTAATTAAAATCAATTTTCTGGTCCATTTCTCTATATTTTCGTAAACGGTGGCAATTAGCAAAAAACGCTGTAAAATGTAAATAATCTACACAAACCTTCTACAAAAAAGATTCAGTACACTTTGTGAAAGGATCAATATTTAAAAAGATATTAAAAAGGGAATGTTAATAAAACCAATTCTAAGGTTCATTTTCTTTAGTTTTCGTAAATAATTTGTAAAGTATGACCCATAGCAAAAAAAAGTCTCATACATAAATAAGTAACATAAAATTTTCTATAAGAAATATCTAGCACACTTTTCGCTAGGGTGAATATTTAAAAAGATACTAAAGCGGGAATGTTAATAATAATCAATTTTAAAAACCCTTTTTAGTTTTCGTAAGTAACTCGTAAACGGTAGCCCGTAGCAAAACACGTTCTTACACATAAAGAATGCACATAATATTTCCTACAAAAAATAATTCGATCACTTTTCTCTAGGATCAATATTTAAGAAGATATTATAGGGGGTAAATCAATTCATAGGTACTTTTTTTAGTTGCTCGTAAATAACTCTTAAACGGTGCTCCAGTGCAATAAGAATGTTAAACATAAATACTTAACCTAAAAATTTTCTGGAAAAAAGATTTTTTAAACTTTTTCTTTAGGATCAATATTATTGAGATATTAAACGGCGAAAGTTAATTTTAATCAATTCTGCACATTATTTGTGTTTCTCGCTTTAAAAGCTTAATAAATATTGATCTTAGGGAAAAGTGTTCCGCATGTCTTTTGTAAAAAAAAATATTATAATTGTTTATATACACATATATATTTTTTGCTATAGGTCATACTTTACAAATTATTTACGAAAAACTAAAAAAAGAGACCTGAGGATTCATTGTAAGTAACTTTGCTCCTCTTTGACTAAAAAACCGGACAAGTGCGAGTCGGACTCGCCCACCGAGGGTTCCGTACTTTTTAGTATTTGTTGTTATAGCGGCAACAGAAATACATATAAATATTTCTGTCATAGCATGCCAAACTATAATTCTAAACGTAACCAGCGACAATGATATCGCTTGGAGCGCACGTGAGACAATTGCATCGACGCGGCTGCTAGCTTTAAATGGCCCTTTTTTAGTTTATCTTAAATAACTCGTAAACGGTGGCCCATATCAAAAAATGTTCTGTCACGCAAATCATCTAAATAAAATTTCGTACAAGAAAAATTCAGTCCACTTTTTCACTAGGATCAATATTTAAAAATATATTAAAGCGGGAAAGTTAATTAAAATCAATTTTATGGTCCATTTTTCTATATTTTCGTAAACGGTGGCAATTAGCAAAAAACGCTGTAAAATATAAATGATCTACACAAAACTTTCTACAAAAAAGATTCAGTACCCTTTGTGAAAGGATCAATATTTAAAAAGATATTAAAGAGGGAAAGTTAATAAAACCAATTCTAAGGTTCCTTTTCTTTAGTTTTCGTAAATAATTTCTAAAGTATGACCCATAGCAAAAAAATGTCTCATACATAAATAAGTAACATAAAATTTTCTATAAGAAATATGTAGCACACTTTTCGCTAGGATGAATATTTAAAAAGATACTAAAGCGGGAATGTTAATAATAATCAATTTTAAAAACCCTTTTTAGTTTTCGTAAGTAACTCGTAAACGGTAGCCCGTAGCAAAACACGTTCAAACATTATTTATGTTTTACATAAAATTTTCTAGAAAAAAAGATTTCTATTCTTTTTTCTTTAGGATCAATATTATTGAGATATTAAACCGCGAAAGTTAATTTTAATCAATTCTGCACATTATTTGTGTTTCTCGCTTTAAAACCTTAATAAATATTGATCTTAGGGAAAAATGTTCCGCATGTCTTTTGTAGAAAAACTAAAAAAGAGACCTGAGGATTCATTGTAAGTAACTTTGCCCCTCTGACTAAAAAAACCCAACAAGTGCGAGTCGGACTCGCCCACCGAGGGTTCCGTACTTTTTAGTATTTGTTGTTATAGCGGCAACAGAAATACATCATCTGTGAAAATTTCAACTGTATACCACGGTTCATGAGATACAGCCTGGTGACAGACGGACGGACGGACAGCGGAGTTTTACCCTTTGGGTACGGAACCCTAAAAAGGACCTGGAAACTGATTATAATGAATTTTAATATCTCATTAAATATTGATCCTAGCGAAAAAATTTACGGAACTTTTGTTGTACAAAATTACATTTCTATTATTACTGTATAAAGAACTTTTTGCATTGGGCCACTGTTTACGAGTTATTTACGAAAAACAAAAAAATTAGGGACTTGTAAATTGTTTGTCATTTACTTTCCCCCTTTAATATTGTTTTAAATATTGATCCTGGAGAAAAGTGTTTTGTATGTTTTTTGTAGGAAATATTATGTTAATTATTTATGTATAAGAACCTGTTTTGTTATGAGCTGCCATTTAAGAGTTATTTACGAAAAACTAAGAAGTGACTTTAAAATTGATTAGTATTAATATTCCCGCTTTAGTATCTTTTTAAATGTTGATCCTAGCGAAAAGTTTCATATATCTTTCTTGTAAAAAAAATTATGGTTAATATTTATGTATGAGAGATTTTTTGCTATGGATCATACTTTACAAATTATTTACGAAAAACGAAAGAAAAGGAACCTTAGAATTGATTTTAATTGACTTTCCCCCTTTAATATCTTTTTAAATATTGATACTTTCAAAAAGTTTACTGAATCTTTTTTGTAAAAAAAATGTGTAAATTATTTACGTTTAACAAGGTTTTTGCTATTTACGGGTTATTCACGAAAATATAGTAAAATGGACCATAAAATTGATTTTAATTAACTTTCCCGCTTTAATATTTTTTAAATGTTGATCCTAGCGAAAAAGTGCACTGAATCTTTCGATTAGGCAATTTTATATATATTATTTACGTTAAAGAACATTTTTTGCTATGGGCCACCGTTTACGAGATATTTAAGAAAAACTGAAAAAGGGGACCTTTAAAGTTTTAAGATATCGCAATTTATTAACGATAAGCATACAATAAATAGGTAATCTTTATTACGTGGCAAAAATTCTAGAACCTAGTTGTTTTTGACGTCGGTTGTTATTAACGTCTTTAGCGTGATATTATTCGGTACAAAGAAAACGCAAAAATCACTAAATGTAGTCTAAAGACTCACACATCAGTGACAACGACAACTCCCTTCTTAAGTGTGGACTGCGGGTCACGCGGTCGGGTCGTACTAGTAGCACAAGGACACTAATCTGCACTTAACTGCTAAAGGAAGACGGTACATTATTGCGTAACCGCGGGATGGATATATCTTCGCTTCAAAAATTTCGGTGTTCTGGATGATATTTATTTTGGATATTTTCAATTTAAGTGTATACGTGACTACTTAGTATATATTTAAAAAGAATACAGACTGAGAAATTTTCCACTCTCAGTTTTTAATAGTTGTAAAATACATAAATTTGGGTATGTATTTTTTTTGGATATTCTTACCCACTACGCCAAATTATATTCTAAGATCATATAAGAAGAAAAAAATGACAGAGCAATTTTCCGATGAAAATGAGCGTCAAAAAAAGGAATTATCATTAAAAAAAAATCACATGTTTGACAAAATTTTTAGATTTTTTTCTAATATTACATACTGATACAAATAACTTAATTGGTAAAATAATTTTGGACAGAGGAATTACTCGGTTAAAAATAAAAACAGATTTATATTTTTACGTATAAATACCTAACTTAGAAGTGTTTTTTTTTTTGGATATTTTTATGTTAGTTTCGACTCATACTATACAATAACCAAGCAAAATTTCATCGACTGAAAAATTAATGCATGGGTCTCCATACAACAACTTGCTTCATTTCCTACACTATATCTAAATTCCATGGTACTGCTAAATACATATTATTAAAACTAAACTTATGCTAAGTATGACTGAATGAGGTGTTCCTACATTAAACCGACAGATATTTCTAATTTGAGAAAAAAAACTAATTTACAGTATATATGGAGCTACTTTACCGCCTTAGTGCGGTAACCAGCACCATACGTGCGTATGTCGAAAATTTAAAGGGCCATATGTACTGTAAAACCTAGAATACACGTGCGAAAAGGCAAATCGCATCTCGTGTCAATTTAGAACACTTCCTTAGGTCGTGTTTAATTTATCGCCATTCGCTGCGGATTTCCTACTTTTCGCACTTGTTTCGTAATGTACTATTTCGAAAACAGTTACGAAGCAGTAATGATATGATTGTAACTGGTTACAAAGTTGGAAGTTTCTTGGCATCTAGTGATATTTTTGACATCAATTAGGTACGCAAACTTAATTATAAAATACACTATCATTTTGTCTTTTAAAATTTCGTTGTTTTTTGACTATCAAATTGTTGGCCAATGCTCAGAACACGAGACATGATAATAATATGAATACATTTATAAAAATGTAGCTAAACATTAAAATATTGCGATTAACACCTTCCAATTTCAATTATTATAAGGAACACCTATTTTTATTTTAATATCATTACATTATTAATTCGTTTCTCAACCCGACTATCCACTATCTAATTTATTCGATGTTTTTGAAACCGACAAAGGCGTTTAAATTGTGATAAAATATTTTTCTTTATATTTCACAAGACTATTTAATCATAACTTCTTATTGTAAACATAACTCCTAGATTTTGACCTTAAGAAGTTATGAAATAGCACTATTTTTTTTACTGATAGAGTTTGAGGGTGCCAATATGCTTTCATATTAATGACATGAGCAAGAAATAATTTGATGGGTATTGATACAACCTCCCCCAAGATATCCTACATTATATTCCTTTATTTTTCACTAAATTCCTTGATTTTTTTTCGAGGCACTTCCAAATTGTTTTAATACTTAAAATGATAACGATGGCCCTTTTGTGATGTTTTGTTTGTTTTAAACACTATATCTTAAGGTTCGCTATAGCCTGCCCTTTAACTATTAAACATTTCCTTTCTTTCATTCATTCACATTTCATTTTTTTTTTCATTTCATTTCTTTTTGCTTTCGTTACAGCCTCCCTCTATACTTTAGAATGTACTTGTCGTCTGTGACATTTTTTTTAATTCTTTAGAATTGTACAAGAGGAACGCTTTAATTTGGGAGTCAGAACCCTTTAACTGACCCTCTTTTCCTTCTAAATCATCGTGGTTATAGAGCGTCAAGCAAGGAGGTTTGAGCTCTCCGCCTTAACTTGCGTACCCTATACTCTGTATCTTTAGGTATTTAAATAAAAGTAAACAAACAATTTGTACATTTTCGGGTAGTTATAACATTTATTGGTTAACCGACCAAATACAAAACGGCCTGGATATGTCACTGAACGACCTGACTTTAACCTATAGGGAGCGTGCATGAACTGTAGGAGGCAGCACAGGAGCCGTCAGATTTTTGGCGCGAGGCGTAAATGTGATGTTTTTTGTTCCGATGTAGCCCACAAGATGGCAGAACCTACTGTGCACAAGAAAACACGTGACGTGTACATGTGCATGTTTATGGTTCCGATTCAGGCCACAAGATGGCAGACCCTCCAACGCGCACGGTCCCTATATTATTTGATCAGGTTCTGTTTTCATCTACCCTCAAATGGCTCCTTAAGCCAGTTGAGAGATTTTGCTTACTTTTATTTAAATACCTAAAGATACAGAGTTTAAGGATATTTTATGGGGGGAGACTGTAACAGAAGCAAACAAATAGAAAGTGCTGTTACAGTTTGGAAGTACCTAGCTAGCATGTGAATACCCGGTATTAGTATAAGGGCCGCTGTACAGCGAGCTGCCGGAATGGCTCTTGCCGCGCCTGCGCGCGAGTATGAACGCAATGGCGGCAATAACGCACGCCATTAGAATGACTCCGGCGATACAGATGCCGATGGCGAAGTTACGCTGCGATATGCAGATCTCGTCGTCTTTCTGGAAGTAGAAATGTTAAAATTTGGGTAAGTTTGGTATGGATTAATGAAGTTTTATTGTGTATAGGACGTGTCATTCACGAAGACGCGTGCCTTGACTCGTAATGTCATGTGAACATTTCCACAATTGCCGGTGATCGGTAATCCTTCTCACACTTGTGGAATTAGCGAATGACTGAATGAATTACAGACCTTCTCACTAATAACTTCGTTGTCAAGCGAGTCTTGCTCATTGAAATTTAACCCAGCGACCACTTCCACAGTGGCCGGCGAGCCCTCTAGTCACATGAATGAATGACTGACCTTCTCACTAGTAACCTCATTGTCAAGGGAGTCTTGCTCGTTCACATAAAGTCCGGAGAACACTTCCACGGTGGCTGGTGATCCTTCTTCTTGACGGCGCACGCGCCGCTTGTGAGAGCAGGGCTCCTGAAACGTTATTATAGAAGTATATTATTATAATTTAATTATTTATGTGTGACTTAATTGAATGTATATTTTTCAAACTATAAGTACTCGTAGGTACCATAATCGTAGAACATTTATAACTCATATTTTCCGATTATGTTGGAAACAGAAAAATAAACAAGATAATGCGAATATCTTACTATTACAGAAATATAAAGGTAGCTTGTATATTAAAAACCACACTTGAGAGTCCTTTTAGGTACTTACTTGTACGTGTACTGTCACGCAGTTGGGTTTGCATGTATCAACATGTATGTAGTAATAAATGCTGGTAGTGTAAGGGGAACTTGAGTGCCAAGAACGACACGTATGCGTCACAGTACTTTATATTTAGATGACGATACTCACACAGTCGGTGGGATGATTCAAATCGCACAGCTTAACTTCGCAAGTATAATACACGCTGGCGGTGTATGGGAACTTGTGTGCCGGAAACGACACGCGTGCGTCCTGTCGTTCGTCGCCGTATTGGAACATGCCCATTATCTCTCCGTCTAACGGGCAACTGAAACAGAAATTATGATCATTTTATAAGTAAATAAACGACGACGAAAATAGACGACGATATCGTCCTTTAAGAGCCCGCAGCAAGCTCGGTTCTCCATACAAACGTAGTTGCGTTAATAAATAAGGTATGTCCGAGGAGACCCAGACGTCTCTGTTTTTAAAGACTTTGTTGTTATTGGCATAAGTTTTACCCGTCATCAGCGATCAAACTCTGTTCGGCTCAGCCTAGGCCGTCTCTCACGGAGCACTCGGAGACAAGGAGACCGAAACGTCTCTGTTTTAAAAGACATCACTAGGGTTATTGGCATAAGTCTTACCCGTCATCAGTGATCAAACTCTGCTCGGCCCAGCCTAGGCCGTCTCTCACGGAGCACTCGGAGACAAGGAGACCGATACGTCTGTTTTAAAAGACACCACTAGGGTTATTGGCATAAGTCTTACCCTTCATCAGCGATCAAACTCTGCTCAGCCCAGCCTAGGCCGTCTCTCACGGAGCACTCGGAGACAAGGAGACCGATACGTCTGTTTTAAAAGACACCACTAGGGTTATTGGCATAAGTCTTACCCTTCATCAGCGATCAAACTCTGCTCAGCCCAGCCTAGGCCGTCTCTCACGGAGCACTCGGAGACAAGGAGACCGATACGTCTGTTTTAAAAGACACCACTAGGGTTATTGGCATAAGTCTTACCTGTCATCAGCGATCAAACTCTGCTCGGCCCAGCCTAGGCCGTCTCTCACGGAGCATTCAGAGACAAGGAGACCGAAACGTCTCTGTTTTAAAAGACACCACTAGGGTTATTGGCATAAGTCTTACCCGTCATCAGCGATCAAACTCTGCTCGGCCCAGCCTAGGCCGTCTCCCATGGAGCAATCGGAGACAAGGAGACCGAAACGTCAATGTTTTAAGACACCACTAGGGTTATTGGCATAAGTCTTACCCATCATCAGCGATCAAACTCTGCTCGGCCCAGCCTAGGCCGTCTCTCACGGAGCACTCGGAGACAAGGAGACCGAAACGTCCGTTTTAAAAGACACCACTAGGGTTATTGGCATAAGTCTTACCCGTCATCAGCAATCAAACTCTGCTCGGCCCAGCCTAGGCCGTCTCTCACGGAGCACTCGGAGACAAGGAGACCGAAACGTTTCTGTTTCTCTAGAGACACGACTAGGGTTAGCGTGTCGCCGATCCGTACGTTGGACGCCACCTGGAATGTGAAATGGTTCATATACCTAATTACAAAATAACAAGTTCATCTCTGTTAGTTTAATTATCATCTTCCTCGCGTTGTTCCGGCATTTTGCCACGGCTTATAAGAGCCTGGGGTCGCTTAAAAAAAATGTTTAATTCAGATAGAATCTATAGAGTATTAATAATAATTACATAACACTTAAGATACGAGTATGTTAGTGTTAGTATTGTACAGGTCAAAAAAAAAATATATATTAGCATTATAGCTTAGCATCTGTTTTTTTATTAGGTATTTTTTAATTATTATTAATTTAATATCAACCTTAAAAACACTTTATCTCCAAACGTAGCATGCTTTTTATTTTTCTTATCGTGTATTAGTATGTTTATTTAATGTATTAGTAGCTTACTATTATGCGTACTAATTAGGACGAAACAGCCGCTGAATTTTAATTAATTTTTAATAGCGGAGTTAACCGTTATGTTCCGGGCCGTGTTAATAGACCACGTCATAGAAATTTTTAAATTAAATGATTTTATCACACAATTAAAATAGGTTTTTGGCAAAAATTTGATTTTTGGTACAAGCTTTTATCGCTGACTGTACTTTTTTTTCCACAGGCAACTAATACTCATCGAGACAATTCTAAAATCCCAAAACACAATTAGGTTGCGTTGTTTTATCACAGAGTTCCTATGGTGACCTCCTGTCTCCATCATCAGATCAGCTTGATGGTACCATAATATTGCATTGTCACCCGACTTACATATGTATGCAAATTTCCAGCTTCATCGGAAACCGGGAAGTGAGTCAAATTTAACTTGCAAGATTTATCCCATACATACTAACATGGCAAGATAAATAAAAGCTTGTAAGAAAAGGAGTACCTAATCCTGGGGCCTTATTCGAGATGCACAACTGTCAAATTTCGCGTCCACATCAAATCAACACTTGATTCTATCGCATGTTGATTGTATCAAGTGTTGATTCTATCAACTGTGGATATTATCATTTGGAACAATCAAAACTCATTCATAGAAAAAATAATCAAACTAAAATCAACTTTGTTTATTACTACTATATAGTTTGAAATGGCTCTGAACTCGAAGTGGTTCGGTTTGATTTGATTGTCACCTGACTGTGGATTGCTAATGTCAAATTTTGACAAGTGTTGATTTTATTGCTAGACTTTTTTGTCCATGGGCTTGGGCACCATCTTGGATTTTTTGACGTACGACAGGGAATACCCTTCCTTTCCTACAATATATGGCATAGAGTAAAGCGTCTTTTTTTTTTAAACATAAGTTTACAGGAATCAGCGACATCTTGTATTCGATAGGATAAGTAATGCGCTATGAACAATGCGGCGGCGAGTAGTGAAACTGTACCTGACAACGTCAATCAATTAAAAAGTGACCACACAGTTGATGGTCGATAAAGGCGATTATTAAATGAATTTTAACGACAATAAAGAACTATTGACATGCGATCTTTTTGTTGAACCCACACCTACACGTCGAATAATGCTCGCTCCACATATTCTCCTATAAACGCTCAAAATTGTAAAAAAAATTGATGCAATTTACTCCGCACCCAGTCTCAAGTTGCTTCTAAACCACGTTCACGAACCAAGTTGTAACCTAACACATCTGTAAATATAAGGCATATGATTTAGAGATAAAGTCCGTTTTTTTTAAATTACGAGATGGTTCATGAATAACCTTTATTACTATAAAAATAATACTACATTTGTCAAAAAAAAAAAATCTGTATTGCGCTATTACATAATGCATAAAATTGGTATAAAGATAGGTACCATAGTAGCTCGCTCACTTGGTCTATCAACAACTATTTTAATGCTCTTTGTACTCGTATACGCGACCCCATTGTATGTACAGTCGCCATCAGATATATCGGAACGCATGTATGAGATCTCAAATTATTAAGATAAGACCTACTGTACTGTCTATATTACTTACCAAGACCTAAGTACCTATTATTTATATGTACCTACACAAAGAGAATTCCTATGTTAAAAGGAGATTAAATACATATTTTGTTATTCAACTACAAATAAAATAAAATTTATCTTTTTCAGTTAACACATTTTTTTACCGATTTCTTTAATAAAATAAAACATTAAAGTATTATGTGACTATATTTCATTGTCTTCGGTGTAGATTATTTACTGATGTTCCAATTTCCTGTATCAGTTTGGTACCAGGAAATATAAAAACTACACCTCTTCAAAAACTTTGCTGGTAGTTCGACATCTGTAAGTTTAAATATAAAACATGATAAAAACACTTAAGTCAAAAACGTATACATAAAATATTTGCCCTATATTCTGGTCGCTCGGTAGGGTGCCCAGAAGGCTGGGTGCATTTCCGCGCTGGTTAACAATGCTGATCCTCTGGTCACCAGAAGCCTATATAAGGCGCTCTCATAGAGCCACGCTAGTGCCCTAGAGTTTCAAATTCAACCCCAAGTGCCACAAATATGTAGTTAAGGGTTTAAATTCTGGATCAAGAACATGGAATACTATTCGCTAGTAAGGCCATAGGTATTAGAAAAAAATAATAGTAGGAGACGGCCGTGGTCATGGTAGGTGGTACAGGTGGGCCAGGCAAGCTCTGAAATTATGCACCTATTTTACTATAACTTTGTTCACCTGTGTATATTTACTGTTTCCATGATAATCATTTTTAATATGTAGCCCGTGTAATCAGGCTGTATAATTGGTCTCATATTTTTTAACACAAAATCATAATTTTAATTCAATAATTAATGGTGTTTTACATATTAATCATTAATGTACCTATTTTGCAAAATTTTCTTGCATATAATAATATTGTTTACTTCAATTGACGTGTTTATTATTTTCGTTACTATGTCAACGTTAATACTTAAAAAATTATAACGTGAAGGTTGAGTCCGCAATACAGTTACAGTTTACGTACATAGTGGCATTAGCACAGTCGGATTAGGACCAAACTCGAAATGTCTGAACAGTCATGAAATTTGGTATGTATATACGCCCCTTAAAGGCCCCTTTTTCATGCCCACACCATTTGACATTTGGGGACCTCGAGGAACCGCAGCCATCTTGGAAAATGTGGACCATCCAGGAGAAATTCGCGTTTTACTCTAAATCTACGTTCTTTATTCAATAATCGTGTAAGGCAACATTCAAGCTTATAAAATTCTACATAAAATAGTTTTAGACATCTTTGCGAAAAAAAATGATCTTGCTGTAAAAAATACTTGCTAAACCCAGATTTAGCCCTTATACCCTTTCATGGGATATTCTCTTAATAGGACACTTGGAAGAATAAAAATTCCACTTTTAACTATACATTTGTACATAATCTACCCCAATATCAATATTTTACTTGACTGCAACTTAACCAGAAAGTAGGGTTATGGGTATAAGTACTGAGGATTCAGGACACCCTGTACCTTAGGATACTGGACGGATTTTTTAAATGACGTATTATTTAGCCCTAAACTTTTTTCTTCCGTTAATTTTAGTAACTTTGTATTGCATAGCACTTGTATATTAACTGTGGATCTACTGATGTCTGTTTTACTGTATTCCGCTCAATAGTTTAGGCGCTAGAAGAAAAAATATGATTTAATATTCGGAGTCCTCTCAAGGCGGCTGTATTGATTTTTCTTTAATAGAACAAGTAAAAGTAGGTTGTGAATGGCAAGAGAAATCTAACGATACGTCATTTAAAAAAATCCGTCCAGTATCCTAATACCTAGCTACTGGGTGTACTGAATCATCAGTACTTACACCCATAACCCTTCTTTCTGGTATAGTCACAGTAGAGTAAAATGTTAATATTGGGGTAGACCACGTACAAATGTATAGTTAAAAATAGAATTCATATTCCTCCGAGTTTCCTTTTAAAAGAATGTCCCCTGGAAGTGTATAAGCGTTAAACTTAGATTCAGCAAGTATTCTCTATAACAAGATGTATTGTTCTGATATCGAGAACTTTTTTGTGTAGAATTTAATAAGTTTTAATGTTGACTGTTGTGTTGATGGTACACATTTTCCAAGATGGCTCGGATTCCTCGAGGTCCCCAAATGTTAAATGGTTTGGGCATGAAAAAGGGACCTTTAATTTATATACATAATAAATTTCATGACTGTTACAGAAATTTCGAGGTTGGTCCTAATCCGATTATGCTACATTGTGCGTCCGCAGCAAATTCGGTTCTCCATACAAATGTAGTTACACTCTCATTTTAAAATGACTTGCTAGATTGCTCTGAAACTTTGTACTTACAATAGGATATGGTATGTCTATGCCTATAATTAATTTAAAACATAAATGTGAAATGAGAGCCAGTTAAGTTCAATATTAAGAATATGTGTCGTTGTTGACTCGCCGACAACGGAATTGAGATCTATATGGGTGCCATGTTCGTAGAAAATCCTGAAATTATAAAGGATTTGTCTTGGCTAGTTTTTACGTATAGGCTACGTATCACCGAAACGTCACAAACACCACGAAGGTTTGGCTTGTACGGGCCCTCGTTTTTCCTATATTCTTATATGCTGCGGAGACCTGGACTATCCGAAAGACAGAGGAAAAGACGATAGACGCCCTAGAAATATGGTGCTGGAGGAAAATGCTGGGGATATCCTGGACCGAGTTTCGGACTAATGTCTCCATCCATAAAGAACTCCGTATCAAGCAGCGCCTTTCGACTCTCGTAAAGACCCGCATACTCAGTTTTTTCGGTCACGTCTCGAGGAGGAACAACGACTCCATAGAGCGTCTAGTGGTGCAGGGTAGAGCAAACGGAAAAAGACCGCGCAAAAGACCACCTATGCGATGGACTGACCAAATCAAATCTGCCATGAAGGGTCCCCTGAATGCATTTGCCAGAATGGCCCCCAACCGCGAAAAATGGCGAGAAATCGTACGGCAAGCAACATCTGCGCCTGATATCAGCAGTTGACCACGACGCTCTGCAAAGAGTACAACGACAAAGAAGAAGAAGACGTATCATATTTGTCTAAAATTTGGTTTGTTGGTACACACACAAGGGATAGTCTCTAGCTAGGTACGGGGTGCCACACTCGTCAGCGCGACGGCGATATTTTTTACCTTTTACCTAAAAATCTCAAATTTGTGTACGGGCTCAGCTCCTGTTTCGTCTTAAGCCTGAATTTAACAGATTCTGACTCACAGGGGGCTTTGAGCATGCTGTTGCGTTCGTTTTCAAATTTTGAAAAAAAGAACTAGCCTAACAACACAATAAATGCTTGTTTTTCCGCATTCTTCACTATATCTCCCTGTCTCACTACTATCTGACCTTCTAACCCAGAGGGGAAAATATACCTTATTGGGGCTACTCCATCTTCCTCATGATAATATATTTTTCTTTACTGAAAAGCAATCGGTACATGTTACAAGATGCACATTGTTAAGAGCCGGGGTTAGAACCCACGACCATTGGTTTTAAAATGAAGCTTTGTATATAATTTGTAATTTTATAATAAATCTGTTTTCTTGTTGACATTTTGTGGTATTGTATTGCTTTATGTTAATTGTCAAGATAGTTCTTTCATCCTGGACAATTGTCACATGCGTCACATGTACGTTTTATGATAGATCTACATCGACGCAACTGCATGTCATTGTCAAAGAGCATATAATCACTACGTTTTAAGAGACGGGACTTCCATACTAGCGAGTGGAATCAGTTTGTTTCGCAAATCATTACCAAAATGTACGACAAAGAACCGTCAAAGAACCATAGTACCAACATAAGCGATTTAAATAGTGTAGTACGCTACACGCTTACGATTCTTATCGAGATCGATAAAATGGGGAGGGTTTAAACATAGGCTCCTGTCTACAAATTTTGTACTCGAAATCAGGTTAGCATCGAGTCCACATTTAAGTTGTATGTTATATAGTGGATAGTTCTTAATTGGACTACTATCTGGTCGGGCTTAATGTGGACCCGAATTATTTTAATACAGTTTTTGAGTCGTGTTTTTTTATTTTATTAAATGCTTGATTTTCATAATTATGTGCACATACATGTTTGAATAAATGTAACTTTTCTATGGGAAGATGTATCAGGTCTTCGTTCCCAACAAATTTGGCCCACTGCCTGCATCTGAAAACATACAGCCTTGGAAAAACATGACTTTATCTACAGTTTATATTCCATGTGTTTGCTAATGAGATGATCAACTGATTATTTCGCGCTAATATGCATCTATAAATCATGTTTTTCGGCATCCAGTTATCAACAACCCTTTATCAATGCTTTAACTTTTTATGTATTTATATGTCTGTTAATCATGAGAACGGTTCTGGCCTTGTTGGCAGCGACCCTGCCTATGAAGCCGGTCCCAGGTTCAAATTCTGGAACGGGCATTTATTAGTGTGATGAGCATGAATATTTGTTCCTGAGACATGGGTATTTTCTATGTATTTATAAATACTTATAAATTAGGTCTATGTACATATATATATACAATATTGCACATACTTTAGTACTAAGTCAGTTTGTGTAATAATGTCCTATAATATTTCTTTATTTATCATAAAAACAGAGATTAATTTTCTTACATTTTAGGTTAATATATTAAATAATCACTAGATAAAAAAAATATGTTAACTAATGACCATTAATGCATAAGTAATAGATAATTTATGCATTATTAATCTTCGACGAATTAATCATGGTCATATTGCATGCTAGTTCTAAGGAAATTTCACATATTTAATTTAATTATTTACACTGATATACAAATAAAACTACAGTTATCGATAGTTATAGTACATCCCTAGTTCACAACGACAAATAATGTAAAATATCTAATTTTCGATGTGTTTATAGCCTGCTGACCCAAAATAAGGTCAAAAGTATCTAAAGCAATACTTACCAGTCTTCATCCAAGGGAAATTTCGCCATACAATCCCTTTTTTCGTGATTTTCTCGAGTGGCTCGCTTGCCACTTATTTCACACTTAGTAAACCGTTTTCTCGCTGGCATTGTAACAAACTCGCTCTTTGCTCTGATCACGGTTGACTATTTTCGATTTTTGCACTAAATAATAAAGAAATTACACGAAATACCCGAACAAAACATTGAAGCCTTCAAAACAAACAAAGCAATTAGGCTGACAGTAGACTTGATGTAAACTTGACAGAATAAATAGCACTGACGTTTTCTTTTTCTTCGTTGGCAATGATTTGCGAAACAAATTCCATACAAAACTTTTTTCTTCCTAGTTGCGTCAGCCTGATCGGAATTTGGCAGCTAACTCCATCTTGCGTCCAGTAGAAGAATCAAAATCGTACAGGTAAAACTACTCTCTGCCTTAGGATCCCCTTTTAAATGTCATAAATCCAAACATGGCAGCCATACCCATCGACAAAAAAGTCTACCGTTGATCTAATTTCATTTGACAGTGAACTAATACGTATTCGACACGCTTATATTTGACAACTAGAATCCTGACTAGAGCTGGGACTGCGTACCAAAAGTACGTCTCTGTTACTCGTACCAAAAGTACGTCTAAAATACCAGTTTTACGAGTATGACCCCCAATAGGCAGTTTACGTATTTGCCGTGCTTAGGCGTCTTACAAATAAGGATTATTTATACAAATATCGACTTATTATTTCGGTAAGGGTCGGAAATATGGTGACGTTTTGAGTGAAGGCTATGAATCTATTGTCATATTTTTGTTATATATTATTACATTATTTTTAGATACAACAGACACCCAGACGACCATCTGTTAACATAATTTTATTTTACCTAAAGTAACGGTAAGAATGGAGGTACGAGGTGATAAAAGTTTCATATTTGTTTTATTTCAGAAATCAAAGTCCGTACTTTTAAATACTCGACAAGCTAAAAGTAGTCTATTACAAATAACCTGTTCCAAAAACTATTCCGGTACAACGCCCCGCCTCTAGTGTGGATATTGTTCACTGACAGGTGGTGATAATAGCAATTCGACAAGTCACAATATTTCTCACATCAAATGGAAATCAACACGAAACGTCACTTTTAGCATGTCGAATAAGGGCCCTGTATGTGAATAAGTTTAAGTAAGTTTGGTCAGGAAAGACGAGAACCAAATTGCTATGCATGACCCAAATGATTAAATGGAAAAGAGAAGATATATTATATAAGTACCTGTTTATCTTTCGGGTCCCCTTTGTAAATCTTCATCGTAACGGATGGTAGCAGACCAGAGTCTTCGTCAAAGTCCTCTCTGAAATAAGAGAAATATATTTAATATGTATATCTAGGTGTCTTCGGTTCCTTCCTCCTCGCGTCGGTATTGCTGAGGGTCGCGAAGTTCCAGTGGAATCAACTTTCTTCTGACGGTATCTCGCCATCTGTTTCGGTTCTTGGCCTAGTGTCGTGTAGTCGTGTGTCTTCGGTTATTGGTACTCAAATGAGAGTTTGATTGAAGCAATCGCTAATCGGGCAATAAATTTAGCAATGGAATTGAGCAGCAGAGCCACCCGAGAAAGTGGATGTATGTGGAACTGTACTAAATTGACTCTGTTCACCCAGCTCAGATCACCCGGGTCAATTAAGTAAACTAAAAATACACTTAGTTCACCTATGATTCTCTTGGGGGTATTAAGTAAACTTTAAGTATATGTGAATCATTGGGTCTTACCTCTGTTCTGCTCATTACTAAATGTGCATTTGACCCTTCGTCAGAACCAAGTACGAGCTAATTAATACGGAAACGAGGAAAATCAAGACTACTGTTAGGTATTCAAGAATGTTGGAGCTAAGGGACAAGCTCGAGGATAGATGTGGAACTGTGCTAGATCCCATCGTCTATAAAGGCACAGTGTACACGATAGCTGATTTGTCTAGTGTCGAAAAGATATTGGACTATGATGTCCTCATTGTACATCCAGAGCGATGGGGCTACGGGTTCAGAGCAGAGCTCCAAGTCCGTATTTCTGTAAGGTGGAGGTAATTCCCAGTTGGGCTCTGCTCTAGATCTGGAATGACATCCGCTGTGATGTGCCCTACCACACAAAGCGAGATGACATTCACAATGCCCATAACTCTCTTTTGGACGGACAGACGGGCTATCTATGGCTAAAGTGCCTTGGAAATTAGGAGGTTCAAGACTTACTGTTCATTTAGAGTGTTGGAGCTAAGGGCTGAAACTCAAGGGTAGATGTGAAACTGTGCCAAATCCCGCCGTCTACATCTGCACCGAACATAATAACTGCCTTATGTAGTGTCCGAGAGATGTAGGATCTTGACTGTTCGTCCAGGGTGTTGGAGCTGAGCGCTGGAGCCCTAGGTCTATCTGAACCGTACGTGATAGCTACTGTCTTGTGTCCAAGAGATGTTAGATCCAAACGTTGTACTTACTGTTCCTCAAGAGCGTTAGAGCTGAGCGCTGAAGCCCTAGGGTAGATGTGGAACTGTGCCAAGTCCCGCCGTCTATATCTGCATCGTACATGATAGCCGCGACCCTGCCCGGTGACCAGGCGGAGGTGGGGCTGGACTATGATGTTGTTGAAGTATTCTACGGTGCCATCGTCCTGTAAAGTAAGATAATTTGGTTTAATACACATAATAATGGGTCATTTGGTAAGACGATCCTAAAGGACAGCGCCAATTGGAACAACCTCAAGAATCTGTTCAAAACAAGAGTAAAGAACTCGACTTGATCATCTGGTGACCGGCGTAAATCGCGCGATCGCATAAGGGCGTAGCCAGCCAGTGAAGTAGAGGGGGGGGGGGGGGGGGGGGAGGGTTTGGTAGTAGCAAAGAGAATTTAGTATAGAGTTGTATTGTCAAAGTAAACTTGTCAAACTTGTAGTCAACTAAATTGACTGCCATCTTTCGACACAGGACTAAAACTTTTAGAATGACATATGGCTATTTGACCCATGTTCTTTCACTGATAGGTGTTAAATATCAAACGGTGTCGCCATCTACTCGAGTATAGGCCAAAGGTATATCGCCATCTATTCGAGGATAATTTCTTGATTTTCCAGGCACGTCTTTTTCTTAGACTTTATTTATCTTATACGGAGGTATATATGTATATATTTGGTAGTAGTCACAGTTTTCGCTTAATTGACTTTACCTCTACCTATCTATCAATTGTGTGATGCTAACATTAAATTTTCCATAAATCATACATACATACATACATATACATACATATAATCACGCCTATTTCCCGGAGGGGTAGGCAGAGACCACGGATTTCCACTTGCTACGATCCTGACATACCTCTTTCGCTTCCTTCACTTTCATGACATTCCTCATACACGCTCGTAAATAAATAGATCAGTGTTTTTTAAATGGTAAATGAAATCATAGACGACCTGTCTGACCTACTGACTCTGCCTATGAAGCCGATGGTCCCGGGTTAAAATCCTGGTACAGGCATTTATTTGTGTGATGAGCATAGATATTTGTTCCTGAGTCATGGGTATTTTCTATACTGTATTTAAGTATTTACAATAACAATATATATAATGGATATATACAGAGAATAAAGCGCTGAAAAATACCAAAAAATGGATTCCTTGCCTCAATGAAAACTCTACTAACAAAAAGACTTTCTCAAGATCAAAAATAATAGAGACTGCCACATCGTTTTATAAAAACCTCTACTCATCGCAAGATAACAACCAAGAGGAAAATGAACCCATTATCCATGACTCGACAACTTTAGACAGATTCTCTGATTCTGAAATTATGAAAAAAATAGATAGGCTAAAATATGACAAAAGTCATGGACCGGACGGTATTCCGAACGAGGCTTTAAAAATAGGCAAGTTTCTGCTAGCCCCTCACTTAACAAACTTGTTTAACAAAATCCTAAATGATAGAAAAATACCCACCGACTGGGCAAAGTCAGATATAATATTGTTGTACAAAAAGGGTGATCCAGCTAGCATAAATAATTACAGACCTATCAGCTTGCAACCGAATATGTATAAATTATTTGCCTCTTGTCTCGAAGAACGCCTAGCAAAATACACTGAAAATCACCAACCACCAGAACAAGCTGGCTTTAGAAAAAGCTTTTCGACAACGGATCACATTCATGCGCTAGAGCAAATCATAGAGAAATATGAAGAACACCAAAGTCCGCTCTACTTAGCTTTTATCGATTATGCGAAAGCGTTCGATTCCATATCTCACAAAAGCATGTGGACAGCTTTATATGAATGTGGCGTACCGTGTGAGACTATAGAGCTTATAAAAGATATTTATAACAAAAGTGTATCTTATGTAAAAATGGAAACTAAAGGCTCTGAAATCAAAATCTGCAGAGGAGTCAGGCAGGGAGATCCGCTCTCGCCTAGAATTTTCATTACTGTTCTTGAAAGTATTATGAAAAAACTTGACTGGAAACAGAGAGGTTTAAACATAAAAGGTGTTTGTCTGAGCAATTTGAGATTCGCCGACGATATCGTTCTCTTCTCAGAAACAGCAGTACAACTGGAAAAAATGGTTTGCGAACTTCTCAAAGTCAGCCAAGAAATAGGATTAGAGTTAAATGCCAAGAAGACTAAAATCATGACTAACTCTATAAAAATACCCATCAACGTCAACACTACTCAACTGGAATATGTACAAGATTACATTTATTTGGGTAAACAAATAGCATTTACTAAATCCAGACACTACGACGAAATAAACAGGCGAATTAATATTACATGGAGTAAATTCTGGAGTTATAAAGAAGTGTTGAAATCAAACCTTCCTATAAAACTTAAGAAAAAAGTACTAGACACCTGTATACTTCCATGTCTGTCATATGGCAGCCAAACCTGGATTTTCAACAATAACATAAACAATAAGTTACAAGTATGCCAACGAGCTATGGAACGGAGTATCCTAAATATTAAAAGAAGAGACAGGAAACGAAACGCGGATATCAGAAAAACAACCAATATAATAGACGCTTTGGAACACTGCAAACAACAGAAATGGAGATGGGCTGGTCATGTAGCACGCATGAGCAAACAGAAATGGACATATATAGTGACTACATGGCCAGGACCACAACATAAACGAAAAAGAGCAAGACCAAGACAGAGATGGACAGATGAAATAAATAGAGTAGCTGGCAGAGACTGGATGTCCAAAGCTAATGATAGAGTAGTATGGAATAAGATGGAGGAGGCCTTCACTCGAAGAGAGGTCCTTAAGTCATAAATAATTTAATTGAACTGCATGACATATATTGAAAATAAAATAACAAAATGTATAATTACTTAATCGTAACCGTATTTAATAGTAAAATTTAATGATTGATTTAATTAATTAAGATGAAATTAGATAAATAATTTATATAATTTACTGTTAATATGAATTGTGAAATTGCCAATCTAAATTATTTTGCATGTGAAATGATTTACGAATTGTTATGCATTGAAATGTATTCTTATTTATTAAGGAATAAATGAGGCTATAATAATAATAATAATACAGAGAATTACTATAGCTAGCTTAAATCTAAAATAGGCCCTTGAGGCATCGTACCAAGGATGCTGGCGGAATTTCCTCGTTGTATCGCATACTGATACGTTGTGCGAGGAAGCCGCCAGCTATTCGGTCACCAGTATTTATAATATACACAAGCCTTATTGAGCTTAATATGGCACTCAGTCACTTTGTCACAATGTCCTATTATTATTTATTAATTATTTTATTTGTAGATAACGGTTCAAAATTAATTGGTAGCCAGCTTAGGTTTCCAATGACTGGATCCATCATTACACCATATTTTATAACTTTTACATTAAATCATCGTTTTTAACCCAAGGTTAAGGTCCACGTGAAACTAACATTACAAGAATTTCATCAGAAGCTTAAAAATCTAAATATCAACATTCCAATAAAAAAGCAAAAATACAACTCAACTCTATTATTAACTACGTAAAGTATATTTTCTTTCGATGTCATATTCCTACCAAATTGTTTTTATTCAAAACCAAGTTAACAAAAGCATCTCACATAGCTTTTATCTTGAAAATAATAAAGGCTGTTTTTGTCTAATTCTTAGTTTTTAGTTTTAATTTGCATTGTTTCGTTGCGGTCACGCGAGTTAGCGTTTCTTCATGGAGTCTTGTTCTATGATTTCTTATTTAAGTACCTGTTTCTGTGTTTGGTCATTAGGTTTGCATGATCTGTGGTTTTACTAAGATTTTAAGATTCAGATTTTATTATATAAATTGTATTTGTTGTCATCTCGGTACAATGAAATAATATTCAACAATCAGTTCTAAACATTTGAAAAACGAATTTCTGTTGGGTTCTATTTTTTTTTAATTTATTTAGAACACAAACAGTCACATATACAAATGGATTTGAAGTACAATGTAGAGTACTTAACATACTTAAGAATCATAGACCTGGAGGTTCATTATTAAGTACATAATGTTAACATACATGCTAACAGCATAAAGAAAATGAAATCCTGAGCCATACTTAAAATCTATTTACTAGTCTTCAGAGAAAAAAAAAACTATAAGTAGTAATACAGTAAGCAGGTTTGAAATTACTGTCTGTTTCATTAATTATCGGATAGGTTGTATTTTTTTTTATTACTAATATCTGGTAGGTATTAGGACAACCGGAAAGTTACATTTTATTATATTTAATTATTTGAAATAGGTACTTGAACTAAAACAATTTACGTTTAAGCATCATTTTGAGACTAGACAGTGAAGTGTGAAAAGGATCAATATCACGTAGATACTTATTATAATAACTAGGGACTCGTCTGGGATTTTGAGTATGATGCAGTAAATCTGGGTTACTAGTCTAAGTAGGTACCTATAATACAATACAAGTTTTTCACGTATCTAATTTACTAAGTTTGGTTTGATGACTTTTTTAATCAAATATAGTTTGATTTTTTTTGTCATTACTGTTTGGAACATTTTCAACATCATTTAAAAAAAAAAAAACATTAACGAAGAAATAACGATATATCCAAACCGAGCAATTATGGCTAATACGCGGTGTATTAGACTACAAATATTATAATTATAATTTAATAAATATATACCCATATATTTATAATTCTAAACACGAATTACTAATTATGTCACATCCTGATCCCGACACGACAAAACTGAGTCACAACCAACCAAATTCAAATTCCGAACGGTTTTTTCCGTCGTGCGCCCGCGCCGGACGTGACGTCACATCCACCCATTGTGCACCCTAATATGTTAATAACATTATTAAGTAATTTTACAGGACTATTAAACCTCAAGTAATGAAGTTAGAGTGAGAGCGAAAGGCACTTCTGCTAGAGACGACAATATCTATGTCCCAATTCATCTTCATCTGTTACTTTTACAAAAAGAAAAAACCTTCTTCCTCCCTTTTATCTTCTTGAATTTCTAAAATTGTATAGGGATAACAAAAATTGTATATGGACATAACTAATACTTTCTCACTCTAGCAGATAGCTGCTTCTTACTCTTGAATTTATCCTAGAAATATACTCTGGCACATCCAGTTTCGCGCGAAATTCAAATCTTCTATAGTAGAACAACTCTTTGCGCGTACATTTTTTGAAATTTGCCGGCGTTTACAACTGACAAACTGGTTGTGTCAGAGTATATTTACTTTCTTACTTTTTTAAATAATTATGGTCTAGATACGAGTCCTTTAAGCTATACGCTGTTATACGTCCAGGGGCGTTTTCAGCCTACGACAATCCACTTGGTACCTAGTGTAGTTAAGTCGATTAGCGGTCTTTTTAAGCCATTATTTCCCCTCCCTCGATTCACAACTGATACTAAGGACACCTAAGGGCAATAACATTCACTTCAATGGCCGCGACTTTAAGATATCTACTGGCTACCTTTACTACCGTGTTGTGAAAGATTTTAAGTCCAGCAGTCGTAGCGTGGCGAGATTTGAAATATTTATTCCTTCTTTCGGCCTCGGAAATACGTGGTTAAAATCTCTCGGGTTCCTCGTGGGCATTTTGTATATTATTATGTAGTTGTCTCTGCGTTATCTAAGTACCTACAACATTAGCCTTATCAATCTCCTGTGGGACTTATTCAATGTGTGTAATAATGTCCTATAATATTTACCATTTTGTACCATTTGGTGTTGAAACTCTAGGTCCATGGTGTCCCAGCGCGCACAAGTTTTTTTGGAGAAATCGCGAAACGTCTGGCTGACGTAACTGGTGGCCGAAGAGCTGGCGGCTTCCTCGCACAACGTATCAGTATTGCGATACAGCGAGGAAATGCCGCCAGCATCCTTGGTACAATGCCTCAAGGTCCTATTTTAGATATAAGCTAGTTATAGTAATCATCTGTATATATCCATTATTTATTATTTATATATTTAACCTAAATTTTAAATTAGTTTATATTTTATCTTATATAAACTAATTTAATAAAAGCGTTTTACATTAATTTTCAACAATAAGACACGTCAATTTTATTTACCTTTATCTACTGCTAAAAAAACGAAATATAGACTAGACTCAAAAGGCTACACAGTACACACAGTAGCCATTATGTACGTACAGTCATACGGTGGGAGTTAGTGACCTTTGGTGCGGCCTTGCGGTAGGCGTGCGGTCCGGTTTGTGACTTAAAGTATGGCTGGAAAGTTATCGGGTCCTTGCTCACATTGTAGTTTATTAAATGATTACTTAAGGGCCTAAATTGTGTACAGAAAACTTTAAGGATTTAAAAACTAGAGACACCTTGTCGGTTATTTTCTGTACAAAGCAGTCTGCCGATTTTTGCGGGGAAGGGGCACGTCAAATGTATGGCTATTTGTACGTAATGTATTAAAATCTGGGAGACCGATCTTTGCTCGGAAAACATGAAAACTCCAAAATGCACGTTTTCCAGGGATAAGACCTAGCTAGATCGATTTCACGCCACAGTAAACCCCCATATTGCAAATTTCATTGAAATCGTTAGAGCCGTTTCAGAGATCCCCGAAATATATAAATAAATATATTTATTAATTTGGGTACAAGATAATATATTATAGGATATTTTCGATGCGATAAACTCAAAAACTACTGAACGGATTTCCATGCGGTTCACCTATCAATAGAATAATTCTTGAGGAAAGTTTAGGTGTATAATTTGTTAAGGTTTAGGTACCCGTGCCACGCTAGTTTATAAATAAAGTCATAAAACGGTCACGAAAACTGCATTACGATCAAAACTGACCGAAACCATCAAAGGAAACGTTACTCCTATGGAATATCAATAACGCCTAGGTTCTTAGCTACTCTAGCGCTACTCTGGCGAGATTTGGAACTATTATTTATAGCTGACAGCTGGACACTTGCAACAATTCTGCCTAAGGGGTTTCTGTTCCTTGCCTCTACCTTCCATAGTTACTCTGTCGAACAATAGACCATAGACAAGTCACGACTTTTCAGTGCACCAATATTAATGACAACTGTATATATCGTGTCATTTACGAAGACGCGTGACTTGACTCGTATTGCCATGTAGTTAAAGGTTAGATTTGACAAATCTGCGCGTCATCGTGGATGACACGAACTATTCAATTCAATCAAAAGTTCGCTGACCTTAATTTCTTTATGGTCATTAGCGTTTGGGTATTTCCTTTTTATGGATGAGTGTTGTGATTTTGATTTATGGCACTAGGTGAAGAATGACAGAAAATGGTACAAGAAAGAATATAAAGTATTCTTTAAAAAATCTACTGAAGTCACTTTCTAAATATTGTATGTAACTACATAATTAGGCATTAAGCACTCGTGTGGTCCTTTTAAGAAACTCACTTCGTTCGTTTCTTAAACCCACACTTGTGTTTTAATGCCTTTCAGCATTTTTTGTGTTTTGTAGCAGACACATAAACTACTATTTTCTCAAGTTTACTTTAATAATATGTACAGTCAGCGGCCGAAGTTGCTAAAGTCAGACCAAGATAAGTTGGCAGCGGTTTTGAACGCCCAGACAGTGCAAGAGTTATTTTAAACGTCAAACTTCTATAAAAGTATGGCGTTTACTTCACTTTGGCACAGGCTGGGCTATCAATATCGTTGCCAACTTATCTTCGTCTAACTCTACCTGGCTTTTTAGGGTTCCGTAGCCAAATGGCAAAAAACGGAACTCTTATAGATTCGTCATATCCGTCTGTCTGTCCGATTATGTCACAGCCACTTTTTTCCGAAACTATAAGAGCCATACTGTTCAAACTTGGTAAGTAGATGTATTATATGAACCGCATTAAGATGTTTACACAAAAATAGAAAAAAACAATAAATTTTGGGGGTTGCCCATACTTAGAACTGAAACTCAAAAAATCTTTTTTTATCAAACCCATACGTGTGGGGTATTTATGGATAGGTCTTTAAAAATGATATTGAGGTTTCTAATATCATTTTTTTCTAAACTGAATAGTTTGCGCGAGAGACTCTTCCAAAGTGGTAAAATGTGTGTCCCCCCCCCCCCCCCCCGGAACTTCTAAAATAACAGAATGAAAAATCTAAAAAAAATATATGATATACATTGCCATACAAACTTCCACCGAAAATTGGTTAGAACGAGATCTAGTAAGTAGTTTTTTTTTATACTTCATAAAATTTTAAAAATAAAAATTTCATCAAACCCATACGTGTGGGGTATGGGTTTGTCTATGGATACGTCTTCAAAAATTATATTTAAATAAATAAATAAAATAAAAATCTTTTATTTCGTGTAACAAGAGACACATATCTTCTTAAACTAACTAAAGCTAACTAAAAATCTAAATTTCTAAATTTAAAAAAATCTTAATTTATTAAAGGGCTTCACCATTTGACAGTACTAGTGGGAGAGTGTAATCTTCCACAGTGTGATAAATATACACAATCCACCCTCTCGGCTATCATCTTCAGAATGATGTTGGGACTGCCCCGCACCCGACGCATCAGGGATGCGGTGCGCCCGCGCATTACCGTGTGAAAGCAATTTACGCGCGCCGCAGCGAACATACCTGACGCGCTACAGAAACGGGGCAGTCCCATCAACACCCTGAATGCGTTATTGTATTGTACACGGAGGGCCCCATAAGCCCGTTGCGTATACTGCGCCCACAGGCAGCAGGTATAGAGGGAAGTGCAGAAAGCTCTGAATAATGTTGCTTTCACCTCTATAGAGCATCCTGCAAACCTTCGAGCGATCATATTCGCCCGGACCGACAGGGCCCTTCGTTCTCTCTCCAAGTCCATATCGTCTCTGAGATCGACCGCAACTATATGCCCCAAGTACTTAAAGGAATCAACTCTTTCCAAAAGAGCGTCATTAAGGTATATAGATGGAAGCTCGATTGTATTTTTGCGGTCAGTCTCAAAAACCATATACTGACTCTTGCTCCCATTATATTTGAGGCCGTGGTCAGTTGCATACGCTTCACAAATTTTCAGCATTCGCCTGATCCCACACACTGACGCGCTCAACAACACCATATCGTCTGCATAACTCAAGTTGTTGACACATACCCCATCTATATGACATCCGACATGCGTATTGCTGAGCGTCTCAATTAACCCGTTAATATATAGGTTGAACAGTGTCGGTGAGCTCAAACCCCCCTGTCTCACTCCACACTCCAACCTATATTCGTCAGACATTGCGTTTGCCCATCGAACACTGTTGACCTGGTTCCCATACCAATACTTAAGGATATTTACAGTTTCTGGTGGAAGACCTGTGTCCTCAAGTTTTTTCCACAGTATTTTGTAGGAAACCAGGTCAAAAGCCTTGGACAAGTCCAAAAAACAAGCAATAACAGGTGTCCTCCTGGTAGTATAGTACTTCACAGTGTGCTTAAGACTCAGTATTGCCGCTTCCGTGGATAATCCTGGCCGGAAACCAAATTGGTTATCATGCAGCTCTACACGTTCACTCAACTGTGAATTAAGCACACTGTCAAGTATTTTTGCAATAATTGTCGCTAACGATATTGGCCGATAGTTATTCCTGTCTGCTAAGTCCCCAGTTTTGTTTTTAACTACAGGAACAACAATCGTCCGCATTAGGTCATCAGGAAGGTATGAGTGGCGAATACACAGAGTGTAAAACATGGCTAACAACCTTGATATGTGGGGCCCGGCATGCTGCAGGTGCTCGATGGAGAGACCATCGTGACCCGGGGACTTACCTTTGTGCATAGACTTGATAGCCTTATCTATGCTTCTGGCAGTAATTCTAGGTCCTACGTCCTCACTACAGGTATCTCCATCGAATCCCTCCGGCATCGTAGGACCTAAGGGAGACTTGACTACAAAATGGTCCCTAAATAAATTAGCAACCGTTTTAGGGTCACTCACACCATCGACTCCACTGGGTAGGCCAGTCAAGGGTTTTAATTTGTTTGTGGACTTCCAAAAGGATTTAAAATGTTTTTTCGAGTGGTGTGAGCTTATGATATCAAGTTTGATTTGCTTTTGATGATCTTGACACCATTTTAACCGTGATTTAAAGATCTTACGAGTTTCACACATCTTTCTGTATAAAATACCGTTTGTGGGTTTCCCAAACACAATCCACTCATTAAACCATTGTCTGGCAACCATGTGAGCTTCTTTAACATGCCTATTCCAGCCTACAATACGTTGCTTAGCTTTACACTGTTTTTCCTCCCTACCAACAGTCGCAGCCGTTCTTAGAGAAAAAACAATGTCGTTATATAACGCGTTCAACACATGTCTATGACTAGGCTCCCGGCAACACTTATCCCCACACTGCCGTAAGTCAGATGGGAACTCAATTAAATTTAGGTTACTAATGTCATTTTTTTCTAAACTGAATAGTTTGCGCGAGAGACACTTCCAAAGTGAAAAAATGTGTCCCCCCCCCTGTAACTTCTAAAATAACAGAATGAAAAATCTAAAAAAAATATATGATATACATTACTATGCAAACTTCCACCGAAAATTGGTTTGAACCAGATCTAGTAAGTAGTTTTTTTTAATACGTCATAAATGGTACGGAACCTGTTAGATACGTAGATATGGACACAAGTGAAACAACCGGTAGCTAGTTATGCACTGGTTTATTCACGTATAGGGATCGTGGTGGGCGCAGCCACGCACACATGCAAGCATACGCTAGTTGTATATATAACATCCCTCCCCTATTAAACTATTAATCTCATAACCTATTTTTTCAATTTAAACACTAGTAATACTTCTTAAAATCTATTTTGGGACGGGGACGCAACACTCTCCGTGTCTCGACCGGCCTATTGTGGCTACTGCCTGATTCTGCCTCATGGAACTCTTCCTCGTCTTCGCTGTACTCTTCCTCCTCCACGGGGTGAGTACGGTCTGACGCATTCTGTTGGTGCGACGGCGACATCATCGCTTGAGGCGACGTCGGCGGCGGCGGTGGCGGCGGCGTTTTCGGCGGCGGCTGTGACGACGGCGGCGGTGGCGGCGGCGGCTGTGATGGCGGCGGCGGCGGCGGCGGCGGTGACGACGTAGAAGTCGGCGCAGGCGGTGAGTGCGTTAGTATGTTGTGATCGTCGTAGTCCCATACATTAACATCTCCCAGGTGACCTTTATACAATGCTAATTGGTCTATGTGTTTACGGTAACATACTTGAGAATCCCAGTCTTTAATTAAATACATTACCTTTCCTATTCGTTTTTGTACCGTTCCTTTACCCCACATAATTTTATTATTGTTTACATTTTTTGTATAGAGTACAAAGGTGCCAATTGCGAATTGTTTCCGGTTAATTACATCATTATTGTCCTGTGAGCACTGAACATCGGGCTTATCAGACTTTGGAGCCGCAGACGAGGGCAGCGGTGAGGGTGGGGATAACAGGTCTATACGTGACCTCATTTTACGTCCGTAGACTAATTGCGCGGGAGAGAACCCAGTGGTAGTATGTTTCGAATTACGGTAATCAAACAAATATTTTAACAGATCCATTTTCGCTTGTTTAACGTTACTACTTGACATAAGACTAGACCGTATCCCCTTTTTTACTACTTTCACATAAGATTCGGCTTGACCGTTGCTTGCGGGATGATACGGCGGTGACGTAATATGTTTTATTCCATTGAGAATACAAAAAGATTGGAATTATTGGGAACAAAAAGCTGTGCCATTGTCCGTTACCAAAGTTAGCGGTATACCGAATCTGGACATAAATTCATACATTTTTTCGATAGTGGCAGTGGATGTAGTTGTGTTGGCCATGTCGTACACTTCTGGCCACTTAGAAAACGCATCCACTAGCACTAGGTACATTCGACCATTTATTGGGCCAAGGAAGTCGGCATGTACACGACTACAAGCTTCCTGAGGCGGTGTCCACGGAACGGGCTTGACTCGAGCTGGCGCTGGTCGCATTTGTATGCAAATATCGCAAGACCCTATCGTTCGTTCGACAGCTTCGTCCACGCCCGGAAACCAAAACCTAGACCTTCCTCTGCCTTAGTCTTCACTATACCCAGATGCGATTTATGGAGTTCTGATAACACTTTTTCACGTAACGTGTCGGGAATTACAACCTTATGGCCCCTCATAATGCATCCATTTTCGTATGATAGTTGTGTTCGGCATAAGTGGTAAGGTTTAATTTGTAAATCATTAACTTTGTTTGGCCATCCCTCCATTATATATTTACGTACTTTTATTAAAATAACGTCATTACGGGTTTCTTTGCAAACGTCCGAGAAGGTGACAGGCAGGCTTCCGCTAAGAACAAAATGCACATAAGCGGCGCGATCGCACGGTTCCGCGCCGTCAGCACATTCCTGCGGCGCGCCCCGCGCGCCCGCGCATGCCGCGCGCTCGTCTGTCGGTGCAGGTGCCGGCGCCGGGAGGCTAGCGCGAGACAAAAAATCAGCGCTGTTGTCAGCACTTCGCACATACTCAATGCTATAATTATACGCGCCTAAAAATATTGCGTATCTTTGGAGTCGATTAGCTGTCACTTCTGGAATACCCTTATAAGGTCCAAAAATCGATATAAGGGGTTTATGATCTGTGCGAAGGACAAACGGCTCTGATCTTCCATACAAATATTGGTGGAAGCGACGCACACCAAAAATAATAGCAGTAGCTTCCTTTTGAAGCTGGGAGTATCGCGTTTCGGCTACCGACAATGTCCTCGAGGCAAAAGAAATCGGCCTCTCAAGGCCTCCTGGGTCCAGTTGCGATAAAATCGCACCAAGACCCCGGGGCCCTGCATCGACAGTCAAAAATAGCTTAGCCCCCGGATTGAAGTGAGCCAAAACCCGATCTGATGCTATACATTTTTTTATCTCCATGTAAGCGGTATGGTGTGCAGCCTTCCATTGCCATTTAGACCCCTTTTTTAAAAGATCATAAAGTGGACACAAGATTGACGACGCATTTGGTACAAAGTTCCTGTAATAATTTACTAACCCCAAAAATGATTGGAGCTCGCTGACATTATTCGGAACGGGAGCCTTTACTATTGCCTCGACCTTATCGGGTGACTTATGTAAGCCGTCTTTGTCTATAACATAGCCCAAATAGCTAACTTCATTTTTATAGAAATCACACTTTTCCTGTTGCAACGTCAATCCTGCGTCCTGTAACCTTTCGAGCACGGCGTCCAACCTGCGCGCGTGCTCCGCGTCGTCGCGACCCGTAACGAGCACGTCGTCGAGCAGGCACAGCACGCCCTCCATGCCGGCCAGCACGCCCTCCATGGCGCGCTGGAACACGGCCGGCGCGCTGGCGACACCGAACACCAGACGGGTATACATATATAGTCCCCGAGATGTATTTATGCACGTGTACGGCTGTGACTCGTCATCCAAAACAAATTGGTTGTAAGCCATTGATAAGTCGAGTTTTGTAAATTTAATGCCACCATACAACTTTGCAAATAATTCTTTTGCCGTTGGCAAGGGGTACTGGTCGACTATCAATTGCTTATTTATAGTAACAGAATAATCAGCACACAGTCAGACACTGCCATTCCGTTTTAACACTGGCACTATTGGTGAAGCATACTCGGCATGGTCTACGGGTTTTAAAATGCCTAATTGTACTAGCCGGTCGATTTCTTTGTTTACCTTATCGCGCAATGCAAATGCGATCGGCCGCGCCTTAATAAAAACCGGTTTGGCGTTATTTTTGAGCCTCAGTTTGACTTTGTGTTTATTAAAACAGCCTAATGAATTTGAAAAGAATTTAGGAAATTTTGTTTGTAGCTGTTCAACTGTGGACAATAGGTGACAGTGATTAACTCGTATAAGTTCCAATTGAAAGGCTGATATAAAATCCCTACCTAAAAGAGACACTCCGCCGTCTCGTACGACGTGTATGTCTAACGAATGTGTGCGGGCGTCGTAGCACACAGGCAACGGCACAACGCCCACACATGCAATGTTATCGCCATTATAAGTAACCAGCCTTCTTCGCAACGGACCCAATGGCACATCTTTAAAATATAATTTATAAATATCATTTGAAATAACAGTTACAGCAGCACCCGTATCTATCTCAAAATTTAATTTTGATCCGCGGATAGTTACGGTGCCTACCATTGGCTCTCCCCGCAATGAACGTATAGTAAATACCTCACCATCGTCTCCGAAGTCCTCGTCTCCGGCTCCATTGTCTACGTAGTTCACTTTTGATGGGCACACCCTACGTAGATGGCCTTTAACGTTACACTTCTTACACACATAATCACTGTACTGACACTCCGCGGTTTTGTGATTGGTATACCCGCATATGGTACACTTAGGCTTCCCTAAACGGCTACTCTTTGTAGCGGCCGGTCCCTTGGCACTAGCACTGCGTGAAATCTTTAATAGCGGGTCCAGCGCCGCGACGCCCGCGGCAGATGCGCCCGCTCCGCTCGCACTGGCGGCGGCAGCTGCGCGCGCGGTGCTAACATTCTCGGCATACTCCACAGCTTTGCCAAGCGTAAGGCCAGCCAAATCTTGCGCGTAGAGCTTCTCTTTCTCATAACAAGCCCTCATGCCCATAATAAAGCGATCGAGTAGCGCTTCTTCCACATTATTGAAGGCACAAAGGGACGTCAGACCACGAAGTCTCGCGGCCCACTGCGAGTGAGATTCGCCTTGTCTTTGTACCGCTGCGTAGAAATTATGCCTCTCGCTGAACCCAACTCGCTTAGGGTTGAAATGGGTATCCAAACTCTTTATGATATCATCGTAGGGCACCGTTTGTACATCCTTTGGTAAAACCAAATCTGCAGCGAGTCTGTACGTACCCTCCGTGAGTGCACTTAGCAATATAGCTCTCCGCTTTGTTCCAGTCGCGTCTGTCGCATCGGTGATGTCATTTGCCACAAACCACTGTGTCAGGCGGCTTTTATATGTCTTCCATTCCTGTCCATTGTGGTCAAAACTGCTCAAAATTCCAAATAATCCAGCCGACATGTTACTTTTTGCTTAAATGTGGGTATTCGTCGCCACTGTTAGATACGTAGATATGGACACAAGTGAAACAACCGGTAGCTAGTTATGCACTGGTTTATTCACGTATAGGGATCGTGGTGGGCGCAGCCACGCACACATGCAAGCATACGCTAGTTGTATATATAACAGAACCCTTCATGAGCGAGTCCGACTCGCACTTGGCCGCTTTTTTACCGAGCCACTGTTCCCTCCTTGACCGTAGGGTAGTTTTAGGGGATGTCTGTTATTTTTGGTATTTTTGGTACAGTGTTTTATCGGTTATTATTGTCGCTGCCTGTTATGCCTGTACCCACCTGGGAACATATAAAATGACGTCATAACTTGAGTCAAGATCCTTCACTCGATCACATTCAACTCACGCGCATTGCTTAGCTTCGCTCCTACGCAATAGTCATTTTGGTTAGACTTTTAGGGTGCCAACCAAACGGTCCAAGGCTCTATTAGGTAAGTCACCTGACCAAATTCTGAGATAGTAGCTAGATAAATATGTACTGTACAAATGTATATGTCAGCAGCCGATCGTAAAATCAGGCAGATCATGAAATTCCTATCTGTAGATTACATTTACAATGTGAAAAATTTAATTTAATCTCATACGAAAAGCTCTGTAAACATTTTTTGGGGACAAAAAAAGACAACGAAAAGAGAAAATGTGATACAAATATGTATTTCTGTCCTCCGGCCGGAAAGCGTCATCTTTTGGCCCGCTGCGCAAAACAAAGTTCCCGCGCGTTCCGGCTCCGTCAAGCAGAAAAATAGTATATTACAAGCTTCGTTCAGTAAATAAGAAATATATTTCTTACTTTAATATAGATCGTGTCATTCACGAAGACGCGTGGTTTGACTAATATTGTCATGTTATTAAAGGTTAGATTTGACAAATCTGGACGTCATCGTGGATGACACGAACTATTATTTCTCCATCTTCGCGTTATTCCTAGTCCAATTAGTAGTTTCCGAAAATTCAAACCTATGGAAGGTAGAGGCAAGGAACAGAATCTCCTTAGGCAGAACTGTTGCAAAAGTGTCCAGCTGTCAGCTATAAATAATAGTTCCCAATCTCTCCAGAGTAGAACCTTTGCGTTATTGACGGAGTGAAGTGCGCTGTCTATGATTAGATTTAATCTCAAGTTTTCTAGGTATTGTAGCGCCACCTATTAATGGTTTTTTATCGGACTTTGGTATATGGAGATTCTGTGCCTTGCCTCTACCTTCCATATTCAAACCTACGAGACGAGTATCTTGCTCCCTCCTAGTGAGTATTATATTCTTTGCTTGCTCCCCTCAAGGGCCCACTGATAAACAGTCCGCCGGACGTTATCGGCCTGTCATTTCTTCGAGCAGCACCGGCTTCCGACACGTCGGAAGGGAGGAGCCCAAGCGATATCTCACCGTACAAATCGTTCTGCCATTTTTTGCGGGGGGAAACGTGCACACAGTCGCACTTCTCACTCACTACATACAAAATCCAATCTGTAATGACGACACAAATACATAGAAAATGACACACGTCAAAGACAAATCTTGCACACCTCGATCTCTTTATGTGTATGGACGAGTCACATCATACAGTTGAACCTATGCTTCGTCAGAGGGGAAATACTCGTAGAACGAATGCCGTCTCCCTTCCTAGACAAAAACTTGACAGTTTCGAACAACTGACAATCCGATAACGTCCGGCGAACTGTTAATCAGTGGGCCCCTTTAGAGAGAAATAGGCTGTATACTGTAAACGGTCAGCAACGCATATGTGATGTGACTCCCCTAGAGCTACAAAATGGAGATTGCGTAGGAGCGCGCGTGAGTGGAATGAAGGTGAATCTTGGCGCCAGTTGACGTCATCGTGAGTAATCTGGCTAAATAAGGATTACGGCCTCGGTCACTTTTTCATCTGATGGTCACTAGTTTTTGCAGCGATACCACCATTAGTGGAGCTATTGGGATCAGGGTGCGTAGCCAATGTGCCAATCGTTAATGCTCTGTAGTGAACGAAACGCAATTGTCACTGTCGCACAAATATGGAAGAGTGATAGAGAGAGATGACTACGCTACGCTACGGAGCGTTAACGATTGGCACGTTGGCTAAGCACCCAGAAATAAATACAGGTCGTCCAGAAATTTCCTTTGAAGATTTTCTCTGAAACAGTTTGTAATCGCCGAACCATAGAGAAATATTTAAACGCAGAGTGCTCACTCCATACATAGATAAAAATATACTTATAAGTTTTAAGCGAGCTTACGAAAACTTATTTATAATAAGATTTAAGCTTTTTAAAGTAATCAGTTTTAAGGCAGTATAAAATTACCTAATTTATAATAAGTGTGACCATACCTCCCATACAACTTACTAGGTATTATTTAGTGAGAATAGCCATGATTAAGTGAGCAATCTAAGCTTTTAGTTTACTTATTTCTCTACGACTGAACTTATATGAGAATCAAATCGAGAGCTGTTAACGTCCTCTATCATTTCCCCTCGTTTGATCAGCATCGTACCCTGTATAATTATAGTTTAATATAAAATGTACCTGATTGCATTTGAGAACAAATCGGTAAATCACATATTCCTATTCGTCACCGCCCTATGTGACAGCGGCCATACATGAAGCGAAGACAGATGGGAACATATGAATGCATCTATTCCCATAGTCAGGCAGAGATAAATGTGAAATACACCGGGAAAACCCGATAAAATCTAAACCTTCCCTTTAGTTTCGGTGTACTCGATGCAAAATGAAACAGTCTACATAAAACTCCATGCACTTGACCGTACGTACGTTGTAACACAACCTACTTTTGAATCACGTAACGACCTCGCCGACGAAAGGCTTTATTATGTTAAGTAGTTTTAAAATGCAAGCCATTACAGTTTAATAAATGCGCTGTTGACATTTTATTGTTACGTTTGGATTCATGTAATAGAAAGGCATGTCTCTATTTAGATCTGATCGTGATGATGATGATGATCGTACCTATCAGGGGCGGCACGTCACAAATATTCGTAGGGAACCCGGAGCTAATTCTGCTTTCCTTTTATCCATGAACCGATCGTGAAAGTACTCAATGGGCTGAAATTAGACAAGCCGGTGGGAATCAAGTTCATTGAACGATCCGCCACTGGTACCTATTATACTTTAGAAATAACGAAAGAAAAAAAAACAATTATGATTATTACGGACGGAAATATACTGCACTCATTTTATTCTGGAGTTGCAGGCGTTCATAGGCTACGGAGACTGCTTACCACCAGGCGGGGCATATGCTTGTTTGCCACCGACGTAGTATAATATTTTTAATAAAAAACTTAGGTTAGTTGACTCTAAATGTAGGATACCTACTTCATTGTTTTTTTTTGCGATTCATGTTTAAAAGCAGATAATGAGCACAAGGAAAAAAAAATTGGACCAATTTTCTGCGAAATTTAATTTTTACTGGTTGACGTAACCGGTGACTAGAGCTGGTGGCTTCTTTGCACAACGTATCAGCATTGCGATACAACGAGGAAATGTCGCCAGCATCCTTAGTACAATGCCTCGTAACTTTTCATACGTAAGTAGTTAGTAGGGTAATCTTATACAATAAGTGGGTTTATTTTATATAAAACTAGTGGGAAAAAAAAAACAAAATGTACTTACCATAACAGGAAGAGCGAGTTCTCCTGACACAGGTGTCTTCATACCTACTAGGAGGGCTCAACACTTGTAACAATGGTATACATGTTTTTTTTTTTTTTTATGCCTCAAGAGTCTATTTTAGATTTTGAGCTAGTTATTTGTATATAAAATATGATTAACACCAATGAGATCTATTTATCTGGATCGTGTCCTTAGTGACATGCGTCCTTCTGCGTTGGTGCGACTGTCGCGAACTAATTAGTTGTCTGCTACTTCCAACAGTTTTATTTCTATTGTGTTTAACTTTAACTTACCCTCATATCTAACGATAAGAAAAGTCATGTTATATTAATATTAAATAGTTATAATAATTACACATTAATGTAAACAACGACAAGGGGAATCCTGATCCACCGTGATACAGTTTTTACTAGTACGGGGATCAGATGACGCTTACTCAATGTTTCATTGCATTTACCTTAAAACTTGTTTATAAATTGTTTACAATGGTAAGTTCACCTTGTATCATTTATTACTTGTAAGCAGTTGTGAGCTATCATGTAGCTAAATAAAGTTATTTTATTTTATTTATTTTTTTATTTATTATCACTGATATATTTCTTCAACTTGGTTTTAAACATTTTTAATGATTTGCAATTTTTCACTTCTATTATTTCTAATAACTAGGACCTTACAATCAAAAAATTTGGTTGGCATAGTTTGCTTTAACAAAACAACTCGAGGCATGAAAAAAAGTCTACATTTACTAACTTTAGGCAACAGAAAAGGCAACTTTTGTTTTTCTGCTTATGACCTAAGTAGGATGTATGACGCATCCATTTAACACTTAATGTCATGTAACATCCCGTCAGTTATGTAAAATGATTAGAGTTAGAGAAGGCTGAATCAATTGGCTTCTATGCTTAAAGGTCTTCTGTTATATAATACTTAGTTACACATAGGTAGATAGCCTTCCGTGTACTTGTTTTTAAGAGGGAAGTATACCACAAAAAAAAAGTTTTTCCACTTCTAAATATTTTTCATTCTCCATGATCTTTTAGTGTTATTGACGCAATGAAAAACTAGGTTTATAGGATTTCCTTATCTTCAAAACCAAAAAAAAAATGTGTTTTTTCAAGAAATCGAAACTTTTAAATCTAGAAATTTTTGCTGAAGCAATCGACATCAAAATCAAAGTGATTTGTTAAGATTTAGTTAGTGGAAACCGTTTTCTCCCGAAATGGAAATTCGTAGAAAAAGTACCGTTATTTCGTTAGGATTGCAAAGCTATTCTTCCCTCTTAAGCTATAATTGCGATTATTAATGTGAAAGTACAGTTGACGTCAACGATGTTTACATTTTTCGGCTAATTATACAACATATAGGTACAGGAACAAAAATCAGTGTAGCATTAATAAAATAGGTGCAATTGTTTATTTGTATGAATATACTTTATTAGAACGTTAGTTTATCACCAGCATTTAGTTCTCCGACATGTCTGTACTTCAACTTGAAGTTAGGGAGGTACTTTTCAGTGACTAATTTTTGATTGCCTTCCAACGAGTAGCTTTGGTAAAACACGTAGATACTAACAGTTGCAATTTTGGCAATCCAATACACGTGAATTTTATATTTTAAGAAGGATAATTTCAGCTTTTGTTTTATGAAAGATTCAACCGTCTCAAAAAAGGAAAACCTATAAGTCTAATTTATCATTGTGTCAATAAAATACTAAAAAAATATGGAGAATGGAAAAAATTTAGAAGGCCAATAACGTTTTCTCTTTTTGTATAGACGATACCGTGGTATACTTCCCTCTTAAATTATAGGAAAAAAAATTACAAAAAAAATACTTTAATATTTATACCTACGTCAGAAATGTGCTCTAGATACGATATGAATCTATAATATGTCAGTTAAAGTTAGAATCAGGCCGATATTCTCCGCGTGCCCCGGCTCTCAGCCTTCGCACCTCAAACCAAACAGCTTAATTGTTTACTAACGTCTAAACCAACCGACTGGACTCACAATTACGAAAAATAAACAAACGGAACAAACATTTCGTCAATCGAGAACGAGAACGTTTTACAATATTTACAGGTAGTTTATTTGTAGGAACTGGCACTTTGGTCTTAGTAAGAGAGTTTTCACAATGTCGGATTCGATATCGGATGTAGGATCCTATATTCCTATCGTCAGGCCGCGAGGGTGCCGTCTTTAGCGATCATGTACACTGCAATTGCTTACCATCAGGCTTAGTGCTTGCTTGAATGCCGCTGAAGTGGTAAAATACAAAAGTTTTAGCCCGGGTACGTCCTTAAACTACATCCACAAGAGAGGTATGGGTAAGTATGTGAATGTCATCTCGCTTTGTGTGGTAGGGCACAGCACAGCGGATGTCATTCCAGATCTAGATCCAGAACAGAAAACCACAGCCAAATAACACTAGACTCTACTCATAGTGTTGTGTTCCTGCTGGTGAGTAAGGTTGCAAGAGCTCAACGAGGGTGCGGAGTGTTAGGGTCGGCAACGGGCATGTAACTCCTGTGGAGTTGCAGGCGTACATAGGCTACGGAGACTGCTTACCATTAGGCGGGCCGTATGCTTGTTTGCCACCGACGTAGTATAAAAAAAATATTCGTTCTAGTTCTAGTAACTAGAGTCAGAAACATAAGTGTCCTTAAAGCCTTAGTAATGTAATGCAAATTGAAACCTAATATTTCCGCATGCTATCTCAAAGAACCAGCATTCCACGCATAACGATTACTCGAACGATGCGCCGGCGATGTTATAATGTTATAAACTTGGTTGTCATTTCACATGCTCGTACTGCAACAACGAGTCGAGCCCTTAGTCGATCCATTATAATAAAAATACATGTTGTTATTGTCGTAAGGCACCCTAGAGGTGCAGAGGACCTTCACAAGCTCGAGCCTCGCCTTCCTATCTTCAGCTCGCCTTCAGGCCTCACTCCAGCTCAACCCGACCGCTCGTAGCTCACTTATGACGGACTATTGCCAAGAGTGTACAGGGCGCCCGAAGCCACGGCTTCCGTCCGGCGGTTTCCAAGTGAAAGGGATGGTAGCCTTATTCGTTTCCCCTCTCCGAATTCATTACAATTCCTACCTATCATCTTCTATTGCGTGTCGCGATTTCTTCGTCAACGGGTATTTGCTTGCATATACTTCATAGGTCTTTATTTCAAATGATTCGAATGGTGTATAGAAATACGTAGATAGAGATTTGTCACACGTGCACGTGCTATGTTTGACAAATTTACCAATGTTCTGTCCGCATCAAAAGTAACGAATCCGACTACACGATAAAATTATCTACCATTCTCTAACAGCGTAAAGGGGCCCACTGATTACCAGTTCACCGGACGATATCGGCCTGTCAGTTATTCGCAAAAGCTGACAATCCCAAACCTGACTTTTTCTATGGAAGAGTAATTGTGTTTTCGCGATTTCAGAGTTCGTCCCATAGTAAAAGTTGCTCAATATGACCTATATCTTCAGCTCGTAAATTATTGCAGGTGAAAAAATAAACATATTACGATTCTGACTAGTCCACAATGTTTTTTTTTTTATGATATAAGAGGCAAATTAGCAGATAAATTGCCTAATGGTAATTACCTACCGTCACCCATGGACGCCTGCAACATGCGAATAAAAATAGTCGTGGCGAGTTCCAGGCGAACACAACCATAAATTACGCTATAAGTATCTCACTATATTTTTTCCATTGACATAATATATCTAAGGACGGTCCTTATAGGCACTTAGAATGGTGCTAGTTCAGCGATGTCACTCACGAATTCGAGCCAATCGTGCAGTCTAACGCAACTAGTTGCGACCAATCGCGCGCGGGATGCGAACTCATCAACCAATCGCGTTGTGGCGTTAGACTGCACGATTGGCTCCAATTCGTGTGCGTGACACCGCTGTACTGGCCCCATTCTTATTATATATTGATATTAGTCATTTTTTTTGCTCTAAGAATAGAAGAGACAATTTTGCTTATGGTGTAACTGTCGGGTTATACTGGATCATCGAAAATTCGCCTCACTTGCGCACACGCAAGTAATATCGACTACTTGTATAAAACTTGCGTAGATGCGATGCGTATCACGCTTCCCGCTTACGTAACGTGACCGTCGCGAACCCGCTTAAGGGCACCGCACATTGCTAGACGGTAAATTTTCAGCGTCTTTTCGGTGATTTTTCGTAATGGTTAATCAACAATATAATAAAATATTGCCGCTAATAAAATATTTAGTTGATGTGACTATAGGGAGGGACAAGTAACCAGTAGCAGTGAAACAAACGCTTAATACAGTAGCCCCATTATTTAAAAGCTTTACTTAGCTCAAAAATGCGTGTTTAGTTAGTTTAAATACCATAAAACCAAGTGACACAATATTATATTAAGTATATGTATAGCCATGGCAAGGAGCGCCTGGAACACAAAACCTGATATAATCCTAAACGTACGTATAATTATACCTAAATGTGCAGATCGCACTGTGCGTCGTGCCTTCATGCGCGCGCGCATCGTGACAGCACAATGGCCGCTGTCAAGATGTCCGCTAATATACGCGTCTGTCAAACTGTCTACTAAATATAGAATTAGACAAGCCAATGCCTCTTTATTTTAACTTTATTGACTAACAGGTACTCGGCAATTTATGTATATATACTTTTAGCAAGCTTGGTTCTCGGTGGAAGTGTTTCATACACATTTTTACACAGAAAATATACCCGAAAGATCTGTCGTTGTTAAAAGTTACTCACGTTATCAATGGACGTGGCGTGGTGTTGCAGTATTTCAAGGGAAGTTTTCCATTATCACGCTATACTCATTCTAGTTTAAGATACGGCCTACTTCATTGGGGAAAATTTCATACAGAATTTTCCAGAAAAAGTGTATTATCTGCTCTTAAGTTGTCTGTCGACATAGTGTAGCAACCCTTCAAAGGCAGGGTTCGTTTATCATGGTTATATTAGTTTTGATTTAAGCTACGGCCTGCTTTTTTGGGGAAATTTTAAGGCAATTTTTTTAGAGAAAAATGTATCTGAGCCATCTATATTGCCGCAATTGCTTCTTTTAAGGGAAACTCACATTCTCGGTGGACATGGTGTTGCAGCCCTTCACCCCCGCGCCGCCACGTACTCCCGAAGGCAGGAGTTACCGAGGCCTGCGGGGTATACTATGTTGAAAGGTACTCACGTTGTCGGTTGACATGGTGTTGCAGCCCTTCAGAGGCAGGGTGTACTGCAGGTCCCCCCGCGCCGCCACGTACTCCCGGAGGCAGGAGGAGTTGCTACCCAGACCTGCTGGGTAGACTATGCCGTTGAACGTGTCGTAGAGGCTGTGAAATGAAAGTAAAGTTAACATGGTAAAATAGTTATCTATTTGTTTAAGTAGTTATTTGGTCAAAGCTGTTGTTTATCTCCTGGCTAGTACTGAGAGCTGAGCAAAATGAAGAATGTTTCCACAGGTGAAATGATGAACGTTGAATCGTGAACTTTGCTGATGAGTAAAACTCAAAATATATACCTAACTTGACGGCAGAAAAAGGCGCGAAATATTCTATGAGGAGGCCACTATTTGCGCCTACATTTTTTTTAATTTACCGCGTTTTTGTGCTGACATGGTCACTCTGTCAGAGTTTATATCCATATTAATACTACGAAATATTTATCATTCAAAATCATTATATAAAAATCCATCCTAAAAAAACTCAAATAGTACATAAAGTTTTACTTTTTGCACTCCAGAGGATAAAATGCAATTTTACAAATTGATATTGATTGATACTAGAGAATATAGAGAGTATGTGGTAATGTGGAGTCACTTTAATTATTGTATTTTTGGACATTTAAATTTTTATTTTCGACATTCGCAAATGTAATATATGTGTTTTGGAATATTTATAGAATATAAATAATTTAAAATTATAATTTGACTTTGTCTAAGAAACTTACATTGTACTTGAACATACCTGTCTCCAAACACAGAGTTATGCGCCAGCGTGATGGTGACGTGCATGCTGTCTCGCTCGCACGCGACGGCGAGCGTGTCTAACGGAGCGAGAGAGCCAGGCCATGGCGTTGTGTCCTCGTCTGTCGCTTTCGCTATCGCTGTTGTGGATAGCTCTGAATAAAAAAAAAATTTTTTACCTCAAATATTCGCTTAAATTAGAAAAATCCAAGCGGATTTATCAGTAGTGCTACTTGACAATAGATCTCACGTCGAACGAAAAGTCTAATGCTCAAATAAATTTCCGCTAATATTATAACCGGACGGACCGGAACTCTATTTTCAACTCCTTCTGTTTGAAATATTAGTTGCAAATTGATGAGCAATACACTTTTCGTCAGTCGCGACACTCATGACATCTAGTGTCAAGTAGCAGTACTGATAAATCCACTACTTGACGCTAGATGTCGACTACGAAAATAAAAAGCGTTTTGGCAAGAAAACTGATGTATGGAGTGAGCACTTTTTCTTATTTCTCTATGACAGAAGCAAGCAGCCATGTTGTAAAAAGATTCGTGAAAGGCACTACCGCGAAAAACGAAAATATACATTCATTACTATAACTATCTGCCTCTTTATCGCTCGAATATACAAGAGTATCGCTCTCTCTCAAAAGAGGCAGGGAACAAAATTTCGAGTTTCGTTTTTTTTTCGACTTTCAATTAACACTAGATGTCACGAGTGGTCGTAACTGGCGAAAAGTGTATTGCTCAACAATTTACAAGTAATATTACAAGCAGAAGGAATTGAAAATAGAGTTTCGGTTCATCCGGTTATAATATCAGCTGAAATTTGTTGAGCATTAAGGTGCCCACAGATCATTAGCCGCACGATATCGGCCTGTCAGTTATTGGCGATTGTCAGCTTTTGCGAATAACTGACAGGCCGATATCGTCCGGCGAACTGGGGGCCTACCGCAAAAACCGAAATTCGCAAATTGCGGGGATCTTTCTTTTTTACTCTAAGTCGTAATTGGCGTGACAGAGAAAAATTCCCGCAATTGACGAACTTCGATTTTTGCGGTTATAGCCCTGGTAATCAGTGGGCCCCTTTAGACTTTTCGTTCGTCGCGACATCTATTGTCGAGTACTGCCGGCCTAGCCAAGGTGACAATCGCTATGGCTTCGACAACGAATCGCTTTGTGTCTCTCTATCCGTCTTCCATATTAGTGCGACAGTGACAGTTGCGTTTCGATCGTTACGGAGCGTAAGCGATTTGCACGTTGGCTACGCGGCCTGATACATCCGCTACTTGATCGACTACGAAAATATTGCGTAGCGTAGCGTAGCGTTTTGGTAAGAACTTATTTATTTCTCTATGCTTCTGTATATGTCTGTCTATGTAGATGTACATATACCTTTACCTGCCTTACATGGATGAGTGGCTTTGGATACGTTATACAAAGCTAGTAAACGCCCTAACGTTTTCTGTATTCTATCATCAGCATCACTAAACGTTGGTTCTTGGTTCCGCCTCGTAGCAACAGGCTAACAGCGGGCTTTCTACCACAGTATAAGTAACTTCTTTTTCACCACACCAACTGGTTGTTGCATTTTATCCACATGTGGGGCAAAGTAATCATATGCAAATTTTGAGTTATTTCCTTATGTTGGCTGGTAGAATTGACTTTTTAAATGATGATTTGATTGGTGGTGGATTTGGTATTCCATAGTCAGTATTTTCCTCGCGTTGGTGTGGTGAAAATAAATTGTGTTTGTAAAAAAATTACTATTTTCCAACTGTCAAAACGATTAGCGACTGTGGCGTCAGGTTCATCTCTTTTTTTCTCTTTCTCAATAATTTTAGTGCTAGTCATACACGATGTAAAACAGTCAATAACCTTATTGGACTTACAATATTATTGTGCTTGTATGTCTTTTTTTTGTTTATTCGTTGCCGTATTTATTAATTTTTTGCGACGATAAATGTCTTTTATTTATTTATTTTTATAAAATTATTTATTTTTAAGTACGATGTAACGTTTACCCTGGTATTATTTAGCGGTTGTATTAATAAATGTTGCTATGTATTTTTCATGTCCCTATATTTCTTGGTCATACGTATATTTAACGGTTACGTAGGGTATGACGTATGTATGACGACCGTTTTGGCCTAGAGGTGGTGACCCTACCTATGATGGTAACGGGTTCGAATCCTGGTAAGGGCATTTATTCTTGTGATGAGCACGGATATTTGTTCCTGATTTATGGGTGTTTTCTATGTATTAAAGTATTTATATATTATAAGTATATATCGTTGTCTAAGAACCCCCAACACAAGCTTTTTGAGCTTATTGTGGGACTAAGTCAATTTGTGTAATAATGTCCTATAAGATTTATTTAATAAACGTGCAGCCAAAAATAAGAGAACCTTTCAGGAGAATTTAGCTTTAAAATTCTCTTCAAAGAACGCATAAACAAACATTACTTATACTTACATTAACTTCAAATGATTTTGTCAGTAACTGCTAGACAAGCGCGCTTGTTCGTTGCATGACCACTTACAAGTAAACACTGTACTGTCTACCAACCTGTATTGTGATCCACATGTTATTACCCTAGCTATTAATTTGTGATGCTTTCTGAGTCCAAGTCTCTATGGCCTACATAATGATATACAATTTGCCGTAATTTTAGGTTGGAAAAATCCGTTGGTCGACCTTAGAGCAAATAGAGTAAGAATTAATTGAATCCGTAAGTAAATATTACTAAATTAACAGTGCCTTATTATGCTCAGGCTCCTTTACAGGGGTATGGAAAGTGCCACTTTTAACACCCGTGCGGAAAAGAGTTTTTTCTAATTTTAATAAAATAAATAATAGATACAATTGGGAACAAATCTAACACAGATCGACCTAGTTTAAAATAAAGCAAGATTTAATGAAAATAAAGCATTTGAGGACGATATACATATAGTCTGTCAAGCCATTTCCTTCAGTAAAAAAACCGGCCAAGAGCATGTCGGGCCATGCTCAGAGTAGGGTTCCGTAGTTACTCTTCCGTCACAATAAGCTAAACTGGAGCTTAAAGTATGGTAGATTGTTAAACTGATCATGTCCGCTATAGTTTTCATTAACTGTCTTTCTTAAGCTCTACTTCCACGATTTTTTTCATATTTTTTTGACATATGGTTCAAAAGTTAGATGGGGGGAACACATTTTTTTTTCTTTCGGAGCGATTATCTATGAATATATTCACTTTATCAATTTTTTTTTGTTGAAGACCCCTATTAGTTTTGAAAGACCTTTCAAACGATATCCCACACTGTAGGGTTGAAGCAAAAAAAAACATTTCACCCCCACTTTACGTGTAGGGGAGGTACCCTAAAAAAATTTTTTTTTATTTTATTCTACGACTTTGTCGGCTTTATTGATTTATATTTGCATGCCAAATTTCAGCTTTCTAGCACTAACGACCACGGAGCAAAGCCTCGGACAGACAGACTGACGGACATGGCGAAACTACCTATATAAAGGTTCCTAGTTGACTACGGAACCCTAAAAAGCGGCAAATTTTAAAATTAGGCGCTAAGAGTAACGTCCCATAGCAAATTTGTATTTCGCGCCTTTTTCTACTAACAAAGGTGTTTGACAGACTATATTTATATCTGTAAATACTTTCTTAGATACATAGATAACATCTAGTAACCTATTATAAAACCAAAACTTCAGCGTAGGATGTAATTAAAATTAGTATTGTTTTCAATCTGTACCCCTAGTGTAAATATTTTCGACAGCGAAACGTGACGTACGCGTTTGCGTTAAGTGTCATTTTGTATGAGATTTTTGACTTTCCAAAACGTCCCGCTTGGCGCGCTGTTCAAAAACCCATACAAAATGAGACTTAACGCAAACGCGTACGTCACGTTTCGCTATCGACTAAAATTACACTAGGGGTACTGATTCCACAATACAGGCATAGCCTAGTGTGGCAGTCATAGGTTAAGGAAAACTTGTAAAAAAAAATTTGGTAAATAAACTATTTTTATTTTATTTATTTATTATTATTTTTATCTATAACTCAGGAAATACAGGGTGTCTATTTAGTCACCTGTAATAATTTACGGGGTAAATATATAGGTCATACTGAGCAACTTCTACAATGGGACCAATCCCGAAAACGTGAAAAAACCTTGACATTTTTTCATTCATTTTCATTTCATTCATTTATTAATTGCATTCCATGGTACATACAGATGTTATCTTAAACTAAATTTTCACAACATGGAGCCTGAGTTGGGTATAGCAAGTTAACCTTATTAACTAAATACTTAAAATTACCTTACAAAACATATTATTACCAATTGCCTAATATCTAAATTTAGTAGTCTACGTATACTTCCGAAAATAATTTAAAATACATTACAATCATTCGTTTCAATAGTAGTTATTCAATGTAAATAACTATATTAATAATAATAATACGGATTAAAATATTATATAAAAAAAATGCAGGGATGTCAATAAACAAATAATAATAATAATCGAATTTAAAATGTCGCGAGTCTTACTAACACTAATTTCTAATAATAACTAGCGTGTAATTAGCTAAATAATAATAATAATGTCAATTCATTAAATCATTTTATGGGAGAGTAAATTTTTTTTCGCTATTTCGTGTTTGGTTTCATAGTAAAAGTTGCTCAATATAGCCTATATATTCAGCCCGTCAATTATTGCAGGTGACTAAATAAACATCCTGTATTAGTGATGAACACAAAAATAAATGCCCTTATTGGGTTCGAACCCGGGCGGTACTAGTGTTACTACCAACTGCACCGCACCGCTCGCCGTCGGCAGGGTGTTCATCCTCGTACCCTAGAACCTAAATGGTCACGTACTGTGCGGCTTAAGAGGAATTTCCTCCTGCGGACGCTTCGGCTGTGGAATGAGCTCCCTTCCGAGGTTTTCCCGAGGGTCTACAGTATGGGGTTCTTCAAAAAAGAAGTGTACAGGATTTTAAAGGGTCGGCAACGCGCATGTAACACCTCTGGAGTTGTAGGCGTCAGACAGCGATGACTGTTTACCATCAGGCGTGCCGTATGCTTGTTTGCCACCGTCGCGGTTTAAAAAAACCGGCTAAGTGCGAGTCGGACTCGCGCACGAAGGGTTTCGTACCATATATAAAAACGGCAAAAATATTACGTTTGTTGTATGGGAGGCCCCTTAAATATTTATTTTATTCTGTTTTTTAGTATTTGTTGTGCGGCAACAGAAATACATCATCTGTGAAAATTTCAACTGTCTAACTATCACGGTTCATGAGATACAGCCTGGTGACATATGGACGGACGGACGGACGGGCGGACGGACGGATGGACGGACAGCGGAGTCTTAGTAATAGGGTCCCGTTTTACCCTTTGGATACGGAACCCTAAAAAGGCTAAGGAGCCGTACTTTTCCAAATATATTTATTTATTTATTTATATAGTTGAACCTGAACATAAAAATGTCGAATTTGTAACCTGTTTGGAAACAACTCTTTCTTTAGTATTTTTAATACACCGTTATCATTTTAAGTTGTTAACGTTAAAAATATAACGTTACGCAAACATAAAATGTTTATTGTAGTAGCGGTATTTGAATTTGACCAGCAAACTGGTTTTTTTGCCATTTATGTTTTTATAAGAAAAGGTGAATGACAGATGTCAAAATAGACTCCTATGTGCTAGGGACGATTTATAGATGTATTATGATATGTATGCGTTTCGGGTCAACCATTAATTACGTCACACGTTTAGAGGAGGGAGGGGGTCAAGAAAATGTGACAAGGGGGAGGGGGAGTCATAAACTTTGTGGCGTCATTTTAAATTCATCAGTGATGTTATTCGCTCTACAGTTAAATAATAAGTTTTTGAACAGTCAAGTGTAAAAATATGGGTGTACACATCTTATTCAAAAATATGTCCCATAGCATCTTATTCCAGTGTAATAAGAGCGTAGTACCATATTCATGAGACGATTCTTTCGATACATATTTTTGCACTTGACTGAAAGAAAATCGTTTTTATCGTGTATTTTTCTTTCCTAATTGGTTTTGTGTTATAAAATTACTAATACATATTTATTTTATCAATGTTTATTAAAATAATAATACCTAATGAGTATTGCCGATTTCGTTGAAAAAAAAAAATCAAAATGTGGTGTCACACCAGTGGTCACACTTGTGACCAAGTGTGACAAGTGACGTAATTAATGGATGACTATGTACTACAGTCAGCTGCAAAATAGGCACATCAGTTGTTTTAGATATGCGTGCTGCAGACTGTACCTGATTTTTGGAATATTTAATATTTTACTTATATTTAGTATTACGTTTGCATATTTTATGCTTATTCTAGTTGTTTTAGTAGTTTATGTGTTTCGACTTACATAAAGTACACCAACACGTCTGACAACCCTATCGGACCAACGTATTGTCGTATTCTCGGAAACAATAAATGTTTTATGTCCTTGGTCGTAAAAATTCCATTTTAGTCCTTTTATAACTTCATTTCAGTCTAAAGAAAACAATTAGGTACGAACATGAGAATGTAGGTGGGTCATATTTACACAGATTTTAAAACTAAAGTTTTTAATTTATTTATTTATTGTTCAGAACAGTCATACATAAATATATATATATAACTTACAAAAATATATAAAAAACAGACCTGGCTGTTCATAAATGTAAATATGTAAACGTCAAAAGATACAAAAGCGTTTTTGAGAAGAGGAAATAAGTAAAATATTAGATATAACTTATTTTTAATCACACTTGCTCGTAAACAGTGTCATTGTATGCTAGTATACAGAGATGGAATGAGCTATATTTATTATGCCCATATAGCCTAAATTGGGAATAATGATTTTTTCAGGTAGGTATAAACGAATTTTACGTTTAAAATACTGACGTTTATAATTTTTTTTTGTGTGTGTTTATAAATATTAAATTTAATGTAAAAACATTTTAAACGGCTACTAAAATGTTTATACACGATTTTCAATCGTGGTTGAATGCCGGATAGGTCTGTGGTTTCAATGCTTAACCTGTCAAAAATGACAATATGGCGGACAAATTGTGGAAATGTCACCGTTATGGAGTGTGGAATTAAGAGGAGTGACATCTCTTATGGTAGAACTGTTGCAAAAGTGTCCAGCTGTGGCAGCTGTTAGCTATAAATAATAGTTCCAAATCTCTCCAGAGTAGCGCTAGAGTAGCTAAGAACCTAGGCGCTATTGACGGAGTGAAGTGCGCTGTCTATGATTTGATTTTTTTGTTCAAGTATTCTAGGTATTGTAGCGCCACCTATTTAAGGTTTTTTGATGACACTTTTTGGTACATGGAGATTTATTTCCTTACCTCCACCTTCCGTAGTCACCGTAATTTAAGAATGATTTCGCTTAAAATTTAGTTTTTATCTCACATCGAAGACACAGACTCATCTGGCATTCAGCCATGACTGAAAATTGTGTATTAATATTTTAAACGGTTATTAATTAATAAAGTTAAATATTTATAAACATAAAATAATAATTTATAAATGTCAGCATTTTATAAGTAAAAATGTTTTATACCTACTTGATTCGTATGAATTAGTGGCGTAAATGAAAAAAAACCGGACATGTGCGAGTCGGACTCGCCCACCGAGGGTTCCGTACTTTTTAGTATTTGTTATTATAGCGGAACCGAAATACATTATCTGTGAAAATTTCAACTGTGACAGACGGACGGACGGACAGCGGAGTCTTAGTAGTAGGGTCCCGTTTTGTTACGGATACGGAACCCTTAAAGCTTTTTTGTAAAATCCATAACTCCTATGTAGACCTTTATTCTTCGGTACACCTGCATGAAATAAGATATTTTAAGAGCAAATGTGATGAAAAACAAAAACACAACTTTACACTTTAGGGCGTACTTACGTATCTTGGGTTAAACGCGTCTCAATAAATATCGGCGCGGGCGCCGGGTCACTGACCTCCCGTCCGGTTGCGGGACCCGCCATCGCCATTTGATTGTCTTTTTTCGACGACTGGCGTGGTCTTTAAGGGGGGAGGGTAGGGGGGTGACGGTGGTGAATGATTTAGAGCTCTAATTCCAATTTAAAAAATTCAACTTGATGAATATTGATTTGACAGGTATCACCAAAAAAAAATCTACTTTGTCGGGGGACGTGGCGCGTATACGGCGTAGAGTTAATTATCTCATTAACCTGCAGAAATCTATATTGGGTAGGTAGAAGTATACCGTTCAGTTTAAAGCTAAGTTTTTTATACGTTATTATGCCAAATTTCGTAATTTAAACTAAGTAATTAATCACGTACTAACGCGATTTGGAACTAAGTCTAATTATAGAGACGGCGTACAGGCAGATAATTAGAAGGAAACTTAAAGATATGGAGCGCAGCGCGGAACTAGCGACGGAAGATATAGCAATTGCACGGGTTTTTTACCTTTTTGGCAGATGCCATAGGGTCAAGACACCGGTTAAATTTCCAAACCGTTATCATGTACTTGGCGAAAAACTTTTAATTTCGGTTTCGTTCGTAAAACCTTTATTTTTAAACCGGTTTTTAGAATAACTTTTTCATAAAAATCTTGTCAGATTAACCGGTTTGGATAAAAAAAAATAATCAGGCGGGCCGTATGCTTGTTTGCCACCGACGTAGTATAAAAAAAATCTTGGGGACTGTTCTGCACATATTAATTTTAATCATAGTTTTACCCTGTAAACATGCCAAAGGGCAAAACTAAGCTATATACTCTTTTTCAAACTTATGTCTGCGCCTAACCATGATACATATCATTATAACGTGGCTGCAAGCTAGATTGCAACTGTTACTGGTATTATGCGAGTACTTTACGGTGGTAATGATAGTATTCTGGCCACCCAAGGCGATGTTTTTGCAAACTTTTTAGGGTTCCGTAGTCAACTAGGAACCCTTATAGTTTCGCCATGTCCGTCTGTCTGTCTGTCTGTCTGTCTGTCCGAGGCTTTGCTCCGTGGTCGTTAGAGCTAGAAAGCTGAAATTTGGCATGGATATATAAATCAATAAAGCCGACAAAGTCGTACAATAAAATCTAAAAAATTTTTTTTAGGGTACCTCCCCTACACGTAAAGTGGGGATGAATTTTTTTTTCGCTTCAACCCTAGAGTGTGGGGTATCGTTGGAAAGGTCTTTCAAAACTAATAGGGGTTTTCAAGAAACATTAATTGATAAAGTGAATATATTCGGAGATAATCGCTCCGAAAGAAAAAAAATCTGTACCCCCCCTCTAACTTTTGAACCATAGGTCCAAAAGATATGAAAAAAATCGTGGAAGTAGAGCTTAAGAAAGAAATTAAATGAAAACTATAGCGGACATGATCAGTTTAGCTGTTTTTGAGTTATCGCAAAAAGTTTCCCTTCATAGTAAAAAGACTTACTTTAATTAGGTACTGATTATGCAAATTTGCCTATTTGTTTAACTCGGGTGAAAGGTACCGTTTCATCCCTTGGTTAACAATTTACTATACTTTAAGCTCCAGTTTAGCTTATTGTGACGGAAGAGTAACTACGGAACCCTACACTGAGCGTGGCCCGACATGCTCTTGGCCGGTTATTATTATATAGTTTAAATATGCCTATGCTTCTTTTTTTAAATGAATAAATAAATGTTACAGGACACTTTTACACAGATAGTCCTAGTGGTACACAATGGGTGGGTCAATAATTATCTAGACACGCGGTAGCGGTATATCAATATATGTTTTACGTATAGGCTAATATTTATCTATGTTACTTTTCTAAAATTTGGTTTGTTGGTAAAGACCAGCCCAGTCAAATTCTTTATAATTTCAGGATTTTCTACACAGCACAGAACCTGGCACCAATATAGATCTCAATTCTTTTGTCGGCGAGTCAACTTGGTTTGATTTGATTTGCAATTGCCAAAAGTTGTTGTTTAACCTGTACCCCTAGTGTAACTTTGATCGACATCATAACGTGACGAACGCGTTTGCGTTAAGTCTCATTTTGTATAGGATTTTGAGGTTCCAAAACGTCCCGCTTGGCGCGCTCTTTATAAATCCAATACAAAATGAGACTAAACGCAAACGCGTACGTCACGTTTGGAAATCGAATTTATTTACACTAGGGGTACTGATGTCGCAACTCGTGTCGATTTAAAACACTTCCTTCGGTCGTGTTTTAAATTATCACCACATGTTGCGAATTTCCTATTTTGTGCACTTGTATCGTAAATAACTATTGACCCGGGTTCTGGATGACGATGTGTATGATAGGTATATAATTATCAAAGCTTCAGTGGCTGAATTGGTTAAGAGCGATCGGACTGGTGTGTGGCGTGAAACGTAGAATTTTTAAATTTTCCCCTATAATTTTGAAATATATAAAGATAAAGATAATTTATTTGCATTAAACATTACCAGGTACAAGGTGTAAAGAATTGCTTATAGTGGTATGTTTACATGCTTAACCTCATTTGGTATGCAAAAGGATAACAAAAGGGGTAACTAAAATTATTTTTTTACTAAATCTATCATTGTCATAAACTAAATAAAACATTAAAGAGATTATAGATAGATAAATATTAACCCCAGAATGTACCTATGTTATTGCTAATTAATATAATCCATGTCAAAAAATTGCGAAAAATAGTAAATTCGAAACGAAAGGCGATAAATTAAAACACAACCGAAGGGAGCGTTTTAAATCGACACGAGTTGCGAGTTACCTATTCGCACATGTATCGTACAACATTTTACAGTACTTATGACCCTTTAAATTTTCGACCTAGTTACGTAATGTGTTAATTATCGCACTAGTGCGGTAAAGTAGCACTATATGCCGATGCTGTAGGTCATCATCTCACCTGTGGAAGTCGGGAGCTGTTTGGAACGCGCGGTCGCCAGGAGCGCCAAGACTAGAAGAATACTCCACATGGCTCAGTCTGGAACAAGGAAACCATACATTAATATCATTTTTCTACTCTAGCACCCGGGAATGGACGGGAAGTTGTTAGTGTCAGGTGGATACGTGCGAAGTACATGATGAGGGTATGTAAAGCCATCGCAGCGTATGCGGTGGTGAAAATTGGAACCAACCAAGGGTAGCGACTTTAAGAGGAATTCCTAGTTGCGATTTTTCCAAACAAACGCTCTCGACTGTTTTCTCCCTTGATTTTAACCTAGAGCAATTATGTTTTCAGATAAGATCAATATCATCAATATCTGTGCCGCTATGTTTTGCTTTTTTGGATTATTTTATTTTGAAGAAACTTACAGCGCCTCGAAAATCGCAAAAACGGCTCAATTGAATTGGCTGCAAAAAAAGACGCAGTATACAAATATGACAACAAATATCAAATCAAAACATAGCGGCATAGATTATTTCTTCCTCTTGCAGTTTCTAAAATTTCATAATTATTGGTTGCGTTTTGAGGAAGAAACAGTCGAGAGCGAAACCATGATTTTTGAGTTTTTACCGTGGGAATTTTAGTCCGAGCTGCAGCTGTCCTTATCGCACGCACGCACTCCCGCCCACCGCAGTGCGACAGAAACATAGCTTCAATTGGTCTTAACATTTCATACAAGTTATATGGCTCGAAACGGAACTTTAATTTACGATTACTCCTGAAATATTCATTTAAATTGTATGGTGTAAGGGACCATTATATTAATCTGTATGAAATGCTTTATATAACTAACGTATTTAATTTGATAATTTTTAATACTGTATCCGTGTAAATAGCTTTGCAAATGCCACTTTATGTGATATTTTTCTAGAAGATAAGAATGGGTATAGTAAGTTATCCTGAAAAGATCTTTTTTGTAGACCCATGAAAGAGAGATAACTCCACCATACATTGTGTTGTTATAGCTCAAGCGTAATTAGGCAGCGTTTTCGATTTTTTCCGACAATATCGTCATATATCAACCAATTTACACAAAACTTTAACAAGTTATATACCTAAACCTTCCTCAAGACTCACTCACTCTATTAATAGATGAAAGTCGTACGAAAATCCGTTCAGTAGTTTTTAGTTTTGGAGTTGTTTTAAAAGTTGTAGTGAATTCACGTTTTCCCCTAGATTTGCGGATGCTAGGTTGCGTGAAAGTCGTGCACATAGGCTCGTAGTATTAATTTTTCTGTGATTGAAAAGCAAAAGAAAAAAAAATAACCTCTCCGGCGGGGAATCGAACCCCGGTCTCCCGCGTGACAGGCGGGGATACTTACCACTATACTACCGAAGATATAGAAGACCTGACGAAATAAGCTATCAATATCTACCAATTATTCAAGGCCGTCTGACGCATTGCAAGTCTTATCACAGATTTTATTGATTTGCACCTTCTGTTATGTACAGTCAAGATATTAAATAACGTCACAGACGAAGTGCCTAAAATATGTACACACTACTTTAATGAATGGGCAATAAGGCGGTGTATACATATTTTTGGCGCTTTGTCCGTGTCGATATTTAATACCTTGACTGTACTGTTGTGTGTTGTGTTGACTGGTAGAGAATGCCTCATGGCAGGGGTTCCCAAAGTGTGCGCCGCGGCGCCCTGGTGCGCCGTAGAAAGTAAAGAGGGGCGCCGTGAGTTCTATCATTATCCGAAACCACAAATATTCGCGGGTACCTATTTGAGCGCTCGCATCGGTAAATAATATAAATAATAATAATAATGTAGCCAGGATTATTCACCAGCAACTTGCTCTTCTATACGGCCTTGTGGACCGCGAAGTACCGTACTACAAGTACTCACCTGCGCCAGTTCTCGAAAATGGTCGTGCCACGCTCTATTGGGATCGATCTATTATCACTGACAGGACTATTGTAGCCAATAAGCCTGACATCGTGATAATAGATCGATCGCAACGCCGGGCCGTGCTCGTCGACATCACCATCCCCCATGACGAGAATCTCGTGAAAGCCGAGAAGGACAAATCCAGTAAGTACCTAGACTTGGCTCACGAGATAACCGCCATGTGGGATGTTGATTCGACGATCATTGTCCCGATAGTCGTTTCAGCGAACGGTCTCATAGCGAAGAGTCTCGAACAACACCTTGAGAGACTCTCGCTAGGTGGTTGGATCAAGGGTCAGATGCAGAAGGCGGTGATCTTGAGCACGGCGCGGATAGTGCGGCGGTTCCTCTCTCTGCGGCCCTGACCACCGGCAGCTTGGGCCTTGCCCCGCTGCTGGCGGCACCCTAGGTTAGGTTTTTTTATAATGTGTTTATATTTTTTGTATTGTTTTGTAAGTGTTTTTATATTTTACTTTTATATCCATATTATAAAAAATCCTAATCTAAGACATTAAATGAATAAAGAGAATAATAATAATAAATATTATAGGACATTATTACACAAATTGACTAAGTCCCACAGTAAGCTCAATAAGGCTTGTGTTGTGTTGCATATAACGTCGTGTCACTCTTTTTCGACCGTGATTTTACATTTACAAGGGCGCCGTTGAAAAATACTAAACTTGTAACTGCGCCGCATGTTGAAAAAGATTGGGAACCCCTGCCTCATGGTATTAAGTTCGCCTTTTGTACATTAAGTGTTTCTTTTGTGCAATAAAGTTTTAAATAACTAAATAAATATCTGGGCAAAGAGAAATTGAAATTATCTTTCATCTGGGAGACCGAGCTTTCCTCTGAAAACATATAAAACTCAAAAAATCGCGTTCTCCCAGACATAAGATCTAGCTAGATCGATTATATTTCGCCCCCCGAAAACCCCCATAACAAATTCCATCGTATTTCATATTGTATACGCACTCACCCATACCCCGGAGTTAACGGTATTCAATTAAAACACGGTGCATAGTATCCATTAATGTTTTGTGTTCTGAAAGAGATTGCTTCGTAGCTATAGGGAGACTTAACGCCACGTAATTATATGTACATGTTCTGCAGACTAAAACAAGCAGTCTCGACCAAGTTAAGTTGGCAGCGATTTTGATAGCCCAGACTGTCCAAGTGTTAAGTAAACGTTATAATAAACTAGATTTATGTTTTGAAATCAATTTGTTTACCTCCATGAATTCATTATGAACCTATACTTAATGTAACATTGACAAAAAACCAATGAGTTGCCAAATACACCATTACGTTTGCATAACGCTAACATTCATCAAACAAAATAAAAGTGTTTGTGGTCACGACTTGTATAACTCTTATAAGGTACTTCCTATTGAAAGGCGGCAGTTAACTAGGCCTGCTAACGTCTTACGACAACATTATTATACAGGATGGGCAAATAAGAGTAATACCTACACTTTGCTTAAAAAAAAAAATTTTAAACAGAAAACGAAATAAACGTTTATTGAATGACAGTACAATAACAAAACTTAAAACCTACTACTAAAATTAAGTTCGTAAAAAAAAAACTCGTACTCACCTATCTTAGGTCCCCTAGATCTGACCCCTGCGGAATTATATTTAGTGCAAAATGTACTTAATATTTTTTCAATATTTGGTTTACGGTTGGCAATTGTATACGGAAGATAATTTCTGCCAAATGTCTACCTCTAGCAGCAAGCATTTTTTTCTCAAATGTTTGTGTTATTTAAAACACGTTGTTTGCTCGATTAATTTCGAAAACAGTGATTGGCACTCAATTTCCCGAAATTCTGCAGCTCCTGACATATTTCTGTGGGGCTATCTAAAATTACGTGTTTATGCTAACAAGCTGATGAAATTTAAACAGTTAAAACCATCCGACACAAATTTTATTATTTTTAAATTGCGATTGTAAGGGCTCACATTTGCCCGCTGTTAGTGGTGTACATAATTATGTCAGAAATTATGTTTCGCATGTACTTGCCAACCCTGAACAATATATTATATTTATATATATATATATATATATAGTCCTCCTCATCGTTTTCGATGACGGCGACCCCAAATAAACACATTATGGACGTTGTCTAGCATGAGCCCTAATGTGGCTGGCCAGGCCGAACTTGCTCTTAAATACTCTATTGCACGCGTGACAATAACGTTGGCCAGCTGCGTTGAACGTGTACACGTAGGAGGGCTTAGGTCTCTCTTTCCGACAAAACAATACAATACGGTATTTAAAACAATACTTAATAATCTTTTAACTTAATATAGTTAAAATTTAAAAACAAAATGTATACTTCTTATTTGTCCAAATGCCCACCCTGTATTGAGGTACAGTTAGCATCAATAAATATAAAGTAGGATGAGATTACGCGCCAAATGTGCGTATAGTAAACACCCCTATAATGGAACAGGCACCAGTAATGGGATGGTATAGACAAATCACGTAAAACAAGTGTTTACCATCAGTTTTTAATCGCTGGCAACATTTTGCCATAAACAAGAGCCAAAGAGCTGCTTAAGTTAAATTTTTCATTGATATTTGTTAGTTTGAAAATTAATTGCGCTATACATCCCATGACTGGAGCAAAAACCATAGTTTTAATTGGTTAAAAATATTGAACAATGGAAGTAGCTTTCATTAAATACATAGAAAACATAAAGGACGAATTGGACATTCAACTTTTAAAGCATAAAGCGGTAGAAGTTTTACAGATGTCGGTGAAATATCAAAAATACTCAAAATTTTCTCTTAAATGTCCCATTATTGGTGCCGTTAACATATACCTACCGTTCTCTATTGACTTTAGAGATGTTACGGAGGTGGTTTTATCACTCGGTAAAAATCAATCACATTCCACTAACACTTAGGGCCACACGCACCAATCACTAAAGTTTAACCGGGGTTAACCGGTTAAACCTGGAGTTACCATGGTTACCTGTACAATTAGACAACGGTTTAACCGGTTAATACCGGTATAAAGGGATCGTGCAAGTGGCCCTTGGATAGCTAAAGGAAAACACACTGCCTCGATCCGGCCAGCGAAACAAAACTGTAATAAGTAAGTAAGTAAATATTCTTTATTGTGCACCATACATTTAAAAATAGACAGGAAATGAAAAAACACGTAAAAGTTAGGTAACAACAGGCGGTCTTATCGCTAAGAAGCGATCTCTTCCAGACAACCTTTGGGTAGCAGGAAACAATGAACTTACAACATTGAACGGGTAGTGCCGATATACATATAATTCAACAAAATGAAGTCGCAAACAATACATACCTACATACTAATAAAATAAATACATATATACATACGTATACATTATATATTATACAATCATAAATAAAGGCAAGTTAAGGCAGCGAAAGGTAGTGAGTCTTCAAAAGATTTTTGAAAACGGGAAGGGATTTAGCACGTCTAATGTCTAATGGCAAAGCATTCCACAACCGAACAGCACGAAAAGAAAAAGAGTTGCTATAAAATTTTGATGATGAAGGTGGTGGAGCAAGGAGATGCATCTCCGCACAGCGGACCGAGGAAAGATAGTTGAAACGCTTTTTAAGATATAGAGGGGTGGAGGGGTTGAAAAGAATGTTATAAAGAAGTACAAGAATATGAGAGTTACGGCGATGACGAATAGGGAGCCACTTGAGCTGGGTACGAAATTCAGAGACGTGGTCATATTTGCGTAATCCAAATATGAATCTTATACAGACGTTTTGAAGGCGCTCAAGTTTATTTAGCTGGTCCTCTGTAAGATCAAGATAGCAAATATCGGCATAATCCAATATAGGGAGAAGAAGAGATTGAGCAAGCGCAATTCTGGTAGCGAGCGGCAAGAAGCTACGAAGCCTGCGAAGTGACCCCAGAGAAGCAAACATCTTCCTACTGATCTCACTTATCTGTGGTACCCAAGACAGTGTGCGATCAAATATAACTCCAAGATTTTTTACCTGGCTCAATAATGGAACCGGGACACCATCAAACACTATGAAAGGTAAGTTAAGAAAGTCAATCCGAGAAATGAGTTGAGAGCTGCCTAAAATTATAGCTTGCGACTTACACGGATTAACTTTCAGCCCATAGCGTTTGCTCCAACTGGAAATGTGTTCCAAGTCCCGATTTATAGAGCCGATACTCTTAGGTAGATCGTTAATTACGCATTGAGAGTAAATTTGGAGGTCGTCGGCATAGAGGTGGTAAGAAGAAGAAATATTAGTAGTAATGGAGTTGATGAAGATGGAAAATAATAGAGGAGACAGCACACCGCCTTGCGGAACGCCGGCCAGGGTGCTGCTCCAAGAAGAAATGGAAGAATCTACCTTTACTCGCTGCCGACGACATTCCAAATAACTACGGAACCAGCCAATTGTCACGGGAGATATGTTAATAGCACGCATTAAACTGAGTAAAACATCGAAATCTACAGTGTTAAATGCATTGCTGAAGTCTAACAACGTCAGTACGGTGAGCTTACGGTTATCCATACCGGCACGAACATCATCGCTAATTTTTACTAAAGCTGTAACCGTACTGTGACCGGAGCGGAAGCCAGATTGTAAAGGATTCATGAGCTCATGCCTGTTTAAAAAGGATGTAAGCTGGTGATGTACAAGGCGCTCAAGGACCTTTGAAAGGAATGGGAGGATAGAAATAGGACGATAGTCGGAAAAAGTGGTAGGATTTGACTTTTTGGGTAAGGGAACAACGTCTGCATCTTTCCAGAGGGAAGGGAAAATACCAGAGGAGATAGAATAATTCAGGATATGAGTAATGACAGGAACAAGTAAATCGAGTAGAGGGAGAATCATTTTCCGGCTAACACTATCGACTCCAACAGCATTGGATGAGATGGCAAGGACATTCTTTTTTACATCACTGTCAGTCAACTGAGCAAGTAAGAAGGGAGAAAAGTCGGGAGTTGGACACCTGGAAAGAGAAGTTAGAGTGTCAGTTTTAATTGGACCAGTAAAAGTAGTAGAAGTTGAGAAGTGCTGGTTAAGTAGGTTTAAGTCAACATTTATATTAATTGGGTTTTGCGTAGACTTTCCAACTCCTAATGTCTTCAAGAACTTCCAGACCTTGGCTGGCTCGCCATTCACAACCGCACTGTGAATGTGACGCCTTTGAGCATCACGGCAAATTGTACTGCAACGGTTGCGGAGAGCATGGTACCTAGCTTTATTTTTCTCAGACGAGTTGACCTTATACTTTGACTTGGCTAAGTTTTTCTTTGCGATAAGAGATCTAATGTCATCAGTAAGCCACGGAGCAGGAACATGCTTAACCTTAACAGGACGTATTGGAGCGTGAACGTCATATAGTTGAATTAGTGCGGAGTTAAATAGCGACACTTTATCATCTACACTAGTGGCCTGCAAGATGGGACTCCAATCTATTAACATGGCATCTTCACGAAGCTTCTCGACACTCATTCTGCCAAAATTGCGTTGCATAAGAACTTTCGCCTTAAGTTTAGGGGGACGAATTTTATAAGACAAGAACAGTAAACTATGGTAAGAAAAGGCATCCGCCGAGAAATGAGAAAAGTCAGCAACATGACCAGGGGAAGAAACCAGGGCAAGATCCAAAAGTGAAGGAGAGCAATTTGGGAAATGGTGCGTAGGACCTGATGGTAGAATAACCATATTACAGGCTTCAACCAGTGCTTTCAGAGAGTTAGAACGATAATCATTTTTTAGCAAGCACGTGTTGAAGTCACCCATGACAATATGATGATTGTAGGATGGCATAAGGTCTTCTAGAAGCTTTTCAAAAGAAGCAAAGTAGTTTACCTGAAGAGAGGGTGAGTAAAAAACACCGAGAAGAATTTTAGAATGGGATAAGCTTAACTCAAGAAATAAATATTCTGCAGAATCAGAAGAGGACGATTGGTGTGACATGTTTAAAATAGAATACGGAATATTGGAGCGTAAATATATAGCAACCCCACCACCGCCTCTAAGAGAGCGATCATTGCGCACGAGACAAAAACCAGGTAAAGAATATGCGGTGGAAGGTAAACATGGCTTAAACCAAGATTCTGAAACTAGAATAGCATCAACCTTGCTCTGTTCAAAAGTCAGTAAAAAGTCATTGTAATGTGCGGGAATACTTTGCGCATTGATGTGAATAATATTAAAATTTTTCGGAAAGTCAGAGAGGTGTTGATCAAGTTGGTCGTGTAGAGGGAGAGGGAGACTATGAAAACTATCATTAGACGAAGCCGAGACAAAATCACTGAGATCGCTTAGATCGCTATTAGTTAAACAAGACATTGCCTTTAAATAAATATAAATATATATATATGAAAACAATTATTTATATATAGTTATAAAAATAACACTAAAATAACTATAACACAAAATTCTGACTACCCGCCTAATATATGAATAAGTCGTCTCAACTCAAATGAATGCTCTCAGAACACGGGGTGATTCGGGTGAAAAGAAACAAACAGATTTAGCTATTATAAAACCGCTTTGACTTGCCATTTATTCCGCAAGATTAGAACAAAAAGAATGAGTTTTAGGCTTACGTACGGTTTTTTTTTTTCTTTGTATGGTCTTGAAGGCAGTGTTGCCCATAGCCAACGTCAAGTAAAAGGGTGGGAAATTAAACACGGAAAGGAATGTAGGATATTCGGAATTTGGAAAAAGTGGTCAAGTCAGGTATATATGAAATAAAATACAATGTGATAAATATACTTTAACATCTTGGCTTGGTTTATGGAAGATAAACCAAGCCAAGATGTTATATAAATCAGGATTAATAAGCAAGGAAGGGATGTCTATTGGAAAGGGAATATGATTAGATTGTAAAACTTTCTTGAAAACAGTGCGATCGTATACAAATACAAATACAAATACAAATAATTTATTTATAACGCCAAGTTACATGTCATGTAAGGGACAAGAAAAGAATATATGGTTAATATCTTACGTACGGTTGTTATGCATGCTCCGGTAAAACCATGAATTTAGTATTTAGTATGGATTGGGCATGAGTGGTGGGGGGAGCTGACAGAACGGGATAGTCTTATGTATCTTACAGTAGTCGTAGCAGAGAAAGTGCTATTATTGTTTGTCCTTGTCATAGTCTCACTTTTCCCTTCTGCCTACTTCTAAAAAGTCTTGACGTAGACGTTTTTCGTTGCCCACCGTTTTTTATGGTGGGCAACAAATAACGCGGCCAAATTACGTAGGTTGGGCGCGCGCGTATAGCACATCTATTTGATACGATCGTACCATCTATGGTTAAAACTGACACATTTAACAACACCTGTGCAGTTATTGCCAATGGCAAACCCAATTAAACTGACATACACTGGAACGCGACTGTATGTTTGATTGACCTAGATTCTGTCAGTTCAGTAAATACTAGTGTTTACTCATATGTGGAATAATTACATAGGGTTACAACTTACAAGTTTAGTTTTAACCATAAAGAATATGAAATAGAGGGGGATTGTAGCTCGAAACGATGCCGCCATACCTTTGGTCTATGCTCTATTAGATGGCGCCACTTTTTGATATTTAATTTTATTAAATGGAAAATACTCATACATATAAAACACACTTTTCAACATTTTGTTACTGACCTCGTGTTAGCGAAGGTCTTCAGCTTGGACAAAAATGCCTTATGGCCCGATTTGAAGAATGAGATACGATAACGATAAGTTCTGGTTTAGATATGTTCTCATTTAGATATCGTTTGTATGTCGTATAATCGACAGAAGCAGCTCGATTCGGGCAACCAATGTCACTTTGACGTTAGAAATATCGTAGATAGATCTTATTGGGATTACAGCGGAATCGAAATAAACGTCAATTTTGACATGTCGTTTAGTTATCGATCTTTTAAAGATCTTTCCAAGTTCTTAAACGTGTTTTAATCATTCTTCGAATCGGGCCGTTAGTTTAGTATGTCCGGATGTGCTCTACAGGGCTATGACCGCGAAAATCGAAATTCGTAAATTGCGAGCATTTTTCTCTGTCACTCTAATTACGTCTTAGTGAGAGTAATAGAGAAAGATCCCCGCAATTTGCGAATTTCTATTTCGCGGGAGGCCCCCAGCTCGCCATTCTCAACCGATTCGCGTGAAAATTTGTGAGCAGGTTAGATGATTTTTTTTTGTTTATTTAGTTGGCGGCGGCATACATTTTTCATTTTTAAATTGTGCCCGTGAGGTCACAGAGCCACTAGTGGTACCACTATCCGATATTGGATCGGGAATGTGAAAACTATAACACAGCAAGTTAAATAAAAGTCAGTGGATATCTAGGTAATTTAACTAAAACTAGCCGCTAGACAGCGCCACAGCCATGCACATAGGCAAAGGAAGCTGAAGCAAATTTAAATTACAACTTTACGCAGTCGGTAAATTGGGGCAAAATTTGGCACACACTTGTTTACACACCCATTGTTAGTTACAAGTATACAACACACGTTTGAGTAGGTATTACAATATGGGTGTGCGATTCAAACAATATTACAATATTAGCTTCTGGACGTGACTTCGCCTGTGTAGTATGATGATTTTTGTGATAAAAAAATATTTTTCACTACACCAACGCGAGGAAAATACTAACTATGAAATACCAAAAAAATCAAAATGAATCAAATCCAAATGAACGTAATTAAAAATGTATCATTCAAAATCATCATTTATAAGTAAATTCTACCAGCTAACATAAGGCAATAACTCAAAATTTGCATCTGATTACTTTGCCCCACATGTGGATTAAATGCAACTATCCCCGATTCGCAGAATGAGATACGATAACGATAAGTACTTAGTTTAGATAAGTTCTCATTTAGACAGCGTTTGTATGTAGTATAATTGACAGAAACAGCTCGATTCGAGCAACCAATGTCACTTTGACGTTAGAAATATCGTAGATATATCTTAATGGGATCACAGCGCAATCGAAATAAACGGCAATTTTGACAACTAGTTTAGTTATCGATCTTTCCAAGATCTTAAACGTGTCGAAATCATTCTTCGAATCGGGTCGTATGGTCATATATTTGTGAACATCTTGGCCGCTCCGATATTATGGCGACTGTACTTTGTCCCTAAAGTCCCTAGTTCCATACTCTAGGGTATTTCCCGTATTTCATAGTATTTTCTGCCCTCCGGGCATCAACTTCGCTTCCGCTGCGCTAGACGAAGTTGCCGCTTTCCGCCTCCGTCGAGCAAAAAAATAATAGGCGCACCACGGGAAGACTCGTAGGACATTCCATACCTCGTGTTTGACAATTTTACACGCGGCGCGCAATGTCCTACTTTTCATCCCTTGGGACACAAATAACTATTTCACCGTTACGCAATTCTCTCGACATTATCCAATGAAAGGATGAACCGTTATGGATGAAATCGAAAGCCACTTGTGGGCCTGTGGGGGTGTGGGCGGTGAATTCATTATACTTATTAATAGCGGTATTGTTTATTATTGATACGTTAGGTACAATCGATTAACCTAATTAATATGTATAGGACAAATGAAACGATCGGCCAAGTGCGTGTCGGACGACGCATAATGAAGGGTTTCATGCCTATATACGATACGACGAATGTCCTATAATATTTATTTATTTATAATAAAAAGGCATATCTTCGCGGTACTTTGAAAATAACCCCCATGTGCCAAAGGCCATGTGTCACGCTTTCAAGACAATAGATGGACTAAAATTGTAACAACCTGGCCCTACGCAAGATGGGAATATGAGATAAGGAAAATTTTTTATTTATAAGTTTATTTTAAGTTCTATTATATTTTAGTTTAAAAAAAAAAAAAAAAAAAAAAAAAAAAAAAAAAAAAAAAAAAAAAAAAAAAAAAAAAAAAAAAAAAAGGAAAATATCAGGCCAAAACTGGCTACAAACAGCTCAGTCAAGAACAGAATGGTTGTCTTTGGAGGAGGCCTTCACCTGTCAGGGGTTCTTGCAGGAAGAACATTAACATTTAGTATTAGTTAATTAAGTATAAACTGTTAAAATAAGGCAAGAAAGACAGCTCAACGAGGGGCGGGCGGGTTTAGGGTCGGCAACGCGCATGTAACTCCTCTGGAGTTGCAGGCGTACATAGGCTACGGAGACTGCTTACCATCAGGCGGACCGTATGCTTGTTTGCCACCGACGTAGTATATAAAAAAAGGCTTTTTATTTTTATTTATTTATATTTATTATATCTAGACGTGTAATTAGTTTATGTAGCTTTAGATACTATAGTTAAAAAAATACAGCGAATTTAAGTTTTTCATACAAAACTTGTTTTTGCTCTATTTCGTTTGCTTTATAAACTGAAGCTATATAAACTATTTACAGGACTAGATATACCACATGTCATTATGTATGTGAAATGTTTCATTATAGTTCAACACGTAGTTTTAAAATGAGAACGAAACTCCGTTTGTATGGGAAGGTGAAATTCGCCCCTCTAGCATGACATGCGTTCTCGCGCGCGACTCCGTACGTAGGAATGCTAGTCATGCTAGGAGGTCTGTTTTTAGCGGGGTATCAACCTAGCATTTGGCGAAAACTCTAAAGCAAATTAAGTAACCCATTTTATACAACATTATTTTTGTTCAATTAATTGCTAAAATTATTTTGATATTTTATTGGACTGTTATTTAATATTTGTGAATGGTACAGAATACAGACCACCAAACCTTAGGTGGGCAAAGCAGCGGGCATAGCTGTTATCTGTTATTGATAGAATTTAGAAATAAACCTTTCGGCTAAAACAATCAACTTTATGACTTTGAAATAAAATTAAATATCAAATAAATACCTAAATATGTAAATTATGCTTATATTTTCGACCATTTGACCACAAACACACTTAGCTAAAAAGGCCTCATAGTTATTGTTGGCTAAATTCGCAATCTAATTCAAGTCTTCGGTAGTATAGTGGTAAGTATCCCCGCCTGTCACGCGGGAGACCGGGGTTCGATTCCCCGCCGGAGAGATACTTTTATACTTTTTTTATTGTTTTGTATACTTTCGGCCCGATTCGAAGAATGAAATACGATAGCGATAAGTTCTGGTTTAGATAAGTTCTCATTTAGATATCGTTTGTATGTCCTATAATTGACAGAAGCAGCTCGATTCGGATAACCAATGTTACTGACGTTAGAAGTATCGTAGATAGATCTTATTATCTTAAAAGTGTCTTAATCATTCTTCGAATCGGGCCGTTTGTTTAGTACTGTAACCGTTTTTTATTACACTGGTATAATGTTTTAACGTTTAAAACACAACCCCTGTACCGACTCACGGAGAATGAAATGAAAACGAGCAGACGGATCACCTGATGGAAAGCGATTACCGCTGCCCATGGACACCTGCAACACCAGATGGGTTGCAAGTGCGTTGCCGGCCATTAAGATGGGAGTACGCTCTTTTCTTGAAGGTTTGAAGGTAGTATAGTATGTTATACATAAAAAATAAGTATATTCTAAAAAAATATATTCAATCAAACTCCAAAGTAACAAAAACTAAGGAACTTATTAACAAAGTGACTTAACACTACATAACTGTGATGAGCTGATGAGTGATGGGGAATCAAGATCAAACAATTAAGAAATCATCTTTTTCTACTCGCCGACTGTAATGGTTGAATTAAGATTTCGTGCTATAATTGCGCATTTTTCATGTATGGGCTCCACTCAACTATAAGATTCATTTCGATACGCTGTAGTTAACTGAAAAAAAATTGACCAATCACGTACCGCCGAGGTCCCATAGAAAAGACTAAACGGGCGCGGGGCGAGGGGCGCGGGGTGCGGGGTGCGGGGCGGGAGTCGAGCGTTTATGTCTAAATTAAAGTTGTAAGTAACGCATGTTGCACACACATCATAAAAAAAGATATAATGCTAAATAAAATAATAAAAAACTCAATAGTTATTTGTACAACAAGAGAGCAAAGTTTGATATTTCTTCGAGTGTTTGTTTCGCTTGCACGGGACTCAAAAGCGCACGAGATGTAAATAAGTTTGATCTCGTGTGGTACACAAAAATTTTCACGTTAGTCAGCCATCAAAAAATACAACCTAAAAAAATGTAATCCGTCTTCAACACTATTTCACACATGTTTTCTGAAAATATTCTAACAATTAAGTTTATTTACCGCAATAAAACAAAACGTAAGAAATTTCAATAAAATAATACGAACGTAATGAATTTAACGAACATCAATTGACAGTTCAATCGCCAATTTTTTTTTGTAAATAAAAACTTTGTAAGATACGGTCCGAATTGCGGATACTACTATTTGTCATCTATAGTAGAGATCATTAAAAGTAGTTAAGTAGAATTATTTACTGCGTAACAATTGCGTAAATTTGTATAAGTTTATTGTTTTCATTGTATAATAAAATACGTATAATATGGTGTTTTTATTAAATTTTAAACTTTTATTTCATTAATTAATTATTACGAATATATACGAATATATATATATAATCTCGTAGGGTGTGGAACGATGTGGTCTGACTTATTTCGGGGGTCTATTATAAACCGTCAATATACCGTTGAATTACGTATGCACTTTTTTTGTCTCTTTCTTTTTCCTAATGACGTGAAAGGGACAAAGACAATAGAATCCAAATAATTCGCACTTGTATTAGGCCCCGCACGTTGAAATGACATTCGAATATAAAGGTCACTTGAATGTTATTTTGTCTCACTCAGTGAGCAAAATGCGATTTTGCTCACTGTTTTTAAGCAGCAAATTACCCTTGTTCTAGCTGCTGACGTGAAAAAATATTATTATTATTATTTGTATAGCAGGCAGGCAGTTGAAGAAACTGATAATGCCTCCAGAGTAATAAATAAAGTTTTCAGTGTTGAGTAGAATTTGCATTGTGCGTATCTAATTTATTCTTAAACTCATCAAATCAAATACGTTTCGATAATATATATCATGCACTTATTTTAGGCGATATATAAAATCGTAAGTTTTTGAAGCATTTAATTTACGATTCCACTGTATATATTTATAAGTTCCGTGTGTATAATCACACGTGCGTTTGCGCACCCTATGTTGTTACGCTTGGTAGAGCCCGCCGTTTCCGGGTTCGGGCAAAAAACTTAGTGCTACCCATACTATAGTACTATATTATAGACAGTATTTTAAGTCAACATGTACACATAGCTTTAACCTCTATCTGTAAAAAAAAACAAAATTAATCAAGACAAATACGACTTCGATTTGCAGAAATGTAATTGAAATGTCGGTTTACATGCCTCTGAGCAAATTGCGGGTATCTTTCTCTGTCACTCTAGTTACTCCTCATTGGAGAAAAAGAGAAAGATCCCCTCAAGTTGCGAATTTAGGTTTTGTGGGAAGCCCTCTAGACGATTATTGTGATCCTACATTCGATGTTATATAAAATAATGAACAGGGACAACATGATAGTTTTGCTGTTTCTTTTATTTGACGACCGGTCTGGCCTAGTGGGTAGTGTGACCCTGCCTATGAAACCGAAGGTCCTGGGTTCGAACTTCGAATCTCGGTAAGGGCATTTATTTGTGTGATGAGCGCAGATATTTGTTCTTGAGTCATGGATGTTTTCTATGTATTTAAGTATTTGTATATTATATATATCGTTGTCTGAGTACCCTTCTTGACTTACCGTGGGACTTAGTAAATTTGTGTAAAAATGTCCCTATAATATTCATTTTTGTTGTCCCTGTCACACAATGTCATATAACATTTTATAACAGCCTATAAAGAAGCATATGTATCTATGTATTTAAGTATTTATAAATATTTATACATTATATATATCGTTGTCTAAGTACCCTCAACACAAGCCTTATTGAGCTTACTGTGGGACTTAGTCAATTTGTGTAATAATGTCCTATAATATTTATTTATTTATTTATTTATTTTATAGAGGATAGCGAGTGCAGACTCGCGAATAGGAAGAAACGCTTTTGTTTAAAAATACTGAGGGTGAAGTAAAGTTAATGCGACAAATTGCGCAGAATCACGAATATAAATTACTGGTACTAGTTGTCGTCCCTGGAAATGTAATACAAAGAAATTAGAGCAAATAGAAGTTTTTCATATCCCATTTTTATTTATTTAACTTGCTCTATTTTGTCTGTATTACAATTTTTATCAACAAAAACTAGTGCTAGACATAAAACAAATAACTATTAGCTTATATTTTGTGCTGATTCAGTTAAAGTACTGCCAATATGTAGACTGTTGAACAGTGACTCAGTGGTAATTTGGTAATAGACTTTTTGTTCTCATAACAGGAAGACGATTGTCTTCGTGGTCGCCATCATGTGACTATAATCACATAAGTACAATTTGCCATAAAAAAATAATAATAATTCAGCCTATATACGTCCCACTGCTGGGCACAGGCCTCCTCTCATGTGCGAGAGGGCTCGGGCTATAGTCCCCACGAGCCCAATGCGGATTGGTTGCCATAACTAAAGAGAATTTAAAAGAGAGGTGGATTTTCAAAGAAAACTTTGCAGCCACAATAAATTTACTGCCATCTTTCGACACATGATTAAAACTTTTACAACGCCATTTGACTTTGATCCTTATTCTTTCACTGATGTGTTTAATTTGTTAAATATCAAAAAGTGGTGCCATCTAATAGATATGGCGGCATCGTTTCGAGCCTTTGAGTTATGCCCGGTATTTTTACGTGGCTACTAAGTTTTCTTTGACAATCCACCTCTATTTCAAATTCTCTTAGGTACAAGTCACTTGCCATAACATAATATAGGTATGTTTTGATAGCACAGATGCAAGAGCACTAGGCTAGCGATCTAGTGGTCGTGGGTTCAAGTCACACCCAAGACAGTGAATTTTTCCTCTTTTAATTTGTTTCTAAGCTTAATATCCACTCACATGATTCCGATTTTAACGAAAGGTGCCCTGAATTGCTCTGCCATTTCGCAGATACGACGGCACAGTGTCGTGATATCTTCAAAAATCGATAACTTTGCTTCTGCTTATGCATTTGGAATGATTCTTTCGGTTTTATAATGGTAAAGAAACAAAGAAATTTATTTTCTTACTTTAGCTATTTGCTGTTATAATAAAAATAGTTATTAAAAATTCACGAAGTTTACCCAAAGGAATAATTTCCGAGTTATAGTAGAAAACTATTTTTAATAAAAAATCTAAATCGATAACATATCTTTTTTTTAAATTCAATTTAAAGAAGGCTTAATAAGCTTTTAATTGATACTAATCACCTTGATAGCTCACCTATAAAATTGCAGAGTAAAACTGATTCAAATTCTGATAAGGAACTTTCGAATTGCTCCACCTGGCGTGTAACTATGTGCTATGTTCGTGATTTTTTTGTGGCTAATTTAGACACTGAAGTACAAAAATATAGTAAATTACTGTTTAAGACACTAATTACCTTGAAATAAAATACATAATTTATGTAATTATGACAATGATAGTGGCTTTATAACTTAAAATAACAAAAGAGTATTTACATACCTACTAAACTTTGGTGTTTTTAAAACGGCCGATCACCAACAACCGAACTAACTTATAACTACACTAACACGTATAATATATGCACCATAACATACACTTCACAACAAATTAAGCATAATAAGCAAATAGTAACTATTAACACATGAAATTATACTGATTACAAACGTAAATAAACAACACGGCGGCCGGCAAACTGACCTGCGCCATGTCAAAAACAAAGATGGCTACCTATTTAGGGCGGGACACAACAGTCGCGCGGTGCGGATGTTCAACAGAAATAGGAACTTTTAACACATTCACTGCCAGACGAAAAACGGCAAGCTACCCCAGGATCCGGGCAATATATATAAGAAATATTAGTAAATAGAAATTATAAGTAAGTAGTAACAAACACCCCAAAACGCGTATGCAACGTCTAGTGTACCACATACCTTACGATGTGCAAAAATGCTTTAAGCAACCACAGTTGCTGTGTTTGTACTTACAATTTTCCGTCACATGGTAATTTAATAATCAAACTATTTAATGACTATAGGTTGCTCAAGATATATTTGGTAATCATAGAAATCTAGGGCATTAAAATAGGAAACACGCCAAAAATCTACAGTTATTGGTTTGAAGTGAGATTTTATGGTCATCAATATTAAGTAGGTCTAAAATATAGTTTTAATCTAATAGACCAATAAACGCGGAGTAATTTAATATATAATACTAACAGAAATATGTAAATTTGAATACTTACGGCATTTTAAAACACGCAGCAACTTTTAACACTCGCACTTTCCCGAACAACTTGCAAAGTAACATAGATAAAAAATACTGTGGTTATGTCTATGTGGTTGAAACATTTTTTAAATATTGTCACGTTGGTATTCTGTATGTTAATAAATGTTTACACCATATCTGTGCAGCCCTTCACAGATAAGAAATAAAAAACCGCATACACTCCGTTCGCAACTCGAGTTGCAACGATCATTTTAGAGGTGCGAAATGTTGAAACCTTAGTTGCTGGAATCATGTGAGTGGATATAGGTATATTTAAGTGACGACCGGTCTGGCCTAGTGGGTAGTGACCCTGTCTATGAAGCCGATGGTCCCGGGTTTGAATTCCGGTAAGGGCATTTATTTGTGCGATTAGCACTTTGTTCCTGAGCTATGAATGTTTTCTATGTACCTAAGTATTTGTATATTATATATATCGTTGTCTGCGTGCCCACAACACAAGCCTTCTTGGCTTACCGTGGGACTCGGTCAATTTGTGAAAGAATGTCCCTATAATTTTTTTTATTTTTTATTTAATTATATATGTAATGTAGGTCACATTTCTCCGACACCATGCTGTACAGACCTGCATTGGACATGTTGCATAACGACCGGTCTTATCATTGACACACTTCAAGTTGCTCATTACGACGAAGTGGTTTATTTGGCTGGCCATCTTTTGAGTCTGATTGGTTTTAACTTTAAAGTTTAAAGGGGCCGAGGATCTCTATTCGTAGAAATCTTTGCTTTTTATACTAGAATCTATATTTTTCAATTTCACAAAATGATTGAAGAGATTTGGATAATTAAGTACTTATTTCAAAAAAACCGGACAAGTGCGAGTCGGACTCGTCGATCGAGGGGTTCTGTACTTTTTAGTATTTTTTGTTATAGCTGCAACGGAAATACATCATCTATGAAAATTTCAATTGTCTAGCTATCACGGTTCATGAGATACAGCCTGGTGACAGGCGGACAGACAGGGAGTCTTAGTATTAGGGTCTCATTTTACCCTTTGGGCACGGAACCCTAAAAATGGATCGGGATGACAGATGCGACGAAAAGTCATCGTTTCAATACATTATTTCACTTTCGATTAGTCTTGACAGTGCCATAATTATCACGCCGTCATTGGGATCGTGAAGATATCGAGGGAATTGTTCACCGTACTGATTTCGGTATTTTTGCCCAATTAATTTTATAGGCTAATTTAACCAATCCAATACCTTGATTCGACATTACGTTACATAAGGAACAGTTTTATCATTCACATACTTGCTTGAAAGTCGATGTCTCATCTGTCTTGGCATCTTATTGTAATGTTGCAACTTGGCACAGTATAGCACCAGACTTTGGCACCAGAAAGTATAGTAATCATGATACAAGAGGCAAACGAGCAGACGGATCACCTGATGGTAAGCGATTACCGCTGCCCATGAACACCTGCACCACCAGAGCGTGTGCCGGCCTTTAAGATGGGAGTACGCTATTTTCTTTCGTCTCGGTCCGGAAATACCGCAGGCGACAGTTTAGTTCTGTATATAGGCTTCCTGATGACTCTACTGTTATTTTTTTTTACATTCTTTGTATTTTTTATTGAATAAAAGTAGACACATTAATGATCGCGTACGCGTATACAATATAGAGGAAATCGAGGGAATTATTCACTTGTTTAATCTTTTAACCGCCGTAGTTTGATATACCGGGTGTTTCCTTTAACACGAGAAAATAATTAAACCATATATTGTACAGTCAGCATCAAAAGTAGCGGATGAAACAACGCGCCAAAAGTATCTGATATTCCGTATAACTTTTCCAAATGAAGATAATTTTCTAAGATTCGCATTCAAAAATATATCTTTTACAGTCTTAGTTGTTGTATATTAAGGACATCACTTTTTGTTAAGCTGTTACGGAATGGTAGATACTTATGAAGCGTTATTTGATCCGCTACTTTTGAAGCTGACTGTACTCTTAAAACGATATAACTATTGATTAACAACTTTTAAAAACTATGAAATCTTTAGGTTTTAAGTTTTTCATACAAATTTAATATTAGTTTCAATGTACGCTGACATCAGTGTGTTTGACGTTGCTTGTCACTAGGGATTGCAATCCGGTCCGGCGGATCCGGTAATCCGGCCGGATCCGGCACTTTTCAGGAGCTACCGGATCCGGTAAAAATCACCGGATCCGGACCGGATCCGGTATAATAAAAAAACGCCTAAATACAGCACGCTCGTGCGTTTCAGATGAAGAAAAGGCAACGGATACGAGGTATGAAGTTGAACAGAACAAAAAACGAATGAAAAAGTTTAAATTTAGTAAGATAAAAATATATTTATTATGAGGATGACTGGGAACAGAAGAGGATTTCTTCTTCTTTCATGTTGGTGGCACGATATGACGATTACATAAATAGTTTAATAGAAGGAAAAATGAAAGGATGGAGATGCCATGGAAGGCATTTGTAATTTATGCTAAAGAGAAGGTTCATGTCGTGTCATAATGTTGTGATAGGAGATTAACCGACTACAGTTGGGCTCATCAATATGTGTGAATGAAGAATATATGATAATATTGATAATCTTTAGTTTTCTCCGATATATGTATATATGTGATAAAAAATAGATTCTTTTCTATTCAAATTTAAGAGAGAATCTTTTGTCTTTACAATTTCATCCAATCTTATGCAATTTCCTTCATCTCCTGGTACATGCTACTCTACGTCCAGCCAATTCTTTATTTGATCTATGTAACTTTCCCTTTCCGCGATGGTTTTCAATCCTACATTCTATTATTTTTCGCATGAGATCGTCGTGTCGTGTGTTGTTCCTTATAATTTGACCAATATACTTTTCCATAAATTAAAAAAAGTACAATTTTTTTAAGTCATACAGTCTACTACTTTTTCGGACAAATAAATTAGAGCAAGATAATACTAGAATGCATTTAATATCATAATTGGTTAAAAGTAAAATATCTTCGTTAAAAGTAATAAATAATAGTAAGCGTAGGAGTTGAAAATAGAGTTCCGGTTACTCTGGTTATAATATTAGCGAAAAATCGTTGAGCATTAGACTTTTTGTTTGCCGCGATATCTATTGTCGAGTAGCAGTCCTGAGAGTTCCGCTACTCGATGCTAGATGTCGACTACGAAAATAATAAGCGTTTTGGTACCAAAACTGATGTATGGAGTGAGCAATCTATGTAATTCTTATTTCTCTATGCTAGAATGGATGTCAACGTTAGAGTTTGTGAGGAAAGAGAAGAGTCGTGGAAAGTATGGGGCCCAATACATTCCACGACTCTTCTCTTTCCGAACAGACTCTACAAACAATTCAATCAAAGAACAGTTACGAAAACTTGTCCTTTCAAGGAGCTCCAACCCCACATCCCATCATCAGGCTTTGGAAACTAAGCAAATTTATAATTGTAAACAAAAATTTGAGCACTTTTGAATGGTTAAATATAATAAATTACCGATTTTTTTTTTGTTTTTAAAGTGATATTGACATTGTGACAGTTTTTACTACCAAGTTCTATTTTATTGTTAAGAAGTTATTTATTAACTTCAAATTATAGATTTAGTAATACGTATTACGCAAAGAACTAGAAAAATATGTCATTTAATTAACTTTTATATCCCTATACCAAACCGGATCCGGTCCGGCCGGATCCGGCCGGACTACGGCCAAAATCCGGCCGGATCCGGCCGGATTGAAAACCAATCCGGTTTGCAATCCCTACTTGTCACGCTTTAAACGTAACAAAATTCGCAATACATTGCGTCTTAGAATTAACTTCAATGTGTAATAAAAATCAAAACATAAGTTATTTTTCAAAGTTGTTAAACAAAATGTTGGTGAGTTTGAGGAGTACAACCTAATTGTTTGTTTAATTTATTGCTCATGTTACAAGAAACACCCGGTATAAGACATACAATATCTAGCTCATTTCACCGCAGTCTGATAGTGATAAATAAGAATATCCAGACTTTAACTATCAGTTTCGACACATTTTTTACGCAAATAATGTAAATTTGCACAGAATTTCATACAATTCGCGAAAATAATGACTATTTCAGAATTAACATACAAAGTAAAACATTATGTAATGTTGTGCTCGTATCTGTGTCGCCGGGAGGAGGTCAAGATTGCATATTTATGAGGATGACGCATCTCAGTTTCGATTGAATTTTCGTTGTCTGAGATGTAAAGGAAAATACGAAATTGCATTTACGAGTAAATGAATGAATGAATGAAATTTAATCCAGAAAATTATTTCCATATACATTATACATTTACACATAATTACATTACATAAAGAATTAAATTAAATTAAATTAAAATAAAATTAAATCAAATTAAATAATATCCTAAAATTTAAATAACAATATATTCTATTAAATTAAAATTCAAAAAAGGGCTTGCGTCCCGGGTCACCCTGAGCCCGTCACGATAGGCTTGTGGTAAAGTGAGGTGTGTCTAGACCAGCGGTTCCCGAAGTTGACTGGGCGACCCACCTTGCAAAAACTGCCAAATTCGGGACCCACCTCTTGGCCGTCTTAAATAAGGAGCATAAAATATTGTTATAGTCTGTGCGGAAAGAGAAGAGTCGTGGAATGTATTGGACCCCATGCCTTCCGCGACTCTTCTCTTTCCGAACAGACTCTTCCCAGGTTCTACCCAGGTATTGGCTGTTGTATTTATAAATGTTGCTATGTATTTTTCATGTCACTGTATGATGTTACTATTAATGTTGTATTCACTTCTAAGAGAGCCCTTGAGGCATACATAAAGGAAATAATTTTGTCTTTTGAATTTTATTAGTCGCGCTCAGTTTCCCTAGTAGCCAATCGAGGAACTACTCAATGGTGTCTTATTTGCTTAGGCTACTGATTTAGTTAATTTCTTATCATAATATTTCAAAAAATATAATAATAATAATTCAGCCTATATACGCTCCACTGCTTTCCGAAAAACTCATTGGTACGCAGGATTTGAACACGCGACCTCCAGATTGAAAGTCGGACGTCAGATCCACTCGGTCACCATCGCTAAAAATATATCCCACCAAAAACATATCATGTAAAATTGGCGATGGCGGCCAAGAATCACTAGCTTTTGTTACAAAAAAGCTAACAGATCACAGGAAAAGCCAAGGCCTGACTTTACTAACCATACATCTTGGTTTAAAACGATGGCTTGGCCGTTCAGTTGGTATGGTATAGTTTAGTTGTGGTATAGTTGGTTGCTATAGTTTGGGAAATGCTGGTTTAGAACTTTACGGCCCGATTCGAAGAATGATTAAGACACGTTTTAGATCTTGGAAAGATCTTTAAAAGATCGATTACTAAACGACATGTCAAGATTGACGTTTATTTCGATTCCGCTGTGATCCCAATAAGATCTATCTACGATATTTCTAACGTCAAAGTGACATTGGTTGCCCGAATCGAGCTGCTTCTGGGAATTATACGACATACAAACGAAATCTAAATGAGAACTTATCGTTATCGTACCTCATTCTCCGAATCGGGCCGTATCTATAGATTACTTTTTTTTAATACTACGTCGGTGGCAAACAAGCATACGGCCCGCCTGATGGTAAGCAGTCTCCGTAGCCTATGTACGCCTGCAACTCCAGAGGAGTTACATGCGCGATGCAGACCGTAACCCCGCCCCCCCTCGTTGAGCTCTGGCAACCTTACTTACCGACAGGAACACAACACTATCAGCCACATCAGTATGTACTTATCTAAACTAGAACTTATCGTTATCGTATCTCATTCTTCGAATCGGGCCGTGTGACTGATAATGTCAAAATTTCAGAAATACACTCGAGGGAATCATAATTTACGTATAGGGTACTTCCCGTTGACCTAGAACTATGAAATTTGGCGAGTAATATCATCTTGCACTACAAGTACAGGAAAAAATCACAAAACTATGTTAGTTAGACTGGTTAGACAGTTAGTGTTAGCAAACTATGTTATATCTTTGACGACCGGTCTGGCCTAGTGGGTAGCAGTGGCGGATCGTTCAAAGAACTCGATTCCCACCGGCTTGTCTAACTTCAGCCCGTTGAGTACTTTCAGGATCGGTTTATAGAGAAAAGGAAACCAAAATTAGCTCCGGGTTCCCTACGAATATTTGTGACGCGCCGCCACTGGTGGGTAGTGACCCTGCCAATGAAACTGATGGTCCCGGGTTCAAATCCTGGTAAGAGCATATATTTTTGTGATGAACACGGATATTTGTTTCTGAGTCATGGGTGTTTCTATGTATTTATAATTATAATATATATCGTTGTCTGGGTCCCTACAACACAAGCCTTATTGAGCTTACTGTGGGACTTAGTCAATTTGTGTAATAATGTCCTATAATATTTATTAAAAAAAAAAATATTTATTATAATATTTAATAATAATAAGCTACATATGTACGGAACCCTCGGTGAGCGAGTCCGACTAGCACATGTCCGATTTTTATTAGTTTGATGGATTTCCCATCTTCTTAGGAATATCTTAAATTCCACAGAATCGGATTTAGAAATATTTGAGCCATAAAAAATATCAAACACCACAGTATAACAAAACAAACATTAGCGTTATTTGCTCTAAGCGCTATAAACGCCTAGAAAGTCAATATCAGACGTTGTGTAGACACAAGTTATTAGGGTGTAATATCGAAACTGTACCGCAAGCCGGTGCGGGACTATTGCGTACAAAAGTGTTAAATAAAATAAAAGCACATATTTAAAACAAGCGCGTTCGTTACAGCTTCGCTTCGTTGCAAGTTGGTCGTCGCCGTCGTCGGTGACCGTTATGACTACTTATCTATATGATCCGGTCGGATGATTAATTCAACGGGTACAATGTATTTTTTATGCTTACTATGTTGAATAATTTTTTGATTGTATAAAATGTAAGTTATAAAAGTGCTTGTAAAGCGTAAGAGGGGATGGGGCGGGGAAGCGGGCCGGGAAGAAACAGCCAATTTGCAGCAAACGGGTACTGTACATTTGTATATAATTACAGATACAAATTGACGTATAATTCGTATGACGTAAAAATAGTCGGTATAAATTGAATTAAAATAAATTAAAATTTTTGTTTGCCTCAAGATAATGATGTACCATAGATAAGTAATAGATAAGTAATGTTTTAATTAGATAAATAATAATATGTGTAATCCCATTAGCTATAAAGTGTTGACATGTAAAATACTTATATTTTATCAATAAATATTTGATTGATTGATTGATTGATTGATTGATTGATTGACGTGTATTCATTCTAGAATCGTCTTACGGTTCCGTGGCAAAAACTCATTAATTAAGAATGAGGGTATTATTTTACTATTTGAATTCTTCCGTATTTTATGTCCACAAATACTTCGAAATGGCGGTTGCGTAAATTAAATGTGAATATGGGTTACATCTGTTTGTGATTCTTAACCTTTTGACTGCCAAAGACGTCATATGACGCGCGCGGCTACAGTCCAATATCAACCTTCATGCGTACCGACAAGGTTCACGATTACGCGCCGCGTGCGATAAGCGTGGCGTTCAAAAGGTTCAAGAAATACAACACCAACACTTCGGCAAAACGCGAAGTATCTCGATGGTTTATTCTTAATTTTTACAGAGGTTTCTGTACACTCGTGTTGACAAAACCAGCCTCATAGGAGTCATAGGAGAGTTCACGTGTGTGACTAACCGTCGGACCTGCGTGCAAGATATTTTTTTAAATATGTAAATATTTTCTCAGTTCTTTCTGATAGCGGTTGAGAGAGCAAGATATTTAAGGATAAAGCACTGTCCAAAATATTGCCTAACATGTTTTTCCGTTCAACTTGGCCTATGGTGTAAAACCTTCATCATCTTCTTCATCTTTCTTTTAGCGATAAGACCGCCTAGTTACCTGGTTATAATTTACTTCTAAATTTTCATTGTAATTTTACGTGTAAAATGTATTGTTATTGGACCAATAAATAATATTTACTAAAAAACACATGTTATTTATTGACAATAACAATATACATAATGGATATATACAGATGATTACTATAACTAGCTTATATCTAAAATAGGCCCTTGAGGCATTGTACCAAGGATGCTCGCGGCATTTCCTCGTTAATATTTACTTACTTACTTCATGTCCAATTGACGGCGTTGGTTAGCTAACTTCCACCGGCTTGCCTATTTTTGATCAATTATCCTAAAAGCTCACAAAGGATGCCGACCTAGCTTCGATTTGCCTACGGATAGTTTTACAGATAAATCTCGTCTTCCCATACAATAATGACGCTGTGCGCAGCCGTACGGCGTCAACCAAAGACTATCTAACACTTGTGTACGCGAGTGTACCTGGCCTGTGTGTTTCACAAGGCTGTACAGATTACGTCACCCTACGACCGTTTCAGACAGGTTTGCTCTTCACTGTACCAGTCTGCGGTTACAGTAAAACGTATAAATATGTAATGATGAAAGTCTCTATCATCTTTTACTATATCTATCTCTTTCGCACTCTTTTCATACTTGGCAGTATCGCGGCCCTTCGCGACACTGACCCCACTCACACCTCAAGCTGTAACTGGCCCCAGGAGAGGCCAAACAGTGTAAGCCATGTTTAAAAAAAAAAGAGGACCCGCGTGAAATAAATTTTTCATACAATCGTGGTCCTCATTTTCCTCTCTGGATATGAATATTATGGAAAATATTTTGACACAATTTGTTGTATATCAACTACAGCTATGCCCCTACATTAGATTTATTTCGACGACCGGTCCGGCATAGTGGGTAGTGGCCCTGCCTATGAAGCCGATGGTCCCGGGTTCAAATTCTGGTATAAGGGCATTTATTCGTGTGATGAGCATGGATATTTGTTCCTGAGTCATGGGTGTTTTCTATGTATTTAAGTATTTATAAATATTTATATATTATATATATCGTTGTCGAAGTACCCTCAATACAAGCCTTATTGAGCTTACTGTGGGACTTAGTCAATTTGTGTTATAATGTCCTGTAATATTATTTATTTCGAATTCTTAATATTATAGAACTGAAAGGCATTTAAATTTTGTATGAAATCCGTTTTTCGCTCCTAAGTTGTATAATAATATAAAAATCGAAAAAATGCAAAAGTAGGGACCAGGGATCGGAAACCGGTATTTTTTCTATGGGAACGAAAACGGTATTTTTTCGTTCTTTGTTAATTATTTCATTGCTAATTGGGCAATCTAATAATACGAAGTCGTTATCTAAAAACACAACCGAGTCCTATATTTGGAGTATAAAATAAACCGAAATATATGTTTATTTCAAAGTTTTTCCAAAAAACCGGTTCCGATCCCTGGTACACAGTAGCTATTCCGAGGCCCCAAGTGGAGCCCACACTCTCCGCGATGGCAGATTGCATTTTTTTACCGACGCCATTATCGAAGCCAAACTGGTTTTACCTTTACTGACATTGCCTCCAAATAGCAAGCTAATAACCTGATTAAACTGTGTGGCAAACTTGTCTGTAAGATATGAAATAACTATCGGTCCAATTCGAAGCATGATTAAGACGCGTTTATGATCTAGGAAAGTTCTTTAAAAGATCGATAGCTAAACGACATGTCAAAATTGACGTTTATTTCGATTCCGCTGTGATCCCAATAAGATCTACTATGAAGTGTGGAATTAAGAGGAGTGACATCTCTTATGGTAGAACTGTTGCAAAAGTGTCCAGCTGTCAGCTATAAATAATAGTTCCAAATCTGTCCAGAGTAGCGCTAGAGTAGCTAAGAACCTAAGCACTATTGACGGAGTGAAGTGCGCTGTCTATGATTTGATTTTTTTGTTCAAGTATTCTAGGTATTGTAGCGCCACCTATTTAAGGTTTTTTGATGACACTTTTTGGTGCATGGAGACTTATTTCCTTACCTCCACCTTCCGTATTATCTACGATATTCCTAATGTCAAAGTGACATTGGTTGCCCGCATCGAGCTGCTTCTGTAAATTATACGACATACAAACGAAATATAAATGAGATTATCTAAATAAACCAGAACTTATCGTTACCGTACCTCATTCTCCGAATCGGGCCGTATCTATCGATTGCCAGTACTGTGAAATGAACTATACCCCGCGGTATTTCCGGACCGATACGACCTCCAAACCTTCACGAATATAGCGTACTTAATCTTAAAGGCCACCAACGTACTTGCAAACCCCCCATGTGTCCATGGGCGACAGTAATTGCTTAACATCAGGCAATTCGTCTCCTTATTTGCCTCCTATATCATTCTGATTGGACCCTGGTGACCCTTTCTGATGACAAATAACGGTTTTTAACGGTGATCAGTACCCCTAGTGTAAATAAATTCGATTTCGAAACGTGACGAACGCGTTTGCGTTAAGTCTCATTTTGTATAGGATTTTGAGTTTCCAAAACTTCCCGCTTGGCGCGCTCTTTCTAAATCCAATACAAAATGAGACTAAACGCAAACGCGTACGTCACGTTTGGAAATCGAATTTATTTACACTAGGGGTACTGTTCAAGCTTATTTATAGTACATTGTGCAACGAGGGACATATAACTGCATGTGAACATAATAACATACATAGGTACAGTCACGTCTGAAACATCGACACGATCGAAGTGACAAAAATATGTATACACGACTTTATGGCCCATATATTAGGGTAGTGTATACATATTTTTGGCACTTTGTCCGTATCGATATTTTCCGCCGTGACCCTAAAGTATATGTACTTAATAAGCACATAGTATGAACATGTTCACCTAGTGAGCAGGTTACCCAGTGAACAGCTAGGTCGCACAAGGCCATGATCGATGCACATCGCTGCCTGCGCGTGCGACACCGAGGGACTACCGCTAAATACGAAAATCGAAATTTCGTTATCTGCATTTTTTTATTTTTTTTTATACTACGTCGGTGGCAAACAAGCATACGGCCCGCCTGATGGCAGGCAGTCTCCGCAGCCTATGTACGCCTGCAACTCCAGAGGAGTCATATGCGCGTTGCCGACCCTAAACCCGCCCCCCTCGTTGAGCTCTGGCAACCTTACTCACCGGCAGGAACACAACACTATGAGTAGGGTCAAGTGTTATTTGGCTGCGGTTTTCTGTAAGGTGGAGGTACTTCCCCAGTTGGGCTCTGCTCTAGATCTCTATCACTCTTGCATATTCGAGCGACAGAGACAGATAACGAAATTTGTAAAAGTCGGTTTGATTAACGGGCGAGACAAGCTAATTTCAAATCTTTAAATGCAGTTTTTTTCTTGTTTGAAATAAAAGAATAAATAAATATTGGACATTCTTACACAAATTGACTACGCCTCACAGTAAGCTCAAGAAAACTTGTATTGTGAGTACTCAGACAACGATAAATATAATACATATAAATACTTAAATACATAGAAAACACCCATGATTCAGGAACAAACATCTGTGCTCATCACACGAATAAATGCCCTAACCGGGATTCAAACCTTGGACCATCGGCTTCATAGGTAGGGTCACTACCCACTAGGCCAGACCGGTCGTCAAATGTAGGTATGTAGAATGTTTCGTCGAAGCGCTGGTGGCCTAGCGGTAAGAGCGTGCGACTTGCAAAGTTGCAATCCGGAGGTCGCGGGTTCAAACGCCGGCTCGTACCAATGAGTTTTTCGGAACTTATGTACGAAATATCATTTAATATTTACCAGTCGCTTTTCGGTGAAGGAAAACATCGTGAGGAAACCGGACTAATCCCAGTAAGGCCTAGTTTACCCTCTGGGTTGGAACGTCAGATGGCAGTCGCTTTCGCAAAAACTAGTGCCTACGCCAAATCTTGTGATTCGTTGTCAAGCGGACCCCAGGCTCCCATGAGCCGTGGCAACATGCCGGGACAAAGCGTGGAAGAAGAAGAGCTAACTTAAGGTTTTAAGGCACTTTCCCTCCAGGGCCTATTTTTTTTTCCACACTGTATAGACATCTTTTTTTTCTCGTATCTTATTGTTAAGCTATTTGAGAATGGTATGGAGATACTTTTGACGTGTATTCAGGGGGGATAGCCAAGATAACATGACAATTAACCGTTACGACAACGAAACCGCAGCCAAATAACACTAGACCCTACTATACCCTATGTCATTCAAGATCTAGAGCAGAGCCCAACTGAGGAAGTACCTCCACCTTACAGAAAACCGCAGCCAAATAACACTAGACCCTACTATACCCTATGTCATTCAAGATCTAGAGCAGAGCCCAACTGAGGAAGTACCTCCCACCTTACAGAAAACCGCAGCCAAATAACACTAGACCTCATAGTGTTGTGTTCCTGCCGGTGAGTAAGGTTGCCAGAGATCAACGAGGGTGCGGAGTGTTAGGGTCGGCGTGCATGTAACTGGAGTTACAGGCGTCCATAGGCTACGGAGGCTTACCATCAGGCGGGCCGTATGCTTGGTTGCCACCGACGTATAAATGAAACGTTGTCTGTCTCTATTGCACTATTACGGAAGAGTGATGAGACCCCCTGATCCGCTTCTTATGATGCTGACCGTTAATTGTTAATGAGATACGATAACGATAAGTTCAGCGGCGGTATTATGGTTCCATTTTTATCACTTGTCACTATGTCCGTCACTTTCGCGCTTACATATTTGTTAGAACGTGACAGGGATGGTGACAAATGATAAAGAGCCGACCATCTTAGCCCAGCTGGTTTAGATAAGTTCTCATTTAGATATCGTTTGTATGTCGTATAGTTGACAGAAGCAGCTCGATTCGGGCAACCAATGTCACTTTGACGTTAGAAATATCGTAGATAGATCTTATTGGGATCACAGCGGAATCGAAATAAACGTCAATTTTGACATGTCGGTTAGTTATCGATCTTTTAAAGATCTTAAGCATGTCTTAATCATTCTTCGAATCGGGCCGTTAGTTAAAATTAGCTAATTAAACAAATAGTTAAAGTTCAGTCATAGTAGAGTAAATAGCGTGAACGCTGCGCGTGCGCAATGGTGTGCATCGATCCTGACCTTGATTGCAGTGCACAGTGACCTGATACTTGCCAACCAACTCCGTGATATTGATTGATTAATTGAATGATCATTTTTTTCCTACTTAAAATCGGAAAAAAAAAACGTGTGTCAGATAATCGACAAATAGAGAGTATGAAAAAAGTGGATTCGATTAATTGTAAATTTGATTTTAATTGCAAAACATCGACGCTTACTGTATCATACTGGCCAAATTAGTTTGCGTAAAACTTAAAAAAATACATATACAAGGTGTCTGTACCCTCTGGTCATAGATGAATAGGACGTGTCGATTAGGGTATTTCTTTCTAACCATGTACAGAGTCTTATTCCAAACGACACAGTATCAACGTAGAAATTAAGAGAGGTATGGGCATTGTGAATTTCATCTCGCTTTGTGTGGTAGGGCACAGCCAGTGGATGTCATTCCAGATCTAGAGCAGAGCCCAACTGGGGTTGTGGTTGTACCTCCACCTTACAGAAAACCGCAGCCAAATAACACTAGACCCTACTCATAGTGTTGTGTTCCCGCCGGTAAGTAAGGTTGCCAGAGCTCAACGAGGGGGGGGGGGCGGGTTTAGGGTCGGCAACGCGCATGTAACTCCTCTAGAGTTGCAGGCGTACATAGGCTACAGAGACTGCTTACCATCAGGCGGGCCGTATGCTTGTTTGCCACAGACGTAGTATAAAAAAAAAAATATTTACGGTTGAATACTTCCGAACAGTCTGTAGATACAGAAATCAGAAATATTTATTGTGTAAACTGTGTAGGTACAAGATTATGACTAGGTACATTTTTTGATGAGTATCAACAGTTTTACCCTTCTCGGGCATACAATTATTTTTATCTTAAACTAGGTTTAAGATAAAACACGATAATTAAAGACTATCTCATGACTAGTGTCACTTTAATGTTATCGTCATTGTGAATGACTAATCCAATGTGCTCCAATTTATTGATGATTTATTTTAGTAAATTTAACTTTTTTATGATTATCTAATGAAATAAGTGAGTGAGTCTCTTCAAAGATCTGTCTAAGAGACTCAGAGACGCCACAGGAGATGAAAGAGCTGGCAGCGTCCTCGCTCAACGCATCAGTCTAACGATCCAGCGAGGAAATGCTGTCAGCGTCTTCGGTACTATACAGCAGGGGGCATTTTTTGATTTATTTTAGATTTAATTTGGTCATATTTTAGTTTTAGTTTATTTATAGTTTACATTATTAATAATTACTTAATAATAATGTAAAATTTGTAATAATTACTTTTAAAAATAATAATTTTTAGAAATGATCATTTTTTTTTTTTTAATAATTTACCATATTAGAATATTCCTGAGAAGCAACTCCACTCGGGATCTCGGTCAATGTCCAGAGAGTAGAGAGTAAAGAAGAGACACGTTGTATACGATATGCAAACAAGCTTTAAAGAGTTTTATGAGTTTTTAACACAAATAATAAACTAAACATATTTATTGGCATTTATACTACGTATACCGGGTGTTTCCTGTAACAAGAGCAATAAATTAAACTGTAGGCTGTACTCCTCAAACTCACCAACATTTGTTCAGCAACTTTCAAAAATAACTTGTTTTAATTTTTTATTACACATTCAAGTTCATTCTAAGACGCAATGTATTGCGAATTTTGTTAGGTTTAAAACATGACAAGAAACGTCAAAGACACTGATGTCAGCGTACCTACATTGAAAATAATATTAAATTTGTATGAAAAAGATAAAATCTAAAGATATCATAATTTTTAAAAGTTGTGAATCAAAAGTTGTATCGTTTTAGGAGTACAATATATGGTTTAATTATTTGCTCGTGTTACAGGAAACACCCGGTATATCATTTAAATTACCTATATTAAGCTTATATATTTTATCCTGGTTTTATAGCCATTAAATTAACCAAACATGCATTTGGTGGTAGTTATAAGACCTTCCCGCAATGGCCGTCTGCCAAACACGATAATATAAAATTAAATTAAATATAATTTATTTTCAGGCAACTATGGCCCATATATCTAACCTTACAGACTAACATACATACAATAATAAAAATCTTAAAATAAAAATATCATTTTGACGACGCAGTTTTCGGTTGCGCCACCTGTTCTGATACAACTGATATAACTAAAGTTCGAGTAAAGTTCTTCTAATAAACTTTGGAACTACGAGAAGCAGTTGATTCACCCGACTTTTTACACAACTTTTATAATCTTGCCGAAAACTCAATGAACGACCAATTTCGTTCACATTGCCAATCGTGTCGAAAATACCTACTCATTTGTAACAATTGTACTGAAAATACAAATTATATAATTAGGTACAGCGTCATTGTACTGGTTCGTAGAGACTATTTAATATTAAAGACCGTTAAGTTTTGTTTTATCTAGCTATACTCAGAGGCGAATAAGTTGGTCATCGGAAATCACAAAAAATCAGCATTTCCACAGAAAGTATTATCTAGTCGTTTTTCTGAAATACTGCAATACAGCTGATTTAAGGTATATCTATGCCCGCAATTAGTGTATGTAGTATAAAATTGGACAAGTGCGAGTCGGACTCGCCCACCGAGGGTTGCGTACTTTTTAGTATTTGTTGTTATAGCGGCAACAGAAATACATAATCTGTAGAAATTTCAACTGGATTGACCCTTTGGGTACGGAACCCTAAAAATGAAAACGTAACTCCGTTTGTATGGGAAGGTGAAACTCGGCCGAGCTTGCTGAAGAACCCACGCTATTCTGTTTCAAATTTAAATGTTGTTATTTACTCTAGCTTAAAAGCTTTTTATGAACATCAGTAGTCTTCCTTATTTGCGTGTCTATCATCTATGCTATTAGACTATCAGTACATCGTTGTAAAATGACCATCTCATACCAAAAGTTACAAAATTGCACACAATTCATATGTACTTATTACCTTTTACTTCTAATAAAAAAGCTTGTTTTGTTTCTCAATATTCCCATAAAACAATCGACGAGTGGTGTGAAATCTTGTTGCGAACTATTTCTGTACCTAGTTTATTGGAAAATGAGCCCTATTTCAAAGGAAACTGGGTTCTGTCAAACTGCAATAAATATCGTTGCTAACTATGGTGCTCGAAATAAATTCAGTGTAGTTTAAACGACGAAGCGTGATATTGGATTTGAAACTTTAATCAATTATTATAAGGTTAAATTTCTAATGAGAAATAATTTAAGTTACAGCCTTGTTAAATATAGATAATACTAATAGGGCAAAAAAAATCGTTTTCATTCTTTATTTGGCCTTGTCAGTTAATGGAGTGTTAGGTTAAATTTTTCATGGTTTTAGGTTAATTATGTGGATAGTAGACATAATGCAAAAAGAAACTGAAACTTTAAAATTAAATTATACTTTCTAAAGAAGGTTGAACGGTTGTCTGGAAGAGATCGCTCTGTAGCGATAAGGCCGCCTGTTGTTTACCTCTATCTTCATGTATTATATGTGTTTCCATGTACATTTGTTCTGAGGTTGTGCAATAAAGAGGATTTGTATTGTATTGTATTGTATTGTATTGTAAAGAAGGGTATATTTATGGTTTAAATTATTTGTATGGTTTATTTGACAGGTTGTCTGTCTGTAGGAAGATAAACTACATTACACATAAACGTTTAACTTAGGGGTGTACCCCTAGGAATATTCTGGGAAACTCTCACTATGAGATACAAAGTTTCATTCATTTCGGTTAATCAGATAATTTTTGTTATGCGATTTCGGGGTTGGTACATTCACTCGGGTCCTGTTTTCAATGACCAAGTAAAGCATTGGATAGCTAATTACCCATTAAATTAACTGCCAGACATAGCACTTTATCTATCAGTCAAGCTTATTTGAAGATTGTGAAACGCCAACGATGACTTTATTCGTCAGATAAGTGGCAAGTAGCTTATTCAGGACTTTACTTGGACATTGTGAAACAGGCCCTTAGCAAATCATAGCTAAAACACTGTATATTAAATAAAATAAATAAATAATAATAAATATTATAGGACATTATTACACAAATTGACTAAGTCCCACAGTAAGCTCAATAAGGCTTGTGTTGAGGGTACTTAGACAACGATATATATAATATATAAATATTTATAAATACTTAAATACATAGAAAACACACATGACTCAGGAACAAATATCCATGCTCATCACACGAATAAATGCCCTTACCAGGATTTGAACCCGGGACCATCAGCTATGTAGGCAGGGTCACTACCCACTAGGCCAAACCGGTCGTCAAATGTATATTAACCATCTATGTCCCTACGTTTGAATTAAGAGCGAAAAACAGATAATATACAAAATTTTAATTGCTCGTAGTTCTTATAATAATTAAAAATTCGAAAAAAAAAAACAAATTTAGGGGCATAGCTGTGGTTGATGTACAAGAAACTGTGTCAAAATATTTTCAATCATGTTAATATCCAGAGAGGGAAATGAGGACTACGTTTGTATGGAAAGGCGACTTCTCGTGGGTCCGCCATTTTCATCTAAAGAAGAAAAATGTTTTGATGAAAATACGAAATTAATCAAAGAATACTTAATGGATATTTACAAAATCTAACCTACGAATAAAAGGAAGGTTATAACACTTATAACAAAGGAAGTATAAATATTCGCAGCATCCAATGTCACTTATCTTGCATGATATTCAAAACTTATTTAAAATCATACACCGCCTACGAGGAAGACAATTTCAAGGTTATAACTAACGTAATATTACAAATACCGATACAATAGTAAACATGTAGATATATTATAGTCCATCTACGATAATTCTATAGTCTCTACACCAATTTTTTGCAGCGATAAACGGCCGATTTGAAGTCAATTATATATAGTCAGTTTTTTTCGCATTAGAAAAAGGCAAACAAAGACATGTTTTTTTAGGGTTCCGTAGCCAAATGGCAAAAAACGGAACCCTTATAGATTCGTCATGTCCGTCTGTCTGTCCGATTCTGTCACAGCCACTTTTTTCCGAAACTATAAGAGCTATACTGTTCAAACTTAGTAAGTGGATGTATTCTATGAACCGCATTAAGATGTTCACACAAAAATAGAAAAAAAACAATAAATTTTGGGGGTTCCCCATACTTAGAACTGAAACTCAAAAAATCTTTTTTCATCAAACCCATACGTGTGGGGTATCTATGGATAGGTCTTCAAAAATGATATTGAGGTTTCTAATATCATTTTTTTCTGAAATGAATAGTTTGCGCGAGAGACACTTCCAAAGTGGTAAAATGTGTGTCCCCCCCCCCGTAACTTCTAAAATAACTAGAATGAAAAAACTAAAAAAATATATGATATACATTGTCATGCAAACTTCCACCGAAAATTGGTTTGAACGAGATCTAGTAAGTAGTTTTTTTTTTAATACATCATAATTTAAAAAAAAAATTTTTTTTCATCAAACCCATACGTGTGGGGTATCTATGGATAGGTCTTCAAAAATGATATTTAGGTTTCTAATATCATTTTTTTCTAAACTGAATAGTTTGCGCGAGAGACACTTCCAAAGTGGTAAAATGTGTGTCCAAAGTGGTAAAATGTTGAACAAGATCTAGTAAGTAATTTTTTTTTAATACGTCTTAAATGGTACGGAACCCTTCATGCGCGAGTCCGACTCTCACTTGGCCGCTTTTATTGAAAAACGCTTCATAAACATCACTAACTAATTTACTATTACTAATTAAAAGAAAAGCAATGTAAATATCGTATATGACTTATAATTGTTATATAAATGCCGTAACTTATTTTTCAAAAGTGTTTTTTCAATAACGACGACCGACCGGCGTACCGGCGGCGGTAACGGCGACGGTCCACGTTTGACGACCGGTTTGGCCTAGTGGGTAGTGACCCTGCCTACGAAGCTGATGGTCCCGGGTTCAAATCCTGGTAAGGGCATTTATTCGTGTGATGAGCATGGATATTTGTTCCCGAGTCATGGGCGTTTTCTATGTATTTAAGTATTTATAAATATTTTTATATTATATATATATCGTTGTCTAAGTACCCTCAACACAAGCCTTATTGAGCTTACTGTGGGACTTAGTCAATTTGTGTAATAATGCCCTATAATAGAAAAAAAAAAATACGTCAAAATCGCTTACCTTCTTTCTAATAAAAAAACGGACTATACGATATGGAACGGACATGTCAGTGTCAAAAATGACGTTTTTGTTTGAAGAAACGTCACTTTTGTCACTATAATATTTTTCACATAGCTTGGGGTTCTGTGTCAGCTGTCATCTCAATACAATTTCTAACCTTAAAATGCCAAATTGTATTGAGATGACAGCTGTGACAGAACGCAAGCTATGTGAAAAACATTATAACATATCCGATCCATATCGTATCTAGACCTAATATTTGACGTATCTTAAAGTTCGAATAGGGCCGAAAGTGAAAATAGAATTAATTTTTTGTAAAACGAGAACGAAATACAAATGATTGAATAAAAGGGAAAAATGGCTGCCTCGGATATGAATATCGCAGCAGTTGCTTTTCATTTCGAATACCTGCGAGGAAAGTAAAATACTATGTGTGCTTATCGTAAAAAGTTAAAAAATCGTACTTGGAAACTAAGTGCTTTAATGCAAAAACGTATCACTTTATGCACGCTTTTTATAACAAAAATGACCCTCTTTCTGAGTATGAGCAATGAAAAATACATTCATTCATATTTTTAAGATGGTGTCACATGTTGACCTCGGTACTTGGCCTTAAGCGTGACAACGCTTATGTAACGTTTTGCGACCGACTATAAAGTGTTACGATCAGTTGTCGTGACAACTATGACAATTCCGGATCGATTATAAAGGTTAAACTGACAAATATAGTATTCTTTTTAGTTTGGCACCCGAGTTGAGGTCAGTGCATGTCATGTCATGTGAACCATGTCGTTTTGTCGCCTAAATAGTGTTGGAACTGAACATATTTTATTTACAATAACAGTATACATAAAGGATATATATAGTGGTGTTACTATAACTGGCTTAAATCGAAAATAGGCCCTTGAGGCGTTTTACCAAGGATGCTGTCGGCATTTCCTCGTTGTATCGCAATGCTGATACGTTGTCCGAGGAAGCCGCCTCTTCGGTCACCAGTTACGTCAGACGCTTCGCGATTTCTGCAAAAAACTTGTGCGCGCTGGGCGCATGGACCTAGAGCCTCAACGCCAATTAATAATGTTTAGTTTAAAGTTCATAAAATATATATGTTTGTTTAGTCTATATGGTTACAAGTAATATCCTCGTAAGGCCCAAGGTCCTACCTATAGGACTTATTCAGTTCGATGAAATTTAAATCATATTCAATTAGGACAGAGTTGCATTTGTTTTGTTTCGTGCAATTTTCAAACAAAATAAAATCTACTGTATTCCGTGCACTATAGGTTCAAATTCCAGTGGCAAATTTTGGGCTTTTTCATTTCTATGGCTGGGCCTTAAGAGGATATGGGCCTTGTTCCCTGATTTAAATTTTAAATAAATAAATGACATGGGAATTATAAGTGTTTAATTTAGACTTGTTCAAGAGTAATTTTTTTTGAGCGGTAACATATTGCGTCCATAATCATCACTTGTGAATGTTGTGACGTTAGCGTTTTTATAAGTGCGACGTTTTGAACTTATGAAAAATGAAAGTCCTATTTTTTTTAATAAAACATAATTGTGACATTATCTATGAAAAGGGACCTTATTGTCGATGGCGCTTACGCCGCACTACACGCGTAGCGCGGTGTTGTTTATAATATGGGAGCATCGTTGATAATGGCGTAAACGCCACCGACAATAAGGTCCCTTTTCATAGATAATGTCACAATTATGAAAGTGTATGCATTAGGGCCTATACTCACTAAATAGATAAAAAGCCTTTGTTAATTCTCTACAATATTAAACTAAAAAATAAAAATAAATATTTTGTAGAGGCCCCTCTTCGAGGCCTCCCCCAGATTCATCCAGTTTTGTCTGTCCTTGGTCTTCTGTGATCAGTCTTGACCGACTGTAGCCATCACGATTTCGTCAAGCATTTTTCTTTTACCTTCCCTTTATTTCTTCTCTTTGGATCGCTGAGCCAAAGCATTTAGTTAGTTAGTTAGTTTATTCCTTCTCCCCCCAGGGCCCCGCTAGGGTGGTTATTTTTCCCCATTTGTCTCTATGCATACTAACTAGCTACCCTTAAATTAGGTGGTCAATTGGTCATATCAAAAACACTCGCTGCACAACGTTCACGTGACAATTAATCAGATTATAGAATCGTAATTTCATATATCTCTATTCGCATGACAGCTGTTTCAATCAAAACAGCAAACGAGATATCGAAGGTTACGCAGTTTACAATCACTTTTAATTTTATCTTGTGGTTTATTTTTCTATATATATACGGACGGATTCGAAGATTGAGATACGATAACGATAAGTTCTGGTTTAGATAAGTTCTCATTTAGATATCGTTTGTATGTCGTATAATTGATAGAAACAGCTCGATTCGGGCAACCAATGTCACTTTGACGTTAGAAATATCGTAGATAGATCTTATTGGGATCACAGCGGAATCGAAATAAACGTCAATTTTGACATGTCGTTTAATTACCAATCTTTTAAAAATCATTCCAAGATCTTAAATATGTCTTAATCATTCTTAGAATCGGGCCGATAGATTGTGTCATTCACGTAGACGCGTGTCTTGGCTCGTAGTGTCACAGATTATATAATAAATAATAATAAATATTATAGGACATTATTACACAAATTGACTAAGTCCCACAGTAAGCTCCATAAGCTTGTGTTGAGGGTACTTAAACAACGATAAGGACCTTACTGCGCTTGAAGGACTCTTCTATATTGGACAGTCACATATGTAAAAAATATTTAGGATCAATCTGTCGTTTACAGTTTATATTGAACCTAGATAAAAATCTAATACCACTAACGATTAAAATTACTTTCATTTTCTTTATGTTGCCAATGTTGTGTTAAAAAATAACTTGTATTAACATTACTTAATAGTAGTAATGTTATTATAACGGATGACCTGCAAACATGTCAGACCTTGAGACGTGTTATTGACGAGTCGGTAAATCAGAACATGTCAACCCACGCCCGTGTCTGACGACATACCGTGATGTCATCTACAGGTGAAGCTTTAGAGCGTTTTCACATTGCCGGGTCCGATATCGGATGTAGGATCTTAATCAGCGTAGTCAGTCACGCACACTACAAGGTATTAAGGGGACTCCCTCTGGTGGCATAACAACTATTGTCATATTTTTAATTGTCATAACACTTTATGCATAAAATTGTAATTCATAAAAATCTATAGTCAGAATTATTCCTGAGCATAATTGGATTTTTGTCATAAATGAGTTATGTCATGATTTTTATAGTCATAAATTTTATTCGCATAAAATTTTAGGTTAGGTTCGTTAGGTATGGATAAAAATATATATGATAACTGCTATGTATGTCATCAAACATTATGGCTTAAAATGTATGACACAATATAATATGACTTTTCATTTGTATGCGCAATGATGATTATGACATAATTTGTTATACATATCAAAGATATGACTTCAACTTGTATGCAACCCAATATGGACCCCTTATTAAGATATACATCTGGAGCATCGCTTTGTATGGGTGTGAGATATGGACAATGAGGCATAATGAGAAGAAGAGGTTGTGGAGGAGAATGGAGAGAAGTGAGAAAAAAAACGAACGTGGAAGTGCTGTGAATTGTTGGAGAGAGAAGAAACCTACTGAGGACCATAGATAATAGACGAGGCAGAATGATAGGTCACTTTCTTTAAAACTATTTTTGGAAGGCAAGATCGAAGGTAGAAGAGGAAGAGGAAAATGAAATGATTATGTATTTCTGTTGCCGCTATAACAACCCTCGGTGGGCAAGTTCGACTCCCACTTGTCCGGTTTTTGTTATCTATCGTATTTAAGTAATAATGATTTATTAAATAAATAAATATAGAAAAACGCACACGTCTTACATTTTACTGCCATCCGACATTTGATATCGGATCGGGTAATGTGAAAACGCTTTTACACTTAAGAATGGATCTTTGTCTATAAGCTCTTTAGAAGTTATGATGGAAAACGAAATCGTAGATGGTTATATAACGTTGCGTTTTATTTCTTATTTTTAATATAATCCAGTAACTTTAAACATTACCGTTTGCGTCAAATCAGGTGGTTTTTGTCAAAAATCGAGAAAAACGAGCAAAAAAGTAGACTAAATTTGCTACAATACGAGACTAGAATTGTCTCTGTGGACCTACTTAATAGTTTCCGAGGTACTTAAAGCCTTTCAAAGTTTATAAAAGAGGGAGAAAAGAGTCAGCTCACCAGGTCCAACCTATGCTATATTTCTCATATCAAATCAATCAATTTCTCAAATGTAAAAAAAAAAAAAATTGCGGTTTTATGTTTTTTGACAAAGTTGCGTTCGGTGCTCGAGGTCACAAACTTGGATTATTCATTGAGCCAACATCATAAACAAGTCTGCATAAAATCAAAACTATCGGATTTCACGCAAACGAACCCCATTACAAAAATTGTCAAATTCTTCAAATACTTATAATAATATCTACAAAAATTTTACTACCACGTGACACATCAGCAAGCATCAGTATGGTCTGACGAAATTATTATGTTTCTAATTTAAGTTAAAAAATTAGTATGCAAAGTGTCCTAGAACAGAAAAGTGGCACTTTTATCCTTCCTAGCAGGGAAGAAAAAGCCGTTTTCCGAATAGATGATGTGAAAAATATATTGTATAGATGTTTCCTAGTATTAACGCCAAAGCAGAAGCCACACACGATTACAGATGACCTCACCTCGAGGCCGCGCTAATCTACCATCAGCTACGACCTTATTACGTCACATTAAAGCCCATTATCGATTGTAAAACCGTAAGTTGTTGAAAAACTGATTTAAATGGCAGGTTGTAATTTTTTTTAAATATTTCTCTGTTGTAATTTGTATCCACGAATTTGCCTACAACGAATTCCAGTCGTTTAAATTTTTGGAATCAATTTTGACATTTAGGGAAGGGTTGAATTAAAAAATATATTGGAGTTCGAAAACTTTTTAAGAACATGTAATAAATAAATAAATGAATATTAGGGGACATCTTAAACATAGAAAACACCCATGACTCAGGAACAAATATCTGTGTTTATCACACTAATAAACGCCCTTACCGGGATTCGAATGAGTTCAGTACCCCTAGTGTAAATATTTTCGACAGCGAAACGTGACGTACGCGTTTGCGTTAAGTGTCATTTTGTATGAGATTTTTGACTTTCCAAAACGTCCCGCTTGGCGCGCTGTTCAAAAACCCATACAAAATGAGACTTAACGCAAACGCGTACGTCACGTTTCGCTATCGACTAAAATTACACTAGGGGTACTGATAGTTTCTTTTATAAGTTCTAAATAGGTATTGATTTAGTGAGAAAATGTAATAAAGTTGAGTTCTGCATAGTTAAGTGAAGTTATTTTTAGGTACAATTGTATCTTTTGATCTCGTGTCTCTCACGGCGTCCATTCTTCATTTTTCCGTGATTCTTATCTATAAATATAAGTACACGTTGTTATAAAACTGTGAAATTAGCTGGTATATAACTACTGGTTTTTATTATATGTATATATATGTGGGTGTATTACATGGTATTTCTATGGCAATTAAATTATATGAATGTAAACAATGTAACATACATACGAAATCGTTCATAATGACATGAAAATATCAAACTGTCATCAAACCTAGTATAGTTAGTGGCTCTGCCTATGAAGCTGTTGGTCGTATAGTATAGTATAGTATAGTATAGTATAGTATAGTATAGTATAGTATAGTATAGTATAGTATAGTATAGTATAAGTATTTATATACCCTTTATACCGCGTGTTTCCCGTAACACGAGCAAATAATTAAACCATGTATTGTACTCCTCAAAGGAGTACAATACATGGTTTAATTATTTGCTCCTATAACATGTAACTATCAACTTAAAAAAAATATAAATCTTTAGATAAATTCTCTTTTTCATACAAATTAAATATTATTTTCAATGTACGCTGTCATGAGTGTGTTTGACGTTGCTTGTCACGCTTTAAACGTATCAAAATATGTAATACATTGCGTCTTAGAATAAACTTTAAAGTTTAATAAAAATCAAAACATATGTTATTTTTAAAAGATTCTGAATAAATGTTGGTTTGTTTGAGGAGTACAGCCTACAGGTTAATTTTATTGATTTGTTACACGAAACCTGTATATGAAATATCGACTAGTGTTCACAAAAAAAAAAAATAAGATCATGCTAACTAAAAAAATTGTTTTTAATGCTAACTGAGACTAAGTTGATTTTAATACGAGTCCAAGTATTGTTAGATTTATTGGAACAAATTAAATTATTTTCAGAAAATGTTTTATTTTTGTTTTTATTTCAAGTACCTATGTTCCATAAAAACTACGTAAACATATTAAACAGTTACCTATGTAGATTGTGACAGACAAATCACAGACTTAACGTTATAATGTAAGTAACGTTATAACTATAGTAATCTAAATTGTATTTTTTTTTCTTATTTAATGCATGTTAATTATAAGATGTAATGTTTTGAAAACATGTGCCCCGCCGAGTTTCTTGCCGGTCCATATTGGGATAACCTCTCCCAATTGAGGGGGAATTTAATTCTCGGGTCAGAGGTGCAGGGTTAGAGCCGGTGTAGCTTTATTTGACGTTCATAAGCGCATTATAATATGCCTACTTGAATAATAAACTATCTTTATCTTTATGTTTATATTTAAAAATTTAAAACTTATGTCCCTAAAATGCTTTAGACCTCCATTAGGATTTTAAAAAATGAAATTAAATATCTAATCTCACTAATAAGGAAGAAAACGATGTTTAATGGCCTATTTTAAAATTTCCAAGTAAAGTCCTGATAAAGCCACTTATCTGACGAATAATGTCATCGCTGGTGTTTCACAATCTTCAAATAAGCGTAACTGGTAGATAAACTGCTATGTTTTGCAAGAAGTTTTTTCTGACAGTTAATTAATTTGTTAATAGGGTTGTTTCCAATTTTTTTAAACGCTTGTATTACGTTCTATATTAACTAAAAGTTGCCCTAAAATTCAACTTTTATACCAAAAACGGCTTTAATTATGTTAAATTAGCAAAATATATTTTGACAGATGCTTTCGCGCCCAAAACGCTCTTTGAAAATTGTGTGACGTCACAGTTTACGGTTTGACACATAACTACATACACACGTAGAAGATACGAACTGTCAACTGACATTTGTTATTTGTTGTTTATCGCCTAACTATCAACAGTGTCAATCTGAGAGTTGTGACGTCATCAGAATCTTCAATGACGTTTCGAGTTTGGTCACGTGACGTGTGCCAAAAGATATTTTAAATTAAATATTTAGAAAAATATGGTCATCACAGGTCCCCTAAAAGTAGTTTAACATGTTCTTATAATCCAAAAGAATTTACTGGGATACAATTCTGCCCTAAGATTTGTAGATGGAAACAATCCTATTATCTATCCAATACTATACTCAGACTTTGTGAAACAGGCCCTATATATCTTGACGGCTAGTTAATTTATATATACGCCTATTTCACCTGTGTTACCTTATAGAGAAGTAGAAAATGAGTTAAAACATGATCTGTCTTCAAGAATGATAAATCAATAGTACAATATGCCCGGTGTATAAAGGAAAGGGTGATAAGAGTGATGTAAACAATTACAGGCCCATAACTATAGTACCTACCGTCTCAAAACTTGTGGAGTCCATTTTATCATCTTCCCTGATGACCTACTTAGAACAGAACGCTTTACTCACCGACAACCAGTACGCCTACAGACAAAAACGCTCCACTACTACGGCAGCACACAGAATCGTTGACTGCATTTTGACTGGTCTAGATGACAGGTACAAGATGGCCGCCATACTGTGCGATTTGTCTAAGGCTTTTGACATCATTAGCCATAATTTGCTATTAAATAAATTAAGCCTCTATGGCATAAATGGTTCAGCACACAAATTGTTTGCATCATTCTTGACTGACCGTCAACAAGTAGTGAAAATGTTACTTAGTGGCAAAAAATACGTTTCAGACACTGGTTATGTTGATTTGGGCATTCCTCAGGGGTCAGCAGCCGGTAATACACTGTTTTTATTATTTGTGAATGACCTACCCTCTGCCATCACAAATGGGCTATCTGTGTTATTTGCAGACGACACAACCGTTGTCCTGAGGGCAAAAACACATGCGCAGTTGGCCGAGGGAATACATGAGGCTTGTGACCAATTACAAACATGGTTTTCATCGAATGGCCTACTGTTAAATATAACGAAATCCAATGTGATGATATTCTCGGGTCGCAGCACCACAGTGCCTCCATGTATTAGTAACGGTCCAATGCCACTATGTAATGAAACAAAATTTCTGGGTTTCATACTTGACTCGAATCTTAACTGGAAGTGCCATGTCGATCTGCTTTGTAACAGGTTGAGTAGTTCTATCTTTGCATTAAAAAAATTACAACCTCTGATATCAAGGAAGTCACTTAAAGCCGTATATTTCTCGCACTTTCACTCCTTGATGTCATACGGTACACTGCTTTGGGGAAATTCCACAGATGCAAAGAGAGTATTAATTCTCCAAAAACGTGCGATCCGTTTACTAGCTGGAGTTAAACCAATGCACCATTGTAAGGAACTTTTTAAAAATAATGGTATAATGACGCATTATTCGTTATACATGTTTCAAGTTCTGATGTTCGTGAGAAAAAACTTCTCTATGTTCAAACGTGTCGAAGTCATGGGCAAACAAATCAGATCGACGGGAAGACTGCGAACAGTGCCGCGTCGCATGGCACTTTCATGTAAGAATCCGCGAGTAATAGGCCCAACTTATTACGAACGTCTACCCGCCGAATTAAGAACTGAAATATCTGACGAAGCATTTGAACGTCAATTGAGGAATTTTTTATTGGAAAACCCATTATATTCAGTGAATGAATACATGGAATTAAAATTATAATAACTGTTTAACATTATAGTTTATGTAAAATTGATTTAAGATGACATTTGTTCTATAATATTATTATTACTGCTCTTAGTTTTAATGACGATCATTATGTGATATCTACTAAATATTTAGTTTGACATGTATTCCATTATTTCTTTTTAGTTTTCCTGTTTCTTTTGTTTCGTAGTTTTTAATTTGACGGTAATTTCGAATTTGTTTTTTTTTTTTTTTTTTTTTTGATAATTATTATTGACGTTTTATAATTATATGTTTGCATGCCAAATCATTGACGATCATAATGTAAATTCATATAGATTAACATAAGAATAATTTATACTGTAATTTATCATTATGAAAATAAATAAATCTAAATCTAAAATCTAATAGATAGATTAGGTAGACCAATGATAAAACTTCACACATATATTTCGCCAACATACGATTTCCTTGAACACTGCGTGGGCGTGTAACCTTAAATCCTACACGAATTAAGTAAATATTCTTTATGGACGTATCAGGTGTTGCAATGTGACTCATTTTGCAGGTTTATGTAAGTGTTTGTCCGGTTTGAAAGCTTTTAAAGTAGCTATTAGAATAAAATCAAATAAAGTTACACAGCTAGCTAGAAAAAAATTGCAGTGACCTTCCTAATTCAATTAATTAACTTTTTAGGGTTCCGTACCCAAAGGGTCAAACGGGACCCTATTAGGGCCCGGCCACATGTCAGCGGTGTTTAAGAGGCTGTCAACACCCAATGTCCTTGAAATTGATGTTACGTAAACAGTTTTTTAAGAAAGTCTACTTGTTTTAGTCGAGTAAGAAAAATATATGTTCATATTAATTATATTTCAAAGACCGTGGTTGTACTCGATACATGATTGAACGAAATCGGCTCGATAGAAAATAATTGCAAAGATTGGTCTTAAAATCACAATTAAACGGTTCTATGTCTTTATTGTTTTGACTTACGGGTCTGCAATTAAAATCACAATTTCAAAACATTTATATCTAAACCGCTATTGAGTAAAATATTACACTAATAATCCACTTTTTTTTTATATAAATATTTTTCTTATTATTCCCTTGCCCAGGCCCAGTAACATGCGACAGTGCTATCTCATTTACTCCGATACAAATAGACAATGTGCGCGCTTTAGGTATTGACAGCCTCTTAAGCGGTGCCGCGCTGCATAGTAAAGAATTCGATTACCAGTGTTTGATTTGATCAGACATGGATCCCTTCACACGTGTACTGCTGTTACTGTTGTTAACGCAGAAATAAAAAGCAATTAAAAAGAAAATTTTGGGTGAACCCATATCTTCGTATAATGAATGAAGATGGAAATTATTTATATATTAATAATAATTATATAATAAGAAAATACGAGGCGTTGAAGATGACTGAAAATAAATTTTATAACTTGATCTCCCCTGGGCTAGTATAAGTATAATTGTCTTGTTTTGGCATTGGCGGCACCTAAGATAACATAATTTATATCATCCAGTGACGGTTTGTACATGAAATTCTAACATTTGCATAATAAAATATCTGTTTTGGTCGGAATGAATCAAGTTTGTCTGATTTGGGTATGCGGCATTAATCTAGTGGCATTTAAAGAAGTCAGAAGTCACAGAGGTTTCAAAACTTATAAATTATTATTACATACATGGGCGGATATAGTTGGTCTCATATTAGGTATCAGGTGAACTTTTTTCCTCTACACTACTAAGCCGAAAAGTTAAAATTAACCGCAAGTCCCTTTGAAAACCATCAATGTAAATGTTCACATACATATTTAAATAAATAAATATTATAGGGACATTTTTACACAAATTGACTAAGTTTCACGGTAAGCCGAGAAGGCTTGTGTTGTGGATACTCAGAGAACGATATATATCATATACAAATACTTAAATACATATAAAACACCCATGACGGCCATGACTCAGGAACAAATAACTCATCACACAAATAAATTCCCTTACCAGGATATGAACTCTGGACCATCGGCTTCATACTCACTAGACCAGACCGATCGTCAAATCGTCTAGGCGAGATTGGTCGATATTTATTTTATCAAATAGCCTGACCTCTCATAGAGGAGCAAAGAATCACCACACGGCTCTCTACAATATGTCAAGAACGCTCATTCAGCATTTTTGGCCATATCATGCAGTCTAACAAGCAAGCATGACCTAGAATATATAGGCAGATTATCTTGGGTCAAATAGATGGCAAGCGTGCGCAAGGAAGAGCACCACGAGATGGTCTGATGCTGTGAAGAGGGTGGTCTGCGGCAACATGCAGTGCGTGTCCCATATGGCTTATGACTGCACACTATGGAGAAGGGGCATATATGGTCGCGTTCCACAGCACTGAGGGACTGAGGAAGAAGAATCCTCTCTTCTCATAGCTATGACTAAAATACATACAATTCTGTAAAAATATTATCCATAATGTCAATATCCAGGAAGGAAAACGAAGACTACGATTGTATGAAGAATCGATCATTCTCTTTCCTCTTAATATGCGAGTACGAGCGAGATGCATAGAAAGTAAGTTATGCACACGCTGGAAAATGTCAGTTAGTCAGTATCAAACTGGTGGTATCATACAGTAAACATTCACAACCATGTCAGTCAAAGTAAACAGTAATTCGATATCCGTCCTTATTGCGCAAGAGATAAGCCATGGCAGGTTGTCGTAACATGTCCATTTAAGTTGATATTGTGACATGCTCCTTATTGGAGTAATCGGTTTTCCCACTGATTGGCTATCTATGTGCTTGACCAATGATATGGGCCGATTTTAAAAGGAAATGTGTGAGGTAAACGCCTGTTTTAAGCGTCTATCAACTCTTTTTCACACTAGTTTTTTTCAATTCTGAAAAGAAGAAAATTTGACTAGGGCCCAGTAATAAAAAGAAATGCGTGAGTGTCGTGAAACACTCAGCTGGAACTAAGTATATTATTATTTATTATTGATTAACACATACAAAAACTTAAAAGACATAATAATATTGATAAAATCTGCTTGTAAAATTTCACAAATCAGTTCGGAAATGCGACGTACAGGGATGGAGAACAACCAAACATACGAATATGTTTTGCTCGTGCTTCACACTCGCTAAGTCAATTAAAAATATTAAATTCATGTACGACACAAATACGAAAGGTATCGTATTGTTGTGTGAATACACGTCCGGGGATCGAACCCGGATCGTCGCTGTTACCAACTGTTTTTAAGCGGCTGTTTGCCAACTGCGCCACTATAGGATACACGTAAGTCGGTGAAATTAGGCTACTTATTCTCGAGAATGAATTTAAACAAAAGAGGGCCGTGACGGATCTAAGTGTAAGGCCTGAGTGGACGCTTTATTTGGGCGTGCAGCGGGACGGAGCGTGCGGCGTGCATCTTAAACAAATGAAAGCGTATAGAGGCGGTCTTAGTATACGCTGCTCAAATCACTTGTGAGCCCGACGCCACGCTGCACGCTCCGCCGAACGTTCCGCTTCGAGCGTCCACTCAGGCCTTACACTTACACTATTTTATGCAGTAAAATAATAAAATAATTACAGAATTCTAGTAATTTAAGTATTGGAACTTAAGCTCCATTCGGTTCTTTAAACTAGGATAAGTACAGACGAACTCACAAATATCTTTACACGTGAAAATCTTTAGTAAAGCTGTTTGTGGACTCGATCGTACTAGACATCTGATATAGACATTAGTTTCACAAGTAAGGATGCGCCTGATACGGCGCGGCAAGGGCGCCGCCCGCGCACGGCCTCGCTACACCTACGATCTACGATTATTACAAGCCTTGCGAGTATGTGACAACGCTCGACTAATTTTCGGCCCGATTAGAAGAATGAGATACGATAACGATAAGTGTCTAAAAAATATTATTAATTAAATATTATAATAAATAAATAAATATTATACGACATTATTACACAAATTGACTAAGTCCCACAGTAAGCTCAATAAGGCTTGTGTTGAGGGTACTTAGACAACGATATATATAATATATAAATATTTATAAATACTTAAATACATAGAAAACACCCATGACTCAGGAACAAATATCCATGCTCATCACACGAATAAATGCCCTTGCCAGGATTTGAACCCGGGACCATCAGCTTCGTAGGCAGGGTCACTACCCACTAGGCCAAACCGGTCGTCTTTTAATTGTCCTACTCTACTGAGATTAGTTACTTTTAGTTGTCCGCATCACCCCTTACGCCCTTGATCGCTGCTTCATATTAGTTTTTCGGTCAAAAACAATTCCAGCGGCGGTATTATGGTTCCATTTTTATCACTTGTCACTATGCCCGTCACTTTCGCACTTACATACTTGTTAGAACGTGACAAGTATCGTGACAAATGATAAAGAGCCGACCATATTAGCCCTACAGGCATACCTTTTTCAGACGAGTTCCTATTCCTAGTTACTACATTTGTATTGCATTGTAGATATGTTTATATGACTGTTTGGTTTATAAATAAATTAAAAAAAAAACTGGTTTTGATAAGTTCTCATTTAGATATCGTTTGTATGTCGTATAATTGACAGAAGCAGCTCGATTCGGGCCACCAATGTTGCTTTGACGTTAGAAATATCGTAGACAAATCTTATTGGAATCACAGCGGAATCGAAATAAACGTCAATTTTGACATGTCGTTTAGTTATCGATCTTTCCAAGATCTTTAACGTGTCTTAATCATTCTTCGAATCGCCGTTTGTATTAAGAGGAAAGGGGACGGTTGTTTCTCCATACAAACGTAGTCCCCGTTTTCCTCTCTGGATATTGATGCTATGAAAAATATTTATATATTTATGTATACCATAGCTATGCTACGTTTGACTTTTTTAGATTTTTTGATTACAGTAAAAATTTGGACCGAATAACTATTTTTTAAAAGCTCCTAACTCTTATAATAATTAAAAATTCGAAAAAAATCAACAACAAATTATGTCAAAATATTTTCAATAATGTTAAAATCCAGAGACGAAAATGAGGATTACGTTTGTATGAAAAGACGATTTTGCGCGGGTCCTCGACTTTCGTATTCGGAATTATTTGACGCGTTGATGTCTTTTGCACGAAGAAAGTGCCTATTCCTATTGGGCTAAGATGGTCGGCTCTTTATCATTTGTCACCATGCCTGTCGCGTTCTAACAAGTATGTAAGCGTGAAAGTGACGGGTATATATTCACCCCGTAATGTATAGCAGGTGATTAAATAAACATCATACTCGTATATATCCATTCAGGTGACTAAATAAACACCCTATATATCCATTATGTATATTGTTATTCTACAGAATGTCATTAGGAATTAAAACTACATTTTAACTCAAAAGATCTTTAAAAGATTGTCCTTTTTAGCTTTGATACACAAATGCAAAGATTTTTTGAAAATATCAAAAATATGCGTATTTTTAAATAAATAAATAAATATTATAGGACAATATTACATTAATTGACTAAGTCTCACAGTAAGCTCAATAAGGCTTGTGTTGAGGGTACTTAGACAACGATATATATAATGTATAAATATTTATAAATACTTAAATACATAGAAAACACCCATGACTCAGGAACAAATATCCATGCTCATCACACGAATAAATGCCCTTACCAGGATTTGAACCAGGGACCATCAGCTTCGTAGGCAGGGTCACTACCCACTAGGCCAAACCGGTCGTCTCATTTTTGGGCCACTATACCTTATACCTTAACGTTAAAAAGTTTAAATCAACATCGATCGGTAATATTTGGATCATACAGCGATGGCATCATGGTTTCATTTTATCACTTGTCACTATGCCCATCACTTTCGCGCTTATATACTTGTTAGGACGGACATGGATGGTGACAAATGATATAGAGCCGACCATCTTAGCCCTACTCGTTTAGATAAGTTCTCATTTAGATATCGTTTGTATGTCGTATAATTGACAGAAGCAGCTCGATTCGGGCAACCAATGTCACTTTGACGTTAGAAATATCGTACATAGATCTTATTGGGAGTACAGCGGAATCAATATAAATGTGAATATTGACATTTCGTTTAGTTATCGATCTTTCCAAGATCTTAATCATTCTTCGAATCGGGCCGTAAGTTACAATAATACCTATTCCGAAAATCTTTATCAGCGTATTTTTGAGCTATCCTTTAATGTTAAAAGTCCCATAAAGTGTAAATGTATGCTTAAAAGCTTAATTTACATGAGTATTCGCTTTTCGTTTATAGTAGCAAGTGTTACTTAGAAGATGTTGTAAACCTCCTACAGTTATTACGACATGGTTTGTCGATAGATCAAAAGCTAATGCTTTTGTGAACTCTGACGTATAAATATATTGCATACTTGTAGAGATGTTACAGTCTTTAATAGTGTTTACTTTACGTTGAACGTATTCTTATTTTATATAAATATTGGACATTCTTATACATATTGACTAAGCCCCACAGTAAGCTCAAGACGGCTTGTGTTGTGGGTACATAGACAACACCCATGACTCGGGAACAAATATTTGTGCTCATCACACAAATAAATGCCCTTACCGGGATTCAAGCCTAGGATCATCGGCTTCATAGGCAGGGTCACTACCCACTAGGCCAGACCGGTCGTCAAAATCTAAATACCGGTCCAGGAACATTTTCCTAGTCTATTTTTCTCAAATTTTTTTTTGGGCTGTCATAATTTTTCTCCTGTATCCTTTCTTATGATGATGCTATAGTAACTTTTTACCATATTTCAATCAAAATAAAGTCGATATTCCCGTGAGACATGAAGCCTTGCGAAGGCGTAACGTGTATAACCTGTTATTTACATCATTGATTAACTCAGGACCTAATCGACATGCTAATGTTAATGTAAGCCTTCTGCAAGTGAGAGCAGACAAACATTTACATTGCACAATCGTAAGTAGATAACATGCTTACAGAATAGGGGATTTGACTTTTAAAAAATGTATCTAGACACACAGCCCGATTCAAAGAATGATTGAGGCGCAGGGTAGGGCAAGGCGTTCTCCATACAAACCTTGTGCAATTTTTATTCGTTAGTTTTGGCACTATAGCATTTAATTTAATTTTTTGCTTGTATATACATTATATTGGATATACGCAGAACTTGAAGTAAAAATTTTTTCTTGAATAAAAAAAAATACAAAAAATGTTAAAATAAAAAAAATACATCAAGCCCTAGCTAACAGAACAATAAGAATATTTACCAAAAATAATAACCGTAGCGCAAACACAAACGAAAAAAAACCGCGCACAAAATTTGTATGGAAAGAGCCCTACCCTTCGCCTTAAGACACGTTTAAGATCGTGGAAAGATCTTTGAAAGATCGATAACTAAACGACATGTCAAAATTGAAGTCTCACCCAAGACAGTAATTTTTCCACTTTTAAATTTATTCTAAGCTTAATAGCATCGTTCGCATACGTTTCTGCTTGTTAAAAATTAATTTAAAACGTTTTTTTTTCTTAGACTACCTCTCTATTACAATCAACTCCCTTTACTCATACCCGTTCTCATTTTGGACCCGGGTACGTCCTTAAACTGCGTCCAAAAGAGAGGTATGGGCATTGCGAATGTCATCTCGCTTTGTGTGGTAGGGCACAGCCAGTGGATGTCATTCCAGATCTAGAGCAGAGCCCAACTGGGGAAGTACCTCCACCTTACAGAAAACAGCAGCCAAATAACACTAGACCCTACTCATAGTGTTGTGTTCCTGCCGGTGAGTAAGGTTGCCAGAGCTCAACGAGGGGGGGCGGGTTTAGGGTCGGCAACGCGCATGTAACTCCTCTGGAGTTGCAGGCTTACATAGGCTACGGAGACTGCTTACCATCAGGCGGGCCGTATGCTTGTTTGCCACCGACGTAGTATAAAAAAAAAATACTAAGGAACCATACATTTTAAGCTCTAATCATTTAAATTTACAAAATCCAAATCATTTGTATCGTCTGTGTGCATGCGCACACGTAAAGATCTAAATTAAAATTCAATGTCAATGCCATTCGTTTGTGTGTAATTCAATTACACTTATTAAGATTTTTTGCAAAATTAACTTTTTTGTTTTATAATTAACCTATGCCCGCTTTTATGGTTCCGTACTCAAAGGGTAAAACGGGACCCTATTACTACGACCGCTGTCCGTCTGTCCGTCTGTCACCAGGCTGTATCTGAACTCTATACTATGAACCGTGATAGACGGTTGAAATTTTAAAATTTTCACAGATGATAATATATTTCTATTGCCGCTATAACAAAAATACTAAAACACAGAATAAAATAAATATTTAAGGGGGCTCCCATACAACACACGTGATTTTTTTTGCAAATTTTATAGATAATGGTACGAAACCCTTCGTGCGCGAGTCTTACTTGCACTTGGCCGGTTTTTGTTATAAATTGAATCTTACTAATAAACCGGATTTAAAATCACGTCATCCCAATGATCTATACAATAAAACATACCCACAAGAAGTATACGTGTATATATATGCTATTATGAAGCTATGAAGGTGAAGTTATTATAATCACAGTGATCTCATGAAGGTCGCTTCTCATCTACCTGTTTACTTGTATGTATCAGTACCCCTAGTGTAAATTTATTCGATGGCGTGACGTGATGTACGCGTTTTCGTTAAGACTCATTTTGTATTTAAGTTTGCAAAACGTCCCGCTTGGCGCGCTGTTTCTAAATCCCATACAAAATGAGACTTAACTTGTAATAGTACATTACGATACAAGTGCGAAAAATAGGAAATTCGAAACGAGTGGCGATAAATTAAAACACGACCGAAGGGAGTGTTTTAAATCGATACGAGTTGCGAATTACCTATTCGCACATGTATCGTACAACATTTTACAGTACATATGGCCCTTTAAATGTTCGACACAGTAACGTAATATGCTAGTTTTCGCACTAGTGCTATAAAGTAGCACCATATGTACTGTAAAGGATATTTAGACTACGTCCCATAGTGGCAACATCGGCATCAAAAAGTCGTTTCGCACTAAGTAACCATTAAAGGGACTTTGAAACTAGGCAAATTTCAGAAAAAAATATAGAAAATTTTAGGCTTTAAATACGATCAGGAATACACTATAGCATATATTGAGTATAGGTTTTAGTTTCGTGTGACACTTATTGCCCAGTTTTGCCTTATTTTATCGAGTTATTTTACTACAACTCTCAATGGACAATCACCTATTTCGAGACAGATACCTATCTCCGAGTGAACGCAAGTCGAAGGTGCCGCCAGTTCCGTCTATGACGTAAGGTTGTGGGCGGGGCCTTGACTCGTTTGTATTGTGCCTATAGCTGTAACTATGTATAAATTATGCCGCCAGCATCCTTGGTACAATGCCTCAAGGGCCTCTTTTAGATATAAGCTAGTTATAGTATTCATCTGTATATATCCATTATGTATATTGTTATTGTCAATAAATAGATTTAATTATCGCCAGATATATCGGTGTGAAGGAAAATATCTGAACGAGTCTCTTTTCCTCTTCTATTTATGGACATTTGCATATATAAATTGTGATTCAGTGTCAAAATATATCTAAATTGACATAACTTGAATTTTCGTCTATTGAATTTTGAAATCGGAAATCTGCCGCTGAACAGGGACCAGTACCCCTAGTGGTAATTTATTCGATAGCGAAACGTGATGAACGCGTTTGCGTAAAGTCATATTTTGTATAGGATTTAGAAACAGCGCGCCAAGCGGAACGTTTTGGAAACTCAAAATCCCATACAAAATGAGACTTAACGCAAACGCGTTCGTCACGTTTCGAAATCGAATAAATTTACACTAGGGGCTCTGACCAAAACATTTAAAAAAATAACTTAGTAAACAAGTTAGAGGGGTTACATAAGTATGTTTTTTCTTACTTTCGAAGCGATTATTTCCAAAAATATTAACTTTATCAAAAAAGGGTTTTAGGATACCCTTATTCGTTTTGCCAACCCCTACCAACCTACCCAACCTAACCCCACAATATTACCAACCAGCTATACTCCACAATATTGCGTCAAAGCAACAAAAAAAGAAAAAAAAAATCCTTTTGTACGGGACCTCCCTAAACAATATTATAGTTTTTATTTCACCGCTCTATTCAATTGCAATGCATAATTAATGTATCCTTGCATGCAGCTTTCTAGCACTACCGATCACGGAGCAAAGTCTCGGACGGACGGACAGACGGACATGGCGAAACTAGTGGTTTCTAGGTGACTACGACACCCTAAAAATCAATAGTGTTGTGTTCGTGTATGTCATTTTTTCATCGAATTTTGAAATCGGAAATCTACCGCTGAACACCAGTACCCCTAGTGTAAATTTGATCGACATAATAACGTAACGAACGCGTTTGCGTTAAGTCTCATTTTGTATAGGATTTTGAGTTTCTAAAACGTCCAGCTTGGCGCGCTCTTTCTAAATCCAATACAAAATGTGACTAAACGCAAACGCGTACGTCACGTTTCGAAATCGAATTTATTTACACTAGGGGTACTGACCAAAACACTTAAACGACAATAACACTTAAAAACAATATACAAGTAATATTGATACTCTTCTCTTTAAAATAGAAAATTTAAAAAAATTTGACGACCGGTCTGGCCTAGTGGGTAGTGACCCTGCCTACGAAGCCGATGGTCCCGGGTTCAAATCCTGGTAAGGGCATTTATTCGTGTGATGAGCATGGATATTTGTTCCTGAGTCATGGGTGTTTTCTATGTATTTAAGTATTTATAAATATTTATATATTATATATATCGTTGTCTAAGTACCCACAACACAAGCCTTATTGAGCTTACCGTGGGACGTAGTCAATTTGTGTCATAATGTCTTATAATATTTATTTATTATTTATTATTATTTATTAAAAATAGAACCGACATAACGTCACAGTTACACACTTGCAGGTTAAAAGGTTACGTTGGAAAACCTTGTCATTACGTAACCAAAATTTAATGTGATTAGTTGATAAGTATTATTGCCTGCTTGGGCCATTCACGAACCGGCGGAAATATTAACTCAATGTATTGTTAGACTATTACCTGACGATCGGTCTCACGTGAGATATAAATGCATTATGGCACAGCCGCCATCAGATATATCGGAGCGGCCAAGGTGCTCATAAATATCTGAACACGCCTATATTGTCAAGGCGTCGCGTGTTAAGATATTTGTGAGCACTTCGCCTGCTCCGATATAAATAAAAAATAAAAATAAAAAATAAAATAAATATTATAGGACATTATTACACAAATTGACTAAGTCCCACAGTAAGCTCAATAAGGCTTGTGTTGAGGGTACTTAGACAACGATATATATAATATATAAATATTTATAAACACTTAAATACATAGAAAACACCCATGACTCAGGAACAAATATTCATGCTCATCACACGAATAAATGCCCTTACCAGGATTTGAACCCGGGACCATCAGCTTCGTAGGCAGGGTCACTACCCACTAGGCCAAACCGGTCGTCAATATATAAAATAAGATTTAGAAAAATTGTAAACATTTTTTAGGTTGTCTAGTCGGTTAAACAAGTCATATGTAAATAAATAAATATTTGGGGACGATCTTACACAGATTGATCTAGCCCCAAACTAAGCAAACCTCGTACTATGGGTACTAGGCGACTATATACATACGTATATAGACAAATACATACTTATATACATTGAAAACACCCATTTCTGAATGTTGAGTTATAAGCAAAGGTGAAAACGATTTATACATACACGACAATATTAGTAAAGATTGATTAATTTAAATCATGTTTCATTATTGCCCAAAGGTTGACTGGAAGAAATCCTTTATAGGGATAAGGTCCTCTTTGTAAATTGTTTATGTTTTGTTTCATTGTGTTTATAACCTGTCTAATAAACAATAAAGTTTTTACATACATACATACACTTATATTATAACTCTTATAAGTACCTACTACGGCCCGATTCGAAGAATGATCAAAACACGATTAAGATCATGGAACGATCGATAACTAAACGACATGTCAAAATTAACGTATATTTCGATTCCGCTGTGATCCCAATACGATCGATCTATTTTCGATATTTCTAGCGTCAAAGTGACATTGGTGGCCCGAATCGAGCTGCTTCTGTCAATTATACGACATACAAACGATATCTAAATGAGAACTTATCTAAACCAGAACTTATCGTTTTTGTATTTTGTATTGTTATCGAACTTATAGATAAGAAATAAACGGGCGAAGATAGTCACGCGTTTTTGTCTTTTGTACTACTTTTTTAACAGACTTCAATTTCATAGAAGGAGGTTCTGTATTCGGTTGTGGCTATTTTTGTCTACTAAAATACGAATTTTCATAAATTATTTAGTTTCTATACTAAAAAAAGTATTATTTTAGATAACAAACAGGTTTGCTTTTAAAAAATCCTTAAGTGAGCACTTTGCTGGCCGTACTGGAAAATCTTGGAGTTTCTGCTCTGTAAGTACATCTGATTATATATATATATATATATATGTGTATATGTAAGTATATGTATTTGTATCAATATTATTTATATATATGTATGTTTATGTTTGTGTATTTCTTGTATCTTGTATGTATCAATTGTATCACCTATACCTCAGGTTTTTGCACCGCCTACAACTTATCTGCTTTGCCTAAAGGTTGACTGGTAGAGAATGCCTTACGGCATTAAGTTTGCCTATTGTGCAGTGTGTTTTCTTATGTGCAATAAAGATTAAATAAGTAAATAACACGTAGAAAAAATATTGCATACAATAGTGATATTATCAAGCTTTTCTATCTCGTACCTTACTTAAGCAACGAAGCTTCACGTTTCTATAAAATACTATTATGTAATAAGTATATTTTTTTTAAAATATTATTTGACATTATAACACAAATTGACTAAGTCCCACAGTAAGGTCAATAAGGCTTGTGTTGAGGGTACTTAGACAACGATATATATAATATATAAATATTAATAAATACTTAAACACATAGAAAACACCCATGACTCAGGTACAAATATCCATGCTCATCACACGAATAAATGCCCTTACTAGGATTTGAACTCGGGACCATCAGTTTCGTAGGCAGGGTCACTACCCACTAGGCCAAACCGGTCGTTAAAAGTATGTATGTAAAGTAATTCATAGAAGGACGAAGAATACTCAAAGTATAAAGCCAACTATAATATTGGTTTAATTAAAAACGAGTTTTTTTATTTGTCGCTTATTATTTAAGCTCTTCGTCATAATAATATACACTTGCATCGAAGCACAAAAAAAATGTACAACCATACATAATTCCAAGCGTTAATTTACAGTGTGAACTCAACCCATAAATATGGCTCTACATTCTTCCTGCTATAATTTATGGACTCTACTTCCTACGTCTTTACTTTATCACTTCTAAGTACTTTACGAAGTTAAAATGTTTATTTATATATTGATTATATTTACGTATCAAATGGACATGGTATAGAACAAATGGTCATCTTTTTTTAGATTAATTTTCTTTATCTTTCCTGTGGACATCATATAATGTGTCGTTTTCAAACAAGAGGTACCACATTGTCGCTTATAAGGGCGCTCTGACAAATTATTCGTACAAAGATACATGCAAATGGTAAGCGAAAAAGTGGTGCATTTTACTAAAAAACGTCACAAATAAATGGACTTTAATGACTTTATTCCTAGATCGTTATAAGTATGATTAAACCGTATACTTTAAACTGATGAAAACCTTAACATTATCCAAATCGTAAATTTTTATGTCTATATATTTATATTTCACTTAACAATAACCTTATAACGCCCTTTCTATCAAGAGCTCAATTCTTACCAACAAATTGTATCTCGGCATCTTTAAAGTCGGTAAAATCAACTACATACCAAACAATTAAAACCAATAAGAACATTAAAATACTCCGAAAGGTCACCTTACCTTTTTCAAAACTTATTTTAATCCTTAACACTTTAAAACTGAACTTTACACTACACACTTAAGATCCACATTTCAATGCACTGTTGAGAAACAAAAAAGTTCACATCCTTGGACTGGCCATATGCTTAGCTTCTTGTGAGATTTAAAAAGTATTAATTCGAAATTTGAATTTTTGAAGTATTCAAGCGGCCGCGCGTTTTGTTTTTGGTGTTTTTAGTTTAGTTTTAATTGCGTTTCGTTATCGATCGTCGTTGCGATGGGCATCGCGGCCGCGCGGGCGGTGGTCGGGTTGGTACTGTGCGCGTGCGTTGGTGTTGCCAGCGGTGGGGTGGAATTATGGGGGAAAATTGTTTTTGTTGGTAGAGTCAGGTGTGCAGTATCCTAGCGCACACAACTAATATTTTGTAATTCGATAAAAATACGATGATCGAGTTTGGATGTAGAAAACCGATAAAACTTTTTACCTACACTTCAAGTAATAGTTCTTTATATGGACTAAATGTAATTAACGATAGTTTTAATACTATCTAAATGTTACGAACTATACTAAGCCTAAGTAAAAGGCCAAACAGAAAGTAAAAATCTTTACATGCAAAAAATAAATTTGTAAATTGATCAAATACTTCCTCGAAATACCAATGAGATTCCAATAACAATATTTTTGCAGCATATGTTCAATATAACATAGCAATACATTCAGATTATTGTTTTTTTTTTTATATACGACGTTGGTGGTAAACAAGCATACGACCCGCCTGATGGTAAGCAGTCTTCGTAGCCTATTGCTTTGTCGGTTTGACTTGAATGAAAGCATATATCGAGCATGTATCTTTATCAAGAAGTCAAGAAGAATGAACGTATTTAGTGGTAAAATATTAAAATAAATATTAACAGGGATGAATAGCTTTGCGATCTTAAGATCGGTAATTTTTCTATGAAATTTCCATTTCGGGATAAAACGGTTTCCACTAACTAAATCTTGACAAATCACTTTGATTTTGATGTCGATCGCTTCAGCATAATATATGCTATACGTTTATAGGTTTCGCTTTAATTTTTTTGTATTTTGAAAAAAAAAAAAACCTATAAACCTAGTTTTTCATTGTGTCAAAAATATACTAAAAATCATGAAGAATGGAAAATATTTAGAAGTGGAAAAACATTTTCTTTTTTGTATGGGCGAGTACGCGAGTACGTGGAAACCTCTTATGGGATATTAAATCCTTGAAATTGTTGAATTTATTTTTAGCTGGCAACACTGCGCAGGCGCCGTCGCCATCGAAGGCTGCGGCGGTGAACGATTCCTACGATTCTCGCCTCTACGGACGAACGGGCTAGCATGGTTGTATTTGCTGTCTCGCTCACATGTAAACCTTGGGTTCACAGCTTTTGGATTTGAAACAGTTGTTTTGATTTTTTGTCGCATCATGTGGCTATAGGTGAATGATACTGATTACTATGGGTCATATTAATAAACCAATTATAACCAGGAATTTCGTCACTAAATTATTTATTTATCAAGCAAGTTTGGATTGGACCGGTGTACCAAAAGTTATTTTCTAGTTTCTAGTATAAATGTCAAAATTGACATGATTTTTGCTTAGACTCATCCCAATTTCTTTTTACAAGCTTTTATAAAACTTGCTATTATCTCCAAAATGGAGTTAATTAGTCTAGAATACCGGTGTCTTTGGGAAAGTTACTTAATTTAAGCTCAGGGATGCACCCTTGAAATTAACGGTAAGAAAAATACGGTATATATCACATTTTTTTTAGGGTTCCATACCTCGAAAAGAAAAAAACCGTTTCTTGTCCGTCCGTCCGTCTGTCTGTCTGTCGAGACCCTTTTTCTCAAGAAGGCGTGGAGGTATCAAGCTGGAATTAATTAATACTCAGGTCTACTGTCTCTTGGAGCTGTAAAAAAATCTTCTAAGCCAACGCAATCAAAAGATACAGCCGTTTATGCCGCAAATTTTCGACACTCGCAAGGGAATCAAAACCTACAGGGTACTTCCCGTGAACTCAGAATTTTTAAATTTGGTACGAAGCAACATCTTATAGCACAGATAGAGGAAAAATTACGAAAACCGTAAATTTTAGTTACATCATATAATATATACGTACAGGTTTGTACGGAGCCCTCGGTGCGCGAGTCCGATTCGCACTTGGCCGGTTTTTTTTACATAAAAAAGGCTTTCACATACACCGTGCATCATGCTAGCCCTCAATGATGTCAGAAGGATATTTAAACATTTTAAACGCTGCACTAACGGGTTTTTTGCAGAGTCCTGCGCCCGTGTATGGCTCGCTTTATGCGACTTGAATCATTGCTATTAAGTATTTATATGAGTTAATGTACTTTTAAGGTATTATTTAATTGGGTAATAATAAAAAAAGCTGTAGGTGTTGAAGGAAATATTAGTTATTTTACGTATAATATATAGGTGTTAGGAGTGTCTCTATACTTAAAATAGTTTAATCTTATTTAAAAGTTGATGCAGTCCATGGTTCTAGTTATAGTTCTAGTTTCATTTTCCATAAAATCTAGGAAACCATAGACAGGACCAACTTTTTAATAAGGCAACCTATTACAATTTTTTTATCCGTATGCAATTTTACTAGGCAACCAGTACCCCTAGTGTAAATTTGATCGACATCATAAAGTGACGAACGCGTTTGCGTTAAGTCTCATTTTGTATAGGATTTTGAGTTTCCAAAACGTCCCGCTTGGCGCGCTCTTTCTAAATCCAATACAAAATGAGACTAAACGCAAACGCGTACGTCACGTTTCGAAATCGAATTTATTTTCACTAGGGGTACTGTTTGCAATGCGTCAATATGAATGTTATCTATAATTTATTTCTTATCACAAATATATAACAGATGAGGGTATATATTTCTTATAACGTTATCTCCTACGACTCCTACGATTTGACTTCCACACGGTAGCAAAAAAAATCACAAACATAGGTTTCTAAAACGTACCTTATTTTTTTTGCACAAGAGCTAAAATAGTACATTGTGGAACGAGGGGGTAAGTGAAAATTTGGAAGCGAAGGTGCTAATTCCCGTCAGGCTGGAGGGAATTAAAGACCCGACTTTGCAATATTCTCACCCCCGGAGTTGTACACAATGTTTTTCATAACACTTGCGAAGAAAAAACTAAATTTCAAGCGAAATTATTCTTAAATACGGTGACATATCAAACATTCGTCCGCCATTTTGTCATTTGTTGACAGGGTAAGTATCAAAGGCACAGACCTTACGGCATTCAGCCACGATTGAAAATTATGTAAAAATATTTCAAATGGCTATTAAATTAATCAAATTAAATAATTTTAAACATAAACAAACATATTTTAATTTATTAACGGCATTATTTTAAAGTAAAACTCTTTTACGCTATGTGGTTTGTAATATTGATACTCACTAAAAATCCCGGGCACACACGGCCGTCACGCTCACGCTCAAGCTAGCGCCCAGTGAGAGTGAGAGAACAACACGAATCTACGGGGCCTTAAGCATATACCTAGACTAGATATTAAATAAATAAAAATTTGGGGACAATATTACAAAGTATTTAAGTATAAAAAAAATACAACAGATCGACATAGCCCCAAACTAGCAAAGCTTGCACTATGGGTACTAGGCGAAGATATACTTACGTATATAGATAAACACATACTTATATACATAGAAAACACCCATGACTCAGTAACAAATACCTGTGTTCATCATTAATGCCCTTACCGGGATTTGAACCCGGGACCATCGGCTTCATAGACAGGGTACCCACTAGACCAGACCGGGCGTAAAAATTAATTAATTACGTAGATATTCCGAATAACAGGTGACTAATCATAATTTCCACAAATTAAAATATCCTTGTGTCACAACCATATTTAACCTAGTCGTGTCATCCACGATGACACGCAGATTTGACAAATCTAACCTTTAAAAACATGGCAATAAGAGTCAAGCCACGCGTCTTCGTGAATGACACGATCTATAGCAAGACATGTTAACATCAGAATGAATATTCAATATGGCGGATGTCTCGCCTTCTAAGAAAAGACTTCAACGCGCAAGTTCAATTCAATGCCATGCGCGTGCACATTCTTATTGAAACGCCTTTGAAATAATATTGTGTCATTTTAGATCAACTCTTGCTATCCTCCATTAAATTAGAGTTTAGAGTTTCTTGCCGGTCCATATTGGGATACCCTCCTCCAATTGAGGGGGGACTTAAATCTTCTCGGGTCAGAGGTGTAGGGTTAAGAGCCGGTGTAGCTTTATTTGTCGTTCATAAGCGCGTTGTAATATGCCTACTTGAATAATAAACTATCTTATCTTATTATTGATTAATTTTATTGCCAATAATTAAATAAATCATTAATATAGTAAACACCCCTATAATGGAACAGGCACCAATGATGGGATGGTATAGACAAAACCTGTAAAACTAGTATTTACCATCAGTTTTCAATCGCTGGCAACATTATACCATAAACAAGAGCCAAAGAGCTGTTTAAGTTTAATTTTGTCATTGATATTTGTTAGTTTGAAAATTGATGGCGCCGTACATCCCATGAATGGAGCAAAAACCATAGTTTTAATTCGTTAAAAATATTGAAACCAATTGCAGTAGCTTTCATTAAATACATAAAAACATAAAGGACGAATTAGACATTCAACTTTTAAAGCGGTAGAAATTTTACAGATGTCGGTGAAATATCAAAAACACTCCAAATTTTCTCTTAAATTTTCAATGATTGGTGCCGTTAACATAAATACCTGAAAACTAAGAAATAATCGAGCAAACAATACAGAAATATATATGAACCTATTTTTTATAAATAATTAAAAAAATTGTGCACATAATATCAGCTCAGTATACGATGGTAAACAATACATAATATCTGATTTAAACATTCTTAGGTACACGATTATATCAGCTAAAAATTTGGTCAATTTTTACAAAAAAACGCTATACAAAATTATATTCACGAAATCAATTTTTGTTAAAACTTCAACAATTAAAATTATGTAGCTAAACCAATTATCAATTTAAAAATAGTAATGACATCTAGCGATTTAAAATAGAACTAGCATTATAGACTTGCTCAGTACAAAACTACAAAAGGCTACATTCGAAAGGCTTTTGTGAAATATATACTAGTACGACGCAGTGTCTAGCGTGGCTCATAGATGGCGCTAGTATGTAGTGATCTAGCTGACTTGTCATTTACGAAGTTCTGAATTGATACACCAGGGGCAACACGCATTATAATTCTTTATATAGATATACTTATCTTTCTAGTGTAAGTATCTAGAGGTATTATTTCGTTTATAATTACAGTTTTCATAAAAATTGGCATTGGACATTGGATTTACCGGGGAAGTGAACGGGAAGATTAAAAACAAATAACCTACAATTTTCTCCTCCTGCGGCCCAGCCATACAAATGTAAACTTCAACATTTGCCTCTGAAATTTGAACTTATAGTGTAGGGAATAGAGTTCATGTTCTTTTGTTTGAAAACTTAACGAAACAAAATAAATGCAACCTTGTTCCAAATGTTCCAATTGATGATTTAAATTTCATCGAACTGAATAAGTACTAAAGGCCCGATTCGAAGAATGATTAAGACACGTTTAAGATCTTGGAAAGATCTTTAAGAGATCAATACTAAACGACATATCTAGACACGTGGAAGCATGTCCAGCCAAGTTCAAAGAAAAAGGATCAAAATTAACGTTTATTTCGTTTCCGCTGTGATCCCAATAAGATCTATCTACGATATTGCTAACGTCAAAGTGACATTGGTTGCCTGAATCGAGCTGCTTCTGTCAATTATACGACATACAAACGATATCTAAATGAGAACTTATTTCAAACCAGAACTTATCGTTATCGTAGGTATTTCATTCTTCGAATCGGGCCGTATATGTAGGGCCATGGGCCGTGGGAGGTTAAAAACTTTGGATCCTGGATTTTCCCTCCTTGCTGGATCCTTAATGAATACTGACGATTTTCTCTCTATTTCGTGCGTAATAATTACTAATAGTGCAAGGGTAAGTCCCTCGAGATTATTATCGTCTGTGAGTAGGGGTCTGGTAGATCTACTCTACTCTTACACACTTTCATTTGCATTAAAAAGTTATTTACGATACAAGTGCAGAAAATAGGAAATTCGTAACGCGTGGTGATAAATCGACACGAGTTGCGAATTGTGAAACGTGTATCTACAACGTTGTACAGTACATATGGCTCTTGAAAGTATTCATATGCACGAAAAGTGCTCATTCAGTGAAAGTAGCACCATATGTACTGTAATAGTTATTTGTTTTCCAAGGGGTAAAAAAATAAGCATCAAAGTCAAATGGCGTTCTAAAAGTTTTAATCATGTAACGAAAGATGTCAGTAAATTTACTGTGTCTACAAAAATTTTTTTTCAATCCACATCTATTTGAAATTCGGGCCAAGTTTGAAATAAAAAACTTTTTATATTTTTCCAATGGTTTATTTTATGAACATAAAAAAGCTAAAAATAAAAATATTCTACAAATAAATAATGTAAAAATCAATAATTAAAACAATAAAAGGACCACATAGTCCAATCCTAATTTAGGACCTTTAACAAAATATCATTTAAATATCTTAACATAATAAATGTCTAATAAGCGACATGACTTACAACTCAGTGTCTGTCGGCGGCCGATCCTAAAATCAGGCAGATCGTAATGTTCCTGTGTAATGTTTTGACGGCAGTCACATTAAAACAATAGATAGGTAAGATACGTTTCCTTAGATTGCTTTAGATGCCCGAATGGCAAACTGTAGAAATAGGAGCCCCACGTCCACTTAGGAAAGATTTTCACGTTCTACGATATGCCTATGAATTTCACGATCTGCCTGATATTTCGACCGGCCGCCGATATATCAAAAAAACAATTATTTCAAAATTTATTGATTGTCAAAATCTTGATACAATAACCACTTCCCAGTCGATATTAAAGAATCATTAAATTCTCATTTAATGAGAATTTAACAAAAATTGTTTACAGCTCCTAGTTTTCGTTGTGTGTATAGCTGAAGCTGATTAATGTGGCATTTCACGCCAAGCGGGCAGAGAAAAAAATGTCGGGTCATATAATTTGCTGATATTTAGAATAGTTATACTACTCGATGTCTTGAATTTATATGTATTTTTATTTTATTTTTAATGAATGATGTTTAAGGTGGAAATAATGAAAAACCGGGCAAGTGCGAGTCGGACTCGCGCACGAAGGGTTTCGTACCAATATTTATATCATCTGTGAAAATTTCAACTGTCTAGCTATCACGGTTCATGAGATACAGCCTGGTGACAGACGGACGGACGGACGGACAGCGAAGTCTCAGTAATAGGGTCCCGTTTGACCCTTTGGGTATGAAACCCTAAAAATGTCAATCGGCCCGATTCGGAGAATGAAATACGATAACGATAAGTTGTGGTTTAGATAAGTTCTCATTTAGATATCGTCTGTATGTCGTATAATTGACAGAAGCAGCTCGATTCGGGCAACCAATGTCACTTTGACTTTAGAAATATCGTAGATAGATCTTATTGAAATCACAGCGGAATGAAATAAACGTCAATTTTGACATGTCGTTTAGCTATCGATCTTTCCAAGATTTTAAACGTGTCTTAATCATTCTTCGAATCAGGCCGTATGTTTAGTCATAACATAAATAATGATACATACAAGTAAAGAAAATAATTTTAAATGAAAATGATTATATAGAAAAAATAATTGAAAATATCAATGTTATAATACTTTATAGTATAACAAAGTACTGACCGATTTTGGTTTCTCAAATGCGAGAATGACAATTTACTTTTAATAATCCAACCGTGATTTCCTAAGCATGTGAAATATTACAATATAAAAAAAATATTACGCTTTCAAAAACGCTGTAGAAGAATTGTTATTTAAATTCATCACATAAGTTTAGTCAGTTTTTTAGCAGTAAAAATTTATTTATTATTTTGAGATTATTATTATTATGAGAATAAAAATGTCTTAAACCATAAAAAGAAGGTAAGCGATTTTGACGTGTTTTTTTAAACCACTTTCGAAAAATACACATACATACATACATACATATAATCACGCCTATTTCCCGAAGGGGTAGGCAGCGACCACGGATTTCCACTTGCTACGATCCTGACATACCTCTTTCGCTTCCTTCACTTTCATGACATTCCTCATACACGCTCGTAAAAAAAAAAAAACTAAAAAACTCACGGCAAATAATGTAACAATTTTTAATGATATACGATCGTTTACATTATTTTGGTTTCATAAGTAATAGTTACTGATGTTTAAAAAGCGTTTTTCAATAAAAGGACATGTGATGATTGTTTACGCTTTTTCTAATGCAAAAAAAAACGGACTGATAGATTTTACAAAATTTAAATATAAGTAGTAAGTTTTTGTACATCATGTTTATTATAGTTATCATCCTTGGTGATATGTTGATATTAAAATGTATTAAAAAATACAGAGATTTTTGTTGGGTTTCCTAAATTTTAACTGTGTCTATTCAAGGTTTCTTGTTTTTAAATCCCCTACGTTGTCATGACGGGAATTTTGTATGTCTCTCTCTAGGGTTTTTATTTTCATATATTTTCCTCTCGGGTTTATACAGCTGTATAATGTGTATACATCCCGAGCAGACAATAAGAAAGCCTCAGATCACATGCTTGTCGACCTCGGTTTCGTCTCGGCCGACAAATACGTGCGATGTGACACATTTCTTATTCTACTGTCTACATACTTAGATATGTATAATATATACCTATTGCCTATTTTTATCGGTCACTTTGATGCTTTTGTTTTTTTGTTGTCATAAAGCTATTGCTGTTTGTTGATTTGTCGTTTGTGCTCTCCGGGAACATAGGAGGAATTGAGGGATAGCTACCTAAATTCCTTTATAATTAAAATACTCCTCCAAATAGTCTTTAAGTAAGTTGATAACCGTTTGTCAATCCAAGTCCTAATCATTTTTTTTTCTCGGGTTTTGACATCTTCTAAGGTGTGATATTTTTTTCTCGAGTTTGTACACCTTTAAGGTTAAACCGTTTGTCAATCCAAGTTTTAATCATTTTTTCTTCTCGGGTTTTGACACCTTTTGAGGTGTGATATTTTTTTAACGGGTTTTTACATCTTTAGGTATGTATAACCGGTTATCAATCCAAGTTCTAATATATTTTTCTTCTCGGATTTTGCCACCTTTTAAGGTGTGTTATTTTTTTCTCGGGTTTGTACACCTCCTAAGGTGTAATCAGCTTGTCGATCCAGGGCACGAACTTCTGTATGTTGGTGTAGACGCCGGGCAGGTGCTCGCGGCCGCAGCCGATGCCCCACGACACGAGCCCGACGAGCGTGCTGCGCCCGTCCAGCTTCATGGTGAGCGGCCCGCCGGAGTCGCCTTGGCAGGAGTCACGCCCGCCCTGGAAATAAACAATGCCACTGTTACCGTTATTTTTAAACCTTATCTAACTTCTTTAATAACAAAACTTCCGTGAGACACAGACATATTAATTATGTTAAAACGGGTCACTCATGTATTTTAAATCGAAAACGCTTCACTTCGTACCCTTGTTGGGCTTTGCTCTAGATCTGGAATGACATTCGCTATGCTGTGCCCTACCACACAAAGCGAGATGATATTTACAGTGCGCACCCTCTTCTGAACGTAGTTTAAGAATGTACCCGGGTCCGAAAGATTCTTTCTATGATGTTTAGTACATCCTTCACACCTCTTATACCTCTCCATACCTCCTCTCTATATACCTCTTTATATCCAGCGCACAGGAACACATCATGGATGGTCTCTCGACGGCCGGCGGCGCGGAACCAGCGCTGGCAGCGCTCGTTGGGGATCACTTCTACGTCCACTTCCTAAAAATATGATAATTAAAGGTTAATAAAGATATGGAAGAATGAAAATCAACGTTTACTATATAATAAACTTAAATGTAGCGAGTCAGCACTATGCAAGTATATATCTGTCACAGGGAAATGATGAAAATAGAGATTTCAACAAATCTCTATGGGATATGATCAAATCACGCAGGATGATAAAATGGCGAATCCATATCATTATTTCCCTAGAAAAATTCAGTCATTTGACCAAAGCACCGACTCTAAGACAAAATCGGCCAATAAAATAGTTAGATAATAAATTATTTCGTACGCCAAAAGGCACATCATAGCTGTTCCTTAGAATACTGAGTTACCACCTATTTATGTACCTGTGATGAACGAATAAAGAATTGATTGATTGATAAACATGACACGCTTTTCCATATCACTAGATTTGGTTAGGAATTTGACAAAATCCCTAACTACGGCACTAAATTGACAAAACGAACTCAAAAAGTCAACTAGTTTTATCATTTCGCTAAACAAGTTTAGTGAAATGATAAAGTCTCAACTGGAAGATGGTACTCGTATGTATGTATATGGTGAAATATGTGGCTTGGCTGTTTCGTTACTACAAGAAGTATTGTATAATAAAAATGAATAGTTCATAAAATTATCACCTTACCCCATGTGACGGTAGTGAAACGGCCAAGCCATATATTTTGACTAAGCATTAGATTTTGTGAAGTTAGGGCTTGTAGAGTTAGAAGCTTGGCTTTACAAGAGATCTGATAACTTTTTGACAGTGCGAGCCTTATGGTCTCGTCTTTGCTACATTTTACATGAAAATGTTTTGAGAATGAGAATGAATCTTTAGAAAATTGTTGACGTATCTTAAAGTTCAAATCACGCAGCGAGTAGGTATCACCCATTTTTAAATCAATAAATGAACATTACCTGTAAAACTGAAGGCACGGTGCTCTGTCCATGCCTCGTTCGCCCCCAGCCTGCAACAGTCGCCATCTTTCCGGCTAACTTGATTTGTTTCTGAGGTAGGCACACCTGGAATCAAGTGATGTACACCAAGTAAATTAAAGGAAAAAAAAACATTTTTTACTATAAACTGCCATGAGACTCGTAAGTCATTAAAAACTAAATTAACCTAATTTTTCACTATACCAATTGGTAACAGCCCTTTGTTGTTCAAAAACTAATGAGAAAGTTGCATTTTATCCACATGTGGGGTAAAGTAATCAGATGCAAATTTTGAGTTGTTTCCTTATGTTAGCTGGTAGAATTGACTTTCAAATGTTGTTTTTGAATGTTAGATATTTTTATTATGGATTATGATGGATATAATCTGATCTAATCTATGACTTACCAGGAATACGTGTTGCTTGAATACGATGCCTTTATCCAGCTGCACCAGCGCCACGGTCCTATACTCGGTCGGCCTGTAAGGCAGCCACCTGGTGGATTTACTCATACTCTAGCAGTGGGCAATATGACTTACTGGTAAAATATGCTGCTTGAACACGACGCCCCTGTCGAGCTGCACTAGAGCCACGTCGTTCCTGAAGTCCGCTGGTTCGTAAGACGGGTGCACCTGTGGATTTACAATTTATTTTGAGTGTACAGGTCTTTAAAGGGTCGGCAACGTGCATGTAACACCTCTGGAGTTGCAGGCGTCCATAGGCTACGGTGACTGCTTACCATCAGGCGGTCTGTATGCTTGTTTGCCACCAACGTGGAATAAAAAAAAAACTTAAATATACGTCAAATATTTGCTCTAGTTACGATATACAACGGACATGTCAGTGTATAATGTGACGTTCTTGTTTGAAGAAACGTCACTTCCGACTCTGACATATCGGATTCATATCGACGATTTTGATGACCGGTCTGGCCTAGTGGGTAGTGACCCTGCCTACGAAGCCGATGGTCCCGGGTTCAAATCCTGGTAAGGGCATTTATTCGTGTGATGAGCATGGATATTTGTTCCTGAGTCATGGGTGTTTTTATTATTTATATATTATATATATCGTTGTCTAAGTACCCTCAACACAAGCCTTATTGAGCTTACTGTGGGACTTAGTCAATTTGTGTAATAATGTCCTATAATATTTATTTATTTATTTATATCGTATCTAGAGATTTTTTTTGAGGTATATTGCAACTAATACTCATTATGTATTATTTCCACCCACCTCTTTCCTCTGCACGGCGAATTCTTCGTGTGAGTAGCGCTCTCCGGAATCCCGGACGTCCCACTCGCCGAGACGGACGCGGAGCTGAGAGTTCGGGGTGCTGGAAAACCAAAATAAAATAAGGTCAATATGAGAAGACTGTCTATCAGCAGACAGATAACAATAGTTGATGGAAAATGACAATCGAAACTTAAAACCATCTTCACCACTTAGATGATGTCCTCAACTGTACGCTTCTAATATGTGAACACGCCTCTATTGTCAAGACGCTAGAGTGCGTGTTCAGATATTTATGAGCACCTCGGCCGCTCCGATATATCTGATGGCGACTGTACATATACTCCTAAGGTCGGTTGAGTTGAAAAAGCGAAGCTCCTTTTTGACTGACATTATTTCAACTCTAAAGTTATATAATATACAAACGTTGCAAAACCTCAAATTTTGCACACATTCCTTTCGTAAAATTCTTTGAAATAAATAAGCATACATTAGCTTAAATTATACCTCTCATACTATTAGCGTTACGAAACTTGGAGTAATGGAGAAAGTATAGCAAATCGTATTTTACAATTGCGTTCGGTAATCGTCCATTAGTGGAGTGTGAAAGTGACTGGTAATTACGTCATAGGTTATGATTTGAGTATTGATTATTAGGTGTTGTGAGTAACGGTGGGTCGCTACATCTATTGTCAAATAGCGGTACTGATAATTCCGCTACTCGATGGGCTACTCGCCAGCGCAATGGGCACCATGCCGCAGGCGGACCTGCTGGATGTGGTGTTTTTTTTTTATGTTTTTTTTTTTGTTAATTTTAATTTATTTGTAGTTTTAGCTTATTAAGTTATTTTATATTTATGTCGTTTAAGTTAGTTTTTAATTAGTTTTATGTTTAGATATATTTTAGTCTGTGTAATCTGTATTGCAGTTGAATTCCTGATATATGGAGTGAGCACTCTATGTTACTTATTTATCTATGGTAAAACATATTTTATCGATAATTTTTTAAATGAAGCCCATCCAAAGGACAATGCAGAAACTGTTATAGGACGCTATTTGACGCGGGAGATATAAATAAAAAAGAAACCAAGATACAGGATCGTACAATTATTTAGGAAATCTGTTTACTAGTTATATAGTTTTCGAAAATAAGTAAACATTTTTAGACTCGGGTTTTTACTTACGTAGCAACACAATGCGCCGCAGTGATGACCCATCGGTCGGAAATAAGTGCGCCTCCACACGCCAGCTTCTTGCTCAAGAAACCCGACTTGATAAGCGCCGCTTGCCACGGGTGCGACCCGAAACCCGTCGAGTGCCCGCCGACGATCCGGTTGGAGCGTGTGAAGTGTTCGCCGCAACCTGAAATGTGTGAGAGGTCCATTAGAATAATAAAAAGGATTTATATATATGTCCATGATCTTTGTTGATAAAGAGGCTCAGTTCTTATAAAATCAGATTCACAAGATTTATATATATGTCACAATGGCAATTAAAAATATGAGAGGCAGAAAATACAGTAAGTAAACAAAATATGTTTTTTTTTTTATTTGATAATATCTTGAGGTTTATATTTGTGTGGGTAACGTAAAGTTTAATTTTGTTCGTGATATGGATGTGTGTTCTGCGTGCGAAATGACATTTTTTTTAATTTATCCATTCCTGTAATAGATGATAGAATTTTGCAAACATTCATGAAATTGTGATTTAGCTACTAATGTTTATACAAAACATAACGATGTCATCGTCTAAATCGATTCATTTCCTCAAACCAAATAGAAATACTTCTGGGTACTATTAATAATACTATATAAAAGAAAAGTAAAACTAGTATTTCATGCATTATGTGCATGTGTAACAAATTTTAGTAATAACAAAATTAATATTTTAATAACAAAGTACAATAAAGCAACACTTAAACAAAGCTTTCTAAATCCATTCCAGGTGATAATTTATTACATTATTTTTTGTTTACAATTTTGTAACACAAACTATTGCATAAAATCTACCAGCAATAAAAAAATACCAGTACTCTGGAATAGACTTGACAGAAAAGCGTGCTAGAAACAAAAATGTGCGTAGCGTAAACCCGAGAAACCCGACTCCAAAAAATCTTTCAAAAGTCAACCGTTGGTCCAAATTTACCGTTTGTGCTTGTGAATTCATTCAATGTGCTACTAATAAAATAGGTGCGTGATGATTATGAAAACGCAGTGCTGAAGATAAAGCGAGAAAGAAGATGGCGAGTCGACTCAAGTGTTTTGCTATAAGTCCAAAAACACAAGTTATTTTGCATATTTATATTACTTTTGAATTCTCTAATATATTGTAATGTGTTAAAAAACTTACGTCAAATATGCTATCTTTTGAATAAAATTTAAAAAAAGAAATATCTAATTTTTTTATTACTTGTGGAATGATACTCGAATGTATTAAAATGAGTTATATTTTTGAGATTGTTTTTATTAAGTGCTGAATTGAAGTAATTGCATAATCGTGTTATAATCCCGAATATTCAACAAACAAAGATAAGTGATAAAAAACTGTAAAAAAAACTTTTGCCCAAAATAAACTAAACACTTCTGAGCAAACCCGCCACCAAAAAAACCAAAAAACCCAAAATCTCACCCGGATAACTAGGTCTCGTGTGTTCATTCGTCACTACAGGCACATAATCATCATCACCAAAATCGTACGGCTTCGTCGTACTCTCATGATACGATGGCTTCACGTGAAAATAGTGGTTTTGATCTGTGTCCCACGGTTTTTCTGTGTCCCAGGGTTTTTGGTCCCATTTGTCGGGTTTTTGGGTCTCCCAGGGTTTTTGGGTGTCCCATTTGTCGGGTCTGTGGGGTTTGCGGTTGTCAGTGTAAACGATGACCGGGTCCTCGAACTGGTTTGTGTTCTGGTAGTCGATTTCGTGGGGGAATGTTCCGATGAGTTCGATTAGATCACCTGTGGTTAATGGTTATGATGTAGTGTGCGTGTGTTAGGTCAGAGACCGGCAAACCCCAGCTCTTTAGGAGTACGATGTGGCTCTTCAAGCCATCCAAAAAAATTAACAGTTAGAGTACTTAAGACGACAGAGGAGGACTCGCGCGAATAGCCTTTTCATACAAATGTAATCCTCATTTTGCTCTCTGGATATTAACATTATTGAAAATATTTTGACATAATTTGTTGAACATCAACCACATCTATACCCATACGTTTATTTCTTTCGAATTTTCTATTATTATAAGAGTAAGGAGCATTTAAAAGTTTCTATGAAAACTGTCGAAAAACCAGTAAGGGCATAAATATTGTTGATATACATCAAATTATGTAAAAATGTTTTCCATAATATCAATATTCAGAGAGGAAAATGGGGAGTACGTTTGTATGGAAACGGCCGTCCCCTTTTCTCTTAAACTACTGAAATGAAAACCACATTTGAGGCAATATCATTAAAGGCTATGGCATCCCTAGAACTGGTGATTTTTAAAACTAGGTTTAGACGAAGCCAGTAACGCTAGCGCAGTCCTCAGACAAGCAAGCACTGGTGGGAATAGACAAGCGCTCTATTCCTGGAAACCTGTTTATACAAAGCCAATAACAAGCCAGCAATGGCTTCGTCTTTACCTAGCATAACTCTTCGTATCTGTAAGAACTGATGAGTGCGCAATCTGAATTTAAAAATCCCTTGTAATAACACAATAACTTTAAATCCGTTCGCACTAATCAGTGCTTACTCATACGAAGGGTTAATGATGCTCTACTTTTCAAAAGTTTCAATACTCAATACTCAATACATTTATTGCACATAATGGTTAAGTACAGGTGTTGGGCGCAGCAAATATGGAGAAAGGCACTATGTAATCTAATATTATTTTATATACATTAACTATATTTTTAAAACTTATCATTTAAAAAATCATTTAAGGAGTAATAATTTTTAGAAATCAGTAGAAATCAGTTTGCCGATCCCTGTGTTAGGTTGTAAGTCACTGTGAAGCGCTGTGGGCGCATTGATGTTATTGACAAGTATATACGTGAATGATTATTGATCTTAGAGATTATGAATAGACAGTTTTAAGGGGTCCACTGATTACCAGTTCGCCGGATGATATCGGCCTGTCAGTTATTCGCAAAAATTTATCGCGAATAACTGACAGGCCGATATCGTCCGGCGAACTGGTAATCAGTGAGCTCTTTGCGTTTTATTTACATAAAGTCACTTTTTATGTCATGTGTAAATTTATTCGATAGCGTGACGTGTGCGCGTTTGCGTTAAGTCTCATTTTGTATGGGATTTTGAGTTTCCAAAACGTCCCGCTTGGCGCGCTGTTTTAGAATCGCATACAAAATGACCCTTAGGTCGCATGGTCCGACTGGCTAGTCCGATCAATCGGAATACGATTTTTTTTTTTTCCCGCTGGCTTTTAATCGGTATATAAGGACTTCTCTAATTCTCGTAGTCCTACTATCGGAGTTTTTTTATGCTGTTATTTCTTTTTTATACTACGTCGGTGGCAAACAAGCATACGGCCCGCCTGATGGTAAGCAGTCTCCGTAGCCTATGTACGCCTGCAACTCCAGAGGAGTTACATGCGCGTTGCCGACCCTAAACCCGCCCCCCCCTCGTTGAGCTCTGGCAACCTTACTCACCGGCAGGAACACAACACTATGAGTAGGGTCTAGTGTTATTTGGCTGCGGTTTTCTGTAAGGTGGAGGTACTTCCCCAGTTGGGCTCTGCTCTAGATCTGGAATGACATCCACTGGCTGTTCTCTACCACACAAAGCGGGATGAAATTCACAATGCCATACCTCTCTTTTGGACGTAGTTTAAGGACGTACCCGGGTCCGGTTAGTATGTATGTTAACATTATGGACTTAATAATGAACCTCCAGGTCTATGATTCTTAAGTATGTTAAGTACTCTACATTGTACTTCAATTTTATTTGTATATGTGACTGTTTGTGTTCTAAATAAAAAAATAATAAAAACAGGAGCCAAAGAGCTGCTTAAGTTTAATTTTTCATTGGTATTCGTTAATTTGAAAATTAATGGCGCCATACAAGCCATACATCCCATGACTGGAGCAAAAAACCACAGTTTTAATTTGTTAATAATATTGAAACTAATTGCAGTAGCTTTCATTAAATACATAGTAAACATAAAGGACGAATTGGACATTCAACTTTTAAAGCGTATTGCGTTAGAAATTTTACAGTTGTCGGTTAAATATCAAAAATACTCCAAATTTTCTCTTAAATGTCCCATGATTGGTGCCATTAACATATAGAAAGTAACTTACGCAGAAGTTAGCGAAAATGTCATTTTTACACTGCGAAGTAGCACAGTCGGCTAGTGGTATCTGGCTTTCAATACATGTGTTTTGTATGGATAATATGTGACGTTATCTATGAAAAGGTACCTTTTTTATACTACGACGGTGGCAATCAAGCATACGGCCCGCCTGATGGTAAGCAGTCTCCGTAGCCTATGTACGCCAGCAACTCCAGAGGAGTTACATGCGCGTTGCCGACCCTAAACCCGCCCCCCCCTCATTGAGCTCTGGCAATCTTACTCACCGGCAGGAACACAACACTATGAGTAGGGTCTAGTGTTATTTGGCTGCGGTTTTCTGTAAGGTGGAGGTACTTCCCCAGTTGGGCTCTGCTCTAGATCTGGAATGACATCCACTGGCTGTTCCCTACCACACAAAGCGGGATGAAATTCACAGTGCCCATACCTCTCTTTTGGACGTAGTTTAAGGACGTACCCGGGTCCAAAAACCTTATTGTCGATGGCGCTTCCGCCGTAATTATTTATTATTATTATTTATTTATTCATGAACAATATAATAATTGTATTTGAATATAATATAATAAACGATGCTCCGATACAAACACAACGCTGCGCGACGCAGTGCGGCGTAAGCGCCATCGTCAATAAGGTCCCTTTTCATAGATAATGCCACATATATAAGCTACGCCGAGTCAGACGACGCAGCGGAGCCACGCTGTTTCGTCGTCGCCCAAAACCACTTTTAATTTTTATTTTGTTTTTATGTATATTGTTTCTTTGTATTGTATTTTATTTTGTAGTTTCATAATAGGTTTTACTGTAATGCTATATTACTTATTCAAGTAATAAAAAAATTAACAAATTCTTATATCTCTTAAAACTGGAAAGTTTAGTTTAGATAAGTTTGAATCGTAATAAGACTAATAAGTATCACGCATGATTTAACTCCATGTAACCTAGAATGTTAACATGCTAAAATCACGCCAATTGAGTAATTAAACATTAAACATACTCCTTATCGGAACTTATCGGTAAATAAGTAACGTAACGTTACGTGAAAGGGAAACGCGTTACTTGACTTATTCAAGAGCAACGCAATCGTTACGGTTCGTTATGTTGGTTTCCTTACTGACTAAGAGCTGAGTAAGAGTAACTATTGTAGAACCTAGGGCGTTAAGCTTAGGTCTAGAATGTACAAAATGTTTTCTATGTATATAAGTATTTGTATTTTATATATATCGTTGTCTGAGTACTGTGAAGGTTGGTAACCTTCACAGTCTTTTGGTAGGTAACTGGCAACGATTATGTATTTGAATTCAGAATTATCGCTCTGCTAAAGGACAAACTATCTGCAGGCGATTCATTCAGGGGGGTTCAGCCATTACGGGTAGTGAAATTGTAATCTAGCTAAACGTATAAAAAAATATTAATATAGATTATCAGAAATCTACCTCGAGTGTTTACATTCCCCACGTTAGATAGACCGTATCCCTTTACAGTACCCACAACACAAGCCTTCTTGAGCTTACCGTTGGACGTGTAAGAATGTCCTCATTTTATTATTATTTCTTTATTTAAGAGTATCTTGGGCTTTAGGGTTAGGCATTTTATAATATGAATATTAATGTAAAATACAAAAAACCATACAAAATACATATAAACACATTATAAAAACTTAACCTAGGATACCGCCAGCAGCGGGGCAGGGCCCACGCTGCCGGTGGTCAGGGCCGCAGAGAGAGGAACTGCCGGACTATCCGCGCTGTGTCCAAAATCACCGCCTTCTGCATCTGACCCTTGATCCAGCCACCTCTCTCTCTCAAAGTGTTGGTCGAGACTCTTCACTATGAGACCGTTTGCCGAAACGTCTATCGGGACAATGATCGTCGAATCAAAATCCAACATGGCGGTTATCTCGTGAGCTAAATCAAGGTCCTTACTGGACTTATCCTTCTCGGTTTTCACGAGATTTATTATTATTTATTTGTATCTCCTTGGATTTCAGGGGCCTATAAATTCCGGTCTTTTGATAGGCTTGCCTGAGGATTTATTATTATATCTCCTTGGATTTCACGGGCCTATAAATCCCGGTCTTTTGATAGGCTTGCGTGGGGATATAGATCCAACACGTAGAGGCCTCTTGGAGAACTTTAATGTCATGTAGAACGCCTGCTGGAACCCGTTCACGGGCGCAACAATAGACACCAATGAACCGGTCGCATCAGGCATTGGGACTATTGTAGTAAAGTGAACAGTATAACGGTCTATGGATTGAAGTTTGGGAGGACAATGAGACTGGGTCATGATGTCAAGTGACATTGGAAGTATTGAATTCCGAATTAATATGTTATTTTGTATATTATTTCGTTTTCACAAAGTATATTCCAAGATATAACCACTCACCGTATCTCCTATATGCAACTTTTCGTATTTTCCATTCCGTTTGCATTGCGTTTATACAAATACATCTTTTTTATTGTCTGATGACAAATAATCCATTTTCAGGATTTCGTACCTCAAAAGGAAAAAACGGAACCCAAATAGGATCACTCTGTCTGTCTGTCTGTCCGTCTGTTACAGCCCATTTTTACTATACTTGGCGCAAAACTAGGTGGCGAGTTAGGTCATAATGCCATCTCTTTCACTCTTGGTTGGTCTTAACAAGGGTAAAGGAGATAGCATTATGATCTCAGTGGCCAGTTAGTTTTGCGGCAAGTATAGCTTCTATTTAACTTGCCCTGTTAGTATGCAAGTTAAATTTGACCCACTTCCCGGTTTCCGATGAAGCTGAAAAATTGTATAGGTACATATGTAAGTCGGATGACAATGCAATATTATGGCACCATCAAGCTGATCTGATGATGGAGACAGGAGGTAGCCATAGGAACTCTGTGATAAAAAAAACGCAACCTAATTGTGTTTGGGGTTTTTAGAATTGTCTCGATGAGTATTAGTTGCCTGTGGAAAAAAAAAGTACAGTCAGCGATAAAAGCTTGTACCAAAAATGAACTTTTTGCCAAAAACTTATTGTTTGTGTACATTAATTGATTTATAAAAATCATAATTTGTAATTGTCAAATAATAGTTATTTACGATACAAGTGCAGAAAATAGGAAATTCACAACGAGTTGTGATAAATTAAAACACGACCCAAGGGATTGTTTTAAATCGGCACGAGTTGCGAATTAACTATTCCCACGTGTATCGTACAACGTTTTACAGTACATACGGCTCATAAACGTTTCGACATATGCACGGAAAGTGCTCATTCCCGCACGGATGCGGGAAAGTAGCACCATAATGTATTGTAATATTTATTTATTTATTCAAGCTTTAGTTGGCACCCTAACTCACAACACTGTTTGAATAATTGCCCTAACTTGTTGTAAGTTAGTATAGTCTGAGTAATAGCTTAGTAAGATACTTGGAACAATAAAGCTGTCCAACACGCTCCACTGGAGCACTTTCACTCGGTTTCACTGCTCGAGGCTCGGGACACGGGAATATATTCTAATACAGTAACAATGTAGTTGTTTTGTTGCATACATACTTATATATGCTTATGTATGTGTTGACGTGTAAAAGTGCCCTTGTGGCCTATTTGCTGAACAAATGTTGAAGTTGAAGTTATAATATGTAGTTATTTGTTTTACAAGGAGGCAAAATTGTTGTTTAACCACTCGTCAAACAAACGTTATTGGTTTCAAGGCACGAGGGTTAAACAAACTTTTGCCTCCGAGTGAAACACAAAAATGTTCATCACACAAACGCGAGGAAAATACTACCTATGACACACCAAAAAAATCAAATCCAATCCAAAAAAACGTAATAAAAATTCATCATTCAAAATCATCATTTAAAAGTCAATTCTACCAGCTAACATAAGGAAACAACTCAAAATTTGCATCTTTCCCCCACATGTGGATAAAATGCAACCTTATCATTTTTGAACAATCAAGGGCCTTTACCTTTAATTTAATTTTATCCGTATTTTTAATTTAATTTAATTAATATTTTAATTTTATTTTTTGTAATTTATATGGAAATATTTTGGTTGTAACATTTTTTTCTCACTATGTTCTCTTTTATGTATGTCTATTGACTGTTTGTGTTTACGAATAAAATAATTCTATTCTATTCTATCTTCGTAGTCGGCATCTAGCGTCAAGTAGCGTAGTTATCAGTACCTCTAATTGACACTAGATGTCTCCGGTGTCGCGACTGACGAAAAGTGTATTGCTCAACAAATTACAAGCAGAAGGAGTTGAAAATAGAGTTCCGGTTAGTCTGGCAATATTAGCTGAAAATTGTTGAACATTAGACTGTTTATTCGTCGCGACATCTATTGTTAAGTAGCAGTCAGTACTGATAAATCCGTTACTTAACGCTAGATGTCGGCTACGAAAATAATAAGCGTTTTGGTATGAAAACTGATGTATTGAGTGAGCACTCTATGCTTACTTGGAGCAAAAAATATCGTTCTAACAAAATTTAAAAAGTTGATTGAAAATTCGATCAGGATTCTTCACATCATAGACAAGCGGTTAAAATATTAACACTAAAATAAATATTATATTATAGGACATTCTTACACAGATTGACTAAGTCCCGCAGTAAGCTTAATAAGTCTTGTGTTGTGGGTACTTAGACAACGATATATATATAATATATAAATATAATGAAAACACCCGACTCAGGAATAAATATCTCAGCTCATCATACAAAGAAATGCCTTTACCGGACCTTTACCCAGGGCCATCGGCTTCATACGCAGGGTCACTACCCACTGAGCCAGACCGGTCGTCAAATATCCTTAAAGCGGCCTTTTTCTTGCAAACTTTAGTTGATTTATATCTAATATTAAAATAAAACTTGCAAATTATGAGAGTTTTCTTACGCGAAAGTAAACAAAGAGTTGCGTAATGGGTCGAATTAGTGCCCGGAAGGTAATGCGGTGCTTACCGGCCTGTGACCGCGACAGCCCAAGCTATAAGCGACCGCGAGTCATTATAATACCTTAACACCACTAGAGTCGGATCGAGCTATTTTAGACACTTGTATTATTCGGTATCCTGCCTTTTCGCCGAAAATTGTAATGCCGAATTTCACTTGCCAGCCAAATTTTTCGCAGACGTTTTAGTTGGCATAATAACTTTTATCAAATAATTATTTCGCAACCATATCATTACCCAACCCCATAGTTGGGAAATGAAAATTGCGTACTAGGTTGGGTTAGGTTAGGTTGGATTATGTAAAGTTGGGAAATGAAATACGCCCAAATGAAATTTCGGCGAAAAGTTGGTTGGCAAGTGAAATTCGACAATATAATTTTCGGTGAAAAGGTAGAGAACCGTATTATTCTTCTGTGTTTGAACACTGACCTCCTGTGTGGCTCTGAACACTGACCAGTCCGGCACTGACATAAACGCTATCGAGAACGTAACTTACTTTCTATGCATCTCGCTCGTACTCGCATGTAAGTGCGAGCGAGATTTATAGAAAGTAAAATAAGTTCTCGATAGCTTATATATCAGTTTTGATATTGTCAGTGACTCATGGTACGGGTACTGGAACTTTATGATACGTCAAACATTTGCTAAAGATACAATATGGATTAGATATGTCTATGTCAAAAATAGCAACGCCACTTTTGACACTGACAATTCGTATGTTTAGGAGTTTTTTGACGTATCTTAAAGTTTGAATCGGGCCGTGTGCAATAACATCCTGGACACTTCTTTTAACATGGCATTAGCAATAACAAAATGTAAAGATGGCATTATTAACGTCAGATTATGGACGTTTATAATGACATTTCCTCACTTTTTTCTGTTCACGTCGTCGGTGCAAACTTAGCTTGGAAGGACTCTATTAAAGGATAGTACCTGGGCGACCGAGCTTTGCTCGGTTATAACTATTTATTGTAATATGGTGGTGTATAGGTGATAATCTTAACTACATTTTTTTTACTAAATTAAACATGTCTAAAACAATAAAAATTAAAAAAACTATTTATAAACTTGAACATATAAAAAAAAAGCAAAAGTTGGTCACCGGGCGAGATTCGAACCCGTAACACTCGTTTAGCAGTCCGCGTTTTAACCCGCCTGGCCAGACGGACAGTGGCCTGCAACACGAAATTAGCGACCATATTCTGCGTCGAAAGAAAAACGCATGAAAACTCGAAAACACGCGTTTTCCCAAACATAAGACTAATCTAGATCGATTGTTTACCCCCAAAAACCCCCATAAGATACCAAATTTCTGCAAAATCGTTAGAGCCGTTTCCGAGATCCCGGAAATATAATATATATATACAAGAATTGCTCGTTTAATGGTATAAGATTAGTCCGTATAGATAAAGAATTATCTGTATCCTCTGTGGCTTCTACTTAACATAAAAATTATTTGTATTTTTTTTCATAGATATGTGTATAGTATATCTACTACAACCCTATTTATTTTATTATTCTTATTTAATGCATGTTAATCATAAGATGAATTTTTTTGAAAAGATGTGTCCCGCCGAGTTTTTTGCCGGTGCATATTGGGATACCCTCCTCCAATTGAGGGGGGATTTAAATCTTCTCAGGTCAGAGGTGTAGGGTTAGAGCCGATGTAGCTTTATTTGACGTTCATAAGCGCATTGTAATATGCCTACTTGAATAATAAACTATCTTTATCATTATCCTAAGAAAAATAAGAAAATTTTAGATAATTAGATTTTGTGGCAAAATAATCATTTTTGGTACAAGCGTTTATCTCTGACTGTACTGTAAGAATTTTCTCTCTCTGCAAAGAGAAAGAGACAATTCTAAAAATCCCAAGTCACAGGTTGCGTTGTTTTATCACAGACTTCCTATGGCCTCTCTTGTCATTAAGATCAGCTCGATGGTACCATAATATTGATATTTCCCTGTACTTGTAGAATGACGATATTATTTGCCAAATTTAATAGTTCTTGGTCTACGGGAAGTACCCTATAAATTATGATTTCATTGAGAGTGTCGAAATGAAAGTTTTTTGCGGCATATACTCCCTTTTTAGGGTTCCGTAGTCAACTAGAAACCCTTATAGTTTCGCTATGTCCGTCTGTCTGTCTGTCTGTCTGTCTGTCCGAGGCTTTGCTCCGTGGTCGTTAGTGCTAGAATTGCTAGAAAGCTGGAAATCGGCATGGATATATAAATCAATAAAGCCGACAAAGTCGTACAATAAAATCTAATTTTTTTTTTAAATCTTGATCTTACTAACTAATAAACAAACATGTATTCAGCAAATAGGCAACAGGGGCACTTTTACATGTAAAATTTTTACAATCAATAAAAATAACAACATACAATTACAAATTTGGAATCAATGAAATATTAGACACTTAAATTAATTTTAACAAGCAGCAACGTCTGCGAACGATGCTATTAAGCTTAGGATAAATTTAAAAATGGAAAAACTACTGTCTTGGGTGAGACTTGAACTCACGGCCTCTGGATCGAGCGCTGGAGTATCGATCCAGAGGCCGTGAGTTCAACTCTCACCCAATGATGCTATTAAGCATATGATAATTTTAAAAGTGGAAGAATTACTGTTTTGGGTGAGACTGGTACTCCAGCGCTCGATTCAGAGGCCGTGAGTTCAAGTCTCACCCAAGACAGTAATTTTTCAACTTTTAAATTTATCCTAAGCTTATTAGAGATGTATACAGTCTCTAGTGCATATTATGGAACAGTCTACCCATTACTGACGTACGGAGTAATTTTTTGGGGAAATTCTGTTGATGTTGATAAAACATTTACGAGTATATTGCAGAAAAAATGCTTAAAAACTGTTTTTAGAATGTACATGGATGAATCGCTACGTGAAGTGTTTAGAGAGAAGCGCTTTTTGACCCTTACCGGTATTTATATATTAGAATTAAGCCAATTTGTAAAAAAACACCCTGAATATTTCACAAAGCGTTCATGCAAAGAAAATATCAGATCACAATATAAGTACAATATGGTACTTCCGAGAACTAGCACCTCAATATATAAACAAAGTACGTTCATATCTGCTATTAATGTCTTCAACCATCTGCCAAACGAAATAAAAAGCCTCGAAGGAAATACTTTTAAAAGATGCTTAAAAAACTTTTTAATAGACAAAGTTTTCTATAATTTAAAAGAATTTTATAAGTATGTAAACCTAAATGTATATTAAAATATAGTTTAAGATAAAATACTAAAACCTAGTTTAAGTTAAAAATAATTGTATACCCGAGAAGGGTAAAACTGTTGATACTCATCAAAAAATGTACCTAAGTCATATTCTTGTACCTACACAGTTTGCACAATAAATATTTCTGATTCAGATTCTGATTCTGATTCTAAATCTCGCCATCTCGCTACCTCTCTTATCTTGCACCGCAAGAGAGCAGTCGTATTTACTGTACACCTATTGTGTGCAAATGTCTCTTCATTGCGAAACAATGCTTTGCACATCACGTGTCATGTGACATAAGATTTGGTGAATCTTTAATCTGTGCCCTAATTTTCAAAACAATAGGGCACAATTTCTGCCCCTGGCCTCCATTTCTATAGTTTTAAGATTAATTTGAGTTGTATTAACATTTTAGGCATAGTGGATTGCTATTACATATAAAACAGCAGCCAAATAACACTAGACCCTACTCATAGTGTTGTGTTCCTGCCGGTGAGTAAGGTTGCCAGAGCTCAATGAGGGGGGGCGGGTTTAGGGTCGGCAACGCGCATGTAACTCCTCTGGAGTTGCAGGCGTACATAGGCTACGGAGGCTGCTTGCCATCAGGCGGGCCGTATGCTTGTTTGCCACCGACGTATTATAAAAAAAAAAAAATATTGCTTTTATTATGTTTCTAGATATTATTAGAATACATTTTCATAACGCATAAAGGCATTTTCAATTTTTAGGGTTCCGTAGCCAAATGGCAAAAAACGGAACCCTTATAGATTCGTCATGTCCGTCTGTCTGTCCGATTATGTCACAGCCACTTTTTTCCGAAACTATAAGAGCTATACTGTTCAAACTTGGTAAGTAGATGTATTCTATGAACCGCATTAAGATGTTTTCATAAAAATAGAAAAAAAAACTATAAATTTTGGGGGTTCCCCATACTTAGAACTGAAACTCAAAAAATCTTTTTTCATCAAACCCATACGTGTGGGGTATCTATGGATAGGTCTTTAAAAATGATGTTGAGGTTTCTAATATCATTTTTTTCTAAACTGAATAGTTTGCGTGAGAGACACTTCCAAAGTGAAAAAAAGTGTCCCCCCCCCCCCTGTAACTTCTAAAATAACAGAATGAAAAATCTAAAAAAATATATGATATACATTACCATGCAAACTTCCACCGAAAATTGGTTTGAACCAGATCTAGTAAGTAGTTTTTTTAATACGTCATAAATGGTACGGAACCCTTCATGGGCGAGTCCGACTCGCACTTGGCCGCTTTTTTTTTTAATTTTCGTTACATGTGTGGCATCTCGCCAGTAGTCGGAGACGTACGAACGCAATGAAGCGCCGGCACTTCAATGAGGTGTGGAATCATTTTATTGGAGATGCCGACTCTAAACACCTCAATTTTTTTTGTTTTATACTACGTCGGTGGCAAACAAGCATACGGCCCGCCTGATCGTAAGCAGTATCCGCAGCCAATGTACGCCTGCAACTCCAGAAGAGTTACATGCGCGTTGCCGACCCTAACCCCCTCCCACCCCTCGTTGAGCTCTGGCAACCTTACTCACCGGCAGGAACACAACACTATGAGTAGGGTCTAGTGTTATTTGGCTGCGATTTTCTGTAAGGTGGAGGTACTTCCCCAGTTGGGCTCTGCTCTAGATCTGGAATGACATTCGCTGTGCTGTGCCCTACCACACAGAACGAGATGACATTCACAGTGCCCATACCTCTCTTGTGGACGTAGTTTAAGGACGTACCCGGGACCTCAATGGTCTCGTTTAGGCCGTCGACAACGACAACTGTCAAACATGATGAAATTTTCGGTGAAAAAATTCGGTGAAAACAACAAGAAATAAGGATGGCATATATGTGGCATTATTGTCGATGGCGCTTACGCCGCACTGCGTCGCGCAGCGTAGTATTTGTATCGGAGCATCGTTTATTACGGCGGAAGCGCCACCGACAATAAGGTCCCTTTTCATAGATAACGTCACATATTTCCTTCGGAACTAATGTGAATTCTTCGTAATTTTATGGTATTTAATAATTTATTGTGTTGATACAAATTAACGGTTGTCTAAAATATAATATAATACCATGTTGGTGGCAAACAGGCATACGGCTCATCTGGTGGCAAGCGGTCACCGTAGCCTATGGGGTCCTGGAACACCAGGGTGTCACATACGCGTTGCCGACACATTTTTTTGTTGTTGTACATGGGTGGGCTTTTTTATATGTCTGAAGATGGTAAAGACATACTTCACTACGCATAAAAAAGTAAAACAACTGAAACTTTTTTAAGATAACATGAGAAGGGGAATAAACCATGACAATTCTATCATAGCATCAAATGTATTGAAAATATTCATGCACGTAATAGTACATTACGATACAAGTGCGAAAAATAGGAAATTCGAAACGAGTGGCGATAAATTAAAACACGACCGAAGGGAGGGCGCCATCGACAATAAGGTCCCTTTACATAAAAAAAAAATGGCGAAATCATATCATAAGTCATATTTTTTCCTCTCAGAAACGCGTGGTTACATCTTTCGGGTTCATCCTGTTAAACCGTTTAATATCAACGCCCCGATCATGCTCCAGGAACATAAGTCCATGTCCCCCCCCCCCCCCCCCCAGACACGGATATGCTGAGCCCGAAGGGGTATCGATAGTATATTTCACACAGCACACTATATTTACTGTTTTCATTAGGTATATTTTATTTTATTATAGTTTCGGCGTCAATATCTTATACGACCGTTTTTGGCGTAAGCAGACGCTTATGGGAAAAGTTACCAGCTACATTAGGGCTCATGCTAGACAACGTCCATAATGTTTATTTAGGGTCGCCGTTATCGCAAAACGATGAGGAGGACTATATTTATCACTTAAAAGCATTACTTTATTAGTATTGTTATGTAATGATATACATAATACACTTTTTAAACACTTACTGGCATTATGAATCGTAGGAGCCACCTCTGCAGGCCGTTCAGTCGTCTCTCTATCCACGCAGCAGGCCCATATCATGCCCCCAGAGCATAGGTCCATAGGTTTCCCTCCCCCCAGCACGCAGGATATGCTGAGCCCGCAGGGGTACCTGGAGCCTCGGTAGCGGCATGTTTGGGGGATCACTGGAAAGAGAAAATTTGGTTTATTATTATTAATAATAATAAAACACAGTTGGTTCTGTACAAGTAGGTATAACATTCATAGTATTACGAGTACCTGTAACAATTCGAGACCTTACTATTGGCCAACAAATTGAGTCCTAAGCATATAATAAATAAATTATACAGATATTCAATTATTTATTAATTTAAACTTTATTTCACAAGTAATAAAACTGTGGAAACAGATTATTTCGCGTATAATGCGGAGGTAACCCGAGTCACCAAGGGCTCGGAATGTCGCAGGATGTATTTTATAAATGTACTATAAAATACATCCCGCGACGTTTGACGACGCGACGTGCAATGACGGCGGGTAAGTGAAATTTCGCAAACGAGGTCTTTAGATGCACGACAGCCGCAGGCTGGAGAGAATTAAAGACTCGAGTTTGAAATATTCTTACCTCCGGAGTTACACACAATATTTTTCATCACACTTGCGAAGAAAACCTAAATTTTAAGCGAAATAATTCTTAAATACGGTGACATATCAAACATTCGTCCGCCATATTGTCATTCTTTGACAGGTTAGGCATAGAAGACACAGGTGAGAGGTAAATTCTAACCCCCTTATTCATAAACGTCTACTAAAGTTGACAAGCCGCTAATAATCGTTTGTCCCTTTCCATCATACCAATACGTGGGAAAGGTACAAACGATTATTAGCGGCTTGTCAACTTTAATAGACGTTTATGAATAAGGGGGTATGAAAATAAAGTGCTCCTTAGTTTAACATCCATAGCAGATGGCGCTGTACTGCGCCATGTTTTGCGGTCATTGCATTGTCAAACGTCACTTTTGATAAAGTTACCGCAAAATGTATGGAGCCATAATGTACAGCGCCATCTCGTTTACCCGTCAAATTCGAAGCACGAAATTGTCTTAGATTATATCTAATTCAATCAATGTATCTTTGGTACAACTTTTTCATTTCTCTACGCGTCTACGATTGTATTTTAGAAGTTTTAACGAAAAAAAAAATTAAATAGTTCATATAAAAAAATAAGAGAAGCGTAATCTCAAACTGCTTATTTTTGTGAAAAAACAATATTATTTAGCAGTAATTAATTGGTAAAAAATTCTGTAAGATATCGTATAATTCAATTAAGGCGCAGTAGGTTCAGAAAAAGGAGTTTAAAAAAGTTGTGCTGCTTTTTTGATCAAAATATGACTGACATAAAAATATGCCTTTCTCGAGGAATCTTAACGTCTTTCTCGAGGGACTGTATCTATTCAAATCCTGAGTTTCGCCACAGATCATATAATACTAGTACAGATACCCAATCCCATACTAAAAACGCGCACCGTCCTAAGTATCCAATACCTGTAAGCTATTTTTTAGTTCACAGTTACGAACTAGATGGCGCGATGCTAATAAAACTCTCGCAACTAACATGGGAGGGCATGGTTTCGCTATCTCGCTAGCTCGGTAAAAAAAAACACGAATACAGCACTTGAAAATTTCCTTTAAAAAATATTACTCTTTTAACAATTGAGCCCGTTACAAACGGAGCGATGTATATTAATATACCGTAAGAAACCCACAGATATCTTTTGTATAGCTAAGCACCACACACGCCAACGTTACCAAAATATATATCGCTGTCTGTCTAGCACCTACATTGTGAAAAAGACGAAGTATATCAAAATATATCGTAATATACCGAGCTATATTTCGGAAGGTAAAAATGTTAAGATGCCTTGCTATAAGATATCGTAAGATACAAAAATATATGTTATAGCTTCGTATGTGGATGCTGTCAAATAGTACGTATAATATATCGTAAGATGGCTTGCCATAAGATATCTTTTAATATATTATCGCTCTGTTGACATTTCCCTGCATTTATATTTATGAAGTAGCATTATTCGTCAAAAATAATCCTGATCGATTTCAACGTCATAATGTAGTATGTAACTCAGGCCACGTGATAGTGATAAGATAGTAAGCCAAACTGCCAATACTGCTCTATTAAAGAAAAGTTTATTTGGTCTAGCGCCTAAAATATATAATAAGATACCATTAGACATTAGGAATTGTAATGTTGACATGTTTAAGAAAAGGATGAGAGAATTGTTATTGGAAAAATACTATTATAATATTAATGAGTATTTAAGGATTTAGTGTAGTTATTTAATTTATAATTTGTACGCCGAGAGGCAAAACATGACAGACATTATTGTAAATATAAGATCACTACTTGTATGTCCACTCACTCATGTTTTACAAATAAATTATCTGTTATCTTATCTGTCTGTGACGGGTTATATGCACAAAAACTAAAAATTTAAAATTAATATTTAAATAAAACATGATTTCCGCACTCCCCGGCACGCATTTCCATTTTACGCTCAAGTGAGTAGACTGAAAGTGAGAGAAGAGCATGAACTTACTGGGCCTTAAGTTATTTACTTGGGCAAAAAGTTCTCTCCGGCGGGGAATCGAACCCCGGTCTCCCGCGTGACAGGCGGGGATACTTACCACTATACTACCGAAGATATGAAAATGCAAGTGAAATTAGCTATCAAAATCGCTAAAAAATATCGATAAAGTCAAGTTAAGCATACATGTTAAACAAAGAGTAAAGCAAGTATACAGTGTGTATTTTTGATATAAACTTAAACTAGACGTAGGTTTAAGTGCTATAAAACAATTCTGAAAGATTTTTTTAGTTTAGTGTTCACTACCAGAGCATAATTAATTTATTATTTATTTTATTTAAACTTTATTGCACACATAAAGAAAAATGTACAAATGGCAAACTTAATGCCAAAAGGCATTCTCTACCAGTCAACCATTGGGTCAAACAGTGTAGTCACAGTGTAGTGTGTGTAGTGTTAATTTAATTAATTTTAATTAATTTTTGTTTTGTATTTCGTACATCATGATCACTTGTGACAGTTGTGACGTCGCGTCATTAATGAGACGTTTTGAGTTAAAACAAAGTAGGTACTGACAGATTGCTTGCTGAATTATTTTGTATGACAAAATAAAGTCATCCATTTTTAGGGTTTCGTACCCTATTACTAAGACTCCGCTGTCCGTCCGTCTGTCACCAGGCTGTATCTCATAAACCGTGATAGCTAGAAAGTTGAAATTTTCACAAATGATGTATTTCTGTTGCCGCTATAACAACAAATACTAAAAAGTACGGAACCCTCGGTGGGCGAGTCCGACTCGCACTTGTCCGGGTTTTTAGATAAAACCTATGAAAGTGTGTTAATTACAGTCTAAACTAACTGCCCTTTGATTATGTGGTCGTATCAAAAATACACGCTGTATATCTTAATCAAATCTAATCTATGCTTATTGCTTATCTCAGTTAATGACCAAAGTCGAGCACTGTATTTTAGGGTGGGCACATAAGGCACATTGCACATGTGTTATCATTAATATGAATATTTAATTTGGTACCTTATCGACCGTGCAGTCATTTTAATTTTAATGATTGCATACATTTTTATGACTTTACATGTAGTTTTCGATGGACTATAAATTGTATTAATTTATGTAAGTATATTAGAAAAATACCGTCTGCTCATCGAATCGTGATAAAACACATAAACTTCAGTGTTAGTAGAATCCCGAGTTTCAAGATGACTCACGTTACAACCATCAGAGCCCTTAGTGTTAATTTATTCGATGTCGAAACGTGACGTACGCGTTTGCTTTAAGTCTCATTTTGTATGGGAATTAGACACAGCGCGCCAAGCGGAACGTTTTGGAAACTCAAAATCCCATACAAAATAAGACTTAACGCAAACGCGTACGTCACGTTACGCCATCGAATAAATTTACACTAGGGGTACAGGGCCCGGGCCGAGGCTTCTGACACTTCTTTCCCTGTGACAGCTGATCGGTGATCACGTGATGCTTTGTATAGAAAACTGAAGTGTTGGACGCCCCGGCCCGGGCCCGGTTCGTTCTAGCTTGAGTTATTCTTTATTTAGAACCTGACAAGTTCAAGCTCCATCAAGCATAAAATATGCCTATAACTTCATTATCCTATAATTTGCATGATCTATAGATCATAATACTCTCGCCCGTGCGCGCGATAGTGAAACGATCGAGGGTCGTTCACCGCCATATTGATCTATAGATCATTGCGTGCGCATAGCGTTACGTGATTTAAGTAAGTAATAATGTTTATGGTCGATTCCTGTTATTTTAGTAAACATGAGTAAAATATTTACTATACATTTAGCGTACATAATGACCAGACATCGGAATTTTGGGGGCAAAATTTAATGACTAGTAGAGAGCTCCTATGTCGATAAATTAAATTATCGATGTTTCTTTTTCTATTATTTTTCTATACTTATTACTCAAAGGTTAATTGAAAGAGATCCCTGAAAGGGATAAGTTCGCCTTTGTACAAATGTTTTTTCCTGTTTTAGGTTTCTTTTTGTACAATAAAGTGTTTTACTACAACTAGCTAAAATATAATTGTATTAACGTGAAATAAAATCTACTAGTAGTACTACATAAATCTTATCGTCTACGTTTACCAGCTTATAAATAAGGATTGCAGCCTCTGACAGCGGCTGGGACAATATATAATTAATATCTAAATCTAAAAAAATTGTCCTCAATCTCTAGGCGAACCGATTGGTTGTCTTGATTCGTTACCTAGTGATTTAGAAATAAGACATTTTTAAAACTGATTATGAGCATTGTAGCTTTTTTACAATTCGGTAATGGCACTCAGGGATCGGAAACCGGTATTTTTTGTATGGGAACGAAAACGGTATTTTTTCGTTCTTTGTTAATTACTTCATTTCTAATTAGGCAATCTAATAATACGAAGTCGTTATCTGAAAAAACAACTGAGTCCTACATTTAGAGTATAAAATAAACCGAAATATATGGTTATTTCGATGTTTTTTGCAAAAAACCGGTTCCGATCCCTGATGGCACTTTATGTATCAAAATTTTAATAAGCTAATTATGAAACAAAATAATAACCTAATTCCCTTCTTTATTTTAAAGCATATTAAGTCATTATTTTTTTTACATACTTAATCTTAAATATAAATACTGTTCACGATAAAAACCCGGACCCGGGTATGTCCTTAAACTACGTCCACAAGAGAGGTATGGGCATTGTGAATGTCATCTCGCTCTGTGTGGTAGGGCACAGCACAACGGATGTCATTCCAGATCTAGAGCAGAGCCCAACTGGGGAAGTACCTCCACCTTACAGAAAATCGCAGCACTAGACCCTACTCATAGTGTTGTGTTCCTGCCGGTGAGTAAGGTTGCCAGAGCTCAACGAGGGTGGGAGGGGGTTAGGGTTGGCAACGCGCATGTAACTCCTCTGGAGTTGCAGGCGTACATAGGCTACGGATACTGCTTACCATCAGGCAGGCCGTATGCTTGTTTGCCACCGACGTAGTATAAAAAAAAAGTGGTCACTTTTACCGAGCACAGTACTAACTTTGCGTACTTATCTAAACTTTATCACTGGAAACTTTTAGGGAAAAAGGATGGATAGTCTAATTTATCGATATAACTTCCTCCCTACTATTACCTATAGTTTGTACCCTAGAATTCTATGTCGAGTATTATACTATGTAATATCATGAATAGAAAAAGTAGGTAAGTCTGTATGTTATTTTTTTGTAAGTCCACTAACACTATTTTATAAGTATTTAATGTTTTAACTAAGAAGTATAAATCATAATAAATAAATATATGGGGACAATCTTACACAGTATCCTAGTCCCAAACTAAGCAAAGCTTGTACAGTCAGCGTCAAATACTTTGTAGCAGTCAAAGTGGCCAAATAGTTCGGTACACCATACTAAATATATGGTGTACCGAACTATTTGGCTACTTTGGTTGTTACAAAGTATTTGACGCTGACTGTACTATGGGTACTAGGCGACAATATACTTACGTATAATAGATAAATATATACTTATATACATAGTATGGTTTTGTGTCAAAATATAGTTATTTTATTTATTTACCGCTAATGTTCTGAACAGTACCCCTAGTGTAAATTTTATCGACATCATAACGTGACGAACGCGTTTGCGTTAAGTCTCATTTTGTATAGGATTTTGAGTTTCCAAAACGTCCCGCTTGGCGCGCTCTTTCTAAATCCAATACAAAATGAGACTAAACGCAAACGCGTACGTCACGTTTCAAAATCTAATTTATTTATAATAATAATATAATAATACCGTTATTGCTTTCACATTGGTGTTCATACAGATGTTCTTAATGAATAATATAATGTTTCACAATATGACACCCTGTAAGGGTATTGCAATTTTATCTAACACTAACACATGAAACAATTATAACATACCTACAAATTACGGAATACTCAAAAAAAATAGTTTATAGTATATGCCTATTTATGGTATTTGTTATCATCTAAATATTCTTGTAAACAATAGAAACAATTATTAATTAAATAAGTTTTCAAGCTATTTACAAATGTATCATATTTTGATTCTATCGCTATTTCTTTAGGAAGACTGTTGAAAATTCTTACAGACATGTTATAGGGACTTTTGTTACTCATTTGTAAATTACTGGCAGGAAGGGCAATCTTGTTTTGATATCTTAGGTTCAAGTTACTAGTATTTACACTAGGGGTACAGATATTTATGTAGCTTAAGCACTGGGAAATGTATATTTATAACCATTACGTTGGTGAATTTATGAGAATAAATTACGAGTACTACTAGTGGCTCTGATCACGGTGAACTCACAATGATCTTAAGCGCCATAGACGCAATTGGCGCTTGAGTCCTTAAAAATTCCAAAAATTGGATTGATAAAAAAAAAATCATAGAATCTCGTCACAAAATTTCACGAGAATCGTTTGTGACTAGCGACCTGTAGAGAACATCCGGTCCGGGCATATGAAAGCAGTTTTCCCGAGTCAAACGGAAATCTTCGGTAACGCTGCGAAAATTACGCAAAAAAACCGTAAACTCGTACTATTAACATTTGCACCAACAGTCGTAAACAAGTTAAAAGAAAGTTTATGTTACGTTGCGTAATTTTCGTAATGTTTAAGACGACATTCGTGTGTCGCTGTGTCATTGTATCTCCGTGACACAACCCATGACATCAGTAACCGACTTTCCTATTATCTATGGAAGGTAGAGGCAAGGAACAGGAATCTCTTTAGGCAGAACTGTTGCAAAAGTGTCCAGCTGTAAGCTATAAATAATAGTTCCAAATCTCTCCAGAGTAGCGCTAGAGTAGCTAAGAACTTAGGTGTTATTGACGGAGTGAAGTGCGCTGTCTATGACTACTCTTACTCGCATATAAGTGCGAGCGAGATGTATAGAACATAAATTACGTTCTCGATAGCGTACAGGGAGCGTGCATGAACTGTAGGAGGCAGCACAGGAGCCGTCAGATTTTTGGCGCGAGGCGTAAATGTGATGTTTATTGTTCCGATGTAGCCCACAAGATGGCAGAACCTACTATGCACAAGAAAACACGTGACGTGTACATGTGCATGTTTATGGTTCTGATTCAGGCCACAAGATGGCAGACCCTCCAACGCGCACGGTCCGTGTCAGTGACTCATGGTACGGGTAAATTTCACGACTGTCACAAGTGCTCACAATGTACGACATACATTGCCGCTCAAATAATTTTCAAAAATGAATTATGCTCTAGTGGTTAAGAATGTATATAAAAAATAATAATAATCGTTTCATAGCATTAAAACCTACGTCTCTTTTAAGTTTGCAGTTATATCAAAAGTGTGTTTTTATATACTACTTTTTTATATTTCTTCGGTGGCAAACAAGCATACGGCCCATCTGATGGTAAGCAATTACCGTAGCCTATGGACGCCTGCAACACCAAAGATGTTACATGCGCGTTGCAGACCCTAACACCCCGCTCCCTCGTAGAGCTCTGGCAACCTTACTCACCGGCAGGTATATTTATAAGTTGAAATATATATATATATATATAAAACAAAAGGGATTTACCGACATAAATATATACTGGAAAAAAGTGACCATGCATGAAATGTCTGAAATGTATCACATACCTATATGAAATACAGGCCCAGATTAGACCTAGGGCCCCTAAGCACTTAGTATGCCACTTGAACTTTAGGGGCCCCCCTTCTCTATCTCAAAACCAGTACTAGGCCTGGGCCTTGTCGACCTAGGCAGAAATCCGGCCCTGATGACATGATATTCAATTTATAATTGCCGCTTAACGATTAAAATGCCGCAATGAAGCGTACTCCCATCTTAAAGGCCGGCAACGCACTTGCCACCCCTCTGGTGTTGCGGGTGTCCATGGGCGGCGGTTAAAGCTTAACATCAGGTGATCGATCTGCTCGTTTGCCTCCTATATAGCAAAAAAAACGCATGCAATTATCATTGAGGTAGAGGCCCTAATAAAAACAATCCTATGTCCTTTTATGGTTCCTCTACACGATGGTCCATCATACTGGCCATTAAGATGGACCAGCGTAGAGGGTAGTGGAGTCGGATGGCTTATGGCGCGTCGGGATGGCGATGGGATGGCTACGGTGGCGCTTCTCTATTCCCGCCAGTGCTGTCTTGTCTGAGGACTGGCGCCAGCGTTACTGGCTTCGTCTAAACCTAGCTTTATGGCAGAATGGCGTTGGGATGGCCACAGTCGGCTTTTCGTCCGTATATCAAAGGTGTGTGCGCATCGACACGTGGCCCATTCCATAGTGCGTGCTCTCAACCATCGCATGGCCATCTCGCTGGCCCAGCGCTGGGCCATCGTGTTGAGGTGGCATTACGAGACTATCCGGGGAAACTATCTCCATAACAAATATCGTCCTAGTAAATCGGTTCAGCGGTTCAAGCGTGAATAGGCAACATATAGACAGACATAATTACTTTTGCATTCAGAATATTAGTAGGAAATGTAGGAATGAATTTAGATTTTTTTTATTAGAGAAAAATCACAATGACAAAATATTTGATAAGAAAACCGGACAAGTGCGAGTCGGACTCGGCCACCGAGGGTTCCGTACTTTTTAGTATTTGTTGTTATAGCGGCAACAGAAATACATCATCTGTGAAAATTTCAAATGTCTAGCTATCACAGTTCATGAGATACAGCCTGGTGATAGACGGACGGACAGCGGAGTCTTAGTAATAGGGTCCCGTTCTACCCTTTGGGTACGGAACACTAAAAACTATCGTTAAACCAAAATGGTTTGTCTCGATACTCCATTCATTACTGCCACAAAGTTTGTAAAATATTTATTTTGTTCCCTATAGACAACGGATGTCGTTACTCGCAATTTGCTCTAATTCGATTTTAATTGTGCAACTCACACGATTCCGACAATTTCATAATTACATTATTGTGTGAAAGTTATGCTAATATCGCTTTAATAAGGTTATTATTAATTTACTTACATTACCTTTTTTTTTATAAACTGGCGATTGACCCTAGTCACACCTGATGGAAAGTGAAGACAGGGCCTAAGAAGGAGCTCACCGGTTCAGTAGTAGCCTATTCACTCTTGCTTTAAAGAGACCGAGGTCATATTTATCAGGGAATACAGATGGCGGGAGCGCATTCCATTCTTTAGCCGTCCGTAACAAAAAAGACGAGGCATACCGTTTCGTGCGAACAAATGGAACGTTTACCTATAAATAATATGCGCATTCTACGTTTTGACGTATAAGGTATTTCAACCATTATATAGACACACTGCGATAATTAAACCTACTGTGTTCAAGTTAGTTCGAAGTTAAAACTTTCATATAGTAGTCAATAAATCCAATATTAAATTTGTCAAAATAAGAATTCAAAACTGAGAGTCCTTTATATAGGCCTTTGGGAAGCTAGAGATTAAAATACAAATAATACATTAAATTGTACAAAAAACCATACTGCCATACTGATGTTGAACCATGTTGCCATACTGATTTGCGTCTATTTAGAACTATGGATAATATCACTTTTGCTGTAGCATTTGCATTAATAACTGAAGTGTGTCGTGAAATAATATTCATTTGTGTTAAAAATTACCTACATCAACTTTTAATTAGAATAACCAAAAAAATCTACTATATTTTTATATAAGGTAAACCTTTATCTTACTTCTTATATATTATTAAAATATAATGAATAAAATAAACAGTCTATATACGTCCCACTGCTGGGCACAGGCCATCATGCGCGAGAGCTTAGGCTATTAAATAATAAATTGACGATATTAATTTATACTCTAAGTTTAAAAATAAATACTCACTTTTCCCCAACAAATCCATTATGGAGTCGTCCTCTTGCGACGCGCCATACGAACTATGGTATGAGCCTTTTCTCCTTCCCAAAGCATCCAACAATAAAATATCCTTCTCCTGCTCATTCGCCGGCCGTCTCCTTTCCGACTTTATTTCCTCGTCCTTAAGGTCCAAATCATCTTGCAGCGTCAACACATCATTCTCTATTTCAGCACACACAACACCCAAGATCGCGAACAACAAAAATACCTTGAAACCCATTGCACTGTTTCTTCTTCTAATTTTGAAATTTTTATTTTTAATTTCGTATCCATTGGTTCGGTTTTCACAACACATCACTGTTCAACGTTCCATTTTAGGTTTTTTATGAGGGCGAGTTTGTTGGTTTTCGCGCGGTCGTGGCGTCCGGACTGCGGACTATAAAAGACCTTTTTATTTTTTTAAAGCGATGCGTCCGCTCGCGAGGCTCGGGAAATCGGAAGTAACAGCCGCGCGGCGACTGAGTTCCTTTTCACTTTCTTGCCTTATTTTCCTGTTAGGTTGCCATACTGATATAGTATAATTATTTAATGGCTTATAACATTACCTGTAAAATTAACGATGTTGGTAAATCCCTTTCTTTTATATCCTTAATAATGTTGTTTTAGTGTGCGTGATATGATTAGCATAAGTGTGGCAATATTTAATTACCTATTAGTTTTGTTTCAGTAGCTCAATCGGTATTAACATTTTATTGCATTATATATATCAATAATTTTATTGTAAATTTTATGTTGGTATACACTATACTTGTTTAATAATAGTGCTACCTATTTGCAGTAATTCTTGATTGAAGAAAAGTTTTTTTTTAATTCAATTGGACAGGCATATGAGCTACAAAGCCTGTCAAAAAACATTGTCAGGAGAAAAAGGCGCGAAATTCAAATTTTCTATTGGACGAACCCTTCGCGCTTACATTTTTTAAATTTGCCGCTTTTATCTACTGAAGGAAATGGCTTGACAGGGTATAAACTGATGCCTAGACCATATAAATTAAAATGTTTTTTAAAAGCATATTGAATTATTGTTATACTATGCCATCTTTCTTTCTTTCCTGCCTTATTTACCTACACCATAGAGAAATAAGTAAACTTAGAGTGTTCACTCCATACATCAGTTTCCTCACTTAATAAATAATAAGTTGTATGGAAGGTAGCTATGCCAAAATGTATCTCGCTTAAAAGTTGAAACTTTACTTATTCCACGTATATTTAATTCATTAAATCATAAAGTATTAAAGTTGCACCTAAAATCTTCTAAGTATTTAATCAATCGAAAAACATATGGTACTTTTCTCCACCCTATAATTGTCTAAAAAGACAATAACACCCGCTTCCGTTTTCACTAATTCCATAGAACCTTTGTGAAATTGCCCTCCTTCCTGTCAATTTCTTTGGCCCTATCAAATACCAATTAGCTGTCAATTTTACGCAATTCAAACCGAAAATAACCTTAACAAATGTCATTACTAAAATACCAACCGATTATCAACTTTACTCCCGTTCCAAAAAGTTTAACTTCGAAATTCAAATGCCAATTTAAAAAAATAAGAGATTAAGTGAGAATTTAGTCCAATGAAAATTGCACTTTAATATTATAAGGTTAAGGTTGAATTTGGATCAAATGCTAATGTATTTATGACGTTTAGTAGGCCAGTGTTCGAATGTTTTGGAAAGCTGAAGCGAAAGTTGGCGCCTTGCGAGACTCTTCAAAACTTGCGTCTTTTATTAGATACGTTTTGATTTAGACTTTACTCGTATTTGAATAAGGTCCAATTTTGAAGGATTTTAAAAGGTGTTATGGTAGAGTGACGATAAAAGGTTGTGTAGTGTTAATTTGTATAATATATTAGGTGCCTGTAGTTTTATTTCACAAAATTGTTAATATAAAATATCTTTTTCGGTATATAACTGGTTAAATTTGTAACATTTAATTTAGATATGTCATTTAATTTTTATGGTTACCGTAATATAATTCATATGAATATAAATACACTTAGTATATTAAGGCTCATAAAATAGTAATCTTTAAAAAATTGGCTAGGATTAAGACTATTTTCCAGTTAATTAAGAATACGACCGGGCATTTTCTTTAAATATTAAATAAAAAGACATGCTAAATCATCTTCTTCAATAATGTCAAGGAGGCCGAATGTAACACCACTACGTAACCGCGAACAGAAATCGAAAGTGATTTGAATTCAGAACGCACCTCAGACAAAATAATAACGAACAATGTTCCAAACGCTCACTAAACTTATGCAACCATCCGACTATGAAAAATCAGCGGCCCATTTCTCGAACGATATTAGTCTAATATTATTAGTGTGTTGTCATGGCAACCCATACGATTTGACAGCTGTTCGTCGTTCGTGGACTAACAATAATATTAGTCTAATATCGGTCGGGAAATGGGCCTCAGCTGGGGCCCATTTCCCGAACGGTATTATGTTAACGGCAAAAATCATGGAACATTTAAAAGAAAATTTGGAGTGTTTTTGATATTTCAACGGCATCTGTAAAATTTCTACCGCTTTATGCTTTAAAAGTTGAATGTCCAATTATTCGTCCTTTACGTTTCCTATGTATTTAATGAAAGCTACTGCAATTGGTTTCAATATTATTAACCAATTAAAACTGTTTTTTTGCTCCAGTCATGGGATGTATGACAGCATTCATTTTCAAGCTTACAAATATCAATGAAAAATTAAACTTAAGCAGTTCTTTGGCCCTTGTTTATGGTAAAATGTTGCCAGAGATTAAAAACTGATGGTAAATACTTGTTTTACAGGATTTGTCTATACCATCCCATTACTGGTGCCTATTCCATTATAGGGGTGTTTACTACACGTCATTTTTTTCCAAAAGTAATACGAATTTCAGCAAAAAATTTCAGTGGAAGGTAAATATTGATATTTTAAAAATAAATATGTAAAAAACGTAAAATCTCACTGCCTTAGACTTAGAAGGTATCGCTAAGAGACTCGGGGCGGCGTTAACGTGATAAAGGTTGCGATCCCCGTTCGGGAGCCTACCGCGAAAATCAAAATTCGCATATTGCGGGGATTTTTCTCTTTTACTCTCACTGACGTAATTAGAGTGACAGAGAAAATACCCGCAATTGACGAACTTCGCGTTTTCGCGGTTATAACCCAGGCTCCTTAGTCCAATAAATATCGCTTGCCATTCAGCGCGGGAAAGCCTCGAGTATGTTTGGCATATTTGGACAGAGTGGGGGTTGGAATGGGGTTTATGGTATAGATAATGTAAGTATTAGTTACCCCGTAGAGGACGTACCCGGGCCTTAAATTACGTCCAAAATAGAGGTATGGGCATTGTGAATGTCATCTCGCTTTATGTGGGTTGGTTTGGGGGTTGCACAGCACAGCGGATGGCATTCCAGATCTAGAGCAGAGCCCAACTGGGGAAGTACTTCCACCTTACAGAAAACAGCAGCCAAATAACACTAGACCCTACTCATAGTGTTGTGTTCCTGCCGGTAAGGGCTTCTCTACATGTTGGCCCAGCGTAGGCCAGTCTAAGGGACGCAGCTATACGGTGGAATGAGATAGCAATATAACTTGCTCCCTCTAACGCATAAATGGGCTACGGAGACTGCTTATGGGCCGTATGCTTGTTTGCCACCGGCGTAGTATAGAAAAAAAAAGTTAGCTTTTGAGGCGATCTGCCTTTTGTTTACCTCTACCTACTTCTGTGCTTCTGATGCTGTTTTCTTTCTGTATTGTTTTTTATAAAGGTGGATAATAAAGAGTATTTTTATTGTAGTTAATTTTTAGAGTTAGTTTTAGTGCGTTTGTTCAAAATTTGTTTAGTTTTCTATGTAGGTAAGTTGTCTTAGATTTTAATTTATTTGATATATTGTTCTTGTGTTGTGCGAAAAATGTTTACCATATCTATAATAATTCAATGTTTTTTTTAGAACAATAATAACTGCATCAATAAATTGCTCTGATATTTAGATTAAGATGATATTTGTATTTGACGATTTAAAAGTGCTTGTTGCTAGGCCTATTTGAATAAAGAATATTTTGAATTTGACTTTGACTTGTATGACCGACTCTAAATTTTTTTTTATTCGAACGTACACTGACACTGTAATTGACACTAATGTCATTTAGTTATCGCGCATTATATGGAACGTGGAGGTAAGGAAAGAAATCTCCATATACCAAAAAGTGTCATCAAAAAACCTTAAATAGGTGGCGCTACAATACCTACAGTAACTTGAACAAAAAAATCAAATCATAGACAGCGCACTTCACTCCGTCAATAACGCTTAGGTTCTTAGCTACTCTAGCGCTAATGTGGAGAGATTTGGAACTATTATTTATAGCTGACAGCTGGACAGTTTTGCAACAGTTCTATCATAAGAGATTTCTCTCCTCTTAAATCCACACTCCATAGCGCATTATAATATACTGATGTCAGTGTATGTCAGAATTGATGGCCTCTGAAAACCAAATCTGTCACAGGTCACAGTCACGTTGTGTCGTAAGATTTACGACACTTTTTCTAATTGTAACTACTTTGAAAGATCTTTGACTGAAAATGATGGACTGGATTATGTAGGCATTAGGAATAGCAAACCAGCTGATTCACTGCTTTTCACTTTCGCTCGCAAATTGTAACCTTCAATGAAAAACGTATCAACTGCGTATTGGTTTTAAACGAAAATCAATTTTAACATTACGTTGTTACGTCTCAAAATGGAATGTTTTGGTTTTATCCTATATAAATATCGTTTGAATATCGAATGCTGCAAAAAAATAAGTGTTTTGAAATTTAATGCTATTTAAATTGCTAAATTAGATGGTAAGGGTATGCTACCGTCTTATATAATATATGTACCGGTCAGTATAACTGCCCGGAGCTCCTGGAGGCTATCAGTTTCCGAGCTCCCACCTACAGGACACGGACACTGCCTATTCGCGGTCTCGACGGCTGCCACTAACGCTGCTGGGGTACGAACTCCGCTGCGTAGAATTTGTCATAATTACAATAAAAACCTAATCTCGGTTGACATATTTAATTATACGCGATCCAACTTTAAGCGCAAAGTGAGCTTGCTCCTATAATGTTAATTATAATTTTAATTACCTGTATTGTAGCTTAATATCTTTTGTATTGTTTATTGCTGTGATTTAGGCCGAACTCGATAATCCTATTTTTGTGTTTATGTACATACTAGTAGGATATGATAAATATTGTAATAGTTTAGTATTAATATAAGTAAGGATGTCTGTTTTAAGTTCTGATTACAACGCTGTCGTAAAATTATTGTCTGAACTCCTAGTGGGAATTGTGTTAGGATGTAGGCTAAATTTATTATTTTAGAATCTTATCCGTATATATTACTGGCCTGGATCTGTTTTTTTCCCCAATAAAGAAAAAAAAAGGCTTTTATATTTTAAAAAATCCGGCCAAGTGAGAGTTGGACTCGCGCACGTCGGATTCCGTACCATTACGCAACAAACGGAAAAAAATCACGTTTGCTGTTTGGGAGCCTCACTTAAATATTTATTTTATTCTGTTTTTAGTATTTTTTGTTATAGCGACAATAGAAATACATAATCTGTGAAAATTTCAACTGTCTAGCTCTCAAGGTTCCTGAGATACACGCTGGTGAGTGCTGGTGACAGACAGACAGAGAAGAAACTTCCTACAAAACCGAAGTTACACAGCGATTCAGAGACGAATAATGATGTCCGTTTCTAATGTATGGCACTATCCCTTTCGGCTATTTAGGGTTGTCAACATTCAAGTCATTATCTTATCTGTGGTTGAGCACGCAAAGGGACGTTTACTTTTGTATTTCATGCATGGCCTAGTTGCCAATACTAATATCAAATTAAAAAAAAAAAAGCAAAGGGACGTCAAGTTGTGCCAAAAAGAAGACACGCTAGACTCATTTATAAAATATACTAAAAATGTAATAGACACACTAAAGACCTTCAACAAAACATAGAAACATAACATACCAGATCGCACTTTTAGCTGAAAATTTCGGACACGGCCGCCCGTAACATCGGGGGCCTGCAGTCTCACCAAAATGCTACTACATAGTCACCAATAACCACAACAATAGACAGTACCTACGAAACAAAGAGCAACCGGCCGCCCGTAATTCTAGCGAGGGCCGATTGACTCACACCAATGACTCTACAAAAGAAAAAAAAAAAAAAAAAAAAACTGCCCGAAACTACTCACTACCAACGCAACTAGGCTAAGGGCCGTTAAATACAGGTCCTTTGTTTAGTCACCTGGAATAAAGGTCAGACAGCCAAAATGTATGAAACAGCCAATTTTTTTTTCGAGATTTAAGGGTGAGTTATAGTAAAAGTTGCTCAGTATGACCTATACAGGGTGTCTCTAGCCGTTGGACAAAGCCGAAATGTACATACATAATTATGCATTAGGGTATTTAGAACCAGTGTACAAAGTATCATAACAACCGGTGTAGCGGTTTCGAAGAAATTAACAAATTACCATATTTTACTTTGGAGCAGCCTGTACTCGTATGTGTTAGTAGCTCCTAAGGTAATATCCTAAAAGAATAGTATGGAACCTTCTTCGACCTTTTTGATTATTATTTTTATTTATGACACTAATAAGCTTCTGACTTTTGAAAAATGTCATCATTATCAAATATTTTGAACCAATTGTCAAAAACACTGCCAAAAGATTAACACAGTATGTTTCTTTCTGTTGTCGATTATTGCAAATAACTTTTGTTCGAAAAAAATATTTTTATCTAATTTTCTTTAATCTTTTGTTCTAATTTAAAAAATATGAACGTCAGAGCATTCGTGAGAAGTAACCCTACGTGGGATTTCAGGGTTTGTTCAATGGCTAAGGTCACCTGTATATTCACCCCGCAAATTATTTCAGATGACTAAATACTTAAACAACCCGTATAAGTATCTAGCTAATAACATTTTAATTCAGTCTGTATTGACTTAGCAAAATCTATTAAATCCTAACACAATATATCCGATATATTTCTCACAACATCTAATGATATTGCATAATCTGTAATTAACTATGATCAACTAATTAAAATTCCATTAGTAGAAAATTTGATTAATGTGCTCGTTGAGATGTTTGAGCTGGTGAATGAATGATGAATGATAATTGATTATCATAGAATTAGAATTTCTGAAATGACAATGACAGACTTCGGATGAGCAACTTTAGGGCATCCAATATCGGACTATTGTCAATCTGTACTATTCTGTACCCCTAGTGTAAATTTATTCGATGGCGTAACGTGACGTTCGCGTTTGCGTTGTCTCAGTTTGTGTGGGATTTTGAGTTTCCAAAACGTTCCGCTTGGCGCGGTGTGTCTAAATCCCATACTAAATGAGACTTAACGCAAACGCGTACGTCACGTTTCAAAATCGAATAAATTTACACTACGGGCTCTGTACCCCTAGTGTAAATTTTATCGACATCATAACGTGACGAACGCGTTTGTGTTAAGTCTCATTTTGTATAGGATTTTGAGTTTCCAAAACGTCCCGCTTGGCGCGCTCTTTCTAAATCCAATACAAAATGAGACTAAACGCAAACGCGTACGTCACGTTTCAAAATCGAATTTATTTACACTAGGGGTACTGATATCGTCGGTTAAGATAGTAAACCTGCTAAATCAATTTTTGAAAATTATTTATTTCTAACTATAATGTCTACAAAAATAGTTATATTTTTTTCTGTTTTTTTAAATGGATTTGGCAGGTTTACACTCTTAACGGACGATATGGGTTTACATTTACCGGGATTCCGTAATTATACCGGTATTGATATTTTCTGTTTATTTGTTTGTGGAATTTACTTTTCATAAACTATTATTTTTAATAATTAGTTTCATTAAAAAATATTTCAGTTGAAACATTTACAATAATCGCAGTTTTAATCGTGTTTATTTTTTAACTAAAATATATTATCCATAAGTAGATATTGGCCCCCTTCGAATCCAGCAGCCGTAGCACGGTCGCATTTTTATCGCCCGTCACCATGCCTGTCATGCTCTAACAAGTATGTAAGTGCGAAAGTGACAGACATAGCCACCACAGTATTACAATAACGTAAAAATCAGAGGGGTTGGATCTTACAATCTCTAAATATAGGCTAATTCGAACGTACAATGACATAATAATGATTTAATGACACTTAATTTTGGCCCTTAAACTACGTCCAAAAGAGAGGTAGGGCACTGTGATTGTCATCTCGCTTTCTGTGGTAGGGCACAGCGCAAATGTAATTCAAGATCTAGAGTAGAGCCCAACTGAGGAAGTACCTCCACCTTACAGAAAACCGCCAGAGCTTAACGAGGGTGCGGAGTGTTAGGGTCGGCAAAGCGCATGTAATTCCTCTAGAGCTGCACTATGCACAATAACTGAATGAATGTCTAAGCCACATCTTTTACATAGTATTTACATAATTATGTTTTGTTTGCATAAATGACTAGTTTTGAAACGGACATAACCGTCATTTTCTCTCAAGTATATGCTATTCGCAGAAAAGGTCGTCTTGTGTTGAAACATAAAACAATGAAATGACATACATACGCCATTCCAAACATGAGCGAGGCGAAAACAGTGCAAAACATATCATCATAAGGCCTTTAACATTTTGACATTTATGCAGCGTTTGTATGTGAGGGACAACTCTAGTAGCTGTATAAGCCAATGTGGGACCGGCATTTTCGACCACATTTGTGACAGCTAAACGGAGCCATGTTGGAAACACCTTCAGGTGGTTTGTGCCGCTTCGCGCGTTTTCGGGTAAGGTCTTGGAACCACGCGTACAAAACATATACAGAGTGTAAATCCAATATGGGCAATAAATTAAATTAGATATTGAATTTTGAATTTTGGAGGCGCTGGTGGCCTAGCGGTAAGAGCGTGCGACTTGCAATCCGGAGGTCGCGGGTTCAAACCCCGGCTCGTACCAATGAGTTTTTCGGAACTTATGTACGAAATATCATTTGATATTTACCAGTCGCTTTTCGGTGAAGGAAAACATCGTGAGGAAACCGGACTAATCCCAACAAGGCCTAGTTTATCCTCTGGGTTGGAAGGTCTGATGGCAGTCGCTTTCGTAAAAACTAGTGCCTACGCCAAATCTTGGGATTAGTTGTCAAGCGGACCCCAGGCTCCCATGAGCCGTGGCAAATGCCGGGACAACGCGAGGAAGAAGAGAGAAATATTGAATTTTGGCGACCGGTCTGGTCTAGTGGGTATACTGCCTATAAAGCCGAAGGTCCCGGGTTTAAATCCTGGCAAGGGCACTTATTCCTGTGATGAGCATGGATATTTGTTCCTGAGTCATGGGTTTTTCTATGTATCACAGTATTTATAATTATGTATATACTATATATATATCGTTGTCTGAGTACATAACCCTTCTTGAGCTTACCGTGAGACTTAGTCAATTAATGTAATAATGTCCTAAACTATTTATTTATCTACTCGTATATTAATTATTTAGTGTAAGTAAGACCGGTTTTTGATCCGTCTTTACTTCTGATTAATGGTATCAGTCGATACGGTTTTGAGGATCAAATATCCAATACGTATTTAATATAAAAGTCATAATTTGTGTAGGTACGATGACGTTTACGAATGTCCTATAATATTTATAAAAAAAAACATTAATTAAGAAGTTTTTTTAAGTTACACTTAAGAGGGAAGAATAGCTTTGTGGATATATTTCGTTAGATACGAAACGTTTACGATAGATACTTAAGTCTCACTCGCGCCGCTATATGTCTTGACAAAGTATGAGCGAAATGCTTACATATATATGTAATGGCAAATGTATATGTGAGCGTACGCTGTATTAGCTCGGCGAGCGATTGGAACACATGTGCAAGCGCATCCGGTAACACAATATCATTTGCAAAACTCTCGCGTTCTCTCGCGTGCAGTTTATGTGAGAGGTTCCGAAAATATGTGTCATCTCTTTCTTTTATATTGTACACTCAGTGTCAATGATAGAGATAGTGGATTAAACAACACATCAAAAATATCTGTATATAGTTCGAGTTATTTCACTATCTAATTGTTAAATGTTTTTATCCGTTAATTTCAAGGCAAGGCATTCTTGAGCTTAAATTAAGTAACTTTCCCAAAGAAACCGGTAATCTGATTAACTCCATTTCGGAGATACTGGATCATTTATTAGGGTTCCGTACCAAAAAGGTACAAAAGGAACCTTTATGGTGCGACTCTGTCCGACTCTGTGTGTTAATTACACTGGAAATTGCTATAAGACTACATTAAAGACACCTTTTTTCAAATAAAAATCCTCGACAAACGTGCATTACAACGCGGAAATTAGTTTGACAATTTGGCGATGGATGGTGCTGTACAAGATTATATTTAGTATAGGTACTTCTGATCAAAAGTCTTTCGCCTTTATAGTTACACGATATAATTCAAAGTTTATACGGAACCCTCGGTACGTGAGTAAAACGAACTTACACTTGACCGGTTTTTTTATCTGATAAGACCCCTACGAGCGAGTACATTTGCCTTAGGGCCTGTTTACATATTGATTAATGATTAGTGTTTACAAGTTAATACATTTGCTACTAAACGCAAGTACTATTTCGGACGATCGATGTTCGAAATGACATTGATATGTCAAATTTTTCAATTGTTTGTTTAAGTTAAATATAATACCCGTAGTTACTTACCAATACCCCAAAGTTAACGGAATTCAATAAAAACACGGTGTATAGCATAAGTAGAAAAATATCTAATACCTACTTAGTGTTAACTTTAGTTAGAGAATTGTAGAAATTTTAGCGCGTAGTCTGTTCTACTACTTTGGATGCTGTCTGTATTCACATTCAGTACTTTTACATCCGAAATAAATAGGTATTTACAGTACATATGGTGCTACTTTACCGCACTAGTGCGAATATTAGCATATTACGTTACTGTGTCGAACATTTAAAGGACCATATGTACTGTAAAACGTTGTACGATAGATGTGCGAATAGGTAATATAATATAATTTCCTATTTTTCGCACTTGTATCGTAATGTACTATTAACACTTTGAACGCTTTATATCATAAACACAAACTTCACTCTAACGCCAAGCTTCCGGGCGCAAGCGAGCTAAGCCTTACTCGAAAGTGTGAAGGTTACTTTGACAGCATCCGCCATAACACCTATAGTTGTCCTTGTCGCTGTGGGCACGACTAGTAACGACGATTTTAGGGGTTCTTGGCGTTCAAAGGGATAACTTGTTACATACTTACTAACTTAGGATGGTAATATGTATTATTACCAACTTCTTAGTTCAATACTTTTTGCCAAGGCTCTTTATATTAACCGTTATTGCTTGTATATCGATAACAAAGTCAGTTTTTTTTTATGATATAGAAGGCAAACGAGCAAACAAATCGTCTGATGGTAAGCGATTACCGTGGCCCATGTACACCTGCAACACCAGTGGGGTTGTAAATGCGTTGCCGCATTTAATACAGGTTGTTTATTTAGTCACCTGTAATCATTTACGGGGTGAATATACAGGTTGATTTCTGGGTCGTGATCAAGAACCACTTTTTCTGACTCTGTGAATGATCCACATTATCATATGGTAGTATTTGATTTAAATATAATTTGTGATTTATTTTTTATTTTTAAGTAAAATTAATCTTATACTAAGTAATCATGGTCACCCTATGACTTTTGACATACGCTGTATGGAAAGCGACAAGACGTCACATTGAGTAGGGTGACCAAATTGTATGCAAAAATGTTTTTTTCTACTGGTCATCTGAAAAATAATCATCATTATTGGTGATAATAAATAATTAGCAACATCATTAGGCTCATCTTTGAATTCTGTACGATGTATAGTTCTCTTGCTCCACGACCCCGAAATCACCCTGTATAGGTCATAGTGAGCAACTTTTACTATAGGACCAACCCCGAAATCACGAAAAAAATATTTGCATACATTTTGGCTGTCTGATCTTGACATATTCTATGGGAGAGTAAATTTTTTTTTACCGATGCCGGGGTTGGTTCCATACTAAAAGTTGCTCAGTATGACTTACATATTCACCCCGTAAATTATTGCAGGTGACTAAATAAACATCCTGTATGTGAGTACGCTCTTTTCTTGAAGGTTTGAAGGTCTTATCGGTCTGGAAATACCGTGGCCACCAGTTTAGCTGTGCGTAGGGCTGCCATCCGTCCGGGTTTCCCGGATTTGTCCTAGTTTGGAGGCCGTCCGGGGGGGGGTGTCAAGAAGTGTCCGGGGAAAACCCGGTCACTTTTCATGTAAGGAAGCACATTAAAACTACATGTAAAATTAAAGGTCTTGTTTTTTAAAAATATTATTTTCGGACTCGTCCGGGGAAAAATGCGATTTACGCCAAATGTCCGGGTTTTTTAAACCTTTGTCCGGGTTTGGCGAAATTTGAGATAGCAGCCTTAGCTGTGCGAGGCAGAAAATTTCTGAAGCAACGCACAGTTGAGGACTGAAGATGGAAAAGTCGTATGGAATAGCAAAATTTCGACTAATACTCGGCGAGCGTTTGAAATAAGACGTGCGTTTGCGCATCCGGTCACAAACAATCACATTTGCAAAACTCTCGCGTCGGGGTTCCGTGGGAGATTACGAAAATTGCCGTGGTTTCGTTTTGATACAATACAATACAAATAGAAATCCTCTTTATTGCACTACCTCAGAAAAACATGTACATGGAAACACATATAATACATGAAGATAGAGATAAACAACAGGCGGTCTTATCGCTACAGAGTAATCTCTTCCAGACAACCGAGTTGCGAATTACCTATTCGCACGTGTATCGTACAACGTTTATCGTACATATGGCTCTTTAAAGTTTCGTTTAAAGTATAAGTATAAGTACGAGTTATAGTAAGTTTAAGTTTACTGTAAATATATCTACAGTACATATCTGACGACCGGTCTGGCCTAGTGGGTAATGACCCTGCCTACGACGCCGATGGTCCCGGGTTCAAATCCTGGTAAGGGCATTTATTCGTGTAATGAGCATGGATATTTGTTCCTGAGTCATGGATGTTTTCTATGTATTTAAGTATTTATAAATATTTATATATTATATATATATCGTTGTCTAAGTATCCTCAACACAAGCCTTATTGAGCTTACTGTGGGACTTAGTCAATTTGTGTAATAACGTCCTATAAAAGAAAGAAATATTGTGCTACTTTACCGTGCGGCCATATGTACTGTAAAATGCATGATAATTTGCGCATAAGTAATTTTCGCAACTTATATCGTAATATACTATTAATACCCCGATTTACACCTGAACTCAAATTGTTACTGTGCAGAACCCCTGGCCCTTAGAGTAAAAAGAAGAGAATACATTACGCCACTAGTTACACATTTGTCTGTCACACTCTGTTTCCTCTCGAGACGGCGAAACGGAGCATTTCGGGTCCCCACTGCCCCCGATTTCATGCCATGCCTAACCATGCTTTTAAAATATTAATACTGGCATTATCCCTAGTTTTATTTTAAAATGCGTTGCCCTTTTTTGTGTGTATATATATATATATATATATATATATATATATATTATATTTATTTTTGCAATGTTTTAATATACATTTTCATCACACTTGCTCGTAAAAGGTATACTGAAGGATAAAGGCATGTTTTTCCCGCGGGGAAAAAGACTATAACTCCCGGGAGTTAGTTTTTTTTTATTCTCACTATTCATACGAACCAAGTAGATAAATAATTTTTTTTTTTTCCTCGCGTTGTCCCGGCATTTTGCCACGGCCCTGGGGTCCGCTTGACAACTAATCCCAAAATTTGGCGTAGACACTAGTTTTTACGAAAGCGACTGCCATCTGACCTTCCAACCCAGAGGGTAAACTAGGCCTTGTTGGGATTAGTACGGTTTCCTCACGATGTTTTCCTTCACCGAAAAGCGACTGGTAAATACCAAATGATATTTCGTACATCAGTTCCGAAAAACTCATTGGTACGAGCCGGGGTTTGAACCCGCGACCTCCGGATTGCAAGTCGCACGCTCTTACCGCTAGGCCAGCAGCGCTTAGATAAATAAATAATAATAAATAATAAATATTATAGGACATTATTACACAAATTGACTAAGTCCCACAGTAAGCTCAATAAGGCTTGTATTGAGGGTACTTAGACAACGATATATATAATATATAAATATTTACAAATACTTAAATACATAGAAAACACCCATGACTCAGGAACAAATATCCATGCTCATCACACGAATAAATGCCCTCACCAGGATTTGAACCCGGGACCATCAGCTTCGTAGGCAGGGTTACTACCCACTAGGCCAAACCGGTCGCCTATGATATAGATATAAATGAGTTATACTTTTAAAATACTGACGTTTATAATTTCTTAATATTATTTACGGAAAAAATAATAGTTTGATTAATCAATAGCCGTTTAAAATATTTTTACAGAATCTTCTATCGTGGCTGAGTGTCGAATAGTCTGTCAGATGTCTAACCTGTCAAAGAATGACAATATGGCGGACGAATGTTTGAAATGTCACCGTATTTATAGTACATTGTGCAACGAGGGGGGTAAGTGAAATTTTGGATACGAGGGTGATTATTAGGCTGGAGGGAATTAAAGACCCGAGTTTACAATATTCTTACCCCCGGAGTTACAATGTTTTTCATCACACTTGCGAAGAAAAACTAAAATTTAAACGAAATAACTCTTAAATACGGTGACATATCAAACATTCGTCCGCCATATTTTAATTTCTTGACAGGTTAGCATCGAGGGCACAGACCTATCCGGCATTCAGCCACTATTAATAATTATCTAAAAATATTTTAAACGGCTGTTAAATTAATCGAATTATTTAATTTTAAACATAAACAAAAATATTAAATTATAAACGTCAGTATTTTAATAGTAAAACTCATTTATGCTACTTGGTTGGTATGAAAAAGTGACATAATAAAAAAAAGTCATAGCTCCCTAGGGAGTTATAGCTTTTTTTTCATAATCCATAACTCCCGCGGGAACAAAATAGGCCTTTGTCCTTCAGTACACCTGCATGAAATAAGAACTTTTTCGAGCAAGTGTGATGAAAATAATCATTTCTATCAAATTGACTTCGCAAGTGTGATGAAAAACGTTGTGTGTAACTCCGGGGGTAAGAATATAGCGAATTTGCTATATTCACTACTCCAGCCTGCGGTTATCGTGCATTTTAATGACTTCGTTTGTAAAATTCACTTACACCCTCATTACACAATGGACTATTATGTGTTATCTGTCATGCCGTCACCGAATGGGCCCTAAGGAAGACCAGCGCTGGTTTTATAGCTAGCATAGGCTTGTAGGTATACGTCCCACTGGTGGGCTAAAGTCTCCTCTGAAATACGATGTGCCTATAGTCCTCGCGCTGGCCCAGAGCAGGTTGGCGATTTCACATACACCTTCAAAAAGGAATGGGGCCATGAAGTCTGCATCCAGGGAGGAAAAGCGGTCATTCACTATCGTCTTTTTTTTAATACCACGTCGGTGGCAAACAAGCATACGGCCCGTCTGATGGTAAGCAGTCATCGTAGCATATGGACGCCTGCAACACCAGAGATATTACATGCGCGCGGCCGTCCTCTGAAAAGTCTGTACCTACACTCCTTTTTTGAAGAAACCGTGTAGCGCCTCGGGGAAATATCGTAATTTTATCAAGATAACAGATTTAGAGAGATGTTTTTTTGAATTGGTGCCACCGTCACGTTTTTATCACCGCACCTCCCGCCAAAGAAACAAAGTTCATCCTCACATTCTCGACACGTGGCAAACCAAGAACAAGCGGGCATCTCGCTCGTTTTTGCCCAGAACGTGCAAGTTGTGGAATGAGCTACCTTCTGAGGTGTTTCCCTTGCGCTATGACATGGGGTTCTTCAAGAAGCAGGTATTTAGAGTTCTCAAAGGTTGGCAACGCATAAGTGGCTCTTCCGATGTTGCTTATGTCCATGGGCGGCGATGACTGCTTCCCATCAGGCGGCTCGTCAGCTCGTTTGCAGCGTATTACATAAAAAATAATAACGCTAGCAAAATCACACCCAGCTATTAAGACGTCCTGAATAGGGCCTCGGCCATATAAAGTGGTCGTTGTAAATCTTTCTTTGATCGCCAATATCTAGGTTTCTAATTTTCTATCATTTACTTTCAAATTTATTCAAAGAACATGCGCAGTGGACATTAAATGGACTATAAATAGATCTAGTTTATAAATGTTCGGTCCTAATTCTACTCAAACAACGAAATAGAATTCTATGTAATTATTAGTGTTTATTGCCTAGTGGGTAGTGACCTTGCCTATGAAGCCGATGGTCCCGGGTTCAAATCCTGGTAAGGGCATTTATTTCGTGTGATGAGCCTGGATATTTGTTCCTAAGTCATGGGTGTTTTCTATGTACTTAAGTATTTATAAATATTTATATATTATATATATCTTTGTCTAAGTACCCTCAACACAAGCCTTATTGAGCTTACTGTGGGTCTTAGTCAATTTGTGTAATAATGTCCTATAATATTTATTTATTTATAATACGACATTAAGGGGCTTACTGGCGCCAATGACCTTCGATCTGAATCCCTTAGTTTCCTAATGTTTTTTGTAGTTTATCATATTACCAGCAACTGTTTTAAGCAATATATTATCCCATATATACTTTAAAGATCATTATCGTCGACTTATTTGGCTTTAAAGTTGAACTATTTTAGGTAAAGAACCTAGTTTTCTGGCCATAATTTTTACAAATACAAATACGTTTATCTTTTGTGTTAATTAGTTTTAAATTAAAATCTCTGACCAGTTTTTAGCGACGACAAAGACGAACCCAAATATGTAGATTTCGTATATGTAAGATCCTTCACAGCAAGGGCAACGAAAAAAGTTTTTTTATAACAATGTTTAAAAAAAAACCATAAAAAAAGTATCCATTTCATTTAAAATCCGGTAGACCAGAATTGAGATAAAAGATTGAAGAACCGATCGCAGTTTGTCTTATAATCCTATCTGTAGTGCAAATGTAGGAGTAATGGCTCAAAACTTGTCAAAAATCGATGAAAACCGCAGGGAACCCCTTAAGAGTAATATAATTGGCGAGATCAAAGCCACACGACTCCGCTAGGTCGGTCACCTGGAGAGGGCGGAAGAGGAGCTTTGAGAAAAACGTATTTATTATTAGTATAATACCTGAAATAAATAGTTCAATTCAATTATTGGGGTTTTTTTGGGCCTTTGAGTGCCACGTCGACCAGGTAGTGATCTATTGTGACAGCCCTTTAAAGTTCATTACTGATGTCCGTTGAATCCAGGAAATTCCAGATTCTTTGGGCGTATGTGGGGCACCCGGGTGGAAAATGTCTGAGCGTCCCAGATACCGCTGGAGTGACGAAGCCCTTAAAGACCTGTCCGTCGGAATACGCTGGCGTGAGTGGGGCAGGATAGAGTGGCGCTATCTTGTGTCAGTAGATCCTGTTTGTCTCTATATGAAAATATATACATAATTGTATCTATATACATAATTAAAAGTGTTTATGGTATGGCACCCAAATTGTATAATTAATTACCCAATTCAATAAGAGAATATGAAATGCCTGTATTTAGGAAACATTTGCTCTTTAAATGAATATTATGACCATATTCCGCATAGTTATTAATTTTAGTATAATGTAGTATACATTAGATTAATTTTATTTATGAATATAAGATTTGTATGCCCGTTAGCTGGCTGAATACACTGTTCTTTGAAATGTATTTGATAACATCCACTTGACTGTATTCTAACAAATAAATGATTTGATTGATTGATTGATAATACACGGTTTTGGGACCAGTAAAAACAAAAACGGACTTCTACTAACGACAAGTGAAAATTTAAATAAAAATAAATGGATGAGGTCTTGGTGGCCCAGTGGGCAGAGCGCTGGAGTATCGATTCAGAGGCCGTGAGTTCAAGTCTTACCCAAGGCAGTAATTTTCCACTTTTATTCTAAGCAGACTCAGCATTCTTTTTATCGTTCGTACGTGTCTGCTTATTTAAATTTAATTAATTAAATGAATTTAGTAAAGAAATATACAGAGAATTACTATAACTAGCTTAACGGCCCGATTCGAAGAATGAAATACGATAACGATGAGTTCTGGTTTTGATATCGTTTGTATGTCGTATCGAATAATTGACAGAAGCAGCTCGATTCGGGCAACCAATGTCACTTTGACGTTAGAAATATCGTAGATAGATCTTATTGGGATCACAGCGGAATCGAAATAAACGTCAATTTTGGCATGTCGTTTAGTTATCGATCTTTTAAAGATCTATCTAAGATCTTAAACGTGTCTGAATCATTCTTCGAATCGGGCCCTAAATCTGAAATAGGCCCTCTAGGCATTGTACCAAGGATGCTGGCGGCATTTCCTTGTTGTAGCGCAATGTTGTCACGTTGTGCCAGGAAGCCGCCACGTCAACCAGAAAATAATAATTAGTAAGTAAAAATTTCGTCATGTTTAAAAAATTTACCCACATAAGAAAATTCCTTCTTATTTCATTGGTTGTATATAATTTTTCATAGTTTTTATCGCGAAATATAAATTTTTATTTCAGTATTTCACAAAAAATAGTTAACTGTCCAGATTCGGTTAATTACTTGTTTAAAAAAAACTATTTTAAGGTTATTCATTTAAAAATATTCATATAAATTGAATCATATTTTTCACATCACACACACTAAAACCCATATACAACTTACCGCACAACACTATACAAACAAAAATAAACCAAAATCCAGTAGCGCGCAACCTTTTTTCGGCTCCAAAAAAATTAAAATATTTCACACAAAACCGTCATTTTTTTGTCGAACGTGCCTCAGAGAGCACTGGCGCGACACTGTGAGTCTGCCGTGACAAGAGAACTGTGAACTAAAGTGAGGGGTGCTCAACACGCTACTTTCGTTTGATTTAATAGGCATTTTATATTCATATTCGCTGTCGCACGCGTTGTTTAAGCGGGTAATGACTGTGGTTTTATCGGTTTGTTGGGTTTTTTTATCGGTTTTTGTCTCATCTTTAACGTGTCTGAGATTATATAATGTTTTTTTTCTTTGATGGGAAGGTAATGTTTATCAATGTATGTATGTAACTGCTTTGTCACAGTCAACAGCGTAAATGGCCTTACAGATTTTAATATAATGAAATGTCTTACGATTCGATATAATTATGGAAGGAAAGACAGCTGGATTTTATACCTGATATTCCTGATATTCTACTCTTATTATGCACATTTGCATGCATATATTTTTTAGTTTATTTGTACTTTAGCAGTTAACTTGTTTGTACTATATACGTATAAAGCACACCATCTCCTGAATATTGTATTGTATCATTATATTTAAATCTTCTAGACTTATTGACAACTAATAAACTCCCACCGTGAAATAAATTTTGATTCAATTTTCAGTTCCAATAAAATGAAATGAAATATAAACCTAGTGTGACTCATGAAGGTTTACTCACTTCATATTAATATTTTAAATAGGTATACATCCATGGTATGAACACTTGTACAGTAGTCGGCATCAAAAGTGGACACAGTATATGTTTCTATATGTAGCACAATCAGACTGTGACTGATACGATTCAACGCAAACTGTAGAGATATATCCCTATTTACAAAAGTATTCCAGGGTGGCAGACACTTCAGGCTTGTTGTTTCATCCGCTACTATTGATGCTGACTGTAGTGACACTGATGATGAAAAATAAATCAAATCTTGACCTATATATGATCACGCGCCATATTGCGGAATTTCATTGGAACTAAATCGTTCATACTAAACTGGACTGTCACCCTATACATGAGAATAACAGCGCCCTCCTGACAATGATCATATATTTTTGATCGGGCCTTAGATTAGATGTCCTACATTAAACCATAAATAAAAATGAAAGTTTCATTATTTATTATTTATTTTAAACTTTATTGCACAATAAAAATAAATGGCGGACTAAACATACAGTCACACACTGACACAATAAAAATAAGTCAACCATAGGGCAAAACAGAAATTCTTGAACGTGTCTCCAGATTTAATGTGTTTTTAACCATAGAGACTATACATCTCTATTGTATTGTAGTAATTATTTATTTTAAGATTATTATAATGTAATGTTTACCCAGGTATTGGCTGTTGTATTTATAAATGTTGTTATGTATTTTTCATGTCACTATATGATGTTAATATACATGTTGTATTGACTTGTAAAAGAGCCCTTGAGGCCTACTTGCAGAATATTTTTTTGAATTTTGAATTTTAAAAAACTATTTACAATTTTGGACATTAATAACATTATTTGCAATCATTAGTATAATTATTTGAAATAGTTTGATTAATGAATGATACTTATTTGAAATAAATTGATTTGTTGCCAAAGTTGTATAAATGAAATTTGATATTTGAACTATGAAAAGTACTTATTAATATTAATAAATAAAAGCATAAAGTGGCGCGCCCCTGACGACTGGCGAGAGCGATGGAAAGCTGCCTCCGGTTTTACTTTTTAATTTTTATATTTAGATCGACCGACAGTTGGCCACTTTTGGATTCGAGGATTAGAAATATAATAATACAATTAATGCAATGAAAACGGATCGGTTCTGATGGAACTTGTGTACTAAGTGACCTTTTTAAATGTTTGGTGGAGTGGGCAGTACCTCCACAGAAATAAATAATAATCCGACCGGTCTGGCCTAGTGGGTAGTGACCCTGCCCACGAAACTGATGGTCCTGGGTTCGAATCCTGGTAAGGGCATGTATTTGTTTGATGAGCACAGTTATTTGTTCCTGAGTTAGATGTTTCCTATGCATATAAGTATTTGTATATTATAATCTTAAAAAAATAGTAAATAATCTTTACTTAATTTAGTCGTTATCTTTTATCTATTTTTCATTTTGTTCACTCTATATTATTTTATGTCTTTTTCCTTCTTGTCTGTTACCTTTCGTGATTTTTCTCACTTGATGGTCTCATCGGAAGATCAGCGCTGGAAGCCACCAGCAACATGCTGAGATGAGGCCATTTCGTGGCACTTTATACTTCCTTTGTTTTTGTTATATTGTCTTGTTTGTGTCTACGAATAAAAATTATTCTATTCTATTCTATATATACAAGGTGCCCGTGAGCATTGCGAGACATTTTAACTAAGCATTCCTGGTAATATTTAGAAACTAAAATGTCATTTAACATTTTCTGGATTAGGCCTAATTTCAGAGATAATTATTTTTTTTTCGAAATCATTCTTTCGCCATAAGTCGGTGTTTACCGCCATTTGACGTACAATTTATATTTTAATTCGTTTTAATTACAAAATTAATTTATTATATTGTTTTAAAACTAACTACAGCAAAAGCTATAGCAAAAGTTTCATGTAAAATGAGCGAAAACATATTTCGGAGACGCCACCTCCCACCTCATATCTGCGAGTTCTGCCAAACAGCAACTATGCCCTTATGTCGGCTGTACTATGAGGTTAGTGAATATATAATATGACGACCGGTTTGGCCTAGTGGGTAGTGACTCTGCCTACGAAGCTGATGGTCCCGGGTTCAAATCCTGGTAAGGGCATGTATTCGTGTGATGAGCATGGATATTTGTTCCTGAGTCATGGGTGTTTTCTATGTATTTAAGTATTTATAAATATTTATATATTAAATATATCGTTGTCTAAGTACCCTCAACACAAGCCTTATTGAGCTTACTGTGGGACTTTGTCAATTTGTGTAATAATCTCCTATAATATTTATTATTATTTATTATAATAGAAAGTTTATAATATTAGGCATCAAAACACTCGTGTGGTCCTTTTAAGAAACTCACTTCGTTTGTTTCTTAAACCCACACTCGTGTTTTAATGCTAATAAATTACTATTAAACGGCTACGACATTAATAAAAATATTTATAGACATACACAAAAAAATATAAACGTCAATATTCAAAAAAGAACTTATTTATACCTACTTGAAACAAACATGCCTAATACGGCCATGAGCGTAATGAAATAAAATAAAAAAACTATTACCGCCCGTGGGCATAATATAGGTCATTCCATCTCAGTATGCTGGCATACAATAACACCGTTTACGAGCAAGTGTGATGAAATAGTATATTACGATATAAGTGCGAATTACCTATTCGCACATGTATCGTACAACGTTTTACAGTACATATGGCCCTTTAAATATTGGACACAGTAACGTAATATGCTCATTTTCGAACTAGTGTGATAAAGCAGCACCATATGTACTGTAAAGAATATTTACTTACTTATTTTACTCTCATCGTATGTAGCTTGGCCACTAAACTTATATTACGAAATCATATCATAATAATCTTTTATCGTAACTATTATGTTATGTTGTCCATAAGCGGTTTCATAATCGAGAAAGCGGTATCCGGTTTGAGTCATGGAAACGAAGGTCACGTGTTTATAGGCTGGTTTTTTTACTTTCTTATTTTAGATACCTAATTACACTTAGCATCTTGATGTCGATCCAGGGGAGGGGCACATGAGTAATTCATAACAGTACTTTTTAAGATTTACTACAAATCGGCCTGACATATGATATGCTTGGAATTAATGGTTATTTTATAATTTAGAATCGGAAAGTAAGAAAAGCACATATTTATTTTTTCCAATATTTCTAGTTAGTAGTATGGAATCTCCAAATAGTGACCCATATATCATTAAGAGGCTGTCAATACCTAAAGCGCGCACACTGTCTATTTGTATCGGAGTAAATGAGATAGCACTGTCGCATGTTACTGGGCCTGGGCAAGGGAATAATAAGAAAAATATTTAAATAAAAAAAAGTGGATTATTAGTGTAATATTTAACTCGACCAAGGTTTAGATATAAATATTTTGAAATTGTGATTTTAATTGCAGACCCATAAGTCAAAACAATAAAGACATAAAACCGTTTAATTTTGATTTTAAGACCAATCTTTGCAATTATTTTCTATCGAGCCGATTTCCTTCAATCGTGTATCGAGTACGACCACGGTCTTTGAAATATAATTAATATGAACATATATTTTTCTTACTTGACTAAAACACATAGTCTTTCTTAAAAAACTGTTTAATTAACATCAATTTCAAGGACATTGGGTGTTGACAGCCTCTTAAGAAATTCAGCCACTATAAACTGGGGTATCAACTGTTTGAATCATGAACATGTTTTTCATCACACTTGCTCGAAAAAGATCTTATTTCATGCAGGTGTGCTGAAGGACAAATGGCTATTTTGTTCCCGCGGGAGTTATGGATTGTGAAAAAAAAAGTTATAACTCTCTAGGGAGTTATAGCTTTTTTTTTTAATTATGTCACTTATTGATACAAACTAAGTAACATAAATGAGTTTTATTTTTAAAATACTGATAATAATATTTTTGTTTGTGTTTAAAATTATTTAATTTGATTAATTTAACAGCCGTTAAAAATATTTTTACATACTTCAACTTCAATATTTATTCAGCAAATAGGCCACAAGGGCACTTTTACACGTCGACATGGAATTTACATACAAGCAAAAAAAAGCACATGAACAATTTAAAAATACAATTAACTGAAAGTATCAATGCAAACTAAAGTATTATAAATACTAAGAGATGTATATTCAAAAAATTCCAAATTCAAAAATTTATTCTGCAAGTAGGCCTCAAGAGCTCTTTTACAAGTCAATACAACATTTATAGTAACATCATATAGTGACATGAAAAATACATAACAACATTTATAAATACAACAGCCAATACCTGGGTAAACATTACATTATAATAATCTTAAAATAAATAATTAATAATAGTTTCATAAGTTTCAATCGTGGCTGAATGCCGAATAGGTCTGTGTCTTCGATGCCGCACCTGCCAATAAATTACAAAATGGCGGACGAATGTTTGATAAGTCACCGTATTTAAGAATTATTTCGCTTAAAATTTAGCTTTTTCTTCCCAAGTGTGATGAAAAACATTGTGTGTAACTCCGGGGGTAAGAATAAGAATATTGCAAACTCGGGTCTTTAACCTTTTCAACGCCAAAGACCACTAAAACGGTCATCGTCTGTCGTGCCCGCGACGCCAATGACCATTAAAAAGGCTATGGCGGACGTTGTCAAAACGACTTTCCTACTGTCAGTTAAGCTTCATATTTGCTCTTCACCAGTTAACTTTTTGGCGTCCATGGCATTTCTTGACACGTGTGGAAAAGCGTTGAAAAGGTTAATAACCACACTCGTATCCAAAATTTCACTTACCCCCCCTCGTTGCACAATGTACTATTTTAGTTATGGCAGAGTAACAGTCTTCTTTTACATTTAAGTAACAGACACTTTCTATGGCTGTTTTGAATAGTACACTTTTGCACCGAACCAGTTTTACGCACCGCTGTGCTCCTGTCCCGCGCCCGCGCCACCAGTGTTGAGTCACCAATCCTACGTTATACCTACTTCATAATTGTAATACCTACATAAAAATTGGCCATGCCGGGACGGTAGGACAGTGCAAAATTATGTACCTTTTTATAAGTATAACGAGCGAGCTCATCGCCAACAAACTGTCTCGCAGTTTGGCGAATATTATGTTTAATAAAAAAAAAAAAAAAAAAAAGAAGTCACCTAAAGGTATTCAAAAATATGCCCCATTAAAATAATTTCATGATGATTTTAAAGGGGCAGAATCTCTTAATTATGTATGGTTCCCTATTTGGAGTTTCCGTAGGAGGAAGGAAAAATATTACTCTACTAAAACTAAACTCTGTGTTCGCAAAGCGGCAGTATGTTTCTCAAGCAGCCCACTTGTATAATTTAGTTGATGCCACACTATCTATCTATCCACTTCAGACATATAAATGTAAAAAAGTAGTTCGGGATTGGTTAAATAATTTAAACTATGAGCAAACAGAGTTATTATTACATTCTAATGCTAGGTAATATACATAAATTCAAATCATCATATAATCTAATCACAAATGTATTTATCATAAACATTCTTTCTCTCACACACACACACTCACTAATACAGACGAACTAACACGAAACACTCACACCCACATACACTCACACACAATATTAACATAGTTTAACATAGTTAACATATTTTCTTAATGTTAAAAACTTTATGCTATATTCTAAAATAATTATTTCCCCTTTACTCTGAGATTATTACATTGCTTTAATCTGTTAACTTAACTATTACTTAAGCCAAATTATAATTTAATTCATTACTTTCTGTACCTACATAATTAACGTGCATTGTATTGGTTTAATATAACCTTAACTTGCTGCTGGAAGAGCGGGGTCTCCTGTCACAAGTATTGATATACTTACTAGGAGGTCCCAACCCTTTCTCAATTTGTAACACAATGATTGTGACCAATAAACGATTTTTCATTTCATTTTCATTTTCATTTTCATTTCATTCATATTAGAAAAAATAAAAATGTTTTTTTTTTCTACTTTTCGATTCTAAATTACAAAATAATTTTTAAGAAAAAAAAACCGACTTCAATGAGGGAAACCGGTGAAAGAAAGATTAATATATTATATTAAAAAGTGTCTTGAGAATCTAATTTACTTAACAAACACAGCGAAAAGGACAAATCGCCAATCGTGTAGTATGCGTCGTTGAAGAGTTCCATTCTGATCAGCACCAGCACTCCCACTTCATCATATGTCACTTTTTTTTAATTTAAATGCTTGAATTGTAAAAGAAACTTCAAAAATCAGTATATGTATGCCTTTCACATTTGAAGAGTTCCCTCGGTTCCTCATGGATCCCATCATCAAAACCGAGTTTTGACAAAAACGGGACCAATCTTTATATATATAGATTCAATCAAAAAAATATTTTTTGAAATCTGTCCAGAAATTACGGAGTTATGAAGTAACAAACATTTTAAAAAAACATACACCCGAATTGATAACCTCCTCCTTTTGAAATTTTGAAGTAAGTTAATAACCGTAAATGCCAAGTACATCATATGTTAGGCCGATTTGTAGAAAATTTCAAGGAGTACTTTCGATATTAATCATGTGCCCCTCTCCTTGGTGGACATCAACTTCTCCACATTCTACTAAGATGCTACTATTGGGACAATTGATTGCACCTAAGTGTCTACTAGGTCATGTGCCCCTCTCCTTGGTGGACATCAACTTCTCCACATTCTACTAAGATGCTACTATCGGAACAATTGATTGCACCTAAGTGTCTACTAGGGGGCCGATTCTTTCGTGTATTTCGCGTAATACCGTTTCCAATACCAGACATTTAAATTCTACTAATAGCATTGAAAGCAAGTAGTCAACACCACTAGACTAGACTTGTTTTTTTTTGCGACAATAAATGACTTTTTATTTTGATTACCTACCAATTTCTATAGCTCGTATTTCAAAAATAGCAGTTCACCGTTTTCGATAGATTTTCGAATGTCGAAATGGAGCGCTCGAAATTTACAAATTGTCCCCTAGATGTCCGACTTTATTAAGTCTTCGCCATGTTGTATTTTCGTTGGTACAGTCAGGGTCAAATACTCCGTAGCCGTCAACGTAGCCAAATAGTTCGGTACACCATACTAAATATATTGTGTACCGAACTATTTGGCTACTTTGGTTGTTACTAAGTATTTGACGCCGACTGTACCTACTATATTACTTTTTGACAATAGACGTTAAAAGCCATCAAATATATGTCACCATCATCTTCCCATCGTTGTCCCGGCATTTTCCACGGCTCATGGGAGCCTGGGATCCACTTGGCAACTAATCCCAAGAATTGGCGTAAACACTAGTTTTTAAGATAAGCTCAACGAGGGGTGGGAGGGGGGTTAGGGTCGGCATCGCGCATGTAACTCCTCTGGAGTTGCAGGCGTACATAGGCTACGGATACTGCTTACCATCAGGCAGGCCGTGTACTTGTTTGCCACCGACGTAGTATAAAAAAAAACGTAGTCCTCATTTTCCTCTCTGGATATTCACATTATTGAAAATATTTTGACATAATTTGTTGTATATTAACCACAGCTATGCTCTATGTTTAATTTTTTCGAATTTCTAACTATTATAAGAGTTAGGAGTATTTAAAAAATTGTATTACATCTGTCTTTCGCTCCTAATTTTAACAATTAAAAAATACATTATATACCTACATTAAATTATGTAAAAATATTTTCCATAATGTCAATATCCAGAAAGAAAAATGGGGACTACGTTTGTATGGAGAAGCCGTCCCCTTTCGTCTTAAGGAGAGGGGTGCGAAAGCTATAATTACCTGCGGAGTTATAGCGCTTTTTTCACAAACCATAATTCCCGCGGTAACAATATAATAATAATAATAAACCCGCGGGGGCAGCTTGTGGCGAGCTGACGGTGAGTGGCGACACCGCGGACCCCTATTCCAGAGGGCCCTTTTATTAGGCCCTCGCCTCTGCGCTTGCCTTCACCGGCCGGCCAGAGTGGAGTCGCAAGAGCGGGACCTATGCTCCAGGTTGGAAGTGTAAAATGTCATAACGCCGGCGGCCTGCTGAACGGATTACCGGGATCTGGCTTCCGCAGACTCACCTCTCGACAACCTCACAGCCGCTCCAAAGTGTTGCCCTATTGTCGCACTGTGCGTGTGGCCGTTGTGGGGCCCACTCAATGAGTTGGCGAGTCACCGCCTGTCTTACACAATTCCGAGACTGATTGTCACGGCAGGTGTCCGCTAGTCTCCTCCCATAGCCTATTATCCAGTCCATCCAACTTTCAAATCAATAGCCTTATGACCTTAGATCCCATCGCAGCACAAAAGTGCTGCACTGCAATAGTCTTTGCACCTGGCGGGGACCATCTCCGGATGTATCATATTGTGCGCTCGGAGATGGTATCCGCGACGTGTATCCCTTGCTTGTAGATTAATTTGTCTTAAAGGGCCTCTGCGCTGTTGGCTTCGGCCCCACGTATGCCTCCCAAAGGTCCGGGACCCCATGGTCCCGAGATATGGTAAGACAGACAAATAATAATAATAAAATTCTTTATTGCACACTACATAAAAAACAGATACAGAAATACCTTTGTCCTCCAGTACAGCTGCATAAGATCTTTTTCGAGCAAGTGTGATGAAAAATATTTTTGAACACCCGATCGGTCTGTATATAATATTTTATACAATCGTGATATAATACAGAGCTTTTCAGTCGAGTACCGTGTTTAGGCAATGAAGCTTGATGAGTTGCCTAAGTAAGGTACGAGATTGAAAAGCTTGATTATATCACTATGGTATGCAATACTTTTTCTACGAGTCATCTAAAATAATAGTTTTTTTTTTACTATAAAACCTAAATGATTATTGAAAATTTGTAAGTAGACAAAAATGTAGTACACTCCGAGTTCACGCCAATGTAGTATTTTCTATGGGAGCGCGCGTGATTGGTAATTTTTTTATAGTTGACTACAACGTATCGAAATAAACCTTATAGTTGAGATGGGGTACACGAAATATTACTTCCATTACAGTCGACGAGTAGAAATTTTTTTTTTTACTTACATCCAATTTCATCGAAGAACTTCGACTTATGCCCACTAAGTTCATATTTAGTTTCATCTATCTCACTAAAAGTCACTGGGACTTCCACTTGATTGTCAATAACACTCACTTTATCATCAGTCTTAATTTCATCACTTGGAATCTTAATTTTATTAGCAGATTTATACTTTAAGTTCTTCAACTGTCCGTTTTCATCTAAAATCGTAATGTCTTCATAGTGATTCACATTATCGCTATCTTTGCCTATATTTTTAATTATTTCTGAATTAAATCTACTTTCACTAATAAGTCTGGAAATAACGTTATTTCCGTTTGAGTTTATAAAATTTTTAGATTCATAAATATTTTCATTCACTGTATCACCCGTATCTTTACTGTTGACGTTTACTATTATTATAAAAAGTATCACTTTATTTAAATTAATCATAGTTCTTTTCTAAATCATCCGTGACGAACTAAACGCACTTTCCGATTTTACTTAAAACGTTACCAACAAAAAGCACTCATCTATTGGTCTAGTAAAAATAAACACTCGTATCGATTAAAGCGTACTTTTGCAGTTGATCATTCGTAAAAACAAAACACTATCGTCTATTGGTCTAGTAAAAAAAACACTTGAATGGATTAAGACGCACTTTCAGAGTTGCATAAACAAAACACTACAGTCATTAATTTCATCAAAACAAAACTTGAGTTTGAGCTTGGAAAAACGCGCTATCATCGAACACTTGAAACGTTCTATTTTCGAAATGCGCGTTCGATTTTAAAAAAGCGAAAGTGCGGCTCGTTCGACGTTCAAGTGACGAATATCGGCCGGTAAAGAGACGAGATTCGGAGAAATGACCGTTTACATAACTTATTGTAAGTATGTCTTGGTACTTGCTACTTGCGTCCGGGTAGCGATTCCAATCACTCACGGTTATACCCCGTTTTTTAAGATTAGAATTTTCTAACCTCAAATCTAGTGGTAATTAACTTTTCTTCCGAGATGCTAGGATTCCTATGATATCTAATATTGCGGTACAATATAGTGTTTTATACAGTATGTATGGTATTTTTATATAGTAAATAGGTATCTCATAGGTAAGTGTGCTCCACCGTAGACCGCATCATAACTTACCATCAGGTGAGATCGTGGTCAAACGCCTGCCTATCCTCCAAAAAAATATATATAATCGTGATATAATTGACTTGACGACCGGTCTGGCCTCGTGGGTAGTGACCCTGCCTATGAAGCCGATGGTCCCGGGTTCAAATCCTGGTAAGGGCATTTATTCGTGTGATGAGCATGGATATTTGTTCCTTAGTCATGGGTGTTTTCTATGTATTTAAGTATTTATAAATATTTATATACTATATATATCGTTGTTTAAGTACCCTCAACACAAGCCTTGTTGAGCTTACTGTGGGACTTAGTCAATTTGTGTAATGTTGTCCTATAATATTTATTTATTAAAAAAAAAAATAAAAAAAAATGGAGAGCTTTTCAGTCGAGTACCTACCATGGTAAGGCCACGAAGCTTACTAAGTGGCTTGATTGATTATATCACTATTAATACAATTACTATTTCTATGAGTCATCAAAAATAATACTTTAAGTTCAGTGGTGTCACTCACGAATTCGAGCCAATCGTGCAGTCTAACGCAACTAGTTGCGACCAATCGCGCGCGTGATGCGAACTCATCAACCACTCGCGTTGTGGCGTTACTGGACGATTGGCTCGAATTCGTGTGCGTGACACCGCTGTACTGACCCCATTCTTATTGCCCGTAAGGCCCGTCCTTAGATACAATATAGGTATGTCAATGGTTTCGATCAAAAAACCAGAATATCAAAACGAGCAAAACGTAAAAACACAGGTAATGGTATTGAACTCATATAAATAAAATAAATATTCATAAAGGGCCAAAATCCAGGGAAGAAAATGTCGAGAAAATTTGTATGGAAAAAACTACCACAAATGAATGCTTCCTCTTAATATGTTTGAGTCTCAAGTTTCTTATCTGGGTTATTATTTCAAGGGGTTCAATTGTGTTCAGACTCATATTTTCAATTATAATTTAGAAAATACAGTTTTTTTTTAAGTTGCTAAGGATGTTATCACTTAAAGTTTTGGTGAATAAATTTTAATAATAATAATAAAATAATAAATTTAATATTATAGGACATTATTACACAAATTGACAAGTCCCACAGTAAGCTCAATAAGGCTTGTGTTGAGGGTACTTAGACAACGATATATATAATATATAAATATTTATAAATACTTAAATACATAGAAAACACCCATGACTCAGGAACAAATATCCATGCTCATCACACGAATACATGCCTTTACCAGGATTTGAACCCGGGACCATCAGCTTCGTAGGCAGGGTCACTACCCACTAGGCCAAACCGGTCGCCAAAATCAAAATTTTATTCTAATTTATCTTTCTTTTCATAATATATTAAATGTTATGTTACGTGGTCCGGTTCGCAGGGCCGGATTTAGGGGAGGGCAATCGAGGCTACAGCCCCGGGGCCTCCACAAAAGAGGAGCCCCTACAATATAGACTTCGGAAAAGTTACCATTTTATATGTAAAATAATTTGGGGCCAGAAGACCTCCACTCCCTTATTGCCCGAGGCCTCCAGACTTCTAAATCCGGCATTACCGGTTCGGATGATACCCTGACTACTTTATGTATTATTAAAAATACAACGTATACAATACGCCTACAGCTTTATAAGGCGCAGGTGCGCCCGCGAATTGTCGACTGCCAGTGTATTTCGGATCGGCTTGACTCCTTGGCGCTGCGTAGAGATGTGGCCTCGCTCTGCATTTTCTATCGCATGTACAACGGGGAGTGCTCCGAGGAATTGTTCGGATTAATCCCTGCCGCTTCTTTTCGCCATCGCCCTACGCGACAACATTTCCATCCTCACCACTTAGATGGTTGGCAGTCCTCAACTGTGCGTTTTTCCAGGAACTTTCTGCCTCGCACAGCTAAACTGTGGAATGAACTGTCGCCTGCGGTATTTCCGGACCGATACGACCTTCAAACCTTCAAGAAAAGAGCGTACTCCCATCTCAAAGGCCGGCAACGCACTTACAACACCTCTGGTGTTGCAGGTGTCCATGGGCGGCGGTAATCGCTTACCATCAGGTGATCCGTCTGCTCGTTTGCCTCCTCTACCATAAAAAAAAAATAACTTGCTGTTTACTATGGGCATATTAAGCTTAGAATAAATTTAAAAGTGCAAAAATTACTGCCTTGGATGAGACTTGAACTCACGGCCTCTGGATCGATAACTCCAGCGTTCTGCCATCTGAGCCACCAAGACCTCATCAATAGGCAGCAAATTTTTCCACCAAATGGGTCTAGGGGACCCTAGCGACATCTACCGTAAGAACGTTACACTTTTTAGACGGCTACCGGAGTTCCAAGTCATATTGGAAATTCACCAGTAACGATGTGCTACCCATACTAAATTAATTTCTAACAAGCAGAAATAAATTAGAATAAATTTAAATGTATGGGAGTATTGTTCATAATATGTTATACTATGCATGCAAAAAACAAAAAAAAAATTAGGTCATTGATAAGATTGCTTTTTTTTGCATTTTCCGTTGTACCAATATACACCTTAAATATAGATTCTATGTACTTAAAATTACAACTCCATACATATTTGAATTAGTTACCTTAGAGTATTATACGATAATAACATACTTTATAGGCTATATAATTCTGATTGTAATTGCAAATTTTATGGTTTGCGTTTAATGTTAGTATTTGTTTTAATATTGGAAAATACATTATTAGTCAACAGACACAGGAACAGACATGATTTTGATATATCATTTTTCCTTGTTCTTACTGAGTAAGTTATATAATCTTAATCTAATATGCATATGTATCTTTTCACCACACCAACTGGTAAAGGCCCTCTTGATTGTTCAAAAACTAATGAGAAAGTTGCATTTTATCCACATGTGGGGCAAAGTACGTCCTGGACCCGGGTACGTCCTTGGACCCGGGTACGTCCTTAAACTACGTCCTAAAGAGAGGTATGGGCATTGTGATGTCATCTCGCTTTGTGTGGTAGGGCACGGCCAGTGGATGTCATTCCAGATCTAGAGCAGCGCCCAACTGGGGAAGTACCTCCACCTTACAGAAAACAGGAGCCAAATAACACTAGACCCTACTCATAGTGTTGTGTTCCTGCCGGTGAGTAAGGTTGCCAGAGCTCAACGAGGGGGGGCGGGTTTAGGGTCGGCAACGCGCATGTAACTCCTCTGGAGTTGCAGGCGTACATAGGCTACGGAGACTGCTTACCATCAGGCGAACCGTATGCTTGTTTGCCACCGACGTAGTATTAAAAAAAAAGTAATCAGATGCAAATTTTGAGTTGTTTCCTTATGTTAGAATTGACTTTTAAATGATGATTTTGAATGATACATTTATTATTACGTTCAGTTGAATTTGATTATGTTTGATTTTTTTGGTATTTCATAGTTAGTATTTTCCTCGCGTTGGTGTGGTGAAAAATTTCGTGTTTCACTCGGAGGCAAAGTTTGTTTAACCCTCTTGCCTTGAAACCCTCGCAACGCTCCAGATTCCACTTTTCGAACCAATTTTGGAATCTTTCGCTTGCTCGGGTATCAATATTAGCACGAGCGGTTAAACAACAACTTTGCGCCCTTGTAAAACAAATAACTATTTCCATCACGGAATAATGATGTTCCGAAGAGGCTTGCGTGGAGCCAACACGTAAAGGCCCTTATACTTTAATAAAATGTAAGGGGACGCTGCTCTTGCCCGTGTTATGGGACGCAACACCCGCCAGGATAGTTAGTTTAATATCTATTAAACTAACTATCCTGGCGGATGTTGTCGGGCGGGTGTCGTGTGGTGTTGTCGGTGTTGTGTTGTACTAAGATTAGTTTAATATAATATTGTAATTTCATATTATGAATTAAATAAATCTAATCTAATCAAAGTAAATTGATGGAAAATCATCATTTGACCATACAAATTAATTGCTAAGTGTAAACTTGCCAAAGATTCATTTAAGCCAAACGAAAGTACACCGTTGGTAGTTTAGTTGGTAGAGCGCCGAGTTGGTATCCTGTACCCCTAGTGTAAATAAATTCGATTTCGAAACGTGACGTACGCGTTTGCGTTTAGTCTCATTTTGTATCCTCGTAAGGCCCAAGGTCCTACCTATAGGACTTATTCAGTTCGATGAAATTTAAATCATATTCAATTGGAACAGAGTTGCATTGGCTTTGTTTCATTCAATTTTCAAACAAAATAAAATCAACTGTATTCCCTGCACTATAGGTTCAAATTCTAGTGGCAAGTTTAGGATTTTACATTTCTATGGCTGGGCCTTAGGAGGGTATTGGATTTAGAAAGAGCGCGCCAAGCGGGACGTTTTGGAAACTCAAAATCCTATACAAAAGATGTCGATAAAATTTACACTAGGGGTACTGTACCCCTAGTGTAAATAAATTCGATTTCGAAACGTGACGTACGCGTTTGCGTTTAGTCTCATTTTGTATTGGATTTAGAAAGAGCGCGCCAAGCGGGACGTTTTGGAAACTAACAAATCCTATACAAAATGAGACTTACCGTAAACGCGTTCGTCACGTTATGATGTCGATCAAATTTACACTAGAGGTACTGGAGACACGAGTTCGCGTTTGAATAACAGTGAGGTACAGTGAGTTATTCCACATTCCTTTATTTATCCAAGCTTTTATTTAAGGGGGCTAGCTTTCCATACAAAAGTTGCCTTTTATTAAGTAATTACCTACACACTATTCGAATCTATTTATTAAGTAATTACTTATCACGCAAAAAAAGTTATAATTTTTATTAATGTAACACCAAAATAACGTTTTTTGCGTGATTTCTGTCTTCTTCTTCTTCCTCCCGTTGTCCCGGCATTTTGCCACGGCTCATGGGAGCCTGGGGTCCGCTTGACAACTAATCCCAAGATTTGGCGTAGGCACTAGTTTTTACGAAAGCGACTGCCATCTGACCTTCCAACCCAGAGGGTAAACTAGGCCTTGTTAGGAATAGTCCGGTTTCCTCACGATGTTTTCCTTCACCGAAAAGCGACTGGTAAATATCAAATGATATTTCGTACATAAGTTCCGAAAAACCCATTGGTACGAGCCAGGGTTTGAACCCGCGACCTCCGGATTGCAAGTCACACGCTCTTACCGCTAGGCCACCAGCGCTTTTTTGCGTGATTTCTGTATGAAATAATAAATTTCTGTCAATTTAGCCCAACCGACTATTCGAAAGTAGATAAATGCGCACATATTTATGTAGTAATAGTGTGTAATGACTTCATGAAACGCTATTGTATTTTGTATGGAAAGCGAACATCCTTGTGTCAAAATCTTTGCCAATGCCAATTTTTTTTGTGTTGTTTGTTGCCTAAATAAATTAAAAAAAAAAAAAATCTTGGAAGCCGAATTTGACTCGCTTCTCGATTTCCGATTGAGCTGAAAATTTGCATATATATGTAAGTTGGGTGATAATGCAATATTATGGTACCATCGAGCTGATGATGGAGACAGGAGGTCATAGGAACTCTGTGATAAACAGAGATCGGACAAACTAGCGTAATTGCTCGCAATAATGTGGACGCTAAGTTGCACGCCCTCTGGTGATGAAACAACGCAACCTAATTGTATTTGTGGTTTTTAGAATTGCTTCGATGAGTATTAGTTGCCTGTGGGAGAAAAAGTAGTCAGCTATAAAATCTTAAAGTACTAAATAGAATGAAATTTTTGGCAAAAATTTTTTTTTAGTTACAACTTATTTATTTACAATAACAATATACATAACAAGTCGTTAGAGCTAAATGCTCCAGGGGTGGAAGTGAAAACTTGCATAAGACGCGAGTTGGCACAGTGGCTGCTATCAGCCACTGGGTAGAAAGCTAGAAAGCGGCGTACAACTCTCGACACCCCTGAGCCGCTCACACCGGTGTTGCTCCTGGTCGTCTTCACGACGGCATTTTCAGGGGCCCATCTAGTGGGCGGCGAGTCACCGCCTGCCTCGATAACTAGTGAAAACATTGTTATGGCAGGTGTCCGGACCTCTTTCCAATAACCCAGTCTCATTGTCCTCCCAAACTTCAATCCATAGACCGTTATACTGTTCACTTTTACTACAATAATCCCAATGCCTGCTGCGACCGGTTCATGGGTGTCTATTGTTCGGCCTGTGAACGGGTTCCAGCAGGCGTTTTACATGACATTAAAGCTCTACAAGGGGCCTCTACGTATTGGATCTATATCCCCACGCAAGCCTATCAAAAGACCGGGATTTATAGGCCCGTGAAATCCAAGGAGATACATAATAATATTAATAATGGATATATACAGATGATTACTATAAGTAGCTTATATCTAAAATAGGCCCTTGACGTATTGTAACAAGGATGCTGGCGGCATTTCCTCGTTGTATCGCAATACTGATACATTGTGAGAGGAAGCCGCCAGCTCTTCGGTCGCCAGTTACGCCAACCAGACGCTTCGCGAATTCTCCTAAAAACTTCGCGCTGGGACCCCATGGACCTAGAGTTTCAACGCCAAATGGTACAAAATGGTACTCTCTACCGATTTTTTAGTTTTATTTAAAATAATACGACTTCCAGTGCATTTCCATCACACCAATCACTGTGAGCTAATAATGACATGTCAAAACCTCAAAAACTAATTAATGAGAATAGGCTTTCATGTTTAAGAAGAAAATTGCTTTTAATTACAATACATAGATATAATCACGCCTATTTCCCGGAGGGGTAGGAAGAGATCACGGATTTCCACTTGCTACGATCCTGACTAAATCTTTCGCTTCCTTCACTTTCATAACATTCCTCATACACGCTCGTCTGTTTAGGGTGTTCTTGACCTGGCCTTTCTTCAGGATTTCCCCGATTTTATCAGAGAAAGTCCGCCGAGGTGTACCTCCTCCAGCTCCCTCTTCTACTTTTCCCTTATATACTCTCTTTGTTAACCTTCTTTCACTCATTCTTTCCACTTGTCCAAACCAACTCAAACATACCTTTCTCAATTTTTGTCACTACATCTTCGTTCAGTCCACACTTTTCTCTTATCACACTGTTCCTAATTCTATCTTATAATTTCACACAGCACACACTTCTCAACACTCTCATCTCCACTGCATTCACTTGACTCTGATGCCTCTTCTGCCATACCAAACTTTCGCTACCATACATAAGTGTAGGCACCAACACCCCTCTATGCACAGCAAACGTGCTTTGTGCGACACCTTCTGGCTGCTCATAAAAGCGTTGAGTGCCCCATTAACACGATTTCCAGCATTCACTTTCCTTTCAATGTCTTCATCATGTTTACCGTCCCTAGTGAACAAGGTTTACGTCCCTAGGGAAAAAGGTTAATTACAAGCCTTTATTTAACTTGCCCTGTTAGTATGTATGTATGTATATTACTTAGTGTGGGTCAAATTTTGGAAGTTAAGCTTGACCCACTTCTCGATTTCAAATTGAGCTGAAATTTTGCATATGTACATAAAATATGTTGAGATGACATGGAGCCGTCTGATGATGGAGACAGGAGGCTGCCATTGGAACTCACAGATGTAACAACGCCAACTACTTATGTTCGAGGTTTTTAGAATTGTTTGCACGTGGAATTAAAGTACAGTGAGCGATAAAAGCTTGACCCAAATATGAACTTTAGACAAAACTTTATTTTTGGTGTTTTCAGTTGTCCCATTCAGCTATAGCCTCCTGAACTATACTTTCAACGAAAACCTAATTCCTCACAGCATGAAGGAGTTTCAACAGCAAACAAGGGAATTTGCGTTCACGAACCCCCTCACGCCAACAGAATTAGAAAACATGATCGCTAACACAGAGAGCGTCATACCAAACTTTGAGCTTGACTCAATCAATGATACTGCGCATCGTTTTGAAAAATTAAAAGTTATTTATGAGAATAAAAAAGAAAAGTTTGCGACAGCCTTTACAACGACGTCCATGAAAAATATATTAAGGAATAAAAAAAAAAGTGTGACGACGACGGTGGATCCCGCTAAACGAATGAACGCAAATGCTTTGAACAGAGCCTTCGATTTGATGACCCAGTTTGTTTACGCAGCAAGGTATTTTTCTGGCCTCCGGCCGGAAAGCGTCAACTTTCGGGCCCCTGCGCTAAACCGCTTGTGTGGCCGCTTTCCGGCTTCGTCGAAGAGAAAATTAGTACGCCCGAACGTTGTCCCAAAAAAAAACTGAAAACCTGATACTAATTTGACGACTGGTCTGGCCTGGTGGGTAGTGATCCTACCTATGTAGGTCCTGGGTTCGAATCCCGGTAAGGGCATTTATTTGTGTGAAGAGCACAAATGACCTGTAGTTTATTAGTTTGCAATACGAGTATTCTTACCCCTGGAGTTACCCACAATGTTATTCATCACACTTGCGAAGAAAAAACTAAATTTTAAGCGAAATTATTCTTAAATACTGGGAAATTTCAAGCATTCGCCCACCATATTGTCATTCTTTGACAGGTTACCCATCGAAGGCACATACCTATCCGGCATTCAGCCACGATTGAAAATTCTGTAAAAATATTTTAAACGGCTATTAAATTAATCAAATTGTATATTTTATAAGATAAACAATAAAAATAAATCATAATCGTCAGTATTTTAAAAGTTAAACTCATTCCTACCTACTTGGTTCGAATATATTGGTAACACAGTAAAAAAAAGCTTATATAAAAAAAAAAATGTTTATTTCGGACCATAATCCATCGAAATTGGTTAGTAATTTAACTTCTTAAAAAATCTAGTCCCTAGTGGTGTTGTAGCTTTTTTTTTACAATCCATAACTCCCGCGGGAACAGTAAGCCTTTGTATACCTGCATGAAATAAGATCTTTTTCGAACAAGTGTAATGAAAAGAATAAAGATGGGTGAGACTCATACATAATAATAATAATAATAAAGCCCTTTTATTTCCATGCAAATTTACATATAGTTTTTATAAAGTAATAAAATTTAGTGTTTTTTTTTTCTTTTCTTTACATGGCCCCGCTTTGGGTAAAGGCCTCCCCCATCTGTTTCCATTTTTTCCTATTCTGTGCTTTAAGCTTCCAGTCTCTACCAGCAATTCTTTGAATTTCATCAATCCAGCGGTCTTTGCGTCTCCCTTGGCCTCTTTTTCCGATAGACTCATACATAAGGAGCACAAAAAATACTTCCATCTTCTCTTCTTAAATTGAAGAGCAGAGCTCTTGTCGGCGCAGCTTGATGAAGTTGTCTCCACCTTGGTCGATCCGATGCCAGCCCTTTAGTGTCCTGGTACGACACGGCTCCTACACGCTCCTTTACTTGGCTCATATAACTTTTTCTTGGTCTTCCCCTCCCTCTCCTTCCATTTACAGGGTGGGCAAATAAGAAGTATACATTTTGTTTTTAAATTTTTACTGTATTAAGTTCAAAAAATATTAAGTATTGTTTTAAAAACATATTCTTCAGGGTTGGCAAATTCATGCGAAACATAATGTCTGACATGTCCCCCTCTAACAGCAGGCAAATGTAAGCCCTTATCATCCCAATTTTCAGCATCTATTCGCACATTTTTCGCATTATCTTAGTACATTTGTGTCGAATAGTCGGTTTTAACTGTTTAAATTTCATCAGCTCGTTAGCATAGACACGTAATTTTAGATAGCCCCACAGAAATAAGTCAAGAGCTGCAAAATTTAGGGAATTTGGGTGCCAATCACTGTCACTTTTTTTCAAAATTAATCGAGCAAACAACGTGTTTTAAACAACAGAAACATTTGAGATAAAATTGCTTGCTGCTAGTGGTAGACATTTGGCAGAAATTATCTTCCGTATACAATTGCCAACCCTGAATAATATATTTATAAAAAAATATTTCATAAAATTTCCACTTAATGTAATTAAAATTTAAAAACAAATTGTATCATTCTTATTTGTCCACCCTGTATTTTCCCTTCCATACTGTTTCTGATGAAGTGGTCGTGTCGTAGCAGGTGGCCGATCATTTTTCCTCTTCTATCTTTAATAATGCTCATTAAGCTTCTCTTTTCTTTCACTCTTTTTAGGACGGCTTCATTGGTTTGCGATTATTATTTTTAAACCTTCGAAGCAAAATTGTTTTTTATTTTTATTTTATTATTTTTGTATTCCAATTATCTTTGTCATACTCGTTGTTAAACATAAGCTTTTATTTTTCTCTTTCGGTGTGCAGTAGACCGTTAGGACGTGCACATCTCTCACTTACCTAGGCACGACTAAAGGCAACTTGTACAATTTGTACAAAGTAAGCGCTTCAATTGGCTACATGACTGTTTTTCGTAAATAATGTCAAACAATCTTGATTTTCCTGAGGATCAAGAAATGTCTATATAGGACTCATGGCATTTAAGCAACACAAAGGTCAGAAATGAGAGTTACATTACACACGAGCGACGTCACATTATATAAGTCTGTCCTAAATGTATGGAAGATCAAGGAAATTGCCATTTTGACCCTGAAATATTGCGTTTATGTGTTTAGTTCCTATACAATTTATTTTTCAATAAAATGTAAGGAATCGAATGGTACCATTTTCTTTTCTATTTTTGAAAGAAAAAAAAAATTTTTTTTGAGACTTCGGAGCCTCGTATTTTTTTATAATCTCAATTTTTTTTTTTTTAATTCCACTTTTTTATAATGGATGGCTCATTTTCTATCCATTTAACTTAATTTTGTTATAATATTCAACATGTGTCAAGTACCCAATTTTGGAACACCTCTAACCTCTCTTGTTATATATATATATAAATCTGTATATTTTCCTCGCAATCGTAGTGAAAAGAGTATATAACTCGGGCATAAATGCCCCATTTTATCCTCGACCTATATCGGTAAATAAATTGTCTCGGATGAATTGGATCGCTTTATGCCCTAGGTGAATAATCTACTATTAATTATTTATTTTTATACAGGTATAAATTAACATACGGGCAAGCATTAAGATTGCACTACAAATCCACTCTTGAATATAAAATCGGTTACTGCTTCGCTCTTATGAGGGATATCAGACAGCAGCAGCTAGCACTGTTCTCGACCATGCACTATAATTACAAGCAACATGTTGAAAATCTACACGGCAAAAAAACTTGTAAGTTATGCCTCGAGCAGTGGCGGGGCAAGACCAAAATTATATGAGGGCAAGGTACATTTAGCAAGGCCCTCTGGTGTCGCAAGAAATAACGAACATTTTTACGTTGTGTCCGAGATATACTTATTATTAGAGGCGCGAGGCCCCTCGGACCGCGAGGCCCACGGTGGCCCACGTCGCCCACGCCTAGCAACGCCTCTGGCCTTGAGGCTGCCTGTCCACTGGGGCGGAGCGTGGTAAAACCTATAACTCTGTATCTTTAGGTATTAAATAAAACAAATTTGTACGTTTTCGGGTAGTTATAACATTTATTGGTTAACCAACCAAATCTTCTTCTTTTTTAAATTATGACTTTAGTCCAGTGGGACTATTTCACCAGTATCAAGGTCTTAGGAGTATGAAATAAGATTCACTTAAAATTTTTATATAACAGTGGCCAAGGACCGGTGGGTGAGCGGCCGTAAATAAAAAAAAAAATGGCCGAAACCCAGCTAAATAGCCACATTTTCATATTCCTTATTTTTATAAAATAACTATAATAAATAAATAAAAATGTTATTTATTCAGGTATCAACCCATTAAATTACAATAACGCAACAATACAATAAAATAAAATATACAATTAAAATTAAGGCTAATTATATAGGTGCAGCGGGGAAACCTTGCTCATACAGTAGCAGGTTGTGTACACTACTTTAACAATACTGTTCGCCGATTCGCTCACTCTCCCGACAAACGACCAGTGCCTTCTAAAAGTCATCTACTCTGTTCTCGGCGAACATACCAGACGCACTACACCGCCACGGTAGCCGTAACATTGCACGAAACGCGTTGTTGTACTGTACTCGAAGTCTATTGAACGATCGTTTCGTGAAATGGTACCACAGCTGGCTAGTGTAGAACGCCTGACAGTACGCCTTGAACAAAGTTATTTTGGCTTGGTCGGAACAGTGAGCAAACCGACGTGCCAGCATGTTGCTTCTCATCGCTATAATATGGCATGTTTTAATAAAAAAAATTACAACTAGATCATATTTTTAGTCTATAAGTAATGTAATATCTAAGATTAGTCAAGTCCAGTATTCACAAAATCCATCCTTATTCAATATTTAGCTTAACTGGCCGAAAACCGGCTAAACTACCCAATCGGCCCTATTCGAAGAATGAAATACGGAAAAGATAAGATAACGATAAGCTCTGGTTTAGATAAGTTCTCAATTAGATATCGTTTGTATGTCGTATAATTGACAGAAGCAGCTCGATGCGGGCAACCAATGTCACTTTGACGTTAGAAATTATTGAGATCACAGAAGAATCGAAATAAACGTCAATTTTGACATATCGTTTAGTTACCGATCTTTTCAATCTCTTCCTATGTAGCAGTAGAAGTGACCTGTACAACAATTGTTTTGAAGTAGCAGATGAAAAGAGGTGTAAGTAAGAGGGTCCGCTTAGTAAATTGAATAGGCCTTATTGAAGTTTGGTTAAAGATAAAGATAAAGATAAAAAATGTGTTTATTGCACAAGAAAGGACACAGAAAAAGTATACAGCGGTTGTTTTTAAGAGTTGGTGCATAACTAGATTGACAACAGAGTTTCCAGGAGTCCCCGCACTAGGCTAGGCCTGTATCGCGGGAGACCAGAAGTACATATAAATGTCATGCAAGTCAACGAAAAACGAAAATTTATTTTTATATAATAAATATGACATTCAGGTTTATACCTAAGTTGATAGATGCAGTTTTCAGTATTAAACTATTTATCTAATGCTTCATTCTTTATAACTTCGGTTCTATACTAATCTTTTAGTCTAGTTCATTTTATATAATTAATAAAGTTAATGTTAAACAATTCTTAGGAGTAATGTCTCAGTTTCGCTATAATCAAGTGACAACAACCAGTTGAACAGTAACCTTTTGGCTACATGCACAGTGCAATTAATTAATTCGCTCTGAAACTTTACGGCCATGTTGTAAATCGAAGAGCAGAGGAAGTCGCCAAAACTTTGATTGATTGTGATCTCTTAAGATTAAACTCATAATACATTTTACAGTACATATGGGGCTACTTTATAGCACTAGTGCGAGAAGTAGCATATTACGTTACTGTGTCGAACATTTAAAGGGCCATATGTACTGTAAAACGTTGTACGATACATGTGCGAATAGGTAATTCGCAACTCGTGTCGATTTAAAACACTCCCTTCGGTCGTGTTTTAATTTATCGCCACTCGTTTCGAATTTCCTATTTTTCGCACTTGTATCGTAATGTACTATTACAGTACATATGGGGCTACTTTATAGCACTAGTGCGAGAAGTAGCATATTATGTTACTGTGTCGAACATTTAAAGGGCCATATGTACTGTAAAACGTTGTACGATACATGTGCGAATAGGGAATTCGCAACTCGTTTCGATTTAAAACACTCCCTTCGGTCGTGTTTTAATTTATCGCCACTCGTTTCGAATTTCCTATTTTTCGCACTTGTATCGTAATGTACTATTATTTAACGTATTTTTACTAAACTTGTTTTATTTTGTACCATCTACGCGTATTATAGATATTTCATTGTTCATACGCCTGAAAAGAAAGGTCCGTTACCATTGATATTTTACTTCGCAATTTTAATACGTCTATAAAAGTTTCGGTTTCGGCCGCAACTAGAACCAAAACCGAACTTTCGGTTTCGGCAAAAAAAAACATGTTTCGATCGGACACTACTACCTTTGTTTTTATATAAAAAAAATGTATAAAGCTCATTTTATTTTAAATAACTTTAATATATATTTTTTGTAAAACTGTGATCATTATTATACAAAATGTGGATTGTTATATTCATACTTAAGTATACTGAATTATACGCATATTTTATTTTATTTTATACAGTTAAGCCTTATTTTGATAATTTATTCCAGATAGTATTGTTCCCAGTAACTTTGGAAAAATACCCGGTAGTATTGGGAATATTACCGGTAACATTGTGAATTTACTCTATCAGAGAATTCTTGACTGTTTTATGATTGTAGATAATAGCATAATCATTTATTTTAGTATTTAGCACGAAAAAAACGTAAACATTCTAATTATTTTTTCAAAGTTACTCAATCTTACTGATCGCTGGTAATATTACCGGTAGCGTTACCGCCTACCGGGAATATTTCCACTTTGAGTAAATTACTGGTAGCGACCCATCACTACGCGCATGTAACACCTCTGGAGTTGCAGGCGTCCATAGGCTACGGAGAGTGCTTACCATCAGGCAGGCCGTATGTTTGTTTGCCATCGATGTAGTATAAAAAAAGGATATAATTTCTCAAACGTTTTCCTTGTGTTTGGTTATAGATAAATCGTTCGCTGATATCGCCTCATATTTTCAACTGTACGAGAAGATAGTGAAACTTGACGTAGACATGAAAGACGTGGTAGCGGTGACCCAAGAATTAATGGACAAGAGGTGGATACCGAAGAGAAATTTGTCTCATACAACTGATGCTCCTAGTACTGATAATTCTGTATCATATTGAACATTGCGAGAAAGTGCTCGGGAATGTTCACCGAAACTGAAATTTCCGAGAAAGTACAAAATATGTGTACGAACTCTGATTTTTTATTGTTTGTGTATCTTTCTATAAGTGTTTAATAAATGTTTTAAACAGTTTGAAACCGAAAATAATACTATAAGGGCAACTTTCTCTTCACTCTCAAGAAATTCCCGAGCTTGGGAATGTCCTCGCGAGAACTTTCTCGGTACGTTCTTTGTCCCTTTATTGGAGGAAACATACTAATTTATTGGGATAATGTTTCTCTTTTTGCTCAAATAAATTTCGTATGTGTTTTTTATTGATATTAGTAAAGCGAACTGGTCTCGAAACAATATTTTAAACTTAATAGAGCAAAATTCTCATTACTCTCAAGAATATTTTTGGGAAAGTTCTGAGCCAAATTATGTGCTAATCTGTTAAATATGGCAGCCAGACGTACTTTGCACTTTGCATCATTGCTTTTTGGAGTCATCCACGATAAACAGCAGTCTTATATATTTGAAAAACTTAAGTTATCGAAGGGTCATGTACGTGGTGCCCTCAGACTTAACGGCATTCAACGCAGTACGTCCGCTTGTCGTGGCAGCTTTCGATATGCTGCAACGAAGTGTTGGAACAATTTACCGCCACCAATCCGAAAATGCAAATCCATTACCTTTTTAAGTACAACCTTAAAAAGTATTTACTCGTAACTCAACAGGTTTTATGACTAAGCGGACATTTTTTTGCCCATTTTTTAATTTCAATGCCCATTACACAAACATCATTAAAAAAGCGTCTCGTATGTTAGGTTTTCTATTAAGAAACGCTGGACAGTTTAGGCGTGCTCGTACTAAAGTATTGCTATATAATACATTAGTCAGAAGTAACCTAGAGTACTGCTCCCAGGTTTGGACACCTTATTACGAGGTACATAAGAATCGAATTGAGAAGGTACAGAGACGCTTTTTAACACATTTAGGATATTCTTCTTCCAAAAGCCGTAAACTCACATCATATAGTAAACGACTGAAATTCTTTCGATTTATGTCACTAAGTAACAGGAGAAAAGTGCTAGATTTAATGTTCCTTTATAAATTGGTTAATAGTACGGGGCTGGATTGTCCAGAATTGTTAAGTAAAATTAAAATAACTGTTCCTGCTAAGCTACCTCGTCCTGGTTTGTATAAGCTGTTTAGAATTCCATTTGGGAAAACAAATTTAGGTCGTAACTCTGCCCTTTTAAGAATGGCAAAATTATACAATCATATCCCTGGCTCTGCGGGAGTTGACATATTCAACGATAGACTAGAACAGTTTAAAAGAAAGGTGATGAAATATGTTGGCTTACTGGATATCACAAATAATTCGCCACAGATTCACAGATGACTTAAAAATACTTAATAAAATATTTATATAAAATATTTGTATATAAGTAGTTAATAATTGTTATCAACTATTTACCATATGTACTGGTACTAATTAATTTAACCGTAAGATTACTGCATGTTCACTGGTAGAAGACACTTATATAAGATGTGGTTACCTATAATTAGATAAGCATCAGTCCTGATTGTCATATAGATTTAAGAGCATGTAAGATGTATTATCTGTTGGTAATCCTAAAAAAAAAAAAAAAAGACATAGTCAAAAATAAATATTTGTTAACTCTCTCTAACCAGTGCCGCGTCTACAAGACACGGCTTATGCTGAGCGGCATCCTATTTGGTGTACATGTAATTATTTACTTTGTTGTTTTTATGTTTTGATTTTATGCCAAATAAATATTTTTCTATTCTATTCTAATTTTATATCAAAAGTGGAAAACTAATAATATGAGACAGAATTTTTTGAGATAATAACAACAATTTCGAACTAAAGACGAAAGTCGAGGACCCGCGCGAAATCACCTTATCATACAAAGGTAGTCCTCATTTTTTTGTTTGGATATTAACATTATTGAAAATATTTTGACCTAATTTGTTGTATATCAACCACAGCTATACCCTACGTTTTTTTTCGAATTTTGGATTATTATAAGAGTTAGGAGCATTTAAAAAATTGTATGAATTCGGTTTTTTCAAAAATCTAAAAATGTCAAACGTTGGTGCACAGCTATGGTTAATTTAAATCAAATGATGTAAACAAATTTTCCATAACGTCAATATCCAACGAGGAAAATGGGGACTACGTTTGTATGGAGACACGGCCGTCTTTCCTCTTAAAAATTGCAAACTCTGCACATTTATTGATTACATACGATTTTCGATTTCAAATATGTCTTATTAATATTTTTTTATTTATTTAATTAAAATAGAATGTACATTTTCCATCCAATGTTTGATATTTTTTCTTAAAGCATTATGTAAACTGATGCACAATGGATGTGCTGAGCAAAAAAGTAATAATGGCTCCTCTACACGATGGACCATCTTAGTGGCCCACTAAGCTGGGCCAGCGTGTAGAGAGGTTAGTGGTGTCGGATGGCTTATGGCTCGGCGGGATGGCGATGGAATAGCCACGGTGTCGGTTTTTCGTCCGCACAGGTAGTGGGCCAGCGATGGCTGTACGCATCTAGGGCTCCTCTATACGATGGCCCATCGTACGCTAGTCTCAGGGACGCAGCTATGCAGTGGAATGAGATAGCAATATCACTTGCTCCCTCTAACGCATAAATACCTCCCTTGGACTGGCCTACGATGGGCCATCGTGTAGATTGGATTTACACGTGGCCCATTCCACAGTGCGTGCTCGAACGCGGTCGAGTGTGGACGTTCTTACTGTGTATTATTTTAAGAAAAGGATCTTATTTATCCGTGGCTCCGGAAACGTCCTTGACGAGTAGTGTCCTGAGTCCTGACCTTGTGTAATTCAGCTTTGATGCAATCCCTAACAAATGTGACCGCTCCAATCCATCCAACTTCGAGCCAATAAGTATAACCTCCCTTTTCTTGAAGATAACGGAGTGCATTATGAACTGTCAGCTACTTCGGTGCCTAGAGAATCATCAGTTGCTTAGTGTCTGACAAAACGATTTCCGTAGAGGCCGGCTAATTGACTGTCTGGACTGTTGTCATCATTGGGCTCAGGCTATCGAGACGTGAATAGGGCTTCTAGACCAGCGGTTGAACAAAAATTGGTTTCGACTATATTAAAGTCTTTTCTTTTTTGATATGTCATTGGGAGCAAGTTAAATAATACTGTTGTAAAAAGTTAGAAATTTTAAGGTTGAGCATTCGGTTGTTTTTTACGGTTGAACCGAGTTGCGAGTTTTTTTTTTATAAGTTATGTTTTTGGTGGGATACATTATACTATTGGTATATTTACAAAGTTTCAGAGTAATCTATATAGCTAGTCGTTTTAAAATGAGAGCGTAACTACGTTTGTATGGAGAACCGAACCGACGAACCGAGTTGGCGAACGAACAAGTTATAATATAACCGAAGAATAAGTTTGCATGAACTTCTAGTTTAGCGGGTCGCGCACTGCCATCGCGCCACGTGAAGCCTGCGAGGCGGCGCGAGCGCAAATAGCGTACGCGTCTGTGTGCGTGCACCACAGGGATAGTCTCTCGCCGCCCGCGTCAGCGCGACGGCATAACTTTCCTAAAAATCTCAAATTTGTGTTCGGGCTCAGCTCCTGTTTCGTCTTAATACAGACGACGCTAAATATGTGTATCAAAAAATATATTTGACGGTAACTTATTAAGTAACAAAAAATAACTGTATCAGTACAATAATAAACAAGTTAGATAACATGCATGTACGACAAAACAAAGTTAGATAACATGCAAGTACGACAAAATGAACAAAACAAGGTACTTACTTGAATGCCATATTGACACACCTAATGGTCACGCCAAATTGTTAAAAAACCGGCCAAGTGCGAGTCGGACTCGCGCACCGAGGGTTCCGTACAAACCTGTAGGTACATATTATTATATGATGTAACTAAAAAATTACGGTTTCCGCAATTTTTCCTTTAAATGTGCTATAAGACGTTGCTTCGTACCAAATTTCAAGATTCTAAGTTCACGGGAAGTACCCTGTAGGTTTTGATTCCCTTGCGAGTGTCGAAAATTTGCGGCATAAACGGCTGTATCTTTTGATTGCGTTGGCTTAAAAGTTTGATTTTTTCACAGCTCTAAGGGACAGTCCTCTCGCACATGAGAGGAGGCCTGTGCCCAGCAGTGGGACGTATATAGGCTGAATTATTATTATCTAAGGGACAGTAGACTTGAGTATTTGATATAAATTCCAGCTTGATACCTCCACGCGTTCCTGAGAAAAAGGGTCTTGACAGACAGACAGACGGACGGACAACAAACTGATAGGATAAGAATCAGAAGGGTTCAGTTTTTTTCTTTCGAGGTACAAAACCCTAAAAACGTTTCAACTTCCGTACCTTATCACAAGTTTGTCTAAAATTCACTTTTATGGCCGGCTGCACTTTTATTTCCACAGTCAACGTACACTCATCGAAACAGTAATAACAAACCCAAAAACAGTAAGGTTATCACAGAATTCGGTTTCCGCTCCTGTCTCCATCATCAGATCAGCTCGATGGTACCATAATATTGCATTGTCACCCAATTGAAGTATCAGAAGTTTAAGCTCAATCAAATGGGTTAGGTCTAATTTAGCTTACAAAATTTGAGGGGAACGTACATACAAACTATGAATAAATAAATATTATAGCACATTACTACACAGATTGACTAATTTCCACAGTAAGCTTGTGTTGGAGGCACTCAGAAAACGATATATAAGTATAAAATTCAAAATAAACAAATACATACATACTTGGGAAACACCCAAGACTCAGGAAAAAATATCTGCGCTGATCACACAAACAAATGCCCTTACCGGGATTCGAACCCAGGACCATCGGCTTCATTGGCAGGGTCGCTAACTCACTACCCACTAGGCCAGACCGGTCGTCAAATAAAATTGAAGGTTAGATAAAAACTTGCAAAAAGATGCAATTCTGTACTTTGACTCTCCCAGGTAACTTTTTTCCCGTAGTTCACAGTCCACATTCGTACACTATCAGATATTACATTATACTTAGATAAGAAAAGTTGTTGACACGCATTTATCTTCATTATATCATAATAACAGTGTTGCCAGGAGTACGATAATTATCGCACGTGTACGATAATTTTGGCTCCGGTACGATGTACGATCCAAAGAGAATTATCGTACGCTTTTGTGTACGATGATTCTCGTAGTTTTTTTTGTACGATAAAATAATCGTACTATTGGCTAATTTGGCTAAAATTACCCTTGGACGATGCCACTCAAAAAGTTCAGTATTTTAAACTAAATATGACACGTAAAATAGGGTAAAATTAGTAAATTGGTGTTAGTCAAAATTGTCGCAATTTTCTGTAAAATCTGTCTGTTTGGATCTGTCACAAAAATATAAAAATTATTTTTGCGCAATTTAGACGAAAATCGTGTTTTCTTTGGTTATATATTGGAAATTTAAGCTTATTCTGCAAGCATTTTTTGGCGTACTGTCTTTTCGATAGAAATACGATAATATTTTCAACGGTACGATAATTTTGACGATAATTCTCTTCCACGCACCTGGCAACACTGCATAATTATGCATATGCTGATAATTATCAGTCAGTACTCTTCGCGGTCTCGCTAAGAACAGACGTAGAAGAAGCCATTTTGTTAAAATGTTAAAACACCCGTTTTACCAATACGGATCCTTAGATTTGGAATTACCAGTGAATTTGAACTTTAGTGAGTTTATATTGAACAAGCTTGTGAAGTTTAAAGAGAGAACTATTGTAAGTACCTATTTATTGAGTATTTTGCCCACGGATAACAGTACCCCTAGTGTAAATATTCGATAGCGTGACGTGACGTACGCGTTTGCGTTAAGCCTCATTTTGTATGGGATTTTGTGTTTCCAAAACGTCCTGCTAGGCTAGGGTTGCCATACGTCCCGGTACGCCGGGACATGTCCCGGTTTGAAGCATGGTATCCCGGCGTCCCGGCCGATAAGCAAATTGTCCCGGTTTAAAAATCATAGTTATTTAATAGAGGGCTGGACTCGGTAAACAGTAATATACCTACAATAAAGGCGACTGACTAGCTAGGCTAATCGTACGTGGATAGAACGACGTAAGCGCTGACACTTGTCCGTTCACGTTTCACGAATTTACGTCAACAGTGTCAACACATTTCGGGATTTTCTTTAAATGTCCCGGTCAGAGTCCCCACACTTATGGCAACCCTATGCTAGGCGCGCTGTTTATAAATCCCATACAAAATGAGTCTTAACGCAAGCGCGTACGTCATGTCACGCTATCGAATAAATTTACGCTAGGGGTTCAGATGTACTTGATTCCTGACAATCCTGACCCACTGTGAAACCTTTTCACATTTAATTAAGCGCGTCAACGAAATGTAGGGAAAATGGACATTGCGGTTACGACTCCGTATAACGCGTAACACAATGTAGTATCATTAGATCATTATTCTATAGATTATTTGATGTAAAATGGGTGTGGCGCAAACGCATTGGGTTTAATGTTGAGTTGATCGAATAAAACAACCTCGCGTTTTTGTATCAAATTGATAATCGTCACACTTGCTCGAAAAATATACAATTTTTTACACTTTTCAATTTGTGGCTGAACGTCGGATAGGTCTGTGCCTTCGATGCCTAATCTGTCAAAACATGACAATATGGCGGAAGAATGTTTGAAAATGTCACCGTACTTAAGAATGATTTCGCTTAAAATTTGGTTTTTTCTTCGCAAGTTTGATGAAAGACATTGTGTGTAACTCCGGGGGCGAGAATATTGATACTCGAGTCTTTAATTCACTCCAGCCTGCGGCTGTCGTGAGTATATAGACTCGTACTATATTTCACTTTCCTCCCTAGTTACAGTGTACTATTAAATTGTCAATTGTGGCAAAGAAGGGTTCTTATGCTTCATGTACATAAGGACCCTTCTCTAATGGAAAGCCACAAATTATAACAATACTTAGCTACTGTGAAAACGTTGAGTGGTGGGTCACAGATAACTGATAAGTTTGTTGATGGCGACTGTACAAACAAACCCCGTTATAAAAGTTGCAATTCATTGAAAATAAGGGTTGCCAAACTATCTCCCGTAGGGAACCCTAACTCCACCATTGGTACTACACTTCGCCCATGTAAAATATTAAAGTAATATTTTTCCCTAAAATAAATATCTACATATAGAATTCACAATAAACAGAGCTGCGTATAAAAGTTTTAAATAAAAAAAAATGCTAATTAACCTGACTTCGCCTAATCATTTTTTTATGACGAAAAATATAGTAAAACGTATTCCTAAAAGTTGAATGACTAAACACCAAACAAAACATTAAATAAAATTTATAACTTTCGCGGAGGAACAGCAACACGTGAGTGTAGCTGCATGTACCGCTTGAGTAGAGGTGAGTCCTGATGCTGCGCCAGCGCACTAGGATGCTATTCGTGCTGCTTCGGCTGCGGAGTGAGGAGTCATGCGCATCGCTTCTTCATGATGGCGAAAAAAGAGCCTGTTCGTGTAAATGCAAACATCGCTGAGGCACTACAAATCAAACAAAAATACACATATGTTATTATATGTACTTTTGTTTGATTTGCTTTTGCTGTTCTAATTGTAGCACCGCTCACAATCTCTCTACTTAGCCTTAAGGTTGACTGGTAGAGAATGCCTCGTGGCATTAAGTCCGCCTGTTGTACTATAAGTTTTTTTTTGTGCCGCGGCAATCTATACAGCAATATGTAAGTTTAGCGATGATTGGCATCATCCCGCCTCCAATGGACTAATTTAAATTTTGAAACGTAATAAATATAAGAGACTCGGTAGAGACTACCATTTTGTACCACTTGGCGATGAAACTCTAGGTCCATGGGGTCCCAGCGCGCACAAGTAGAAATGTTTTGTAGAAATCGCGAAGCGTCTAGGTGACGTAACTGGTGACCGAAGAGCTGCTGGTGGCTTCCTCGCACAACGTATCAATATTGCGATACAACGAGAAAATGCTGCCAGCATCCTTAGCACAATGCCTCAAGGGCCTATTTTAGATTTAAGCTAGTATAGTAATCCTCTGTATACATCCATTATGTATATTGTTATTGTAAATAATATATGGTAAACAATTACTTTATATGAAAATATTAAAATTTGTTTTATTTGTCTCGGTTGTATACTATATACATCGAAAAAAATAGTTCACAAAAAATGCAAAAAGATTACTTAAAATTCTGTCAGAATCTTTATCATTTAAATAAGAGATTAAACCAGTCTGTAGTTGAGGATAATAAACTTCTTACTGGCGACCTCAGTACCCCTAGTGTAAATAAATTCTATTTCGAAACGTGACGTACGCGTTTGCGTTTAGTCTCATTTTGTATTAGATTTAGAAAGAGCGCGCCAAGCGGGACGTTTTGGAAACTCAAAATCCTATACAAAATGAGACTTAACGCAAACTCGTTCGTCACGTTATGATGTCGACTAAATTTACACTAGGGGTACTGTTATCCGGTAGACATAACAGTTATTATGCTCATAAACCGCGATTGTTTACTGTATTCTCGTGCATGTTATGTAAAGTGTACATAAGAAATTGCAATTAGTTTTCCTGTTATAGCAGTTAGTCGTGATGCAGCATTATATTGAACAATATAAACTAATTACACTATGTACGATAAGAGCGTGACTAGTAAAATTTAGACAAAAAAAATAGATATAATGTCAAATACCATAAACGTGCAAGTACACTCCATATGTGCAAGTTTTATAGATGTTTGACGTTTAAAATAAAACTTGCACTGTCTGGGCTATCAAAATTGCTGACCACGTATCTGACTCTAAGTGTGTATGTACAGTCGAGTTCATAAATATGTATAATTGTATTGCAATGGATTAAAGTGAAGGAATGTATACATGTTTATGAATTCGATGGTAATACTATGATGTTTTTAAAAACCTGATTACGCCTATAAAAATGTAGTAGCAACATTTCTCATGAGAATGTTAAATGTTATCAGTGTTATTATATTGTAAGCTATATTTTGTGAGGATTATCAAAATTACGGAAGGTGGAGGTAAGGAAATGAATCTCCATGTACCAAAAAGTGTCATCAAAAAACCTACCTACCTACCTAGAATACTTGAACAAAAAAATCAAATCATAGACAGCGCACTTCACTCCGTCAATAGCGCCTAGGTTCTTAGCTACTCTAGCGCTACTCTGGAGAGATTTGGAACTATTATTTATAGCTAACAGCTGGACACTTTTGCAACAGTTCTACCATAAGAGATGGCACTCCTCTTAATTCCACACTCCTTAATCAAAATATTATCTGATTATCAAAGTCAAACATAACTCAGGCGAGTGCGTGGCAGCAGCAACGGCCTCCTCAGAGTATTGTCAGAGTCTTGACTGCTGTGACTATAGTATTTGCATTCCTATTTGCGTTATTTGACACATGTCACTCACAACAGCAATACAACGTAAAATGTCTTGTACATCGAAATCACAAGGTGCAAGGGAAGACAATTGCACTGCGAACGTTTACGTTATACGTCTTTTTTTAAATTTATTTATTATATTTTCTTAAAAATTATTTCTTACAAAAAATGTATCTATAAACTGTTTTAACACTTGTTTAGAAAAAAAAAACGTAAAATAGTTTTATTTAATTTACGAATAGGTAGTGTATCGATTTCTAAACGATCCGGTATTGACGTTTGGAATAACATGTTGAATTGGTGCAGTTCGTCGTAGCCTCATTTAATTCTCAAATAAAAATTCATTAAAAGTCACAATTCGATACCTCTGTCTAGGTGCTATATCCAATCGTAATCGCTTGCTGTGAAAATCGATTTGGGTTAGTTACATAATCTATAAACGTCAGTCACAATGTTTCAAATAACGCAAATAGGAATGCAAATACTATAAATATTGAGTCGAAGTGGCCATCGGAAGGGCCAAATTGGATGAGACTTCTTTTATATATTTTTTTGTATATTTTCTGCTCCTACTAACTTAGTTATTAAGTCAAAACTGTTACTTACATCCGTTGTTTTTTATTACGGGCGAACTTCGATCGTTATCACAGTTGCAGTTCATTGAAAATAAGGGTTGCCAATAATATGTACCCTAAATTCGCCTTTAGAACATAACTTCGCCTTAACTAGCATGAAATCATAATTTCGCTATAGAGACCTTGCGTGTTGAAGGGTTGCCACCAGGTCTCTATTGTTTCTCATAAGGTTTTAAGTCATAATGTATTGTTTGTTTGTCCGCATTTTCGTTAGCCTTAATTTAGTTTTTATCAGAAACGCGTAACTTTTCAGGATTGCCATAAAACAAACCTAACCTAACATAACCTATCTATAGGATAACATAAGGAAATTCTTAAAAAATTAACGGTTTCAGAGTTATGACTAAAGATAATATGACTATCATTACATTATGACTTCCAATAATTATGCCAAACAAATTGATCCGGTTGCCCACCTCATGACCTGAATCGAAAACTTTAACACCCTACAGTTCACGCACGCTATAAAAAAATACACCACGCTAAAAAAATATACTTCGCGTAATATGCTATATTACGCGTAGTAGGGTCTGCCATCTATTGGCTAAAATCTGAAAATAAAAACATGACATTATGCTTCTCGTCAATGAATAGGGGGATTCTGTGCTGCCCCCTACAGTTCATGCCTCCTATAAATTGTACTTATAAAGATTTGGAATAAGTCTTAGTAGGTATAATTTTCATGACAATACAATTGTACGGGACGGGGACGGGTGGCAAATTTAGGTTGTTTTAGTACACTGTTTTTTAAATTTTACTCTTTTCTTACGCAGATCTGATCAAATTCATGGTAAACATATTATTATACAAATAAAAAAATATTATTATTCTTATTTTTTTATCTTTAATTTTTTTATTTCACATTTTTTTTAAATCAATATCTTCATATCAGTGAACTCGGAATCCTATAACTAAATATTGGTTAAGTTATAATATAATTAAAACTATATATTATAACAGTTCTCAACCTAATTATTTTGCACTGCGCATTACAATTTTTTTTTTAATAATTTTGACAACCCTAAATAGACGAAAGGGATACTTAGTTTCATAGATTAGAAAGGGACAGCAAGATTCGTCCCTGAATCGCTGTCAAACTTCGGTTTTGTAGGAAGTTTCCTTTCTGTGCGGTAGAACTACGGAAGGTGGAGTTAAGGAAATAAATCTCCATGTACCAAAAAGTGTCATCAAAAAACCTTGAATAGGTGGCGCTACAATACCTAGAATACTTGATCAAAAAAATCAAATCATAGACAGCGCACTTCACTCCGTCAATAGCGCCTAGGTTCTTAGCTACTCTAGCGCTACTCTGGAGAGATTTGGAACTATTATTTATAGCTAACAGCTGGACACTTTTGCAACAGTTCTACCATAAGAGATGGCACTCCTCTTAATTCCACACTCCACAGGTAGAACTATTATTTATTCTGTTGGCTCTGTGATTTATATACATGAATGGTCAGTTTCATCTTTTTAATTCTACATCTATATTATATCTCTTCTATTACTTTCAGATCAATGGAACCACAGAAGAAACCATTGCCTACGGCGACATCGCCCAAAAAGCGATGAATCTCGCCATCTCCCTCTCTCGCCTAGGCGTCGGAAAGGGACAGGTTGTGGGAATATGCTCAGAGAACAGAGCAGAGTTCTGGAGCGCCGTTGTGGGGTCTATATGTACCGGGGCCGCGGTTACCACGTTCAATATGATGTACACAACACGTGAGGTTTTCTTATACCACCTATTCTATACCGGATCCCTTTGTTTGACATAATTACGAGTATTGTTGCGTCTAGTGCCTAATTCGTGTAGTATGTCGAATCCAGGATATCTAGACTGCTGAATAAAACTATAGCGGACTGGCTAACCGGTCCGGTGACGTGACGGTGGACGTCATCGCTGTTGCTGTGGAGTTCATTCGATGCGGCGGCGGACTTGTCGCCAACAAGTATTGAAAGTCACAATTTAATGATTGTCAGATTATCATTAGTCATAATTCTGAACCCCTAGTGCAAATTTTCTCGATAGCGTGACGCGACGTACGCGTTTGCGTTAAGTCTCATGTTGTATGGGATTTAGAAACAGCGGGACGTTTCGGAAACTCAAAATCCCATACAAAATGAGACTTAACGCAAACGCGTTCGTCACGTCACGATGTCGATTAAATTTACGGACGGTTACAGTTTACGGTTCAATTTGTAATGGTTAATGATTAATTCCAATTAACGTTCGGCCAACTGGCACGCATATAGCACATCTGCAGGATCCTAACATTTATGTTCCCTGGCTTCCCTAAGGCAGTGTCTTACCTGAGCGAATAACTGGCGAACGCGAAGCGGCGCAGCGCGGCGCGGCGCGGCGCGAGTGAATTCAATCCTTTGATACCTATGGAAGTGTCCTACGTGGGCGATCTCTGAATGCCGTTGGGCCGCCGCGCCGCATTCGCGAGTCATCGCCCACATAAGCCGCGCTGTTAAGGGGCTCCCCGCGGTTTACATCGATTTTTGACTTAGTTTTGAGTTGTTACTCCTACATTTCCACTATACATATAATTATAAGAGAAACGGCTATCGGTTCTTTAATCTTTTATCTCCAATCTGGTCTGGTCTGGTGAAATGAACACTTATTTTTTATATGTTTTTTAAATATTGTCTAAAAAACACTTTTTTCGTTACTCGATTGCTGTTAAGGATTTAACATAAACGAAATCTACACATTTGAGTTCGTCTTCGACGTGTCTAAAAACTGGTCAAAGATTTTAATTTTAAACTAATTAACATAAAAGTTATGGCCAGTAAACCAGTTTTTTGGCCTAAAATTGTTCAATTTTGATGCCAAATATCTCGAAAACAGTGAACTTTGAAGTAAATATGTGACAGTATACTGCTTACAGCCGTTGCTGTTAATATGATAAAATACAAAAGACATTAGAAAACTAAGGGATTCAGAACGAAGGTCATTGGCGTTGGGGACCCCCTTAATGTATTTCTAGCTGTAAATGCTTACACGCCTTAGAGAGGCGTATAGCGACATCTACCGGCAAGAAAGTTCTATCTAAACAGGCACCAGAGTCTCCAATTACATATGTTGAGTATTCCCCTGCATTCAGTGATTGGACCATTGTTCCAAGAGGTCGCAAGGTCGAGTCTTGCCGGAGTTGGTGAATTTTTCAATTTTTCCTTTAATATACACCGTGGGCTGGTCTTAAGAAGCAAAAAATGCTATTTGAGGTATGGTCACATTCGGAAAAAAATTTTTGTTTGCCGAAAAAAATCTTTTTTTGCTGTTTTTGCACACGACACGATTTTTTTTCTACATTTTGGCAATAAGACCATACAAAGAATAAGTCACATAGTGGCAGAGTTATTACAGAAACAATTATTCACAAGAATTGTCTTAATCTCTAAAACAAGACCGATTTCAGAAAACATATAGTCATATAACTCTAGAATGACTCAAGCCTTTCATATTTCTTGATTTTAGATGAGTTAACCCATGTCGCTGGAATATCGAAGCCGAAATACGTTTTCTGTTCGCCGCTAGCTTACAAAATGCACAGAAAAACCTTAAAATCATTGAAGTTTGTTGAGAAAATCATCGTTTTTGGTGACGAAAAGCCGGTGGGAACTATTTCGTACAACGAATTGGTAAGTTAATTTTTATTGTATTAATATTCTTACCCCCTTATTCATAAACGTGTACTAAAGTTACGATACCGCTGATCATCGTTTGTCCCTTTCCATCATACCAATACGTCGGTATTTGGTTTCCTCGGTTATATCGGTTTCCTCGTGTTACACCGTGTATATTAAAATAATAATATTGCTTTGCTAATTTCCGCTTCCTAGTAACGTACTAGCTAGTTAAATGGTCCTAACTCATTATAATAAGTATACTGCGTGTATTTTTGATATAACTCATATAACCATAAACTTAAATGAGATTCTAAAAGAACATTTTTATTGTTTTTTTTTTTTTCGAGTGGCAGTGTATTTCTTACATCGTGATCACTTGTAAAGCATTCTCCTTAGCTAATGTACGCCTGCAACTCCGGAGGAGTTACATGCGCGTTGCCGACCTTAACACTTCGCACCCTCGTTGAGCTATGGCAACCTTGATGAATAACACTAGACCTGAACCCTACTCATAGACCTCATAATGTTGTGTTCCTGCCGGTGAACACAACATTATGAGGTCTATGAGTAGGGTTCAGGTCTAGTGTTATTTTTTGGCTGCGGTTTTCTGTAAGGTGGAGGCACTTCCCTGGAGAACTGGTTCGGCTCTGCTTTAGATCTGGAATGACATCCGCTATGTTGTGCCACAAAGCGAGATGACATTCACAGTGCCCATACCTCCCTTTTGGACGTAGTTTAAGGACATACCCGGGTCCAAAAATCTTGTACTTATCACCTATAATGTCTCAATATCATTCTTTAATTTGTAGGTGTCAGCTCAAAACGTAAAATACGAAGAGTTCAGAGCAGCTGACGTGGAAGGTCCAGATGACACGCTGTTTATACTATACTCGTCAGGAACCACTGGCCTACCAAAAGGAGCTGTCTTAACACATCGAAACGCACTCATCTCTAGCAATGCGTAAGACTTCTTTCTTTTATACTCCTTCAAATCATACCTTAACAGAAGGGTTGAGCCTCCTTTCAAAAAGGTGGAGAGAAGAAGCCAGCTCGTCAGAATCAGTGCGGTACCGCACCAACTCGACCGAACCATTTGCTGCGTCCGGCAACACCGACGGCGCTGCTGTATGTGTCCCGTTTACACTACCTTACGAAGGTTGAAGAGATCCAGAGTCCGGTTTCGTCCTGAGAGTCGTGAAGTTGGAATCCCGACACAATGAGAATTTTAATTATTTTGTGGTGAGCGTTCCGACTGAACACCTAGCGACCTTCACCAAGGAGAATTTGTTCTGGCGGTTTCGCAGCCCGCTCACTGACTTTGCGGGGTTGCGAACTGCATCGCAGCCATAATTGTTTGTTTTTACAAGCTTTTATTTAGCTTTTATTTCACCTTTTCCGTTGTCTGTTTGTAATCAAATCTTGCAAGTTAAATTTGACCCACTTCCCGGCTTCCGATAAAGCTGAAAATTTGGATACATATGTAACTCGAGTGACAATGCAATATTACGGTACCATCGAGCTGGTCTGATGATGAGACAGGAGGTAGCCATAGGAACTCTTTGATAAAACAACGCAACCTAATTGTGTTTGGAGTTTTTAGAATTGCCTCGATGAGTATTAGTTGCCTGTGGAAAGAAAAGTGCAGTCAGCGATAAAAGCTTGTACCAAAAATTAAATTTTTGCCAAAAACATATCTTTTTAGATATCATAATATATTATATACTAGTTTATCTAGGGGCCAATAGTTGCCTGAAAATAAAGATTTTCATTTTTATTCAAAAAGCGGCTCTCGAGCTGAAAATGGCTCTTAGATGTAACTGTTACAATTGCGGTTCTTAAGTTACCCAAAAAAATCAAGTTTGATATTTCATAGACCACTCAAAATATTTTTTTTATTCGTCGACTGTAATGATTGAATTAAGATTTATTATATCAAACTGAACTTACTGTGTAAAATGCGACTCTTTTGACTACTGATTATGTATTTTTCTGCTTTAAACATGTTTTTATTTAATAATAAGTGTCATACCTAAATCCAAATATGCTGTACCTACCAATAATAGTCGAATATGTACAACCTACCTCAAATTGACTTGTAAAACATTGACTTTTATCAATAAATTTCTTGTAACTTGTGGAGCGTAGTCCATTTGTGTTAGAACTAAGAATGTCCTATTTTTTTTGTGTTACAGAAAAACCATAGAAACTCCGCAACCATGCGTAATCCTGCTGATTACCCCATGGTTCCACACCATGGGTCTTATGGGGTCGCTCCTATATCTGGCCAGTGGGAGGAACATGGTGTATCTGCCAAAATTCGAGATCGAAAATTACTTGAAATGCATTGAAAAGTATAAGGTAAGGGACAAGCAAGTCAACGTCAAATTTTTTATAGGTACACACTTTTATTGTTTTCTCTGCATAGCTAATATCAAGTACTTTCCAAGACCGTTCTAATGAGCCTAAACTGTTTTTTTTTTCTTTTTCCATCGAGGAGTTAGGTAATTTGGCTACCTTTCGATTCCAACTGCATCGAGATGAAGATATATATGAATAGAGAGGGATAGCTTAGTGGACCATTACGACTAGGTATACTTTACATTTTGTGCAAAAAAAAGGACATTGGGCCTTACGAGTATATAACGATGTTACTTATTACAGGTGACCCGTCTCTACGTAGTGCCACCAATTTTGGTGGCAATAGTCAAATACCCCAAAACGTATGACCTGAGTACAGTCGACCTGATATACAGTGGCGCAGCGCCGCTCACGAAAGAGACAGCTGATGCAGTGAAGGATAAGTATGTTTTATCTCTTTTTAATGTTGTTATAGAACAGGCCGCTTATAAGATTCGGCAGATCATTTATATATACTTACAAGGAAGAGAAATGGTCTCAAAAGTGAACCCTGTGGTACTCCCAGCTTGACAGTCATATACTACTAGATTCTGTTCCATTTTCAACCACTTTCTCGGTTCTTTGCTTTTATTAAGACTTGACAAGCCTTCAAGCTTCAGTTGACAGACAGTTGCTTCAAGTTGTGTAGTGTAGTAGTGTGTCTTCGTAAAATCAAATGCCTTGGAGAGATCACAGACGAAATCTACAGCATCAAGAGAGTGTTCCCAGGCGTCGACTATGTGCTTGATTAGTACAGAGGCGGCATAAGTTGTCGAACGACATCTTTTAAGACCAAATTGGTAGATTTCATCGATGAATAGCTGCTATTTAATAAGGCTAATATGGTATTTAAAATAACGAAACATACATTTTATAGTAATTATAATTTCTTATCATAATAAGTCATTTTTAATAACAAAGCTTCTGTGAGACACAGATACAGACATATTAAATATGTTACAACGAGTGACTCACGTAGCGCGCGGAGGGCTGCGGCCCGCAGTCTGCGCCGGTCCGGCAACGCAAGCTCCTGATGGATACTCAGAGTGGAGATGGTACAGAGTGAAACATATCGAGCGGTTTCGACTTAAACTACGTGAATGAGTCATTATTAGAATATAGTACAAAAATGTGATAAACAACTATGATACTATTGTCACCTGGTGGTTGCCACTTGCCAGGATAGAATAATAACAAAATAGGTGGTCCACCCAAGGATTTACTTTTCCACAGATTCCCAAACGTAAAATCGGTTCTCCAAGGCTACGGTTTGACAGAAACGGCGCTTGCAGTCACTAGGTGCACTGATGTGGACTCAAAGTCTGGGACAGTGGGGTCGGTCATGCCTGGAGCTATTATAAAGGTATATAACATAGTATACTTGGGTGATTTTGGGGTCATGATCCAGAATGTCATTGGGGAAACGAAGCTGCTAGATTCCGACGGGTCGGGCACGTAGTCCGGATGGGTGAAGATCATGCAGTCTGGAGGCCGTACTTTGGAGTTCCAAATGGCTAAAGACCGTCTGAACGCCCTAGGTACCGCTGGAGAGATGAAGTGCAAAAAGCCCGTAGCGAACTCGTCGCCGTCGATTGGACAGAAACGGCTTGGAACAGAGAAGCATGGCGGTATTTGGTGTCGAAAGCCAAGATCCACTTCGGGTCGCTGCGCCATCGCCACAACAATAAGTAAGCACGCAGTAAGTAAGTGATCCAGAATGTCAAGAATGTGTTCAGATGGTCATGCTAAACAACTTTCCCATGGAACTAATTTATATGCATTAGTGTTTTAAAGGGGCATCCAGTTAAAAAATAGTTTACCTATAAGTACTTAATTTATTGTAACTTTCCAACAGGTCATTGACTTAAAAACCCGGAAGCCTGTCGGAGCCAACCAGCCCGGAGAAATATGCATCAAAGGTGGCATAGTCATGAAGGGCTACATCGGCAAGGACCGAAGAGAGGACTTCGATGATGAAGGGTTCTTCAGGACTGGAGATGTGGGGTATTATGATGACGATGGGGACTTCTTCATCGTGGACCGGGTGAAGGAGCTTATCAAGTATAAGGGATACCAGGTATGAATGATCTTAAATGATTTATGGAAATGATCACGTTACTTTTCGTTGAATTGACCTGCAGCAGCGAACGAAACGCAACAGACAGTTGCGTTTTATCGTGAGCGTTATCGAATGTCATCTTGGCGAGGCCCCCAGCCCGCGTAGCCAAGAAGCCGGGTAGTAAACGCAACTGTCACTATCGCTCTAATATGGAAGAGTGATAGGGAGAGATGACTACGCTACGCTACGGAACGTTAACGATTGGCATGTTGTCTACGCGGGCGGGCTATCTACTCAGTTTCGTAACGAGTAACTAGGATACCTTAGTAGCCCTCATATTTTTTGAAATATTAGGATTGTACATAGTGTTTATGCCATTGGGTAGAAATATCCAAGACTTACACGAAAAAGAATGTTCTGTTAGAATACTGTACTAATTACTGACGTTAAGAGGGAAGAATACGGTCATACGAGTATTTCTATGAAATTCCATTTCGGGTGAAAACGGTTTGCACTAACTAAATCTTAACAAATCACTTTGATTTTGATGTCGATCGCTTCAGCATAATATATTCTAGGTTTATAGGTTTCGCTTTTTTGGAAAAAATTGCATATTTAAAAAAAAGATCATATTTCATAATTTATAAGTATGAACCTCCAGGTCTTTTTGTTGCCTTGTTCTTTTGTTGCAGTACATTTGTATTGTCGGACGACACCTACCTTTAAACGTAGTTTTTCATTGCGTCAACAAAAAAATCATGTAGAATGATAGTTATGTTTATAACTTCTTTATTATTCCAGGTGGCTCCAGCAGAGCTAGAAGCGGTCTTACTCCAGCACCCAGCAGTCCGCGATGCAGGTGTAGTAGGTATACCTGACAGTCGCGCTGGAGAGGTGCCTCGCGCCTTTGTAGTGCTGCAACCAGGTGCCACGGCCACTACTGAAGAGTTACAGAAGTTTGTTGCTGAGAAGGTAAGAAAGCATAGAGAGAGAGAGAGAGTTAAGAGTTATAGAAGTTGGTTTTGGAACCGCCGAATCTCACCATCATATAAATAAATAAATAAATGATAATAAATATTATAGGACATTATTACACAAATTGACTAAGTCCCACAGACCCCACAGTAAGCTCAATAAGGCTTGTTTTGAGGGTACTTAGACAATGATATATATATAATATACAAATATTTATAAATATTACTTAAATACAAAGAAAACAGCAATGACTCAGGAACATTTATCCATGCACATCACACAAATAAATGCCCTTACCAGGATTTGTTAAGAAGGTGACCTGAGCGTCCTTAATAATCAAAGCTTCACTTGAGGTAGCTGAGCTATTACCAGGCTCCAGCAGTTCACCTCCTGCACTAGCAGTCGATGCAAGTGAATTCGGTATACACGACAGTCACGCTGGAGAGGTGCCTCGCGCCTTTGTAGTGCTGTAACCTGGTGCCACGGCCACTACTGAAGAGTTACAGATGTTGCTGTGTACGTACCTTACAGCCCTAGGGCGGGTGCCGTTCAATTTTAATACAAACTTTTAGCATAATTTCATTTAACTACTATTGAAACTCATAATAAACATTATGTATAAAAACAAAACATATAAAGTTGTTAGTCATACTAATTTAATGACAGAATGCTCTATAATCATAAAAACATTCTTCATAACAATCCTTAGGAATAATTTTACTTGTTATAACATACATTTCGTATAATAATTAAAATATAGTACAAAATTTTAACGAATTGTGACATAGTGTTCTATGATATACTTGGTGTCAATCAAACTATTAAATTATACAACAATCTACCTATTCAACTTTAAAGCTGGTCGCCGTTAGGTACGACGACGAGCGAAGCGAGGAGGAGTGTTAGGTAGAACTGCGACCATATGGGCAGAACCATATGTCTCGGAAATTTTATTTTTGCTTGTTCATTTTCACTAGGCGTTTATATGAAGTTTATCTGAATCCTTTAGGAACCACAGAGGTTCCAACTCACACTGGCCGCTGCTTTGCGGTAAAATGATATATGTCGACAGATGTAAAGTACGGATGTAGGTCAGTTTGACGCTTAGAAAAATCGATTATGTTCCATGCAAATATAATGTTTAAGTTTTTTTATTAATTAGTAATTCAGTGTTGTTAAACTTTCAGCAAACTCAATCAAATAAAGTTTATGAACCATTTGCCGTGGTTTGATTGTGAAACCACACCTTCAACATTATGCTGTTGGTTTTCATGAATAAAAAACGTTCTGAGTATAAAATAGTATACAGAGTGAACATTATACTGGTTGCCTGTTATGCAAATACATTACTATGCTACTAAACTTTAATTACTTTCGAAATTATGCAATTCGTTTTTATTGTATTTGTTTTTATACCAAATCATAATTTCTGCATATCAAAATTATGCAATTCAAATTATGAAAAATGAAATTTCGCAAATTGTTATTATTAAAAACATTACACACCCCCCTAGGGCCCCTAGGTCGAAATGAGGATTTACGGACCGCATTGCCTACGTATAATAAGGGCAGTTTCAGACGAACGTACGCGCGCGCTTGTAAAAACCAAATGTAGAGAAACGTACCACGCATATAAGCTCGTACCGCCGAGTAAAAACCGCCCTTATACCTTTTACAAGCAAGTAGTAGTAGTAGTAAGTGTGATGAAAAAGCGGATGGGACCCGGGTACGTCCTTAAACTACGTCCACAAGAGAGGTATGGGCATTGTGAATGTCATCTCGCTTCGTGTGGTAGGGCACAGCACAGCGGATGTCATTCCAGATCAAGAGCAGAGTCCAACTGGGGAAGTACCTCCACCTTACAGAAAACCGCAGCCAAATAACACTAGACCCTACTCATAGTGTTGTGTTCCTGCCGGTGAGTAAGGTTGCCAGAGTTCAAAGAGGGGAGGGAAGGTTTTTAGGGTCGGCAACGTGCATGTAACTCTTCTGGAGTTAAATGCGTACATAGGCTACGGAGACTGCTTACCATCAGGCGGGCCGTATGCTTGTTTGCCACCGACGTAGTATTAAAAATAATAATAATAATGCACGCCTTTAATAAAGTTCTTGGTTTGTTCACAGCTCTCAAACCCGAAACATCTTCGTGGTGGTGTACGCTTCGTAGCAGAAATACCGAAGAACCCCAGCGGGAAGATCCTGCGCAGAGAGCTACGCAAACTTGCGCAGCAGAGCAAACTATAAACGTCTTACAAATCTAGAACAAAGTTCGGCAAATCTTGTTTTCTAGAAATTGATCAATTTGGTTCCAGTCATATTTTTCATACTTTTGTATGTTTTCTTACCTTACTTGCATGTAGTACACAACTAAACCGGTAATTTATAATTGCGTAATTTACATTTCTATGTAATAGTTTCTTAGTAATGTAGGAAACTTTAGGCCTATTTTTAGTTCATTTATTTTAAATATATTTGTAAAAGGCTGTTTGTTTTCTAAATAAATTAAAAAAAAAAAAATCTTAAGCCAGTCCAGACGGGAACAATTTTTCGCAAAATCAGGTGGTGTGGATGCAAACGCCAATTTGACTAGACCAGTGGTTAACCTTTTCAGTCCTGCCACCCCTATGACTAAGTAGGGAACCCGATTTTACCCCTCCTACCATTAATTATCAATATTCTTTTTTACAGATCAAATTTTTGTTATATTTAATTGAGCTTATTACCGCCGTAAAATACCAGTTTTAATTCCCCCAGGTTAGGAACCGCTGGGCTAGACGATATTGACCGTCGATTATGACCGATATTACCGATAAAATACAGGTGCGCCCGCAAGAATACCGATTTGTGACGCTAGTATTCGCGTTTGGGGGTACCGTTTAATGTAGGTTTATTAAGAAAAATAAATGTCTAAGACAATTAATACAGTCCATATTTGTTAGTATCAAACGCAACTATTGTGCACGTAAAATAAAAATATCTGGGAAACCGAGCTTTGCTCGGAAAACATAAAAACTCAGAAATGCACGTTTTCCCTTAGATTCCCCCCCCCCTCCGCCCCCGAAACCCGTCATATATAAAATTTCATCGAAATCGTTAGAGCCGTTTTCGAGATCCCCGAAAAAAAATAAATATATATATATATATATATATATATATACAAGAATTGCTCGTTTAAAAGTATAAAATAAAGAGTGCCCATATAATACAAATAAATAAAAAATAAAATAAAATAGCCTTTATTTGCGACCCCTTCTTTCTGTGTTGCATGCTAAACACTTACAAGGAATAACATATAAAGTTATAAACTGTATTCAAATATAAAAACAGTTAATAAAATATTATTATACATGAGATTTGTTATTTTTTATTATTTCGGGATCCCCTTATGGGTATAGGCCTCCTCCAAGTTTTGCCATGCCTCTCGATCTTGGGCTATCGTAACGTTTTTTTTTTTTTTTCATTTATTTTTCAAAGGCACATATACATATATCAATTTTAAAGTTACTCGCCAAACTGCTTATGCGGTTTATATCTGCTTAAACTCAAGTTTTCCTAAAAAAATACCTGTCTTTACGTGTAACTTTAGCGATAATATTATTATATTATAAAACTTCGAATGTCGATTTTTTTAGGAAAAAATGAGTTTTAGCCGATATAACAAAACACGTGCTCATTATTTTTTGCTGATTTCAAACATATACTCAAACCAGCCATTAACTAGCAAGTTGCTTGAGCATCACTTTCTATAGGAGTTAGAAGATTTAGTAACTTTTTAGTACTTTGAAGGCCATTTTCTCCTAACAGGTTGAGTTTGGGCAGCTAAAAAAAGACGTGTCCGTTATTTTAGACTACTCTATAACATATATCAAAATGAATCACATCGGAGTCGGACAGTTGGGTACCCTTCCTTGTTAGCCGTGTTTTTTTAAACCTACATGTATTTTACTTTCTTCGAACTTGAAATGAAAAGCAGAGTAACTCTGGTGTAAGGGACCATTTCAGTCTCGGGGGCTATCAGTGCTCTCACTGTGTTCGAGCGCGAAACTATGACAGGAATGTAGGAAATGTGTGCCTTTCATCCCTTAGCCTAATTAGATATTTATCTCATTCTTAAGAGGCCCGTAAAACGCGTAGCAGTTAATCATTCCGTTTGTTTTAGTACCTACGCTTAAGCACTGTCACGATAATGTTTCCAGCAACGTGGTAAATATTTGGACCGGATTTGTTAAACAATATTTCGGCTTGTTATTGTTACGTTGCACTACTGAGCACAGGTCTCCTCTCATGCGCGAGATGGCTTGGCTTATAGTATCCACGCTGATCCAAAACGGCTTGAGGACCTCACTTTTTGAATTTCTTTGTGGATATACGCGGATTCCCTTAGCCTACTATTATATCGTTATTGTAAATAAACTAAACCATTAATTTTATGATAACATATATAATTAAATAGGTATACAGGGTGACCTTAGCCATTGGACAAACCATGAAATCCCACGTAGGGTTCTCAGGAATGATCTGACGTTAATATTTTTTAATTAGAACAAAAGATAAAAAAATGTATTTCGAACAAAAGTTATTTGCAATAATCGACAACAAAAAGAAACACTGTGTTAATCTTTGGCAGTGTTTTTGACAATTTGTTCGAAATATTTGATAATGATGACATTTTTCAAAAGTCTGAAGCTTATTAGTGTCATAAATAAAAAATATAATCAAAAAGGTCGAAGAAGGTTCCATATTATTCTTTGAAGATATTACCTTAGGAGCTACTAACACATACAGGCTGCTCCAAAGTATAGAATGGTAATTTGTTAATTTCTTCGAAACCGCTACACCGGTTGTTATGATACTTTGTACACTGGTTCTAAATACCCTAATGCATATGTACATTTCGGCTTTGTCCAATGGCTAGGGACACACTGTAGAATAACTGGCATCTTAATCTTCATTATAGCAGACGCACAGATCTTTATTATAACAGTAGCCGACAGTTCTGTACAATTTCTTCCAGCACTGCTTCGTGCAGCGGAGTTCGTCGCACGAGGAGTCGTAATCTGAAGGTATCAAATCGACTGTTAGTTTTCCAGTCGGATCGTCAGCTGGAAAGAGAAATGATGTTAACCTTTTGAAGCTACGTGCGAGTCGGACTCGCGCACTGAGGGTTCCGTACAAACCTGTAGGTATAAAAGTAACGACCGGTTTGTCGACCGGTTTAGCCTAGTGGGTAGTGACCCTGCCTACGAAGCTGATGGTCCCGGGTTCAAATCCTGGTAAGGACATTCGTGTGATGAGCATGGATATTTGTTCCTGAGTCATGGGTGTTTTCTGTGTATTTATAAATATTTACATATTATATATATCGTTGTCTAAGTACCCGCAACACAAACCTTATTGAGCTTACTGTGTAAGTATATTATTTATTTGTTAAAAAAAAAAAAAAAAGTTCACCCATCACAACAGTCGACAACAATCGAGTCATATCAATTATTAATTTTTTTTTAAACCTGGTATAACTAAAAATTTACGGTTTTCGCAATGCTTTATAGACGTTGCTTCGTACCAAATTTCAAGATGAGCATATGTTATTACTATCCACAAATCACAAGGCGCAATTAGTCTTGACAGCGCTCTTCTTTTTTTTTTTTTTTTAATTTATTTGAATCAAAAGAAGATTACAAAAAGCCTTAAACTACTAACAAAACAAAGGCTCCTCAATATTTAGCAAAGGGCAGGCTTACGTTGCACATCAACTTCAACATTTATTCAGCAAACAGGCCACAAGGGCACTTTTACACGTCAACATGGAATTTACATACAAACAAAAACAAGCACTTTCTTTGCTTTGTTCCTAGCGTTGTCCCGGCATATTGCCACGGCTCAAGGGAGCCTGGGGTCCGCTTTGACAACAAAAACAAGCATATCAACAATTAAGTATAAAATACAATTACATAAAATATTACTAAAATAATAATAGGTAACAAAAGAATACAAAAAACAACTAAAATTATTTAGAGGTGTAAATATCTCTAAATGTCAGAACTAAATGACTTTTATCAAATTATCCTTAGAGATGTATAGAGTCTATAAGAGTCAAAATTCCGTATAATTAAAACATTCATTAGGATAAAATAAACATACGAGAACCGAATGAGGTGTCTCACTGTAATTATATACTCAATAAAGTTGGCTTAAACAGACCAGTCTCCACAAACAGCACCCGTTCACGAGTATGACGCGTATCTCAGCCATCGCCTCCCTCAACCTTCATTCGGGAAAGTGGCGACTCGATCACTAGCACTATCTAGATTGGCTGTTGTATTTATAAATGTTGTTATGTATTTTTCATGACACTATATGATGTTACTATAAATGTTGTATTGACTTGTAAAAGAGCCCTTGAGGCCTACTTGCAGAATAAATTTTTGAATTTTGAATTTTAGATGTACCTAAAACCTTAGACGGGGTACATCTTATTAATCTAGATCCAAGTCAAATCAAGGCACAAGCTCTACAATAGAATACAACCGCCTACGCACATTATACCGCCCCGACTTGGCCAAATTAAATATAAATAAAAAACGTAGTGGGTAATCCATTCTAAAATTTCGAAGGTACATGAAAATATAGACAATAACACAAATAAGAAAACTATTATTATTATTATCTTTATTTATCTTGTGTCTTAGATTAGGCATTTTGTAATATGAATATAAAAGTAAAATACAACAAATCATACAAAAATAATACAAAATACATATAAACACATTATAAAAAACCTAACCTAGGGTGCCGCCAGCAGCGGGGCAGGGCCCAAGCTGCCGGTGGTCAGGGCCGCAGAGAGAGGAACCGGCGGACTATCCGCGCCGTGTCCAAGATCACCGCCTTCTGCATCTGACCCTTGATCCAACCACCTAGCGAGAGTCTCTCAAGGTGTATTATTATTATTATTATTTTTAGTTATTTAAAATATGTTCACACGACATTACATAAATCTAATGCGTCATGTAACCAAGACCATATCATCATCAACTATACAGCGTAAATGTAGAAAATAGAGTAATTTCACAAACAAAAATTATTAACACTAACATAATTTTTGTACAAAAAGTAATGATATCCTATTAAAAACAAATGTGAAATATAACATTTTCTTGTTTCTTGATACTACCACAGTGTTTGCTGCTTAATGGGAAATATATATTTAAATGACTTACTTCAAATTAGGTCCGGAAATACTACATATCAGGTGCGATGAGTGAAGATGTTATGTAAATGAATTTCATACAACCTTACACACCTAGGCCTGTAAGGCAACCTTCTTTTGTTTTTAAACGTCAAATTATGGCAAGTCTTGGCATTCAACCTTAAAAAACCTATAAGCAAAATTCTGCCATAATGTTTTTTTTTCTTTTTTTTTGTCTCTTTTGCGTTTGTTTTCTTTTTTGTGTTTGTTAAATATTATTTCGAGATTTCAGAGGGGGACAATAATTTCATTATTTTTGCGCTACGACGCACGGTTTCGGAGATACAGCCCCAAAAAGTTTGATTTTTTCAGTCACGCAGAAATCTTTATTGGGCTGTATCTCCTAAACCGTGCGTCGTAGCGTAAAAATAATCAATTTTTCGTTCCCCTTCCAACACCCTCAAAGTAATAAAAAAACACACAAAAGTAAAAAAAGAAAAAAGTAAAAAAAAAAAGAAAAATAATATAGCATACTGGCGTGCCTCATGGCGCCAAAATAATTAAATTTTTGTTCCCCTTCTAATACCCCATGCACTGAATATCCTATCACATTAGGACATGACACAATCATCATCATCATCATCATCATCCTATTTTTTTATTTATTATTTCATTGCAAGATTGAGAAAAGCACTATACAAATCTCGGCGAGAAACGGGGTTGCCGGCCGCGTATCCCTATCCTATCGCTACGCTCGACCGTCTTTCTATTATATCTATAATACTTGGTCTGCAACCCTTCGTTTCCCATCCTCTATAGTAATGTCCTATTAATCTTAAATTGAAACAGACAATCATTCGTTATTCGTAATTATTCGTAACGGTAACAGTGTCGCTATCTGTCGCTGTCGGTAACTCAAAAAATGCCCAACGCGTCTAAATAAGTTTTCACTTCAAAACTTGTCATCTAGCCTACTGCTGTGTATGACCAAAAAAGAAAATAAAAGGCTTATTGAATTACCATGAATATTATCGTCCCCTTCTGGATAATCATCGTTTGGGTCATGTTGTGTCTTCGTACCCGCAACTAAAAGCGCCAAAATTACAAGGAATTTCACCATGGCTGTACTCCAATAAAAGATTTTCAATCCTGAAAGGTACTTACGTACTTAATATCTGTGGAAAATTGATTTTAAACCATTTTAGAATTTAATTACAAATCGTTATCTCTTGTGTATTAAGAATCCCACCAAAAACATTTCATGTAAGGTGTTGCCAAGACTAACATGCGCCTATAGGGAGCGTGCATGAACTGTAGGAGGCAGCACAGGAGCCGTCAGATTTTTGGCGCGAGGCGTAAATGTGATGTTTATTGTTCCGATGTAGCCCACAAGATGGCAGAACCTACTATGCACAAGACAACACGTGTCGTGTAAATGTACATGTTTATTGTTCCGATTCAGGCCACAAGATGGCAGACCCTCCAACGCGCACGGTCCCTATAGTTTTCACACTAAAAAGTCATCAGATCTCTTAATCAGGGATCGGAAACCGGTATTTTTTGTATGGAAACGAAAACGGTATTTTTTCGTTCTTTGTTAATTATTCCATTTCTAATTGGGCAATCTAATAATACGAAGTCGTTATCTAAAAACACAACCGAGTCCTATATTTAGAGTATAAAATAAACCGAAATATATGTTTATTTCAAAGTTTTTCCAAAAAACCGGTTCCGATCCCTGCTCTTAATACCAAGACTTTTACTCCGTTAATCCTAACTCTTTATAAATCCGAAGCTCTAACCCTATAAAGCCATCATCTTGGTCAAACAGTACAGCTTGGTCAAACACGACATAATTTTTTCGTGAACCCTGTTTTCGAGTTAAAATCCATATAAACTTCCTTATTATGCAACGCTTAGACACGAAGCTGTCACCAATAGTGAATAATGATGTACACTTCAATTACGTCTACCAATTTTTCAATTATTTAAATAGTTTTTGAGAAATCGATACTATTCAACTTCGTGCGTTGCCCTGGCGCGAGGGTGTCTGCGTGGGCGACGATGAGCAGGCGCCACCTGACCGTCGGACTGGAACCTGTGTCACTCAACGCGACGCGCGCGCAATTATTCTCTGTGAATTGATCGTCTGATTCTGACTTTTGAGAGTTTTAATGATAGGTCACTGTTCATTTAAGTTTAAAGTGAGTGTTAAAAGAGCGAACGGATGCAGTAATGTACTTGTTTGTGCAAATTCAAGTTGTAAAGGTGAAGAACCAAAAAAGTAAAGTCAAGTGAAGGTGGTTCCAGATCTAGAGCAGAGCCCAACTGGGGAAGTACCTCCACCTTACAGAAAACCGCAGCCAAATAACACTAGACCCTACTCATAGTGTTGTGTTCCTGCCGGTGAGTAAGGTTGCGAGAGCTCAACGAGGGGGGTGGGGTTAGGGTCGGCAACGCGCATGTAACTCCTCTGGAGTTGCAGGTGTACATAGGCTACGGAGACTGCTTACCATCAGGCAGGCCGTATGCTTGTTTGCCACCGACGTAGTATTAAAAAAAGAACGAGGAAGGGAGGTCGAGGGAGTAGGATCGCGCGAAGTCATTCGGATAGGGGACAGCCTTAAGGCACACACACACTGATGTTAAGTTAGGATAATATGTTCGCTCGATATGTAATATGAATATGAAAACAATCTTGGGCTGTATTATGTTCGTATAAGAATTTTCCGATATATATTGTATTGTATTTATTTATTGCATTTCACATGTACATTATGGCTCCTCTACACAAGCAAGCAAGTGATAAGTATTGCTATCTCATTCCACTGCATAGCTGCGTCCCTTACATTGGCGTACGATGGGCCATCATGCAGAGGAGCTCTTACAGGTATACCAAGTACATAAAACTATAGGTAGGTACACAAATGACACATGAAACCCTTACCCCCCTTACCTTACCATTTTTGTATCTTAAGAAAGCATGTTATGATAATGGTAAGGATCAATATAGTTAGTAACACATTTAATCTTACAACTGTAGGTACACACAAACTTATTAAATAACTACGTATTTATTTATTTAAACATAATGTGGTTCACTGGTTCAGGCGCAGTCCGATATCGGATTGGACAATGTGAGAGCGCTCTTAAAGCTTGCTTTTTTCTTGTGCTAGTTTGCGCAGCTCCCTGCGCATGATTTTGCCGCTAGGGTTCTTGGGGATATCCGGCACAAATCGTACGCCGCCTCGCAGGTGTTTCGGTTTCGAGAGCTGGAAACAAATGCACAATATTGATAGCCAGCTTTTGGATTTGCCACACTGGATGCGTTCTGCGGTCTGCGGTCAGGTCAGGTCAAATTGAAATGTATGTAATGACCTGACTGCAGACCGCATCCAGTGTGGCAAATCCCTCTCCCTGTGAGTATCTGCGTAGATTTATATCACAGACCACCTCTTACGAAACGAAAACATAAGACAATCGGCATCACCCATTGATAGTCTAAGGACGGGCCTTACGGGCACTAAGAATGATGCTAGTTCAGTGGCGTCACTCACAAATTCAATCAATCCCGCCGAGTTTCTTGCCGGTCCATATTGGGATACCCTCCTTCTATTGAGGGTGGATTTAAATCTGCTCGGGTCAGAGGTGTAGGGTTTGAGCCGGTGTAGCTTTATTTGACGTTCATAAGCGCGTTGTAATATGCCTACTTGAATAGTTTATTATTCAAGTAGGCAGAGATCTTTATCTTATCTTTTTATCTTTATATGACGACGGGTTTGGCCTAGTGGGTAGTGACCCTGCCTACGAAGCTGATGGTCCCGGGTTCAAATCCTGGTAAGGGCATTTATTCGTGTGATGAGCATGGATATTTGTTCCTGAGACATGGGTGTTTTCTATGTATTTAAGTATGTATGTAAATATTTATTTATTATATATATATCATTGTCTAAGTACCCTCAACACAAGCCTTATTGAGCTTACTGTGGGGCTTAGTCATTCTGTGTAATAATGTCCTATAATATTTATTATTTATTTATTTATCTAATCGCGTTGTGGCTTTAGATTGGCTCGAATTCGCGTGCGTGACACCGCTGTATTGACCCCATTCTTATTGTCCGTAAGGCCCGTCCTTAGATATGTCAATGGCGGCACCGTCACCACACATATTTAAGCGCTCATAGTGTTGTGTTCCTGCCGGTGAGTAAGGTTGCCTAAGCTCAATGCGCATGTAGGAAAGGAACTCAGGAGTTGCAGGCGTATATAGGCTACTGAGACTGCTTACCATCAGGCGGGCTGTATGCTTGTTTACCACCGACGTAGTATAAAAAGCGCTCTCTTTCAACATAAGTATGGGAGCGCGACCGCATATTATTGTTATATAATTCTCTTATTTTAGAAGTTACAGAGAGGGGAGCACACATTGTACCACTTTGGAAGTATTTCTCGCGCAAACTATTCAGTTTAGAAAAAAATTATATTAGAAACCTCAATATAATTTTTGAAAACCTATTCATAGATAATCCACACGTATGGGTTTGATGAAAAAAATATTTTTAGTTTCAGTTCTAAGTATGGGGAACCCCCAAAATTAATCGTTTTTTTTTTTTCTATTTTTGTGTGAAAATCTTAATGCGGTTCACAGAATACATCTACTAACCAAGTTTCAACAGTATAGTTGTTATAGTTCCGGAAAAAAGTGGCTGTGACATACGGACGGAGAGACAGACAGACAGACATGACGAATCCATAAGGGTTCCGTTTTTTGCCATTTGGCTACGGAACCCTAAAAAGTAAGACGGGCGTACTTTATATGATGTTATAGACGTTATAGTACAAAATGATGTAGAGTACAACTTAGCTGTGTTGCTCGAATCTTAGTATTAAAATAGCGGTAGATAGAACATTCGAGAATTTCTGTTTTGCCCTAAGGTTGAGTGGCAGAGAATGCCTTAAGGCATTAAATCCGCCATGTGTACTTATTTTTATTGTGCATAAAGTTTAAATAAATATGGTTTTACTTCTAACATTCCTAAGAACGCGAACGTTATTATAACTTTATTGTAAATTGTAACCTAAATAAACCGGTTTATTCGACGAGCGATAAGACGGTCGTCCGGCCTGGTGGTAAGCCGCGTAAACAAAGACACCCTCATAGGAAGAAACTGGTTTTTATTGTACTAAACCGGTTAATCTGACAAGAACTGTATGGAAATGTTCTCCTAAATACCGGTTTAAAATTAACGGTTTTACGAACTAACTAACTGACTAACTGCTTTGGCTCAGAGATCCAAAAAGAATCTTGGCCTCCGAAACGGGAGAACGCCACCTATCCCGATCCAGCGCGGTTTCCTGCCATGAATTGGCATTCAGCCGACGCAGGTCCGCCTCCACGACATCACACCAGCGGTACCTGGGGCGCCCAATCGGTCGACAGCCGGTTGGTCGCCTCAAGTACGCTTCCTTGACTACGCGATCCTCCCCATTCTGAGTAGGAGACCGAGCCAGCGAAGTCTGTGGGATTTAGTTACGCCGATGATATTGGGCTCAGCCACCAACTCTTCGATCTCGGCATTTTTCCGGATCCTCCAGGAGCCGTCGTCACTTCGGACAGGTCCCAGGACCTTCCTGAGCACTTTTCTTTCCGCTATCAGGAGCTGACTTTACTCTTTTACGAATACATGGTAACGGTTTGGATTGGAAATTTAACCGGTTTCTGAGCCTTGGTGGTGACCTTGAGCTCATTGTAAATACTTCATGCTGGGTCTGTGTAGTCTGTGCCCAGCGCAGTTCACATTTCGCACGTATACTAACCTTCTCAGCGACGAAAGCTTGCAGCTCTTCAGCTGTAGCTTTAGCAGTAGGTTGCAGCGCTACAAACGCGCGTGGCACCTCCCCCGCCTGGGCATCAGGCACCCCCACTACACCTGCATCTCGAACTGCTGGATGCTGGAGCAGAACTGCTTCGATTTCTGCTGGAGCCACCTGCAGTAATGAAGAAAGTTATATCACGTACTTACTTGCTAAGCTCACCAACCTGACCAGTGATAGATTGTGGAAGTGCTGTTGCACGTTAAATTAATATGATAATATTATTTTAGTAGCATCTTGCTGAGGATAGGAAGGCGTTGCGCGAATAAGTCAGAGCCTGAACTGATCTTATATAGAAATTCCTGTCATCATAGCAACTCGATATAAAGGTTAACTGCAATTTTTAGTTTGTTGGGGACCTTCTCAAACGTACTAACCTGAAATCCCTTATACTTGATAAGCTCCTTAAGTCGATCCACGATATAGAAATTCCCCTCTTCATCATAATACGCCACGTCTCCAGTCCTGAAGAAACCTTCACCATCAAAATCTTCCTTTCGGTCTTTGCCGACGTATCCTTTCATGACCACACCTCCTTTTACGCAGACCTCGCCTGGTTTGTTAGGTCCTAGGGGCTCCTTAGTTTCTAGGTCTATGACCTAGAGATGTAATAAAAAACTGTTTAAGAAAAGACAAAAGTGCCTGCTTAGTTCTTTATTCGTAAACACAAATGTGAAAATTGGTAATAATAATAAAAACATAGAAAGGCAAAAGTGACACGAAATTGTTTTATCTTAGCATGATGCTAAGATAGAACAGAAGATTAAGATTTTAAGATTTTCCAGCGCTGGTCTTCCTTTGAAACCATTAGGAAAAATAAACATAATATGGACAGTAGACGAATGACATATGTTACAGAAAAAAGATGCAATATAAAGATAACAAAGGACTTATAAAGATAAAGATATATTCGATGACCGGTCTGGCCTATTGGGTAGTGACCCTGCCTATGAAGCCGATGGTCCTGGGTTCGAATCCAGGTAAGGGCATTTATTTGTGTGATGTGCACAGATGTTTTCATGGGTGTGTCAGGCACAAGCCTTCTTGAGCTTACTGTGGGACTTAGTCAGTTTGTGTAAGAATGTCCATATATTTATATAACAATTAGCTGGTAATCTGCACCAAAACTAATTTAGTTTAACACACATCTCGTGCCAGCTCTATAATATATACAGAGTTATAAACTCAATTTTGTCCACATAAAGAAGTGTTTTAAATATGACTTAACCTCATAAGACCCAAGGTCCTACCTATAGGACTTATTCAGTTCGATTAAATTTAAATCATATTCAATTAGGACAGAGTTGCATTTGTTTTGTTTCGTGCAATTTTCAAACAAAATAAAATCAACTGTATTCCGTGCACTATAGGTTCAAATTCCAGTTGCAAATTTTGGATTTTTCATTTCTATGGCCTTAAGAGGTTAAGTTAGAACGGGCTGAGTACAGGCTGAGACGTCCGACATTTCGGTTTCTATAGAAACCGTCACTTGATCATCGATTACCCGTCATAGAAAACGATCTCGTAAGCCTGGGCCCGGACACAGACCGTTCTAACCAATCAATCAAACATTTTTCCAGCAAATAGGCCACAGGGGCACTTTTACATGTCAATTTTTTACAAGCAAAAAAGATAAAAAAATACAATTACAAATATGCAATCAATGAAATTTTAGATACTTTATTAGAGATGTATACATTCTCTAAATGTCGAATTACATAAAAAAAACATAGATAAAAAAATAGAAGCAACAAATACTTAGAGATGTAAGTCTAAGTGTGAGAGATAAAATATAATTTTCATCACACTTGCTCGGAAAAGATCTTATTTCATGCAGGTGTACTGAAGGACAAAGGCCTATATTGTTCCCGCGGGAGTTATAGATTGTGAAAAAAAGATATAACTCCCTAGGGAGTTATAGCTTTCTTTTTTATTATGTTACTAATTCATACAAACTAAGTAGCGTAAATGAATTTTACTTTTAAAATACTGACGTTTATGGTTTAAAAATTATGGTTATATGTATTTAAAAATATCCAATTTTATTAATTTAATAGCTGTTTCAAATATTTTTTCACATTTTTCTGGGCCTGTGCCTTCGATGCCTAACCTGTCAAGAAATGGCAATATGGCCGACGAATGTTTGATATGTCACAATATTTCAGAATTATTTCCCTTAAAATTTAGTTTTTTCTTCGCATGTGTGATGAAAAACATTGTGTGTAACTCCGGGGGTAAGAATATTGCAAACTCGAGTCTTTAATTCCACCCTCGCTTCCAAAATTTCACTTACCCCCCTCGTTGCACAATGTACTATTAAAAACACGATCATTCAATTATTCTTTAGACATGTAAATGGTCTAACGTAGTGTTGTATCTATTAGTAAACCTACCTTAACGACAACGGTATATGTAGCTTCACCTACACACCCTGGCATGGCTTGGAAGATGTTCACGTTCCTGGTGATGGCCAGGGTGCATTCCGTCATGCCGTAGGCTTGGAGAACTGGCATTGCGTTTGGGAAACTGGAATTGTCAAATAATCTCATTATACTAAAACTTGGAGGATCCGAGTTGAAAAATGACAATCAGTTTAGGAATCTGGGGTACTGGGTCACCGAGGACCCATCTGACGATCTTCATGTTTGCTCGCATGTTTGCACGTTGCATAAAAGTGTGAAAATAACCCTTTTTAAGGCATTTTGTTAAACCGACTTCAAGATTTCAAAAGGAGGAGGTCATCAATTCGGTTGTATGTTTTTTTTAAATGTTTGTTACTTCTTATCTCCGTCATTTCTGATTATTTTTTTGTTTGAATTTATATATATACAGATTAGTTCCGTTTTCGTCAAAAATCTGTTCTGATGATGGGATCCATGAGGATTCGAGGGAACTCTTCAAATGTGAAGAGCATAAATATAGTGATTTTTGTATTTTCATCAACAAAGCAAGCATTTACATTTAAAAAATGACATTTGATAAAGTGGAACTGCTGATGATGATCACAATGGAACTCTTCAACGACGCATAGTTCCCGCTTGGCGACTTGTCATCCTCTTTGTGTTTGTTAGACAAATTAGGTTTTCAAGATACATTTCATACATACAGAAAAAACTCCTCAAATGTTTAGGCATACATATAGTGATTTATGTATTTTCTCTAGCATTTACATTTGAAAAAGTGACATTTGATGAAGTGAGACTGCTGATGATGATCAGTGTTACGCATAGTTCACGATTGGCGATTTTTCCTCTTCGCTGTGTTTGTTAAGTAAATTAGATTTTCAAGACATTTATTCATATAATATAATAATCTTTTTTTCACTCCCTCATTGAAGTCAGTTTTTTTTCTATCAATATTATAGGTGCGGTCTGTGGGTCAAGTGTACGCAGAAATCTCTTAAGTGCCTTACGCATTCAGTATAATAACGGTTTCAGAGTGTTTGCTGAAGCTCGCGTGGCTTCCAAGTCGTGATGGCTTCCAAGCCATAATGCGCAAGTGAGTGGCCTTCCTGATGCATCGTGTTAGGCACAGCCCCGACAGCCTTCTGTACCCCTAGTGTAACGTGACGTACACGTTTGCGTTATTTCTCATTTTGTATGGAATTTTGAGTTTCCAAAACGTTCCACTTGGCGCGCTGTTTCTCAATTAGACTTAACGCAAACGCGTACGTCACGTCACGAAATCGAATAGATTTACACTAGGGGCTCGGAGTACTGTTACTGATAGTTTGGATTGTCCGATAGTCAACAAGTGGAAACCAAGTACATGGACAATAGGTGCTGTAGGGCGAAGTTGGTTATTTAAGTACCTAGGTACTTAAATAAAAAAATAGTTTTAGTTTCATCTAAGTTATTGTAATAGCTGTGGACTGATGTTCGAAATAAATTGATTTATTATTAGATATTATACAATATATTTGTGATTTTTTCGTTGAAGAAAAACATCGTTAGGAAACCGGACTAATTCTCAATAAGGCCTAGTTTACCCTCTGGGTTGGAAAGTCAGATGGCAGCGGCTTTCGTAAAAATTAGTGTCTACGCCAATTCTGAGGATTAGTTGTCAAGCGGACCCCAGGCTCCCATGAGCCCTCGCAAAATGCCGGGGCAACGCGAAGAAGAAAGATACATATTTGTGAATTTCTTGTTTTTTTTTTACACGTTTTTCAAAGAGAAACAATTCACAATACGATGAGGCCTATTATGATTTAACAATTTGTTGGTTTAAAGAAAATTCTAAAATCTGAGATATTGACCCTTCGCTCCGTGATTTTTCAAATTTACCACCAGTTTCTACTTATAAAACTACTAGACCAGACTAAATATAAAGACTTTTAAGAATAAGAATAAGAAATATTTATTAGCACAAAAAGTTACAAAATTTAGATTAATATTTAATTGTACATAGAAAATTGCGCTAAAAGGTCTTCACTCAACTTGATGTCCCGAAGTTAGTCTTACGACACACTACGGGACGCTGGTTTTCGGTGAAGCCTGGTAAAACTAAAACTAATTATAAAACTAGAACTAAATCTAGAACTAGAACTAAAAAAACTAGATGGTACCAACTTTTAAAACTTACATTTTTTGTATTGCATTGCTAACTTCACTGCTCAATGGCGCAGCGCCGCAGTAAACCATCATGACTGAGCTGACGTCGTATTTGATATCAGTCTTCGTTAACGCCACTAGTATAGGGGGCACCACTTGTGCTACCGTCACCTGGAATATTATTTTTTATACTACGTCGGTGGCAAACAAGCATACGGCCTGCCTGATGGTAAGCAGTCTCCGTTGCCTATGTACGCCTGCAACTCCAGAGGAGAGGAGGATTATATACACAATTGTAACAAACAAGCTCAAGTACACCTGGATTGGTGGGCCAAATTTGCTACCGAATACCACAGCTACCACAGGACCCGGGTACGTCCTTAAAATGTCCGAAAGAAAGGTATGGGCATTGTGAATGTCATCACGCTTTGTGTGGTAGGTCACAGCACAGCGCCAAATCTTCCTGCCGGTGAGTAAGGTTGCCAGAGCTCAATGAGGGTCGGCAACGCGCATGCAACTCCTCTAGTACATAGACTGCGATTACCATCAGGCGGGCCGTATGCTTGTTTGCCACCGACGTAGTATTAAAAAAAGCTAGGTTAGCCGGGACAGAGGCAGCCCAAAACAGATATGGCGGGGCGACCTCGGCGAAACCATGACCATGGCAATGGCCGCAGAAGGGGAGGGGATTTTAGTCAAAATATAATCACCCTTATTACCTAGGCAATAGAGTCGACCGCTGCAGCAATTAATTTACTTACTTGGACTCTATTGCTTAGGTAATAAGGGTCATCTTTTTGACAAAAATACAAATATCTCAGTTCTGCAATGGATTTCCCCTTGGTGCCCATACAACGAAATAAAGTACATACCTATCTAATGACCTTGCTCTCTGTTGATTTTTGGACCAGGCTTCTAACAGTTGCCCTTAACTGACCTTATATTTCTCAATAGTTCTCAAATACAGGTCCATCTCGAACCTCGGCAGGAACACAATGGTCCTTCCCTGTGAGAACCCCATGAGACCGGCCATGAGTCCCATGGCGTGGAACCATGGGTTCACGGTAAGGACTATGGGTTCGAATGGAGGCTCCACTCTGGGACTGAAAATATATTATTGTTTTTTATTGAATACATGATATACATGGATATAGAGTACTTAAAAATATAAATATACGTCGTCAATAGCGGTATCGTCAATCACTGTAAGGTTTTTACGATTTTTTTTTATTTAGAAACAAACAGCCTTTTACAAATATACATACATACATACATACATACATACATACGTACATACATACATACGTACATATAATCACGCCTATTTCCCGAAGGGGTAGGCAGAGACCACGGATTTCCACTTACTACGATCCTGACATACCTCTTTCGCTTCCTTCACTTTCATGACATTCCTCATACACGCTCGTCGGTTTAGGGTGCTCTTGACCTGGCCTTTAGGATTTCCCCGATTTGATCAGAGAAAGTCCGCCGAGGTCTACCCCTTCCAGCTCCCTCTTCTACTTCTCCCTTATAAATATGTCTTAAATAAATGAACTAAATAAAAATAGGTCTGCTATGACTTGTAAAATTTGTAATTTTATTAATAAATGAATATTATTATGAATATTAATATTAACAATAGCTATGCCCCTAAGTTTGACTTTTTTCGATTTTATGATTATTGTAAAAATTAGGAGCGAAAAAACAGTTTTCATACAAAATTTTAAATGCTCCTAACTCTAATTATTGAAAATTGAAATAAATCAAACGTAGGAGCTGTGTTGGATATACGGTCGAGGAAATTGATTCTTTAGCAATTTGCGGTACAAGTAAATTTGGTTGAACATACTTATGCTATGAGCTTCCAGTGTAAAGTGAACCACAACCTGCTAAAGAATCAATTTCCTCGACTGTACAACAAACTGTATCAAAATATTTCCAATAATGTTAATGAATAATCCAGAGAGGAAAATGAGGACTTCATTTGTATGAAACAAAGGGCAAACTCTCGAGAAATACGTAGCGGGGTTTCCGTCGACTTGATGAATCGAATGATGTTCACAAAATTCAAAAATTTAGTCTGCAAGGCCTACTTGCATTAATACAATATTTATAATAACATCATATAGTGACATGAAAAATACATAAAAACATTTATAAATACAACAGCCAATACTTGGATAAACATTACATTATCTACATATACTAATCTTAAAATAAATAATTACTACAATACAACAGATTTCTGTCAAATTCCTGTCATATTATTAATTTCGTTATGAGAGTATTTATTTAAACAATACAACATAATACATTTTTTTTTTTTTAGTAAAACCTAAACTAAAATAAAAATTCACCCCTCGGCAAGGTGCCGTAGATGCTGGCAGCATTACCCCGCTGGATTGCAATACTAATGCGCTGTGCGAGGAAGCTGCCAGCCCTACGGTCCCCAGTCGCATCCACAAGCCTCTTTGACAAAGCCCCAAAAAATTTCAGTGCACCGGGACCCCACGGGCCAAGTGTTTCCACACCAAAAGGGGTAAAACTATATTCTTGGCCGATGCGGCTGTACTTAGCTCTTTTTTTTATATACAACAGATATGTATAGTCTCTATGGTTAAAGTGCCGATTCACGATATGCCTAGGGATTTCATGATCTGCCTGTTTTTACATTCTGCCGCCGACAGATAAAAAACAAAGTTAAAGGTACGAAAAAGATACTTACTGGCAAAAAGTATTCAAACAATTCAGATGCGTCAACATGACACCTTTCGGCAGCCCGGTCGTCCCCGAAGAATATAAAATAAATGCCAAATCTTCTTGTCCGTGTACATCAGTGGCCAAAAAATCATCAAAATTCACATTTTTCTTGAGAATCAAGTCATTGTATGACACCTCTTTAGGGTTGTCACCGTAGACAATTATTTTTTTAATATAACGTAGAGATTTGAAGGTTTTTTCGTGGATTTTGAAGGCGGTTTCGGAGCAGATGATGAATTTTGGCTTTGATATTCCTAATACGTGGGTTATTTCACCTGAAAGTAAACGAAGACAAGGTATTTAAATATTTTAGTCGAATATATCTGTCTCGCTAACGGAAGCGACTCCTAAAACTAGTGCGATAAAGACAACTGCAGCTTAGGCAAAAATCTTGCTTAAAAATCTCAAAAAACGAGGTCTCGTACTCGACTGTTTCCTCTTCCAAAACTTAACCAATCGTAACGAAGTTTGTAAATTTTAATGAAAATAAAATTTTCTGTGTTGAACTGTTTCGTTTTATTGGCTAATTGATACCAGAGTGTTTACCGCGAACCACGTTCGACGTATTGGCTCCCTGTCACACTTACGTATGAATATACAACTGCGACAGAGAGGCAACACATCGAACGTGGTTCGCGGTAGACCCTCAGTTTTGAGTACCACGCCTCTCTTTGCGGCATAGTCAATTAAGCCATTTTTGGCCATGTTTGAAGGGCTCTAGCGCCTTAAAACAAAAAAAAAACAGTCCGACACAGATATTACTGATCTGTGTTGATAAAATCATAACTCTAGCTTCAAAAACCACGGAGGAAACAGTCGAGTACGTTTGTATGGAGAAATGACCACTCCTGTTGCCTCTTAAAATGTTGCTACCTTAAAATTACTACATATATATGTGCGCATCTATTTACTTTCAAATATTCTCTATAACTAGATTGATGCCCGTAATTAGTTTATGTAGCTTACCATGGTTAAAAAATACAGCGTATTTAAGTTTTTCATACAAAACTTGGTTTTGCTCTATTTCGTTTCTTTTATAAGCTGGAGCTATGTAAACTAATTATGCATGGATATTCCTCATGCCAATGTATTTGCAAAGTTTCATTATAATACAATTCGTAGTTTTAAAATGAGAACGAAACTCCGTTTGTATGGGAAGGTGAAATTCGGCCGACCTTACTGCGGTCTCTTTCTGTTTTACTGCTCTTCTGTGGTAAGAAACGGTTTTCTCCACATTCAACTTTCTTTTATTTCACCACTAGTCAGACCAAAATAAGTCTGCATTGATTTGTCTATACTCGAGTCAAACACTCGTTGCTCGCGAATACGTAGTTTACTCTCCGTCACACCTACCTGCGTGCAGCGAATTTGTAACTCAACTAAAGACAGAGTGTGGAAGAGTGTCGAATTCTCGACTTATTATAGAGGCACGTCAACACACCGCTGGAAGAACTTGCTAGAAAGGGCGCAGACACACCCCTGGTCGGCTCAGAACCGTTCGGTGGAATCACAAAACGGGATGCATATTCTCTGCTCAGTAACTTAGGAAGAACGAAAGCAATCGATTGGTAGAAGTTCGTCAATAGACAAGAACAATTGAAAGCTCTAATCAAAGTGCTCAACAGCAATACTGCTAAGGAGCTTCTAGGGATCAAGAGATAAAAACCTGCGCGGTGACTAGAATATCAGCGATGCGATCGTGTCAGTGGTAATGGTAGTAACGTAGGATGGTGTAACAGTGCCTTGGCCTCACCATCGTCTGATGATGCTAAGGAACTGCTTAAAATTTATTTTTCCTCATTGTTAAATGTTACTTAGATTCATACATGTAATATTTTGGATTACGGGGGTGGCTTAGCGTAAAGCTAAAACTCCCAGGTTAAATAAATGAAAAAAAAAAGACTAGAATATTGACTGGACACTGTAAGTTTAACAAACAGATATTTCAAATGGGAAAGAAATAAGATGCGACATGCAGGTTCTGCCTGGAGGAGACTGCAATGCACATTCTCTGTTCCTGTGGACCACTAATGTCAAAAAGAAGTACCCATTTAGGGCGGCAGGTATTGTAACCACGTAGGTACAGAACATTACGGCCCAAAGAATCTGGAATTTCAAGGATTCAACGGGCATTAGTAATGAATAAAGGGCCGTCACAATGTCTCACTGCTTGGTCGACGCCTTCATTCTCGATAGATCCAGTGTGGCACTCTTAGGAGTAATAATACTAATAATAAATAAAAACAAGTTGAGTGAACATTAAATTACCTTTTGTATAGTTCATATTGATAGTAGTCAAAACAGCTCCAGACAGTATAGCCCCTATAACTGAACTCCAAAACTCGATGCGATTCTCTGAGCACAATCCTACTACATCTCCTTTTCTAACCCCCATGTGAGTGAGGGAGACAGCTAGATTCATGGACTGCTGGGCTATTTGTCCTAAGGTCGTAGTCTCGTGGGTTTGGCCATTTATCTGTGAATATAATTTAAAAAAAATCTTTATTACAGTTATTGTCATTTATCACAGTTATTGCATACATTTGATGAATAAGATGTTAATGAAAGAAATAATCCTTTTTGAATTCCTTATTTTTTTTATTGTATGATGCATCATTTTCATGTTAAAGCCCGACCAGAAATACATGATCATTGTCAAGACGGCGCTGTTATTCTCATGTATAGAGTGACAGTTCAGTGTAGTGTGAAAAAATTAGTTCCAGTGAGATTCCGCAATATGGCGCGTGATCATATATTACTGGTCAGGCTTTACAAATAGATGAACTAGAATTTATACCATAGTACTGTAAGAAATCGTATAAAGAGCTTGTTCAAGAACTAAATTTTGTCGAAGTTCATCTAGCTATAGTACATCATATCAAACAATTAATCTTCCTCTTCCTTTACGTTCTCCCGGCATTTTGCCACCGCTCATGGGAGCCTGGGGTCCGCTTGGCAACTAATCCCGAGAATTGGCGTAGGCAGTTTTTTCACGCGATTTTTTGTTGAGAATGTATTAAGGATTATTTCTTACATTGATGATTACTTTTCTCAAAAATGAAAATAAACCGTCAACCGGGACATATTTCATACTAAAGGGGTTGTGTCAGGGATGGGGGGGGGGGGGGGGGGGGTAGTGTGCGTAAAACCCACCCACCCAAAGGTTACTACATTCGTTTCAAGCTGGATATAGTTTGTCTTGACCGAATCATCAGTAGGTATGACGTAAGCATATATTCACCTAATAGCAATTACGAGTAGACTAAACGTTGAAAAAAACTATGTATAATATGGTGTTACGGTTGCAGCGGGAAAAAGTTTAAAACACTAACTGATCTGTATTTATATTTTTTATTAATTTTGACCATTTATTGATCCAGTGATTAAAAAAAATAGTTGCAGAAATATAAGACACCGCGCCATCACACTTCGTTACATCTGGTTTTTAATCCGATCCCCTCTACGGGTTTTTAAAGGCGTTTCACTCACATTCATATCAAAAAAGCCCGTATTGTGGATTAATTTACCTAATAGTTCAGTACCCCTAGTGTAAATTTAATGGACATCATAACGTGACGAACGCGTTTGCGTTAAGTCTCATTTTGTATAGGATTTTGAGTTTCCAAAACGTCCCGCTTGGCGCGCTCTTTCTAAATCCAATACAAAATGAAACTAAACGCAAACGCGTACGTCACGTTTCGAAATCGAAATTATTTACACTAGGGGTACAGTTCAGTTCAGTTATTTATTCAGTAACACCATTAAGTGTGTATGAAACATAATTATACAATCAATCAATAATCAATATACCTACACATTACTTAACATTACAAAAAAACTTAAAAATAAACAGAAAAAAAAATATTTACAACAATCATTAATATTATACATGTCAAAAACCTTGAATAAAATATGTATAGCCTACTGGAATAATTAAAATAACCGGAAATACAATAAATAAATGTTAAAAAAAAAGTCAATTCATACCTATTAGTTACCTACATTAAAAAATTCCTCTACCTATAATAGTTACAGCTTATCATACGAACTATGTATATATACTGTAATAATTACGTATTGTTCCACTTTGCTATTTCCATCTTATCGCGATTATTTAAGTAAACACAGCTCTCAAGTTTGATAAAACATATATATTATATAAACATGTGACTATAATTTCTATTGCTTAGAATTAAGGAATATATTCCCTTAATAATTCCTAACTAATAGCCATCTTAGTACGTAGGTACTATACTAAGTTCATTGCTTTCTGTTATTTATCGTATTTTATGTAAGTACATATGAACGAATACCTACGTATTTCAGAAGTTATAATTATAGTGCTAGACCAAGGTAAGTTGGCAGCGATTTTGCCAGACTGTGCAAGTGTTATTTTACACGTCAAACTTCTATGAAATTATGACGTATAAAGCTGATGATTATGTTTAGACGATATTATTAATTCGCACTTCGGAGTAAGTTTGAACGAGATAAGTAGCCAAAATTCATCATCTGCTCCTTCAAAATCCACGAAAAAACCTTCAAATCTCTACGTTACGTTAACAAAAATCATAGTCTACGGTGACAACCCTAAAGAGGTGTCATATAATGACTTGATTCTTAAGAAAAATGTGAATTTTGATGATTTTTTTTATTGCTTGATCATATATTACTGGTCAGGCTTTCTTTATACTCTTTATTGATGACATTGATAGCTGCTGGACCGGCCGAAAAGAGGACATTAGTACTTTTATGGGAAAAAAAAAATTCTATGCTATTCGATGGAGAATTGTGTAAGAAACAATAAATGTTGTACATTTTTTTCAAAATAAAACATATTGAACCAAGAAAAAAAGTCTGTTTTTTTGTATGGGACCCAAAAAGAGGTATCACGTTTCTCAAAAACTATTAGCGAACCCGTCTTCTACCTTTCAGGAATTTATTGTCCTACTTTTATAGAATACAAAATGATAGGCAGGTTTGTTCTGAAGCTTTTTTTTTCTTAGTCCAGTCAAAAGTCCATATATCTCCGAATTTTTCTTTCATGTACTTTTTAGGGTTCCGTACCCAAAGGGTCAAACGGGACCCTATTACTGAGACTTCGCTGTCCGTCCGTCCGTCCGTCTGTCACCAGGCTGTATCTCATGAACCGTGATAGTTAGCCAGTTGAAATTTCTACAGATTATGTATTTCTGTTGTCGCTATAACAAATAATACTAAAAACAGAATAAAATAAATATTTAAGGGGGGCTCCCATACAACAAACATATTTTTTTTGCCGTTTTTATAAATAATTTTTGTAATTAGTTTTTTTTGTAATTACACATTATTATCCTATTCACTTTTGTAACTTATTATTATAACAGCATTTAACTATCGAAAAATAATCTAAAATTACAAAAGACATAAAAAATCTAATTTATGTGGACTTTTGACTGGACTAAGACCTAAATGGGCACCTACATTTCGTATTCTATAAAAGTAGGAAAATAAAGTACTTACTGAAAGGTAGAAGACGGGATCGCTAATAGTTTCCGAAAAACAAGATACCTCTTTTTGGGTCCCATAATCATCATAAGCCGGCAAAGTTATAAATTATAAATGTCATTAGTTTGTATTTTGTGTATTTTGCCCTAAAAATGTCATTCAGTTGACATTCCGAGTAATCAGAACCAGTTTTAAACAATACAGTTGAACACTAACGTGGACCTTTGCCTGCATTTATTTGCATACATTTTAATATCTAAGTAGGCATATCATAACTTCTTCTAGCTACGTGTTGATGGGTACTAGGGAAATGCAATGCAATTTGTTACAGGTTTTTTTAAAGGAGTTTCTGTCTAAATGTTGAAATTTTTATTTCTTACTACCTAATTCTACCATTAATAAAAATTCAGTTCAAACACTATGTTCAGGTATTTATTTGGATATATTTTGTGTAATTCCTGTTGATGACTGACTTGTTACTAATGCAAATTTTATGGTATTTTGCCAAAAAAAATTAAACTCGATTATTCATTAAGTACATATTTTACGACCGGTATGTATTTTTAAGGTTTCGAGCATTTGTGTGAATATTGTACATTTCCGTCGTTTTTAAAAAAAATTGTTATTTTACTTTGTTACGTATTGCAATTTAATGGATGACTGTCATTGGCCTTCTTTTATGTAAGCATTTATATGTTTAGTTATATTTACGGCTGTTGTTATCCTGAATACCAATAAAATAAAAAAAATAAAAAAATATACGAATTTACGCTTCACATATAATATCGATAAGTCTTTTACATACGTATCTGTACCCCTAGTGTACATTTATTCGATAGCGTGACGTAACGTACGCGTTTGCGTTAAGTCTCATTTTGTATGGGATTATGGGTTTCCAAAACGTCCCGCTTGGCGCGCTGTTTCTAAATTCTATACAAAATGAGACTTAACGGAAACGCGTACGTCAAGTCCCGCTATCGAAGAAATTTACTCTAGGGGTTCTGAACGTAAAGCAATTACTTAAACACACTTAAACCGTTATAGGTAAAAAACTTAAGTAAGTCACCTGTTGTATGTAGTTGTGACGTGTTCGAATAGACATTTGTTTTGTTTGTGTGTATCTTTTAAACATGTATTGTCTATTCGAACACGCCACAACTACATACAACAGGTGACTTACTTAAGTATTTTACCTATAATGTTATTTAGCTCATACTGAGCAATTTTTACGATTTCCGAAAATAATCACTTTATCAAAAAATCGTTCTTGGGGACCTTTATTCATTTAGAAAAACCTATCCAACGATATCAGACAAAAGCGAAAAACAAAATCATTTTGTATGGGAGGTACCACATTTTAGATAGATAGATAGAATACTCTTTATTGGCACACCTCAGTAAAAATATACAAGAAAAATCAACCATTCATTAAATTTAGAGGCAGACAACAGGCGGTCTTATCGCATATTTTTTTAACCAACTTCAAAAAAGGAGGATGTTCTCAATTCGACAGTTTTTTTTTGTAGTTTTTATTTTACCGTTCTATCCTTCCAGCAACACAGCCAACACAGGGAAGGAAAACGGCATTCATACTATTTCCCCTCTGCCAAAGCACTGGCACAACTGTGCCTGTGGCGGTGCATGTTGTGACTCGTCCGTACACAAAAAGAGATCGAGGTGTGCAAGATTTGTCTTTGACGAGTGTCATTTTCTATGTATTTGTGTCGTCATTACAGATTGGGTTTTGTATGTAGTGAGTGAGAAGTGCGACTGTGCACGTTTCCCCCCGCAAAAAATGGCAGAAAGATTTGTTCGGTAAGATATCGCTTATAAGCTCCTCCCTTCCGACGTGTCGGAAGCCGGTGTTGCACGAAGGTTCTGTCGCCATGCATGATTTAAATATCCATGCCAAATTGCAGATTTCTAGCAATAACGATCTAGTGTAGCATCGCCGCGGATGGACCGACGGACAGACATGGCGAAACTATAATTGTTCCTAGTGGACTACGGAACTCTAAAACCGAAATACCAAATCAACTTTGAAGCTAAATTGTTTGTATCATGCAGCATCAGAATAATACAATACTCGTACCATAATAACAGCAAAAACGAGTAGGTATCTAAGTAATATAACAACTTACGATTTTTCCTTCCTGGAAATCCATTAATCTATCCAACATATAGTGTCCTAGATGTAAATGCGAAGGAACTTCGATATCCGTAGGTCCGTATATGAATTTTTTGTTTCGTAACATTCTGATTCATATAAAATACGTAGTTATGCGCACGTGTTGTTTGTGTCACGGTTGAGATGGTACTGAAGTCGGATGTTGTTTGTGTATGTTGTTTGGCCGGTTCGCATAATCATAGTGTATAATTACCAGGGATCGGAAACTCGGGAGCTATTATACCGACAACTAGCATTAAAAATAATATTTTACAGTACATATGGGGCTACTTTATAGCACTAGTGCGAGAAGTAGCATATTATGTTACTGTGTCGAACATTTAAAGGGCCATATGTACTGTAAAACGTTGTACGATACATGTGCGAATAGGTAATTCGCAACTCGTGTCGATTTAAAACACTCCCTTCGGTCGTGTTTTAATTTATCGCCACTCGTTTCGAATTTCCTATTTTTCGCACTTGTATCGTAATGTACTATTTTATTATTTAAATCCCGGGATCCGGGATTGTATGCAACATCAGAAAATGGTTAATACGTATCAATTGTCGTAATTATTATTTCAGTAAAGAGAATTTGAAATAAAGTATTGTCAAAGAAAACTTTGTAGCCATATAAATTGACTGCCATTATTCGACACATGATTAAAACTTTTAGAACGCCATTTGACATTGATCCTTATTCTTTCATGGATATATGTTAAATTTATTAAATATCCTAAAAGTTATGGCGCCATCGCTCGAAACCATGCTATCATACCTTTGGTCTTCGATCTATTAGATGGCGCCATTTTTTGAAATTTAGCAAAATTTACACATATCAGTAAAATAATAAAGATCAAAGTCAAATGGCGTTCTAAAAGTTTTAATCATGTGTCGAAAGATGGCAGTAAATTAATGTAGCATACATTATCGTCTAGCATTCATAACACAAGTCTCATGTAGTATAGTGTATGGGGGGGGGGGGGGGTATTGACGCAACATAAGAACCTACTGCTACCTAGACCGGTTGACGACACATGACGTCACACACATACGTCACGGCTCCGTGTACCTACATCAGACAGCACCATACAGTCGAAGGGGCACACATATTTTTATAGATTATCGAAAATATCTAAGCGTTACTGTATCTAAAAATACGATAGTACTATCCTGGTATCTATCCTGTTCTTCATTCTTCATCAGAAGAGCTTTATTTCAGGAGTACATCGAACAAGGGGTATTAATTTAAACCGCGAGCCAGGTACATATTTCCATGACCAATCGCCTCCCGGGTGATAACTCGTATTGTGGTTAATGGCTATGTAGGTATGATGAAACCTCATGGACGTCAGCTGCCGCTACGTTGGTGGGTTGAAAGGAATTGGCAGCCACCGAAACACAAAACACAATTCATCGTCTCCCGTTTGATACTTCGTCAAATGATAGTTTAGATGCTATTGTGAATTTAAAAAAATCGTCAGCCGTTGCCGATTGTATCGCGGTGGAAAGACCGTCAGTTGTTCGCATAAATATGTAAAAATGAAGCGTAAGGTTTGGCAATAAATAATAAAAATACCGCGATCATTTCGCGGGAACTTTGCATTTTTTTTAAATTCTCTTTGGCACAATCACGTACCTTACTTAGGTAACTCAGCGAGCTTCGTTGCCTCAACACGGTACTCGACTCTATTATATCATGTTTGTATAAAATACTATTATACTCGTACCTATATACATGTACGGTCAAGGAATTTAATTTCCTACCCATTTCGTACCTTGTCACAGTGACAAACAACATGAAACTCGCTAGAGACCTCATACTATTGTCACTGTGACAAGGTACCAAATGGGTAGGAAATTCAAAATTCAAAATTCAAAAATTTATTCTGCAAGTAGGCCTCAAGGGCTCTTTTACAAGTCAATACAACATTTATAGTAACATCATATAGTGGCATGAAAAATACATAACAACATTTATAAATACAACAGCCAATACCTTGGTAAACATTACATTATAATAATCTTAAAATAAATAATTAATACAATACAATAGGAAAATACAATAGGTAGGAAATTAAATTCTTTGACTGTGCGACCTTATTATCAATGTGTTAGAGGTGTGTAATATTTTTAGAGAGAATGGGAGGCTCAGCACGGTGTAGACAACACCATTTTTGAATTGGACCCAGGGAAACGGCCTCAAGAGTTCACGGAAAGCCGAGAAATATGGTGCAGACTTAACCGCCTCAGAACTGGCTTCGGTAATTGTGCGTACCTCTGGCACAAGTGGGGGTGGAACGAGTCTGCGGCGTGCGAATGTGGACACCCAGAGCAGACGGTGCAGCACATGGTATTCGAGTGCCCCGTCACGAAGTACAACGGACCAGCTGAGGATTTTAAACACCTGACAAAAGATGCGAGTATTTATCTGCAGAAATTTTGAATTAAGTTTTTTATATGTATGTAACCAGTGTGTAAACGCCATACGATAAATAAATAAGAACGTTGGCTTATTGAAACTGTACAGTCAGCTACAGAGAGGTGACCCCCCCCCCCCCCTGCATACAATCAGTATATGCAGGGGGGGGGGGTCACCTCTCTCTGCATCAGACTGTATATTGTGATTTGTTTACGCTAATTATCAAACATATAGCTTTAAATGTGCGCTTAAATTTTAATCAATATACCTATGCAGTAAACATAATATATCTAAACCCCTTATGATTATAATAGATTGTTCATATTATCTTAATTATAAATAAATAAATATTATAGGACATTATTACACAAATTGACTAAGTCCCACAGTAAGCTCAATAAGGCTTGTGTTGAGGGTACTTAGACAACGATATATATAATATTTAAATATTTATAAATACTTAAATACATAGAAAACATCCATGACTCAAGAACAAATATCCATGCTCATCACACGAATAAATGCCCTTACCAGGATTTGAACCCGGGACCATCAGCTTCGTAGGCAGGGTCACTACCCACTAGGCCAAACCGGTCGTCAAATTAACAATGTAATGATTTTGATTAAACTATTATACTTTAGGTACTATGAAAACATAAAACTGTGAAATTAGGAAATGGATAATAACCTAAAGTACTTACACAATTGAAAATTACTTATTTAAGTTTGTAAATTTGTGGTAAGTTTACATTGTGATTGCGGGGCCACTTTTTTTGTTTTTTTGACAATATTTTTCCTTTAAATTTTCATATAATTTGGTGTATACATAGAGTTCCCTATTCTGTATAACCTCTAAGCCAATTTCAACCTATTTCCATAATTCCCAAACAATCTTCCTCTGAATTACAAAAACGAATTTTTGTGTAGTTGGGAACAAATTGGGATTTCTTATGACTCCACCGAGAATGAGGTCTTCAGATTAGCCAAATTGTATCCAAAAATCCAAATCCAGCGAAAAATAACCGCTTCTCGATATTTTTTGCATCAAATTCCAAATTTAAACTTATCGCGCCCTATTTCATTTCGGTGACCATAGAGTTGTTTCCATCTACAAATTTTAGGGCAGAATTGTATCCCAATAAATTCTTTTGGATTATAAGAACATGTTAAACTACTTTTAGGGGACCTGTAATGACCATATTTTTGTAAATATTGAATTTAAAATACCTTTTGGCACACGTCACGTGACCAAACTCGAAACGTCATTGAAGATTCTGATGACGTCACAACTCTCGGATTGACACTGTTGACAGTTAGGCGATAAACAACAAATGACAAATGTCAGTTGACAATTCGTATCTTCTACGTGCGTATGTAGTTATGTGTCAAACCGTAAACTGTGACGTCACAAAATTTTCAAACAGCGTTTTGGGCGCGAAAGCATCTGTCAAAATATATTTTGTTAATTTAACATATTTAAGTTTTTGGTATAAAAGTTGAATTTTAGGGCAACTTTTAGTTAATATAGAACGTAATACGGGCGTTTCAAAAAATTGGAATCAACCCTATTGACACCTGCTGGGTGGAACGTGGAAAAAAACTCCCAATGAAAACAATGAAAATGTACACATCTTTTTTTTTCTTGTAAAAAAAATACATTTTTTATGTTTTCATTGGGCCGTTTTGGGCTCAGAATCACAATGTAAACTTCAATAGGTAAGAAAGAAAAACATGAAATCATTTGCATTGGGAATTCTTTTACTTTTACGTGAGTACCCCTTTTCATGAGTCGGCATTCTTTTTAATTCAATTTCTTTATACTTCAATTCAGGCAATAAAATAATTAGGCATTGGAGTTTTTATCGTGTGGTAAGACTAATAGCGAGCTATGGAGTCGACATTAGCAATAAAATTCAACTCATATTCATACTCATTCACTTATTTAATTACTTAGTGATTTTAATTTTACATGGACAAGAATATTTGGAAACGATCCTTTAATTTTGTCTTTCAGGACATAAATATTACTAATAAAAAATAATGACTAGGGTCCGGAGTAGCGGTGGCAAATTTCACACATTGTTTTCTGTGATTTTACCTACAGTCGAATAACGCTAACTCTTCAGACTTCTAACAAACTGACACTGTTTGTATGGTTTGCTTGAAAGGGTTAGCGTGATTTGACTCTAAACGATATGCATGTTTTGTTTTATATTTATTTATTTTATGCATACACTATTATGTATATGTTACTTATTTTTTTGTTGACTCATAATATAAATTTGTATAAATGTTTTACTAAATGTGTACTCTATTGTAAATAATATCTTTATTTTAGTGTACATAATTATAACATATAGGTCTATTTTAACATTAGTAGTACGGGATTGTTAAATGGATATACATATTTATTACTATTTTACCATTGTTTTATTGTTTATTTAAAATTAGCCTGTTTAAAGTTTAAAATTAGCAAACAACTGTTTGAACAGTTGATTATAAAAATGAGTATATCTCGTTATTATTGTAATTACACAAACCCATTCTGTTAGATGTGTACCTACTATTTAAATAGTGTTATGTTTTATCTCTTTAAATTAAAGAACGTAAAACCACCCAAATATATTTGTGTGAAAATCCGGCCCTGTTTTTTACCTGCTCTTCGAGAAACATAACATTGCTTCCTTGGCGCTAGCTAGCCGTGCGCTCGCATTACCAGTGCAAGCGAGGTCTTCGAATACGTATCTTTGTTTCGGATCGCAGTGTCACAAGTTAAGCTGGTTTGAGAGCGTTTAGTCGCCTACCTTAGACGCACCAATAGAGATCAGACAGCTATTCTGTTAGAATTCTGTATTAGTTCATAATTAATCTTATTCCGTGCTCAATAGAGTAGTAATTCAATAAACGCTACCTATGCGGCCTGACCATTTTTTTATAGTGGCACGCGCCTTTGCGGTTTTTAAACAATAGATAAGACGATAATCCGTAGAAGCTCACGGAGAAAAATAGAAACTATACCTTTATCAATAAAAATATGAATAATATGAATATGAATAATATGAATATGAATAATTTAACAAATCTGCGCGTCGTCGTGGATGACGCAAACACTATGCTATTATACACCGAGGCGAGGGCTAATTAAACCCGACAGATTTTAAAGGTGATCTAAAGGTGGTCTAAAGCGCTGGTGGTCTAGCGGTAAGAGCGTGCGACTTGCAATCCGGAGGTCGCGGGTTCAAACCCCGGCTCGTACCATTGAGTTTTTCGGAACTTATGTGCGAAATATCATTTGATATTTACCAGTCGCTTTTCGGTGAAGGAAAACATCGTGAGGAACCCGGACTAAACCCAACAAGGCGTAGTTTACCCTCTGGGTTGGAAAGTCGGATGGCAGTCGCTTTCGTAAAAACTGGTGCCTACGCCAAATCTTGGGATTAGTTGTCAAGCGGACCCCAGGCTTCCATAAGCAGTGGCAAAATGCCGAGACAACGCGAGGAAGAAGAGATTTTAAAGGTGTATTCTTGACCGCTTTGAGAGACTTAGGTAAAATGTCATACAAAGTTTCCTGAAATCGTCTTGTTTTACAGATAATGTAAATTTTTGTGAAAATTGTCTTTGTTATCACTTAGTAAAAAACTCCATTTTAGCTGTGACGCTGCCTTTAGACATACCTACTGACAGACATTAAAGTTTTAAAGTATTCTCGCAATTTATGTCTCTAAGTAAAATAAAAAAACTACATTCCTTGTAATAATATTTTCACCAAGGTTTTTAAAGAACGTGTCGTGTGCAGAAAACGGAAACAATTTTAATTTTTTTTCGACAAAAAAATGAGTTTGGCCAAAACTCATATAATGTTTCTTGCTCCTTATATTATAACCTCAGGGTGGTTCAAATCTATCGGGTTTAATTGGCCCAAGATGTATATTCTGGGCCTCAATATACTATAAAATATGTGTTCTTCAGTGCTCTGGATAATCCAACTCACGAACAGTACTGACCAATCCTGGCAGGAAATATTGGAAATGGAGAAAATGGGATCTAGAAGAAAGAACAAACCGTGGACCAAAAAGCAGTTAAACGCGAAGGAGGCGGGCGCTATTATACAAATGACAATTGAATTTATAAAAGGTAAAGTATATGTATTAAAATAAATATCTTTATTTCAGATCTTGATGTCCATATATAAATAAATATTATAGGACATTATTACACAAATTGACTAAGTCCCACAGTAAGCTCAATAAGGCTTGTGTTGAGGGTACTTAGACAAAGATATATGTAATATATAAATATTTATAAATACTTAAATAGAAAACACCCATGACTCAAGAACAAATATCCATGCTCATCACACGAATAAATGCCCTTACCAGGATTTAAACCCGGGACCATCAGCGTCGTAGGCAGGGTCACTATACCCACTAGGCCAGATCGGTCGTCAAAAATAATAATATATGGTTAGTAAAATTAACTTAAAAGGTATATTAGTTACAGAGGTTATACCGTAGCATATGTCAAGTAGGTCTACTTGACATTACGGAAGGTGGAGGTAAGGAAATAAATCTCCATGTACCAAAAAGTGTCATCAAAAAACCTTAAATAGGTGGCGCTACAATACCTAGAATACTTGAACAAAAAAATCAAATCATAGACAGCGCATTTTACTCCTTTAATAGCGCCTAGGTTCTTAGCTACTCGAGCGCTACTCTGGAGAGCTTTGGAACAATTATTTATAGCTGACAGCTGGACACTTTTGCAACAGTTCTACCATAAGAGATGTTACTCCTCTTAATTCCACACTCCATACTTGACATATGCTACGGTTGACGGTGTGAATAAATAAAACAGAGAGTTAAATAAAGAACTAAATTTATTCCACCGAAAATTCCGCCGCAAGCACACGATTCAGAGTCATAGGGTAGGGTACGTTCTAGGCCGGTACCGATTTTGCTCCGAGGTCAGTTCCACCACGCAAGTACTCCCCTGAAGCTGCCGGAGCCACTGCGGGTTGGGAGACGGACGAGCTGAGGGACGTCAGCTAGGGCCGCTTTGGAACTGCTGGAACTGATCTGACTGGTCGGCTACGGTTCCAGCCGTAACTAGGCTCTCCAGCGGGGATTAGTTGATCGAAGCGAAGCGAAGGACTCTGTTTCACAGGGATCGGAACCGGTTTTTTGCAAAAACATCGAAATAACCATATATTTCGGTTTATTTTATACTCTAAATGTAGGACTCAGTTGTGTTTTCAGATAACGACTTCGTATTATTAGATTGCCTAATTAGAAATGAAGTAATTAACTAAGAACGAAAAAATACCGTTTTCGTTCCCATACAAAAAATACCGGTTTCCGATCCCTGCTGTTTCAGCTTGGGCAAAAACTATTTCGTGTAACCGGGTGGTCTCTTATGTACAGTCACGTCTGAAAATATTAGTACGAAAAATGTGCCAAAAATATGTATACTACCTTAATATATGGGCAATAAAGTCGTGTATACATATTTGTGGCACTTATTTCGTATCGATATTTTCAGACGTGACCGTACAGGTGGCATTTCTCAACTGATTCTCGTGAAATTTTGTGAGCAGTTTAGTTACACAGTTGTTTTGTCGATTCCTTCAATCATTAATGGTGAAGAATAGTTTTTCGAATCTAAAGAAATAACGTTTATTTTTCTATGAAATTCCATTTCGGGACAAAACGTTTTCCACTAACTAAATCTTAAGAAATCACTTTGATTTTGATGTCGATCGCTTCAGCATAATACATTATAGTATAGATTTATAGGTTTCGGCCTTTTTTTTAATAAACAAAAATATTTTTAGGAAAACATATAAACCTAGTTTTTCATTGTGTCAATAACATACTAGAAAATCATGGAGAATGGAAAATATTTACAAGTGAAAAAACGTTTTTTCTTTTTGTATGGACGATAATGTAGTATATTTCCCCCTTAAGTCAATTCCACCAGCCAAAATACCTATATCTACCAAATTTCAACTAAAACGTTTCAACCTTCGAGCAACACCGGCTTCCGACTCGTCCGGAAGGTAGGAGCCTAAGCGATATCTTACCGTACAAGTCTTTCTGCCTTTTTTGCGGGGGGAAACGTGCACACAGTCGCACTTCTCACTCACTACATACAAAATCCAATCTGTAATGACGACACAAATACATAGAAAATAACACACGTCAAAGACAAATCTTGCACACCTCGATCTCTTTTTGTGTACGGACGCGTCATAATATGCACCGCCATAGGCACAGTTGTGCCAATGCTTTGGCGGAGGGGAAATCGTATGAATGCCGTCTCCCTTCCCTGTGTTGCTCGAAGGTTTCAACGGTTTAAGCCTGAAGCTTTTCCACCCAAGGAGGCGAGATATGTGAAGGTTTGAAACATTCACAGTCTTTTGGTAGGTAACTGGCAACGATTATGTATTTGAATTCAGAACTATTTATTTATTTATTTAAAACTTTATTGCACAAAAGAAAAACTTAATGTACAAAAGGCGAACATAATCTTATTCACTAATCTTGTTAACTATCGCCCTGCTAAAGGAATAAATATCTGCAGGCGGGCATTCCGAAGGTGTAAGTGTAAGGCCTGAGTGGACGCTCGAAGCGGAGCGTTCGGCGGGGCGTGCAGCGTGGCTGTCGGAAAGCAACTCCGCTTGGCCACAGATTTTCATTCATAAAAACCGATAGATTATTTTCTGGAATGAAAAATTTGTACGCCTCATATCCTTTGCTTTGTCTCATCTGTATTTTTTGCGGTCTTATTCTCACTCCCGTTTTATTTAAGACGAAATCAGCGATGTCGTTATCAGTGGCACCTTCATCAACATTAACTCTAACAACATCAACATCAACACTAAGGCCGCTCCTATACGCTTGCATTTGTTTAACATGCACGCCGCACGCCCCGCTCCGCTGCACGCCCAACTCGAGCGTCCACTGAGGCCTTACACTAAGGCCGGAGTGGACGCTCGAAGCAGAGCGTTCGGCGGGCCGTGCAGCGTGGCGTCGAGCTCACAAGGGATTTGAGCAGCTTGAACTAAGGCCGCTCCTATACGCTTGCATTTGTTTAACATGCACGCCGCACGCCCCGCTCCGCTGCACGCCCAACTCGAGCGTCCACTCAGGCCTTACACTAAGAGTATTCGTTGTTTGTGTTCTATTGCTGATTGATGAAAAATAGTTATTTGTGTCCCAAAGGAGGAAAAATAGGAAAAAGGCGTGGCGCGTGTAAAATTGTTACCCGAACCGCCAGGCCAGGCCTGGTGTTACCTGAAAGGCCAGGGTGGCAAACACGCGGGATAGAATGTCCTGCGTTTCCTCCAGTGGTGCGCATACTATTTTTCTGCTCGACGGAGGTGGAAAGCGGCAGCTTCGTTTAGCGCAGCGGGAGCAAAGTTGACGCTTTCCGCCCGGAGGGCAGAAAAATATATAGAATCAGAAATCTACGTCTGCATATATTCTCCACCATAGTCTAGGCGACACACACTTTGTCTGTGACAAACAGACAGACACATTTTCTTAGTTATAATATTCATATGAATCTATTCTTTCAGATATGGACATGAAGATGCGCGATGTATACAGGGTGGAAAAAATATACATCAGGACATACGATTTCGGCGCCGGAAAAATGTACCAGGACCTTGAAACGTATTTTGATCACATGATTTCGTTGTACAGGAATACTTCCAAGATCAATAAGGTTTATGGGCCAAATACAGACTTGAGAAGTGACATTGTTGGGTCTCTTCAGTTCATGTGTGAGTTTAATTAAAGAGAATTTGAAATAGAGGTGGATTGTCAAAGAAAACTTTATGGCCACGTAAATTTACTGCCATCTTTCTCTTTCTTCCTTATTCTTTCACTGATATGTCTTAAATTTCTTAAATATTAAAAAGTGGCGCCATCTAATAGACCAAAGGCCAAAGGTGGCGCTATAACCTTTAGGTTGTGCCCGTTGCAAGTGTTAAGTAACGTCATAATTTCATAGAACTATGACGTTTAAAATAACACTTGCACTGTGTGGGTTGTAAAAAACCGCTACCAGCTTATCTTGGTCTGACCTTAGTAATGTAGTCCCAAAAAGTATTTGAATATTTTTTACACATTATGGACGAACTGTACCTATTAAAGATACATGGACGAACCACGTAATGGACGAATTGCGACTTGGATGGATCGCATGTTGGACCAACGGCTATTAATTCTTTTTTGGGTTTTGTAGTCACCTAGAAACCCTTACAGTTTCGCTATGTCCGTCTGTCCGTCCGTTATTAAGTGCCTTTATGAAGGATCCACTTGCCGAATAATTCACAGGGGCCAATTATCAGATCCGATACCCGTCACTGCTGGAGTTAAACGGCTTGCTGTCACCATTGCTGTTCCTGATTGTCATGGACGATGTGATGCACAGAGTTACCAGTCAAGGGGAAAGGGGCTGCCCTGGGTCAATGGAAAAACCCTTTAAGATATTGACTTCGCTGTTGAACTGTGCTTACTCGCAAGACCATTTGCAGTCGAAGACCGATAACCTGGCCGATGCCGCAGCAAGATAAGGACTGTGTATCAACTGTGCTAAAACGAGGTATATGCGCCTGCACGCCCCGGATGCAACGTCAATTCTAATAAACGGGGAACCGGTTGAGCAAGTAGTAAACTTCACATATCTGGGAAGTGTTATGGGCCCCCTGGGAGGTGCAGAAGCAGATGTTGAAGCCCGTATGGACTTCCACAGTCATCACTCGCCGCACCATACGGGTTTTCAACTCGATGCGAAGTTGGTCCTCCTGTATGGGTGCGAAACATGGCCCGTCAAACAAGACATAACCAGTAGACTCCAGGTGTTTGCGGCGTATCGTAGGAGTCTACTAGCCACGGACCATCTCCAATACTAAATTATGCGAATTGACCGGACAAAACCCTTTAGCTAAGGAGGTACTTCTGCGGAAATGGCGCTGGACAGGACATGTTTTACGAAGGCCAAACAACCACCTATCCAAGCAAGGGCTGACATAGAAAATTCCCGGGAAAAGGGGACAAAGATCGCCCACGTCTCGTACCACCTGGAGGCGTACAGTGAAAAAGGAGGCTGCATCAGTTTGCCTCGGCTGGGAGGAGCTGGAGGAAGCCGCGCTGGGCCGTGAAAAATGAAAATCCCTCCTGAGAGCCCTATTGTCCCTGATGAGGGATAACAGTAGGATACCATCAAAAGCAGTGTATACGCGCGATTTGTGGTGTTTCGGTATTAACACGTTAACAGTCCCCATACTAGATGTATGCATTTCCTCGTACGTTTAAGCAAATTACTTCTATCACATGTCCACATATAGGTCACTGAGAAAACTAGCACGCACTCGAATTAGAACAATACCTTTCTGTATGCTTTTGTGTAACTAGACAAAAATATATAAGAATTATCCCTATATTATTATGCGGTATGATGTTATACTAATCTAAATGCATACCTGGTCGTATCTTCGTGACCCATATGTGGAGCATGGACGTGTGGAGAAAGTTTAGTGTGACCCATAAATGGGGCACTGGACTGTGAACGTGTTAACTTCATGCAGACCATTATTCAAAAAACTGAATCTTCTCACTGTTCCTTGTTTATACATATTTGAAACGTGTGTATTTGTAAAATGCAATCAAAATCTATATACAAAAAATGACGAAATATGTAACTTTAATAAAACCGTAACAAACTGATATGTCCGAGAACACACACGAGTCTTTATAGGAAAAGTTGTTATCCCATTATTTATTTATTTATCGTATGGCTTCGTTACATGTCACTGGATATAAAACGGTAGAGAGTATAAATTATAGTAAGTAACAACTTAAAATTTAAAATTTCGCCCTACTCAGGTAAGCCACCGTTTCTTCAGCCAGGATATTGAAGTCGTTGACTTGGCCCATGTATTTTGTGAGGGGACATTCCATTACTATGTGATCGATGGTCTGGTCTGGATGCCCACACTCGCAGGCAGGAGAGGCGCTCCAGCCCCATTTATGCCAGTGGTGTGCGCAGTTACCAATTCCGGTTCTAAGGCGGTTAAGGGCTGACCATACACGACGGGGTTCTTTGAAGCCGGAGGGAGGTGTTTGAGGTGTGAGAGGGATAAGAGGGTTTGTTTGGTCCTTGTGGTGCTCCCATTCCGCTTGCCACGCCTCCATCAAACTCCAAGTGGTTTGTTGTTTGGGCATCTGTAGAGCAGGAGGGTTTCTGGACTTTAACCTTTTGTTAGTCATCTCATTGAGGTCTCGGTGGATGGGAAGGTTAGAGCACCTAAGCGTTCCCATGAGCATACGTTTGTTTAACAAGCTGCCAGATACTATTAAAAGCCTTACATCACAATTATTTAAGAGACGTTTATTTCAATGGCTTAATAAACAGACCTTCTATTCAATAAATGAATATTTGGATAAGTAAACTGCTACAGCTCAATTTATTTTGTATTATACGATATAATTAGTCTTTAATATTTGTTATTTTGTATGTAAATATTGCTATGTAAATACACATGAATTAATTTTAGACATTATTTAGGTGCATGTTGTTTAGTATTAGGTAGGTAAAAACTTTAAAATTTGCATGTCACTGTGTGACAAGGTAGCTTGGCTCAGTTAACTATAAAATTCAAAAATTCAAAATTCAAATTCAAAAATTTATTCTGCAAGTAGGCCTCAAGGGCTCTTTTACAAGTCAATACAACATTTATAGTAACATCATATAGTGACATGAAAAATACATAACAACATTTATAAATACAACAGCCAATACCTGGGCAAACGTTACATTATAATAATCTTAAAATAAATGATTACTACAATACAATAGAGATGTATAGTCTCTATGATTAAAAATACATTAAATCTGGAGATGTAAAAGGTCCCCAATGTCAGAGTACGTATGTGTGTGAGTAGAGTATGTATGTGTGTGTGTGTGTCTAATAAAATTTGGGAATATAAACTGCAACATCCTATATCTTTCGCAAATAAATAACTTAACTTAACTTAAACATTATCATCATTAGTAGATGACTAAAATTTAATCTAAATTTTCTACAGCTACATTTTGAGCTCATAGGTACATATATAAACGTTTTTCGATAGTAGTGTCAATGCTGTTATTGTTTATTTGTGTGTGTTTGTTATTGTTCTTTCAGTACTGTCAAATCGTTGTCCCGCGATAACAGTCAGTCAGTCAGTCTGGAGTTGCAGGTGTACATAGGCTACGGAGACTGCTTACCATCAGGCAGGCCGTATGCTTGTTTGCCACCGACGTAGTATAAAAAAAAAAATAACGATGATTTTTTTTTTTGTATTATTTTATTTTCTGTGTCTTTCGAATAAATATTTTCTATTCTATTTGACCCTAACCCTAGGTACTCATAGTGTTGTGTTCCTGCCGGTGAGAAAGATTGCCAGAGATCAACAAGGGTGAGGAGTGTTACGGTCGACAACGTATGTAATACACACAGCAGCGGCGGCATCATGGTTCCATTTTTATCACTTGTCACTATGCCCGTCACTTTCGCACTTACATACTTATTAGAACGGGACAGGTATGGTGACAAATGATAAAGAGCCGACCATCTCAGCCCTACAGGGCTAATATGGTCGGCTCTTTATCATTTGTCACCATGCCTGTCACGTTCTAACAAGTATGTAAGTGCGAAACTGACGCAGGGCATGACAGGTGATAATAAATAAGTTTTTGGCAAAAATTTCATTTTTGATACAAACTTTTATCGCTGACTGTACCTTTTTCCACAGGCAACTAATACTCATCGAGACAATTCTAAAAACCCCAAACACAATTAGGTTGCGTTGTTTTATCACAGATGGCTACCTCCTGTCTCCATCATCAGATCAGCTTGATGGTACCATAATATTGCATTGTCACCCGACTTACATATGTATTCAAATTTTCAGCTTCATCGGAAACCGGGAAGTGGGTCAAATTTAACTTGCAAGATTTGTCCCATACATACTAACAGAGCAAGTTAAATAAAAGCTTGTAAAAATGCGACCATACTACAGTTGCAGGCGTACATAGGCTACCGTGATTGTTAAATACTGGACATGCGCACGGGAGATGCGCGGACGGCGGACAGAGCGCGGTCATCGCGGCAGGCCGCGCGGCACACACTCGGCTTGACATACTCGTACTTACTCCACCGGAAACGGACGAACGAATTAGTTTTTATAATTTTTTGGCCAGGATTTCTTTGTAATTAAGGCGGAATAAACCAGCCTATTCAAAATTCAAAATTCAAACATTTATTCTGCAAGTAGGCCTCAAGGGCTCTTTTACAAGTCAATACAACATTTATAGTAACATCATATAGTGACATGAAAAATACATAGGTAACAACATTTATAAATACAACAGCCAATACCTGGGTAAACATTACATTATAATAATCTTAAATTTCTATTTTTATACAGCCCGCATTATTATTTCTACGTCCAGTAGGACCCTAACAGTGACTGCTTACCATCAGGCGTGCTGTATGCTTGTTTGAAACTGACGTAGTATATAATAGTACATTACGATACAAGTGCGAAAAATAGGAAATTCGAAACGAGTGGCGATAAATTAAAACACGACCGAAGGGAGTGTTTTAAATCGACACGAGTTGCGAATTACCTATTCGCACATGTATCGTACAACGTTTTACAGTACATATGGCCCTTTAAATGTTCGACACAGTAACGTTATATGCTACTTCTCGCACTAGTGCTATAAAGTAGCCCCATATGTACTGTAAAAACGGTTTTTCTTTCATTCTTTTAACAGTGAGCGACTATTGCCAGTTTCTAAGCACGATGGATAATTACAAGCAGAGATACAATCTCTTCAAAGTGCACGGCAGGACGTGGGAAATACGAGATCGCATCCAGGCTGCGCTTATACAGGACAACCAATATCCTTACGGCTATACGACGCCTTACGGGTGGACAGGAAAACCACTCCCCGGTTACAATGATGGTGAGGCCATTTATTTGTTTTCATCACACTTGCTCCAAAAATATATTATTTCATGCAGGTATAGAATCGAGTAGAATATGTTTTATTGGTATTGATTGTACGTCGTCATAGGTATTAACTACTTAAAAATAATTTTTACACATAACAATGAGCAAAACAATAATACATTTCTATGCAAGTCAATAAATGTCTAATGATAAATGCATGTATTGTTCCCGCGGGAGTTATGGATTGTGAAAAAAAGGCTATGACTCCAGAGGGAGTTATGGAATTTTTTTTATTGTGTCTAATCTATAGGAACCAAGTAGGTATAAATGAGTTTTACTTTTAAAATACTGACGTTTATAATTTATTTCTTTGTTTATCTAAAAAAATATTTAATTTGATTAATTTAATATTTTTACAGCATTTTCAATCGTGGCTGAATGCCGGATAGGTCTGTGTCTTCGATGCCTAACCTGTCAAAGAATGACAATATGGCGGACGAATGTTTAAAATGTCATCGTTTTTAAGAATTATTTATAGTAATATGGTGGTGTATAGGTGGTAATTAATCTACATAAACTTAAAAAGTAAAATGTGAACTGACAATTATTATTATTTACAATCGATTTTAACCTTACAGCACTTGTCACAGAGTAACGCCATCTATTGTCAATTTATCTTATTACATGGGTCATTTTTTTACTAAATTAAACTTGTCTAAAACAATAAAAATTAAAAAAATATATATAAACTTGAACATATAAAAAAAACAAAAGTTAGTCACCGGGCGAGATTCGAACCCGTAACACTCGTTTAGCAGTCCGCGTCTTAACCCGCTGGACCAGACGGACAGTGGCCGGCAACACGAAATTAGCGACCATATTCTGCGTCGAAAGCAAAACGCATGAAAACTCGAAAACACGCGTTTTCCTAAACATAAGACTAATCTAGATAGATTGTTTACCCCCAAAAACCCCCATATACCAAATTTTAACGAAATCGTTAGAGCCGTTTCCGAGATCACAGAAATATATATATATATATACAAGAATTGCTCGTTTAAAGGTATAAGATTTCGATTAAAATTTAGTTTATTCTTCGCAAGTGTGATGAATTGAAAAATATTGTGTGTAACTCCGGCACAATGTATATATATATATACAAGAATTGCTCGTTTAAAGGTATAAGATTTCGATTAAAATTTAGTTTATTCTTCGCAAGTGTGATGAATTGAAAAATATTGTGTGCAACTCCGGCACAATGTATTATTGATGAACACGGTACCTTTAAGTAGGTATTTAAGAGGATACGGGAGCTGAGATTTAAATATTTTAGGTGAATATATCCGTCTCGCTAACGGAAGCGGCTCCTAAAACTAGTGCGATAAGGACAACGTCAGGTTAGGCGAAAAATCCTGCGTAAAAATCTCATAAAACGATGTTTCGTATTCGACTGTTTCCTCCTACAAAACTTAACTAAATGTAACGAAATTTTAAGATCTATATGGTAATAAAATTATCTGTGTCGGACTGTTTTGTTTTTTAGGTTAATTGATGTTACTTTTGAATACCATGCTTCTGTTTCTTCTCTTTCCGTTTTGAAGAATATTAGAAGTGCATATACGCCTTAAGAAACAAAAATATCAAAACAGTCCGACACAGATATTAATAATAATAATCTATGTTGAAAAATCATTGCTCTAGCTTCAAAAACCACGGAGGAAACAGTCGAGTATGTTTGTGTGAAGAAATGTCCACTCCTGTTGCCTCTTAAAAGCTTAATTTAATTAAAGTATTTTTCTACTCCTAGACTGTAATGATTGAATTAAGATTTCGTATACCTACCTATAATTGCGTACTTTTGGGCTCCTTAACACGATGGCCCAGCGTAGGCCAGTAAGGGACGCAGCTATGCGGTGGAATGAGATAGCAATATCACTTACTCCCTCTAACGCATAAATGCGTCCCTTGGACTGGCCCGCGCTGGGCCATCGTGTAGGAGCCATTTCATGTATGGGCGCCCGACTCAACTGAAATAAAAATTTCGATACACTGTATTAGTCAAATAAAAAAAAATACCAATCACGTGCCGCCGCGCACCCATAGAACGGGGGACGGACGCGAGGGGGCTCGCGCAATTATGTCTTTTTACTACATTTTTGTCTACTGATATACTTACCAATTTCATTACTTATTTAGGTTTTATGGTAAAAAAAAAGTATTATTTTTGATGACTCGTAAAAAAAGTATTGTATACAATAGTGATATAATCAAGCTTTTCAATCTCGTACCTGACTTAGGCAACTCAGCAAGCTTCGTTGCCTGAACACGGTACTCGACTGAAAAGCTCTCTATTATATGACGATTGTATAAAATACTATTTGGCTTCGCACCGACCTCAAACATGTTGGTAACTTAAATAGGATATTGTTTTATTCTATCCTTTATGTAGGACAGCGAGCTGCAGTAAAACACTCAAGACACTTTAACAACTTTTATTCACTTAATATCAACCATTGAAAACTATTAACGGTACATGGATATCAATTAACTTGCAGATACTGTCTTAGTAATCGAACGTCGGTTCACGTCAACGCATACTGCCTCATTGTGAGAACCCCGCCGGCCGACGTTGGTGGACGGTGCATAAAACTACGGCGCCACTGTGACAGTATGTGTTGGCGGGGACTTAAATCTTCATAACAGTTTAACTTCTTAATTCTAAATTATGAACATTATAACGTTACCATATTCATGATAAATCATAATTTAATTAAAATAGTATTTACGTACGGAATTCAGTGTTGGACATCAATGAATTATATCATACAATGTCCATAATTCTAACATTTATGAGGTCGGTTTTCTTTTTTGTGGTTTTTTATTTCATATATTGGCACGTTGTTTGATACCATAGATTTAAGTAGTATGCAGTTAAAAATCTAATATAATATATTTTGTTTGTTTTACAGATGGCCATAGTGAAAAGTAACTATAAAGCTTATTTTTAATCATTAAACAAGCGAGCGAAACGAAGAGAAGTTCTTACCACGTTCTTACTATCAACTAATGTAAGTATATGTATCGAATACGTTAAAGTAAATAACATTAAATAAAAAATAAAAATAAAATAAAAATTATTTATTTCAGATCAAAGATCCATATTATGTTAGTACTTATACTCTAGACTTAATAACTATGTTAGTTTGAGAAAACACATAAAATAAAAACAAAAACCAAAAAAAAAAAAAAAAAAAAAAAAAAAAAAAAAAAAAAAAAAAAAAAAAAAAAAAAAAAAAAAAAAAAAAAAAAAACTTCCTATTTGGCCCTTCCAATGGCGACTTCGACCCAGTATTTTGTTGTAGGGCAGTCTAGGCTAAATAACATTATATGATCACATTTTTTACCAATAAAAATTTACAAAAATACTAAAATTGCGCTAATTATATTTTGTACTGAGCGGTATATGGTCGCGTATGGCTAGATTTATTTTCTTACACCTAAGATTAATCCTACTAAGGTAAATTAATGAGTTTGTTGTTTGTCAATGACCCGCATTTAGTGCAGAAATAATGTTTTGCCTTTTGCGTAGTTACACTAAATGGAAACTGTAGATATGTATATATTTTAAGGTAATTTAAGAGTCCTTATTCCTACAGACGAGCGTATTTTGTAAAATGCTTCCTTTTTCATTCAAGATTACGACGTAACTATTAGTATTTATTCAAAAACTGGTAACGTACTTAAATAATCGTTTCCTAAACTAGCGGCTCCAACAGTTCAAATTTTCATTTTCTCTTTTAAACCTCTTTTTTAATGAGTTTTTTTGGGAGTCTTTTCCAAATTTTGCAGTGAGATGTGGCGTTTCGGTTCTCAATTTTGCTGTAAACAAGAATCATTTGGTACATGAATGACTACAATTTGATTCAACATATCTCGTACGAGGGGCTGGAATGATTAACAATCGAAGATTCATTTGAAAAATCTGATAAAATACCTTCCGAGTTTTCTTCATTTTTTTGGCGAAAACAGGGTTTTATTATATTTTTTTCCCGCAAGTTGTACGCATATTTTGCTTTAAAAATAATATTATAGCAAACTGTAACTTTATGTTAACCTATAAAAAAAAAAATCATAACTATGGGACCTACATTACCGTAAATTTATATTTTTTTAAAACACGTATAAATCACGCAGCAGCGACGCCCCGCTCTCAGTCCGCGCGGAGCGCGCTTAGAGGACGGACCTGTGCTCGATTGTCAGGCATTCGTTGCGATCGTAATCAGCTACGGAGTTCCGAGAAGTGCTATATACTGCGATTAGAAAATCTTAATAAAAGTTCATTTTTTACACTATGCTTAACAGACTCTCGCTTATTGATAGATTTTCAGTGGTCCTTTTTTTTATACTACGTCGGTGGCAAACAAGCTTACGGCCCGCCTGATGGTAAGCAGTATCCGTAGCCTATGTACGCCTGCAACTCCAGAGGAGTTACATGCGCGTTGCCGACTCTAACCCCCTCCCGCCCCTCGTTGAGCTCTGGCAACCTTACTCACCGGCAGGAACACAACACTATGAGTAGGGTCTAGTGTTATTTGGCTGCGATTTTCTGAAAAACGCATTTTTACTTGAAATTACGTTAGGGTTTGCATTTGCATTATTATTTTTGACCCGGATGAAGTCCAAGTTCTCATGATGGAGTCAGGAGTTGGTCACCAGAACTCCTAATCTACTCATTATAATCCCATCGTGTTTGGGCTCAAAAGATTTGCCCTGACGAACACCATCGATCTAGATGAGGTCCAGGGTCTCATGATGGAGTCAGGAGTTGGTCACCAGGACTCTTAATCTACTTATCATAACGCCATCGTGTTTGGGCTCAATAGATTTGCCCTGACGAGCACCATCAATCTAGATAAAGTCCAGGGTCTCATGATGGAGTCAGGAGTTGGTCACTAGAACTCCTAATCTACTCATTATAATTCCATCGTGTTTTGGCTCAAAAGATTTGCCCTGACGAGCACCATAGATCTAGATGAGGCCCAGGGTCTCATGATGGAGTCAGGAGTTGGTCACCAGAACTCCTAATCTACTCATCATAACTCCATCGTGTTTGGGCTCAACAGATTTGCCCTGACGAACACCATCGACCTAGATGAGGTCCAGGGTCTCATGATGGAGTCAGGAGTTGGTCACCAGAACTCCTAATCTACTGATCATAACTCCATCGTGTTTGGGCTCAATAGATTTGCCCTGATGAACACCATCGATCTAGATGAGGTCCAGGGTCTCATGATGGAGTCAGAAGTTGGTCACCAGAACTCCTAAACTACTCATCATAACCTCATCGTGTTTGGGCTCCATAGATTTGCCCTGACGAGCATCATCAATCTAGATAAAGTCCAGGGTCTCATGATGGAGTCAGGAGTTGGTCACTAGAACTCCTAATCTACTCATTATAATTCCAACGTGTTTGGGCTCATGAGATTTGCCATGACGAGCACCATCGACCTAGATGAGGTCCAGGGTCTCATGATGGAGTCAGGAGTTGGTCACCAGAACTCCTAATCTACTCATCATAACTCCATCGTGTTTGGGCTCAATAGAGTTGCCCTGACGAGCACCATCAATCTAGATCAGGTCCAGGGTCTCATGATGGACTCAGGAGTTGGTCACCAGAACTCCTAGTCTATTCATCATAACTCCATCGTGTTTGGGCTCAAAAGATTTGCCCTGACGAGTACCATCGATCTAGATTAAGTCGAGGGTCTCATGATGGACTCAGGAGTTGGTCACCAGAACTCCTAATCTATTCATCATAATGGTAATTTGATGGTGCTTGTCGGGGTAAATCTATTGAGCCCAAACACGATGGAGTTATGATAAATAGATTACGAGTTCTGGTGACCAACTCCTGACTCCATCATGAGACCCTGGACTTCATCTAGATCGATGGTACTCGTCAGGGCAAATCTTTTGAGCCCAAACACGATGGAATTATAATGAGTAGATTAGGAGTTCTAGTGACCAACTCCTGACTCCATCATGAGACCCTGAACATCATCTAGATTGATGGTGCTCGTGAGGGCAAATCTATTGAGCCCATACACGATGGAATTATAATGAGTAGATTAGGAGTTCTGGTGACCAACTCCTGACTCCATCATGAGACCCTGGACTTCATCTAGATCGATGGTACTCGTCAGGGCAAATCTTTTGAGCCCAAACACGATGGAATTATAATGAGTAGATTAGGAGTTCTAGTGACCTACTCCTGACTCCATCATGAGACCCTGGACTTCATCTAGATTGATGGTGCTCATCAGGGTAAATCTATTGAGCCCAAGCTCGATGGAGTTATGATGAGTAGATTAGGAGTTCTGGGGAGTTCTGGTGACCAACTCCTGACTCCGTCATGAGACCCTGGACCTCATCTAGATCGATGGTGTTCGTCAGGGCAATTCTTTTGAGCCCAAGCACGATGGAATTATAATGAGTAGATTAGGAGTTCTGGTGACCAACTCCTGACTCCATCATAAGAACCTGGATGGACTTCATTCGGGTCATAAATAATAATACAAACCCTAACGTGATTTCAAATAACACTGAAACTCTATAGCACTAATGTGCGCAAACGATTGGCATCTTGACTAGGCAGCATGGGTGCGTAGCCACCATGCCAAACGATACGACAACGAAACACTATCTGTCTCTCTCTCGTACTAATATGCACAAACGATTGGCATCTTGGCTGGGCAGCATGGGTGCGTAGCCAACATGCCAAACGTTTACGATACGACAAGGAAACACTATCTGTCTCTCTATCGCACTAATATGCGCAATCGATTGGCTTCTTGGCTAGGTATCATGGGTGCGTAGCCAACATGCCAATCGTTTACGATACGACAACGAAACACTACTGTCTCTCTATCGCACTAATATACGCAAACGATTGGTATTTTGGCTAGGCACCAAGCAAGTGTGTGGCCAACATGCCAATCGTTTACGATACGACAACAAAACACTATCTGTCTCTCTATCGCACTAATATACTTTATTTATACCTGCAGTCATTTACTAACTTCTTCATTTTCCATTGGTGTGAAAGAGACAGAATAAAGAGCAAGGGTTATAGTACACTCTGTAGTCTGTACACTTAGTAGTAGTGTACATAAAAAAAAACTACTGTGCATATAAAATAAAATAAAGAGTGCCCATATGATATCATATAACACTAAAATTAATGTTGCTTGAAATTATATTGAAAACTATCAAGATTATTCTAGTCTGCATTGAAACGCGCGTCGCGTTGCCGGCGCTCGCGTACCGAGCGCCAACGCCATCTATCGAGCGTTATTTCGTGAAATCGGAGAACGCTCCAAGGATTAAGGGCTCTTAAGGCACTTGTTTGTATTGTGTGAATGTAAACCGACCGCTCTGGCCTAGTGGGTAGTGACCCTGCCTATGAAGCCGATGGTCCCGGGTTCAAATCCTGGTAAGGGCATTTATTCGTGTGATGAGAAATGGATATTTGTTCCTGAGTCATGGATGTTTTCTATGTATCTAAGTATTTATAAATATTTATATATTATATATATCGTTGTCTAAGTACCCTCAACACAAGCCTTATTGAGCTTACTGTGGGACTTAGTCGATTTGTGTAATAATGTCCTATAATATTTATTATTTATTTATTATTTATTTAAATACGCATGCATACGCTCACCCGTACAATGTTAACTTATTTACTCCTAATTCTCATGTAAGTGAATTGTAAAAAAAATCTTATGAGAAATAAAATTCTTTAAACCGAACTTGGAACACACTGCTGGCTAGGGGCACGTCCCGGCATTTCGATGTTTTTTTTTCGATGATGACATGCATATTGAGAGTCCGAGTATTTTACGCCAAATTCTGGCTGATTGTGATGTAACCAAATACTAACCCTACCACCATTTATAACCACTCACATTCAAATAATTAATAATTTGTATTTGTATTTTACATAATAAAAGTAGCGGGACCCTGCTGGCCACAAATAACTCAGGACAGAGAAAAATGGAAATCTTTAGAGGAGGTCTTCACCTTCACGTAAGAGGAGGGGTACGTGCAGCAACCAAAAAAAGAAAACACATAATATATAATTCATTTTACTTTTTTCAAATTAATTTTAGTTTTTTCTCACCTTAAAAATGTAATTGTTCTTTGCATGAAATAAAATGCTTTTTATTTTATTTTATTATTGTTTATTTGTATTTTAAACTGAACTATCAGAAGAAAGTTTGTTACGCTATAACTTAAGTATATTTTTTGTAATTTAAATGAAATTAGGTAAACGTGTAGTTAAGGGCATTATATTTTATTAATTAAATTATGAACAGGCTTGACCAAGGCGTTTTGGTGCTAGAAGAGACTAGAAGGCACAAAAGCTATTTTTGAGAGGTTTTACTATACTGGTCAACTTCATCGGTAGCGCAATTTACCTACCTACCTAATACTACCTACAATATACCTATTATTATTATTAGGGTGTTGGCTTTGCCACGTCGCCCAAGCAGTGAACTATTGTGACGGCCCTAGAAAGTTCAGTTCAAATATACTTTATTCATGTAGGCCTAGCAACTAGCACTTATGAATAGGATAATTCCGGGGTAGTTGGCCATAAGGGAGAGATGGTCCATTGACAGAATTCATGGAACCGTTGGGTATCGGTACTTACTGTTCAGTTAACTTCGCATTGTTCATGGATGCTAAGCTACGATCAAAAATTGTACAAAAAAAAAACAAAAGTAGGTAAAATCATTGTTATGGTCATCACACCCTGATATCTTCGGGAAAGATGGCCAACTGTACTTATGTAAAACGTTCGTTTTGGCCATTTCATCTGAACACCTCGGGAGAGATGGCCAATTAAGATAAAAATATAACTTTTTTTTAATGTTGATCTCATTAGATTTCGTAATTTTCTTGCTCAATATATCAAAATTATTTGTTCAAATTTTAATTATCTATATAGATTTTAATAGTAACTTTTAACAGCATCTTTAAAAAACTATGGCCATCTACCCCGGACTTACCCTAGTAATACAGTGTTACATATAATTATGTTAAGCTACAATAATTCATTCATAAGCTAGTTCATTACCGTGAATCCAGGAATTTCCAGATTCTTTAGGTCGTAATGTTCAGTACCACTAGTGTAACTTTGATCGACATCATAACGTGACGAACGCGTTTGCGTTAAGTCTCATTTTGTATAGGATTTTGAGTTTCCAAAACGTCCCGCTTGGCGCGCTCTTTCGAAATCCAATACAAAATGAGACTAAACGCAAACGCGTACGTCACGTTTGGAAATCGAATTTATTTACACTAGGGGTACTGTACCTCACAGGGTTGCAATACGTGCCGCCCTAAGGTACTTCTTTTTGACATTAGTGGTCCACAGGAACAGAGAATGTGCATTGCAGTCTCCACTCCTGGCAGAACCTGCATGTCGCATCTTTTTAGGGTTCCGTAGCCAAATGGCAAAAAACGGAACCCTTATAAAAAAAAAAAAAAAAAAAAAAATTAAAAATTTCAGCTGTTTATTTCAATAAAAAAAATCACATTACGTAATCTTAAACTTAACTACTAATCTTAAATTCAAAAGATTTTTTGAGTTAAGGAGTCTATATGAAATATTTATACATTTTAATTATTATTAGTTTTAGGTACATAGGTCATCTAATTAAATGATTTCGGTAGACTGCCCTCTTATTTTAATAAAGTATTTTTTAATCATATTTCTAGCTTGTCCACTTGTTCGTCCTTCTATAAGTTTTAATAATTCCTGTGGAAATCTATTCAAGATACTCGGTAACATGCTTATATGGTATATTGAAACTTTAGAGTTATCGAGCGCCTCAGGCGCCGGTCAATCTAGTCAGCCGGCTAAAATTGCGTCTAAACATAGGGTATTGCTTTCGACTCAAACCACTGAACACTGTGTCACTTCCCCGTCTCAATTATGTCCGAAATGCAATGGTGAGCATAGCTTAAATAACTGTTCCCAGTTTCTCGCGTTAAGCACTATCGAGCGGCTTAATTTGCTGCCGAATTATAAAGTATGTTTTAATTGCTTCCGACGAGATCACTACGCAAACCATTGCAAGAAGGCAGGTTGTAGGATATGTAAGCGCAAGCATAATTCACTCATTCATATCACAGAGCACATGCAAAAAACAGGATCAAAATCGTGTGAGCGTTCCGCGTCACGGGCAGCTACTGAGCCGAGTGATGCGCCGGCGCCGGCCACCGCCTCCGTTCCTGCATTAACGTCATATTCCCATGCATCTGAACCGAACGTCGGACTGTTAACCACTGCATTAATAAAAGTATACGGGCATGACAATCGCGAGATCATAGCCAGGGCAGTTTTGGATAATGGCAGTGCGACTTGTTTTATGACTGAGAAGATATGTCGGCAGTTAAATTTACATACTAATCGAGTAAATAAATCGATTACAGGCATAAACAAATTAAAGTCTCACGTAGGTAAAATGTGCCAGGTGCCAATTAACTCGTTAGATAACACCTACTCGACTTATTTAAATTGCTCTGTTTTGCCATCTATAACTGACGAGATGCCATATCAACAGATGGATATATCGCGAATGAATATTCCTTCTAACATCTGTTTAGCTGACCCTAACTTTTATAAGCCATCCGAGATTGATTTTTTAATTGGGGCTGATCTCTTTTGGAACTTGTTAGGGTCACATAAAATTGAATTAAGTGATAGGCAGACGATACTATTTGAGACTAAATTAGGGTATATAGTCGCAGGCCCAACAAACAGCGGTCAGGTATCGGCTCCTTCGCGTATTAATTGTTATTTTACAAATGTCACCTCTTGCGCTAGTAATGAATTGCTTGACGATGAGACTCGAACCCAACTCACGCGGTTCCAGCAGCCTGCGAAGGTTTGCACTAAGCAATCTCATCATTCCTCGAACAGGAAATCAAATAGAAAGCATTTCACTAAGTTTTTCACTAGACAAGAAGGTACATATTCTCATACTTAGGTATATGTCAACTTAACGTTAAAGGGAAATCTTAGTGTTTCGGTATTTATATTTATCACTATAAGCTAGCTTAGCTATTATTTGTTACGGTCCTAAATATATGGACTTATTAGTGTACATTGGCTGATAGATTGAGACTTGTGAAGGTGTCAGATAGCCATGTTTTGTATGTTTCAATAGTACACTGGGTTACTGCTAGCAGCAGACTTAACCAGTGATACCTATTTGTTAGGGTTACTCATTACTTAATTTGTTCTGTGCATCATTTATCAGTGCATACAATGAGTCTTGGCTACCTAAGCTGTAATTTGCAAGCTAACGCTGCAGCTAATGATTACATTACTTTCATGTCAGCTCCGCGTGTCTGACATTAAGGAGGTTTTGGGAAGCTGAGGTAAAGTCGACCACATTTTATTTAAATGAGTGCTGGGTATTGTAAAAGTATGTTTCTCGTCAATGAACTCAACACTGTTTTGGTTGCCACTTCCCACCGTTTCGTCGCGCCCTGAAGAAGCTGCTGCCACTCCCTCGTTGTCCGTCCTCTAACGTCGGTACCAACTCATGTCCTCAAGGAACGCAGATGTCTTTGGCCACTCACACCCCGTCAGGGTCGAGCAGATGCGACATCAAGCCAGTTAAACAAGAAGTTCTGGAATCTTCTACTAGAGGCTGGATGACACACACTCAACCGTTGCAAATTGACGCCGTGGTGCTCGTTGAGAAAAATATAATATTATTTTGGACCTTCATGACATTCAAGAGGGGTCACGCCACCGTAATTCATAAAATTAACCCACAATTGGAGTAGCGGTTCTTCGTTGCATCCTATTTGCTTCCTGGATCAAGCAGTTTGGGTTGAAAGACAAGCTTTCAACGCCCGGGGGCATGTTCGGGTCAAAATCAGATCCATGAAGCGCCTGCGCAAATACTATAGCAAAGCGCCACAGAGGTCAATCTCCTCTCGTATTAATTTAAGATATTGTCAAAATTTGCATGTCACTTTACTTATTCCTGTACCACAAGACAGATTACACGTCTCATATATTTTATTTTGAGTTTTTCTGCTATAAGCCCGTCAGACCCTTGAACATGGTATGGCTTATGCGGTATAGATTCGTCATGTCCGTCTGTCTGTCCGATTCTGTCACAGCCACTTTTTTCCGAAACTATAAGAGCTATACTGTTCAAACTTAGTAAGTGGATGTATTCTATGAACCGCATTAAGATGTTCACACAAAAATAGAAAAAAACAATAAATTTTGGGGGTTCCCCATACTTAGAACTGAAACTCAAAAAATCTTTTTTCATCAAACCCATACATGTGGGGTATCTATGGATAGGTCTTCAAAAATGATATTGAGGTTTCTAATATCATTTTCTAAAATGAATAGTTTGCGCGAGAGACACTTCCAAAGTGGTAAAATGTGTGTGTCCCCCCCCCCCCCCCCCCCGTAACTTATAAAATAACAGAATGAAAAAACTAAAAAAAATATATGATATACATTGTCATGCAAACTTCCACCGAAAATTGGTTTGAACGAGATCTAGTAAGTAGTTTTTTTTTAAGTCATAAAGTTAAAAAAAAAAAATTTTTCATCAAACCCATACGTGTGGGGTATCTATGGATAGGTCTTCAAAAATGATATTTAGGTTTCTAATATCATTTTTTTCTAAACTGAATAGTTTGCGCGAGAGACACTTCTAAAGTGAAAAAATGTGTCCCCCCCCCCCACCCCCTGTAACTTCTAAAAAAACAGAATGAATAATCTAAAAAAAATATATGATATACATTACCATGCAAACTTCCACCGAAAATTGGTTTGAACGAGATCTAGTGAGTAGTATTTTTTTAATACGTCATAAAATTAAAAAAAAAAATTTTTCATCAATCCCATACGTGTGGGGTATCTATGGATATGTCTTCAAAAATGATATTTAGGTTCCTAATATCATTTTTTTCTAAACTGAATAGTTTGCGCGAGAGACACTTCCAAAGTGGTAAAATGTGTGTCCAAAGTGGTAAAATGTTGAACAAGATCTAGCAAGTACATTTTTTTTTAATACGTCTCAAATGGTACGGAACCCTTCATGCGCGAGTCCGACTCGCACTTGGCCGCTTTTTTCTTTCCAGTTTGAAACATGTGTTTATTCAGCTTACAGTGTCCAGTCAATTAATAGTCACGGACACATTTTGTGTCTTTTGAGTCCTATTAGAAGCTCCTTAGCAGTTTTGCTGTTGAACCCTTTGATTTGAGCTTTAAAATATGTATATTATAAATATTCTCATTTTTTAGGGATGTTTTAATTTTTTAGTTAGGTTTAGTTTTAGTTGTCTTATTTTATAAGTATCTTACTAATTGTACCTATATTACAAAGAGAAAAAAAAATTACTTTTAATAAAACAAATGCAGAAATCAAGATGATAAAGGTATGTTTAATATAGTATAATATGTAAGTGTTTTGATCGATTACTGTAAACTTGCATATATTGTGCAATAAATAAATAAATAAAATGCCCATACTTCTCTTTTGGACGTAGTTTAAGGACGTACCCGGGTCCAAAGTCTAGTTTTAATTTAATGCCAACATGAAAAAAATTTGAAGAAAACAATTTGCTCAGTCCACAAAAGTATATATTTTGTAAAAGATATATAGACAAAAATATTTTGGATTACAAAGTTCCATATAAAAATATATGCTTAAATCTAGACGTATACCTAATACAATTGTTAAACACAACATTATTATTAGCTATAACTATAAAGGGCCCTCCACAATCGTGCGCGAATCGAGGCGCGAAGCCGCGAACGCGAGTGTGGATGCCCTCGCGTCGATTACGCAGATTGTTCACGCCTTCGCGCCTTATTCCCCGTTTTTTGTCGGTATTTGGCCCGCGTCAAAGGAGACGCGAAGCGCGAACTTGCAAGACTCCACAATCGCAATCGCTTCGCGCCGCGATTCGCTCACGAGTCGGTCAATCTGTGAACTGTCATAACCTTCTATGGCGGCTACTTGGTTATATTGGGTGCGAACTTGATCAACCAAAAATCAATTTGACAGTTCCCAGTTTGAATCAGTGCCTTGCCGCAAACTAAATCCGATCAGCTGACGCTTCGGCGCCATCTTGCCGCGAACCAAACTGCGAAATCGCCGTGAAGTTGTGCGAGTGTGGAGTCTACGTCAACGTCGCGGTATGTTCGCTCCGCGAAATCGCGCCGCGATTCACGCGCATAGTCTGGAGGGGGCTTATCATTTTGTGAATTTGTAGATGTTTTTATTTTAAGTCTATAAATGCTGTTTCATACTACAGTCTACTTTGGACGTCATTATCTATTTGATGTTTTTTTTAGGGTTCCGTACTCAAAGGGTAAAACGGGACCCTATTACTAAGACTCCGCTATCCGTCCGTCCGTTCGTCTGTCACCAGGTTGTATATCATGAAACGTGGTAGCAGTTGAAATTTTCACAGATGATGTATTTCTGTTGTGGCAACACTCAAAATATATAGTGGTATAACAACAAATACTCGGTTCATGAGATACAGCCTGGTGACAGACGGACGGACGGACGGACGGACAGCGAAGTCTCAGTAATAGGGTCCCGTTTGACCCTTTGGGTACGGAACCCTAAAAAGCACTTTTAAATAAAATAAAAACTGGTTCTTCGCTACTCGCTTCTTACCAATCGACAATGCAGTACAGATGCCAAACAATTTATTTACCCGACATATCCACAATCCTGTTAGATTTTGGATTTTTCGGAGTTAGATGAATATGAATTGTTATTTGAAGGACTTAGACGCCCCCTCACAATTTAGGAACTTATATACGTAATATAATTTGATATTTACCAGTCGCTTTTCGGTGAAGGAAAACATCGTGAGGAAACCGGACTAATCCCAATAAGGCCTAGTTTACCCTCTGGGTTGGAAGGTCACATGGCAGTCGCTTTCGTAAAAGCTAGTGCCTACGCCAAATCTTGGGATCAGTTGTCAAGCGGACCCCAGGCTCCCATGAGCCGTGGCAAAATACCGGGACAACGCTAGGAAGAAGATATACAGTTATTTAAACGTATATAAGTAACAATAATCAAAAAATTATTGAAACATACTTAATATAGAGATTCCTCTTAAAGTCGGTTAAGGACACGATTTAAATACAGAAACAAAAGTTTCTGAAAAGGCACTAAAAATAATACTTTCTTAATTAAATAGTCGAATTTCCTATGGCACTTAACTAATACAGATTTGAGATTCTTAAGTCAAAGTTTTTGAGTTTATATCATTATCAGAGATGATAGGAATTTAGCGCAAAATTAAAGACAAATTTCTGCTACGAATTTGAAAAATGGTATAAATACCACTGTACATTATGTAGTAGCTATACCAAAGAGAATTAGAAATAGAGGTGGATTATCAAAGAAAACTTTGTAGCCACAGTAAATTTACTGCCATCTTAAGACACATGATTAAAACTTTTCGAGCGCTCGCTCGAAACGATGCCGCCATCCCTTTGGCCTTCGATCTATTAGATGGCGCCACTTTCAAATTCTCTTTGGCTCTAGGTTTCAAAAGTTGACGTTTGACAATACATTTGACAACAAAATATATGGCTCAGTACACCTCTATCTATTTCCGTTTTCGAAATAGAGGGTACTTTTTTCTTAGGGTCTGGTTCACAATATCCAAGTCCTGAATTACTTAAGTCCTACTTGCCACTTATGGGCTTGTGCACAAATCACGTGAGATTCGACAGGAGGGGGAGGGGGGTAACGAAAAAATCACGATAGATCACGCTGGGACTGGGGGCAGGGGGGGGGGGGGGTTGGCTGCGGGGTTATAAGGAGACCTCACGTGTATTTTTCTATAGTGAACGAAACTAAGAATCTATCTACCACATACTTTTATCGGTTTCATTAAACATAAATAGTCACTTGGCACTACAAAATAGCGAGTTGAAAGTAGCGAGTCTGGGTCAAAAAAGTAGCCAAAAAAACCTTACGTGATTTGTGCACAAGCCCTATCTGACGAATAAAGTCATCGTTCGCGTTTCACAATCTTCAAATAAGCTGAACTGGCAGATAGTGCTAAAGTTTTAATTGGAAGTTAATTTATTTGTTAATTAGCTATATATATTATAAGGACATTCTTACACAAATTGACTAAGTCCCACGGTAAGCCAAGAAGGCTTGTGTGGTGGATACTCAGACAACGATATATATAATATACAAATACTTAAATACATAGAAAACATCCATGACTCAGGAACATATATCTGTGCTCATCACACAAACAAATGCCCTTACCCACTAGGCCAGACCGGTCCGATCCAATACTATACTCAGACTCTGTGAACCAGACCCTTCAACTACTTATCTTTTACAACCAAATAATAAAGCTTACCCATTTCTTAACTATCATAGGTAAACTTAAAAAGACATCGTTTTTAAAATTGATACTTCAATTTTAAGTATTGAATCGAGAAAAATTCCTAATACAATTCTAAAAATAAATTATATATATGACACTCATGGATATCAAGACCCCTTGACTTACTCCAATTTAAAATATAATCTAAATATTAATAACACAATATTATGAGTATTAAGACACATCTTTGTTTCCTTAAATAAAATATACAGGGTGAAATTTTAACCACCAGCCATTCTCTGCGTACTGACATTATGACCATACAGAGCAAATGTTTTCATGCAACCAATACCGAAATGACAAAATTTTTTTTTTGTCCCATAGAAATCAGCGGTTTCACATCAGCCGGAATGTATGAAAGAGCCAAAATTTTTTTAACTATATTTCCATTGATGATGTTTGGGTGGAAAATATATACTTTATTTTTAAATTTACTTATTAAAAAATATATTTAAACTTTGAAAACGCCGGCGTGGGCTAAGATTTACAACATTTTCATTTCATGCAAAGTTAAGATTTTTTAATAAGTAACTTTAATAAGAAAGGCAATGTTTTCCAGCCAATCATTGTCTAAGGAAATATAGTTAAAGGTATATGTGATAGGCCACCTGTTTGTTTCATATTTATTTTTTGCAAAACTTATCGAGTGACCTATGTAAAACTTCAGTATGACCTACAAGGTCACTACGCAGAGTATGGCTGGTGAATAAAACTTCACCCTTTATTATTCAGTTCAATTTAATGCATATATTATGTATAGTTCCACCCAAAAACAACATGTAAAAAATATGTATAACAGATACAGTTTGGAAGTTAGTTTCAGTCTATAGTTTCACATGGGAAATATATTTTAACTATCAAATTATTTAAATAAAATATATTTATTTCTCTAATTATAAATCACTTACGAGAAACAAACAAATTTTTTGTAATAACACAAATTACAGGTAAGCCATAAACAAGCATTAACATTTTTAATTAATAAAAATGGATGTCGGTATTTTTAAATTAATGCGTTTTATATCTATTGCCTCAACCTGCAAAGCGATCTGTCATTTTAATACAATATTGACATAAAAGCAGACGATTGAGGAATAAATTGAATAAAAACATAGATTATTATTATAAAATGCATTATGGATTCACTAACATGTATCTTGCCACAAATTCCATAAGGTAATAGATAAGCTACAATCATAGAAATATTCATTTTATCAGCACTCATAGAGAATGTTTATTTAGTCACCTGTAATAATTTACGGAGTGAATATAAAAGTCTTACAGAGCAACTTTTACTATGGGACCAACCCCGAAATCGGGAAAAAATTGGAATTTTCATACATTTTGGTTGTCTGACCTTGACATTTTCTATGGGGATTGCTCCGTAGCTCCTCGACTCAATGTACCTGCGACACAGCAACGCAAACCATGGCACATCTACTGGCGTGCCCCACATGCCCGCATCACTGCTCGGAGGTGGATCTGAGGGACGCGACAGCCAGGGCTGTCAACACCGCTGCCCATTGGGCTTCCATCGTATAAAAACAAAAAGGGAACCTCGACACGAAAAGAAGAAGAAGAAGACATTTTCTATGGGAAAGTAATTTTTTTTTTCGCGATTTCGGGGTTTGTCCTATTGTGAAAGTTGCTAAATATGACCTATATATTCAGCCCGTAAATTATTGCAGGTGATTAAATAATCACCCTGTATATCATCTAACTATACCCATTCGGGTCTATGCGAGCCAAAAACTAATATTTTAATTTTGTAATTTTTTACTGAAATGGTTTAAATCTGCCTGGGCAACCCCCGTTCAGAATTAGAAAGAGTTAAATGTCAGCAGTTAATTTTTTTTTTTTTAAATTGAATCAAGGGTAGGACGAGTTAAACGACCTGCCCCAAAAACAAAATTTCTTTCGCGTAATTTTTTTTTATTGTACTTTTGCCTATTCAGAACTATTTTAGTTACACCTTGTATTTTATTGAAATCCCTGGCATTTTATAGAGCAAAATAAGTATTTTTGTAAATCTTCTAATTCGCAAAAGCAAATTGTTCTTAACTACTATCAGTAGTATATTCAATTCTGTAAAGAAAATAGAAAAAGTAGAGTAGTAAGAAATTTATAGTTACCATATTATAACAGTCAGTTCTTGTGAATGTTAGCAAAGATAATTTGAAATAGAGGTAGATTGTGAAAGAAATCTTTGTAGCCACAGTAAATTTAATGCCATCTTTCGACACATTAAACTTTCAGAACGCCAACTTTGACCCTTATTCTTTCATTGATATGTGCTAAATTTGTTAAATATCAAAAAGTGGCGCCATCTAAAACATCAATGGCCAAACGTTTCGAGCGATGGCGTCACAACCTTTAGCCGATGCCCGGTAAGATGGCGTCACTTTTTGATATTTACCAAATTTAACACATATCAGTGAAAGAATAAGGATCAAAGTCAAATGGCGTTCTAGAAGTTTTAATCATGTGTCGAATAGTGGCAGTAAATTTACTGTGGCTACAAAGTTTTCTTTGACAATCCACGTCTATTTCAAATTCTCTTTGATGCTAGTCATTGATGTAATATTTTCCGATTTTTGATTATTATTTGTAAAGCAGGCAGGCAGTTGAAAAAACTGACCATTGCTCGACTATAACCTGCTACAAGACGACCTTAACAAAGTATGGAACTGTTCTAAAGAAAGGCTCATGAACCTGAATTCTACAAAATGTACTGTTCTGCACATAGGTAAAAAAAAACTACATTACACGTATAATTTGCACAACACTCCCTTAAAAGCTGTTAAGGCACAAATCGATCTGGGCGTCAAAATAACCGAGGACCTGAAATGGGAATTTTGTCGTGTATAGCCGTGAACGGTACACAGAAGTGATCAGGCCAGGCAAATGAGCTGTTTCCCCTCGTCGATGTGGAACTGCACGGCGTCGGAGGCGGCGGCGCGGTCGGCGGCGCGCGACGCGGCGCTGGCGACGAACACCAGCGCCACGCCCAGCGCCGCCACGTACAGGGACCAACCTGGGTTATACGACAATAGGCTAGATGACAATTGACAACATTTCATAATTTTCAATATCCCTAAATCGAAAACCATTTCGAGAGGGGCTCCAGTAGATTACAAAAAAATAAATTTTATATATTTTTTACGAATTTTTTTATTCAAAATCTCTAAAAATAGTTAAATGAAATGAAATGAAAACATTTATTTCGGACAAAAACATCCATATTATGTTAAAACGGAAATTGACGTCACCCAGCTCCTTCAGTTCTGCCACTACAAGCGAAAAAATGACTTCCGATTGGGTTGACATTGTCATTGTCATTGAAAACGGGATGAAAACCATCGTTTGACTTGAGTTTTGACGTTTGTGACACTTGTTAATTTGTGATTTTATTTTTAACGTTTGAGGTTATGTCACTCGCACTGTTGTCTATGCTCAAACGTAAATTAATTCAACGTTTTTTCCAGTGTATGAAACAGATCCGTGACGTCACGATTCTCACAAATGACGTTTGTTACATACGCCCTTTTGTTTCAAGTAACAATATAAATAGATTTTATGACCAAAATATAGGACTTGCGCAAAATAAAAAAAATACGGATACCTTAAATTAGTGCGTTCTTTCGATGTAGACAATAAAAAGTAGCACTTAATATGAAATGTTGTCAATTCTTTTCGTTCAGGTTCGTTTTTAGAATCAAATGTCTATATGGGACCCATTGCATTAAAGCAATACAAAAGTCAGAAATGATAGTCGAAGTCCGACAGTCGTACTTCACTCGCGAAACGCTCCCAACAAAACGATATGCAAACGTGACGTCACGGTCACCGGGTTTTAAGGCCGTCCCTAGCTTGGCTTGGCCTCGCGCGATTCAACTCCCTCCACCCCCCTACGAGGAAGGGGGGTGGATGGAGTTGAATCGCTTCTAAAACTTGAATTTTTAAAACTTGAATTTGCACAAGAAAACTATTTATTGCATCCGTTCGGTGTCTTAACACTCTCAGTCCTATCACTCAAAACTCAAAATCGTACGATCAATTCACAGAGAATAATTACGCGCGCGTCGCGTCGAGTGACACAGGTTCCCGTCCGACGGCCGCGCGGCGCCTGCGCCTCGTCGCCCGCGCAGTCACCCGCGCGCCGGGGCAACGCACGAAGTTGAATAATATTGATTTCTCAAAAACTATTTATCTAATTGGAATATCGGCAGATGTAATTGAAGTATACATCATAATTCACTATTGGTTACAATTTCGTGTCTAAGTGTTGTATAGTAAGGGAGTTTATACGTATTTTTTATTCGAGAAACTTCACGGCTTTTTTTTACTTGTGTTACAGTAGACGTAATTAAAGAATATTTACCAAGCTAAAATATTGTGTACAGAACATTTTTGTTTGTACAATGTTCTAGCATGATATAGCGACGTAAAAACAGCCAATTTGGCCTGGTAGCAGTGGTAGCCCTTTAAGGAGAAATATGGTCTGAATTTAATATTTACCAATAGAACAGTCTCCTGGTATGTATGGCTCAGAGTTTTCGCCGCAAAGTTGTCGAACGCGCTGGGTTCCCCAACCCCAAGGGTACAGCAGGAGGCCTAGCACTCCGAATAACCCTGGAAATAAATAAATAAAAGCTGTAAGCATATAAATTAATTCTAGGTTGTGAATGTTTTTTACTGTAAGAGGTGGTTGTACTGTACTCCAATATAAAATAAAATAAGACTGAATAAATCTAAAATAACAGTACAATAATTCTAAAAAGACCCCTGTGGCATAGTACCGGAAACGCTGGCAGCATTTCCTCTGCTGCTGCTTGTAAGGCCGATATGTTGAGTGAGGAAGCTGCCAGCTCTTCGGTCTCCTGTGGCGTCTCTGGGTTTCATCGACAGATCTTTGAAGATACCAAGGGTCTTGACGCTAAGTTGTTGTTAATATTACAATTTGTGATTGGTGCGATGAGAAGACATTTTTTTATATTATACTATGACGGTAGCAAACAAGCATACGCAGCAAGCGGTAAGCAGTCACCATAACCTATGGACGCCTGCAACTCCAGAGGTGTTACATCCGCGTTGCCGACCCTACAAGCCTATTTATTTGTGACAGAGACAAGACATTCTCCCCATCTTTAGATATGGACCACAAACGTGGTCTTTGACAAAATTTAGAAACACAAACTTTAGTGTAACTATATATTTACCAAAAGAGAGGTATGGGCATCAATAGAGAGGTATGGGCATTGTGAATGTCATCTCGCTTTGTGTGGTAGGGCACAACCAGCGGATGTCATTCCAGATCTAGAGCAGAGCCCAACTGGGGAAGTACCTCCACCGTACAGAAAACCGCAGCCAAATAACACTAGACCCTAGTGCTGTGTCATAGTGTTGTGTTCCTGCCGGTGAGTACGGTTGCCAGAGCTCAACGAGGGGGGGAGATGCTAGGGTCGGCAACGCGCATGTGACTCCTCCGGAGTTGCAGGCGTACTACGGAGATTGCTTACCATCGGCGGTCATATACTGTTTGCCACCGACGTAGTATAAAAAAAATCCTACTTTATTGTGAAACGTACCACATTACAGTCTATAAATTGTACATACAGATGTCAATCACAATTAAAAATCAACTATGATCAACTCTGGCCAACGTGGGACTCGAACCCACATCTTTGGATTGCCGTCATTCACCGCAAACTTAACCATTGCAACTGTGACTACGTCACTAGCGACATCTGCACATTAAGGTTTACAACCTTAACCAACTCTGAGATGCGTTAGCGCATGACTTGCCTCCCAACCACACAACACATAGACACAACAACAACGCCATCTCTCGTGCCGGCTTTTAAACACAATCCATGTGTTTTGTAGTTGGGAGGTAAAAAAAAATAGTGTCATCATAGACTCCTCTACAATAAAGCGTTCAGGATGCTGATGGGGCTGCCGCGTTACTGCAGTGCGTCGGGGATGTTCGCGGAGGCACGCACGGACGATTTCCATGCTATTATGTGCAAACGCGTCGCGTCCCTGGGCTATAACCGCGAAAATCGAAGTTCGTCAATTGCGGGCATTTTTCTCTGTCACTCTAAATACGTCTAAGTAAGAGTAAAAGAGAAAGATCCCCGCAATTTGCGAATTTCGGTTTTCGCGGTAGGCCCCTGATGCGTCGTGTTCGCGGTAGCCCCAATAGGCTCTTGAGCGCGGTCGCAGGGGACCATGACAGCCCGATATTTGGCCACTGGGCGAGATCTCACGCGCCACATGTCCATCATGAAAAGTGACAATGATATTTATTTATTTTTATACCCTTGACATTTAATTTAATTGATTTTAATTAGATTTCTTAATTTAATTACTTTTAATAATTTATTTTTATTTTGATTGTGTAATTATTATAATATCGTCCTGTATTAAGTTTATTAATGGATTCATGTTCGTAATAAAAGCTTTTTAAATTTTAATAGAACAGATTTAAATTTTAATAGAACAGAAAAATGCCACTTTGATCGTTCCTAGCATGAAAGAAAAAGCCCTTTACCGAATAAGTGATGTAAAAATAAATTTTGCATACCTCCCAAAGCTTGAGTAGCGCCAGCCAATGATATAACGCTCTTCTTGAACACGGACTGAACGCAGCACGCCATCACGCCGGCCAGCACCGTCGAGAATTGTATGGCTGCGCCTATAATTGATAATTATCATGATCTAACACGGGCTTGTTGCACCAAGGTAACAATAACACTTGACCCTACTCATAGTGTTGTGTTCCTGCCGGTGAGTAAGGTTGCCAGAGCTCAACGAGGGGGGTGGGGTTAGGGTCGGCAACGCGCATGTAACTCCTCTGGAGTTGCAGGTGTACATAGGCTACGGAGACTGCTTACCATCAGGCAGGCCGTATGCTTGTTTGCCACCGACGTAGTAAAAATAATAAAAAAAAAAAAAAAAAACAATAGGGTACTTTCCTACTAGTCAAATCAGTTTTTAGTGTTCCGTACAAAACTTTGTTCACGGAACACTCATGGAATCACTTCGGTCTTGCAAATTGGTTAAATGCGGTTTCCTCAGAGACCGTTTGACGGAGACAGCTATTTTTCCGAAGTATCAAAACAATTAGCCACTATGGAATTTATATGTATGAAACTGCACAAGTGGCGACACGGGCAAGTCACCAAATCTTTTTTGTTTTATTTTCTCTCCCATACATTAAATAGAAAGTGTGACAAAAAATTACTGCTCGTCACGTTTTATTTCTAATAGTTATTACCACTACCTACTAGACTAGTAAGTAGTGATAGTGATTATTAGACTATGTTTGGTGCAATTACCCAAAATGAATCTTGGCCGCCAAGATAAGAGCACACGATTTAAGCCAGTCCTGCGTGGATTCATGGCAGTTTTCACTGACGCCGAGCTCACGGAGATCTCCCTCCACTCTATCCGCCCACTGACACTTAGGATGACCTACAGGACGGAGTCCAATCGGTCGACCCAAATATGCCCTCTTTACAGCATGATCTTTACCCATCCTTTCGAGGTGGCCCAGCCCATGGAGATGATGTGCTTTGGTCTCACCCATTTGGTTCATATAATTGTCTGGTGCTTTATTTCGTCCATGGTGTGAAATAAGTAATTTATTTTTCCTGTCCATTTTTGTAGGTAGGTAGGTAGGTAGGTATATATATGAGTCAAATAATATTAGATTAGATACCTAACGTACTGTAACAACTTAAAATAAATAAATATAAATATTATAGGACATTATTACACAATTTGAGTCAGTCCCACAGTAAGCTTAATAAGGCTTGTATTGAGGGTACTTAGACAACGATATATATAATATATAACTATTTATAAATACTTAAATACATAGAAAACACCCATGAATCAGGAACAAATATCCATGCTCATCACACGAATAAATGCACTTACCAGGATTTGAACCCAGGACCATCAGCTCCATCTTGTCTTGTCTGCCTCTAAATTTAATCAATGGTTTATTTTTTCTTGTATATTTTTACTAAGGTGTGCCAATAAAGAGTATTCTATCTATCTATCTATCTATCTCCATAGGCAGGGTCACTACCCACTAGGCCAGACCGGTCATCAAACAACCTGGGCTATAATCTCGAAAATCAAAGTTTGTATATTTCGATCAAATATCTAATATATCATACTATCCCTTTCGGCCATTTAGGGTTGTCAAAATTCAGGGCATTATCTTATCTGTGCTTGTGCACGCAAAGGGGTTTCAAGTTGTGCCAGCCCTAACAATTGCTCGTAACAATGCTGAGCCAAATGTAGCCGAGAATGCCCGAAAGGATCATTTTCGTCTGGTAGCGGCTAATATAAGTGGTGAAGTCCCTCTACTTACATAAAGATAAGAAGAATAATGCAGCTTTCCACGGGGTTGGGTACCGGCTAGGATCAGTGGCGAAGCCGTAGAACGAGAAAGAACCACAGTCATTGTGACTGTCCTTAATACGCAAGCATCTGAAATATACATATTAATCATTTACCAGTCTTCTCTATATAAAGAGTCACTGAACAAATGTTGCTTAGTTTGACAAGTTCAGCCTACAGTTTAATTTTTTGCTCATGTTATAGGCCACACCCAGTATAAGTAAGTCAATGGTTTCAAAAAATATTAAAAGAAAATTTCATACAATATTTTGGGATTAAGTTGAATAAAAGTTGAATGCACTAGTACAATCTAATTCCAACAGACACCCACTGGCTAAAGATGTACCAATAAAGACTAAGTGATTGAAAAATTGCCTAGGTACCAATCATATGAGTTCAATAAGTGTATAGCTACGTTTTAAGTAACAAATATTAACAACTTCCTTGATTAAAATAGACTTATAATAATCGTCTTTCATGTTCGAAATTACTATCAATATATCTATCAAGTAAATGTTACAGCTAGCAAGGACTCAAACACAACTTTATTTATGCAGCTCTTTGAAAACTTACTACAAAACTTATTTTATTCAAGTTTATGTTTGGAAAGTTTAAAAATAGTTTACACGCTTACCTATTGTATATCCCGACACTAGGAACGTAGAATCCCGTAATATTATCCCTATTTTGCACCATAGGCTGCCCTAACAACCACTTGGGAGTCATTATACCGGAAAGAATTAACATAAAAGCTACCAAACTCAGCAGGAGCCAAGCCAAACTCCGCCCTGTGATGATCACGTAGCACATCTCGTATGTAATGTGAGATAAAAACTGAAGTTTAAGTTATTGTGTATGTGCTAATAAGGAAAATAAAGCGTAAAACTGGGCCAGCACAAAGTTACGAAAACAAAAACTTGTGAGAGAGATGAAGCGAGACGGGTGACTGGATTGAGCGAAATGTAAAATTTATTGCTATTTGACATTGATTGTGGAAGTGCTGGAGTTAAAAATTGACAGGTTTGTTTAAAAAATTGACAGCTGTTCTAGTGTTGCTAGTATGAATAGGGTCATTCCTGCCTTAACTTATCAATATTTTAATAGCCTATTTACACTCGCTCGTCTCGTGTCTCAGCCACAACTCGTAAGCTCGTCGAGCTAACCGATACACTCTCGCCTCATGGCTCAGCTCGCGGCTCGTCTCGTGTCTCGGCTTCAGCTCATAAGCTCGTCGAGTTGATCGATTTGAAACACAATTGGCACAGAGTATAAGGTTTGTTTTGTAACTGAATGATATCCGAACGCGATTGTAGACAACAAGCATGCTACGAGCCCCTTTGACTTGTGCTCTAAAAACCGCTCCTCTACGCGAGTCCACCGATTTACATACGCGTCTCGTAGCTCGGCTCTCGGCTCGTCTTACCACTCACACGCGAGTGTAAGCGGCTATAATTTACGCATGGTTAATTTTCTTCTGTTAATTCATAAAATTCGTATTATCTTATTGTAAAGTAAACAAATAAAATATTTTTTCTTGCTGCTAATAGATTTAATTATATATTTGTTAAAAGTAAAAAAAAAATCGTTTGAATGACAATGAAAACGATACGTCCTTTCACTTTTTTCAAACGGTATTGAACGCATCCTATAGGGCGTCATCTGGCGGAAAATAAACAAAACCAAAAAATCTGTCTGTTCGTGTTCTTTTTTCTCTACGTGCGTGAAATGGTCTATCGAAAGACCAAACTTTATTTTCAATATTGAATATTTGTATCAATTAGTGCTTAAATATATATAGTTAATAAACCTCGCATTTAATTGTGGTGTGTGCTGTGCTAGATCTGAAGTGAAGTGAAATGTGGTCGATGACAGTGTAAAACTAATGTAAGTATTATCTGACTAAATTATAATACACGTCTGCCTATTGCGCACCTTGTTAAACATACATCTGTTAAATTTAGTAGTATAATATAGCTTGTCATTGTAATGTTCACATCTCTGTAAAAAGGAATCAAATCGACGTATTTGTACAGTTATTTTAGTCTAAGTCATTGTTTTCGTCTAATATTAAGTGTGTATCAATAGTGCCATGAGATATTTCGACATACAAAGAAGTTGTGTCGAATCGAAAATAGGTAAGGAAGAAATAAAAAAACATGTTTCCATTCCCTTTGGTTGCTAAATCTCAATCCTTTGTGAGACTGAGACGTACTTTTACTTTTTGTCATTAACTTTTGATTACTTATTTCTCCACCTAATTGCAAGTTATATTTAAGTGGGAAGATTCGAAAGTGGAATTACGTATCATCTCACATCAAAACCAATTTTTTTTACGACTTGTTTAAAGACAAGACAATATGATAAACAGCCAATGCATTATGTAGACTGAATAAAAAATGCTACCTGACTAGATCTTTATCCTGTTTTTACTGTTATGCCGTAGATTGATTTACTAAGATATTTATATAACTGGTGTTTATTGGTGCACTATAAGTGGGAAAGTTTTTTTAAACCCCTACTTTTACTTGGTTATAGCCCAGTAGTTTAGTTAATAATTTGTATTTAGCCAGTATATCATGACCATTTTTTTTTAAACAATTATGGCCTGGATGTCATGACCAAAGACTTAAGGTTTTTTTTTAACTTGTGTAGAATAGAACTGATGCAATATGAATGTTGCAATGTATTGTTATTAGATGTACACATAAATTGCTAAATAAAATGGTGTAACTGAGATGGCAATCATATTATACAACATGTTGAGCATTGTTTATCAAAGTAATACAGTATGTAAAAGTTATTCAAATGTTATTCATTGTCTGCCACGAAGAGGTGTAAGTTTATTGTTTATATTACAATGTCTAAGGGATTCAGTGGCGACTTTGTTTTGTCTGATGAACACTACAATTGTGGGCTCAAGAGCCTTGACAACTAGTCTGGTCTAGTGGGTGACCCTGCCTTTGAAGCCGATGGTTCTGGGTTTGAATCCCGGTAAGAGCATTTATTCGTGTGATGAGCTTGAATATTTGTTCCTGAGTCATGGGTGTTTTCTATGTATTCAAGTATTTATATATTGTATTTATTCTTGTCTACTCAAAACACAAGCCTTCTTGAGCTTACTGTGGGGCTTAGTCAATTTGTGTAAGAATGACCAATCATTCTTAGCTTGTCTACCAGTAGGACCTACCTGCACATAGTTATTTCAATGTAATATAAACCATATGTTTCATTTGATATCAAAACAAAACAAAATTTGACCATATTTCCTTCATTATTGATTTCAAATTCAAATGGATCTTTTTTGTATGGTAGACATCATCTGATTACCATATGTATGCACATTTCAGCTCAATTGGTCATTGGAAAGTGGGTCAAATTTAGCTTCCAAGATTTGACCCACACTAACATACTAACAGGGAAAGTTAAATAAAAGTTTTTAAATATATATTATTCTCAAAAGAAATGAAAACTTTTGGTCAGGATCCTTCTCATAGACATCATATCAGATCAGCCTTTAATCGCCCACTGCTGAGCATAGGCCTCTCTTAGAGTACACTACTTATCCCAGTCCTGAGCCAATCTCATCCAGAAGTTACCTGCAATCTTCCAAATGTCATTCACCTAACATGCCAACGGACCCCAGGCACTCCTTACATCTGAAAGCGGCCACCATACCAATAACATTTTCGAGTACCTGCTCATACGCACACTAGAGCTGTGGCTGTTAAAAACACTGTTAATCCCTGGAAGTACTTGAAGTAATCCTCAATTTTATAAACAGAACAACTCTTTGTTGACTTTATTCCCCATAGATTCATATTCAAACAGTTGATGGGTCTTGGCAAAAAAAAAAAAAAATTATCAAGTGGTATATTATCAGCCAGGGCCCATACATTTCATGCCGATGACGCAAAAATGACGTAGTTTAGAGTTTTCTTACAACACCACAAATTTAGATAGCTTACCTATTGACGCGTAGAAAAATAAATAATTTGTTGCGTAAACAACACTGTTAAAAATCAAAAATGTTATATTTAATAATCTATTATTTAGTTGAGTGAAAATAAGATGAAAGTCAGATGTTTCTGTACTGATTGTCAAGTATCTTTATCAGTTAACTAAAGAGGTTGACAAATGATTAATTATTACGAAAATACTAATTAGAATCATACTCTATGTAGTGACGGCCCTGATTATCACTGAAGGGGTAACCCCTTTTCCAGGCTGCATCAATCTACAAGGGTTTTCCAAAAAATCCAAATATATTCCAATGAATCCAACTTTGATGATTCCATTGAAGACAAGCTACATTCCCCGAAAGTGCAATCTAATTTGAAACTTAAATCGTAATGCTAAAGTTGAAATACTATTGGCGCGCATGTGGTCGATAAGTCGTACAATGTCTGGAAAAGGACAAAAAGTGGTGGTATAAATTAGTTTTTCTTTGATATTTCCTACTATTATGAATACCAAATGACGTCGTAAATTTTATTTAATAACATTAACAAACAAATAAGTTTTTGGCAAAAAGCAATTTTGGTACAAGTTTTTATCACTGACTGTTGCTACCTGGTTCTATTTTTCTTTAAAATGTATTTGTACTTTTACATGTATGTAAAATGTATAATTGTTGGTGCAATAAAGAATATTATTTTATTTGCTTACTTACTTACTTACTTACTGACCAAGACTATTCTAAAAATCCTAAACACAATTAGGTTGTGTTGTTTTATCACAGAGTTTCCATGGCCACCTCCTGTCTCCATCATCAGATCAGCTTGATGGTACTATAATATTGCATTGCCACCCGACTTACATATGTACTGCAAAATTTCAGTTCAATCGCAAACCGGGAAGTGGGCCAAATTTAGCTTTCAAGATTTGACCCACATTCATTCTTATGTGTCATTTAAAAGGTTGAGATTGACAGTCTTATTCTATTAACTCGTCTCTGATTACCATAAGAAACGGAGCCCAACCACGAGAATGAATTCGTAATCATAATACATAACCTTTGATAACTCAAGATAACCTTTCTATTCGGGAACTACACTTAAAATAGTACATTACGATACAAGTGCGAAAAATAGGAAATTCGAAACGAGTGGCGATAAATTAAAACACGACCAAAGGGAGTGTTTTAAATCGACACGAGTTGCGAATTACCTATTCGCACATGTATCGTACAACGTTTTGCAGTACATATGGCCCTTTAAATGTTCGACATAGTAACGAAATATGCTAATTTTCGTACTAGTGCGGTATAGTAGCACCATATGTACTGTAATAGTACATTACGATACAAGTGCGAAAAATAGGAAATTCGTAACGAGTGGGGATCAATTAAAACACGACCGAAGGGAGTGTTTTAAATCGATACGAGTTGCGAATTACCTATTCGCACATGTACAACGTTTTACAGTATACAGTATACACATCTTTATTTATTTATTATTTAGTTTTAGACAGGCAGCTGATGCTGGTAGTCTAAATACTCTAAATCAGGGCCATAACCGCGGAAATCGAAGTTGCGGGCATTTTTCTCTGTCACTATAATTAAGTCTTAATGAGAGTAAAAGAAATAGATCCCCGCAATTTGCGAATTTCGGTTTTCGCGGTAGGCCCCCTGAGTTCACTTAGCACGATTTCACTATTTACATACTTTGTCAAGATTGTTTTTAAATTGATTCACACTACAAGATTTTACAACTTCATTGCAAATGGCCCTCGACATTGGCACGTAAAGTGCTAATTACCGCACTAGTGTGGTAAAGTAGCACCATATGTACTATAATAGTACATTTCGATGCTAGTGCGGAAAGTATGTCATTACTTAACGATTACCGAGACTCGGGATGATTTTGAGCAACTGTATTAAAAAGTATATTATATATAAACAGAGGTGTATTTTCATATCTCAATTATAATTGCAATAGGTATTACCATAATATTTATTAACTTTGTACAAAAATTAACAAATGTTTTTCTCCTTGTTCCAGAAAACCCCATCAATCAAATTATGTTATTGTAAATAACAATATATCTGTGATCTCTGTGTATAGCCGCTAGTTTATATACACGTTAATCAGTGTTAATTAATTATTTAGTTTGTTTATGAATCGACGATGAGTGGTGTTAGCTTGAAACCGCCGCCGCCGCTGAAGCAAATTGATTTGGATCAGGTAAGATTTATTTTATTATCTTGAACTGAGCGTTTCTTTAAATGTGACAGTCCATATCAAAAGGGACCTTATGGCGGTCGGCGCTTACGCCGTTTTTAGCGGCGCGCCAATACTAATGCAGGTACTACGCGACGTTAGGGGGCGTCCATAAATTACGTGAGGTGTTTTTTTTTCAATTTTCTGACCCTCCCTCCCCCCTTGGTGAGATGTCGTGAGATTTTATTCAACCCCCTCCCCCGTCCCCCAATCTCACGTGAGATTTTTTCAGAATGTGGGTTTATTACGTAAACGCGTTGGATTGTTTATTGTAAAAAGAAAAAACAATTTGGTTCGTGCTTTTATTTACGACTAGTTTAAGCATGTACATACAATTTGGATTAAATGGACCAAAATAGTATTTTTTTTTTGTTTCAATCAGAGAATAAATTGCGTGATATTTGTTGAGACCCCCCCTCTCCCCAACGTGAGATTAGATGAGATTTGACTCGACCCCCTCCCCCCTTTAATCATCTCACGTAATTTATGGACGCCCCCTTAGCTGCGACCGCCATAAGGTTCCTTTTGATATGGAATGTCACTGTGTCAGTCCATATCAAAAGGGACCTTATGGCGGTCGGCGCTTACGCCGTTTTTAGCGGCGCGCCAATACTAATGCAGTACTAAGCGACGTCCCTTTTAATATGGACTGTCACAAATAATGCCACTTTCGTTAATATTGTTTTTTTTTTTATAAATTTTATGTTTTTTCTACTCAGAATCACGAGTTCGATCCTAATGGGATAAAAATTGTCCCAGATTTTTTCCTATTGTGTTACCATTCTCCCATATATTTTTATGGCGGTAACAAAAAGGATAGTTTGAAAAATGTATGGAAATTTTGGGACATTTTTTTTCTCTTATAAGAGGCGATCGTGACGAGAAATAATAAAAAAGTGACAAAAAAGGTCACATAAAAAAAGCGGCAAAAAAAGGCTAAACTAACTTTTCTTTAGTTCCTGACTTATTAGAGTTAGGAGACAAATATCCACGCTCACCACACGAATAAAAGCCCTTACCGGGATTCGAACCCAGGACCATCAGCTTCATAGGCAGGGTCACTACCCACTAGGCCAGAGCGGTCGTCAAACTTTTTTTTTTGTTGTTATATTATACGACATTATTACACAAATTGACTAAGTCCCACAGTACGCTGAATAAGGCTTGTGTTGAGGGTACTTAGACAACGATATATATAATATATAAATAATGGATATATACAGATGATTACTATAACTAGCTTATATCTAAAATAGGCCCTTGAGGCATTGTACCAAGGATAAATATTTATAAATACTTAAATACATAGAAAACACCCATGACTCAGGAACAAATATCCATGCTCATCACACGAATACATGCCCTTACCAGGATTTGAACCCGGGACCATCAGCTTCATAGGCAGGGTCACTACCCACTAGGCCAGAGCGGTCGTCAAACTTTTTGTATTTACGAAACGTGATCTAGGTCAACCACAAGCCATGTTCCGAATTTACAATATCGATCCAGACGTAAAATCAATAATTGCACAGCAGATCATATTTAAATGAGCAAAGAACAGTTGTGATGACGAAACTGTGGAAAGTGTGTCAACAGTGCCGTCTGCTTGTAGTTTTAGTAAATTGAGAACACCTTATTAGACTTTTTACTCGACAGCGCGTCGCAAAGGAGAGTAATGTGTTTACTACTACCAAAGTGAATTTGAAATAGAGGTGGATTGACAAAGAAAATTTTGTAGCCACAGTAAATTTACTGCCATCTCTCGATCGACTCATGATTAAAACTTGTAGAAAAATCATGTTTGCTGCTTCTTGCTATATGTACAATTTATTTATTTATTTTTTGCGACAATAAATGACTTTTTTTTTTTTTTTTTTTTTATAGAACGCCATTTGGCTTTGATTCTTGTCCTTTTACTGATATGTGTTTAGTTTGTTAAATATAAAAAATGCGAGTGCGAGTCGGACTCGCCCATGAAGGGTTCCGTACCATTTATGACGTATTAAAAAAAAACTACTTACTAGATCTCGTTCAAACCAATTTTCGGTGGAAGTTTGCATGGTAATGACATGTATATCATATATTTTTTTTTAGTTTTATCATTCTGTTATTTTAGAAGTTACGGGGGGGGGGGGGGGGGGGAGGGGGCACACATTTTACCACTTTGGAAGTGTCTCTCGCGCAAACTATTCAGTTTAGAAAAAAAGGATATTAGAAACCTCAACATGGATATTTGTTGTATTTAAGTATTTATATATTATATTTATCGTTGTCTACCCACAACACAAGCTTTTTTGAGCTTACTGAAGGGCTTAGTCAATTTGTGTAAGAATGTCCAATATTTATTTAAAAAGATATAAAAAGAAAAGAAGTTCGTATAAGGGTGTATTGGAATAACTTCGAAAGCGGGGTGATTTTGATCTACTAATTACCGCACTAGTGCGGTAAAGTAGCACAATATGTACTGTAATAGTACATTACGATATAAGTGCGAAAAACAGGGAAATTCGAAACAAGCGGGGGGACTCGTGAACAAGATGCATGTAACTGCGTCGAAATATCGGGAGCTCAAAAGCACAATATAAAAGGTAATCACGGTTTATATCCCGGTCGATTTAAGACTAGTGAGTTGCGAATTACCTATTTTTCGCACTTGTATCGTAAGATTATTTTACAGTACATATGGTACTACTTTACCGCACTAGTGCGATAATTAGCATATTACGTAAATAGTTACGTCGAAAATTTAAAGGGTCATATGTACTGTAAAACGTCGTACGATACATGTGCGAATAGGTAATGCGCAACTCGTGTCGATTTAAAACACTCCCTTCGGTCGTGTTTTAATTTATCACCACTCGTTTCGAATTTCCTATTTTTCGCACTTGTATCGTAATGTACTAATATGTATTTTGGAGTCTTACGGGAGTTTTATAGTTAGAATTTGTTATATTTTAACAAAATATTAACGTTTCACCTGTTCGTGTGTGTTTTTGTCACCGTTTCTCACGTGTTTTTCAGATATGGGGCGACCTGCGCGAGGGCATAGAACATGTCTACAGGAAACAACATATGGAGAGAAAGCGATACATGGAGCTGTATACGTATCCTTTATTATAATGTTTTGATTTTTACAAGCTTTTATTTAAATTGGAATGTAACTATGTATGTTTTGTTAGTGCGGCGACACTCCTCCTTTCGGGTATTCTCGGCTCCGTTCGGCTCAGCATTGCTCCGAGCAATTATTGGGGTTGGAACAACTTGACGTCCCTTTGCGGGCACGACCACAGATAAGATGATTGAAATTTTGACAACCCTAAATAGTGCCACACTTTAGAAAGGGACAGCATGATTTGTCCCTGAATCGCTGTGAAACTTCGGTTTTGTAGGAAGTTTCCTTTCTGTACAGTAGTACTATTATATTTGGGTCAAATCTGACTCACTGATAAATTTGACCCACTTCCCGGTTTTCGATGAAGCTGAAAATTTGCATACAGTAAGTCGGGTGACAATGTAATATTATGGTACCATCGAGCTGATCTCATGATGGAGACAGGAGGTGGCCATAGGAACTCTGTGATAAAACAACGCAACATAATTGTGTTTGGGGTTTTTAGAATTCGATGAGTAAGTAGTTGCCTGTATAAAGAAGTATATACAGTCAGCGATAGAAGCTAGTACCAAAAATGTGTTTATAGCCAAAAATTATTAACCTTAACAAAAACGCAGTCATGTATACAATTACTGCACCTCGGTGCATCAGAACACGTTCACCGGCAGCAGCACGTCGCACAGCCGGCCACAGGGCAGCTACGCGAGGCAGAACCAAGGCGCTGGCCTTGTCAATAAGAAACAGGTAAAAAAAAAGTATTTTCATCACACTCGCTCGAAAAAGATCTTATTTCATGCCGGTGTACTGAAGGACAAAGGCGTCTTTTGTTCCCGCGGGAGTCATGGGTTGTGAAAAAAAATTTGTTCATCATTTGTTCTATAACGGTTCATGAGATACAGCCTGGTGACGGACTGATGGACGTACAGCGGAGTCTTAGTAATACGGAGGTACCCTAAAAAACATCAAATATTCGTCATATACTGGTGAAAAGAAAAATAATGCTTTAACTGTTTTGTTGAATGTTACAGAGTCCAGCGACGACCGGCGGCGCTCAGCTGGTCGGCTTGGAGCTCTACAAGCGGCTTAGGGAGTTCCTCAGGAACTACCTCGTCAACCTCCTTAAGGTAACAATCAAATACAATACAGTTTCATTGGACACCTCTATAGTCTGTATCTTTAAGTATTTAAGGCTGCACCCGACGCCAACGACCTCGCGCGTGTGGGCGGAGCTTATACCCCTCACCGCACCACCCGCTGCTAAAGATCGAGCGCGCAGAGCTATGCGTTTGAAATATAATTTCGCTTGCTCGCGCGCTCAACGCAGCACACGTCCGTCTAGCAACACGACGCCCCGCACTGACTATACGGACGAGAGCGGGGTAATGGTATCAATCTAGATGGAATTTAGGCTATTTTTTTAGGAATTGAGGCATAGTTTTATGAATTTGCATAAAGCAAGAAAATCAAATCATTTTATTGTACCAAAGATTGTTAAGTTTCATATATTTTCGATAAAAGTTGCAGTAGTAATAAGGATACAACTGAAAGAAATACGGATGACTTCAAGATTTTTTTCTTCGCTAACTTAAATTATAATAGATTTCCTGAAAAATCATATCCTTGTTCATATCTTGTAGATTGTTATATATCTTTTTCTATACGATAAATGTCATATTTAATATAAAAAAAATGGTTCAGAGTAATTTAGTTTTACGGTATTTTGCAGGGGGTACGGTACCTTAAAAGAATGTAAACAAACCATTAGGTATTTTATTGGACAAGAAAATTATTCAAGTCAATTAATTTAAAGTCAAAGTCAATATATTCTTTATTCAAATAGGCCTAGCAACAAGCACTTTTAAATCGTCAAATTTTACAAATATCATCTTAATCTATCAGAGCAATTAATTTAACTCGATGTGCCAAAACTTACAGAAGTTTTACTACGATATTACTTACTCAACGTAACCACGAAGCTGTTGTAATCGTGCTATTTTATAAATATTACGATTAAAGCAGCTTGTAATATTTGCTATTACTTCGCCCTAGTAAAGAACCTAAAACGAGATCGAATATTTAAGCATTGATGAAAACATTATCATATCAGCCTTTTATCGCCCACTGCTGAGCATAGGCCTCTCTTCTAGTACGCCACTTATCCCGGTCCCGAGCCAATCTCATCCAAAAGTGACCCGCAGTCTTCCGAATGTCGTCCACCCAACGAGCCAACGGACGCCAGGCACTCCTTTCGTCTGTAAGCGGCCACCATTCTGTTAGCATTTTGGCCCACCTGCCATCACTCTGCCTGGCAACATGTCCCGCCCAGTTCCAACAAACATTACACGATTAAATGAAATAGGTAATAGCTAGAATGATGAAGGAACAGATCCAGGCAGTTTTCTATTTGGTTTGTTAACAGATTATAATAACAGAATAAATGAACACTGTTTTTACCCGACTTAAAAAAGGAGGAGTTTCTCAATTTGTCAGAATCTATGAATCTATTTGTAAATTAAATTTTGTATAGAGGCAAAAATTGGTTCCAGTGGCATAAAGACAGGATCTGATGACGCGATCCTAGAGAAATTTACGAAACTTGAAATATATTATAGAAAAAAATATAGTGATTTTTTTTAAATCGATTTCGTGCATGTTTTCTTGGATAACATCATGTTGTAAAGTGGAACTTCATCAACAGATGAAGACTATAAAAATGATAGAATTTTGAACAGCTTTGTGAAGTCAGTTCTTTTTGTACAAAGTTATAAATACGATGGTCGTATCATTTGTACGAGTCTTGTCTATACCTTTTAAGCTGGGATTTAATTTCATAGTAATTTTATTACTGCATTCGTCGCGCCCTTTCACTGACAAAATCGGTTTGCCAAACTAATTAATGTGATCTTTTTTCCTCAGAACGGAGCCGATCTAATGGGCGAAGATGTTCTCGCCTTCTACACGAACCAGTGGGAAGAATACCAGTTCAGCTCGCGCGTGCTTAACGGAGTCTGCGCTTACCTCAACAGGCATTGGGTTAAGCGTGAGTGCGAGGAGGGCAGGAAGGTTAGTATTTATAATAAAACCTTGTTCACGAACATGACCTGAATTTTATTCATATTTGTACACGTCTAAAAGGTTATTTTATTAATAAGAAATAGTATCGGAACTAGCATACCACCCTGTGGAACACCAACTCTATAATAAGCTATTTTTGGTTCATGTAGTTATAATAGGAAAAATATTTTTCAAACATTTTCTATTCATTATTTTCAGTCATAAAGATGTCATTTCAACTCATAATCATTATTGAAATGTTTATATTATTCCTGTCTATGATATCAAAAGCTTTAAACAGTTCCTAATTATACTTTTCGTTTTGTCGAGTGCAATTCTTTGGGGGCATTCAGTACAGTCTGTAATAATTGTGTTATTCTGTAGCATGAACTTATTTAAATCTCTCTCTCAGGGTATCTACGAGATTTACCAGCTGGCGTTGGTCACGTGGCGCGACAACTTGTTCAAATGTCTGAACAAGCAGGTCACGAACGCTGTGCTGAAGCTGATCGAGCGGGAACGCAACGGGGAGACTATTAACACGAGACTCGTTTCGGGGGTGAGTGCAATTATTTACCCTTTTTTTAGCAAGTTAAAAATGTTTAGTTCAAGCTTTGCTTGCGCATAATACAGTACATTATCTAGGAATTAAAATACAAAATGGTGTTCGGCTTAAGAATAGCACCAACCCTAAAAGAACGAGGGTGTCGTAAGAGGCGACTAAGTTCACGAAGGAAGCAGTCATCTAACCCTTCGTCACAGGGGAGATAAGCCTCTCAGCATTGGGTTGCAACTTATCTAGGAGAAGGAAAACTCCAAAATCAAACCCGGGACGGAGTCCCCGTTAGGCGTGAGTAGGGTCCAACCTGAAATCTGCGGTAGACTCCTGCAGCCAACCTGGTTCCACACGTATTGGCTTGCCTTTCCTGTGGGTCCGGCCAGTGAGGTCGAGAGGGTGGCGCAGGTGCTGCGCATCCCTGCGTTTTCCTTAACTCCGTCCCAGGCGGTGTAATGTCTCTAGACATTACACCATAGATCGTCTGAAATAGACGCTAAGGCCAGTAGTAGTAAAATACAAAATGTGAACATAGTACATTGTGTATTAAAGGCGTTAAACAAGAATTAACACGAGTTCGTAATTCTTGTACCGCCCGGGGCACACACAATGTTTTACATCACACTTGTGAGTAAAAAAAAACTAAATTTTAGGCGAAATAATTCTTAAATACAGTTACATTTCAAACATTTGTCCGCTATACTGTCATTTTTGACAGGTTAATAGGCATCGAAGACGCGTGCCTTATACACCGTGTTCTTATTGAATTTCGTTAACTTCGGAGTATCGGTAAGTACGTTTAAGGAAACTAAATGTCATAGTTAATTAAAAAAAAAAAAAATTGTTTTTTTTTTTACTATTTTTATTTTTATAAAAAGTAACTAAATGTTGCATATAGCGTTGTTGTAGCACGGGCATTACATTTAACTCAACCAAACAATTGAAAACTGTGACATATCAATGTCATTTCGAACGTCGATCGTCCGAGATAGTACTTACGTTTAGTAGCAAATGTATGAACTCGCACTAAACACTAATCAATAAGTAAACAGGCCCTAAGGCAAGTGTACACGCTCGTAAGAGCCTTATAAGAAAAAAAATAATGATTGATTATCTCCGAAATGGAGTTAATTAGAATATCGGTGTCTTTGAGAAAGTCACTTAATTTAAGCTCAGGAATGCACCCTCGAAATTAACGCAAATAAAAAAAAACACGGTGTATATACGCGCCAATAGGATTTCAACTTTAGTAATCTGATTTAAGATATAAATTAGATTGGACTTTCGGGAAATGTCATTTGACTTCAAATTAATCTTCAAAGCTGAATTGCATTAAACTTTATACGCGTGCGCCCGTGAGGGATAGAACATACGCAATGCGACAAAATTCAAAACACGTTTTAACATTGACTACATACCAAAAACATACGTAATTTGGTCGGGTTATTTGTTGCCTACCATAAACCATACCAAAATTTACGGTGGGGACTAAAAAAATGAAATACTGACAAGGACAAACAATAGCGCTTTCTCTGCTACTCCTGGAGCATTCCTCGGGCCGTACGGACGCATTTTATTTCCCGTGTTTCCGACTTTTTCGGCGTTAAAAGCAGGCGATTATTTTTCTGTGCATATTTTGGACCATCATTTTAATTCCAGGTGATCAACTGCTACGTAGCTCTCGGCCTGAACGAGGAGGATCCAAGCGCCCGCGGACAGAACCTCGCCATCTACAAGGACACCTTCGAGGCCGTGTTCCTCGAGGACACGGAGCGCTTCTACACCAGGGAGAGCACCGAGTTCCTGAGGAACAACCCGGTCACTGAATACATGATCAAGGTAAGACAACAGTAAAAACCCTTGCTATGCTCAAGATTCTCCTCAGGAAACCTTTGCAACGCTCAAGATTCTTCTTAATGAATCCTCGTTACGCTCAAGATTCTTCTCCAGAAACCTTGGTTATGGTCATGTTTGTATGTTAGAAACTCTTCCTACAATTCAAGTTAGAAACCCTCGTAATGCTCAAATATCTAATTCAATATCTGAGGGTACTGAAAGAGGAGTTCCCGAGGAATAACATTTGTTCCTAAACTTAACATTCTAATTTAGGAACCCTCATTCCTTTCCAAGATAAAAATCTTTTGTCTTAAAAATATTCGTTCTCCAGATTTTGCTACAGAACCTTCGCTACGCTCAAGATTCTAATTTAGAAACTCACTTTACTCCAAAATATCTCCGGCTCGTACCAATGAGTTTTTCGGAACTTATGTACGAATTATCATTTGATATTTACCAGTCGCTTTTCGGTGAAGGAAAACATCGTGAGGAAACCGGACTTATCCCAACAAGGCCTAGTTTACCCTCTGGGTTGGAAGGTCAGATGGCAGTCGCTTTCGTAAAAACTAGTGCCTACGACAAATCTTGGGATTAGTCGTCAAGCGGACCCCAGGCTCCCATGAGCTGTGGCAAACGCGAGGAAGAAGACTATACTCCAAAATATAAAGAAAAGACGCTTAGCACGACGAATATATGTAGTATGCCAAAAAATCACAAATAATTCGTAGTATAACCATCTGCGAGGATATTACCGTATTTGTTGCGGTTCTTGAGATATTTTGATATTTTGTTCCGGCTCCATAAATTTTTTTTGAAACAAAATCATAACTCTACCATTTTCAACTCAAATCGTGTGAAACTTATAACTTAGCATAAACACACTGAGCAAAACCCATTTCAATCAAAAAAATCTTAAAATGTTGAATTTGGTTTTTGTGCTTTTTCCATAGAAACAATTAATGATTTAAAAAAAAAAAACCGCACCCGTGGCGGATATATGTAGTATGCCAAAAAATCACAAATAATTCGTAGTATAACCACCTGCGAGGATATTACGGTTTGTTTTGCGGTTCTTGAGTATCGATGATTTCTTGTTCCTGCTCCATACATTTATTTTGAAAAAAAATCGTAACTCCACAATTTTCATTCCAAATCATCTAAAATTCATAGGTTACCATAACAATGCTGGGCAAAACCTATTTTAATCAAAAAAACGTAAAAATAACAACTTCGGTTTTTATGTCAATGAAAGCCGAATTTCAGCCCACAGTGCGCCGGTTCAATCGGGTTCATGTACTAAATTCCCCATGCCAAGCGTCCTTTCCTTACTTTAGAAAAACCTGCCTGTGTGTGCGAGCTAGACGGCGCATATGTCTTCAGATCTTAGAATCATTTCATTATGTGGCAATCATTTCATGAAATAATTGATTGGCCATATAGTAAAAAGTCAAACCTAACCTGATTATATCATGAAGTGATCAATTATAAAATGAAATTTCATGAAATGATCACATTCTATGATCTGGCCACGACTGATACACATCAGAACGACATCCGTATCCAATGTGACAACCGTCTAACTAGTCCCTATATTTGTTTCAAGGCCGAGCAGCGTTTACAAGAAGAACAGCGACGTGTGCAAGTATACTTGCACGAGACGACCATGGAGCGGCTCGCCAAGACCTGCGACCGCGTGCTCATCGAGAAACACCTCGAGATCTTCCACGCCGAGTTCCAGGTAAAACACTAGCGATGCTCTAGATTCTACTTTGGAAACCCTCGCTACGCTTAAGATTCTTCTCTTAAAGGCATGGCTACGCTCGAAATTATATTTCTTCGAAGCTCTCACTACGCTTAATTTCCTTTAGAAAACCTCGCTACGCTCAAGGTTCTTGTTCACGAATAGGAACCCGAGTTACGCTCAACATTCTAATTTATAAGTATACGGTCGCCATCTTGGAATTATGAAATATAAAAATCTAAGGTTGGTGAAAATTTGAGGTCATCTGGCTCTAAATTCGACTGTAACGCCTTAATTATTATTAAATTTAAATAATTGGGTACTTGAACATGTTGAATATTATAACAAAATTTAGTTAAATGGATAGAAAATAAGCTATCCATTATAAAAAAGTGGAATACAAAAAAATTATATTGAGATTATAAAAAAATACAAGGCTCCGAAGACTCAAAAAATATTTTTTTTTTGTCTTTCAAAAATAGAAAAGAAAATGGTACCATTCGATTCCTAAGATTTTATTGAAAAATAAATTGTATGACAACTATACACATAAACGCAATATTTCAGGGTCAAAATGGCAATTTCCTTGATCTTCCATACATTTGGGACAGACTTATATCATGTGACGTCACATCACCTTATCATTTTGTTAGAGGCGTTTCAATCGTCGAGTGCGAGCGTCAGACTTTAAACTCATTTCTGACCTTTGTGTTGCTCAAATGCCATAAGTTCTATATAGACATATGATCCTCAAGAAAATCAAGATCGTTTGACATTATTTACAAAAAACAGTCAAGTAGCCAATTCAATAATAATAAAGCTAATTACGTACTGTCGCTCGCCGCGCAGCAGGATTCGATTATACTCAAACACTTGTAGAAATAGGCGCGAAATTAAAATTTTCTATGAGAGATCAACCCTTCGCGCCTATATTTTTTTAATTTGCCGCTTTTTTCTACTGAGTAGCTGTGCCAGAGTATAAATTCAATAGGGAGCTTGCATGAACTGTAGGAGGCAGCACAGGAGCCGTCCGATTTTTGGCGCGAGGCGTAAATGTGATGTTTATTGTTCCGATGTAGCCCACAAGATGGCGGAACCTACTATGCACAAGAAAACATGTGACGTTTAAATGTACATGTTTATGGTTCCGATTCAGGCCACAAGATGGCAGACCCTCCAACGCGCACGGTGCCTATATTAATGCTGTCAAATATCAAACATTTATTCAGCAAATTGGCCACAGGGGCACTTTTTCATGTCGATTTTTTACAAACAATAAAAATAACAAAATACATTTGTTTTTTATTGTTATTAGTTAGTTTAATGTTATTAAGTAATCATGTACAGTCAAATGAGAAATAAAAAGCAAGTAAATTAAACTTATGCTAACACAAAAAAACTTAAACTAAGAACTATATATAAAAAATCTCGCTGGCGGCGTTACCCCTCTGCACTGCTGGACTTAGCCTCTGTGCCAAGAAAATACAATTTTATTTTCTTTTTTATTTTATTTATTATACTCTGTATCTTTAGGTATTTAAATAAAAGTAAACACAATCTACCTTCAAATGGCTCCTTAAGTTAGTTGAGGGTAGATGAAAGCATTACATGAACAAATAATGTAGGTTAAAGTCAGGTCGTTCAGTGACAGATTCAGGTGGTTTTGTATTTGGTTGGTTAACCAATAAATGTTATAACTACCCGAAAAATAGAAATTGTTTGTTTACTTTTATTTATATACCTAAAGGTACAGAGTATAGGCACACAAAACAGATAACATTTACTACATGATATAATTATTTTAAGTTGAGGTTTTGGTTGGGAATGCCATCCAAAGCATGTATGCGCAGCATGTAATACACATTAAAGAGCGAAAACTACAACTGTACTAACCACACTTAATTACACAATAAAACAATTTTTAGACACAAAACAATACAACACAACACAACAATTACAAATATGGCATCAATGAAATAATATGTACTTTTTTCTACTCTTCGACTGCAATGGTTGAATTAAGATTTCGAAATTGGGTACTTTTCATGTATGGGCTCCCAACTCAACTATAATATTCATTTCGAAACAGTTTAGTCAACTATAATGAAATTGACCAATCACAGCTCGCCGCGGTCAAGAGGACGAAACAAAACGATAGCTCAAATTATTTATTTATTTTAGGTTGTATAGTAGAAACAATTGCTTCATAAGTCATAAACGCACATGTGACACCCTTAATATAGCAACATCCATAGACTACGATAACCGCTTACCATTGCTTGTTAGTCTCCATAGACTACGGTGGCTAAATGTGGCCAATTGAATTTAGCGCAGAGCAAGTACCAGGGCCTCATGAGTTACGAGAAAGTATCGCGGCTGTTCGCGTATCTTAAATAGCTGTATACTTTTGGTTTGTTTACCTGTATGATTTTATTAGTTTAAAGTATCATATTTATTGATTCGTAGAAAAAAGTATTGTATACAATAGTGATATAATCAAGCTTTTCAATCTCGTACCTCACTTTGGCAACTCAGCAAGCTTCGTCTCCAAAACACGGTACTCGACTGAAAAGATCTCTATTATCACGATTGTATAAAATACTATATCAGAGATGTGTTTGTTTCCAGAAACTCCTCGACGGCGACAAGAACAGCGACCTCGGGCGCATGTACAGCCTCCTGGCGCGCATCCCGGACGGGCTCACCGAGCTGCGGCGCCTGCTGGAGCAGCACATCCACGCGCAGGGGCTGCACGCCATCGACAAGTGCGGCGAGCCCGCGCACACGGTCAGTCGCGGCTACACTGTATGGCAGCTGCCGCTCCGTTGGCGGACGAGAAATCCCAGTATTAGCCATTCAAACAAGTTAAAAACAAGTTCATTTCTTCCCGACTGAGTCACCATACCATAAAGCCTCGCGCGCATCCCGGACGGCCTCGGCGATAAGTGCGGGGAACCCGCGCATACAGTTAGTGCAAGTCAGCTGCTGCTCCGTCGGTGGATTGTAAAACTGTAGCCTAAACATGTGGGAAAATTATGCTTTTGGTTATGGAGCAGTTAATCGTAGTCATTTATTGCAACCATTGTACAGAACGTCAGCTGCCGCTCTGTCGGTGGATGTAGTCGGTTCCCTAACATAAATATCCACTTTTCTAAACGACTAGTATTGCTACTTGGTTACTAAGTTGGAAAACGAAATCTTTTAATTAGAAAATCGCTTTTCAGTGAAGCAAAGGTAGAATTCATTCTCTTTCTCATTTTAGTATTATAACCCCAAAAAATGGATGAGTATAGTTTTTTTTTAACTTGCACTGTTTGTATGTACCATACATACTTGTATGTTATTTTGTTACTGTGAATCAAATCTCAAAAGCTAAATTTTACCCACTTCCCGATTGCCGATCGAGCTAAACTTTTGCTTACTTATGTAAAACGGATGACAATGCAATATTATGATGACATGGAGCTGATCTGATGATGGAGACAGGAGGTGGCCGTGGGAACTCTGTGATAAAACAACGCAAACTAGTTGTGTTTGCGGTTCTTAGAATTGTCTCGATGAGTGTTAGTTGTCCGTGGTAACAAAAGTACAGTCAGCTATAAAAGCTTATTTTATTCTGATTACTGAAAAGACTCGTTTGACGGACCCGTAAGAAAATAATAGGTACTCGTCTTGAAATAAATCTTGTATTCTAAATATCACCTTATTTCCAGGACCCGAAGGTGTATGTTTCAACAATACTGGAAGTGCACAAGAAGTACAACGCGCTCGTGTTGGTCGCATTCAACAACGATTCCGGCTTTGTGGCCGCCCTCGACAAAGCTTGCGGTCGATTTATTAACAGTGAGTGCTAATTTGAACCTTGTACAGAAGGTTCAAATTTGTTGGTCGCATTCAACAACGATTCCGGCTTCGTGGATGCCCTGAACAAGCTTGCGGACGATTAATTAACAGTAAGTGCTAATTTGGTCTTTGTAACCATTGTACAAAAGGTTCAAATTTGTTGGTCGCATTCAACAAGGATTTCGGCTTCGTGGCTGCCCTGGACAAAGCTTGCAGACGATTAATTAACAGTAAGTGCTAATTTGGTCTTCGTAACCATTGTACAGAAAGTTCAAATTTGTTGGTCGCATTCAACAAGGATTTTGGCTTCGTGGCTGCCCTGGAGAAGCTTGCGAACGATTCATTAACAGTAAGTGCTAATTTGGTCTTTGTAACCATTGTACAGAAGGTTCAAATTTTTTGGTCTCATTCAACAACGATTCCGGCTTTGTGGCTGCCCTGGACAAAGCTTGCAGACGATTAATTAACAGTAAGTGCTAATTAGAACCTTGTATACAGTATTTATAGCTCATTTTTACGTGGCAACATCCTATCCCCGCCGTGCTACATTGATAGGATAAGCTGGACATTGAAATATGGACCGTAACACCTGCACAGAAGGTTCAAATTTGTTGGTCGCATTCTACAACGATTCCGGGATTTTTGGCTGCCTTGGACAAGGCTTGCGGACGATTCATTACTAGTTTCATTTGACATTTTTCTGTTTGGCCCTATGGTTGACTGGTAGAGAATGCCATGAGGCATTAATTCCACCTTTTGTACCTTTTTTGATGTGCAATAAACTTTAAATAAAATAACAGTAATTGCTAATTTGAACCATTATTGAAATCATCATCTTCTTTGCGTTGACCTGGCATTTTGCCACAGCTCATGGGATCCTGGGGTCCGCTTGGCAACAAATCCCCAAGAATTGGCTTAGGACTACCATCTGACCTTCCAACCCAGAGGGTATTGTAATGTACTGTTTAAATTACCTACACAAATTATTAAAAACGACCATCTCTAATGCCGCTTGCAGACGTCTCTTACAAAATGAATTAACATATGTTCTCGTGAACAGGCAATGCCGTGACTCGCGCCGCGAACTCCTCCTCCAAGAGTCCCGAGCTGCTCGCCAAGTACTGCGACCTGCTGCTGAAGAAATCCAGCAAGAACCCCGAGGAGGCCGAGCTGGAAGACACGCTCAACCAAGTGGTAAGTCATAAATAAACAAATATTATAGGGCATTATTACACAAATTGACTAAGTCCCACAGTAAGCTCAATAAGGCTTGTGTTGAGGGTACTTAGACAACGATATACTATATAAATATTTATAAATACTTAAACACATAGAAAACACCCATGACTAAGGAACAAATGTTCATGCTCATCACACGAATAAATGCCCTGACCAGGATTTGAACCCGGGACCATCAGCTTCGTAGGCAGGGTTTACTACCCACTAGGCCAAACCGGTCGTCAAATGTTGGTCGAAAGTCTTAAAGAAAAGTTAAGCTAAGTATACTCTGTCAACCTACGGAGCGTCAGCTAATGTTCACGAAGCTTCAGCATACACATACATAACTAGTTCGTGGTCTAGACATGATCAAGTTAGTGGTGGTAATACAGTTCGCATACTCCTGCTCCATGAATCCCTAACTTCTGGCCAAGTACTGCGACCTGCTGCTGAAGAAATCCAGCAAGAACCCCGAGGAGGCCGAGCTGGAAGACACGCTCAACCAAATGGTAAGTAGTCATATAGAAATGTTAAGAGGGAAGAAGAGCTTTGCGATCCTAACGAAATAACGGTACTTTTTCTGTGAAATTCCATTTTGGGAGAAAACGCATTCTACTAACTATATCTTTACAAATCATTTTGATTTTGATGTTCGCTTGAGCATAATATATTCTAGATATATAGGCTTCGCTTTTTTGAAAAAAAAAAAGATGTTTTGCAAATTTTGAAATAAAAGGAAAACATATAAACCTAGTTTTTAATTGTGTCAATACTTCGAGCAACTCAGGGAAGGGAGACGGCATTCATACTATTTGCCAAAGCATAGGCACAACTGTGCCTATAATAATAATATTAATATTATAGGACATTATTACACAAATTGACTAAGTCCCACAGTAAGCTCAATAAGGCTTGTGTTGAGGGTACTTAGACAACGATATATATAATATATAAATATTTATAAATACTTAAATACATAGAAAACACCCATGACTCAGGAACAAATATCCATGCTCACACGAATAAATGCCCTTACCAGGATTTGAACCTGGGACCATCAGCTTCGTAGGTAGGGTCACTACCCACTAGGCCAAACCGGTCGCCTATGGCGGTGCATGTTGTGACTCGTCCGCACACAAAAATAGATCGAGGTGTGCAGGATTTGTCTTTGACGTGTGTTATTTTCTATGTATTTGTGTCGTCATTACAGATTGGATTTTGTATGTAGTGAGTGAGAAGTGCGACTGTGTGCACGTTTCCCCCCGCAAGAAATGGCAGAACGATTTGTACGGTAAGATATCGCTTAGGCTCCTCCCTTCTGCGGTCGGAAGCCGGTGTTGCTCGAAGTGTCAATAACATATTGAAATGAATGGAAAATATTTTGAAGTGGAAAAACGTTTTCTCTTTTTGTGTGGACGATCGCGTGGTATATTTCCTTTTTAAGTCAATTCCACCAAAGAAAGAGTATGATGCCGCACCGTTCCTCAACCAACCAACGGAGCGCCAGCTAACGTTCACGCACCTTCAGCACACATACATAACTAGTTTGTGGTCTAGACACGATCGAGTTAACAGCGGTAATACAGGTAACCTTTAATCCTGCAAACTCCTCATCCAAAAGTCCCGAACTTCAGGCCAAGTACTGTGACCTGATGCTGAAGTGATCCAGCAAGAACCCCGAGGAGTCAGAGCTGGAAGACAAGCTCAACCAAGTGGTAAGACAATGCAATACAATTCGACACAATCGGTGGTCTTATCGCTAACGCTAAAGAGCGATCTCTTCGCGACAACCTTCAGGTAGCGGTGTAGTAGCAGTGTTCTTGAATCAAACAACGGAGCGGCAGCTGACGTTCACATAGCTTCAGGAACCTTATTGTTATTGGTTCGTGGTCCAAACGCGATCAACCTTGTGGTAAGCTCCTCCTTCAGGAGTCCTTGACCAAATGCGGTCTACCAGACCTACTGCTGAAAAAATCCAGCAAAAATTCCGAGAAGGCAGAGCTGGAAGACATGCTCAACCAAGTGGTAAGTCTTAAAGAAACGTTAAGCCAAAGAAACTCCGGCTTTCCCGACGAATAAGTTAGACACCCCGATACTGATGGACTGACTAGCAGAGGGAGCCCCAGTCGAGTTCCTTGTTCATTTTTTCAAATTTCGTATATATATATTTTTTTTTATACTACGTCGGTGGCAAACAAGCATACGGCCCGCCTGATGGTAAGCAGTATCCGTAGCCTATGTACGCCTGCAACTCCAGAGGCGTTACCTGCGCGTTGCCGACCCTAACCCCCTCCCGCCCCTCGTTGAGCTCTGGCAACCTTACTCACCGGCAGGAACACAACACTATGAGTAGGGTCTAGTGTTATTTGGCTGCGGTTTTCTGTAAGGTGGAGGTACTTCCCCAGTTGGGCTCTGCTCTAGATCTGGAATGACATGCGCTGCGCTGTGCCCTACCACACAAAGCGAGATGACATTCACAATTCTCATACCTCTCTTGTGGACGTAGTTTAAGGACATACCCGAGTCCAAATATATTTTACAGTACATATGGGGCTACTTTATAGCACTAGTGCGAGAAGTAGCATATTATGTTACTGTGTCGAACATTTAAAGGGCCATATGTACTGTAAAACGTTGTACGATACATGTGCGAATAGGTAATTCGCAACTCGTGTCGATTTAAAACACTCCCTTCGGTCGTGTTTTAATTTATCGCCACTCGTTTCGAATTTCCTATTTTTCGCACTTGTATCGTAATGTACTATTCCCACAGGCTGCTCGAGTAAAATGATTAATTGAACCATTTTGTTCATAGATGGTTGTGTTTAAATACATAGAAGACAAGGACGTGTTCCAGAAGTTCTACAGTAAGATGCTCGCAAAACGGCTCGTCCAGCACATGTCGGCGAGCGACGACGCTGAAGTAAGTGGAACTTAGCAAAGAAAAAAAAAAGCCTTTATTCTACCATAATTAGTTTTTTTTTTTTTACATTTCCTTTGCATGCATGATAATACTTTTTAATAACACATTCCTTTGTATTGTATTTAAAATATAGTATTGTTTAACATAGCTAAGATAGTAGTATTATTCATAAAATATTTGTTTTTGTTTCAATTGGTTCTATTATCTATTTTTATCAAAGCAAGCTTAGCAAAGATAATTTTATATTATAATTTAGATAATTTAGCAAAGATTAGAGAGTGGGACGCCAGCGGACCACAGACCATAGACCACAAGCCTATCGTGACGGGATCGGGACCCGGGACGCAGGCCCTTATTAACTCCCTTCGGTCTTGTTTTAATTTATCGCGACTAGTTTCGAATTTCCCATTTTTCGCACTTGTATCGTAATGTACTATTATTACAGTGCATATGGTGCTAATTTTCTGCACTAGTGCGTAAATTAGCACATTATGTAACTATGTCGAAAATTTAAAGGGTCATATGTACTGTAAAGTGTACGATACATGTGCGAATAGGCAATTCGCAACTCGTGTCGATTCAAAACACTCCCTTCGGTCGCGTTGTAATTCACCACTCGTTGCGAATTTTCTATTTTCTGCACTTGTATCGTAAATAACTATTACAGTACATATGGTGCTACTTTACCGCACTAGTGCGAAAATTAGCATATTACATTACTGTGTCAAACATTTAAAGGGCCATATGTACTGTAAAACGTTGTACGATACATGTAAGAATAGGTAATTCGCAACTCGTGTCGATTTAAAACACTCCTTTCGGTAAAGCAATGTACTAAATTAGTTCTGATATATTAATTTATTTTCAGGCATCAATGATCTCAAAACTGAAGCAGGCGTGTGGGTTCGAATACACGAGTAAACTACAGAGGATGTTCCAGGTGTGTAGATATTTATGAACGGTCAATAAAAGGCTACTGAGACGCCTAAAGTAGCACAACATTTTGTACTGGCAAATTATATGACTAAAGTAGATGAAGGGACGAAGAACATGTCTAACTTTAAGAACATTTTGAGTCAATTGGATTGTAAAAATTTACGATTACAGTATTTACGCTACACGCGTAGCCGATTCTAGCGTTTTCCCGCTTTGTAGAGGAAAGCGACTACGAACAGAGCGCCCGCCAAGTGGGTTCCCGGCACTCAATGTGTTAAGCACTGCTTTCTGCGATACTTTTTTTGACTTACTTTTTAATCATTGATTACTCTGGTTTTAAAATCAGCATTGGCATATTCTAGGAAATAGAAAAATATTTATTTTATTCCTTTTTTTTTTTTATTGAGGATAGGCAGGCATTTGACCACGATCACACCAGATGGTAAGTGATGATGCGGTCTACGGTGGTGCACGCTTACCTATGAGATACCTATTTACTCTAGCCTTGAAGAGATTCAGATTGTACTCATACGGAAACACAGACTCGGGCAGGGCATTCCACTCCTTGGCAGTTCGCATAAGGAATGTTGAAGCGAAACGCTTCGTGCGTATTTGTGGAATACCTTCCATGAAGCGATGCCGAAGTGCCGATTGTCTGGTAGTCCGATGGTGAAATGGGGATGGAGGAATAAGGTTGTGCAATTCCTCAGCACACTCTCCGAAATGTATGTATGTATGAATTTAACGCATTTAACCCGGGTACGTCCCTAAACTACGCCCAAAAGAGAGGTATGGGCATTGTGAATGTCATCTGGCTTTGTGTGGTAGGGCACAGCACAGCGGATGTCATTCCAGATCTAGAGCAGAGCCCAACTGGGGAAGTACCTCCACCTTACAGAAAACCGCAGTCAAATAACACTAGAGACTCATAGTGTTGTGTTCCTGCCGGTGAGTAAGGTTGCCAGAGCTCAACGAGGGGAGGGAGGGGGTTAGGGTCGGCAACGCGCATGTAACTCCTCTGGAGTTGCAGGCGTACATAGGCTACGGGGACTGCTTACCATCAGGCGGGCCGTATGCTTGTTTGCCACCGACGTAGTATAAAAAATATATTTAGTATTGCCTTTCAAAGTTCAAAGTTTTTTATTTGCTAGAATCATGGTCAGGTACCATGTGGACTTCAACACAATTCACCATTTTAGTGGCAAATTAAAATATACAATTTGAAATTAATTAATTAATTCAATGAAATAAAATTAATATAATTATAATTGAAATATATTAAAATCACAATCAGTTAAGAATATACAATCAAATTTTACAATGTCAATTTCTAACCTAGGTATGTTATTTATTAAAACAAAAAAAAAAAAATTATAAAGACATTTATCAATGAGGCAATGTCCGAGTTTCCGTTGAAATAAATTATCTGGTAGCAGTCTTAAATCTAGAGGAATATTATAAACTTTTCCTGACATAGCAGTAAGCAGTTGTTATTATACTGGGCTGAATTAAAAAAAAAACATATCTTCCTTGAAAATTTCGTATTTTTTTTTAAATCCAAAACTTATTTCTATGTTAACTTTTATCTTAAACAGGACATCGGCGTATCTAAAGACTTGAACGAGAACTTCCGAAAGCACATGTCCAACAGCTCGGAGCCGTCCCTGCACATCGATTTCAGCATCCAGGTGCTCTCGTCCGGCTCCTGGCCCTTCCAGCAGTCATCTTCCTTCCAGTTGCCTACAGAAGTAAGTGAAAATCCACAGATTTTATCGATTATACAATAACAACACCTATTTATAGGGGATTGCCAGCCTCGTGTTAATAAATGGCCTCGTGTCCTCGGCCTTTAAGTCATACTCGACACACAAAATGTACTTCTCAGCCGTTCTATATGAGGGATGCGCTTAGTTAAAATACGTAATTACAGTGTAAGCTGTAGTTAGAAAGGGACAGATACATTTATCTCTAACTTCGAGGCGTCCTTGCACATCGACTTCAGCATCCAGGCGATCTCTTCGGGCTCCTGGGTCTTCTAAAAATCCTGTTCCAACTGCCCACAGAAGTAAGTGGAAATTGTTAAAATCACTTATGTACAGGGGATTGCTAGCCTCGCGTTACTAAACGGCATCTTTTTCTCGTCCATTAATGTCATACTCGATTGGAAATTCCCCAGTTGTTCTATGCGACATGCATTCGTATGACCAGAATAGAAATTGACAGCTTCGTGTTACTAAACGTAAACGGCCTTGCGTCATTGGCCTTAAGTCACATTCAATTTCATTTGTATTTTTGAAGTGAAAACTTCTTTAACTGTATGGAAGGTAGAGGCAAGGAACATAATCTCCATATACCAAAAAGTGTCCGACAAAAAACCATAAATCGGTGGCGCTACAATACCTAGAATACTTGAGATAAAAATAAAATCATAGACAGCGCACTTCACTCCGTCAATAACGCCGGTTCAACGAACCTAGGTTCGCCTACTTTAGCGCTACTCTGGAGAGATTTGGAACTATTATTTATAGCTGACAGCTGTACACAGTTCTGCCTACCTTCCATATTAAACTGTGTACTTTTTATGACGAGGAAAAAATGTTAAACTCGCGACAGATCACGTGACCGACAGATTCGTCAGATTGAAAATTCGTATGATTATTGTTGGGTTTTTTTTTATAGGACATTATATCTATAAGGCTTGTGTTGAGGGTACTTAGACAACGATATATATAATATATAAATATTTATAAATACTTAAATACATAGAAAACACCCATGACTCAGGAACAAATATCCATGCTCATCACACGAATAAATGCCCTTACCAGGATTTGAACCCGGGACCATAAGCTTCATAGGTAGGGTCACTACCCACTAGGCCAAACCGGTCGTCAAAAATTGAAATGAATATTATATTTTACCACATACATGATAGTACTTTTATAGGGAGCGTGCATGAACTGTAGGAGGCAGCACAGGAGCCGTCAGATTTGGCGCGAGGCGTAAATGTGATGTTTATTGTTCCGATGTAGCCCACAAGATGGCAGAACTTACTATGCACAAGAAAACACGTGACGTGTAAATGTACATGTTTATGGTTCCGATTCAGGCCCCAAGATGGCAGACCCTCCAACGCGTACGGTCCCTATACTGATAATCAAAGCAATTCGTGCAAAATTATTCCCTAGCCATTCCAAAATATCAAAAACCGTTGTTTTTTTAATTATTTGACTACATGACTTCGACGACCGGTTTGGCCCAGTGGGTAGTGACCCTGCCTACGAAGCTGATGGTCCCGGGTTCAAATCCTGGTAAGGGCATTTATTCGTGTGACGAGCATGGATATTTGTTCCTGAGTCATGGGTGTTTTTTATGTATTTAAGTATTTATAAATATTTATATATTATATATATCGTTGTCTAAGTACCCTCAACACAAGCCTTATTGAGCTTACTGTGGGACTTAGTCAATTTGTGTAATAATGTCCTATAATATTTATTTATTTATTTATTTATTTATGACTAATTTTCGTTTGTTGTTCAGCTCGAACGTTCCGTGAGCCGCTTCACAACGTTCTACTCGTCTCAACATTCGGGCCGCAAGCTCAACTGGCTGTATAACATGAGCAAGGGCGAACTCGTCACTAATTGCTTCAAGAACAGGTCAGTCTCAATTTAATTTTATTTTATTTATTTAGGATTACCAACAGATAATACATCTTACATGCTCTTAAATCTATATGACAATCAGGAATGATGCTTATCTAATTGTAGGTAACCACATCTTATATAAGTGTCTTCTACCAGTGGACATGCAGTAATCTTACGGTTAAATTAATTAGTACCAGTACATTACATTAACTAATGCTATTCGTACAACTAGGATGATGGTACGAGTAAATAGTTGATAACAATTATTAACTACTTATGTACAAATATTTTATATAAATATTTTATTAAGTATTTTTAAGTCATCTGTGAATCTGTGGCGAATTACTTTGTGATATCCAGTGAGCCTCAACAAGCATTGTTTGTAAGAAAAAGCGGCCAAGTGCGAGTCGGACGCGCCCATGGAGGGTTCCGTACCATTAATGACGTATTAAAAAAAACTACTCACTAGATCTCGTTCAAACCAATTTTCGGTGGAAGTTTGCATGGTAATGTACATCATATTTTTTTTTTTTAGTTTTGTCATTTTCTTATTTTAGAAGTTACAGAGGGGCACATATTTTACCACTTTGGAAGTGTCTCTCGCGCAAACTATTCAGTTTAGAAACAAAAGATGGTATTAGAAACCTCAATATAATTTTTGAACGTATGGGTTTGATGAAAAAAAAAATTAGTTTCAGTTGTAAGTATGGGGAACCCCCAAAATTTATGGTTGTTTTTTTTTTTTTATTTTTGTGTGAAAATCTTAATACGGTTCACAGAATACATCTACTTACCAAGTTTCAACAGTATAGTTCTTATAGTTACGGATAAAAGTGGCTGTGACGTACGGACGGACAGACAGACAGACATGACAAATCCATAAGGGTTCCTTTTTTTCCTTCAGAACCCTAAAAATCATATCTTTATTCGGCTGGAATTAGGATTGCCAGCCTCGTGTTACTAAACGGCCTGGCTTCCTCGCCCTTTAAGTTATGCCTACAAAACTCTTTATTTTCTGGCCCTTATATAAACGAGTTTTGATAGAATACACCACATATCGCTTTAGTTACAATAAGTAGGAATTGTAGGCTTAGCTTGAGCGTTCTCGCGCATTATTGACCGAGCGTCAGCGAAGGCGTCCGTTTTGTCTTGGGCTAAAAGCCTTTGTGTGTTTGGATGTTTACCTCTGCAGGTCGAATTCTGTGAGCTGGTTCGGTGTTTAGAACACAGGCGACGGAAAACGTCGTTTCGTTTTTTGGAAAATGTTCAAAATGACGATAATTATATATGTATATTGTGAATTCGCTGTGACAATTACTCAACGAAATAAGAATCCCATCAAAACATTTTCATGTAAAATGTTGCCAAAACGTAACCATTAGGCTCGCACTGTCAAAAAATGATGAGATCTTGTAGAGCCAAGCTTCTAATATACAAGCCATAATTTCACAAACTACACCATATTCAAAATATATAATTTGTTAAAAAACCAAATTTATCTCGCCCAGAATTGGGATTCACAGCCTCGTGTTCCTTAACGGTCTCGCTTCCTCGCCCTTTAAGTTATAAATAAATAAATTAGTACATTACGATACAAGTGCGAAAAATAGGAAATTCGAAACGAGTGGCGATAAATTAAAACACGACCGAAGGGAGTGTTTTAAATCGACACGAGTTGCGAATTACCTATTCGCACATGTATCGTACAACGTTTTACAGTACATATGGCCCTAATATATACAGTACATATGGCCCTATAAAGTAGCCCCATATGTACTGTAAAAATATTATTAGACATTATTACACAAATTGACTAAGTCCCACAGTAAGCTCAATAAGGCTTGTGTTGAGGGTACTTAGACAACGATATATATATAATATAGAAATATTTATAAATACTTAAATACATAGAAAACACCCATTAATCAGGAACAAAATATCCATGATCATCACACGAATACATGCCCTTACCAGGATTTGAACCCGAGACCATCAGCTTCGTAGGCAGGGTCACTTCCCACTAGGCCAAACCGGTCGTCAAATACAAGTTATAATCGACGAAATTCTTTATTTTACTAAGGGCTAAAGTAAATATTTCCATCTGTTTCAGATACACGCTTCAAGCCAGTACGTTTCAAATGGCGGTGTTGTTACAATACAACGAAAATACAGCGTGGAGCGTTCGCCAGCTAGAGCAACATACAGGGATTAAGGGTGATTTCCTCGTTCAGGTAAATAAATAATAAATAAATATTTAGTTAACCTAGCCATAAACAAAGCTAGTGCTAGTATAGTTTACTTAGTGCTGGACCCGGGTACGTCCTTAAACTACGTCCACAAGAGAGGTATGGGCACTGTGAATGTCATCTCGCTCTGTGTGGTAGGGCACAGCCAGTGGATGTCATTTCAGATCTAGAGCAGAGCCCAACTGGGGAAGTACCTCCACCTTACAGAAAACAGCAGCCAAATAACACTAGACCCTACTCATAGTGTTGTGTTCCTGCCGGTGAGTAAGGTTGCCAGAGCTCAACGAGGGTGGGAGGGGGTTAGGGTCGGCAACGCGCATGTAACTCCTCTGGAGTTGCAGGCGTATATAGGCTACGGATACTGCTTACCATCAGGCAGGCCGTATGCTTGTTTGCCACCGACGTAGTATATAAAAAAAAAGTGCAAAAATATGTATCAAAAGAATCTTCTCATAAATATGGTACTACGCTCTTATTACACTGGAATAAGATGCTATGGGACGTATTTTTGAGTAAGATGTGTACACCCATATTTTAACACTTGACTGTACTAGGCGACGCTAAACATAGTGTTTTTTTTATTTCCGTTAATCTCAAGGATGCATTCCTGAGCTTAAATTAAGTAAATGTCTCAAAGACATTGGTATTCTATTTAACTCCATTTCGGAGATAATAATTTATTTTTATCTTATAAGGCCCTTACGATCGTGTACACTTGCCTTAGGGGCTGTTTACATATTGATTAGTGTTTAATACGGGTTTATACATTTGCTACAAAACGTAAGTACTATCTCGGACGATCGATGTTCGAAGTTTTCAATTGTTTGGTTGGGTTAAATTATAACATATGCAACATTACTTTTTACGATAATAAAATGTGTGTGTATATATATATTTTGAAAATTACGTACTTACCTATACCCTGAAGTTAACGGAATTAAAAAAAAAACCGGACTAGTGCGAGTCGGATTCGCCCACCGAGGGTTCCGTACTTTTTAGTATGTGTTGTTATAGCGGCAACAGAAATACATCATCTGTGAAAATTTCATCTGTTTAGCTATCACGGTTCATGAGATACAGCCTGGTGACAGACGGACGGACGGACAGCGGATTCTTAGTAATAGGGTCCCGTTTTACCCTTTGGGTACGGAACCCTAAAAAAACACGGTGTATAGATAAATGATAGAATGGTTTTGAGATGAAAAAAAAAAAACAACGCACATAACCTTAGAATTTATTTTTCTTTCGATACATAAATACCTCACTTGATAAAAAAAAACGTTGTCAATTCCTCATTCCTTCCGTGGGGTGTTTAGGTGCTGCAAATCCTGCTGAAGGCCAAGCTGCTGGTCTGCCAAGAAGACGAGTCCGAGCTGACCGAGTCATCCATAGTGGAGCTCTACGTAGGATATAAGAAGTAAGTTCTAGTCTATGGTTACTTGTCTACATGGGTGGGTATTATAGCCTGGGCCCGGGTATGTCCTTAAACTACGTCCAAAAGAGGTATGGGCATTGTGAATGTCATCTCGCCTTGTGTGGTAGGGCACAGCACAGCAGATGTCATTCCAGATCTAGAGCAGAGCCCAACTGGGGAAGTACCTCCACCTTACAGAAAACCGCAGCCAAATAACACTAGACCCTACTCATAGTGTTGTGTTCCTGCCTGTGAATAAGGTTGCCAGAGCTCAACGAGGGTGCGGAGTGTAACACCTCTGGAGATGCCGGTGTTTATAGGCAACGGTAACCGCTTACCACCAGGCGGTCCGTATGCTTGTTTGCTACCGACGTAGTATTAAAAAAATGAAATTTCTATTAAACTTCACTTTAGAAAGTCATATTTGTAGCTATGGTATAAAATCCTATTCCTAAATACTTAAGATTGTATTTTGTACGCAAGTTCTACTAAACAATTAGTACTGACAAAGAGAATATGAAATAGAGGTGGATTGTCAAAGAAAACTTTGTAGCCACAGTAAATTTACTGCCATCTTTCGACACATGATTAAAACTTTTATATCGCCATTTGACTTTGATCCTTATTCTCTCATTGATATGTGTTAAATTTGTTTCATATCTAAAAGTGGCCCCATCTATACTCTGTATCTTTAGGTATTTAAATAAAAGTAAACAAACAATTTGTACATTTTCGGGTAGTTTTAATATTTATTGGTTAACCGACCAAATTCAAAACCGCCGTGATCTATCACTGAACGATCTGACTTTAAACCTACATTATTTGATCATGTAATGTTTTCATCTACCCTCAACCTGAGGGTAGATTTTGTTCACCTTTTTTATAGTATTTTATGCAAAAGTATATAGCCAAGACGCGCGAGCATACCTTGTTACGCGCCCGGCCCACCCCGGGCCGCGGCCGGCCGGTCGGCGACACCTCCTCGTAACTCATGAGGCCCTGGTACTTGCTACTTGCTAAATTAATTTTTTGGACAGTTTTTTCTCAATTTTGGCCACCGTAGCCTACGGAGACTAACAAGCAACGCTAAGCGGTCTTCGTAGTCTATGGGTGTTGCTATATTACGGGTGTCACATGCGTGTTTCTGACTTATGAAGTAATTATTTTTACTATGCAACCAAATGAATATTTTGTAAGTTGGCGCAATGCACTTAGTTTAAAACTGTATTCGTTTTGGTTTTGTTAGGTTGGTAGCCATTAATCGCAGTAACGTTATAGCGATTAAAAGCACAAGAGCTTTTATGAGGAATAGACAATATAGACTTTTCTTGAAACCTTTTATGTATGTTCTTATATTCGTGTTAATGAATGCATAAATGACAGATAACAGTAGAGGAGTAGGAAAAATACCTAAAGATACAGAATATAATAGATCAAAGTACAAAGGTATAGCGACATCGTTTTGAGCGATGGCGCCACAACATTTAACCGATGCCCGGTAAGATGGCGCCAGTTTCTAACACATATCAGTGAAAGAATAAGGATCAAAGTTTAATGGTCGTTCTAAAAGTTTTAATCATGTGTCGAAAGATGGCAGTAAATTTACTGTGGCTACTAAATTTTCTTTGACAATCCACCTCTGTTACTGCACTGCATAGCGCAGCGTTATATTTCTATAAATTAATTTTGATTTTAGCCTTAAAAATAAAATCAATTGCTATAATATTTAGTATATTTATTTATTATTAACATGGTATTATTAAAATTGCAGCAAGAAACTAAGGGTGAACATTAACATCCCGCTGAAGACCGAACTGAAGGTAGAACAGGAGGCCACACACAAGCACATCGAGGAGGACAGAAAGATGCTTATCCAGGTATGTCACCAGGCTTATTTCAGATCAGCGGTCTTCAAACTACGGCCCACGGGCTGAAAGCCTAGAAAATAGATAATAGCCGGGTCCACACAGAGCGAGCATACGCGCGAGGCAATATCCTCACGCACAAACCGGCCAGTGTAGACGTGCCTCGGCCGACGCGGCGCGCTCGGGCCGACGCGGGAAGCACGTCTACACTGGCCGGTTTGTGCGTAAGGAAATTGCCTCACGCACAAAACCGCTGGTTCAATTGGTTTGGTTGGCTGGCCCTAGGTACTGGAGCCATTTCTAAGTTTTTCTTTAGTTTATGGATATAAATATATTGAATGTTGTTCTCAGGCGGCGATCGTCCGGATAATGAAGACCAGAAAGACGCTGAAACATCAACATCTCGTAGTGGAGGTGCTCAACCAGCTCTCGTCGCGGTTCAAGCCACGCGTACCCGTCATTAAGGTACTTCATTCTACACTACACTTCAACATTTCACCCTGTATATACAGGGTTAAGGTACTTCCTCATTCTACACTACACTTCAGCATTACACCCTGTATACACAGGGTTAAGGTACTTCCTCATTCTACACTACACTTCAGCATTTCACCCTGTATACACAGGGTTAAGGTACTTCCTCATTATACACTACACTTCAGCATTTCACCCTGTATATACAGGGTTAAGGTACTTCCTCATTCTACACTACACTTCAGCATTTCACCCTGTATACACAGGGTTAAGGTACTTCCTCATTCTACACTACACTTCAGCATTTCACCCTGTATACACAGGGTTAAGGTACTTCCTCATTCTACACTACACTTCAGCATTTCACCCTGTATACACAGGGTTAAGGTACTTCCTCATTATACACTACACTTCAGCATTTCACCCTGTATATACAGGGTTAAGGTACTTCCTCATTCTACACTACACTTCAGCATTTCACCCTGTATACACAGGGTTAAGGTACTTCCTCATTCTACACTACACTTCAGCATTTCACCCTGTATACACAGGGTTAAGGTACTTTCTCATTCTACACTACACTTCAGCATTTCACCCTGTATACACAGGGTTAAGGTACTTCCTCATTATACACTACACTTCAGCATTTCAGCCTGTATACACAGGGTTAAGGTACTTCCTCATTCTACACTACACTTCAGCATTTCACCCTGTATACACAGGGTTAAGGTACTTCCTCATTATACACTACACTTCAGCATTTCACCCTGTATACACAGGGTTAAGGTACTTCCTCATTATACACTACACTTCAGCATTTCACCCTGTATACACAGGGTTAAGGTACTTCCTCATTATACACTACACTTCAGCATTTCAGCCTGTATACACAGGGTTAAGGTACTTCCTCATTCTACACTACACTTCAGCATTTCACCCTGTATACACAGGGTTAAGGTACTTTCTCATTATACACTACACTTCAGCATTTCAGCCTGTATACACAGGGTTAAGGTACTTCCTCATTATACACTACACTTCAGCATTTCACCCTGTATATACAGGGTTAAGGTACTTCCTTATTATACACTACACTTCAGCATTTCACCCTGTATACACAGGGTTAAGGTACTTCCTCATTCTACACTACACTTCAGCATTTCACCCTGTATACACAGGGTTAAGGTACTTCCTCATTATACACTACACTTCAGCATTTCAGCCTGTATACACAGGGTTAAGGTACTTCCTCATTCTACACTACACTTCAGCATTTCACCCTGTATACACAGGGTTAAGGTACTTCCTCATTATACACTACACTTCAGCATTTCACCCTGTATACACAGGGTTAAGGTACTTCCTCATTATACACTACACTTCAGCATTTCACCCTGTATATACAGGGTTAAGGTACTTCCTCATTATACACTACACTTCAGCATTTCACCCTGTATACACAGGGTTAAGGTACTTCCTCATTCTACACTACACTTCAGCATTTCACCCTGTATACACAGGGTTAAGGTACTTCCTCATTATACACTACACTTCAGCATTTCAGCCTGTATACACAGGGTTAAGGTACTTCCTCATTCTACACTACACTTCAGCATTTCACCCTGTATACACAGGGTTAAGGTACTTCCTCATTCTACACTACGCTTTAGCATTTCACCCTATATAAATATTTGACGACTGGTCTGGCCTAGTGGGTAGTGACCCTGCCTATGAAGCTGATGGTCCCGGGTTCAAATCCTGGTAAGAGCATATATTTGTGTGATGAACACGGATATTTGTTTCAGAGTCATGGGTGTTTCTATGTATTTAAGTATTTATAATTATAATATATTATATTATTATATATATCGTTGTCTAGGTACCTACAACACAAGCCTTATTGAGCTTACTGTGGGACTTAGTCAATTTGTGTAATAATGTCCTATAATATTTATTTGTTTATTTTATATATATATATATATAATAATCATCAGAAAGGCTGGAACATCATCTCGTAGTGGAGGTGCTCAACCAGCTCTCATCTCGGTTCATATAAGTACATTAAAAAGTACAAAGGTGAACTTATCCCTATGAGGGATCTCTTCCAGATGTTCATATGTCATTGTAATAACCTCAATATATGTATATTGTATACACCTTAAAACTTGATGAGTTGCCTAAGGTAAAATTAACAATTTTTTATTTTTTTTTATTTTCAGAAATGCATCGACATCCTGATAGAGAAGGAATATCTGGAGCGCACCGAGGGAGAGAAGGACACATATAGCTACCTGGCGTGATTGCATCAGACAATGTATATGATTATATGAATTAATGAATATAACAATATTAATGTATGCAATTTTTATTTATTTAATATACCCTTTTTTATCACTTGTCATATCATGCGTCACTTTCGCACTTATATGCTTGTTAGAACGTGACAGGCATGATAACATATGATAAAAAAACCGACCATCTTAGCCCTACTTATTTTCGACACACGAATTTGCTTGAAATAAATTATGTTACTTATCAACAAATAGAATAATTATATAAATTGTTTTTAGGGTTCCGTACCTCAAAAGGAAAAACCGGAACCCTTATAGGTTGGCTGAATTTGTAAATTTTATCTTCCTTGACATTTCATATATTCTATGTATTGTAATTAATTGACTGAATTTGTAAATCTTTCTTGACATTTTTATCTGTTTGCATGTTTTTATTTTTTAATTTCCTGACATCTATTTTTCTAGTGTGTAAGCGAATTGATCTAGTGCTGTAAGCTTGCACTGTGTTAAATAAATAAATGACTTAGACCATCCATCCGTCTGTCTGTCAAGACCCTTTATCTCGGAACGCGTGAAGGTATCGAGTTGAAATGAAAATCATATACTCAGGTCTACAGCACTTTGAAGATGTGAAAATATCAAACTTCTAAATTGAAGTTAAAAAAAAGATAGCCCGTTTATGCTGCAAAAAACCTATATTTCGATACCTTCAAAGGAATCTAATTTTATAGGGTACTTCCTGTTGACCTAGAACTAATAAAATTAGGCAATTAATATCATCTTACACTACATGGACAAATATATAAAACTATTTTATAAAAAATAATAGTTTAAGAAGTTAGTGTACGGAACCCTCGGTGCGCGAGTCCGACTCGCACTTATCTTTGGCTTCGTCAACTTCGGTACGACTAATTACTATGGAATGTGGATTTAAGAGGATACAAATCTCTTATGATAGAATTGTTGCAAAAGTGTCCAGCTGTCAGCTATAAATAATAGTTCCAAATCTCTCCAGAATTCAATTGCTATAGGATCTTACATATACGAAAGCTACATATTTGGGTTCGTCTTTGACGTCTCTAAAAACTGGTCAGAGATTTTAATTTTAAACTAATTAACACAAACGTTATGGCCAGAAAAGCAGGTTTTCGCTTAAAATTGTTCAACGTTGGTGCCAAATATTTATCTCGAAGACCATCAACTTTGAAGTTTTCGGTTTTGGCCGAAACTAGAACCCAAACAGAACCTTCTGTTTCAGTTTCGGCAAAAAAGCATGTTTCGGTTGGACACTATAAACATAAATTATATTTGCTTTACTATAAAGTATGTCTTTTTTTTTGGATTCCGTTCTTTTAAAACTTTTCTACATAATATTAGGTCTACTTAGGCGGCTTTTACAAGTTAATATTTTGTTTGATATCTTAAACAAAAAAACTATCAATGTTTTTTTTTTTTTTTTTCTTTATTGAAAGAGCTTTTGTCACTGAGTGACGATGTCGCTCTGTAAGTACTACATAAATCTTAACGTCTACTTAAGCCTACATTTACCAACTTATAAATTAGGTTTGCAGCCTCTGACAGCGGCTGGGATAATATATAATTACATCCACCAATCCTAAAAAAGTTAACGTCCTCAATCTCTCGGCGAACTGATTCGTTGCGAACACATTCCATTAAGATGTGATAGACGTCTTCCTCTACATCACACTCAGAACAATTCGGTGATGGAACTTTACGCATCATGTAAGCAAATTTGTTTAATGGTATGTGTCCACTTCGAAGTCTCATAGCAAGTGCTGTGTCCATACGATTTAAATTGCAGTCTTCAAACCAAGGTGCGCGTGGAAGTTGTGGCTGGACCGTTCTATACCATATCCCCTTTTCACGCGATCTTTGGTCAAAAAACTCGCACCATAATTCATGACAGTGTACTTTTGACAGCCTAAGACGATCAGAAAAAGTAGGTATATAATGAAAATCTATCCCGTCGCTATATGCTTCTCTTGCCAGTATATCTACTATCAATGAGTTGATGAGTGAGCACCGTGTATACTTACAATCCTACGTTTTACGGATTTATCCGAAAACGTGCAATCGAGTATGCCATAGTGAATTACTTAGCATCTTAACAAGTATATAGTTACAATACAAGTTTATTGTCAGTAAATTAACTCGATGCTCTTTCGACTTAAAGATTTGTAAAGGTGCGTTTAATTAGCCGAAATAAATCCAATTTGTCTTCGTTTATTAGCTTAGGTTAGTTAGATATGAACTAAACATTTATTATGCTCATTTATTTTTAAATAATGAATAGAATCAGGTGTTACTTTGCGGAAATCCATACTAATTAAAACAAAAATATTACTTTGCTAATCCGCGAAAAGACAATCAGTGCCGACCCGTTAGAGCGTTTTCACTTTTTCCGATCCAATATCGGATGTACGATCCTACAATAGACCAGGACAAACAATACTAAAAGATACATAAGTATATCCCTTTCGGTCATTTCAGATCACGCACACTACCAGAAACATATTGTGTAGCACACAAACAAAAATTATCGTCCGACATAGCTGAAACTGTCGGAAGCACGGAAAACGTCATAGAGAGCCGGAACAAACTTGTGTCTGAAATTGAGACTTCCCTAAAAGAAGTCTCTGAATGGGGTCGACTTAACTTAGTCCGTTTCAACCCTACCAAGACACAAGTTTGCGCGTTTACCGCAAAAAAGTTAGAGTTTGTCGTATCACCTCGTTTTGAGAGCACTCCCCTGACTGCCACACCCGGTATCGGAATCCTTGGCGTCGACATCTCGAGTGAAGTCCAGTTCCGCGGCCATCTAGAGGGTAAGGCTAAATTAGCCTCAAAAAAGCTCGGTGTGCTCAATAGATCGAGACAGTATTTCACACCGGCCCAACGCCTACAGCTTTATAAGGCGCAGGTGCGCCCGCACATGGAATACTGTTCTCATCTATGGGCAGGGGCACCCCAGTACCAGCTTCTTCCTCTGGACCGCATCCAACGAAGAGCGACTCGAATTGTCGACTGCCAGTGCATTTCGGATCGGCTTGACTCCTTGGCGCTGCGTAGAGATGTGGCCTCGCTCTGCATTTTCTATCGCATGTACAACGGGGAGTGCTCCGAGGAATTGTTCGGATTAATCCCTGCCGCTTCTTTTCGCCATCGCCCTACGCGACAACATTTCCATCCTCACCACTTAGATGGTTGGCAGTCCTCAACTGTGCGTTTTTCCAGGAACTTTCTGCCTCGCACAGCTAAACTGTGGAATGAACTGTCGCCTGCGGTATTTCCGGACCGATACGACCTTCAAACCTTCAAGAAAAGAGCGTACTCCCATCTTAAAGGCCGGCAACGCACTTACAACCCCTCTGGTGTTGCAGGTGTCCATGGGCGGCGGTAATCGCTTACCATCAGGTGATCCGTCTGCTCGTTTGCCTCCTCTACCATAAAAAAAAAAAAAAAAAAAAAAAAAAAAAAAAAAAAAAAAAAAAAAAAAAAAAAAAAAAAAAAGCACCTTCCGAAATAGGTTTTCATTAAAAAAAAAAGCTGCGGGAGAGTGCCATATGTAATGAAGTCCGTCTTTTTTGCGTTATATATCGTTTTATAGTAATAATGATTTAGTAAATGCATAAATAAACACAAAGAAGTACATATATTTTACAATTTACGTCCTTCGGACAGCCGATATCGGATCGGACAATGTGAAAACGCTCTTATTAAAAAGCTGCGGGAGAGTGCCATATGAAATAAAGTCCGTCTTTTTTGCGTTATATATCGTTTTTTATTAATAATGATTTAGTAAATGCATAAATAAACATAAAGAAGTACATATATTTTACAATTTACGTCCTTCCGACAGCCGATATCGGATCGGACAATGTGAAAACGCTCTTATACTTACTTGCGTATTTTTACTTGCAATGGCTAGTTTTGCAATACTAATTTGAATTTACAATACTGGTTTGATCTATAAACTGTGGTCTAGGCATCCTATCTCCAGTACAAAGACGTGACGCCGCCAAGGTCCCCCGTTCTAACGCTCTTGACCTATTGCAGTTAAACCGCCTTTAGACCTCGCAGCACTCCGTAGAAATTAAGGTTTATACATTGGGGCGACAGTCCTCTTTTCGGACAATCTCGGCTCAGCATTGTTCCAAGCTATAAATAATGTCAATCTATCTTGATTCTCCGGAGGATCAAATGTGTATATGGGACTCATGGCATTTAAGCAACACAAAGGTCAGAAATGAGAGTTAAAGTCTGACGCTCGCACTCGACGATTGAAACGCCTCTGACAAAATGATATTGTAATGTGATGTCACATTATATTAGTCTGTCCTAAATGTATGGAAGATCATGAAAATTGCTATTTTGACCCTGAAATATTGTTTATGTTTCCATTAAATGTAAGGAATCGATTGGTGCTTATATTTAAAAAATAACTAAATAAAATAAAATTTTAATTTTTTTTTCTAAAGCCTTGTATTTTTTAAAATCTCAATATTTCTTTTTAAATTCCACAACACGTTTTTATAATGGATGGCTCATTTTCTTTCCATTTAGTGTTATAATATTCAACATGTGTAGGAACCCAATTATTAGGGTTGACACAACTTTTTTACACAACTAGCCGAAAGGGATAGTGCCATACATTAGAGACGGTCAGCATGATTCGTCCCTGAATCGCTGTTAAACTTCAGTTTTGTAGAAAGTGTCATTTCTGTACGGTAGTACGTACTGTTATTTATTTTACAATACATATGGTGCTACTTTTCCGCACTAGTGCGTAAATTAGCACATTATGTGACTATGTCGAAAATTTAAAGGGCCGTATGTAACTGTAAAACGTTGTACGATACATGTGCGAATAGGTAATTCTAATCCTAAATCCGTGGGTAATTCGCTATTTTTCGCACTTATCGTAAATAACTATTGTGGTTTTTATAGCTCCTAGCATATTCCATAGTGACCCTGCCTAGGAAGCAGGAGGTGGTTCCTCCCCCCATCCCCCCTCCCCCCCGGGGGTTTGAATGGAATCCTGGTAAAGAATAAGGAATAAGGTAAGTAGGTAGTAGTAGGTGTAGGTACACAAGAACCTTCGACGTCGGGCTTAAAATCTACATTTATTCGTAAATTCTTGTTTACCGTCCTCAGTACGCAATATGGTAATAAAGCTGCAGAAAACAATACCGAGAACATTTTATAGGAACTACGGATACCTAGTGACCTAGAATACTTGAACAAAAAAATCAAATCATAGACAGCGCACTTCACTCCGACAATAGCGCCTAGGTTCTTACTTCTTAGCTACTCTAGCGCTACTCTGGAGAGATTTGGAACTATTATTTATAGCTGACAGCTGGACACTTTTGCAACAGTTCTACCATAAGAGATGTACTCACGTACGTACGTACGTAGGAACTTTGAAATTTTTGAAAATCCTCTTTGGTACATTGCTAACCATACTGCTTTATTAATAAATTAACATACAACCTTACAGAAATGCTCCATCAAATGACGAAACAAAATTAAAACTATTAAAACCCTGTCATTGCCTTGTTAAGTTTAAAAAATAATGCCCGTATTACCGCCGCCATTTTCCAGCAAAGATGGCTGCCGCTTGTCAATTAAATATTAAAACCCTACGATGTTCTCAACCTATTATAGACTGTCCTATTTTACAGTAATTATGTACGATTCTTACTGTATAATTTCCTTAAGGAAAGATATGTAGGTATTCTGCTAGGTATGCATCAGGGACGTATATATACCTACGTAGGTAATCTAATATTAAATAATTAATTAGGTAGGAATGTACAAGTACCTATATGTCATTAATTTTTACATTTTAACAATAACATTTAGCTTAAATCTAAAATAGGCCCTTGAGGCATTGTACAGTCAGCATCAAAAGTAGCGGATGAAATAACGCGCCAAAAGTATCTGATATTCCGGATAACTTTTCCAAATATAGAAAATTTCTGGAATTCGCGTTCAAAAGTATATCTTTTACAGTCTTTGTTGTTCTATATAAAACACATCACTTTTTGTTAAGCTGTTACAGAACGGTAGATACTTATGAAGCGTTATTTGATCCGCTACTTTTGATGCTGACTGTACCAAGGATCCTGTAATGACTAATGTAAAAGCGGGCGGAGCGGCGGATAGCGCCGAAATTTTGAAAAGTAATTAATCTAAAGAGTTTCGGTCGAGAATATTATTTTGAAGAGTAATTAATCTAAAGAGTTTCGGTAGAGAATATTATTTTGAAAAGTAATTAATGTAAAGAGTTTCGGAAGAGAATATTATTTTGAAAAGTTATTAATCTAAAGAGTTTCGGTAGAGAATATTATTTTGTACCATTTGGCGTTGAAACTCTAGGTCCATGAGGTCCCAGCGCAGACAAGTGTTTTGAAGAAATCGCGAAGCGTCTGGTCGAAGTAACTGGTGACCGAAGAGCTAGCGATTTCCTCGCACAACGTATCAGCATTGCGATACAACGAGGAAATGCCGCCAGCAACCTTGGTACAATGCCTCAAGACAATGCCTAATCACGAGAGGTTTTTTAGCTACCTTTTGACCTCCCTCCCCTTCTCCCCCTTGGTGATATTTGGTGAGGTTCTTAGCTATCCCCCCCTCCCCCCGCTCCTACTCCACATAACCTCAATTGTATTTTTTTTTTCATTCGACCTAATTTTAAGATAAATAGTATTGTATATAGTAATCTTGGTATTTTTCTATTCTCATTATCAATGTGATGATATATATCAGGGGTGGCCAACTTGATTAGACCCAAGGTCTCCTGTTTACTAACGAAACCCTGTGCGATCTACCAATTACATACTTCTTTAAACCTTAAATGAAACTGGTCTACGTATTTATATTTTTTGCCTTGTCACGATCGACTGGACTAACAGTCGCGATCGACTTGTTGGCCACCCCTGATATATATGAATGTGGCCCCATATTGGGATACCCTCCTCCAATTGAGGGTGGATTTAAATCTTCTCGGGTCAGAGGTGTAGGGTTAGAGCCGGCGTAGCTTTATTTGACCTTCATAAGCGCATTGTAATATGCCTACTTGAATACTTACTTACTCCGTTGGCTCAGCGACCCAAAATGAGACTTGGCCTCCGACACAAGACAGCGCCACTTTTCTCGGTCCTGTGCGACCTCTCGCCAATTGTCGACTCGAAGCTCGCGCAGATCCGCCTCCACCATGTCGCTCCAGCGATACCTAGGGCGTCCGATAGGACTACTTGAATAGTAAACTATTAAATAATATATAAAGTCCTTATACCCGCCGTCCCCCAACGTGATGTGTCGTGATTTTTCGTGACAGTTCAATAACATACTAAAAAAACATGGAGAATGAAAAATATTTAGAAGTGGAAAAACGTTTTCTTTTTCTATGGCGGATCACGTGGTATTCTTCCCTCTTAACACGAACGAAATATTACACCGAAGTTGCAACTGCTGTGAATATATATCGTACTTATGTGCAGATAAATTAGAACTGTAGGTGTATTCGGTACCTCCCCTTATATATCAACTGTCAGTTCGAAAAAGGAACAAATATTATTTTCAAATATGGAGTCGCTGAATCGTGACCGGCCGGCGGCGGCCTCCGATTGGTCGACGGCTCTGTTCTTATTGCTCAAGCGCATACCAGTAGAGACCGAGCATAGACTTCGCAGTGGCAGAGTGTGGAAGTGTTACTTCGACATCGAATTTGGACGAACTCTAGCTTCTAAGGCACAGGTGTTTATATATTGCAAATCACTCTTTCATCATCCTCCATACTATCAACACTCACTTTCTACATTTAACCGTTTTGGCAAGAACCCTTCTAAACCAGTACCTTTTGGAAGATTATACTTCACTTTATTATCAATCGAAGTTTTATTTGAGTCGTCGACATCCTGACCAGGGATGTTACGGAGGCGACTTTACCGGAGCCGGAGCCGGATGCGGAGTTTTAATTTTTTATTTAACGGAGTCGGATCCGGAGCCGGAGGCGGATTAGGCGCCGCATACGGATCCGGAGCCGGAGCCGGATCCGGAGGTTTACCGGAGGCGGAGTCGGAGCCGAGAATTTTTAAGTGGAAGCAGACTTGATAAGGGCAAGTTTTAATGAAACGACACAATAGAATCAAGCTTTGCTTTAATTATAATTAAATACCTATTTTAGACAAACAAATATATATGTCAACTCGAAACTTAATTGAAAGGCAAACTTAATGCATTACATAATGTAACTTATAAAAAAGTAATGCATAATTATCATGCAGTACGTTAAACGAAAGTGAAAGCGAACATAAAAACAAATTAAGAATATCTTCTTAACTTTTAACTTAAATGTATATACATACGCTTAAACTTATATAGGTTATTGATTCATCGCGCTAGTTTTAAATTTATAAAACAAAACAAAGATCTTAATACTTTTGGAATCCCTTATTTTAGATTATCCCTTAAATCAAGGGATTCCAAAAGTATTAAGTTGTACTTTATAAACAAGAGCTTGGCGGCTTTGTCGCCATCCAACCTATTCCTCAGGGGATCATATATAAAACCGGCGCCGCTGAAGAGTTGTTCGCTGGCCACCGAGCCAGGCGGGGAAGATAAGTATTGTCGAGCGATTGAGTACAATCGTTGGAATTTTTTATTCGCCTTCCACCAAGATAGGGGGTCTTCTTTGATGGAAATGCGTTTTTCACCAATGTACTCATTGAGTAACCCTTTGAGCACCATAAATTTGCTGAGGACAGGGTCTTCGGCTGTAGTACCATCCTCTTCATCATCACTCATTAATATATTCGATAAGATGGACTGTACATTTGATCCGCCAGGTTGTGGAGATACTGGAGATCCCATCCTTGCTCGTTTTTCTTGAGGAGCGTCAGTATTGTCATGCCTATTCGGAGACATACGTTGAGTCTCAGTATCAGCCAGCAAATCCAACAAATCAGATTCAACCTTTTCCTTCACAACATCGTTGAAAAATTTCGTTTTGTATCGTGGATCCAAGTATGTAGCAATGACAAAGTAAGGTATGTAATTCCGAAACAAGTCGAAAATTGTAGGCGTGCGCTGCGCCGCTGCCGCGGCTAATACAATACCTACAGTTCCGGTATAACTCCGGTAAAAATGTAACGGAGGCGGAGTCGGAGGCGGAGGTGTAAAATAAAAAATAGCGAAGACGGAGGCGGATCCGGAGGTGTAAAACCAAACGGAAGTTCCGTCTTAACGGATCCGGAGGCGAAGCTCCGTAACATCCCTAATCCTGACCTGCACGGCGGCTACAAAGTTTAATAGAATACATATACTCATTTCTGTCACTATTTACTGGTGAGGCTGAGGCGAAATCGGCGCTTAGATACAAGATTGATCAACGAAGGCGCAAAGTGGAATACGAATATCTCTTGTGATCAAAATTATATACATACTTATATTTAAATACACAATGTGGCACATAATAGGTACATATACCGGGTGTTTTCTGTAATAGGAGCAACAAATTAAAATGTTGGCTGTACTCCTCAAACTCACCAACATTTGTTCAGCAACTTTTATAAATAACTTATGTTTTAATTTTTATTAGGTACACATTGAAATTAATTCTAAGACGCAATGTATTGCGAATTGTGTTACGTCTAAAGCGTGACAAGCAACGTCAAACCCACTGATGTCAGCGTACATTGAAAATAATATTAAATTTGTATGAAGATAAATCTAAAGAAGCGGAATCTAGCGGAGAATCTAGAGAAGCGGTGGTGGCCGAATGGATATGACGTCCGACTTTCAATCCGGAGGTCGTGGGTTCAAATCCTGGCTCGTACCAATGAGTTTTTCGGAACTTATGTACGAAATATCATTTGATATTTACCACTTGCTTTTCGGTGAAGGAAAACATCGTGAGGAAACCTGCATGCATCTGCGAAGAAATTCAAAGGTGTATGTGAAGTCCCCAATCCGCATTGGGCTAGCGTGGGGACTATAGCCCGAGCCCTCTCGCGCATGAGAGGAGGCCTGTGCCCAGCAGTGGGACGTATATAGGCTAAATTATTATTATTATTATTATTATGAAGATAAATCTAAAGATTTAATAATTTTTAAAAGTTGTTTATCATAAGTTATATCGTTTTAGGAGTACAATATATGCTTTAATTATTGCTCGTGTTACAGGAAACACCCGGTATAAGTATATGTTATAAGACTTTGTACCTTTTCATATAATCGCCAGAGTTTAAGAGCAACCTCTGAGGTGAGCATTTGAGCAATTGGGATCGGGCATATATAAGTAACTCCCAATAGTTTATTTTCGGTTAGTACCGGTTGTAGCACATCACTATTTATAAGACGTAAAAAACCAGCAACACATGAAATGTCATTTTAGTCTACGGGATAAAAAATAGACTGTACGCTTTCGGAAATGGCACATTTAGTTATTACTACCACCCGCTTCGTTTAAATTTTCCTTAATTTCCTTTTAATCTGCCCCAATAATCCTTTCATACTGAATTAAAACGACCATAAATCTAACACTATGTCAAAATCGAAAATATGTTAAACGCAACAATTTAACACATTAAAACAAAAAACATCGAAAATATCGAAATAAAATTCTTCGAATTCATCAAAAATCCCTAATCTTAAGGCTTTGGTGTTAAAGTTTAATTTCCTTTAGCAAAAATGAGTGAATTTATAAAAGTATAAATCAATCAAAGAGCGCAGACCAGTGATTACGAGTCCGTGCGGGATCGGTTCCAGACGGGCATCAATCAAAACTTCTCTGTTTTGCTTTGTGATTTACAAATCGGACTTGTTATGTAGTTGTTATTAATGTTGGGGATGGTATAATAAATTGTGTGCTTATGTACGAGTAAGCTTTAGTATATGGAAAGTACAAGGGGAATATAACTATTAATATATACTCTGGCACACCGACATAATCAGCAGAAAAAGGCGTCACATTTAAAAAATATAGAAGAGTGTTTTAAATCGACACGAGTTGCGAGTTGTTGAGTTACCTATTTGCACATGTATTCAAAATTCAAAATTCAAAAATTTATTCTGCAAGTAGGCCTCAAGGGCTCTTTTACAAGTCAATACAACATTTATAGTGACATGAAAAATACATAACAACATTTATTAATACAACAGCCAATATCTGGGTAAACATTACATTATAATAATCTTAAAATAAATAATTACTACAATACAATAGAGATGTATAGTCTCTATGGTTAAAAACACATATTCGTATCGTACAACGTTTTACAGTACCTACTTATGGCCCTTTGAATTTTCGGCATAGTTACGTAATGTGCTAATTATCGCTCTAGTGCGGTAAAGTAACACCAGATTTATTGTAAAATATGAATGAATGTGTCATAGCATTCTCCTGGCCCTTTGAATTTTCGGCATAGTTACGTAATGTGCTAATTATCGCTCTAGTGCGGTAAAGTAACACCAGATTTATTGTAAAATATGAATGAATGTGTCATAGCATTCTCCTATTAAAGTTATTTTGACTACCTTTTGTTCTACTTAACATTTTATATTTTTCGCATGCCATATTTCTATAACTTGATTTTTTTTTAATTTTATTCTATATAACGGAAGTTAGAAAACGATAAAATATTGAATGACAATCTTTCCATAACCCAAGTAATGACAATCATTATTGATGACATGGCGATCGCCCATCGTTATTGAACGTCATACGATCGTTATTGGACGTCATACGATCAAATCGACGTGTCAAAGACAGATGCACCGCTCAATTAAATTAAATGACGGCGGTGACCATTATTTACCAATTCTCGCGGATAGTAAATATGGACGAACCCTCAATTTTTTTGTTAAACATGTAAAATTTATAATCGCCATCTAGTGCATAGTGTTGTGTTCCTGCCGGTGAGTAAGGTTGCCAGAGCTCAACAAGGGAGGGAGGGGGTTAGGGTCGGCAACTCGCATGTAACTCCTCTGGAGTTGCAGGCGTACATAGGCTACGGATACTGCTTACCATCAGGCGGGCCGTATGCTTGTTTGCCACCGACATAGTATAAAAAAAATAGTGCGCCGAAAGCTATCTCAGAACTATCATCAATATCATCATCATTTAATCACCCACTGCCGAGCATAGGCCTCTCTTTTAGTGCGTTTATCCCGGTCCTGAGCTAATCTCATCCAAAAGTGACCCACAATCTTCCTTCGTTCACCCGACGAGCCAAGCCAACGGACGCCAAGCGCTCCTTTCGTCTGAAAGCGGCTATCATTCCGTAAACACTTGGTCCACCTGCCGTCATAAATTCTTTACCAAATAAACCGCACGGTCATCTAGGGGTACACCAGTGAAAAAGTAAAATTCATCCTTTCAAGTGGTTTGCATTATGTAAGCAGAAAACTAAGGATGTCGACGTGTGCGTGACGTTTACCCCGATAGTTGATGTAATCAGTTTTGCGGTAAGCGCAATTAATGGACGCGTGCAAGTCTAGTGGTATCAAAACTACGTTATCGACTCTTCAATGTAATGTAATGTAAGTATACAAGTACGGCCAATGAAGTCCCTAGCGACTTGTCGTCACAAGGTACCAATTTGTACGGAAATCCGGAGGTCCCGTGTTCAAGTCTTGGCTGGTACCAATGACTTTTTCGGAACGTACGTACGGAATATCATTTGATATTTACATATCACTAACTTTTGGTGAAGGAAAACATCGTGAGGAAATCTGCATATACTGCGAAGAAATTCAAAGGTGTATATAAAAAAAAATTGAACTGTTTATTTTGTTTTTTTTTTTGGAGTTTTACATCAGTACATGTTCCGATACTTAGCTTAATCTATATTTGTTTTAGTTTATTGGCTATGATAAGCAGGCTATAACAGGCAGGCAGGCATTATGGATTTATTATGACTTAAATCTGACAATGCTTCCTTGGTTATATATTTAGTTTTATGTGGCTTATTGATAATATAGATTATCAATGACATAGCTAGGAAAACTATTTAGGATATTTGGTAAGTAGCTATACCATACTCTTTGTCCATATATATAAAATTCAAAATTCAAAAATTTATTCTGCAAGTAGGCCTCAAAGGCTCTTTTACAAGTCAATACAACATTTATACTAACATCATATAGTGACATGAAAAATACATAACAACATTTATAAATACAACAGCCAATACCTGGGTAAACATTACATTATAATAATCTTAAAATAAATAATTACTACAATACAATAGAGATGTATAGTCTCTATGGTTATATATATAATATACTCATCGGAAGGCATCCTCCCCAGCCCGCATTAGGTCAGCGTGGGTACTATAACCTAAGCCCTCTCGCCTGTAGGAGGAGGAGGCCCGGAGGAGGCCTGTGCCCAGCAGTGGGACGTATATAGGCTGAATTATTATATCCTTCGATGTAGATGTAAATGTAGTGTAGGGACGCCCGGCCGGAAGCAGGCGGGCTGTCGATCGCGTGTTGCGTTCATTCAGCCCAATTCCCTGATATATTATATCCTTTGTCAGATGAATAGTAAATTAAATACCTAACATTAATATTAGTATCATAAAATAACTTCATATAAATCAACTATTGTAGTGCCTCTTGCCACTTGTGTTGTAAAAATATAACGAGTTGTTAGTTTATAAACAAACGTAGTAATTAGCGTTAAGGTAGTTTTTTACGCACCGCTGTGCGCCCGCGCCACCAGTGTTGAGTCACCAATCCTACGTTATACCTACTTCATAATTGTATAATACCTACATAAAAATTGGCCATGCCGGGACGGTAGGACAGTGTAAAATTATGTACCTTTTTATAAGTATAACGAGCGAGCTCATCGCCAACAAACTGTCTCGCAGTTTGGCGAATATTTAGTTTTGTGGTACACATATTTTATATTTTAATGTTGTAATAAAAAAATAAAAAATAAAAAAAGTACTAACTCGTGGTCACCCTACCGCGATGACACTAATTGATGGACCACCTGATCAAATTTGCATCTTGATTGTCCCTGTAATGTCCGATTTTATCGCTGCACGCATACGATAATGCCATTTGTCAAACCTGGCCATTTATCCAGGGATTCCAGGGTTTTCAATTAATACATTTAAATTAAAATAGATAGGGAGTACTAGTAGCCGTAAGCCGTAAGTCTTGCGTACTTTTATAGGGTTTCGTAGTCACCTAGAAAGTCTAGAAACGCTTATAGTTTCGCCATGTCTGTCTGTCCGTCCGCTTTGCTCCGTGATCGTTAGTGCTAGAAAGCTGCAATTTGGCATGGATATATAAATCATGCATGGCGACAGAACGATAAAATAATAATATTAAAAATATTTTTTTACTGTATCTCCCATACAAACTATTTTTTTGCTTTGACCCAGTAGTATGTGGTATCGTTGGATAGGTCTTTTAAAACGAGTACAGGTCTCCCACAACCATTTTTGAAATAGAGTGAATATTTTAGGAAAAATCGCTCCGAAAGAAAAAAATATGTAACCCCCTCTAACTTTTGAACCATGACTCCAAAAAACATGAAAAAAATAGCGGAAAACAAGCTTTATAAATATCTTCAATGTAAACTATAGCAAACGTGATCAGTCCAGTCATTTATAAGTTCTTGCAAAAAATCTTCTCTTCATAGTAAAAAAACGTACATAGCGCTGTAAATATAAAAAAAAGGTTACTTACTCCCTTATGCTTGTAATGTAAGTACATGATACTTACTAATAGCCCCCGTTTGGCCTATTTTGACAGAATGGTAAATACGGAACCTACACTGAGCATGGCTCAACATGCTTTGGCCGTTTTTTTAAAACTACGACGTTGGAAAACAAGCATACGGCCCGCCTGATAGTAAGCAGTCACCGTCGCCCACACTTTGGTTAACGAGACCGAATTTTTAGTTTAGTCATATTTTTGCACTTTTTTTGAGTACCATTTTTTTCTGCTCTACGTAGCACAATACATTTTTAGATCACATACATAGAGCGTTCTATTTAAAATTCTACCCTTAAAGAATTCTAGCCCTCATAGAAAAAAAATTGCAAAACCTGTTATACTTCCGGTAAAAATGGCGGATAGCAAAAACAATACGAATTCAACATGGCGCCAATATGAATGACAGTTGCTTGGCTATTGTAATATACAGGATGTTATAATACCCAAAAACTTTTTTTAGTATGACTTAACATATTCACTGCCAACGTTTTCGTAGCGCTACGCTCGTAGCCGATCCCGCGTTTTCCCGCTTTGTAGAGGAAAGCGACTACGAACGCAGAACCCGCCGAGCGGGTTCCTGGCACTCAATGTGTTAAGGGTATGAGACTTTCCTGTGGACATTATAAAAAACAGGTCAAGTGCGAGTTCGTTTTATTCGCGCACCGAGGGTTACGTGCAAACTTTGAATTGTCTCGTGTAACTATAAGGCGAGAGACTTTTGATCAGAAGTACCTGTACTAAGTATAATTTTGTACAGCGCCATCTATCGGCAAATTGTCTAGTTAATTCGCACGATATAATGTTGTTGTGTATGTTTGTATGTTGGTTTTTCGAGGAAAATTCTCTATTATAGTAAACACCCCTATAATGGAACAGGCACCAGTAATGGGATGGTATAGACAAATCCCGTAAAACAAGTATTTACCATCAGTTTTGAATCGCTGACAACATTTTACCATAAACAAGAGCCAAAGAGCTGCTTAAGTTTAAATTTTTATTGATATTTTTGTTACTTTGAAAATTAATTGCGCCATACATTATCCTTATTAAAACATTCTATTTATAAAAAAAACAAGTGCGAGTCGGACTCGCCCACCGAGGGTTCCGTACTTTTTAGTATGGACGAACAGCGGAGTCTTAGTAATAGGGTCCCGTTTTACCTTTGGGTACGGAACCCTAAATTATAGTGCAAGTCTTAGAAAAATATATCCAAATCGTTAACTTTAGGATTGTCCACAGAAGAGACGCAAGTTTTCCCGAACTTTCTTGACTGAAATGTGAAAGTCACATTTTCAGTAGAGGTGTCCCTTCTTCTTCCTCGCGTTGTCCCGGCATTTTGCCATGGCTCATGGAAGCCTGGGGTCCGCTTGACAACTAATTTCAAGATTTGGCGTAAGCACAAGTTTGTACGAATGCGACTGCCATCTGACCTTCCAACCCAAAGGGTAAACTAGACCTTGTTGGGATTAGTCCGGTTTCCTCACGATGTTTTCCTTCACCGAAAAGCGACTGGTAAATATCAAATGATATTTCGTACGTACGTTCCGAAAAACTCATTGGTACGAGCCGGGGTTAGAACCCGCGACCTCCGGATTGCAAGTCGCACGCTCTTACCGCTAGGCCTGATAGGCGCTTCAGATTTTCAGTAGAGGTGCACCACCAAAATATCTATTATGTAACCTGTAGGGCTAATATGGTCGGAGTTTTATCATCTGTCATCATGCCTGTCACGTTCTAACAAGTATGTAAGTGCGAAAGTGACGCATGACATGACAAGTGATAAAAATGCGACCATGATACCGCCGCTGTACACCTATAATTATCCAATAAATGATATATTATCTTATCTTTAAAAAAGTGAAATAAAATATTTTGAGACATTTATTTTTCTAAATTTAGGTTTAACTAAAACTCCATAGGGTTCGTATGTAGCGGTTGGAGAACAAAACTTATCACACACAAAGCACTAAATATCTGCAGACGATATAATTCACAGCACCCTGTATAACGGCAGAAGGGCCACGGTGTATAATTAGTCCTAATTACTCCGAACCACAGGCCGCGGAAAAAGTACACTCGGCGCTAAAAATACCTACATATGTATATTTATAGCATCATTGCAAATAAATAAGACACAATTGAGTAGCCTCAAATATAGGTACAGTCGCCATCAGATGTATCGGAGCGGCCGAGGTGGTCATAAATATCTGAACACGCACTCTAACGCCTTCACTATAGAGGCGTGTTTAGATATTTGTGAGCACCTGGGTTCCTCCGATATATCTGATAGTGACTGAACATAGACACACATTGTTGGCATTGTTTAAGTCGGCGATGAAAAAGCATAGTCTAAAATTAGTGGTCTTCATCTATTACTTGTTAACAAAAAAAAAAGTACCTAAAATAACACAGAAATCCATAAAAGGTTAGTCAATGATTTAGTACACGCAGAAACTAAAAATTAAATCTTTGTTAGATAAAATTACAGTACATATGGTGCTACTTTGCCGCACTAGTGCGAAAATTAGCACATTACGTTACTCTGTCGAACATTTAATGGGCCATATGTACTGTAAAACGTTGTACAATACATGTGCGAATAGGTAATTCGCAACTCGTGTCGATTTAAAACACTCCCTTCGGTCGTGTTTTAATTTATCGCCACTGGTTTCGAATTTCCTATTTTTCGCACTTGTATCGTAATGTACTATAACTTACTTACTTAAAACTATATTACTATCATTTCTACTTAATAATATTGTATTTGGTTTGGAAGAACTCATTTAAAGAGTAAAACACCTGTTTTTTTTTTTTTATACCACGACGGTGGCAAGCACGCATACGGCCCGCCTGATGGTAAGCAGTCACCGTAGCCTATGGACGCCTGCAACTCCAGAGGTGTTACATGCGCGTTGCCGACCCTTTAAAAATCTGTACACTCCTTTTTTGAAGAACTTCATACTGTAGACCCTCGGGAAAACCTCGGCAGGTAGCTCATTCCACAACCGGAGCGTGCGCGGGAGGAAGTTCCTCTTAAACCGTGACCATTTAGGCTCTAGGGTGTGAGGATGAACACCCTGCCGACGGCGGGCGGTGCGGTGATAGAAAGTAGCCGTGGGCATCATGTCAAACAATTCTTCAGAGCACAGCCCATTGTACAAGCGGTAGAACACACATAAGGAGGCAAAGTCTCTCCTTAGACTTAAAGGTTCAATACCGCTTGTGAGTTTGGGATCATCGACGATTCGTACAGCACGTCTTTGAACTGAGTCGAAGGGCCCAAGCTGGCATCCAGGTGCTCCTGCCCAAAGGTGACAGCAATACTCCATATGGGGTCTCACTTGCGATTTATAAAGTAGCAGTCTTTGCCCTGGAGTAAAGTATCGCTTTGCTTTATTGAGCACACCGAGTTTGAGTTGTTTTTCGAGCCATGTATATAGTTGCGCTCTGTATGGATTGAGGTCGGAGTCTGCTATTTTCAGGAAGGGTATAAAATATATTCATACATAAATATATTCATACTAATGTTCATAAAAAGTGAACTATTCACAGTAACATGTCTTCCTTTATCACCAAACGACTTCCCGTCAGAATTGACAGCTTAAAAATATTTATAAGCGCGCTTTCGGCTACCATCTCACAAGACATAATTATAAAGTAGTGTGCCCCGTAGCTAAACTGCAATTAAAACTGCTGTGGGTGTGCCAACTAACTGTTTCAGCTTGTAGCTACGTATCATTAAGTTTTATGTTATTTTTAGAAGTCACTGACGTTTAGGATGACCTTTGGGAAGTTACTTTCCCAACTTTCCCAAAAAAAGGGACTTTGGAAGTTGATATACCTATGGCACGTTTGGCCGAACGTGAATTAGAATTGAAAATATTGAAAATTAACCATTACAAATTGATATGTAAACTGTCACTATCTATTATATCAAAGGTTGTGACGCCATCGCTCGAAACGATACCGATGCCCGGTAAGATGGCGCCATTTTTTGATATTTAACAAATTTAACACATATCAGTAAAATAACAAGGATCAAAGTCTAATGGCGTTCTAAAAGTTTTAATCATGTGTCGAAAGATGGCAGTTAATTTACTGTGGCTACAAAGTTTTCTTTGATAATTCACCTCTATTTCAAATTCTCTTTGTTATTATATGCATCACACACACTGCATTTCCTGATCCATTTTCAGACAAAAAAAAATTAAGAATTCTTCAGAAGCCCGATTTGTCCTTTAACTTTACCAATGCGTATAAGCTCATGATATAAGGTAGAAGTACTAGTGCTCGACGCTGCACTAGTACTCGACATGGGTACTTTATGTCAAAGTGACAAGGATTAAGTTCGAATACAGAAAAATCTTCGTTGTTCAAATTTAACCTATATTTCCATGAAATAAAGTGACCATGTCGGTGACTAGTGCAGCGTCGAGCACTAGTACTTCTACCTAACTTTTTTTATTAATAAAAGGCCGTATTCGTCAAACTCACATGTAAAACATTGAATGTCGATTCTTAAATACGCCCTGAGAATTGAACTCTACCATCAACCGTACAATTATACGTCTACATAACTACATATAACTAATACCGTAATTACGTATGGTGGAATTTCTTTTCGCGATTCCCACGTTTCGTGTGGAATAAATAAAATACGATTTTCGATGTTGGCTTTTACTTTCCATTGGTCAAAGATACGTGTGGGGTGCGTTAGATGGTAATGGATCGGTTAACATTATGTTATCGGTTTATTTATAAAGCGATATAAATTTAATTTAACCAATTTGTTTATAAACAAGTCATACTTCAATTTAAAAATAATTTAATAGAGAAAAACACTGAAAATAAGAAATAAGTTAAGATTATTATTTAGAAGTAGGGTGGGGTCGAGAAGATAAGATAAGATAAGATAACAGGCAAAATTTACTTTCATCGTCGGCAGAAACACTACGTTGGTATATTCATACTTAGGTTGGTATATGCATACTTACTTTTGTTAATAATTTTAATATTTTCTATATTATTATTCTTTCTTAATTTGTAACGGGTACACTCTGCCTAAATAGGAGAAAATGAGGTCCCAAATTATTACGGGATCATACGTTTTTTTAAAATATGTGATTAGTTGTTACAAAGTTGTATACTTCCTAAAGAATCACTCAATTGATAGGTGAAAACTGCATGAAAATCTGTTCAGGACTTTTCGGGTTTATCGCGAATATATAAACAGACAAATGCGGCGGGGGTATTACTATAATTACGATGAAATGGAAACTGAAATAAATGTAATATACTACTAAGAAAAAACCCCGGTGGCCGAGTGGCTCAGGCACCTGCCGCTATAGCAGAGGACGCTGGTTCGACTCCAGCCTAGCGCACTGGAGACCTTGGTCACTTTTTATTAGTATATGACATTTATTTGGGTTTATAATTTATATAGTAGTGTTTCTATCAAATGCAAGATATTGTGATACATTTCATCGTGCTTCGCTTTGCTTCGATATTCATCCTCACAATTGGGAATCTCAGGCTGAAATGAGGCCAGAGTGGCGTCGAGATCTCAAAGCGGGTGTAGACAAGCATGACAAGGACTGGTTAGAGAACCTTAGGCAGAAAAGACTCCGCGCTGCTAGACCTCCTCCCTTGGACTCTCGTCATGTTTGTGATTGCTGTGGCAGAAGATGCCGCTCTGGTATTGGACTCTTCAGTCATCGCAGACGTTGCAATCAACCTCCCCGCAACACCTGATTTTACCCGACGCTGCAACAATCATCTGCTATAGATGTGGTGGCCAATTCTTCTTCTTCATCGTACTATTAGAAGTATTAGAACAAATTAAATTATTTTTAGAAAATATTTCACACTATCTTGCATTATATGTATGACAATATCTTGCATTTGATAGAACAAATGCAAGCCAATTTTTCGTTCGCAAATCCCTTTCATTCAAATTCCAACATGGCTGCCTATTTATTACCCAGGAAAAATCAAAATGGCCGAAGGAAATAACGGCTTATTAGCATGGAAATGATCATTAAGCATTGAGTAGAAAATTATTGGCGTTCCAGTTCACTTAGTGTGTAGTTTTCTTGTGTCGTATCGGGAAAGGAGTTAAACCTGTAATGTGAATGTGCCAGTAATTTCAATTTCGATTTCAATGTATTTATTTCAGACTCTGGGTCCATAAAATTGTTAGTATTACAAATACTTAAATCTTGGAGTTAGTGCCTACATGCTATATATTCTAATAATAAATAATAACCAAAACATAAAATAAATAATAATTAAATTACATTAAACTCTATTCAATCATGTTATTCATATCCTATACAATTATACATTTCTGTTTAACATTAAAAATGAGAGGTCTGTCGCTTGTATGGACATAATTTCAATGCCTCCTAACAGGACAATCATAATTTTCAAAAACAGCACTCAGGAGGCTGTTGGTTCTCTCTCGTACTCTGCGCATCAGGGAGGCAACACGTTTCCGTAGTATTGTTGTAAAGCCATTCGTGTTGGCCTCTAGAAACATGCGTGACGCACTGCACCAGCGAGACAGCCCCAACAGCATCCTGAAGGCGTTATTGTACTGGACTCTCAGGCTTTTGATGGTTTTTCGAGTGTAGTTGGTCCATAGGCTGCAGGTGTAAAAAGTCTGGCAATATGCTCTAAACAATGTGATTTTTATATCACGTGAGCACCTAATGGACACTGTCCCAATTTTTGCCTTTGTTGCTGCAATAGAGGTAACAAACGGGCTGTCTATTAATAAAGACTGTCAAATACTTGGACGTTTACCTCATTATTATTTATTATTTTAATTTGTGAGACTTTGAGGTATTGTGGCGATCCGATAAAGATAAAGATAGCTTTTTTTTCAAGTAGGCATATTACAATGCGCTTATGAACGTCAAATAAAGCTACGCCGGCTCTAACCCTACACCTCTGACCCGAGAAAATTTAAATCCCTCCTAAATTTTAGGAGGGTATTCCAATATGGATCGGCAAGAAACTCGGCGGGACACATCTTTTTAAAACATTACATCTTATAACTAACATGAATTAATAAGGGATTTAAAAAAATAACATACAATAACATACAGTAGGTACTTTCTTATATAAATTTGATGCACTAGATTGCTCATTTGCTTTTTAGTGCATGACCTACTAATGCCCGTTAAATCTAGGCCTATTCTTTGGGCCGTAATGTTCTGCACCTTATAAGATTGCAATACGTGCTGCTCTAACTAGGTACTTTTGATATTAGTTGTCCACAGGAACAGATAATGTGCATTGCAGTCTCCTCTGACTCCTAGTAGAACCTGAAAGCCGCGTCTTGTTTTTTTAGGTTTAAAGAACTTTGTTTATCCAAGAAATTTACATAAATACGAGTATATTTAATTGCAAGAACATCTTTCCTATTTGAAACATGTAATTGTTTGACGTAGATACTTCCCTTACTTTATAACCGACTCGTTTTCGAAGAAAGTTCTGTAAAACCACCTTTTAATAATGGTTCAAAACTAACTCTGTCATTTTTGTTTGTTGTTGTTCTTAGCAAATTGTTTATCGTAAAAAAAAAGAAAATATCGTACTTAGAAAGTAAAATGTTCTAGTGCAGAAACGTGTCACTTTCTGTACACTTTTAAGAACAACAATGACCCTCTTTCCGAACATAAGAAATGAAAAATATTTTGTTTGCAAACATTTCTTTCAGTGCGGTGCAAGAATCTTGTAAAATCAAAAATACCTTCACCTACAGTTTTACTCTAGACCACAATAAATCACACATGAGTAACGACCCGGGATAGCGGGTTCAAGTCCCGACGTAACCACAGCCCCTGGGCCAGAATTAGCCACAATTAAAGACGGATCCAAAATCTACGGCTCCAAATTGGGCCGGTTTTCGTTTTATTGGGTTTGATGATAGTGGAGATTTGGAGAATGATGGACTTGGATATGTGGAAATAATAAAAATATAAAAATATTATTGACTGTAGTTACTATTTTAGCTTTGGTCATTTAAAAACATCTATCTAAATGTTTTTTTCGTCATTCCAGATTGGCCAAAATTACTTTTTTATTGATTGTTCAGAAACTAATGTGAAAGTTGCATTTTATCCACATGTTAACTGTTAGCTGGTAGAATTGACTTTTAAGTGATGATTTGAAGGTAATTTTTTTTTACGATCATTTGGATTTGATTTGGTTTGTTTTTTTGGTATTTCATAGTTAGTATTTTCCTCGCGTTGGTGTGATGGATTTTTTTTGTTTCACTCGGAGGCAATGTTTGTTTAATCCTCGTGCCTTGAAACCCCTGCCGTTGAAGATTATACTTCTCAATTTTTGAATCTTTCGCTTGCTCGGGTATCAATATCAGCACGAGCGGTTAAACAATAACTTTATCCCCTTGTAAAACAATAACTATTTAAAAAATTTTTACTGTACAATTGTGCATATTCTTGATAGTTTTCATTAATTTTTCGCCTGTGTATCAGAAGCCAAAGGATAATATTTTATAGATATAGCAAGTCTAATGTTCAATACCTATCGAAAATTGTACTATTTTCATGCTAATTCCATGTTTTTTTTTAAGTCGATTTTCAATTATGTACGGTGTTTTTTTTATGAGCAGTTGACATTGTCATCTAATGTATTTACTATATCTAATAACTTAAAAAAACTTGATATATTATATAGGACCAACTTCGAAATCCAAAATGTATGAAACAGACAAAATTGTCGAATAGTAAAAGGTGCTCTGTATGACCTGGCTAGGATTGTCCCCACAGATAAAGATAGTTTATTATTCAAGTAGGCATAATACAATGCGCTTATGAACGTCAAATAAAGGTACACCGGCTCTAACCCTACACCTCTGACCCGAGAAGATTTAAATCCCCCCTCAATTGGGAGAGGGTATCCCAATATGGACCAGCAAGAAACTCGGCGGGACGCGGGACACATCTTTTCAAAACATTACATCTTATTATTGACATGCATTAAATAAGAAAATATGGTATTGTCATTTATTTAATGGGACTTAAACATTGTATCATTGCCATTTCTATGTTATTTAAGTTTGTTTGCATACCCGAAACTGGTAAGTAATGAAACCAATTATTATTAGGATTCTACAAATGTACACGGTATTGCAATAAATCATTCTTATTATTATACTTACATATCTTACAAAATGTCATTAAAAATTAAAACTAGCATCATTTAACTGACGAAGCGTATTATATAGTTTATTAAATCATTTCCGTCAGTAGAAAAAAGCGGCTTTAAAAAATACTAAGGGTTATCGTCCCATAGAAAATTTGAATTTCGCACCTTTTTCTACTGACAACGTTCATCATTCATTCATTTATCATTTATTGAATGCCAACCATACTAGAATGGACCCTGGTAGGGCGAGACAAATATTAAAAATATAACTTAACCTAGAGAAAAAATAACACGATTTTAGTACCTATTACCTTTAAGCACAATTAGGGCCTTTAAAAACAGTAAAACATCTTACAATAATGTTTTCAACAAGATTCCATTGGCCTGTTTTTCTATTACTATCATGTCGGCCATAATTAAGAGTGGACAATTTTTATGTATTCAAAGTGAGACTCGTGCATCTTAGGTATACGTTCGAGTCAGGTGGCCTCAGCTAAAAACTGATTGTACACCATTGACATAAATGTACTACGTACAGTCAGCATCAAAAGTAGCAGATGAAACAACGCGCCAAAAGTATCTGATATTCCGGATAGCTTTTCCAAATATAGATACATTTCTAAAACTCGCATTCAAAAGTATATCTTTTACAGTCTTAGTTGTTCAATATTAACGACATCACTTTTTGTTAAGCAATTAAATTACAAATAAGTATCTACACTTATGAAGCGTTATTTGATCCGCTACTTTTGATGCTGACTGTACTAGACACGCTATCGGGGACAAATTGTGTCCGCCATTTTAAGCGTTTGACGTCTGTCACTAAGCTAAAGAATATGGGAATAAGCCAGAGGCGAAACTATTATGACAACTGCTCTCATTTTCTGCCTAAACCTAAAAAACTGGACAAGTGCTAGTCGGACCCTCCCACCGAGGGTTCCGTACTTTTTAGTATTTATTGTTATAGCGGCAAAATAAATACATCATATGTGAAAATTATCACGGTTCATGAGATACAGCCTGGTGACGGACGGACGGACGGACGGACGGACGGACGGACGGACGGACAGTGGAGTCTTAGGAATAGGGTCCCGTTTTACCCTTTGGGTACGGAAGCCTAAAAACAGTTTATTTTTTATATGCATATATATAATCAGAATATATCCATAGCAATACTGTTCGTTTAATACAATTGGACTTAAATAATAACCACAAAAATCATACCGAACTATTCACCCAATTATAGGCAAACACAACTTGCTAATACTACGCGCTTACATTTTGTACTTATGTTAAAATTCTTAACCTTAGCCAATACAAAACAAAAAAAAAGCTACAAGCATTAAGATACAAGAAAGCAAAATGGAAAATTAAAACAGATGTAACTATTCTAGAACTAACCTCTAAGCTATGAGAAACTACAAAGACTTCAATTTCAGGTACCAACCTACTACAGACACAGAGGTAGGTGCATATAATTGCAGGAATTAAACAAAATGGACATAAAGGCGAAACACAGTTGCCATCCGGTTAATTTGTCACTATTAATTTACGGTAAATTTGTCAATATTAGCCTTGGGACATTAAAAAATGCCTATTAGAAAATTGATCCGTAAATGCACCATAGTTTCTTAGCTAGCATTGCGTGCTCGCGTTGCGTGCCTTCTGCAATTACGTGCACGCTAACGCCGGCGGCCATTTCTGTTTACCTTCCTTTTATTTCGCTGTGTGAATACGCGGTTTGAGGTCCGTATGTAAATGTAAACACTTTATTATGTTAAGTATATAAAATGGTACATAAAAGAAACACATATACCAAGTTTCTGAACTTGGTACATATGTTTCTTTTATATAAATACTAGACGGCTTGTCAATAGAAACGTGGTCCCATTTTTTTCTGGATATTGACATTATGTAAAATATTTTTACACTGTTTAATGTATATCAGCCACAAAGTGTGGAAGTATCATTCACAGTCAAGTTTATATGAAACTTTGATATACATTATGTTATGTATATGAAACTATGAAACTATGATATACGTTATGATAACACGTATACATAATGAAAGGTAACAAATATAAAAGCCTCGGTAGAGAGTGCCATTTTGTACCATTTGGCGTTTAACCCCTAGGTCTATGGGGTCACAGCGCGCACAAGTTTTTTCCAGAAAACGTCTTGTTGAAGTAGTTGAGGGTCTACCGCGAACCACGTTCGACGTGTTGCCTCTCTGTCGCACTTGTAAATTCGTGCGTAAGTGTGATAGGGAGGCAACACGTCGAACGTGGTTCGCGGTAGGCCCTCTGGTGACCGAAGAGCTGGCGGCTTCCTCGCACAACGTATCAACATTGCGATACAACGAAGAAATGCATCCTTGGTACAATACCTCAAGGGCCTATTTTAGATTTAAGCAAGTTATTATATTAATATTATTACGGAGCGGAACGGACGGAGCGGTAAGCAAGTTATTATATTAATATTATTACGGAGCGGAACGGACGGAGCGGTAAGCAAGTTATTATATTAATATTATTACCTCTATATGTATCTTCTATGCAAATAAAGCGATCTTAATTAAGTATACCAATTTAGAATAAGTATTAGATAAAAAATTAAGTTATGACTCAGGTGTTGATATATTTTTTATTCACCACAAAGCGAATATATTTATAAACTTGCTGACAATAAGGTAGAAGTACTAGTGCTCGACGCTGCACTAGTCACCGACATGGGCACTTTATTTCATGGAAATATAGGTTAAATTTGAACAACGAAGATTTTTCTGTATTCGAACTTAATCCTTGTCACTTTGACATAAAGTGCCCATGTCGGGTACTAGTGCAGCGTCGAGCACTAGTACTTTCTACCTTACAGGGTTTTTATTTAATCACCTGCAACAATTTACGGGGTGAATATATAGGCTGAGCAACTTTTACTATGAGAAGAACCCCGAAATCACGAAAAAAAATTGGCTGTGTCATTCATGTCATACATCTTGGCTGTCTGACCTTGACATTTTTTATGGGAGCGTCTTTTTTTCGGGAGTGGTCTCAATTAAAAGTTGCTCAGTATGACCTACATATTCAGCCCGTAAATTTTTGCAGGTGGCTAAATAAACAACCTGTATTAAAGAAAAATGTGATTGAAAATATCGGTCTGGGGGCCGATTTTTGAATTTCTAGCGCTCGATTTCATCACTCGAAAATCTATGGTAAACGGCGAAATGCTATTTTTGAAAATACAAGCGATATAAATTGGGAATCTAGTGGTATTGACCACTCGTTTTCAATTATATTAGTAAAATTTAAATGCCGAAAAGTATTGAGCGAAATAAACGAAATAGAGCGGTCGAAATTCAAAAATCGGCCCCCTAGCCACCATTACAAGCTCTGATATACGTCCGTTATAAGCAATATGTAGCAAGTGTTGCAAGAAACAGGACGAGCAATATCTTACTTTTTGGCTTTTATTCAGTCATGAAAATGAAATAAGTTCGACTATATGCAAAACTACCGCACATTTACTAAACGCATTATATGTCAATTTTCTGGAGCAGCCAAGGATGACTCACGTTGGACAGGCCTGGGGCCGGGCCGGGGCGCTCGATACTTCATTTTCTTTAAATAAAATTGTTTAGTGTAACATATAAAACACAAATAATAACATATTTTAACTCATAATGAGTGAAGTGCGCTGTCTATGATTTGTTTTTTTTTTTCAAGTATTCTAGGTATTGTAGCGCCACCTTTTTAAGGTTTTTTGATGACACTTTTTGGTACATGGAGATTTCATTCCTTACCTCCACCCTTCATAATATGACCATTGGCCGAGGTTTCCGACAAAGGGATTTTTATGATTTTAAATCCTCCATGTTTGTAGGTATTCTGCGACATTGTATATGTATAGATACAAAAGTATCTTCATCAAAAAGTGCATAACACCAAACATCTATCGCTAGATCAATAGATAATTGGTGGGAGGTAGTTATTACGCGTAATAATATAGTGTGAGCTCCTAATTTATTGCTATCGGGCTTTGATTGATCAGTGATGAATTCGTGATGACTGGAAGACGTGGAGTCGCATTGGGTTAAAAATTTAATAGTGAATGAATGAATGAATTTATTTCATAAACATCAAATTACATAGGTTTCCTTAAATTAGAAACTCTGATTCCTAAATAGGTATAACCTGTACTTTAGGGTAAACAGCGGTAAAATTTTGCGTTTGCGTGTGCGTGTACGTGTGTGTGTGTGTGTGTGTGTGTGTGTGTGTGTGTGTGTGTGTGTGTGCGCGTGTGCGTGCGTGTGCGTATATGTGTGCGTGTGTGCGTGTGTGTATGTGCGTGCGTGTGTGCGTGCTTGCGTGCGTGCGTGCGTGTGTGCGTGTTTGCGTGCGTGCGTGCATGTGTGTGTGTGTGTGTGTGTGTGTATGCAAAAAGAGAAAATGAATATGCAGAAATGTTCAACAGATAGTTAAGTGTGTTTTCGTAATTTTGATGTAAAGCCAGTCTGTAACAATATTTTTGCATTCCCTTTTAGTTTTGTCATAAATATTTAGTATTTTATTAAGTTTATTGTAAATATACGGTCCATTGAAATCAAAGAATCTTCCGCTAAAAGCCGTGTTAATTTTTTTTGATCTTTTAACAACATAAAATGCTCTACGACAATTATTACTTATTTGTATGTGTTGTACAGAACATATAGTAAAGTAACTTTATGTATATTATTTTATTTATTTAATGTCAGTTATAAGATGTAATGTTTTGAAAAGATGTGTCCCGCCGAGTTTCTTGCCGGTCCCATATTGGGATACCCTCCTACAATTTAGGAGGGATTTAAATCTTCTCGACTCGGGGTGAGGTGGGGTTGGGTTACAGCCGGCGTAGCTTTATTTGACATTCATAAGCGCATTATTTTATGCCTACTTGGAAAATAAATCTTTACCTTTATAGGTTTACCATGTGAAATAAACCAATACCTATGTACTGGCAAAAATCCAGACCATACCATCCTGTCATTTCCAGACGGTAATTTCTCAAAAAATACCTAATACTGTAGTTACAGTTCTTAAGCCTTCCCTTTCCTCTTCAACTCCAAACTTATAGCTAGCTTCTAGTAGTCCCCCTGTAAAGAACATAGCTGTGCGATCCTAACCGAGCGTACGCACATTTTTGATGAAATTTCCATTTTGTATTTTATTTTATTTATTTGGCTCACAAAACAAGCTACAGACAATAGCGGAATTTACAGTATTAACATACAGTTCAGATCTAGACTATAACTCTAAACATGTGTGCACAGAAGGATAAGGACATATCTTGGAGGATTTAATAACTGGAAAACCCTTTAAGAGCTTACCTCTCTGTCGAAAGCTCGGCCAATGCTCATATGTATTTTTTTTAATACTAAGTCGGTGGCAAACAAGCATACGGCCCGCCTGATGGTAAGCAGTCTCCGTAGCCTATGTATGCCTGCAACTCCAGAGGAGTTACATGCGCGTTGCCGACCCTAAACCCGCCCCCCCTCGTTGAGCTCTAGCAACCTTACTCACCGGCAGGAACACAACACTATGAGTAGGGTCTAGTGTTATTTGGCTGCGGTTTTCTGTAAGGTGGACTTCCCCAGTTGGGCTCTACTCTAGATCTGGAATGACATCCACTGGCTGTGCCTTACCACACAAAGCGAGATGAAATTCACAATGCCCATACCTCTCTTAAAATGTATTGTATGGATTGACGTTTATCTGACATGGCTATTTGTACGTTACGTAGAAATAGCCATACATTTGGCGTGCCCCTCCCCCGCAAAAATCGGCAGACTGTATTGTACAGAAAATTACAGTCAAGGCGTCTCCAGTTTTTAAATCCTCCAAGGGACATATAATTAAAATTTATCGTTAAGAGAGGTGAGATGTCATTTCTACGCTAGATAATCGACAAAAAGGTAAAATAAAAAGTAGCAAGATTTATCATTTATAGAGTTGCGTACGCTAGTAATTAAAATAAGTCTAAAAGTAAATTGTATAATTTAGTTTACGAAATTTAATCGTGAACGCAACTTATAGACATTTTGCGGATTTTATTTTTTTATGTGGGTAAGCTGCATTCAAATATATCTAAGGAGGGTTCTCGGTAACGGTTTCGTTATATAAGCGACATATTCTTGTTATCTGGTTATAAAATAATGTATGTATTGTATTTGTAAATCTGTAGATGAAATATTTTGAGTGAGGGGTTCGGGAGAAAACGGTTTCCACTAACTAAATCTTAAGAAATCACTTTGATTTTGATGTCCGCTTATAGGTGTCAGCTGAGATGGTGTGGGCATGTTCTCCGAATGGACATGTCCGCCGCTTGCCTAAAGCTATATTCTACTCAGAATTAGCAGAGGGAAAGCGGAAGCACGGCGGTCAACACCTTCGATATAAGGACGTGCTAAAGCGCCACTTAAAGGCGTGTGCGATCGATAATGCACGTTGGGAGGAGCTCGCTGCGGAACGGTCATCTTGGCGATCTACCATCTTCGAATCTACCAAGTCGTTTGAGGAAAACCGCCTCGCTACATTAGACGTAAAACGCCAACTACGCAAGGATAGACCTAAGTCCTCCTATGTGTATACATACAACGCGGCCGGTCAACTATACTGTTGTGAATGTGAAAGGGTGTTTAAGAGCAAGTTTGGCCTGGCCAGCCACATAAGAGCTCATAAGAGGAAAAACCCTTGATTGCTGAGGTCGCCGTCATCGAAATCGATGTGGAGGACTATATATAGGCTACGCTCTAAAAAATACATAGTTTTTAAAAAACAATCGTATAAAATGTGATTAAAACTTGGTCGAATTAAGCCGTTTGTTTCATAAAAACTATGTTTGTATGGGAAGGTGAAATTCGGCCGAGCTAGCTGTGGATTTTTAAAATAATGTGTTCCTTGCCTCTCTACGCTTTTCCTAAACATAATTTTAATTGATGCGTTGCAGTCTTATTTTTCGTCAGATACAATGTTTTTTGAATAAAAATTCAGGAATTCTTATAAGGATTGAAGGCATTGATTTACTGCCCCCAGCGATACAACCAACAAAAGGTCGTAAGTGACTTCAGAAGTGGGATCACTAAGTACTTTTAGTTTTAGGTTCAGATCAGATACATTGATAAAATGTTATTTTTTTGTTGTTATTTTTTAAATCTACTTTGACTGATCCATGTGTGGGATGTTCTTAGAACTGTTTTTCATTCGAAGGTTTGATTTATTTATCGATTTCAAATTTGATCGACAATTATTAAAAAAACGTGTTCGATAATTACTTGTCCGTTTTTTGTAATATATTATGAAATTTTAGTAACAGTGAAATATTGAGTTGGGGGTTCATACGTGATCGAAGATTTTTAGAAAAACACCTCGGTTTATTTTCATTTAGTGAGAGTATATTAGATTGTTAACCAGAGATGAAAGGCACTCATTTCAGTCAAGGTAGCTTGGCACTTGAACGCAGTGAGAGAGCCAATAATCCGAAGCTGAAATGCCGATGCCTTTCGCCCAAGTTAAACACACTACTTTTCATTTCGAATACGAGGAAAGTAAAATACATGTGTGTTTTTTTAAAACATGACTAAGTATATTTATTTATAGCATTCCTTGAGGGTTCAATTAACCATTTTGGTAAAGGTATTATTTATGGAATGGGAAGTTAAACATCAGAATGCTTATCATAAAAAAATGAAAATTACGTACTTGGATAATAAAATGCTCTAGTGCAGAAACGTATCACTTTATGCACACTTTTTGGAACAACCCCTTTTTCAGAGCATGATAAATGAAAAGATTTTATTAGAACACTTTTTTTTTAATACTACGTCGGTGGCAAACAATCATACGGCCTGCCTGATGGTAAGCAGTCTCCGTAGCCTATGTACACCTGCAACTCCAGAGGAGCTACATGCGCGTTGCCGACCCTAACCCCACCCCCCTCGTTGAGGTCTGGCAACCTTACTCACCGGCAGGAACACAACACTATGAGTAGGGTCAAGTGTTATTTGGCTGCGGTTTTCTGTAAGGTGGAGGTACTTCCCCAGTTGGGCTCTGCTCTAGATCTGGATTGACATCTGCTGTGCTGTGCCCTACCACACAAGGCGAGATGACATTCACATTGCCCATACCTCTCTTCATCCATACACTAATTTTTAACTATGTAAAATATTTTTTTTGGTAACTAGACTCTGTCAACTTATATTATTGAAACAGACTCTGTCTACAAACTCTAAATACTCTAGTTACTAAATGAAAATATATTTTATTGTCTTGCCATACCGTACCGTTACGGGGCTAGATGAGATGTCAACTCTGACACTTCACATTTTAATACGTTTTGTGGTAAATTGGTCACTTTTTGACACAAAAATAAATGTGACTGTTGTCAAAATTTACTTCTGATTGAAGGTTTTTTAACCTAAGAACTTATTCAGTTTACTGCCTTCAGTCAATAGTTATCACATTCTGATAAAATTAATTCGAAACAATAGAAGTAAGCATAGACCACGAGCCATGATCAATCGCCTCCCGGGCGATAACTTGTATAGTGGTTAACGGCTATGCATGATGAACCTCGAGGATGTCAGCTGCCGCTTCGTTGGTGGGTTGAAGAATGGCAGCCACCGAAACACCGAAACACGTAAAAAAATCAGTCATCGTTTGATACTTCTTCAGATGATACTGATGATATGTGATGTGATGTGATGATGAGATGCTGTTGTGAATTAAAAAAATCGCGAGCCGGTTATATGTTATTATATATTGCTAACGTGTTTATGGAACAGTTCAATGTGAGGTGCTCTTCCACCGACATCGGCGAGGTCGAGCCGCAGCAGGTGCTCGATGCTGGCGGACTGGACGGGGAGTCACAGACCAGGTTCAGTATTAGCGACGTAAGTCAAATAATAAAAAGTATGAAAAGGGGTAAATCTCCCGGTCACGACCACTTGAGCATCGAGCACCTGCAGTGTGCCGGTCCCCACCTGCCTCGAGTACTAGCAATGTTTTATAACCTATGCATATGTCACTCTTACCTACCACCGCTTATGACTAAAACGATTGTAATACCTATTGTCAAAAATAAGACGGGTGACATTTCGGATAGTGCTAACTATAGACCTATTTCTCTGGCAACAATTGTAGCGAGGGTGCTCGACGGCCTGCTCAACGTACAATTGGATAGGTATTTAAAATTGCACGACGCGCAGTTCGGCTTCCGTGCAGGCTTATCTACCGAAAGTGCTATTGTTTGTTTGAAGCAGGCTGTCGAGTACTATACGCGTAGGAAAACACCTATTTATGCGTGTTTTTTAGACCTTAGTAAAGCCTTCGATCTTGTTAATTACAATTTACTTTGGAAAAAACTTGACGATGTGCAATTTCCTCGAGAACTCACACGCATATTTAGGTGTTGGTACTCTGGCCAGAGAAATAGTGTGCGTTGGGGTGACGTGATGTCCGACGAGTACGGACTCGAGTGCGGGGTGAGGCAGGGGGGGTTGACCTCACCCAAGCTGTTCAATTTGTATATGGATGCCCTGATCGGTGAGCTCAGCAGTACTCATGTTGGTTGTCATATAGATAGGATGTGCTTTAATAATATAAGTTATGCCGATGACATGGTACTGTTGAGCCCATCGATCGGTGGTATAAGAATACTAATTGAGAAGTGCGAGTCTTATGCCCAAAAACATAACTTACGATATAATGTCGCGAAAAGTGAGTACATGGTTTTTAAGGCGGGGAGCAAGTGCCCATCATACGTCCCACCCATTCGCTTGAATGGCGTACAACTGAGGAGGGTTTATTCCTTTAAGTATCTTGGGTACTTGGTCACCGACGATATGCGTGACGACGCGGACATCGAACGCGAGCGTAGGGCATTAGCTATTAGGGCTAATATGGTCGCCCGTAGGTTCAGCAGGTGTACAGCGCAAGTTAAAATAACACTTTTTCGAGCGTATTGTACTTCGCTGTACGCCTGCAGCCTGTGGACGAGATACACGCAGCGTTCTATGAATGCCATGCGTGTACAGTACAATGACGCGTTCAGGGTACTGTTGCGGCTGCCGCGATACTGCAGTGCGTCGGGCATGTTCGCCGACGCGCATGTGGACGGTTTCCACGCGACGATGCGCAAGCGCTGCGCCGCGACGCTCCGAAGGGTGCGCGACAGCCGCCACAGTCTCCTGGCCGTCGTGGCAGGGAGATGGGACAGTGCATTAATTAGGCACTGGACCTCCCAACATCTTAGTTTAGGTACTAACATAGTAATTTAAGTATATTTGAACTAACAAAATATGGATTGTGTCGTCCGAAATAAATGATTTTTATTTTTATTTTATTTTTATTTATTTATATCGCGGTGGATAGAACGTCAGCTGGTCACACTCCGGGGTCTAAAAGTGACCCTGCCTACAAGTACAAATCAGGAGGTCCCGAATTTAAATACTGGTAAGTAAGGGCATTTTGTTAATTGTTATGGACGTTTTCTTTGTAATGATCGTGTATTACTCATCATCACAATCATCATCATCATCATTACTGTCGAGCTACGTCAATTCGTGTAAGGTTTTTCTATAATATTTAAGAAAATTTAACCTGTTAAACAAGGCTTGGAAAAACGTCCGTCATTTTGAAAACATAACCCCCCCATAGAGATTTTCTTATACCGACGTCAACGATTAAATATGCCTCAATGACGTCCGTAGACTGTGAATGAACATCGACTCATAAATAGGTCCTAAACTCCTAAATTTTCAGAATGACGGACGTTTATCCGAGCCTTTCTGATAAACGGGTTGTCAACTTTTGGGATTGGAGTGTCAAACACTAGGACGTTTAACTATTTTATACTTCCAGCAAAACCGGCTTACGACGTCAGAAGAGGAGCTTAAGCGTTATCTTACCGAACAAATCATTCTGCCATTTTATGCTGGGGGAAACGTGCACACAGTCGCACTTCTCACTCACTACATACAAAATCCAATCTGTAATGACGACACAAATACATAGAAAATGACGGTTGTGTACGGACGAGTCACAACATGCACCGCCATAGGCACAGTTGTGCCAATACTTTGGCAGAGGGGAAATAGTATGAATGCCGTCTCCCTTCCCCGTGTTGTTCGAAGATTTTATATGATCTATTAAAAAAGATAGATAGATAGATAGATAAAAACAAGAGGACATCATGATTTTTAAGACACTTTTCAACGTAAACGTCAGCCGCTTGTATTATTTTAAACTTTAAATTTATTATTTATGTGAAAACAGTAGCTAAGGGTGTAATTATAAATTTTGGAAATTATTATAATCGTGAGCTAACCAAGACTTGGTACCGACACCATGTACTAAACTGTACCGACAGAAAATTAAATACTTTGATTTCATTTTTCGTTCATCCCTACTACCAAAGAGATAGAGTTGGATAGTCAAAAATAAATTGTGGCCACATTAAATTTACTGCCATCTTTCGACACGAAAGATATATTAAGTAGGCGCTACTTTTTGATATTTAACAAATTTAGCACATATCAGTGAAAGAATAAGGATCAATGTCAAATGGCGTTCTAAAAGTTTTAATCATGTGTCGAAAGATGGCAGTAAATTTACTGTGGATTGACAAAGTTTTCTTTGACAATCCACCTCTACTTCAAATGCTTTTTGACTACCTACTAAAACTACAGGTATTATACAGCAACTATTTTTGATACGACCGCATAACCAAAGGGAAGACAGTTTAGGCTTTAAATGAACACAAATTCATAGATTTCATAAGAAAATCACAACTTTTATTTTTCCATATAAAATAATTCAGCTAGCAATGTATCAATCAATCACTTTGTTTTAACTCAAAATGCCAACCAACACTTTAATTTATTGCTCCTATACAGGCCAAACACGGTCATCATCATCATCATCATATCAGCCTTTTATCGCCCACTGCTGAGCATAGGCCTTTCTTCCAGTACGCCACTCGTCCCGATCCTGAGCTAATCGCATCCAGAAGTGTCCCGCAATTTTCCGAATGTCGTCCACCCAACGAGCCACACACGGTATAAACTATAAACTTTAATAGATGTCATATAATAAAGGGGTGATTAGTTTATTTACTATTTTAGAATAAGAATTGCTGTGCTCTTGTCCATGTCACTGTACTCAAAATTATAATTATTATAACACCTTAATGAATTACAATGAAATGCTATATACTATAAATAATAAGCTCGTGTCCCCGATTTGCCGTAATTCGGTCTAGAGTGGCGTCCTTTTGGAGTAGGCTGCGCAGCTCTAAGAACTGTATCCTGGCCACGATTAGTGAGGATTTGCACAGTCCAATTTGTAGGTTTTGGCTGTCTCTGCATCAAGATGCGAACCGGAAGTAGTTATTTTATGTTATTTTATTTTAGTTTGAATTTAAAATTGTAATTTAAAAATATATATATAATATTGTTTTACAGTTATTTTACTTTTTACACTTTTGTGTAATTTTTCATTGTAAATTCTCTATGTAACACTTTATTTTATATGGGTGCTTGTCTGAAATAAAATCAATTTAATTTTAATTTAATTTAATTTTAGTAGTCTTCTTCTTATTCGTGTAAAGGGATCAAACTTTTTAAATTAAATTCTTGTCTGCCAATGATTTGCCACTTCTAGCCCTCTGGGTGTAGCCCTCAGGAGATCTTCCTCAGTGCACATCGTTGAGCACAGGGAACATTCGATCATGTGTTTTGTTGTTTGGAGGACTCCACACTCGCAGAAAATATCACCTTGTCGGCCAATACCCCATCTCAGAAGATTATCTTTTGACCGACCAACTCCCGTTCGAAGTCGGTTAAGGGCTTTCCATACTGCCCAGTTTTCCTTTCCCCCTGGAGGCAGGAGTTCCGCAGCTGGTATGCGTAACGACGTGTCGTTGAGTTGAGAGTTCCATGATTTTAGGCGAGCCTCCTGGGGAGTTTGGTGCTGCAGAGCTGAATTTGTAACGAAGCTCTTTTTAGTAGTCAGGAGTCAGGACGTCTGCCGCGTAAGCTGAAGACACCGAATCGTTTCCGATTTTGCTTGGTCACTTTTTCTTTACATTTATTTCAGTGTTTACATCATCCAATTTCTTTAATTTATATTACCCACATTTTGCTGTCTGTACTCCCAAACCGCCGCCAGCCGCCGGCGATTTTGTGAACGTGATTTTTAATAAAAAAAAACTTGTCGGTCGGTCTGTTTAGTCCATACTTTTTGTTTTCACTATTTTTTCCACGAAACAATTCTTCATCGATTTAAAAGTCCTATGGATATAGTATTTTTATGGCTTTTAAGCTGTTTTATTTTTGTTTTTCTTGAAATCGAGCCTTCACATTAAGGCAGCCGCTTTTGCCTTCCGGTAATTTTAGGTAAGTTAGCATTTGAACGTTATAATTCAGATAGGAAAGGATGTTTGGATACTTGGAATCTGTTTTATAGACAGTTCCATGGATTGGACCCGAGTATGTCCTTAAACTATGACCAAAAGAGAGGTATGGGCACTGTGAATGTTATCTCGCTTTGTGTGGTAGGGCACAGCACAGCGGATGTCATTCCAGATCGAAAGCAGAGTTCAACTGGCGAAGTACTCCAGAGGAGTTACATGCGCGTTGCCGACCCTAATACTCCCCACCTTCGTTGAGCTCTGGCAATCTTACTCACCGGCAGGAACACAGCACTATGAGTAGGAGTCTAGTGTTATTTGGCTGCGGTTTTCTGTAAGGTGGAGGTACTTCCCCAGTTGGGCTCTGCTGTAGATCTGGAATGACATCCGCTGTGCTGTGCCCTACCACACAAAGCGAGATGACATTCACAATGACCATACCTCTCTTTTGGACGTTGTGGATGTACCCGGGACCAATATTCTAGTGTTATTTGGCTGCTTGACAGCAAAGGCAATGCTGAGTAAATTTACGGTAAGTACTAAAGCTCCATATTATCAACGTATACATGAACATACATTTACTGATGTATTGTACCTAATACTTCAGTAAATTTATTTTATTTAGGTATTAACACTGGCACCGTCCCATCTACCAAGAACTTCGACCAGGGCGGCTGAAACCAAAAAGATTGCCAAATATTGAGGTCTCGGCCCCCGATTCCACTTTGTGGCATTTGGAATCGAGACACTAGGGCCGTGGGGTCCAAGCGCCAAGGTACTATTCAAGGAATTAAGTAAAATGCTCATCGATTCTACCGGTGACCAGAGAGCTGGCAGCTTTCTCTCACAGCGCATAAGTATCCATAAGCGAGAGAATGCTGCCAGCATTTTTGGCACAATGCCGCGGGGGCCTTATTTAGGTTTATTTTAATTTAGATTAGTTTTTAATTTTATAAGTATCTATTTTATATGATTGTATTTACCATTAATTTTAGATTATCTTAACATAATTATCCAATAAATTATATCACTGGTATTAACTCTATAGAAGTATAGACAGAGTATCGACTCACCGCCGAACCCCAAAAATAACCCATAAAAGATATTCTCTTGCGGATAAGTTCATAATTGCGGGTTACAACGTGCATTTATCAAATTAATCTATCGCTGCGCCGGCGCATCGGCTTCCGAAGCTTTTTGTGGAGGTCCGGGTTTTGGGGTCCGTAGCGGTTCAATGTCAAAAGGTTCCGTAAAACTTTCTAAGTACGCTGCAAAAGCTTATAACTATGGTCCGAAATTAACATAATCGAGTTCATTTTGGACAAGTTTGACTATTATAAACTGGTAGAGAATGCCTTCTGGCATTAAGTTCGCCTTTTGTACAATTTTACTGTGTGATAAAGTTTAAATATACAAATAAATAAATAAAAATTGAAATAGGTATTTAAAGGGCGAGCTCTTTTGGCTCTTCTACACGATGACCCAGCGCTGGACCAGCGAGGTGGCCATACGATGTATTATGGCTCCTCTACACGGTGGACCAGCGAGATGGCCATGCGATGGTTGAGAGCACGCACTATGGAATGGGCCACGTGTAGATACGTAAGTACCATCGCTGGCCCACTATCTTTGATGTGCGGACGAAAAACAGACACCGTGGTCCATCGCCATCCCGCCGCGCCATAACCCATCCGACACCAATACCCTCTCTACACGCTGGCCCATCTTAGTTGGCCAGTCTGATGGTCCATCGTGTAGAGGAGCCATTAGAGTTGGTCAAAGACGCTTAGTCTTAATACGATGGCATATACTCGTAGTTGAGAAAAAGGGACCAGTTCCGCCGTGACATGGTGGCTTAGGGCAAAGAATTTTGAAAAAGAGGTGGACTTCGAGCAACACCGGGAAGGGAGACGGCATTCATACTATTTCCCCTCTGACGAAGCATAGGTACAACTGTACCTATGGCGGTGCATGTTGTGACTCGTCCGTACACAAAAAGACATAGAGGTGTGCAAGATCTGTCTTTGACGTGTGTCATTTTCTATGTATTTGTGTCGTCATTACAGATTGGATTTTGTATGTAGTGAGTGAGAAGTGCGACTGTGTGCACGTTTCCCCCCGCAAAAAATAGCAGAATGATTTGTTCGGTAAGATATCGCTTAGGCTCCTCCCTTCCGACGTGTTGGAAGCCGGTGTTGCTCGAAGGAGGTGGATTGTCAAATAAAACTTTGTAGCCACAATAAATTTACTGCCATCCTTCGACATCTTTGGGACTGCCAAAAGCTTATGACTTCGCGGTCTCACGAGATTTTTCGGCACAAATGGAATAGTGAATCTAACAATTCTTCCTACCAACTCAGGACAGTCTGTCCCGCCAAGTATTTTTTGAAAAAAAAAAGTGACTAAATTGTTCACCAATAAATAAATATAGGCTGTATAAATATAACTTAAATGAAAAAAACAGAGTATCATTTCATATTACAACAAGAAAATAGTATCATTATTTAAGTTTATTCTTATAGCACTATATCAATGTTATAAAAGTGTTAAAATTGCTAGTTATGCTACTTTAACAGCTAGTCATAGTCCCTGGAGGGAAAAAATTACTTTGACAAACCGAACTAGAAAATAAAAGTCATTTTATGTCTTGTAATAATAAGGTTTAAATTCCAATAATATTTCATCAATGTTAACAACGATGTTTCAGTAGATCACTACAATTATTTTTAAATAAGTCATATTCAATTCAATACTTATGATCATAATGTTTTAAAATATGGAGAATATCAATGTCACATTGCATAAAAACAATAATAATGAAATTTGAATCTTCAGTGCTTACAATAAAGTTCAATTTTTATAAAATTTAGTTCTTTGAGTTGTGTCATTTTACCATTTTGAAATGTCTTGCGGTCAAACGCAGTGGTGAATTATTTCTTTGAGAAATAAGTCAATAATTCCGAATTCCGTCAAACTGAAATAAACTTAAACGTCTTAGATATACAGTCCAATTTAAAATGAAATTCACTTCAAATAAATTTCATGACCATCTTATCATTTGAATCGAACGTGAAACGAAATATGTAGAGCGACGTAAGTCCAAAAATGATAATTTTCATTTTCGACTTTGAAGGTAACAGTTTAAAGTTTATTTTAGTTTGCCAATTTCGGTACAAGTTAAAATATCGGCTACCTCGCACGGAGGTGTGGGTTCGAACCCCGCCTAGGGCATTTTATGTACTAGTCAGTCATGAGATATTGTATGATGTATGAAGCCTTGAACTTTACATAAATTATGTAATGACAGTATAGATTTCAAAATGGATATTAAATGTCAGGTTTTAAATAAAGACTAGCTTAAGATGAAAAGTTTATACATTTTATGAAATGAAGTTACTTTTTTCTCTCATTTAATTTTTTACAAAAAATATATCTCTTAGCAAACTTCAACGGTTTTTGAGATAGAGCACACTGACAGACAGACAGACAGACAGACAAACGGACAAGCAGTGTCAAAAATTGAGAAAGGCATGTTGAGATGGTTTGGACACGTGGGAAAAATGAGTGAAAAAAGGCGAACAGAGATAGTGTATAAGGGAGAAGTAGAAACAGGAGTTGGAAGTGGGAGACTTCGGCGTAGCATCTTCGGCAAGTAGCATTTCAAGCTGTATTTAAGTGTATTGTGTGTGGCATAAGCGCTTATACAAACTTTGTACAGCCTAAATGTACAAATTATAGTAAATAAATAAATAATTATTATAAGACACTATTACACAAATTGACTAAATCCCACAGTAAGCTCAATAAGGCTTGTGTTGAGGGTACTTAGACAACGATATATATAATATATAAATATTTATAAAAACTTAAATAAATACGTAGAAAACACCCATGACTCAGGACCTATAGATTAAGTAAAGTTTTCGTGTCAATCCGCGCCAGATTGTGAAACTCGGATGTAGGCTGGTTTCCTACGGGACAGGCCTCGCCTAGTGTAGGAACCAGGCCAACTGGAAGACAGAAACCCTGTTCTTTCAAATTCTGTACTGTAGGATAGTTCTTTATTGTTATGTGTAAGCGTCAACTTGAATTTGTAAAGAGAAATAAATATGTTTATATTATGTTTATGTTTAAACTTACACCATAAAAATACTTAAGAGACTATTAGTAATACAGAAAAAAGTTCTATTCATTGGTGCCATAGTAAAAATAGCTCAATGTGACCTATATATTCATCCCGTAAATTATTGCAGGTGACTAAATAAACAATCAGGGGGCCTACTGCGAAAATCGAAATTCGCAAATTGCGGGGATCTTTCTCTTTTACTCTCACTAAGACGTAATTAGAGTGACAGAGAAAAATGCCCGCAATTGACGAACTTTGATTTTTGCGGGAATAGCCCTGTGTTTATTAGAATGTGATGGCCATGGCAGACGATACAAGCGCGGCCATCATAGGCAAAATGAATAGGTACTATATTAAATATGTAGGTTAGAATGTAATCCACGATTCTACATACGAATTTACCTACTTATGGAACTTAACTATAAGTTTGACATTTCACGATTAGGGACAGTTCAACACTTTAGGCGTGGCATGACTTGGAACTTACGGCCCGATTCGAAAAATGATTAAGACACGTTTAAGATCTTGGAAAGATCTTTAAAAAGGTCGATAACTAAACGAAATGTTAATTTTGACGTTTATTTCGATTCCGCTGTGATCCCAATCAGATCTATCTACGATATTTCTAACGTCAAAGTGATGAATGCCGGATTCTAAATGAAATGAATACTTATTTTTTATGATTTTTTTAAACATTGTCTAAAATAAAACATCTTCTCCCATATACATATACGAAATCTTACATATACGAAATCTACATATGTATTTGGGTTCGTCTTTGACGTCTCTAAAAACTGGACAGAGATTTTAATTTTAAACTAATTAACACAAAAGTTGTGGCCAGTAAACCAGTTTTTTGGCCTAAAATTGTTCAACTTTGATGCCAAATATCTCAAAGACAATGAACTTTGAAGTAAATATGGGATTCTATATGGCTTAAAACCGTTGCTGTTTAATATGATAAGCTACAAAAACATTAGAAAACTAAAGGATTCCGATTGAAGGTCATTGGCGCCAGAGAGCACCTTAACATTACGTAACATACCATATCTATATTATATATCTAATATCTATGTCTGGAAGTTTTCGTGCTAAAAATTGTTATACAAAGAAAATAGAGTGATTAGAAGTTTTGTATGTAAAACTAAAAAACAGTGACTTTCAAAAGAAGAGTTCTCTCTCTCGAGCTCGGTGTATCATTAAATTATAGTTAGCGTTTCTCGAAACCAGTGCGCGTGCGTGAGGCTTAGGTTGTGTGTGGCCACTGTTGTCGACACATTATACGAGTAGAGTCGGACCAGCTGGCTCAGCATGGCATTTGCACAGACAAAGTGTGGCGATGTCTTCATTATGTCATGTCATTATGACGGCCCGATTCGAAGAATGATTAAGATACGTTAAATTTTTGGAAAGATCTTTAAAAGATCGATAACTAAACGACATGTCAAAATTGACGTTTATTTCGATTCCGCTGTGATCCCAATATGATCTATTTACGATATTTCTAACGTCAAAGTGACATTGGTTGCCCGAACCGAGCTGCTTCTGTCAATTATACGACATATAAACGATATCTAAATGAGAACTTATCTAAACCAGAACGTATCGTTATCGTATCTCATTCTTCGAATCGGGCCGTGAGTCATAGTCTAAAATGGAACTAACACTACAGTCCAGAACAAAAAAAAACCCTCCAATTGCGGCCTGGCGACTAGCGGTGGTGTCGCATACTGCCAGAGTTCAAGCAGTGAAGAAGCAATAAGTTGCCTATCGAGTTTAAATCTATGGCATGTCATAAGAAATTCAAATCTAAGCTAAAAGTATATTTATTGCAAAAAAATTACTTTAGTGTTGATGAGTTTTAAGTGTTATTCGATGTTAATTATGGATACATTTTATTGGTTTTGACATATTGTAATTTTATTGTTCTATGTATTTTAATTAGTTTTAATAATAAGCTACTCGTATGTATTATGATTATTAGGTATTATTGTAATGTATTGTAAATTAATTGTAAATAGGCATGATTTATTTAATTTTTAATATATATTTTTTTAAGAATAAATGAAATGCAATGAATGTATAATTTCTATGAAAATTACGGTTACAATGACACTCGCTTCACTTTATTCTGAGTTGATGCAACGTTAACTTAGACGGAATCTATTAAATTCCTCGAAAAAATACTCTCTTTTGATTTGTATACTTTAGGTACTGTGAATTATATATGTTAACTAGATTATGTTAAGGTGGTTTTACGGTACCTTATACTCCGTTTTTTTTTAATTTAGAGTCTTTATAACCTCAAAAGTAGTGGTAATTTTTTTCCCCCGAAATAAATAGATCATATGATCTCCGATTATCCGTCATAGAAAACTATATATGTCGGAAGCTTTGGCCGGGAATCGGATCGTTCTAATGAGCAAAGCTTCCGTCGTTTTGAAATCAACCATAATTTATGGACCCACTTAAGAGTCGAAAGTGTTTGTTCACAGTCTATGGACGTCATTGGGGTATATTTAATCGTTGACATTGGTAAAAGGAAGTTGTATGGAACAGGGTTATGTTTTCAAAATGACGATCGTTTTGCGAGCTTTGCTAATGAGCCTTTGGTGTCGAGCAATAAGTGTCGACACAAATGGTCGAGACGCTCACTGGAAATATATTATTAGTGTCGACACAAATGGTCGAGACGCTCACTGGATTTATATTATTAGTGTCGACACAAGTGGAAAGCCGCTGGCCCGCGGCGTCCATAATTAGGGTTTGTTTCGGGAAACGGCCGCTATTAACCTGCTACCGGTGGATATTCGTGTGTTAGCTCAGATATCGCTGAGAACATGAATAACCAACACGATATCATATGATTCATCTCAGAATAGCTATTTTTATCTCACTGCTTTTTAACTTAAACAGGTTACCTGTTTTAATTTTAAACTAATAAATATTTTTGACGGTTACCGTCAAAAATATTTTTGACACACACTTTTATTGCCAACTACACTTTCTCTTTTTTGTATGTCTATCAAGTACCTTTCAAATGAGCCTAAATTCAATGTGTTTACGTTTTCCCATCGAAGAGTTCATTTGGCTACTTTCCGACTGCATCATCAGATCAGCTCCATGTTAGCATACTATTGCATTGTCATCGGAAATACGGAAGTATACCAAATTTCAGCTCAAACAGACACCAGGATGTGATTCAAATTTAAGTTATAAGATTTGATAACACACACACACATATATATATATATATATATATATGTAGATTTATACAAAGAAGATACGCGGTGAAGCTAAATAAAAGTGTGTAAAAAAGTGTGAAATAAAAAAGTGTGTAATAAAAAAGTGTGTAATAATAATAAAAGTGTATAAATAAAAGTGTGTAAAAATATCGATAATTATTAATTAAATTCAATAGTGGGAGTATTAATGCTATGTTTTGCCGCCAGAGTGCAACACTAGCACGTATCTTAAGCCATAGAGTAACTTATACATACTGTACCTTAAACTGTATTTTGACAAGTTTTCATAGATAATAAAATATGACATTGATACATCACGGCGGTTTGTTTACGAAGGGCCTACCGGGAAGCACGAAAATCGAAATTTATTTATCTGCCTCTTTATTGCTCAAATATGCAAGAGTGATAGAGAGGTTAGATAACGAAATTGCGATTTTCTTGTTTTGTGGTAGACTCAGATTGTGATGGACTGTGGTAGTGGCGCCCCCTACGCAAAGTTTCGCGTAATATTCCCTATTCAATGAGGCATAACTTGTTTAATTTCGCCGCTAGGGGCTCTAGTGTAGATGGAGGTCTTTCAAAATGGCAAAGGCATAGAATTTTTGGGAGATACAAGCTTTTTTATCGCGAATTTTCACTCCTGATTCATAATTGTGGTAAATATATTTTCTTTTTACAAGCTTTTATTTACTTTCACCTGACCGTTGTCTGTTTGTAATCAAATCTTGCAAGTTAAATTTGACCCACTTCCCGGTTTCCGATGAAGCTGAAAATTTGCATACATATGTAAGTCGGGTGACAATGCAATATTATGGTACCATCGAGATGATCTGATGATGGAGACAGGAGGTGGCCATAGGAACTCTGTGATAAAACAACGTAACCTAATTGTGTTTGGGGTTTTTAGAATTGTCTCGATGAGTATTAGTTACTTCTGGAAAGAAAAGTACAGTCAGCGATAAAAGCTTGTACCAAAAATGAAATTTTTGCCAAAAACTTTTTTTGTATATTCACGGCAAACATTAGGCATAGTTCAATAAATGTTAGTAGTTTTAAAAAGTGCCAACTAAAATATATGCAAGATTAAACAAGTTTAAAAGACATCAAATTTAGACGTAAAAATACATTTACAATACAATACAATATAAATCCTATTTATTGCACAACCTCAGAACAAATGTACATGGGAACACATATAATACATGAAGATAGAGGTACAGCAACAGGCGGCCTTATCGCTACAGAGCAATCACTTCCAGACAACCTTTAGGTAGTGGAGAAATGAAACTTTTAATTTAACTAATTAGTAGGTGCAAAAAAACTAAATTAAAACTAAATAGCAGTAGAGACAATACATATACATACTACTTACATAATTATATACCTACATATATACATATATACAATACTATATAATTCTTGCCAAAAGTGATAATCAGTAACGCGGACAGTACCCCTAGTGTAAATAAATTCGATTTCGAAACGTGACATACGCGTTTGCGTTAAGTCTCATTTTGTATGGGTTTTTGAACAGCGCGCCAAGCGGGATTTTGGAAAGTCAAAAATCTCATACAAAACTGACACTTAACGCAAACGCGTACGTAACGTTTCGCTGTCGAAAATATTTACACTAGGGGTACTGAAACATTAAGGAGGATACTTTTGTGTATATTAGAACGTATTTTTTTGAAATTTAGCGTATTTTTATTGTTATTAGAATTTTGAGAGCTGTTTTTCTGGACTACCATCTACAGTGGCGCCACCTGGTGAGCATAAAAACGGTAGCCTTGATTGATTAAATTCAGGTCAAAAATGGCCCATATAGTTTGTTAGTAATTATTAAAAATTAGATTATTCGTTAACATTTGAAAATAACTTATTGTCTCGTTTTGTTATCGCAAAAGAAAATTCAAGAAAAGAATTCAAGTTCAAAAAAAGAGCGTACTCCCATCTTAAAGGCCGGCAACGCACTTACAACCCCTCTGGTGTTGCAGGTGTCCATGGGCGGCGGTAATCGCTTACCATCTGGTGATCCGTCTGCTCGTTTGCCTCCTCTACCATAAAAAAAAAGAAAATAAGAAGTTATCCTAAAAGTTGACAAACCCAAGAACGTACCTAGGTGTATTCGGGTAATTTCGTATGTCGGATAATTCCAAAAATCACATGAAAATCACCCAATATCCCATCATATATAACCACCGGATACTCGTATCTACCGTCTCCAATTCTCCGTCAATTGCTCAAAGGTTAACTGGAAGAGATCCCTTAAAGGGATAAGTTCGCCTTTGTACTAATGATGAGTGTTTTTTTTCCCTGTTTTGTTTTCATTTTTGTATAGTAAATAATTTTACTACATTTGACATTTGGAATTACTCTACACCTTACACAAATACGACCATCATATTCGTACAGAATACCACTCCAAATGTTTATATCGTGTACGATAGGAGGGGATGTGTCAATACTGCCGACTGTCATGGCGTCGCCGCACCTAGTGGGCGGGTATGCAAATACGGTCGTATGATGTTTAATTTATATCACGAATTTTGTACCTACCTATGGACATACCTATTATTGTGATTCGGTGACGTATTGTTACTATAGTTTGCTACCTACCTATAGGTATGTCTCGGTTTTTTCTGTTAACGGCTCTTTTTAGGGTTTCGTAGTCACCTAGAAACCTTTATAGTTTCGCCATGTCCGTCTGTCCGTCCGTCCTCGGCTTTGCTCCGTGATCGTTAGTAATAGAAAGCTGCAATTTGGCATGGATACGTGAATCATGCATGGCGACAGAACGGTAAAATAAAGAGTAGAAATTTTTTTTTAGAGTACCTCCCATGCAAAATGCTTTTTTTAAAGATTTTTTTTTGCTTTAACCCAATGGTGTGGGATATCGTTGGATAGGTTTTTCAAAACGAATAAAGGTCTCCAAAAACATTTTATGAGAAAGTTAATATTTTCGGAAATTATCGCTCCGAAAAAAAATAATCTGTGTCCCCCACCCCTCTAACTTTTGAACCACCTTTCTGAAAAAAGGCATATTACGTCAGTACCTACTTAACTTTAAGAGTGGAAAAATAACTAGTAAAGATTCTTAAAGAGTGACCCGTTTTCATTGCTCTTGAGTGTGTATAAAGTGAAGATTATTTTGACCGCTTGTCCGCTTAGGTAATTCAAGATTGATACAATGTTCAAGCCTTCAAGCCCACTGCAGGGCTAAGGCCCGCCCCTAGACTTCCAATCTTCCCGATGAACTGCAGCATCCGTCCAGTTGCTGAGAAATGCGTCCAGGTCGTCTCTGCGTTTACGTTTAAATCTTTATTTATATGAAAGTGACCATAGAATACGTACTTACTTACTTACTCCGTTGGCTCAGCGACCCAAAATTAGACTTGGCCTCCGACACAAGACAGCACCACTTTTCTCTGTCCTGTGCGACCTCTCGCCAATTGTCGACTCGAAGCTCGCGCAGATCCGCCTCCACCATGTCGCTCCAGCGATACCTTGGGCGCAGGAGGGGGGGGGGGGGGATAGGGTAGGGACGTATGGAATACGTGTTTTAATTAATTATATTTATGTTTAAAAAAAAAACATATCCTTCACATTACAAGCTTAATACAAATACCTAAACATTTACCAAAACATTAATAGAATATGAAAGTTATAATTTGATAAAAGATAACAGCTAAGTAAATAAATTATTTAATATCATTTCGTTTCCATTAGCTAAGTGCTTTATACAAATGTTATGCATTTACTATATTACAGTATATATTAATGTGTCGTTTAGAGGTGTACGTACTTTTTAACCGACTAGTTAAGTAAGGGTAATGATTCAGAGAGAAAACATAGGTTCAGAAAGAAGAACAATTTTTGCACAAAAATTGCTTAAAATAAGCAGCCAAGCGCGAGTCGGACTCGCGTTCCAAGGGTTCCGTACATCACACGATTTTTAACTGGAGGCTCTGGAAACTGTTAACCTCACTATTATTTATTTACTATTATGAACCTTATATAATATTTAGTATAGACTGAATATATGACTAAAAACCGACTACAATAAAAAATCCGTGCCACATATCTATATTAGGAGTCACCCCTATATTAGGTATGTACTACGAGGGAATCGGATCACGCGCAGTGCCCCCTGTAAGTAGCCCCGTTTATATGAGGACGCCTTTGGTGCCCGGGAATTTACGTCGGCCTTCGCCTGCCTCACTTCTTCGAGTATGAGAACGCCGTAGGCGCACGACACTAGCCTGCGCGCAGCGCGCCTCGTACGGCTTATCAGTCCGAGGGTCAAGGGCTCTTCAATCATACTGATATGAAGCGCGCGCACCACGTTAAATATACGTCAGGCCTTTTCCCGAATTTTTCGTGTAAGGGTGTCGAAGGCGTGCCCTGTTTATTACAGTTGGCCAGATTCTTTTTCTATGAGTGCACCAAAGGAGCCTTGGTACCACAGAACCCGCAGCGCTGGTTCCGCAGTACTAATTCCAATAAGGCCGAGTTTACCCTCTGAGTTGGAAGATCAGGTGGCAGTCGCTTTCGTAGAAACTATTGCCTAGCCAATTCTAGGCATTAGTTGCCAAGCGGACCCCAGGCTCCCACGACCCGTGGCAAAATGCCGGGATAACGCGAGGATGATGATGATATTAAAACTGTTAAGCACAATTACCCAGTGGAGAGTAACGTAGACACATTTTACGATAACACTTTTGTTTTTCACGAGCCATTTCCTTTCCAGAAAGAACAGATGTTATTCTTCAGATAATACATATTATTCTTTTAGAATTACTCTCACAAAAACCAATACTAGTTTGAACTCCGATCACACATAGTAATTAAGAACACAACTTACACATGCTAAAACATAAAATAAAATGTTACGTGACATAGGCAGCAGGTAGGTTATCGAATATATTTTATTACCTGCCGAAAATATGTTTTACTTACATATAACTCAGTAATATTTCATTTTTATGGCTAGATTGGGAGAAAACCATCAGATAAATTAGGCTTATAACAGGTATCGTTCGTTGTTATATCCTATTACCTAAGTGATTTAATGCCATCATACTAATGTGATGTGTGTATTTGTGCGTGGAATGTGATGTTCAGAAACGACACATGAAAAGATGCAACATCGAGCCCTCTCAACTGGGAAAGTTTGGCAGCACAGCGTCCTGAGTGGCGCAGGCTGGTGCAGGACAATGTGCGCGATTTCGAAGAGCAACGTAGAGTTCGTTTAGACGCGATAGCTGATAAAACTTTTTAACAAAAAAATAAAACCGACTTCAAATATTACCAAAAGCGCCATACATGTAGCTATAACATTTGAAGAGTTCCCTCGATTTCTCCAAGATCCCATCATCAGACCCCGACTTGGTGCCAATGGGACCATCTCGGGGTTATACCCGTTCAATAAAAAAAAAAATTGAAAATCGGTTCACGATTCTCGGAGATATCGAGTAACATACATACAAAAAAAAAACAGTCGAATTGAGAACCTCCTCCTTTTTTGAAGTCGGTTAAAAAAACGAAAGAACAGAGTTGTATGTAACTATCAAACCTACTCACACAATTTCACGAGAGTTGGTATCACCTTCGCAGCGGCAATTAGTGTTACTCGTAACTTAGTTTTTTTTTCTAAAGTCCGACTTACGCTTGACTGTAGATTTCTAATAGGTTTTCCTGTAATTTTATCCCTTAAAGGGATAAGTTCGCCTTATCCTGTGCCATATTTATATTTTGTCTTTTGTACAATAAAGAGTTTATACATACATACATACATAATATAACACAATATATTTTTCAAAACTTTTGTTTTTAATTTTCTCTTTTACCCCCCGAAAGTGGCCCCTAGGTTTAATATTCATTTGTTTAAGTTATATGTCCGGCTTTGGGTCACAGATTTACATATGTGTACCAAATTTCAACTTTATTGGTTCAGTAGTTTCGGAGCAAATAGGCTGTGACAGACGGACAGACAGACACGCACGAGTGATCCTATAAGGGTTCCGTTTTTTCCTTTTGAGGCACGGAACCCTAAATCTGACGGCTCCTGTGCTGCCTCCTACAGTTCATGCACGCTCCCTATACAGGCTGTCAATTTATCACTTGGAATAATTTACGGGGTAAATATATAGGTCATACTGAGCAACTTTTACTATGAATGAATGATTTATTGCGTATATCGAACCCCGAAATCGCGAAAAACCATTGACTCTGCTATACATTTTGCTTGGCTGATATTTTTTTTTTTGCGATTTCGCGGTTGGTCCCATAGTAAAAGTTGCCAAGTGTGACCTTTATATTCACCCCGTATATAATTGCAGGTAACTAAATTTACAACCTGTATAAAAAAAACTTAAAAGAAATATAAAATACCTACATTTAGCATCTCGTGTCAAACACGCCTGTCATGCGATCATTATAATTTTCTCAGATCATGTCAGGTACGCGGTTATTTCCGCAGCCACTCACCCGGATGTCATGCCTATGTATGATTCTATGTATTAAATAACACGTAAACTAAGTTACAAAATACAAGTAATATTGAACCATATTTTTGTAGGTTTATTTTATTATAAATAATTAAATAAAGTATTATATCGGATCCCTTTGTTTGGCATAATTATTGAAAGTCATTAATGATAGTCATATTACCATTAGTGATAACTCTGAAACAGTTAACTTTTCAGAATTTTCCTTAGGTTATCATATAGATAGGTTACGTTAGGTTTGTTTTATGGCAATCCTGAAAAGTTACGCGTTTTTGAGAAAAACCAAATTATGGCTAACGAAAATGCGGAGAAACAATACATTATGACTTAAAACTTTATGGGAAACAATAGAGACCCGTATTATGTATATGCCATTATTACACAAATTGACTAAGTCCCGCGTTAAGCTAAGAAGGCTTGTGTTATGAATACCCATACAACGATTTATATAATATATAAATACTTAAATACATAGAAAACACCCATGACTTAGGAACAAATATCCGCGTTCATAACACCAGGATTACCAGGATTTGAACCCGGGACCATCGGCTTCATAGGCAGGGTGACTACCTACTAGGCCAGACAGGTCTTCGTACTTATATTATGTTTACAATATATGACTTCACGGTTAAATTTCGCCTTGTAAGCTATGAATTATCTTCTTTATATTACTTTATGAGAGTTTTTGCGAATATTTGTCTTACTTAGGTACATATCTTTCCCAAAATGTCAATAGTTAAAATTAAAACTAGGTACAATCTTTCACATGAGGTATATCTATGCCTCTAATATTAACAATGACTTTATTTACATAATGGATAATACATATACAGAGGTATTACTAGTAATAACTAGCTAAAATAATAAGCTTCTAATAAGTTCAATAGGTTAAGTTGTTAAATTGTATAAAGAACTAAGCGCCTCTCGCCAATAAACGTTACAGTTTAGCGGGAATAAATATGTATTATATATTTAAAAAACCCAATATAGATCCTTGAGGCATTGCACCAAGTAGTTGAGAAAAACTATCTATTAAGCTAGCGAGTACAAGCTAGAAATAGTTTTCTTTGAGACAATTTACGATATTAAATATTGCCTAAATCAGTTTTATTATACTTAGTCACAAATGTATATTTATTATTCAGGCTAGAAACCTGACACGTTCACTCTAACATTTAAAACTTTCACGTTTATACCCTGAAACCTATTTGTACCCCTCGTGTAAATTTATTCGATAGCGTGACATGACGTACGCGTTTGCGTTAAGTTTCATATTGTATGGGATTTTGAGTTTCGAAAACGAAAACTGTATCGAAACGTCGGAAATAAAGGTAATAAAATAAATTCGTTATAGATCCAGGTTATAAATGCAATTATACATATGTTTTTCCTATGGCTCATGCAAAAAAAGAAAACGCCGCCGTCGCTGACAGAAAACTAGCGTTTAAAAGTGCGTTTAGTATTTTTATATTAACGGTTCATAATTTTATTACTATTCTTTGTTATTTATTTGCTATTCATAATTAACCTTCTTATCTATCGATGTTATACAGCTACCTACTCATCTGATAATGATAAAATTGCATTGTTCAATGATATACTAATCTATTTTTTCTGTAGGTATGTATAACAAAGGATTGCGATCGGTGGATTTATAACTAGTTAGGATTTTTTTAATTACTGAGGTTATTGCTATAGTATTTTTATATCGAATAACACAATTAGTCTTCTTATTAATTACACGTCAAGATTAGGTACATTAAACTGGATTACATTAGAATTGCCTGGGGCATCGTCCCCAGAACGCTAGCTGCATTTCCCCGTTGAATTGCCAGACTTAGACGCTGAGCGAAATATTCCTCCGCACGAAGGTGTCACATAGCGCCATCTAGTGGTGTTAGCGTAATAACTTCGTTGTTTTTTTTATTTCTCTTAGTGTTATATTTTTTTTTAGAAATATGAAACATGATTTAATTTAATTAGTTTAGTTACAAATATAAATAGTTGTATTTCAGCATTTTTTTCTGGATATTGTGTCGTTAGGTAATGAAACCTACATGTTTTAAAAGGTAGCACAATTTGACTGACAACACACAGTTCTGGCTGAAAAGAGCACTAAATTTGAAATGTAGGAAAAAAAAGAAGGAGAAGAAAAGACGGCATTGGTTTGTGTCAGAATACTGATTGTTACAAAATTAAAATAGATATTTATAAAACTCAGCGTGGAAATTTATTGTCGCTATACGAGTATATTATATAGTTCCGGAGATTCAGATTTTGGTTTCTGGGTAAGCAATTCCCACAAGTGTTTTCATTGCAAAACAGCTTAATCCAAATTCGGAAGACTAAGTAATTTATTCTTTCCAGATTTTAATAGGTCGAGGCAAATGTTGCTTTCCTTTGCCAAGTTGCTGAGGAAAGAGGAGCGTGCCCTTGAGCGTGGCAGGCTGATGTAAGAGACGGGTCTTCTCTTCGGCCAGTTCGGGACGCCTTCACGGCCATTGTTACCAGTTCCAACCCAAATGCTAATTTTGACTGCAGCAGACTTTTTCTGTCGTCTGTCTTGTTCGTCAGGCGGAATGCAGAGGAGATAATTCGGAGGAATAATCATCGTCTGTGGCAGCAGGTATGTGTTGGCCCTTTAAAAACCTTAGGAAATCCTTTGGAAACCCTTAGAAATCCCTTAGGTAGCCCTTAAGAAGCTCATAGTTTACTTGTAGAACAAGTTTTGTCATTGTCATAGATCGGTAACCTTTTGCTTTTGTCACATTTATAATGAATAATTTTAATATCATAATCAAGGTTTACTGAGGTCTGATGGACAGTGTTGCTTGCCAAATTTAATGCTTAGGTGTAACTTTTCATATAATAATTACCAGAATAAAATTTAATTAAACAACTAGTTGGTGATTTATCCTATAGTGTAAGAATACAGATATGAATGAACCAACAGCTCTACCGTTAGCAGACTGAGCTAGAAGTTGAATTTTTTTAGGGTATGTAGGAGTTTTGAAAGAAGAAATAAAACATATATCAAGGAACTCTCTTGTTTTTCTTTCCTTTAGTACATCCCTAGGTATTATGTAACCAGCCGGGTACATTTCATAGGTTTACAGGTTACAAAGGTCGCCGGACACCCACACAAGTTTGTGAGAAATTTCTTTCACTTTCTACATTATCACAAATAAGAAATTTGTTGTAACAAAACAGTTTATCGTAATGTTGGCCATTATTTACGGATTTTGAAGGCATCATTACTGAAATATAATAATATACCTATTATATATTTTAAACAACGTGGAAACCTTTAAAAGTACGTAACCTAGTACACTAAAGGCTTTTAGATTAGATTAGATATATTTATTTCTAATTGGAAATTACATGTTAATGTCACTTAAAAATAGAACAAATTCACAAAAACATCGTCAATAGTTTATCAAATAATAATAATAAGAAACAAACAAAAAACAAGATAATCATCAAAGTTATAATCTCAACAAAAATAAATAAAATTTTCTAATTAAAAATTAAAAATTTAATAGTTGTTCTAAATATGAAATGTCTATTTTGTAGCTATATAATACTAGGGCTTCCTAGGTAATATAATGTCAAACAGTCATAAAACATTGTCAAAAACGTAGTGATTTATGCTCTTTGTTGTAAAGGCCTTAAAATATCCCAACAACTTCACAAAAATAATCGCCTATATAAACTGCTTTCTTGAAAAAACTTCCGCTACTCCATAACAGATGGCGCTGTCAACACCGGACCGACATTATGATTCCAATTACAGGCGGCATTTAAAATTAAATCAACAAATGCTTGTTAAGTCGTTTTTATGACGCTGCGAATGCCATGAAGACAAATTAAGACGTCAAACTGCAATTATGAGTTACATAAATGGTTTTGGTACAATACTTTTGTTAATAGATCGAATCTGTTTTATGTTGGCTAATGTACTTGTAGTAAGTAGGTATCTTTTCAGAAACGTTCAAGAAATGATTCATTTTGATCCTCTTTCTGTAGGTCAATATTAATGTCGGTATAGGTAAAAAACTTAAGTAAGCCACCTGAGGGCCTACTGCGAACCACGTTTGACGTGTTGCCTCTCTGTCGCACTTGTAACTTCGCACGTAAATGTGACAGGGAGGCAACACGTCGAACGTGGTTCGCGGTAGGCCCTCTGTTGTATGTAGTTGTGACGTGTTCGAATAGACAATACATGTTTAAAAGACACACACAAACCAAAACAAATGTCTTTTCGAACACGTCACAACTACATACAACAGGTGACTTACTTAAGTTTTTTACCTATAATAAAAAATCTTCTAATTTTTATTTCATGTTATCAAATAATTTCATAATTTATTTTATTCAATTTTCATATTTTGTAATTAAAATATTCAATGAAATGTATAAATTCAATAACGTTTCAGATCTCAATGTTCAAATTTAAGTATGGCAATTTTATAATACAATTTCTAGAGCTTTCGAAAACTTACCCGTTGTTATCTCGATTCCCAACGTGTCTCGTCGTGTGTCGTGTGTAATGTTGTGCTTTACAACTTTTGTATTTCTTGTACCTAATATTGAAAGTAAAGTAAATAGGTTTGTTGCCTGAATCAAATTTTAAACATATAAAAATAACTAAACCAGCTTAATTCTACAGTCCACTATTACTTGTATTTAACATATTCACAATACCTGAGACAGAATTTACAGTATCAAAAGTTTTAGTTGAATTATACTATAACTGGAATGATATTCGGGGACCACCGATACCGATTTAGCATCGCACGTTAAGATAAGTTCCTTACATACTCGTAATAAATTAGTGAATAAGTTTGTATATATAGATGACTTAAGTTAATTTTACCTACTTACTTATCTTAAATAACTATTTTTCATTTTTTTTTTTTTTTTTTTCATATCCGGGCTTTTCATTTATAATATGTCTTATTTGATGTAGTGCATGCTTGTTATCCATCGTATTTTCTCGAAAACGTTCGTATTTGTCATGCTACTTCAGTCAAGCTCAGTACTTTTTGTACCGACTTGCTGACAAAGCAAGACGTTCGTACGTTTCCGTGAAAATACGACGGAAAACGATTATGCAATATCACCTACGTCTTATTGTCTATTAGATGGTATTATGTATAGTTACCCTACCTAGGATGCCGGTGGATTTAATATGAATATATTTATTTATTTAAACTTTATTGCACCAATGGCGGACTTAACGCCTTGAGACATTCTATACCAATATATTGGGTATAACAGAAACAGTATGTTGCAGGATTGTAGAGAGTTGATATGAAAATAGACTATATTTACACGAATATATATTTTAAATATAACTACGCGCTATGTAGAAGCGCTGGTGGCCTAGCGGTAAGAGCGTGCGACTTGCAATCCGGAGGTCGCGGGTTCAAACCCCGGCTCGTACCAATGAGTTTTTCGGAACTTATGTACGAAATATCATTCGATATTTACCAGTCGCTTTTCGGTGAAGGAAAACATCGTGAGGCAACCGGACTAATCCCAACAAGGCCTAGTTTACCCTCTGGGTTGGAAGGTCAGATGGCAGTCGCTTTCGTAAAAACTAGTGCCTACGCCAAATCTTGGGTTTAGTTGTCAAGCGGACCCCAGGCTCCCATGAGCCGTGGCAAAATGCCGGGACAACGCGAGGAAGAAGATACATTTTAAATATAACTACATATATACAAATTCAATATACAAGGTGGCCAAAAATTATGTCTTCGTTTAAGAAGTATATTTTAAATTATTCGTCGTGTTACAGGTCACATCCGGTATAAATAGAAAATATCCATAGCTTGGGAATATATATTTGTGATACACACACATAATTACCCTTACCAGAATTCGAACCCGGGACCTACCGACCGACAGGCTAGGAGGCCGTCGAGAAAACTAGGTTATAAAACCAGCGAAGTTTTATTTAAAAATATGTCTTCCATGTAAATAAATAAATAATAATAAATAAATATTATAGGACATTATTACACAAATTGACTAAGTCCCACAGTAAACTCAATAAGGCTTGTGTTGAGGGTACTTAGACAACGATATATATAATATATAAATATTTATAAATACTTAAATATATAGAAACACCCATGACTCAGGAACAAATATCCATGCTCATCACGCAAATACATGCCCTTACCAGGATTTGAACCCGGGACCATCAGCTTTGTAGGCAGGGTCACTACCCACTAAGCCAAACCGGTCGTCAAATGTAATATGACGTCAACTCTCCGTTTTCAGCTTTACCAAATATAATACAAGCAAATTAGTATGAAGAACCTCGTTACGTCGAGGCGAAGGGATGTAACTGAGAAAAATGACATTTTTGCGTGAATCACTTCGTTAGGTATCTGCACGGGCTGGACGTGCAGTGGGTTCAGCAGCAGAGTTTTTGAAAAATCGTACCGTTTTTTAGATCATAAGTAATACGGGTGTAAAAAATATGAGATATGATCTTGAGGCCTTTCTTTAGTATAACTTCATCGATTCAAAACCTGATTTCGTGACATTCGCTCGATAGAAAAAAAAAAACATGAGCATATTTGCACAAAAGTTAAAAATATGAAAATGGCTTCTAAAACAACGCGATTTTCGAACTCATCGATTACTTTTTTTTGTTGTAACTTACCAAAAATAATAATTCAAAAACATGATATTCGCGATCCCGGGCAAGCACAGTCATCTTGAACACGTTCAGTGAGAGAGAGTTAAGAACCTTAAACTACGTCCAAAAGAGAGGTATGGGCATTGTGAATGTCATCTCGCTTTGTATGGTAGGGCGCAGCAAAGCGGATGTTATTCCAGATCTAGAGAAGAGCCCAACTGGGGAAGTACCTCCACCTTACTGAAAACCGCAGCCAAATAACACTAGACCCTACTCATAGTGTTGTGTTCCTGCCGGTGAGTAAGGTTGCCAGAGCTCAACGAGGGGGAGGGGGGTTTAGGGTCGGCAACGCGCATGTAACTCCCCTGGAGTTGCAGGCGTACATAGGCTACGGAAACTGCTTACCATCAGGCAGGCCGTATGCTTGTTTGCCACCGACGTAGTATAAAAAAAACCTGAACCCACAATTCCTTAAGGAAGAATATGTTTATTTTATAGCTTCTATTTAAGGATTTTGTTACAAAGAATATATAAATATATACAATATATTTAAAACACATTCCCAGTCTTTTCTTCTCCAAATGTTTGCTGAAGAAGACTCGTTTCAGATTATACTCACAGCAGCAGCGTCTAGATTAGTCTAGAAAATGTATGGAAAATTTATATTTTCACATCTCACATTGTTCGCTTTCAAGGCGATTGGAATATTCCATACAAATTTTCACAAAATTCAGTCTTACGTGCCTTCACCCCTGTGACATCACTCGCTAGAATTACCTCTTTGACCGGTGATTACAGACCATTGTACGTTGTTGTTGAAAGTGGTATAAAAAATAGTCACAAGTTGTAAAAAAACCATTGGAAAACTCTATAATTTTTTTCCCAAAATTCAGTCTTACGTGCCTTCGCCCCAGTGACGTCACGCTTGACTTCCCCCTTTAACCGGTGATTACAGGGCATTGTACATAGTTGTTGAAAGTGGTATAAAAATAGTTACAAGTTGGAAAAAACCATTGGAAAACTCCATAAAATCTTTCCCAAAATTCAGTCTTACGTGCCTTCACCCCCGTGACGTCACTCGTTTGATTCCCCTTTTGACCGGTGATTACAGACCATTGTACGTTGTTGTTGAAAGTGCTATAAAAATACGGTTACAAATTCAAAATACGCGATTGGAAAAGTCCATATGATTGAAAAAAAGCCATTAGAAAACTCCATACATTTTTTCCCAAAATTCGGTCTTACGTGCCTTCGCCCCCGTGACGTCACGCTTGACTTCCCCCCTTTGACCGGTGATTACAGGGCATTGTACGGACCAATCAAGGAAGACTTTAGGTTGGGGTAGAATTTTTAATGTTCTCCATGCGAAGGGTATGTCATGTTATGTACTTATTTTAGTAACTTTATTTTATGCAACCGTTGTAGAAGTAAGTTTTGGCAAAAAAAATATTTTTGGTACAAGCTGTACTTTTTTCCACAGGCAACTAATACTCATCGAGACAATTCTTAAAACCCCAAACACAATTAGGTTGCGTTGTTTTATCACAGAGTTCCTATGGCTACCTCCTGTCTCCATCATCAGATCAGCTTGATGGCACCATAATATTACATTGTCACCCGACTTACATATGTACTTATGCAAATTTTCAGCTTCATCGGAAACCGGGAAGTGGGTCAAATTTAACTTGCAAGATTTGTCCCATACATACTAACAGGGCAAGTTAAATAAAAGCTTGTGAAAAATGTGAGCCGGAGCCGAAGGCGTAGGCGAACATTGTAAAGGAATACGCCACGAGCATTTTTTGACCTACTTATAAAAAAGAAAAAAATATATATTTCAGCCAACACTGTTACACAGGGTCCATATGTTACAAAAAAAAACTAAAACTATGACCTAAGCCTATACTTATAAAATAAATGGCCTCTTTGGCCCCCTCCCTCCCTGCCCGCCTCTCCGATTAGGTTGTACATGCAGATCAGTGAACCTTATACAACGTTGCATACAGTCCTACGAGTCAACAAAAATATTTTTAACTACTAGAATCATATCGGTAAACAAACCAAAAGTATATAGTTAAGATATGAGAGCATACATTCTTACGCGCCTGTCCGCCCCGGCGCCGACTGGTCAGCGACACCTTCTCGCACACACTTCCTGGACACTTCTTAGATCAACAATGACCCACTTTCAGATAAAGAAGAGCATGAGAAATAAATTAGTACTACTGAAAATCCGAAACATGGCGAAGGTCAAATAAAATCTTATCAGGGTGTACGAACCGACTTCGAACCTACGTCCTACTTCTACGGCTAGTACCACTCATTGTCAGTATCTTCTTCTTCCTCGCGCTGTCCCGGCTTTTTGCCACGACTCATGGGAGCTTGGGGTCCGCTTGGCAACTAATCCCGAGAATAGGCGTAGGCACTAGGTTTTTACGAAAGCGACTGCCGTCTGACCTTCTAACCCGGAGGGTAAACTAGGTCTTATTGGGATTAGTCCGGTTTCCTCACGATATTTTCCTTCACAGAAAAGCGACTGGAAAATATCAAATGATATTTCTTACACTTCCAAAAAACTCATTGGTACGAGCCGGGGTATGAACCCGCGACCTCCGGCGCTTTCATGTAATACAGTTTATGAGACAATGTCGAAAACTTAAGTATAAGAACGAGTCATTAAAACGCCATGTTATATTTTTAATAAGATAAAGCTGTCTTTAACAAGCATTGATTGATAAAAGTCAGCTATGTATGCGAAAAACTTCAAACACGACATTTCACAAAAACATTCCTTTATTACCTAAACGATACAACAACTACACCAATCCATTCAAACATTCACTCTAATAAACTTTGAATAAGGGTGAAATTCCAACAAACCTTCAATGCGATATAAGATGGTTTTAAAGTGGTGTTGTAAAAAGGCTCGAGCGGTGCGTTTGGTGCGAGCGAGAGGGATGTAAGAGCGGGAGAGGGGATAAAAAGTTGCGCGCGAGTCGAGGTGCGCGCATAGTTGGTGCGCGGCAAAGATGTCAGATGTAGACTAGACACTCCATAGATTTAGTACGCTACATTCATTCATACCACCCTACATACCTACCTACCTACCTACCTTCACTTCATTACCTACCTACCTACCTACCTTCACCTCATTACCTACCTACCTACCTACCTACCTACGCTTCATTTTCATATGGAGTGGCTATCACGTAAAATGTATACTTTTTTTGGAAGTTTACACTTACTAGTTTATTTAGAAAACAAAAGAGATTTTAAGAGTCCTCAGCACTCACGGCCGAATTTCACCTTTCCATACAAACGTAGTTACGTTCTCATTTTAATACGACTAGCTAGATTGCTCTGAAACTTTATACTTACAGTAAGATATGGTATATCTATGCCTTCAATTAGTTTAGCTACAGCTTATAAAACAAACAAAATGGAGCAAAAAAAAGGTTTAGTATGATAACTTAAATTCGCTGTATTTTTTTAACTATGATGTCTGAAGCTACATGAAATTAGACTTCTTATATATATATATAGGTACGTAGTTTTTTATTAAGTTTAACAGTTGGGGGTCTTGAAAGCCATTATTTAATGTGTCTTGTTTGTGTTTACGAATAAAAATTATTCTATTCTATTCTATTATATTATATAAAGATGAGTTTCACAGCCAAGATTACAAGTTTTTGAAATATTTGAGTCGGTCAATAAGTTAATTCGTCCATGTACTAGTAGGCAATATCAGCGAACACTTTTCTTCTAAAGTGACTAAATTTTAGGTAGTTTACCCAACTTTAGCTTATTTAAATTATTTAAAAATCAGTTCGTTAATTAAATGATTTGTACTTCAAAAAAATATTCAGGAAGGTAAAAACACTCAACAAATTCCAACTGTCTCGTCTAAACTCATTAATCTTTGTGATCAAAGTGCCGCCGCTCAGGGTTTATTTTTAAAGGCGCGCAAAAACCTTAGGCCCTAGAATGTAGGCAGACCTAGATTTAATTAAAGCCTATTTTTTAGACCGGTCGATATCCTGTTGTGTGGGACTTCCGGCTTGGACAGAGATTACTCAGAAGTAGCAATGTGAGAGTTTCAGAACGTCTTCAGAGCCCCTAGTGTAAATTTATTCGATAGCGAAACGTGACGTACGCGTTTGCGTTAATTTGTATGGGATTTAAAAACAGCGCGCCAAGCGGGACGTTTTGGAAACTCAAAATCCCATACAAAATGAGACTTAACGTAAACGCGTTCGTCACGTTTCGCTATCGAATAAATGTACACTAGGGGTACAGAAATGTAGGAAGATTTTCTGATGTTTCTGGAGACTTACATAAAAGCAAGTTTCCATACAAAAAGATTCTAGTGGGAATCAAAAAAATATTAATGATATGATACACCTTGGGCTGGTAAGTCCCGAGGGACTTCAACCACGCAGTCCGGAGGTCAGGAGCAAAAAAATGTTAGGTAGGTATAGGAGTTTTGATTAACGTCGCCGAATATTTTGCCAAAAAAATATGTTTTTTCGTTTTCTGTCGGTTTAGACAGGCAGAAGGAATATTACATACATACTACATTTAGGTGAAAAGGTCTTGGCATGTTTTAATTTTGCTAAATTAAAATTTCTAAAAACTTATTTATTTATTAAACCTTTATTGCACAAAAAAATCTTACAGTAAAAAAGGCGGACTTAATGCCATACCATTCTCTACAAATCAACCTTAAGACAAAGTAGAGAGACTTTTCCTATAGAAATTTGGCAACTTGGAGAACTTCTCACTTAATAAATATTCGTAAAGTAATCATGTTAAATGATAATGGCATAAAGCCAGGAAATTATAAGGAAATTAAAGATATAGCCATCGCGCGGGGTTTCTACCTGCTATCACAGGTACTCTGAAAAAATAGACTGGTTTTTGAAAGTTTTCATTTGTCATGCTCTGAAAGTGGGTCGTTGTTGTTCTAAAAAGTGTTCAGAAAATGATACGTTTCTGCTCTAGAGCACTAAGAACAGCTGTACGTTCTAGGTACGTTATTTTCTCATTTTTTACGATAAGCAATTAAAATACATAAATTTTGCTGGCAATAAATACAAATGAGCTACAACTCTTGTTTAGCAAATAATTCACAAACGGTCAACATTATAACCAATATGGATCTACTTCTGTGGTAATTTTATATGCTTAATAAATAGTCGAGCTGCAAAATAATTACTTAGCAAGATTTAAGAATTGGTTGGTAGAAAAAAACCGGGCAAGTGCGAGTCGGACTCGCGCACGAAGGGTTCCGTACCATTATTTATAAAAACGGCAAAAAAAAAATGTTTGTTGTATGGGAGCCCCTTAAATATTTATTTTATTCTGTTTTTAGTATTTGTTGTTATAGCGGCAACATAAATACCATTATCTGTGAAAATTTCAACTTTATAGCTATCACGGTTCATGAGATACAGCCTGGTGACAGACGGACGGACGGACAGCGAAGTCTCAGTAATAGGGTCCCGTTTGACCCTTTGGGTACGGAACCCTAAAAATCAGCAGAGCTGCAGGCGGTAAACTTTACAATATGGACCGTCGATTTGGAGGGGGGGTTAGGGGTAAAGGGGTAGGGGGGCAAAGAGCAACACTAATTATTATCATAATAAACTGTAACACATTAGAAATTCAATACAGATTAACAACCCTAAACCAAAACATCCCTTTTAAATTAATCTTACGATTACATCATTGTACCCAAATTGTGCAAAATAGGGTAGGGTAGGGTAATAAGGGTCACGTGGACATTCCACGCCATTGGATGGGAACCCTATTGTCCATCTTTCCTGTTCACTGGTTCGAGTTGCATCAAAATTGGTTTAGCATTAACACCCTTTGTGAGTGGGATAATTATTTTGACGGAGTTAAATGATAATATATGGGAAAATGATTTGTCATTATGTGAAGTATGTCTCGCTGAAGTGTCAAATTAATGTCATATTAAGGTAAGGTTTTCGTAAATTTAAATACCGACAAACGGCGTGAATAGAAACAATTTTGATTTGTGACTATTTGACCAAAAAACAAACAGTATTTGTCAAAAAAAATATTTTTGGGACATGCTTTTATCGCAGACTGTACTTTTTATTCAACAAACAACTAATACTCATCGAGACAATTCTAACAAACCCAAAAACACATAAAGGTTGCGTTGATAAATCACAGAGTTCCTATAGCCATCTCCTGTCTCCATCATCAGGTCGATGGTTCCATAATATTGCATTGTCTCCCAACATATGTATATGAAGTATCAGACGAATCGGAAAGTGAGTCTAATTTAGCTTGCAAGATTTTGACCCTAACATACATTACAAGTTCAATAAAAGCTTGTAATAAGTTTGTAGCAAAAATTTCATTTTTGGTACATGCTTTTATCGCTGACTGTACTTTTTTTTTCCAAAGGCAACTAATACTTATCGAAACAATTCTAAAAACCCCAAAAACAAATAGGTTGCGTTGTTTTATCACAGAGTTCCTATGGCTACCTCTTGTCTCCATCATCAGATCAGCTCGATGGTACCATAATATTGCATTGTCACCCGACTTACATATGTATGCAAAATTTCAGCTTCATCGGAAACCGGGAAGTGGGTTAAATTTAACTTGCAAGTTTTGTCCCATACATACTAACAGGGCAAATTAAATGAAAGCTTGTAAAAATGTTTGTTTTCACTGCAGTTCATTATAATGGACTCATCCATGACGTCGTTATAATGGACTCGCCCGTCCCACGAGAGCCACTGATTTGTGTAAGCCTGTTAGCGAATACTAATAGAGATTAATAGGGACGAGATGAGCGAAAAGGGATGGATGCGGCAATTTTGTGTTCAATTATTACGCAGTAAACCACCTGTCTGGCCTAGTGGGTAGTGACCCTGCCTATGAAGCCGATGGTCCCGGGTTCAAATCCTGGTAAGGGTATTTATTTGTGTGATGAGCACGAATATTTGTTCCTGAGTCATGGGTGTTTTCTATGTATTTAAGTATTTATAAATATTTATATGTTATATGTCGGAGAACGACCGAATGTATCATCTGCCTTTAAGAGGCTATTATTCATCGGGCCATATTTGACAAATAGAGCAAGCTAGGGTGTTACGTTACACCCGAGTGGCGTTTGAGGCAGTTCCGCCAAGGCGTCATAGAGTGCGCTGTTAAAACAATTGAAATCGAGAAAAATTTAAATTGTGCTGTCAATCTTTCTGCAAACGAAAACGAGAGAAGATGACGTCGGTGGCGGTTCCTGGGTCTAACCAACAAAATAAGTGTAACGTATGCTATGATTTGTAATCAGTTTTGCCCAGTAAATACTGTGAGTTGAACATCGTATTTCATTGAAATCCGTCGTCATCCGCTATTGAAGGTCTGTTGTGCTGTCGCTAGTATGATACGCCCACGATTCCCGACATATATATATCTTTGTCTAAGTACCCACAACACAAGCCTTATTGTGCTTACCGTGGGACTTAGTCAATTTGTGTAATATTGTCCTATAATATATGTTTAAAAAAAAAACCTCCTCGTTTCCTCGTGACTGAGGTTCGCTACTAGACGAGAGTAAACAACACTGATAAATAATAAATAATAATAAATAAATAAATAAATTCTTTATTTGGCAGGCAAGAAACCTAAAAAATACAATGCACATAATAAAAGGTGTAAAAGAAAACATAAAATACAGTAAAGAATAAAAATAATAATAATGCTTATAACCTAAAACAATGAAATAAAACATTAACAAAACTTATGCACTAAAAAAGGCCGTTTTCGGACCGGTGCAGTTTTCGCCAGTGTTTGTTAAATTCGTCACTGTAGTCTTTAGCTACCAGTGACAGAATTTCATTGTTGGAGGCTAGCAATCTCGCCCGGAAGGCAGCCGACCTGGCTCTCAGGATGGCGTAGAAGTCAGGGACTCTCGCGTCCGCGAACATGCCCTTCGCACTGCAGAAACGGGGTAATTTCAACAAAATACGAAAGGCGTTATTGTACTGTACCCTTAACGCGTTGAAGGAGTGCCTGGTGTACCTGTTCCAAAGCTGACAAGTATAAAAACATTGGCAAAAGGCTTTGAACAGGGTCACCTTTACCTCACTCGAACAACGCGCAAAGCGTCGAGCCAACATGTTGCACCGAACCGCGAGAGCCCTGCGCTCCCTCTCCATATCGGCGTCATCTTTCAAGTACTCGTCCAGGATATGTCCTAAGTACTTAAAGCTCGTTACAACCCGAATTGGCGCACCACTCATACACACCGTAGTTATCACCTCCGGACCCTTTCCTGACCTAAAAACGAGCATTTCCGTCTTAAGCACGTTATATTTTAGGCCATGCGTACTGGCATAATGTTCGCAGATCTTATATAAAGAGTGTTAGTTGCTTTATTACATATTTGCAAACCTTTTTGATTTATTCCTAATACCCACTTAATACAGTGTCCGTATATTCGTGGCGTCTATTTATATCTGATAACATTGACTCTAGTCGTTCTGTTAATTATTACAACAATTAAAGTATCGTCGTCATTTAATGTACCTAATAAAGTAAAATATAATAATTTTTCATACAAAATTATTACCATAAAAAAATATTGAATTACCACATCCATTTAGCGCATAATTGTTATAAGGCAGATTACACACCCTCAAATTTAGCTAGCCCCCCGCAGCGCGTGCGAACACGCCTTTATTCCGAGTTACACCTAAAATAAAGATTATACAATCACAAATTAGTGATGTGTTGACTTGGATTCCATTTATAAAATTCGTGATATTATTGTTAAAATAATATCTTATTAAATATGTTATTTCAATGCCACATTATTTCTTTAGTTGCCGCAAAATGAACTGGCGACTGAGATCATAATGCTATCTCCTTTGCCCTTGTTCTGACCAACCGAGAGTGAAAGAGATGGCATTATAACCTTACTGGCCACTGCAACAAAATATGAAAGGCATACATATAGTGATTTTTATATTTTCTTTGACAAATCAAGCATTTACATTAAAAAAAAGTGACATTTGATGAAGTGGAACTGCTGATGATGAACAGAACGGAACTCTTCAATGATGCATAGTTAACGTTTGGCAATTTGTTCTCTTTGCCAAGCAGGTAGGTTTTCAAGGCACATTTTTATATTTCTATCCTATTTAGTTTTTTTTAATAATTATCTGGTGCTTTATTTCATGCATGGTGTGAAATAATTTCTCTTAAATACAGTCGAATACCATCACATTTTAAATTAAAGTGTGGTTAAAATTTTGGTAGTTATTGACTATTTTTAACCGACTTCAAGATTTCAGAATGGAACTCTTCAATGACGCATAGTACACGTATGGCGATTTCTTCTCTTCGTTGTGTTTGTTAAGTAAATGAAATTTTCAAAACAAATATTTGTCAAGTTCGAGTTCTGACGATGGGATCCATGAGGAATCGAGGGAACTCTTCAAATATGAAAGGCATACATATAGTGATTTTTGTATTTTCTTTAACAAAATCAAGCATTTACATTTAAAAAAGTGACATTTGAGGAAGTGGAACTGCTCATGATGATCAGAATGGAACTCTTCAACGACGCATAGTATACGTTTGGCGATTTCTCCTCTTCGCTATGTTAGTTAAGCAAATTAGATTTTCAAGACAAATTTATATACTTATTATATATTTATATATTATTAATTTATATAGTCTCCATGTTGTTATAGTATGTTATTGACATAATGAGGTTTTCCTTTTTTTTTCAAAATTTGCAATACAAAAAAGCGAAACCTAAAAACCTAGAATATAATTATCATGCTGAAGCGATCGACATCAAAATCAATATGATTTCTTAAGATTTAGTTAGTGAAAACTGTGTTGTCCCGAAATGGAATTTCATAGAAAAAGTACCGTTATTTCGTTAGGATCGCAAAGCTATTCTTCCCTGCCGGCCTAGCCAAGGTGACAATCGCTATCGCTTCGACATCGAATCGCTTTGTGTCTCTCTATCCGTCTTCCATATTAGTGCGACAGTGACAGTTGCTTTTCGATCGCTACGGAGCGTAAGCGAATTGCACGTTGGCTACGCGTCCTGATAAGCGTATTACTCGTAGATTATATTATCTGTTATTTTTTACATAAACCTTTTTCTGCAAACTTATACGATTCAATCATCACAGGCCTTTGCGTCTATTGCAGACGATTTAAGCATTGCTGTTTAGACAACGGGTTTGGTGACTGTGGAGGCCGATGCGTGAGCGGCACGACCTCCCACATTTTTGGCCGAGAAAGCTCATTCCACCTGAGGTTCCAGTCCCGATTTGCTTTCTGCGACACCTTCTGCTATCTAACGTAGTAAACCAGGCTTGGTCACATAGCTTTCTCCCCTCCACAACACGCTTGCGCCATCCATCAAAAAAGAAAAAAAAAATTGCAAAATTGTTCATTTGCAAAAAGAGATCTTGGTTTTCATATAATTCAGTAAAAAAGGCGCATCGAACCACATTCTTCCTGTTATGCATTTAGGTCATTGTAGTAGCAACGCCGGTTTTGTCACAAAAAGGTTGCCATGTCCGACCGCTTGCAATATTCAAATAGGGCGCCATTATCCGGAACTGTGCCCGTTGGCACATCTACGAATATTGACGGACGAATGACATTGGCATACATATATCTAAGGAAAGGCCGTTCGGGCAATAAGAAGGGGGCAAGTACAGCGGTGCCATGAAATAGAAATAGAAATAGAAATTATTTATTGTCATGCACATGAATTCGAGCCAATCGTGCAGTCTAACGTCACAACGCGATTGATTGATGAATTCGTATCACGCGCGCGATTGGACGCAACGAGTTGCGTTAGACTGCACGATTGGCTCGAATTTGTGAGTGACACCACTGATCTAGCACCATTCTAGTGCCCTTAAGGCCCGTCCTTAGATATAATATGTCAATGACGAATGACAGATCATAGATATAGAAAGACCCTTACGATTAAAGATAATCGAAGTGTGCAAGAGGGAAGCCATCACGTATATAAACATTTTATGAGTGTTAAAGGCAGACTACAAATTAGAAGACGTTACTGGCGTCGCTTGAATTTACTAAAACATAAGGTGGCGGGCTGTAATAGTAGATTGTTAACCAAGGGATGAAAGGTACTTATTCCTGTTGTGGCGCTGCGTTCGAGCGCCAATAGTCCGAGACTGAAATGGCGCTTTCCACTCGAGTTTAAACTCTACTTTTCATTTCGAATACGAGGAAAGTGAAATACATGTGAAAAAAACATGACTAAGCATAAACTTGTGTAGTATGCCATACCACATAAAGCGGGATGACAATCACAGTGCTGATACCTCTTTTCGGACGTAGTTTAAGGACATAGGTACCCCCCGGGCTTAATTGTTTACTTTAATCCATGTTTTAATTGGGTCTCTATTGTTTCCCGTAAAGTTTCAAGTCATAATGTATTATTTGTCCGCATTTTCGTTAGCCACAATTTGTTTTTTCTCAGAAACGCGTAAAGTTTCAGGATTGCCATAAAACATACCTTTTTTTTCTAGGGGGGAAAATGCATTCCGACGGCGGCAGATGAGGTCCATGGTTCTGCCGCAGACCACAACTCGGCTGCAGAGGACAGGCAGAACGGCACACCGTAACACCGACACTCCTCTTCCTCTGCAGCCCCACGAACGCCGCTACAGCGGAACGGCCCCGCCAAGGTCGCAGGGGATAGGAAGAGTGGCGCATCGTGATACCATCACGCCTCTTCCCCTGCGATCCCACCTCGGCCGTCGAGGATAGGGAGCACGGCTCATCGCAAAACCAACACTCCTCTTCCTCGACGGTCCACCTCCAACGCGTCACAAGCGGGCTTACTAAGCCCACTTGGAGCGTCCTCCTCGGGCCAGCCCGCACCTCAAACAGGCCGGCCCTGGTTGCCTCTTCGCTTCACCGTGGGTGACCAAGCCACGGTTACTAAGCCCCTCCACCACGACAAGGTGCGCAACCCGCGGGGGGCCATAAAACATACCTAACCTAACCTAACCTATCTTATCATTCCTTGGGGAATGCTCGGAAGAACTCTTTGAATTGGTGCCATCGTCACGTTTTTATTATCGCACCTCTCGCCAAAGGAGCAAAGCTCATCTTCAGTCACGTTTTTATTATCGCACCTCTCGCCAAAGGAGCAAAGCTCATCCTCACATCCTCACTCGCTAAGATACATGGCACACCAAGAATAAGCGGGCATCTCGCTCGTTTCTTCCTAGAACGTGCGGAATGTGGAATGACTTGCCTCCTGAGGTATTTGCTTTGCGCTACGACATGGGATTCTTCAAGAAGTGGGTATTTAGAGTTCTCAAGGGTCGGCAACGCTTAAGTGGCTCCTATGGTGTTGCTTATGTCCATGGGCGACGATGACCGCTTCCCATCACCAGCTCGTCTGCTCGTTTGCTGACTATGCTAACATAAAAAAAAGGATTACCCAAGGAAATTCCTAAAAAGTTAACGGTTTCAGAGTTATGACTAATGATAATATGACTATCATTATAATATGACTGTAATAATTATGTCAAACAAAAGGATCCGGTTTTAATTATTTGCTCGTGTTACAAGATCCACCGATAACAATGACGTGGTAGTGCAATGGAAACAAATCGTCCCATTACAGTGAATCGGCGGCTCGTTTGCCGATTCCTTATAAACGTTGCACTTGCTCACTCGATTAGTCTATTGTTACATTTTTATACGATTATTAACCGATTGCGCAAATACAAGGAGGTTATGATGTACAAATCGCAGTTTATTGTAAATAAAATGTATTTTGTGAAACTAAGGTAACAGATTAAATTATTTTATTGAATATTTTTTAGGATATTAGCCTCGTAAACTGACGATGACGCCGGTACGATTCTGGCCTCGGCCACCAGTGGACTTGCGGCCCGATTCGAATTTTAAGATACGTCAAACATTTGCTAATGATATGATATGGATTAGATATGTCAGTGTCAAAAGTAACGTTTATTTAAACAAAAACGTACATAAGTTCCGAAAACTCGGGCCGGGGTACGAGCAGAAAAAGTACGAGCCGGGGTTTGAACCTGCGCCCTCCGGATTGCAACTCTTACCGCTAGGCCACCAGCGCAGTCAAATTAAGTTAAAATGTCAAAACTTAAAACTAAGAAACAAATAAATTTATGTGTATTACATAAAAAGTCAAGATCAGACATTAAAATTAAATTAACTGAGCATTTGGTAATTGATAAAATGCAAAATAACTTTACAATTAATTGATAGATATATTATATATAATTACATTTAGGAAAACCACGCAAAATACAACAAGATATTTAACCCTTTGAACGCTGTAAGTCATAACTCATAAACACAAACATCACTCAAACGCCAAGCTCCCGGGCGCAAGCGAGCTAATGGAAACCTTACTCGAAAGTGTGAAGGTTACTTTGACAGCGTCCGCTATAACACCTATAGGTGTCCTTGGCGCTGTGGGCACGACTAGTAACAACGACTTTAGGTATTCTTGGCGTTCTCGCTTAAAAGTCTTTGCTTACGGTGGCGTCGTCGATCGGGTCCCGGATGAAGGTTGAGGGAGGCGATGGCTGAGATCGCGTCATAGTCGTAAACGGGTGCTGTTTGTGGAGACTGGTCTGTTTAAGCTTATTTTTTTAGTTAATAATAAGTTATTTTTGAGTATAATTACAGTGAGACACCTCATTTGGTTCTCGTATGTTTCTTTTATCCTAATGAATGTTTTAATTATACGGAATTTTGACTCTTAGAGACTCTATACATCTCTAAGGATAATTTGATGAAAATCATTTAGTTCTGACATTTATATCCATGTATGTATATACTTTATTGTACATAGAAATAAAAACACGAAAAACACAGTTACAGAGTAAAATAAATACAACAAAGGCGAACTTATCCCTGTATGGGATCTCTTCCAGTTAACCTTTGAGGAAATGAGTAGAACAGAAGTTACGATGAATGAATGGCAAACACAAACAAAAGTGTACAGTCAGCGTCAAATACTTTGTAGTTTGTACTTTGACTGCTACAAAGTATTTGACGCTGACTGTACAATCACTGAAATTAATGAAATGCAAGTTTTGAATACACATTGATACAAGAGATATTTACACCTCTAAATAATTTTAGTTTTTTTTTTGTATGTTTTTGTTTTTATTATTATTATTTTCGTTCTTTTTTTTGTAAATTCGACATTTAGAGACTTAATACATATCTAAGTATTGATAATATTTTACTTGCTTTTCCTTAAACAATAAATACAATAATACATTAGTTTGCATTAATATTTTCAATGAATTGTATTTTATAATTGTTGATGTGCTTGTTGTTTGTATGTCAATTCCATGTTGACGTCTAAAGGTGCCTTTGTGGCCTATTTGCTGAATAAATGTTGAAGTTGAAGTTCAAAAGGTTAATAGCTAAAACTCTAATCTGCCTGTGCCTTAGCTCTATTATCTATGATAATCAACCAAACCAGCCCCTAGTTGACGGCGCCAAAGCCTACAAAAACCATCGACAATTTCCAATTTTTTTCCGAAACAAAAATGACACGACCGATGCGTCCGAAATTTCAAAAATTATACGCCGACGGACTATAATTTTAAACTATAATTCGTCCGTCGGTTTGAGCTGTTGTTTGTTTGTGTGTAATTACGGATCTTTCCGGTTTTTTATGTCGGGATGTTGGAGGTGACATCATTGGGGATGCATTTTTATTGCAAGGTGATTAGATCGATCGTTGACTTTTTCGGTAAAAATCCAAGCATGTTTTAAATCTTTATTTTATAATTTTTGATCGGATGAATTTAGTAGGGTGATTAATAGTACATTGTGCAGCGAGGGGTTTTTTTAATAGCACGATGGTGGCAAACAAGCATACGGCCCACCTGATGGTAAGTAGTCACCGTAGCCTATGGACACCTACAACTCCAGAGGTATTATATGCGCGTTGCCGAAGTGAAATATTGGAGAGTGAAAAATTGGTATTGGAGCCGTAGGCTGGAGTGAATTAAAGACTCGAGTTTGCAATATCCTTTCCCCCCCCCCCCCCCCCCCTCCCGGACTCACACACGATGTTTTTCTTCACACTTAATAACTAAAAACTAATTTATTAGCGAAATTATGCTCAAATACGGTGACATTTCACACAGTCGTCCGCCATATTATCATTTTTGACAGGTTAAGCATCGAAGGCACAGGCCCATCCGGCATTCAGCCATGATTAAATATTTGTGTAAATATATTTTAAGAGTCCACAATCGCAAGCCGGCTAGAGCGATTTCGCACCCCGCGCCCCGCTCCCCTCTACAATACACCGCGAGGCTCAACTCGCAAGCGCGGCCGGGCCATAGACCATATTCCGAGAAACGCGCCCGCTCGCTTTAGTTTTAGAACAATGAAACTCGTAGAGTCTAACTATGGTATAATCGTAATATCGCAATCATAATGTGTTTTGTAGTTTTTAGTTTTAAAATATATATTTTTGTAACATGTATGCTCGTTTTAAGGTATATAGGTAGGTAGGTAGGGTTTTTTCTATGGGCCACTAGTTGCCCGAAATAAAGTTTAGACTCAGATATGCCCAGTTCTAAATATGTAATATGCATAATGTGTATGCATTTAATATGCGTTAAAAACGCGAAAGCGTTAAATGATATATTGTGTAAGAGCGTCCCCCGATATTTCTTTCATTATTTTTATATTTTCTAGAAAATGGAAATTTGACATGGATAAACATATAAATCACGCCAAGAAAATGGTAAAATGAAATAATTAAAACACAATTTAAATAATTCATTCATTTATTTAATTTTTGTTCTTGCTTCCAGTAGATTTGCAACAAATTTCTCTTACTTGCTACAGTTGCTTTGCAGGACTGTTTTTTTTTTTCTCGTTCCTCATCTGTTTTATCCAATTTTTTTAGAAAAGATTATTTTAGCTTATCTAAATCTTCTTGCAGCAAATCGGGCTTTAAGCAATTTTCGCCGTAATTTTTATCTTTATTTGGATATTTTTCAATGATAACATTTCTTCGCGGCTAACTTTTACGTCTGGAATTACTTGCTCTGTACCTCTGCATCTTAGTATTTATAAAAAATAGTTAGGTGAAATAATTTATAAGGTGTTTTAAGCCAAATACGTTATCTAAATTCCAAAATAATGGCGGCGTCTCTGCCCGCCACTCGTTAGGTGAAGTATTGGAAGTTTTTCTGTAAGATAAAACAATATAAAATAAAGTTTGTAAACTAGTACTCACTCTTATTTTACGTAATTTAAAACTTTAATATAGATAGAACGTAATAATTAACATTACCCATCATCTCTATTTTGCATAAATAACAGCGACTCCATTCTGTTCGATGCGCTCTTGTTCGCCGAATCGGCAGCCGTATGTTACGGTCAAATTTATATAGAAAGTACTTAATGTTATTATGTACCTAAATGTGTTTAATTATGTACCACACAAAACACAAATAACGAAAATATTTACAACTAGCTTAACAATTTTTCTATGTATTTACAAACGCAATAATTAATGATCAGCGAAAATTTGACACACGTCCGTCGCGCAATGAGTTTGGCGCAGTCTGTTCTAAAAATAGAAAGCGAGATAGATCTAATTGCCAGAACACGCAAAACATGAGAAGGCGACAGTAGGCGGGTGCCTCAAACTACATGGCGTAAGCGCCGAATCAGATAATTGCTGTATACAACTAAACTATAAAATTTATAAGAAAAAGCTTTTACCAGATTAAAGAACTGGTAATTACTCAACTATTAAACTAAGAATCATTTTTAAACACTCAAGGGTTTCGACGTCCCGACCAAAAACATGTAAAAAAGGGGCAATGTTTGAAAAATAAAAGTATCGAGGCTTTTTTTACTAATCGTGTTTTCAAGTTTACCAGTTTGAAGGATATATGTTGAAGTTTAATGTATATGAATATCAGGCATGTAGTTGTTTTCAATATTGAGATCTAGACGCCTGAATACTAACAACTTTGGCACTTGTGGCCTCTTAAACGGCTATTAAATTAATCCAATTAAATATTTTTAAACATAACAAAATCGTATCGTACAACGTTTTACAGTACATATGGCTCTTTAAAGTTTCCACATATGCACGGAAAGTGCTCAATCCCGCACGCGTGCGGGAAAGTAGCACCATCTGTACTGTAAACGATATTTTATTGTAAATATAATAATGTTTAAGTGTACAAACGAATGATTCCATTTTACAATTTGTTTAAATGTTTATTACCACAAAACTCTGTCATTTCTGAGCCTATAAATAATTATTTTTCGTCAAAAAGTAAAAATACTCGTATTTAAATCAACTTTAGAATGCTTACGTGCCGACTAAAAATTAACTACCAAAATCAACTTTATAGATTATTTAGAATACTTACCCTAGCCAATCTTAAACATATGTAACAAAAACATGTGTTTTCCCTAAATATCCCTTTGAAGACAAAACACTTACATATAATCATTGTATTGTATACAATTATTAAATAACATATAATTGTGTGACCGTTAAGAATGGACACTGGTTGTCGACGATTACGAATAGAATTTGGTTATTTAAAATTGGAACGGTTTGAACGCTGCGATTGGTTACATTTTGTTTCTGAATTTTGGACGTTTTCTATGTAGGCGTATATGCGTATTTATTTATAACTATAATTATGTTATATGTATTGGGAGCGTGCACGACTGTCACGCAACCTAGTGTCCGCAAGTCTAGGGGAAAACGTCAGTTCACTACATCTTATAAAACTACTCCAAAACTAAAAACTACTGAACGGATTTTCATACGACTTTCATCTATCAATAGAGTGATTCTTGTGGAAGGCTTACGTATATAACTTGTTAAGGTTTTGTGTAAATTGTTTGAAATATAACGATGTTGTCGGAAGAAATCACGCTGGCTAGGAGCTTTAATCGAAAACGCTGCCTAATCCGTTTGAGCTATAACAACACAATGTATGGTGGAGTTGTTTCTCATTCATAGGTCTACAAAAAAGTTTGCGATGTTAAATGTCTATCTTTTAAGGATAACTTACTATACATATTCGTAACTTCTAGAAAAAGATCACGTAATATGTGGCATTCGCAAAGCTATTTACATGGATACATTATTAACAATTATCAAAATAAATACGTTAGTTATATTTATATTAAGCATTTCATACAGCTTACAATGGTCCCTTACACCATACAATTTAAATGAATATTTCAGGAGTAATCGTAAATCAAAGTTTCATTTCGAGCCATATATTTGTACGAAATGTTAAAGACGCTATCCGCAGTTAGTTCAAATTTTTATCACCTTATGCGCTGGGATCGCTTTACTTACCCCCACCATGCACTTCGCACGGTCCCAATAGAACCTACAATACACGCCTTGCTGAGCTTACAGACTAGGTCTTCTTCTTCCTCGCGTTGTCCCGTCATTTTGCCAAGGCTCAGAGCCTGGGGTCCGCTTGGAAACGAATCCCAAGATTTGGCGTAGGCACTAGTTTTTACGAAAGCGACTGCCATCTGACTTTCCAACCCAGAGGGTAAACTAGGCCTTGTTGGGATCAGTCCGGTTTCCTCACGATGTTTTCCTTCACCGAAAAGTGACTGGTAAATATCAAATGATATATCGTACATAAGTTCCGAAAAACGAATTGGTACGAGCAGGGGTTTGAACTCGCGACCTTCGGGTGGAAAGCCACACGCTCTTACCGCTAGGCCACCAGCGCTTCGTGAGACTAGGTGCATCTGTTTAAAATTGTCTTATAATATTTATTTATTTATCTATACGGTGTTTTTTCCGTTAACATAGGGGTATGACTAAGTACATTTAAGGAAACGGAATGGCATAGTTTTACTTTCGTAAAAGTAATCAAATACTGCATATAGCGTTGTGGGCATGCTATTTAATTTAACCTAACAGTTGAAAACTTTGACATATCAATATCATTTCGGACATCGATTATCCGAGATAGTACTTGCGTTTAGTAGAAAAGCATAAGCTCATGCTAAATACTTATCAATATGTAAACCCGAAGTCCCGAACTAAAGGCAAGTGTACACGTTCATAGGGGAGGGAGGCGATGGCTGAGATACGCGTCATACTCGTGAACGGGTGCTGTTTGTGGAGACTGGTCTGTTTAAGCTAACTTTATTTTCGAGTATAATTACAGTGAGACACCTCATTCGGTTCTCGTATGTTTCTTTTATCTTAATGAATGTTTTAATTATACAGAATTTACACTCTTAGAGACGCTATACATCTGTAAGGATAATTTAATAAAAATCATTTAGTTCTGACTCTGTCATTAAGAGATATTTACACCTCTACATAATTTTAGATTTTTTTTGTATCTGTTTGTGTTTTTATAATATTATTATTTTTGTTTTTATTTTTGTAATTCTCGCTCGCCCGCCGAGGGTTCCGTACTTTTTAGTATTTTTTGTTATAGCGGCAACGGAAATACATCATCTGTGAAAATTTCAACTGTCTAGCTATCACGGCTCATGAGATACCGCCTAGTGACAGATGGACAGACAGACAGAAGGACGGACAGCGGAGTCTTAGTAATAGTACATTTATTTTTTTATTTTTATGTTATACCTACACTAACACTAGTTTTTATGTATGTTACAAACAAAAAATGGATTCTGGGTCTGAAGTAAAGATTATAATAATAATAACAGGGCCCCGTTTTACCCTTTGGGTACAGAATTACCTTACCTAGTAACATACTCGCAGAAAATGCTCTAAAACCGTTAAAAACGTGTTTAACAACTACTACGTGGATACAGTTGTAAAAACTGTCGCAGTTTAAAAATAATTTTTTTACATTATTTCAAAAACCGTACGTGAAGTGTCGCTCCATCTGTCGAGCTTTGCGGTCTGTGTGCAGTGACATCTTGCGGTGGTACAGACGGGTTTAAAATTATTAACCACAGAATAAATAATGTCAAATATACCCAATCTAATATCTCGTGTTTGGTAGGACTAGCCATTTTACACGTAATTGAAAAAGGCTTATATACTAAAATACCGTCAACGTCCGCGAGATATTAGTTAGGCTCACTTAATTGTTTGGTAGAAACAAAATTTGGATTTAATTTTAGATCTAGATTTAGATTTATTTATTTTATAATATTAAATTACAATATAAATTATTTTAAGCTAATCTATATGAATTTATATTAAAAGACTAAATATAGGGGTCTCGGCACCGAATATAATTTCGTACCATTTGGCGTCGAGACCCTTGGTCCGTGGGGTCCGAGCGCCTTTAACATTTTTAAGGAAGTTTCTAAAAGGATTAGAGAGGTCACTGGTGACCGCAGAGCTGGCAGCTTCCTCGCTCAAAGAATTAGTCTTGCGATACAGCGAGGAAATGCTGCTAGCATCTACGGCACCATGCCGCAGGGGGATAGTTTTATTTTATTTTAAGTCTAGTTTTATTTATTTTTAGATCTAGGTTTTTAAGTTTTGTAGTTTAGTTTTTAGTATATTTACCAAATAAACGTTTAACAAAATTTATATTATGATCGTCAAATTTATTCTCAAATAAATATTTTAAATAAATATCAATATATATTATTTTTTTATTTATTTATTACATACACACAACCATCGTTACAGGGTATCCTAATTCGACAGTATGGAATTTGACACACAAAATTAAAAAATTATAAGGACATTCTTACACAAATTGTCTAAGTCCCACGGTAAGCCAAGAAGGTTTGTGTTGTGGGTACTCAGACAACAATATATATAATATACAAATACGTAAATACAAAGAAAACATCCATGACTCAGGAGCAAAATATCTGTGCTCATCACACAAATAAATGACCTTACCGAGATTCGAACCGGACAGGACCATCGGCTTCATAGGGTCACTACTCACTAGGCTAGACCGGTCGTCCAATATATTGTCAAATATCAATAGCAAAATAAAGTCATAACAATGTCAAATAAATATTTATTTAATATAAATATTTAAATATAAGATGTCAATATGGCTACTTATAGTACTTATACCTAGGTATCTCGTAATGATCGTCAAATTAAAGTACAAGGCATTACAATATAAGAATAAAATAACAATTATCATATAATAATAATAATAATGCAGCCTATATACGTCCCACTGCTGGGCACAAGCCTCCTCTTATGCGTGAGAGGGCTCATAGTCCCCACACTAGCCCAATGCGGATTGGGGACTTCACATACACCTTTGAATTTCTTCGCAGATGTGTGCAGGTTTCCTCACGATGCTTTCCTTCACCGAAAAGCTAGTGGGAAATACCAAATGATATGTCGTACATAAGTTCCGAAAAACTATATTAAAACTATATTATACTATAGTCCCCACGCTAGCCTAATGCGGATTGGGGACTTTACATACACCTTTGAATTTCTTCGCAGATGTGTGCAGGTTTCCTCACGATGCTTTCCTTCACCGAAAAGCTAGTGGTAAATACCAAATGATATTTCGTACATAAGTTCCGAAAAACTATATTATACTATAGTCCCCACGCTAGCCCAATGCGGATTGGGGACTTCACATACACCTTTGAATTTCTTCGCAGATGTGTGCAGATTTCCTGACGATGCTTTCCTTCACCGAAAAGCTAGTGGTAAATACCAAATGATATTTCGTACATAAGTTCCGAAAAACTATATTAAAACTATATTATACTATATCATATATTAAAATCGATTCATAATATTAAATATTTCCATATATTTGTTTACAGAATATAATGGATTATCTAATAAAAAAGCTTTATTAGCGTTCAAATGCTTCGTCACATGGTTCGGTTCTCAATTCTGCAGGTAATAAAGCCTGACCAGAAATATATGATCATTGTCAAGAGGGCGCTGTTATTTTCATGTATAGAGTGACAGTTCAGTTTAGTATTAACTTATTAGTTCCAATGAGATTCCGCAATAAGGTGCGTGATCATATATTGATCAGGCTTTAAATAAACACGTTGGCCCTATGACCCAAAAGCCAAGATTTATTTATTAAAAAGAAGAAAATCAACGGAAATTCACGAAATAATGTCAATTACCCAAATGATATGCAATTTATTGTCTTCATGTATTTCGTTCAATGCATGTTTAATCCTTGCCGGATTTGCTTTTATTTTTTGCATGGAATATTTAAATTCCTATCTCCGAATCACTTCTGTACACGACAGTACTCACGCGTCATGTGACAGATGCGTACAGAGCAACTAATTATTGGCAGACGATAATTACTACAATTGACTCTAAAAGGTCGTAAACGCGAATATATTACTTGGCACTTACGTCATTTTGAAAATAACACCGATGTTGTAACTTTAAAAATGGCTTAAACGTTATTGAGCTTTTACACAATTACGAGGTTTCGACAGTTACAGGATTACGTAACTTTGAAAATGTCTTAAATGGTGTCCTGTCGTTTGGCCAAAAGATGTTTAGCAAATTGACACTTGGCAACCAACTACTGGCAAAATTATATTTTAGCAAATCATTTTTTTACAACAATATTTTTGACAAATTATTCTTATTACCAAATAATTAACTAATAAAATTTCATTTCATAACAGATCTTTTTGACAAATGATTATTTAACAACAAAGTTAACAAATAAATCTATCATTGGTCAAAAAATGTTTGCTATAATGTATTATTTGACATGTGTTTCTGTACTAATAAACTGTAAGCGAGCCAGACCTGTCGGGGCAATCCGACTCGGATAGGTTAGGTTAGAAGCCTAAGGCGGGAGCTTTAGGCTTCGAGGTTATTTTTTTTTTAACAACGCGAATAATGTTAGCAACGATGGCTTGCTTGTCTTGCAACTAAGTAACTTACCTCAAAATAATCTGGCCCAAATAAAAATTGCAACCATGCAGAATTATTCCCTCAAAGTTTGGTGAATGTATAAATTTGCTAAACATATTACTAGGTGACATGAAAAATATAAAATTGATACTTTGTATTTTGACATATTGTAATAATGTATTATTTACTAAATGATTATTTGTCAAGTGACTTTTTGTAAAATGATACATTTGCGGAATAACATATTTGCCAAATAATACTTTAGTGAAACGTTTTTTGTAAAATGAAAATTTGCCAACATTGTTTTGGTTAAACATTAGTGAACCGTCTTAAATGCTATTAAGCATGCTCACAGTTATGAGGTTCAGATAATTACAAATTTGTCAATAAAAATATTGTAAGCGCCGTTGAAATGTTTTGTAGTTGTGACGTTTCCTCTCTATGAAGCTTTGGATTAATCTAATCGGTGTGGGTTTTTACCTTGTAGTTACGCCATTTTGTATAAAATACATATTTTGTGACCTGAATTCGCTTGTGGCATGTGGAAAATAAATAGGGCGTAAACCGATTTTTTTAGATGTGCCTACTTTGTTCCAAAATTTTCAGAATTGATTCTATGTCGAAAACATATAGGGCATTACGATGCGAATTACCTATTCGCACATGTATCGTACAACGTTTTACAGAACATATGGCCGTTTAAATTTTCGACACAGTTACGTAATGTGCTAATTATAGCACTAGTGCGGTAAAGTAGCTCCATATGTACTGTAATAGTACATTACTATACAAGTGCGAAAAATAGGAAATTGAGAACGAGTGGCGATAAATTAAAACACGACCGAAGGGAGGGATTTAAATCGACACGAGTTGCGAATTACCTATTCGCACATGTATCGTACAACGTTTTACAGTACATATGGACCTTTAAATGTTTGACACAGTAACGTAATATGCTAATTTGCGCACTAGTGCGGTAAAGTAGCACCATATGTACTGTAAAATATTTTATTACTTATTCTTAGAACAACGAAACCAAAATGAACTTCTCTTTACGTTCATATAGGTAACTATATAAACTTAAATAAGTAATGCAAGAAAAAGTTTAATAAAATAGGAAATATGCATATTTAAGTAAACGAATATAACAAAATAAGTGTTAACATACCTACCTATGAATGATTATTATAGCTACGTAAGATACCCATTGTGTAGATTTTTTAGACGTTTTCCACAAACATCTTTGTCCACATTTTTAACTGCGAACCATTTTTACAAAAAAACTATTCCAATCCACCCTCGGTACAAATGAAAAATCCTCCAAAACAATACAAGTAACGAATCTCGAAAAACAATGGCTGAACAATGGAGTCGTCAAGTGCACGTCACGTTAAAAATAGCTTATAACAATTTTAAATTGCATCTAAAATCAACTCTATTTTAAGGATATAAGATTTAAATTTAATTGTGCGAGAGATGTTAGTTACGCTCTTTGCTTTCGAACGTTAATATTTGAAATTCGAACGCATTTGAGCACAGTTTTCTTCTTAAAAACAAAACATCACGCTACAAATAGCGCGTCAAGGTATTTTTAACTTTAATTTACGTAGTTACAGTTCAAATTTGAGTGTTTTTTAGTTTGGGGATAAAGCGTTTTGATTTTGTATGTGTTAAGAGCTTTCCAGAACCTTCGAGGGTATTAAGAGGGCTTCAGCTCACTGGTTTAGTTTTCGATCAAGGCGAGATTAGAACTGCATTAATTTTAAGCGTTCTAACAGCGGTTTCTGTACTTTCTGTTTCTCTTTTCGTGAAATTTTTCATTGCAAATTCTATTGGTAACATTAGGCAGTCAAAGACGTCAAAATAGTGTTGGTATGTACAAGAAACCGAGTCCCTTGAGCACAGAATAAATAATAGTACTACAGTACAGAGGGTGGGTGGGGGTTGGAGGTAGGTTTGAAGGTCCAGGGTTCCGTACCCAAATGGTAAAACGGGACCCTATTACTAAGACTTCGCTGTCCGTCCGTCCGTCTGTCACCAGGCTGTATCTCATAAACCGTGATAGCTAGACAGTTGAAATTTTCACAGATGATGTATTTCTGTTGCCGCTATAACAACAAATACTATACTATTTTTTTTATACTACATCGGTGGCAAACAGCATATGGCCCGCCTGATGGTAAGCAGTATCCGTAGCCTATGTACGCCTGCAACTCCAGAGGAGCTACATGCGCGTTGCCGACCCTAACCCCCTCCCGCCTTTCGTTGTGACTAAAAAGTACGGAAGCCTCGGTGGGCGAGTCCGACTCGCACTTGTCCGGTTTTTTCAGATTTTGCTCATATTTCGAATATCTGATCGAAAATCATTATCATTACCACAAAAGTTTGTACATAATATTTTCTACAAAATTTCAAAAAAATATTTTTACTCTACGATCAATAGTTTAGGAGCTACAGGGTGTTTAAGTTAACAAAGAGATAAAAAATAAACGATTTAAGAAAACGTCGTGTTTATGTAGTTGTTCATCATATTTTTTTTTGTTTAGAATAAGAAAGCTTAGTCACCCGCTGATCAATAGTAAAAAAAAACACGGCAAACGGCAACTTATGTTCGCAATAAACTCAAAAAGGACTGAACGGATTTTCATTCGACTTTTAGGTACCTATGGATAGAGTGATTCTTTTGGAAGGTTTAGGTGTATTATTTGTTAAGGTTGTGTAACTCATGAGAAGCTGGGGCGGGTCGCTTGTAAGTCAATTAAAACGATTATTAATTACCTATAAAATAGCGCAACGGTTTTATCAATTCTCAATAGTTCCAAAATATATCGAGGGTAAACCACTTTCTAAAAAGTTTTTGGCAAAAATTTCATTTTTGGTACAAGCTTTTATCGCTGACTGTACTTTTCTTTCCACAGGCAACTAATACTCATCGAGCAAATTCTAAAAACCCCAAACACAATTAGGTTGCGTTGTTTTATCACAGAGTTCCTATGTCCACCTCTTGTCTCCATCATCAGATCAGCTCGATGGTACCATAATATTGCATTGTCACCCGACTTACATATGTATGCATATTTTCAGCTCAATCGGAAACCGGGAAGTGGATCAAATTTAACTTGCAAGATTTGATTACAAACAGACAACGGTCAGGTGAAAGTAAGCTTGTAATTAATACAATACACTACAGTGAATCCGGCATATATCCAGTAAACCGGCACTAAAACTGGGGTATAAATAATCATTCTATCCTTCCTTCTTCCTCGCGTTGTCCCGGCATTTTGCCACGGCTCATGGGAGCCTGGGGTCCGCTTGGCAACTAATCCCGAGAATTGGCGTAGGCACTAGTTTTTACGAAAGCGACTGCCATCTGACCTGAACCTAGAGGGTAAACTAAGGCCTTATTGGGATTAGTCCGGTTTCCTCACGATGTTTTCCATCACCGAAAAGCGACTGGTAAATATCAAATGATATTTCGTACATAAGTTCCGAAAAATTCATTGGTACGAGCCGGGGTTTGCCGCTAGGCCACTAGCGCTTTTTTAGGTATAAATAATCATTCTATGTCCTAATTTATTTATTTATACATTTAATTTCAATGTCATTTATTTATTTAATCTTTATTGCAAGAATCGCTGGTAGCCTAGCGGAAAGAGCATGCGACTTGCAATCCGGAGGCCGGCAAATGTTATCAAACTCTTAACAACTATATGTACCGGGACTCCCTCTGGTCGCATAACAACTTTTGTCATATTTTTAATTGTCATAACACTTTATGCATAAAATTGTAAGTCATAAACATAAACCACTACTACTACTACTGTTTGTCTATACCATCTCACCGAACTGGTTACATGTCCGATTCTTTCTCTATTCAGGCAGCTCGCCTTTGGAATAGTCTCCCTGTCAAAATTAGACAGTGACCGAACAGGTTTGCTTTAAAAAAATCCTCAAGTGAGCACTTTGCTGGCAGTACTGGAAAATCTTAGTGTTTCTGCTTTGTAAGTTCATCTGATTTCATAATATATGTATGTATATGTATTTGTATCAATATTATTTATATATATGTATATTTATGTTTGTGTATTTCTTATGATTGTATTGTGTTCGTACATGTACTGTATGTAATTAGGTACCTAATTGTATCATCTATACCTCATGTTTTTGCACCGCCCACAACTTATCTGCTTTGCCTAAAGGTTGACCGGTAGAGAATGCCTTACGACATTAAGTTCGCCTATTGTAGTGTGTTTTCTTATGTGCAATAAAGATTAAAAAAAAAAAAAAAACTTTAATCAGAATTCCTGAACATAACTGGGTTTTTGTCATAAATGAGTTATGTCATAATTTTTATAGTCATTAATTTAATTCGCATAAAATTTTAGGGGTTTGTATTTTATTTTTGAGTTCTTAATAAATCTTAATTCAACCATTACAGTCAACGAGTAGAAAAAACCCTTTTCACTCTAATGTAACAATTATACGTACCATAGTTTCGCAATAAAGATTTCTATTCTATTCTATTATATTATAGATAGCACGACAAACACTTTTCTAAAAAGTCAAACCCCGAAAACTCCCAACTTACGTTCTTCCCTCTCCCAACAACCCTCTGTCACACCCCACTTAGTTATATACTATACGTAAACGTATACACCGCCCTCGTCGGTTGCCATGGCAACCCACCCCCGTTCTACGTCACCAGCGTACTTAGGACTGTATCTAACCCCTATTTGGATAGAAATTGGGGTTAAAATTGGGGTTTTTTGGTGGTTTCAGTAAAGGAGGGTTACGCGGTTAAATTAATTGTGTTTTCGGTTAAAATTTAATATTTCTGGCGTGCGACAGTTGTCATACTGTTAGGGAGTTAAATGTTAAATTATTTACTTATAATGAATCATTATGTCAAACTATATTCTATCATTATTAATGATATTATAAAATAGTATTTTATACAATCGTGATATAATAGAGAGCTTTTCAGTTGAGTACCGTGTTTAGGCAACGAAGCTTGCCGAGTTGCCTAAGTAAGGTAAAAAATTGAAAAGCTTGATCATGTCACTTCTCTCCTTGCGTTCGAGCATCAAAATACCTCGATAGAAATGAGTCTCTTTCATCCCTTGGTTAACAATTTATTATTCCTTAAATATACTTAACACCGTGTATACACAAACTTAGGTTAAAATCACCACTACATTAACAAATAACTAAACTTAACATTACGTTAAGTGAAATGACATAAATATACGTCGGACGACGTTTATATACGTTCCAAGTTGACAAGCCTTAAAAGCCTTGGCGCCGTCGTCGGGAGGAAGTGCTTTTATGGACGACGACACGACTACGTTACGTGCTTTTTATGTCATAGTTTTATATCGTGTCATTCACGAAGACACGTGCCTGGAATCATATTGTCATTATTAAAAGCAGTGGGGCGACACTCCTCCTTTCGGCTTTTCCCGGCTCCGTTCGGCTCAGCATTGCCCCGAGCAATTATCAGGGTTGGCACAACTTGACGTCCCTATACGTGCACGACCACAGATAAGATAATGACTTGAGTTTTGACAACCCTAAATAGCCGAAAGGGATAGTGCCATTCATTAGAAAGGGACAGCATGATTCGTCCCCGAATCGCTGTCAAACTTCGGTTGTGTAGGAAGTGTCATTTCTGTACGGTAGTACTGTTATGTATTTTGTGTTAAAGGTTAGATTTAACAAATCTGCGCGTAATCGTGGATGATATGAATTATAAGAAACTAAAAAAAAAATTGATAAATACAGGCGTCCATAGGCTACGGTCATTGCTTACTATCAGGTGGGCCTAGTTTGCCACCAACGTGGTATAAAAAAAAGTTAACTGCAATCTATGATTTTTAGTACTCCGTACAAAACTTCAGGGATCACTTCGGTCTTGCAAACCAGGAAAATGCGTTTTTCCCATAAAGATTTCTGAAGTAAAGATAGGCCCGTTCATATAATGACGCACTAATGTACTGACTGGCCCGATTTACAGTGCTCGTAAAGCTCGTCTTTACGCAGTAATATATATACTTATATAAGTCAATGGTTTTTTGCCAGACTGTTGGACGTAGATTGGATTAGACGTATAGAAACTGTGAATAAGTCAAACCCAAGCGGTCCTGAATTTGTTACGAATACATCAGTGCAATACATCTGCAAATTTTATATACTACCTACTGCCTTAATACGTATATACTGCCTTAAAGTATAGGCAATACGGTCGTGTATACATATTTTTGGCACTTTGTCCGTGTCGATATTTAATACCTTGACTGTACTATGGTATTATCATAGTACCATTACAACAACATACAATACAATCAAATCTGAATTCAGAGACCTAGGGCCCTTAGGCACTCGAAGATGAGGAGAAAAAGGTATAGATCACAGGAGAACCAGGTATCTTTTGAAACTAGGTAAGAGCAGTCTGAGACCACTGACGGGTACCATTACTGGTCATAACACTCTCTAAGATAATGGAAATTAGTAGACACGCCTCCTGTCCACACTTTGGTAAGGAGGAGACTAGATTACAATTACTAGCAGAATGTATTATGTATGCGGCACCGCGATGTAGTTAATACATTCGGTAGAGACACACTGAAAGAAAACTGTTTTGCAGGAAAACAAGACGATTTGAGGAGAGTATGGGAATGCCGCCGGGACAGCCTGCAGCTCCAACTTCTGGGAATTGGGCTGAGTCGTTTACGTTTGATCGACAGCCCGCCTGCTTCCGGATGAGCGTCCCTACTTACATTTACACTACATCTAGGCACTCTTTTTTTTTCAATAAAATACAGTGGATACTGACTTAATATTAAATACAACATCCCACAAAACTGTTTGCACAGTTTGACTGTGGGATCCGTGGGGCTATACTAGGTTAGGTAGATAATAATCATAAAGTCTAATTATTTGTAGAGGCAGGTATGGCACATAGAATTTAGGGGGCCCCCTTCTCCATCTCAAAACTATTGCTAGGTTTCCTGGGCCCCGAGGCCCTGGCCTCGCACAGGAGCATTTTTTTTTAAATAATGACTATTGACAACTAAAATCCCGAGATATTTTACTTTTCGATTGGTGACCCCCAAAATGCTATCAGTCGTACCATGTAAACGTCACCAAGAAACACGAATGCCTAAAAATAATGTGAATGCGGAAGCACTTTTTAGACACGATTTTACTTGAAATGTTTCTGTTTCTGCACTTTTACTACTGCTATTATTTATATTGGGGCGAAATTAGGCATACTTGTGAAATATCGTACACAATAACATCTTTTGCGATAAACATCTCACAGTCGGTTTGGAACCTCTCAGTCTTCGGAGAGACGTTGGCTCTCTGTGCCTGTTCTACCGTCTGTACACTGGGGAATGTTCTGAAGAACTTTTTGAATTGGTGCCACCGTCGCGTTTTTATCACCGCACCTCCCGCCAAAGAAACAAAGTTCATCCTCACATTCTCGACACGTGGCAAACCAAGAACAAGCGGGCATCTCGCTCGTTTTTGCCCAGAACGTGTAAGTTGTGGAATGAGATACCTTCTGAGGTGTTTCCCATGCGCTACGACATGGGCTTCTTCAAGAAGCAGGTATTTAGGGTTCTCAAAGGTTGGCAACGCATAAGTGGCTCCTCCGATGTTGCTTATGTCCATGGGCGGCGATGACTGCTTCCCATCAGGCGGCTCGTCTGCTCGTTTGCGGCCTTTTACATTAAAAAAAAAAAAACACTTTTCTACGCTGTGGATTTTCGACATTTATAAAAAAAATAGATTAAAAAAATATATAGGCTAGCGATTATTTTGATTAATTTTAATATTAAATTAATTAATATTCATAATTGTACTAATAAAAATATTAATTTGAAAAAGTTGAAATATTTTTTTGTTTCATTTCATTTTGATATATATCATAAGAATAAAAAGAGAGAAAAGAGACGCGGTAAGAGCGGGCGACTTGCAATACGGAGGTCGCGGGTTCAAACCCCGACTCGTACCAATGAGTTTTTCGGAACTTATGTACGAAATATCATTTGATATTTACCAGTCGCTTTTCGGTGAAGGAAAACATCGTGAGGAAACCGGACTAATCCCAACAAGGCCTAGTTTAGCCTCTGGGTTGGAAGGTCAGATGGCAGTCGCTTTCGTAAAAACTAGTGCCTATGCCAAATCTTGGGATTAGTTGCCAAGCGGACCCCAGGCTCCCATGAGCCGTGGCAAAATGCCGGTACAACGCGAGGAAGAAGAAGAGGATATCATAAGAATAAAAAATCCATATCCACATCGAAACATAGTGAGGGTTGGGGCTATAAGCATGTAAGTGGAAAGGTCACAATGTCAAGCGATAAATCAATGCCGCAATGAGCGACATTCCCCATAGCACACAACTCCCCAATGACGTAAGAACTCGCCAAGACAAATACTATTTTGCTTTGTCAAAATTAAATTTAAATATCTGAATAAAACTTTTAAGAAATAAAGAGATAATTTCTTTGTAAACCATGAGTGAGTGTACATACACGTAGTGATCTTAGATTTACAATAATATCCGTCATGCTTTGCCTCTCGGCGTACAAATTATAAATTATTCTTTATTCTTCCTTTATTGCAACATGGTAATTACAAAATGGTATTTACATGAGAAAGAGTAAGTATCTCATGGACCCAGAATGGGTATGGCAATTTTATCCTTAAAACTAACTTAAGTGCTAATACATACTATTTACATTTATCAATTAAAATATCAACATAATTATTAAAATAGTACCTTAAGTATTTGAATGGGATCATAATAGTACTGATGCATGTCATGTATAGAGTAGTTAAAGCGACAAGGTTCTATAGTGGCCTAGGATTCAAATTGGTTGACTGTACTGAAAAACGTACAATACACGTTGAAACAGGTAATTCGGAACTCCCTGCGGTCGTGTTTTAATTTTTGCAGTCATAGTTAGAATCCTTCTATTTCATATTATTTTAAAGACCAATTAAATTAGGTAATAATAATTTGATTTACTTTTAATACTTTTTACATAAAAAGCGCTTGCAATCTGGAGGTCGCGGGTTCAAACCCCGGCTCGTACCAATGAATTCGGAACTTATGTACGAAATATCATTTGATATTTACCCGTCGCTTTTCGGTGAAGGAAAACATCGTGAGGAAACCGGACTAATCCCAATAAGCCCTAGTTTACCCCAGAGGTAGGTGGTAAGATGGTAGTTGCTTTCGTTAAAACTAGTGCCTACACCAATTCTTAAGATTATTTGCCAAGCGGACCAAAGGCTCCCATAAGCCGTGGCAAAAATGCCGAGACAACGCGAGGAAGATGATTGAAGACTTTTTACATAAGGTTAATTCACCTACTTTTATTTTTAGATCAAGTTACAATTTTAAATTGATCCGTTACATTTCAAAACTAGTTGATTGTAAAATAGTGACATTACTTAATTAATAATGCAATTATATACGCCATGTTTTAAAGACTTAAACACACCATAGTTTACTTTCAATCTGCGAATTAATAAATCAACTTAACCCGTTCTTATTAGTACAAAATAGTTATAAATTCCAAACCAAACCCATAAATATTTCCTCAGTACATAATCCATATTTCACATAACCGTCTCTTTCTCACTTCCTGCTTAAGCGTATAAAGAAAAAAGACGGCTACATTCTGCCAACTTGTATTAAACTTTTTCATAATGATATGCAATACGACCCTCTTTAGTGTATCTCGCTTTAGCTTTAAGTTTATTACGTGGAGGAAAGAGACGACGATAGCTTTTTAAGTTCAGAACAGAATCACATTATGCTATAGAAAGCAGCCATTTTATCAAGAGCTTTGGCGTTTCATAGTGAAACTGAATATGATACAAGTTTTTGATACACAAAAGGGGAAGGTGGGGTAAAGTTACATTGGTAAGTTTTCTAAGTGACAAAAAGTTGATAACATTAATTTTATTTATAACAGTTGACAGGGCAGACGCAAATGTGTTTTTAAAAGGCGTTATTTTGTATGTAATGTAGTTTTGTGAGATTTTTATGGGGTGTGAAATATTGTTGATGACGTATAAATAATGATTTTATGCGAATTTGTGGGGTTTAAGAATGATTAATCGAATTAAAATGAGTAAACATAAAAATTATTGGCTAGTCGTAGTGGCCTAGATGTTATTTTTAATACCTTGCGTTAGCTAATAATTTAATACTTTTTTTCTTTTGACTTGTTGACATATTTTTTCTTCATTTACTTTCCTTATAGTAACATTTAGCATGACATGTAACTGAGATTTATCAATTTTTAATAATATTATTTTTATTTTACTTTTTACTTCACTTTTTTTTCTTAATCTATAATTTATTTTTCTTATTCGGACAGGTTCCAAATATTTTTCAATTATAAATAATATTAATAATTTTTCTTGTTACTTGTTGACATTTTTAGTTTTCTTTATTTAATTTTTATTGTATTTTTTTTATTATTCATAATTATTTAATTTTGTACTACATATTTGCGGCGGTGTGTTTTATTTGACTTAGTTTTTAAATTTAATTTATGTTATGATGTTTATGTTGTATTTTTATGTATGACGACCGATCTGGCCTAGTGGGTAGTGACCCTGCCTATGAAGCCAATGGTCCCGGGTTCAAATCCAGGTAAGGGCATTTATTCGTGTGATGAGCACGGATATTTGTTCCTGAGTCATCGGTGTTTTCTATGTATTTAAGTACTTGTATATTACATATATCTCTGCCCGAGTACCCAAAACACAAGCCTTCTTGGCTTACCGTGGGACTTTAGTCAATTTGTGTAATAATGTTCTATAATATTTATAGGCTTGTGTTGAGGGTACTTAGAGAACGATATATATAATACGAGTATATAAATATTTATCGTTAAGGTTGTACCATAAGTGATTGTTTTGCCAAAAACTAGTTTTATTACTCACCACGTTTGAAATTAGCAACTAACCATTTTTTAGCAGCTTTTCAAAAACAGATGTCTCTAAGTACCTATGTGTCGCATACTAATTATTTATTATTTATTTATTACTGTATACAATTTACACCGCATTAAATCTTCTTCAACCTAGCGTTTTCCCGGCCTAGCGCCAGGGTCCGCTCTCCTACTTAATCTTCTCCACTTTGCCCGATCTTCGGCATCCTCAGATGTGAGATTGCTCTCCACCATGTCCGCTCTCACGACCTCCAGCCAGCGCTTCTTAGGCCTACCGCGGCCGCGTGATCCACCGCATTAAATATCGCACCAAAATGCTGGCCAATTCAAACATGCTAAATAGTTGAAATAGTACATTAATATAGTCTTCTCATGCAAATAATACAATAAAATAAATATGTATGGAGTTGCAGGCGTATAGGCTACGGAGGCTGCTTACCGTCAGGCGGGCCGTATGCTTGTTTGCCTCCGATGTAGTATAAAAAAATCACTTCGCTAACGCTTGGTTAATTGAACAAAGACCAAGTACAAAAGATAAATAATAACTCAAAATCAACATACAAAAGAAACAATAAATTTTCCCTCCAAAAACTACAAAAGGTCTTAACAAGGTTTCCACTAGTTTGAACGATGAAATTGTCTTAAATTTCTTCTATAAAAGAGCCAATTTGCCAGTGAAATTGCGTGAAAAGAGGGTAGTAGGCGAATCAATAGGCATTGTGGTTGTGCGGTGGCTCGTGAGGGTAAGGAGGGTTAAATTTCATTTTATACGTTTCTAAAATAAATAATTTTATGAATGTATTGAAAAAGAGGTATTTGAGAAATGATGAAAAAGTATTATCATATAGTAACTAACGTCAAGTAACGACTTTTTGAAATTAAAGTATACTAAACTGAATAAGTTTTAGACCAAAAAAATAGTTTTGGTACAAGTAAGTAAGTAAATATTCTTTATTGCACCAACAATTATACATTTTAAATACTCGTACATGTAAAACTACAAATACATTTTAAAGGAACCAGGTAATAACAGGCGATCTTATCGCTAAAAAGCGATCTCTTCCAGACAACCTTTAGGTAGCAGGAAATGTAGAACTCATACAAAAGTCAACAGGTAGTGCAAGGAGCTAAATATGGAGACTATTAAATACAAACACACATACTACTTATATAAGTATTAAAACAATACTTAACATACTAATAAATGTACAATATAATATAATACAATATATATATATTTATACTTACACATATACAATATATAAATGGCAACTTAAGGTAGAGATAGAAAGTCTAGTTTCAGCTGATTTTTGAAAATGGGGAGAGATTTAGCTAATCTTAATTCTACTGGCAGAGCATTCCATAACCGAACAGCCCGGAAGGTAAAAGAGCTATTATAAAATTTTGAAGTAGATAAGGGAGGAGCAAGAATATGAGTCTGAGAACATCTGATAGAAGAGAGATACTTGAAACGCTCTTTGAGATAAGGTGGTGTAGCGGGGTTAAAGAGAATGCCATAAAGGAGGGCAAGAACATGAGAGTCACGGCGAAGACGAATAGGAAGCCACTTGAGCTGAGAACGAAACTGAGACACATGGTCATATTTGCGCAAGCCAAATATAAACCTTATACAGAGATTCTGGAGGCGCTCAAGCTTATTCAGCTGATCCTGCGTAAGGTCAAGATAGCAAATGTCAGCATAATCTAATATGGGCAGTAAGAGAGATTGAGCTAGCGCAATTTTAGTGGCGTAAGGCAAGAAATTTCGAAGTCTGCGGAGCGATGCAATTGCAGCAAACATCCTTTATCGCTGCCTGTACTTTTATCGCTGCCTGTACTTTTCATACTTTCCTCCGTATATACGTTTCCTCATCGCTGAGGGTCGTGACCACTTCTAGGAAACAGCTTCTCCATGACAATTTGCCGGCAAGTCTTTCTGTCTGTCGCCGAATGTAGGGCACCGTGGAGCGTCAGATCGAGGGCTGAGCGAATTTGGTACAAGCCGGGGTTTGAACTCGCGACCTCCGGATTAAAAGTCGTACGCTCTTGCCGCTGCAGTGGGCCAGTACACCAGCGCACATTTATAAAAGCGTGTTTTTCTAGTGTTTTTTAAACTATTAATTTGTTCTTTAATAACTATATGACATCTATTTCAGTTTATAATTCATATATCGTAGTGTGATGTGACTAACTTTAGCGCTGGTGGCTTAGCGGTAAAAGCGTGCGAACTGCAATCCGGAAGACGCGGGTTCAAACCCCGGCACGTACTAATGAGTTTTCGGAACATATGTACGAAAAGTTAAGTTTAGTTATTCGTTAGTGTAGTGAAGTTTGTGTATACACGGTGTTTTTATTAAGTTCCTTTAACTTCTACTTACGGCTAAGTACATTTAAGGAATAGTAGATTGTTAAACAAGGGATGAAAGGATCCCATTTCTGTCGAGGGAGTTTAGTCCGAGACTGAAATGGTGCCTTTCACCCAAGTTAAACACTCTACTTTTTATTTCTAATACGAGGAAAGTAAAATACATGTGCATTAAAAAACCACGGCTAAGTATAAACTTCCAGTAGTATTTCTTGAGGGCACTTTCTATTAACAATTTAGGTAAAAATATCGTTATTTATGGAATGGAAAGTGAATAATTAGAATAGAAATTGTGCAACAAATCCATACTATTACAACAAAAACGTACCTTGAAATTACAGTGCTCTAGAGCAGAAAAGTATCAGTTTCTGCACACTTTTAAGAACAAAAAGGATACACTTTCAAAGCAAAAAAAGAAAAATAAAAATTCTTCACACCAGTGTCATTCGACATCACTATTTATCTAGCAGCGGTCATAGAAATTAATTTTAAATTATGCTAACAACGTCTTAAAAATGAATATAGTAATTTACCTAAGCTATACAAATTAAATTGTCGAATGGTTCTACGTGTTGGCGTTGGCTCCGCGTACGATGCCCAAATGTCCCGTGTAAGGGAAAGAAACAATAATATTTTGGGGATAACAATCGATTAGATACATAACAATAATTATCTTAAATGTTGACATAAGGATATGTTAAGAAAAAATCGAATATAATTTGAAGGTTCCGTAGTGTTCGAACGAATCGAGATCTTTCCGTTTTAGCTTGGCCATAAATATATTTCCTCTTCTTCTTCCTCGTATTGTCCCGGCATTTTGCCATGGCTCATTAGTCTGGGGTCCGCTTGACAATTAATCCCAAGATTTGGCATAGGCACTAGTTTTTACGAAAGCGACTGCCATCTGACGTTCCAACCCAGAGGGTAAACTAGGCCTTATTAGGATTAGTCCGGTTTCCTCACGTTGTTTTTCCTTCACCGAAAAGCGACTGGTAAATATCAAATAATATTTCGTACGTACAGTGGCTAAGAAGCATACGGCCCGCCTGATGGTAAGCATTCTCCGTAGCCTACGGACGCCGGTGACTCCAGAGGACACTCCACACCCTCGTTGAGCTCTTCAATCAATCAATTTCAGTCAATTTCATTAAGTTATTGCTCTAAAACAATTAAATTATCGTATAAAAATAAATCTTTCATATATACATTTATTTAAAAGACAAAAAAGGGTTTTTTTTTCTGCCAGCGGAATCCAAACCCAACCCCTACCCGGAAACAGAAATGACTATATTTTTTTTAAACCGCAGCCGCGGCGCCGGCGCCATGCCTTTTTCAAAATTTGAATTTGAAAATGGAACGCCATTACAACGGTCATTAAAAACAGATCATAGACAAAGGTTTGGTATTAGTAGTTTTTTTAAGTAATTTTAAAGCGATTATTCGTTGTATGTAATAAGTTTTTTGTGGTTCGTCTGTAAACTGAAGGCAAATGTCTGCAGGAGACTTATTAGGACTATTATATATATTTTTCAAATATCTTGTGTACGGTGTTATATGTCATCTTAATACAATATCGCAAGATTTTGCGTTTTAAGATTACGTTATAAATTGTATGGAGATGACAGCTGTCACCATACCCAAGATATTTGAAAACTACTATAAGTATCTACTTATTTATTAATACTGCTAAAATAGTGAAGTAATTAGGCTCAATACTGCAATATACTTTATTAATGGGATTTTATTTTGCTTCAAAAATGTCATTTCATAAAATAACGCTCAAGTAACCAGAATATAATAATTAGCAGTTATAAATAAGAAAGCAGTACAAACTCTCAACAGGAAAAACTCTGACAAGTGCGAGTCAGACTCGCACGCCGAGGGTTCTGTACTTTTTAGTATTTGTTGTTACATCGGCAACAGAAATACATCATCACCACGGTTCATGAGATACAGCCCGGTGACAGCGGACAGCGGAGTCTTAGTAATAGGGTCCCGTTTTACCCTTTGGGTACGGAACCCTATTAAAAAGGAATAATCTCCATAAAAGGTTTTTAAGACATCTTTCTTGGTTAATCGAAAGAGAAAAGTACATGATTTTTAATAGTTTGCATTCCCAAATAATAATTAAAGTACGAAAAACATAACCTTCCCTTCTTCTGACAGTAGGTCATCTTCCTCGCGTTGTCCCGGCATTTTGCCACGGCTCATGGGAGCCTGCGGTCCGCTTGGCAACTAATCCCGAGAATTGGCGTATGCACTATTATTTACGAAAGCGACTGCCATCTGACCTTCCAACCAACAGTGTAAACTAGTCCTTATTGGGATTAGTCCGATTTCCTCACGATGTTTTCCTTCACCAAAAAGCGACTGGTAAATATCAAATGATATTTCGTACATAAGTTCCGAAACACTCATACGAGTCGGGGTTTGATTGAACCTGCGTCCTCCGGATTGCACGTCGCACGCTCTTACCGCTAGGCCACCAGCGCTTTTTTTCCTGCGTCAGTAGGTAAAACCTCCTAATAAACTTTTAGTCACATGTAACATTAAAAAGTATAGCATCGAAAAACTATTAAATATTTATCAGTTCAACGGCGCCGACCATAACATTAACATAATTTAGACTGGATTAACATTAACATGTATTCGTTAATGTTAATCTCATAATGATATACTAGTGGATATCAGAATATTCTCAGGGTAGACAAAATGGTGGTCCGGGCGCCAGTTCTAAGTAATATTTAGGGAATTACTGTCGCGACGTGGTCAGTTTCGGCCCCTAATTACTACTACGAATATTATAGATAAAAATATAAAATTATAATAGTGTGGATTCTAATGTTAAAGTAGGTATCTATGTAAATATTAGTCCGGTCTCTTCACGATGTTTTCCCTCACCGAAAAGCGACCGGTAAATATCAAATGACATATCGTACGTAAGTTCCGAACTCACTGGTTTAAACCCGCGACCTCCGGATTGCAAGTCAAACACTGTCACATCACTACGTGTCACTTTTTAAATACCATTGCCAACTCACTAGGGTTGTCACTTTCTTTTCAGAACACATTTTTTTTCTATCACTTTTCTAGTATTTTTTTTTCTTTTATTTATTTATCAAAAACATCATTTTTTAAGTCACCACTACCTATTCACCTAGGGCTTGCACACACAATTTTTAACTTAAATTTTTACCGTTTCACACTTTTTCAGTACCAATTTTTATATATTTATCTCTGTTTATTTATCATAAAACCACATTTCCAAGTCACCACTGTTCACCACCAGCGTTAGTACGGTAATGGTACCGGTATGCTATTACCACGTAACCCCAATTTGCAAGAAAACGGTAATTTGTATCGATCATTATTGGTCAATCATTTAAATTCAAAGTTTTTGTCGCTCCGCCGAGCAGAAATGTGGGGTTTTGGGGCCTAGGCCGGAAAGGGATGTTAAGGGAGGGGCTTGTTGACAATTATGATATACTTGAAATATGTCATGTCATGTTTGATGTAACATGTTTTACATAATATATCGATGGGTCGCTACTTCTCTGTTACGGTAGGTATGGTGGAGTTCATAAGCATCTTGACAAGTCAACGGTCCAAATATATATAAATACACGACCTTATTGTCAGTTATTTGAGAGGCGTGTAATAGTTATTTGTGTGCCAAGGGAGGAAAAGTAGGACATTGCGTGCCGCGTGTAAAATTGTCACCCGAGCCGATGGCGAGGGTGGAAAACACGCGGGATGGAATGTCCTACTTTTCCTCCCGTGGTGCGCATACTATTTTTCTGCTCGACGGAGGAGGAAAGCGGCAATTTCGTTTAGCGCAGCGGGAGCAAAGTTGACGCTTTCCGTCGGGAGGGCAGAAAACATATTTTTGATATTTTTGCAACGTTAGGTTGTAAAGACGATTATGATCTTGTATTTCAGAACTATAATTTACATAATATTAAAAAAATATAATATATACAGTCAAAAGATTTAATTAGACATTATAGGGAGCGTGCATGAACTGTAGGAGGCAGCACAGGAACCGTCAGATCTTTGGCGCGAGGCGTAAATGTGATGTTTATTGTTCCGATGTAGCCCACAAGATGGCAGAACCTACCATGCACAACAAAACACGTGCTGTGTAAATTTACATGTTTATTGTTCCAATTCAGGCCACAAGATGGCAGACCCTCCAACGCGCACGGTGCCTAAACTATTGTCACTGTGACAAAATACAAAATGGGTCACAGACTGTACGTCAAATTTTAGGTCGGTAAATATATGGATCGGATATGTCAGTGTCAAAAATAACGTTTTTGTTTGAAAAAACGTCACTTTTGATACTGACTTATCCGATATATATCGTATCTAGACCTTATATTCGACGTATCCTAAAGCTCGAATAGTGCTGAGTGAGACTGTAACTACCGCGAACTTTAAATATGTAGCCTGACCAGTAATATGTGGCATTATCTATGAAAAGGGACCTTATTGTCGACGGCGATTACGCCGCACTGCGTCGCGCAGCGTTGTATTTGTATCGGAGTATCGTTTATTACGGCGGACGCGCCACCGACAATAAGGTCCCTTTTCATAGATAACGTCACATATATGATCACGCGCCATATTGCGGAATTTCATTGGAACTAAATGTTTCATACTAAACTGAACTGTCACCCTATACATGAGAATAACAGCGCCCTCTTGACAATGATCAATTGATCATATTTCTAGTTGAACTTTATCTGAAATATGAAGTAGAAAAAGTATTCCGGGGTAGCAGATACTTATGGTCCGTTGTTTTATCTGGTTATTTTTCCCATTTTTTTTTTACTAAACTGTTTATGTATACTTTATTTACAATAACAATATACATAATGGATATATACTGAGGATTACTATAACTAGCCTATATCTAAAATAGGCCATTGAGGAATGGTACCTAGGATTATAGCGGCATTTCCTCGTTGTATTGCAATTTGCAATACTGATACGTTGTGCGAGGAAGCCGCCAGCTCTTCGGTCACCAGTTACGCCAACCAGACGTTTCGCGATAAACTGTTTTTTACGGGAAACTAATACATTTTAGGTAAAAAAGCTACATAATAATTAGTTTGTATTAAAACTCACTTCTAAGGGTAGTTTAAGGTTAATTATATCTAAACCTGTGTCCGTTTTGAAAGTAGTTTCTGTAAATCTGTAATGTAATATAGTTTTATTTAGTTTACTACCAAAACAATGTATGTTTAGGTCATATTTCCTTCGCTATATTCCAACTGTCAAACATGGCATACAAATGCAATATTTGGTTTCCCGCCGTACAGGCCTAGCCTTGCGGTGACCCCTGGAAACCTTGTTATGGAACCATCAGACAGAAGTTTTTGTGGCAAAAACGAGTGCTTGAGAAAATGAAACATCGACAAATAATAACATCGATAAGTCGGTCATAGATTAATAATTAAAATATGTAAATTCTACCTGCGGTAATTTACCGGGAAATTTCAAGAATGCAAATCAATTTCAAATCCGACCATAATTATTTATTATATATATTAGGTATTTAAAAATAAAAACGTAAACTGTAGAATAAAGTGTCAAAAAATAAGAAAACTACCAAAGGGTGTATCTAAGAAGATATCGAACGTGTTGTGTATTTCGCGGTAGCTATCTTTTTATACAATGTTAAAAATATCTATAACGCTAAGGTAACATCGATTAGACATGTCGATATTTGATTTTTTCAATCACTTTATTTTGCCACAAAAACTTCTATGTCTGGTAACCATGCTATGCACCCACCCGATATCACACCAACTCTGTACCGATTCATATCCTGTGTTGTGTGCAATAAACTTATTTTTTCTTTCTTTTATTCGTATATAGGCATAGTGATCATAACGATGTCGATCAATCAACACTACCACCAATTGCCGGTCGATGGCATCGATCGATGATCTATCTATTCGTGTAGTCGTTGATCAGCCAATGCTATTACACCAATCGATCGATGGCATCGATCGATCATCATCGATAAACTTATATTTTCTTTCTTTTATTTGTATATAGGTACAGTGATCATAACGAATGTCGATCAACCAACGCTACCACCAATCGTCGGTCGAACGCATCGATCGATGATCTATCTATTCGTGTATTCGTCGATCAGCCAACGCTATCACATCAATCGAACGATGGCATCGATCGATGATCATCAATAAACTTATTTTTTCTTTCTTTTATTCGTATATAGGTATAGTGTTCATAACGCTGCAACCAATATTCACAAATATGTTATTATATCCCAAGATTTCGGTTAAAAATAAAATGCTACTCATTACATCGGACGATCTCAAGATCAGAACAGAGTCATAATCATCTACTCACTTCTCCCTCCATGTCCTATGGAAATACGTTAACATATTTATGACTGTGAAGTGGAGTTGAGAAGGTGATATTAGCTGCTAAGTTTGTATGTAGTTGTGACGTTTACTTTGTGTGAGTTTTGGTGCAGTTTGTCACAAGCAGGCTACACGAAAGATGGGTAGAGTAGGAAAATAATCTGTATATTCGATCGTAGTCAAAATTATTAAAAAAAAAACAATACTTACGAGGCCACAAAGTTTTCTTTGACAATACACCTTTGTCAAAGAAAACTTTGTGGCCTCGTAAATTTACTTACAATTTTATGTATTTTCAATGCTTAATGAAAATGCCATTTTCAATGCTTGAAAATGACATTTTCGTCAATATATAAACTAAAAACATGCAAAACTACTCCAATTTTATCACAAATACGGAACATGGCAGGAGCGTTATTTTTTTTACGCATGATTCCAATGGCGCAAGCAAAGACGCGGACGAAATCGACAAACAGCCAATTTTTTTTAAAAAAAAAGCTAATATTTACGTATTTCCATTCGTCGGATGGAGATCATCTTTGACGATACACCTTTGTCAAAGAAAACTTTGTGGCCTCGTAAATTTACTGCAATCTTTCGACACACGATTAAAACTTTTAGAACACATTTGACTTTGATCCTTATTCTTTCACGGATATGTATTAAATTTGATAAATATCATTAAGTGGCGCCATCTTACCGGGCACAAGTTAAAGATTATGGCGCCATTGGTCGAAACTTTATGTTAACTGTGCTGGCATACCTTTGGCCTTTGATCTACATATTAGATGACGCCACTTTTTGATATTTAACAAATTTAATACATATCAGTAAAATAATAGGGATCAAAGTGCATGTAACAACTCTGGAGTTGCAGGCGTCCATAGGCTACGGAGACTGCTTACCATCAGGTGAGCCGTATGCTTGTTTGCCACCGACTTCGTATATAAAAAAACAAGATTTAAAGTGATTTTAATTTGTACCCTAAAGGCGAATTTAGGGCACGAAGTTTTGCCAACGTTTAAAATGAACTGTAACATTGATAACGGGGATTGCTAACAACGAAAACACTACAATTGTCATCCAAGCCAAGCCGGGGGGCCTACCGCGAAAACCGAGATTCGCAAATTGCAGGGATCTTTCTGTTTTACTCTTAGTAAGACGTCATTAGAGTGACAGAGAAAATGCCCGCAATTGACGAATTTCGATTTTCCCGGTAGCCGCCCTGACGCCTGACACAGTTCCGATCTCATGACAAGAAGTGTAAAATTACTCTTTTCACCAAGCTATTGTCATTAAAAAAGTTGGGCAATTGCAACAAAATGCCTGACATGTTTATAAGCACTTTTATACAAAAACTCGGCAAATGTCAGCGTGGTGAAATAAGGACCTGATAAATAAATATTATAGGGCATTATTACACAAATTGACTAAGTCCCACAGTAAGCTCAATAAGGCTTGTGTTGTAGGTACCTAGACAACGATATATATAATATATAAATATTTATAAATACTTAAATACATAGAAAACACCCATGACTCAGGAACAAATATCCATGCTCATCACACGAATAAATGCCCTTACCAGGATTTGAACCCGGGACCATCGGCTTCGTAGGCAGGGTCACTACCCACTAGGCCAAACTGGTCGTCGACTGGACCTGATGCATCGAAATGTCGGAAATAAAGGTAATAAAATAAATTCGCGATGGATATACTCGTATATATGTTTTAATATTTATTTTATTTTTATTTTACTTTATTAGGTACACTTAACAGAAATAGTACAATATCATGAGAAATATACAAATTGCATACTTATCACGGCTTAGAAACTAGCACGAGATCCAAAATATGTGTACACAGCATGCTTTACAAGTAAGCGCAAATGTTACAAATGAATTAGTGAAAAAATCATAGGTTGCTAGTAGCAACTTGCTACAGAGAAAATATCAGAGAACACATAACTATCTAAACATCACAATATAACAGAGTAATTAATATACTTTACATCATTAAGATGTTACCTTTCAAAGAATGGCATTTGAAAAATATATAATAATATTTTGTAGTTAAGACAGTTAACAAAATCAGGCGTTACTTTGCGGAAATCCATATTAATTATAAAACAAGAAATATTACTTTGCTAATCTGCGAAAAGATAACGTGTTAGTCAATCAGTGCTAACCCGTTATACTTACTTGCGTATTTTTACATACAATTAATGTTCACCCTCCCACCGCAAAAATAAATACGCAAATAAATATAACAACCCACCACCGAAAATAAAAAACAAGTAAGTTATCCGTTACCTTTTCGCGGATAAGATATAATAAGAAGTAATATTTTTTGTTTTAATTGTAGTAAAGAAAGGGTTCGAACCCCCGAAATCAGGTTTGGAACACACCTTATCGCTAGGCCGCCAGCTTTTTTTTTTTATGTAATAGGTTGCAAACGAGCAGACGAGCCGCCTGATGGGATGCGAGCAGCTTTTCCATAAGCCTCCTCAAGTCCTCAGCAATCTCTGAATCCCTCGCTTACTCTATACTCAGCCAACTTATCATTATGTTAATTCTATTTTTGTTACTAGACATGCCTAACGGCAACCATATCATAATCACCCCGATACCCATCTGTCATGGCCAGGAACAATTTAAATCACTAATTTTATATCACCATTTATTCAAAATCAACCTTAGGATCTTTGCCTTTAAGTTCAATTTATAAGTATAGGTTAAAGGATTTGAGTTCTTCTTGAGATTTGATTTTGATTTACCTCAAAGTTAGGTTGGATTTTTAACAAATTATGCACAGTTTTTGCGTTTTAGTGTGCATATTTATTTTTGGCATTTGGTGTTCGTGGATTGATCCTATAACGCCAGATTTAACTTTGATGAAGAAAGGCAAATATTTTCTCAGTTTACGTATAGGAGAAATACAAATTCAGTTAATACGATTATGGTATGTTCTACTGCCCATATCGCGGGAAGAATTAGTTCAGAAATTTCTTCTTTTTTTTTTTATACCACAAGCATACGGCCCGCCTGAAGAGACAAAAGTGTTCCCATATTATTACAAGCTTTTATTTTACTTGGCCTATTAGTTATGTTGGTTTGTTAGTTAGTGTGGGTCAAATCCTGGAAGCTAAATTTGACCCACTTCCCGAAATCCGAATGAGCTGAAATATTGCGTAAATATGTATGTAGGGTGACAATGCAATATTATGGTACCATCGAGCTGATCTGATGATGGAGACAGGAGGAGGCCATAAGAACATTGTGATAAAACAACGCATTCTAATTGTGTTTGTGGTTTTTAGAATTTTGAAACATATTTAAAATCGCTTAGCTACCTACCTTTATGTGTTTTTGTTTTGTGTTCAAAACGCGAAAGTTTTAAATGTTATGTTTTTAGAATGGTTACAATGTATATTTAACCTACAGTTTAACCTGATTCTTACATAATAGTACATTACGATACAAGTGCGAAAAATAGGAAATTCGAAACGAGTGGCGATAAATTAAAACACGACCGAAGGGAGTGTTTTAAATCGACACGAGTTGCGAATTACCTATTCTCACATGTATCGTACAACGTTTTACAGTACATATGGCCCTTTAAATGTTCGACACAGTAACGTAATATGCTACTTCTCGCACTAGTGCTATAAAGTAGCCCCATATGTACTGTAAAATAATATTCTTTGAACTTTGAGTACCTATTAGTTGCCTGTGGTAAGAAAAGTACTATCAGCGATAAAAGCTTGTACCAATTTTTTCTTTTACCAAAAACTTTTTTAAAATATTCTGTTAAAAAACTTGTATACAATTTATAATTTTATACTGTGTAGGTATTATATTTACAAAAATATCTCATTCAGCTAGACAGAGATAGAAATATATTAATCCTTTCATGTACATTGATTAACATTATAATGCCCGAACGCGTTGACTCAACGCAACCACCTACTTAAACCTGACATAATGGCGGACAGAAAATTACATAAATTAAGTATGGGTCTGCTCTGTATCATAATCATTGGTGTATTTTCGGATTTTGGGGATAGGATTGTGATACACTGCTAGCAATTGAATTGACAGATCATTTGGTGGCTTTATTCATGACTCAATACCGAAGAGAATTGGAAATAGCGACGTAAATTTACTGCCATATTTCGACACATAATTAAAACTTTTAAAACGCCATTTGCAAAAAAAGGGTCATATAATTCTAATTGGCACCTGAGCGCGGGGTAGTCTAACGCTCAAAAAACCAGTGTAGGTGTGCTCTCCGATAACGCGCCTTTGTTACGCATATCGAGGACACATTTTAGGCTGGTTCGGTAGCATTCGACTCGCCGACACTCAGTAACCGTATAGGGACCACATAAGAACTCGCAAATTATTTTTCCATCTGTTCATTGTGAATCTTATTTCAATTACCATAGGAGTTGTAATTAAGTGACCGGGCCCTTTTGTTTGCAGGTAGTGGCACGCGCCGTTTTAGTTTACATGGACAAAGGATAAGCCGTTGGAGGCCAGCTACAAATCTAAGAACTATACTATCGTATAGAAAGGAAACTTCCTACCAAGCCGAAGTTTGACAGCAATTCAGGGCCGAATCATGTTGTCCCTTTCAGCTATAATAATATAGAGTTGTCAAAACTCATGTAATTATCTTATCTGTGGTTGTGCACGCAATGGGACGTCAAGTTGTGCCAACCCTAATACTTGCTCGAAGCAATGCCGAACCGAACGGAGCAGAGAAAGCCCGAACGCTCTAGTTTGGCCCCTGCCAAGATGCCAATCGTCTGCGCCGCGTAGCGAACGAACAGCTCCAATGTCTCTCTGTTGCACTTATATGGAGGAATGATAGAGACATTACCGTTTTGTTCGCTACTTCTCTCTACAGGGGCCCTCTGTGGTTTAGTAGTCTGCCTCTTTCTCACTCATTTAATGTTCTTATGGGTAAGGGCCACCAGACAAACATAGCCAAGGGCGACCACACACTAGATGGATATAACAAAGCACGTCCTGAGCAACTGGCACGCCATGGCTCAAGATAGAGAGAGTTGGCGCAAAATGGGAGAGGCCTTTACGCATGAGGAGATCGCTCATTCAAATAAATAAAAAAAATTGTTAATTATTCATTTACGACGATTGTTTTTAGATATTTTGACGACCGGTCTGGCCTAGTGGGTAATGACCCGGCCTATGAAGCCGATGGTCTTGGATTCGAATCCCGGTAAGGGCATTTATTTGTGTGAAGAGCACAGATATTTGTTCGTGACTCATGGGTGTTTTCTATGTATAATAAGTATTTGTATATTATATATATCGTTGTCTGAGTACCCACAACACGAGCCGTCTTGGCTTAACGATAGACTTAGTCAATTTTTGTAAGAATGTCCCTATATTATATAATATTTAATTTAAGATAAATTAACATAAGTTAGATTTAACCTTAGATCAAAACTGTAAACTTTAGAAATGAGTCGGAATAAAAAAAATAAAAATAGGTATACACCTAGGTCTTTCTAGATCTGTGGGCATTGTCATGATGCCAACGGCCACTTTCTATCACCGCACCGCTCGCCGTCGGCAGGGTGTTCACCCTCACACCTTAGAACCTAAATGGTCGCGTACTGTGCGGTTCAAGAGGAATTTCCTCTCGCTGACGCTCCGGCTATGGAATGAGCTCCCTTCGGAGGTTTTCCCGAGGGTCTACAGTATGGGGTTCTTCAAAAAAGGAGTGTACAGGTTTTTAAAGGGTTGGCAACGCGCATGTAACACCTCTGAAGTTGCAGGCGTCCATAGGCTGCGGTGACTGCTTACCATCAGGCGGGCCGTATGCTTGTTTGCCACCTTCGTGGTGTAAAAAAAAAATTTTGCTTCGCTTTCACTGCATCTTCGGCTTGATTTTTCGGTAAATATCGGTTGGAAATTGAGCCGATACGTCGAAGCTGTGGTGGGAACGCTTCAAGGATGCCTTGATGTGCTGACAGCCAAGTTTGGGAGGTAACATCAAACTGGCAAGCTTTGTAGCTAGGCATATATATTGGACCAAAAATACTTTTTCGGGAAGCAGTTGGAACATAAGCCGATTCAAAGAAGGCCTTGATGTGCTGACAGCCAAGCCAAGTATTTGACTTCTATCGGCCAAGTGTCATTGACCTACGAAGCTGGAGGTCCCGGACTCAAATCCTGGTAAGGGTATTTGTGTGTTCATCACAGATACAGTTGTAGATAAGGTAAAATACCTGTGGCACATACTCACGAGCGACCTAAGGGATGACTTGGACATCGAAAGGGAGCGCAGGGCGTTGGCGGTTCGGAGTAACATGATTACATCACTTGAGCAACGAGCAAACCTGCGGGAGGTTTGCTCGTTGCTCAAGTGATGTAAAAATCACGTTATTTAAATCATACTGTCAATCCTTGTACACGAGCAGCCTGTGGGTCCGGTACACTAAACGAGCCTACAACGCCTTGCGCGTACAGTACGAGTACAACAATGCCTTTAGAATGCTGATGGGGCTGCCTAGCAGGTGCTCTGCATCGGGTATGTTTGTGGCTGCTCGCACGGATAGTTTTCAGACTATATTACGGAAAAATATAGTCTCATTACTAAGTCGTGTGAGATGTAGTCCCAACAGCATTCTAAAGGAAATTGCTAATAGGTTCGACTGTCCGATGTTAAAGCACTGGACCGAGCTAATTAAAAGTGTTGCGCAATTTATAATATAGATATATTATATGATGTATCAATGTAGGTATATATATATTGTAAATTGGCTCATCTTGTTTAAATTATATTTATAAATACTAATACTAGGTTAAGATATTTTCTTGTTGTACTACCACTCTATGGATACATTGTTTGTCCGAAATAAAGAAATTTATTATTATTACATACTATATACTTCATATAAATAAATATCTTTAAATACATATATGAATAAATATATATTATGACCGCACACATATTCCTACCTGTCAGTAGGTTCTTCATCTGAGAGCCATAGTTTTTTTGGGGTGCAGTTTTTCCTGCCATTTTGGCCCTGTCCAATGCACACTCCCATGCAATGTTGCGAACTTGGAGCTTGGCTATATTTTTTACAACCACACATTGTAACGGAGTACGTGCGTTACGACCTGGCAGATTGGATCCAGCTTTAATGCTAACCTTTGTTTTAATTTAAAAATATATTATATTATAGTATACTGATTTTTATTATTATATTTCGTTAACTTATTTAAAATTTAATATTCGTGAAAAAATTCTTAGCATCCGGTGCGACTAATTGTGTTCCAAAATGGGTCCGTAGAGTTTTCATAATTAAGTCTAGATACTTATAATTATTTATTTAAAAAGTTTCTGTCCTTTGAGTGACCGCGTAAGTTCGAGACGACACCAATATATGTTTGTATATTGGCCTTAATGTAGGTATGTACATTAAGGCCAATACCATACAAAAAATAATTGCGTTTTATGACTTATATTACACACTATTTCTACATAAATATGTGCGCATCTATATACTTTCGAATATTCGTTTGCGCTACATTAATAGAAAAACTTTGTTATGTACAGAAATCAAGCAATAAAAAGCAATTGTTTTTTGTATGGAAATAGAACCACCCTAAATAAATAAATATTATAGGACATTATTACACAGATTGACTAAGTCCCACAGTAAGCTCAAAAGGCTTGTGTTGAGGGTACTTAGACAACGATATATATAATTTATATAAATATTTATAAATACTTAAATACATAGAAATCAGTCATGACTCAGGAACAAATATTCATGCTCATCACACGAATAAATGCCCTTACCAGGATTTGAACCCGGGACCTTCGGCTTTCGGGACCCTATGCATTAATCGATAAGCAAAAAAAACAAACCTAACCTAAAAAAAATTACAGAGCAAAACAGCATTCTGCTGTGCAAATCTGAATTATAAGAACAACGTTTTTTTCTTAGGCACGATGAAAAATGTTTCTTTACAGCAGTTTCACACTACGTCCGATCCGAATCCGATCCGAACCCGTGAAAATATGGTCCGTAGTAGCCGTAGAACTATTTCTATGGTAAGTTACGCGCTAGATCCGAAAGAAATCGGATGACGGAGATCGGATCTAGTGCCCGAGGTGAGGCGTCCGATACTTCAGTTTTCTATGAAAACGTCACGTGATCACCGATCACCCGTCATAGAAAACGATGTGTCGGAAACCTCGGCCCGGCGCCGGGCCGGTCTAGCGTGAGTCATCTTTTACTAAGCCAGTACTTAGGAATCATAGTAATTATTAATAAGTTTTTGGCAAAAAAAACATTTTTGGTACAAGCTTTTATCGCTGACTGTACTTTTTTTTCCACAGGCAACTAATACTCATCGAGACAATTCTAAAAACCTCAAACACAATTAGGTTGCGTTGTTTTATCACAGAGTTCCTATGGCTACCTCCTGTCTCCATCATCAGATCAGCTTGATGGTACCATAATATTGCATTGTCACCCGACTTACATATGTATGCAAATTTTCAGCTTCATCGGAAACCGGGAAGTGGGTCAAATGTAACTTGCAAGATTTGTCCCATTCATACTAACAGGGCAAGTTAAAATTCTTGTAAAAATGCTAGTAATAAGTATTAAAACATCTCGTTGTTGATATAAAAGCGTCTTAGGTTCAAAAATGCATAAACTGCGAAAGTCAGCCAAAAAAGAAACCAAGGAAATTAAGTAAATTATACCTACTCATTATTCCTAATAAGAAAAATATTAAAGTTCCAAATTATGTTGTGCATATCGATCTTGTATCGACTTTAGGCGCCATCTACCGTCGAGTAGCGGAACCACCGTCACGGCGCGAGCCGGCCATCACACATAATTGGGCAAATTACTTCAAATTAAACAGATTTATTGCTGTTTACATGACATTTATCTGATATCTGCATTAAGCGCTTGTTTATATAGTTACACACGTGTTATTATGTACTTTGTACATTTTATAGCTAGTGAATGGTACAAATGGTCGTTCAATGTTAAGTTTACGATTTGTTAACTTGCAAATTAGATTTCAAAATAAGAATGATAATAATTATATCGTAGACTACGATAGTAGCATTTTGTACGAGATTTCGTAATTCTCTCACATTTTCGTACATAATACTTATGTATTACCTACATCATTATTTTCATATCCCTATTTCAATTAGGGAATGTTTCCTAAATCCTAAGTTAACTTTTATTTTATATATTAATTAATCTTAATTATATACGATTGATTGCATTAAAATATTAAAATAGGCAATTTAATATTAGTCAAATATCATTTGATATTTACCAGTCGCTTTTCGGTGAAGGAAAACATCGTGAGGAAACCGGACTAATCCCAACAAGGCTTAGTTTACCCTCTGGGTTGGAAGGTCAGATGGCAGTCGCTTTCGTAAAAACTAGTGCCTACGCCAAATCTTGGGATTAGTTGTCAAAGCGGACCCCAGGCTCCCTTGAGCCGTGGCAATATGCCGGGACAACGCTAGGAAGAAAGAAAGAAAAAGAATATTAGTCAGAATTCTACATGAAGGTATAAAAAAGTGTTTTTTTGCCGTTTTTGCTTTATATTTGGTGAAACAGTTACGTTATGTTCTGAAACCTTGAAATTTAAAAACAGACCTATATCACATAAATTCTTCAGAGATAAATACATATAATCAGTAGAGGTCTACAAAAAAATCATTTTAAATTTCTATTCCTAGGAGGGATTTGGCTTGAATGTTTTAACATCTTATACGACGGAAGCTTATAATTATAACTATAAGTTTTTTATTATTTAGACGTAAATGGACGACCACCTCGAAATCACCATCATACAAACTTAGTCCTCATTTTCCTGTTTCGGTATTAACATTATTAAGTATAAATATATTTAAATATTTATACTTAATAATAATTTACTTTATTTCCCTTATTTACCGACGATTTAATTCCTTTCTAAATTCACTCTAGACCCGGTTACAAATGTGATTTTATGTATTCAAAACGAGAAAGTATTAAATATTATATTTTTTTATATGCAATTTGATATGTATTAATCATAGCTATGCTCCTTCGTTTGTTTTTTTTTTTCATAAAACCCTTTAGTAATTATAAAAGGACCATTTTGAAATTTCTACATCACTTGGTTTTCGCTCCTAACTCTTATAATAATAAAAAAAAACGAAGGGTCATAGCTATGTGATATGCTATGGGCATAGCATATAAAAAAATATGTTCCATAATATCAATATTCGGGGAGGAAAACGAGGACTACGTTTGCATGGAGAATCGGTCCGCACTATCCTCTAAAGCTATATTTATTATCATTTGTGGGCAGTCGACTGAAAATATCTATTCTCACAGTGAAAGTTGGATAAGTAAAACGTTAGGTTTATGCTTGAGATATTTACTTGTATCAATAGATCTAAACTATCTATTAAGGCACGCATGTTTGTCTGTGCGTATGTAATTACTGTATTCATGAAGTTAGTAGTTTTATATCATGTTTGTAAGATTATTTGTAAGCAAATTTGATTTTATGGGCCTATTTTGTGTTTCGACGACCGGTCTGGCCAAGATGGTAGTGACCCTGCCTATGAAGCCTGGGTTCAAATCCCGGAAAGGGCATTTTTTTTTCATATTAATACAATTGTAAGTATTTGTATATTATATAATATATCGTTGTCTGAGTACCTACCCACAACACAAACCTTCTTGAGCTTACCGTGGGACTCCAATTTGTGTAAGAATGTCCCTATAAAGTAATATTTATTTATTATGTATTTATTTTCCGGTTGATGTATTTATCTAAAAAAAACATGATCTCAGTCCGAAAAATCATTCAATGAAATGTATAAGTATTATATGTATCTTAAATTATTCACAATTAAAAAAAAAACACGAATTATTTTCCATTATCGTCAATTAACAATTCTAAATGATTTTTTTAAGTCTCCAAAAAGCCGCTCAAATACCATTGTCTATCAATTTTTACATTTTTACTCCCAAATCCTCAAAGGTTGACCTGAAGAGATCCCTTATAGGGGTAACTTTGCCTTTGTACATTGCAAACATTCTGTATTATTGTATCTTAACTTGTCATATACATACAAGTGTTTACATCACTGTATGTTTCAGAGATACAAATTGATCGTATAAGAGCAAAATTTAAACATGTCCTAAGTACTTCTGTATTCTTATTCGAATAATAATTACCTATCTTATTCAATGAGACAAATTCTAAGCAGACTGTTTAAGCTGTAGACCCAAAAAGGGGTGTAAAACTTATAAAACTTCATAATATAAAAGTTCAACATTTTAACTATTTCTTATAAAAGAAAATTAAAAAAAACATACGACTTATACAGGCAAAAATATAAATATTTAAAACCAGCCAAGCTGTGGCCACACCATTTTCCTGAAAAAATTAACTAATCTTTGTAAATATTAACGAAAATAAGTGATTAGTATTTGTAAAAAATCATAAACAAAAATTGACAGCGCGCTCAATAATTAGTTCGGCAACTCACCACTAGATGGCGCCACGCGTCCACAACTCGACCAAGCCAAACCTGTCGCGCTACGTACGGAGCATAGTAAAATTTTAATTATGCAGGGTGATGCAGGTAAAGAACTGGTTATCAAAGTGTTTTCAACGCTAGAAGCGTTGATTATGATTTTATACTTCATTGACAGACGCTGGCTTATTAGACGTTAATAATGATTTTGATGACTTTTGCTTTAAGATTTAGGTTTCATTCAGTAAAATATAAGTGTCAGTGCTCGTATATTTTACTGAATTAATACCAACTCGAAATAATCAATAGATTACAACTTATTTCTTAATTACCATGATGAATATTAATTGTGTAGAACATCAAAGTAAGTATAATATGTAAATTTTTTTTATGTACCACGTCGGTGGGAAACAAGCATACAGCCCGCCTGATGGTAAGCAGTCACCGTAGCCTATGGACAAGAAGAAGCCACTCTTTTAATGTATTATATCTTAATATAATAAGGATATTAAATGTCAATCTCTCTTCTTCCTCGCGTTGTCCCGGCATTTTTGCCACGGCTCATGGGAGCCTGGGGTCCGCTTGACAACTAATCCCAAGATTTGGCGTAGGCACTAGTTTTTACGAAAGCGACTGCCATCTGACCTTCCAACCCAGAGGGTAAAATTAGGCCTTGTTGGGATTAGTCCGGTTTCCTCACGATGTTTTCCTTCACCGAAAAGCGACTGGGAAATATCAAATAACATTTCGTACATAAGTTCCGAAAAACTCATTGGTACGAGCCGGGGTTTGAACCCGCGACCTCCGGATTGCAAGTCGCACGCTCTTACCGCTAGGCCACCAGCGCTTCTAAGGATATAAGGATATTAAATGTCAATAATAAATATAATCTCTACATTTGATGCATGGTTTGTGAATTCTTTTTTTATGATATAGGAGCCAACCATCTAAGTGGTGGAATAGTTATCGCGAAGGGCGATGGCGAAAAGAAGCGGCAGGGATTAATCCGAACAATTCCTCGTTGTACATACGATAGAAAATGCAGAGCGAGGCCACATCTCTACGCAGCGCCAAGGAGTCAAGCTGATCCAGCGTAGCAAAATGGACGATGATTTCAATGTCATTAAAATAATGTCGACTTAAATCGGGACTGTAGATAAATTAATTAATTAATTGAATGAATAATGAATCCTTGTTATACACAGGAAGGTAAATAATCAATAAAGAAGCAATCAAATATCTACATCTGATTGTGTACGTTTAACTTGTCCAGATCATAAGTTATGTTAATACAAACCTACATCAAAAATCAGGGGGCATCAAGGGGGCAAATTGTTGTTTAACCACTCGTGCGAATATTGATACACGAGCAAGCGAAAGATTCCAAAATTGAACCACGGGCGAAGCGAGTTGTTCGAAAAGTGGAATCTTGAACGTTGCGACCAATTTTGCCACCGAGTGAAACACAAAATTTTTGCACCAACGCGAGAAGAATTCTTATCTAACTATAAAATTTAACCATTTTTATCTAACTATAAAAATATGAAACAAAATCTAACCAAATCAAATCCAAATGAACGTTATTAAATATTTATCATTCAAAATCATCATTTAAAAGTCACCATTGTTTCTTTTAGAAACAACTCAAAATTTACATCAGATTATTTTGCCACACATTTGGATAAAATGCAACTTTCTCATCGGTTTTTGAACAATACAGAGAGCCTTTACCTGTTGGTGTGGTGAAATTTTTTTTTCTTTCATTCATTTGTAGCCCTATGCCATTTCTGGTCAGATTATACATCATGTGTTTGGGCATCATGTGTAAATTATCTCACTAAAAGATCTCCTCTCTAAACTACCTATATAGTTTTGCAGTTTTTCAGCCTGATGATAAGCAGTCTCCGTAGCATATGGCCTGCAACTCCAGATGTGTTACATGTGCGTTGCCGACACCCTAACACTCCGCACCCTAGTTGAGCTTTGGAAACTTTACTCATCGGCAGGAACATAACACTATGAGTAGGGTCTAGTGTTATTTGGCTGCGGTTTTCTGTAAGGAGGTACTTCCCCAGTTGGGCTTTGCTCTAGATCTGGAATGACATCCGCTGTGCTGTGCCCTACCACTCAAAGCGAGATGACATTCACAATGCCCATACCTCTCTTCTATAAGTTCTAAGTACCTACGCAAAATTAAAACTACACAATAATATCGCTTTAAACCCCTTATTACATTCAAATACTTGACAAACTTCAAAACAAGCCTCTTAATCGGTTAAAATTTAACATTCACTAAACAACATAATGACCTCTTCACATCTGATATAGTATTTCTGTATTGAAACCATCACTTAACGCATTTGCGACCTTATTCGCAGGACTTAAGAGTCAAGAGCTGGGTAATATTCCTATGGGTTAGAGAATACAGAGGGTTTGTTGGTTTTTTTTATACTACGTCGGTGGCAAACAAGCTGATGGTAAGCAGTCTCCGTAGCCTGCAACTCCAGATGAGTTACGATCCCAGCGTTTTCCCGCTTTGTAGAGGAAAGTGTCTACGAACAGAGAACCCGCCGAGCGGGTTCCCGGTACTCAATATGTTAAGCAAGCTCGGTTCTTCACACAAACGTATTTACGCTCTCATTTTAACACGACTAGCTAGATTGCTCTGAAACTTTGTACTTACAATAGGATAAGGTATATCTGCCTGTAAATAGTTTATGTAGCTTCGGATACCATAGTTAAAAATATACAGCGAATTGGCTACTTGACAGTTTTTTGTAAATAATGTCAAACGATCTTGATTTTCCTGAGGATCAAATGTGTATATAGGACTCATGGCATTTAAGCAACACAAAGGTCAGAAATGAGAGTTAAAGTCTGACGCTCGCACTCGACGATTGAAACGCCCCTAACAAAATGATAATGTGATGTGACGTCACATCATATAAGTCTTTCCTAAATGTATGGAAGATCAAGGAAATTGCCATTTTGACCCTGAAATATTGCGTTTATTTGTATAGTTGTCATACAATTTATTTTTCAATAAAATGTAAGGAATCGAATGGTACCATTTTCTTTTCTATTTTTAAAAGACAAAAAATAAAAAATAAATTGAGACTTCGGATCATTGTATTTTTTTATAATCTCAATATAATTTATTAAATTCCACTTTTTTATAATGAATGGCTCATCTTCTATGCATTTAACTAAATTTTATTATAATATTCAACATGTGTCAAGTACCCAATTAAAGTTTTTCATACAAAACTTGTTTTTGCTCTATTTCGTTTGATTTGTAAACTGAAGCTTTTTTTTATATGTTAAGGGCACCTATCATGGAAAATTTAAGATTTTTTTTTAAGTATTTTTGATGTTTCACCGACATCTGTAAAATTCCTACCGCTTTACGCTTTAAAAGTTGAATGTCCAATTAGTCCTTTATGTTTTCTATGTATTTAATGAAAGCTACTGCAATTGGTTTCAATATTATTAACCAATTAAAACTGTAGTTTTTTGCTCGTCATGGGAAAATAACAAATATCAATTAAAAATTAGACTTAAGCAGCTAGGCTCTTGTTTAGGGTAAAATATTGCCAGCGATTAAACACTGATGGTAAATACTTGTTTTACAGGATTTCTCTATACCGTCCTATTACAGGTGCCTGTTACATTATAGGAGTGTTTCCAACCTCAAGTTATATGTATGTAAATGTTTCACTAAAATCCAACGCGTAGTTTTAAAATAAGAACGAAACTTCGTTTGTATGGGAAGATGAAATGCGACCGAGCTGGTCGGGTACTCTTAAGCCCAAATAGTCCTGCAATTATTGGTCGCGTTGCAACCCCCTCTCGCACTCTGTACGCATGGACAACCACACTCAAGAGCCCTCAAGTATTGCCACAACTACAATAGCTGGTGAAGTGACAAGGTAGCTTATAAGTGCCATTGATAATACTTCAACATCTGCTCGTGTTAAATGCGATTCGATTTTGATATTATAAAATAAATAAATAAATAAATAAATAAAAAGCCTTTTATTTCGAGTCCAGGATTACATTACATTACATTGATTTTTAGTCAGCGTTTACATAATTTAAGTAGGTATGTCATTTTTCTTTTAATTTATATTGTTATTTGTTCAGTCAATTTTTAGATATTAAGTAACATATTATTTTGATATTATCAAGTGTTTAATGAATTCGTAATTTTGTTTGCCTCTGGTATAAGATAAGGAATATATACACTTTTCTGTTTTTAATGTGATATAAAATAAATGATGGCAGCCAGGTTCATTTTGAAAAAAGCAGTAAAAATAAAAAAGCTAGTTACTCCGGTAACATACAGCCAAAGTTAATTAAAAACTATGTAACATTATTAAGAGAGAAGTACGTCTAATTTAGAGGTAAACCAATAGTGAAATAATGCACACCAAAATTTGTCTCTCTCTGTGTGTGTGTGTGTGTGTGTGTGTGTGTGTGTGTGTGTGTGTGTGTGTGTGTGTGTGTGTGTATGTGTGTGTGTGTGTGTGCGTGCGTGCGTGCGTGAGTGCGTGAGTGAGTGCGTGCGTAAGTGCGTGCGTGCGTGCGTATGCGTGCGTGCGTGTGTGTGTGTGCATATAGAAGGCTACAGAGATTGTTAGCATTAGCTAGAGTCAAACCGAGATTCTCTGTAGCTAAGACCTTTAATTAACACACATTTACCCCCTTATTCATAAACGTGTACTAAAGTTAATGCCGCTATCCGCCATCGTTTGTCCCTTTCCATCATACTAATACGTCGGAAAGGGACAAACGATGATTAGCGGCATAGTAACTTTGGTACAAGTTTATGAATACGGGGGTTAGAAGCTACCCACTAGGCCAGACCGGCTGTCAAAAAAAAACCATGCAAAATAACCCGTTTTCAATCCCCTTGTATCTATCGCTAAGAATATTCGCTACTACGCTCCAAAAATCCAACCACTAACCAACCAATTTGCCAGTAATTGGCTCTTCCTCCTTATTTCATGCACTCGACTCGCACTAACTTCCAAGCAATATTCAACCCAATACGCCTTCATTTAGAACTCAAATTGACTTGATAAACAAACATGAACTTACGATCTTTTTGGACTAAAGGTCGAAGATATGACATTGGAATTTGAGTTATGTAGAAAGAAGTTAAGGTATATTTTCGTTTGGAGAGTGACAGATCTTCATTTGACCTCATAAGGTAGAATCAGGAAGTAGGGGATAAATTGATTATTATTAAGATGCAGTAGTTTTGGTGGTCTATAGCCGTGGGATGCAGGACCTATAGGTCATACAGGCGTACACCTAGGTCATAAAAGCAGAGAAAATTGATCACCTTTACAAATGAGTTAGAGTTAGACCAAGCTAAGTTGGCAGTGGTTTTGATAGCCAAGACGGTAAAAGTGTTATTTAAACGTCATAATTTTCAATTCAAATTTGCACCGTCTGGGCTATCAAAATTGCTGACGATTCAGCTTAGTCTAAATCTACTGTAGTTCCTAGTGGAGTCGGTAATGCCCTCACAAGGTCCATTTGTGCATGAAATACTGCTGCCACCTATGGGACGGTTCCGCCAAATATAAGCTGGCAGCCCTGCTCGATGGAGCGCCGGGCTCACACTCTTTCGACGACGTCAAGTCGCTGGTATATCGATGTTCTATCGGATACATTTCGGGGAGTGCGCACAAGAACTGCACGACCTGATCCCACCTTCCCCTTTCCATCATCGGACATCCAGGCGCGGGGAGCGAATGCACCCGTTCGTGGTAAGCGTTCCATTTGTCTGCACGAAGCGACTTGCCTCCTCTTTTTTGGTACGGACGGCTAAATAATGGAATGCGCTCCTGCCATCTGTATTCCCTGATAAATATGACCTCGGTCTCTTTAAAGCAAGAGTGAATAGGCTACTACTGAACCGGTGAGCTCCATCTTAGACCCTGTCTTCAGTTTACATCAGGTGTGACTACTGTGACTAGGGCCAATTGCCGATCAGAGGTCCCGGGTTGAAATCCTGGTATAGGCATATTTGTGTGTTCATCACAGATATTTTATGAGTTTATGAAAGTTTTCTATGCATTTATTTAAAAAGAAAAAATCTGAAATAAAAGAAAAAAGGATTGGACATCTCCTGGGATTGCACAATAATAATAATGCTATGGACCTATAAGATGTCTGAAATTTATTATGTCAGAATCGTTCTAAAAATGTAGAATATCAAGCTCAAAACTTTACTGATTTACCAAATACCTAACCCCAAAATTAACCGACTTTGAAAGCTTGTCAAATATACCACTAATACATTTTGAAAAGTATTTGGGGCGTGCGATCATTTCATTCTATAAAGTCATAAGTCATTTTGAATCACGACAACATTTTGTATTTTATACCTTATTGTAATGTAATACGGTACATATTTGTACATCTTTGACGTGGACTGATGGTGATATATGTCGTTTTGGATAAAGGCAGGATTTAATTTAGTTTTAAAATGACTGATCTGTATTGTGGTGTATACAGGGTGTTAATACTAAGACACGTGGAGAGAGAGGATGGATGCTATGGTGTAGCCAAAAAAAATATAATTTGATTTTTATATTCGTTAAGATATTTTTGTAGGATGATTTGGTCACTTTCAGAAAAATTTATAAATTTACATTAATAATAAATAAATATAAGAAGTCCCACGGTAAGCTCAAGAAGCCTTGTGTTGTGGATACTTAGATAACGATATTTATAATATACAAATACTTAAATACATAGAAAACATCAAACTCAGGAACAAATATCTATGCTCATCACACAAATAAATGCCCTTACCAGGATTAGAACACAGGACCATCGGCTTCATAGGCAGGGTCACTTTCCACTAGGCCAGACTAGGCATCATGTTCATGGATTCTGAGACATTCTAAGTTATTCCAACTCAGATATTTTGAGCAGTATTGATACTTCTTGGAGAAAAAAGGTACATATAATGATTCTTCAGGATCTATTTAAAACAATGCTTTTCTTTTTACACTTGTTCTGACGGATTGTACCTAAAACAATAAAAAATCCAAAATTGTAGGTATAAATGGAATATTTTTAGACCTCCTTGTCACGTGAACATAAATGCAACTTTCTCATTCGTTTTTGACCAATCAAGAGGACCTTTACCAGTTGCTGTGGTGAAAATTTTTTTTTTACTATCATGCGCAGAGCAAAATTTTTACACACTGTATATGATTTTTTGCTCAGCAACAGTATGGTTGTAGTTATGAACGGGTGAAGTATAATGCTACAATAGATGTCCGTCTGTTTGTTTGTGTGGCATAATCCATACAGCGAAATTATAAGCGTAAACTGACAAAGGGTATGTACAGTTGTGTACAAAAGTTTTGCCGAAAATATACAGCGAAAATATAAAAAAATACAGCGAATTTAAGGTTTCTTAAAAAACTTGTTTTTGATCTATTTCGTTTGTTTTATAAGCTGGAGCTATATAAACTAATTACAGCTATAGATATACATCACTTCATTGTATGTGAAAAGTTTCATTACAGTCCAACACGTAGTGTTAAAATGAGAACGAAACTTCGTCTTCGGGAAGGTGAAATTCGGCCGAGCTCGGTCGCTGACAGAATCAGATAAAGACAAGTTCGCAGCGATTTTGATAGCCCAGGCTGTGCAAGTGTTATGTAAACGTCATAATTTCAAAGATGTTTGACGTTTAAAATAACACTTGTACTGGCTGTGCTGCCAATCTTGGTTTGACTCTAGCGTCATTTTGGTGTAAATACAGACCCACAGACCCGGGTATGTCCTTAAACTGCGTCCAAAAGAGAGGTATGGGCATATAGAGCAAAGCCCAACTGGGGATGTACCTCCACCTTACAGAAAACCGCTGCCAAATAATAGACCCTACTCATAGTGTTGTGTTCCTGCCGGTGAGTAAGGTTGCAAGAGCTCAACGAGGGTGCGGGGTGTTAGGGTCGGCAACGCGCATGTAATACCTCTGGAGTTGCAGGCGTATAGGCGTATAAAAAATAAATCCAATAATGATTTCAAGAGGCCAGTACTTTTGAGCACGATTGTACTGCACACAATACACACAGCTCGAGTGCACATTGATTGTGCTGGTGTATTATTGGCTACCTGTTGTGTGCTGCGAGTTAGATGCCTTTGGGAACTAGAATACACAGGATTTACCTATACCACATAAAGATCGTGTCATTCACGACGACGTGTGTTTTACTCTTATTGCCATATTATTAAAGATTAGATTTGATAAATCTGCGCCAATCATGGGTCATTTAACAGAAAATTTGGAGTATTTTCAATATTTCATCGACACCTGTAAAATTTCTATCGCTTTACGCTTTAAAAGTTGAATGTCCAATAGGGTTGTTTCCATCTACAAATCTTAGGGCAGAATTGTATCCTAATAAATTCTTTTGGATTATAAGAACATGTTAAACTACTTTTAGGGGACCTGTAATAACCATATTTTTGTAAATATTGAATTTAAAATATCTTTTGGCACACGTCACGTGACCAAACTCGAAACGTTATTGAAAATTCTGATGACGTCACAACTCTCGGATTGACACTGTTGACAGTTAGGCGATAGACAACAAATGACAAATGTCAGTTGACAGTTCGTATCTTCTACGTGCGTATGTAGTTATGTGTCAAACCGTGAACTGTGACGTCACACAATTTTCAAAGAGCGTTTTGGGCGCGAAAGCATCTGTCAAAATATATTTTGTTAATTTAACATATTTAAAGCCGTTTTTAGTATAAAAGTTGAATTTTAGGGCAACTTTTAGTTAATATAGAACGTAATACGAGCGTTTCAAAAAATTGGAAACAACCTTATCCGTCCTTTATGTTTTCTATGTATTTCATGAAAGCTACTGCAATTGGTGTCAATACTGTCAATATTATTAACCAATTAAAACTGTAGTTTATTGCTCCAGTCATGGGATGTATGGCGCCATGCAATAAATAAATATTATAGGACATTATTACACAATTTGACTAAGTCCCACAGTAAGCTCAATAAGGCTTGTGTTGAGGGTACTTAGACAACGATATATATAATAGAAATAAATACATAGAAAACACCCATGACTCAGGAACAAATCCATGCTCATCACACGAATAAATGCCCTTACCAGGATTTGAACCCGGGACCATCAGCTTCGTAGGCAAGGTCACTACCCACTAGGCCAAACCGGTCGTCAAAAGATGGAGGGTAGATTTAGTTTTTTTTTCTGCCAACAAACTGTACTGCAGTTTGGCAGATTAGTAGTTTAAGGCTTTTTGTAATCTTCTTTTGATTCAAATAAAAAAAAAAAAAAAAAAAAAAATGGCTCTTACCAGGATTCGAACCCAGGACCATCGGCTTCGTAGGTAGGGTCACTACCCACTAGGCCAGACCGGTCTTCCGATAAGATATTTGTATATTCTGTAATTCGATACTTCACAAAAACCTCTCGACCTTTTTTTTCATTCTTAAATGAATGAATGACTCCATTCATAAGAACTATTTGACCGAATAAGGATGCGAATTTAATGTTTACATTTTATTGAACATATGTATAAAATAGTAGACAACCCAAGTAGCATTGCTAGCTGTATAAGAGCTGTATATCAGTATTTGAATACTATAAGCTGTACATTTAGGCTGTACTACAGCTGTATAAGCGCTTATACAGCCCTTATAAGTTAAAAAAGGGTCCCAATTATACAGCTTTTCGCGTTATTAGAGCTGTACAGTAGCTGTACAGTAGCTGTACAAGCAATAGATAAGCTGTATAATAGCTGTAATTCGGTGTAAATGGAAACCTTAGCACTACAGATTATCTCTTATAAATATGATTTAAGAATATCAGTTTTAAATAGGTTTTTAAGAAGAATTACAATACAATAGAATATTCAAGTCTAAAAATGTCTTCTGTTCATTCGTTATATTTGTAATGGCGACAAATGACAAATATAAGTGGAAAGTAATAAAGTGCAGTTAAGATACAGGATCTTGAGAGCAGTTATATTACTATTGGTAAGTGCCGATTATTATTTATTGTGAACATGTGTATCTTTTCTGGCAAAATATTCACGCCCCTGCTTATTAATCAAGAAAAACATAACAAAAATATCTAAAAGTGGTACATACGTTTAGTTTTTGTTTTTAAGGTTAAGGTTTATTTTCTTTTAATGTTAATTCAAAGGTTAAAGTCAATTTATTTTAGCTGGTTATCATAATATGACAAGTTTTTGTTAAATATTTGCAAGTTTATCTTTAATTATATTTTCAAATATGTTTTTATTCATAGTAAAATGGCGACAGTATTTAAACAGCCTATAGGATAGTTGGAGAGCATCATAATCTTAGTAGCTGTACTATGTAATTGATGGAGTCACTTCTACAGCTTTTGGATTTAAATCAGCTTTGTAATAGAATATTTTTATACATTTGACTGTATTTCGGCTTTCTGTACATAAGTTATAATTCCCGTTAGAGATCCGTATTATAAATAAAAAAACCTTAGAGCTTAATGGTCTGTATTGTAAATACGTTGTACCAATTGTATATAGAAAGTGCCTTCTATGCTGTAATATGACTGCCATTTATTCATTTAGTTTTATAATACACTCCTTGTCAGAAATCATAAAACTACTATACTTATATGAGTGCAAAATTACGCCAAAAAATTACTTTAAGCGACTTTGGTCAGAAATACAGACAAAAACTGTACTACAGCTGTCATTTATTCTTTTAGTTCTATAATAACCTTACAGACAGAAGTTATAACACCATTATACTTATAATAGTGTAAAATTACGCCATAAGAATTAGTTTTAAATCGGAGTTGACAAATACTTTTATACAGCAACAAGTGCCAGGTGATCCTACACTACAGCCTCTATACAGCTTAAGTGATAGAATAAGCTTGTAGCGTCACACAACACTTAAAGTTTTATAACGGAGTTTACAGATACTTTTTTACAGCAACAAGTGCCAATTGATACTACAATACAGCCTGTATACAGCTTTAACGATAGAATTAGGTCGAAGTGTCACACAACACTTAAAGTTTTATAGTAGATTTTTTATTTTCTGATATAACACCCCATGCGTACGCAGATTCCTTTATAATGATTTTATACAGCTTGAGCTCAGGTTAGTTTTCTCTGACACTCTTATAAGTCCCTTAAACCACCCTAAGTTCTAAATTGGCTGGTATATTGATTTTACCGACACTTAAATGCTACTTGGGAAGGACTGGGTATGTCCTTTAACTACGTCCAAATGGACCCGGGTATGTCCTTAATTAAACTACGTCCAAAAGAGAGGTATGAGCACTATGATTGTCATCTCGCTGTGGTAAGGCACAGCACAGCGGATATCATTCCAGATCTAGAGCAGAGCCCAGCTGGGGAAGTACCTCTAACTTAAAGAAAACCGCAGCCAAATAACACTAGACCCTACATAGTGTTGTGTTCCTGCCGGTGAGTAAGGTTGCCAGAGCTCAACGAGGGTGCGGAGAGTGTTAGGGTCGGACACGCGAATGTAACTCCTCTGGAGTTGCAGGCGTACATAGGCTACGGAGAATGTTTACCATCAGGCGGGCCGTATGCTTGTTTGTCACCGACGTTGTATAAAAAAGACATGTTATATAACTTGTTTAAATTTTATCTTAACCATAACTCTACGTATTGTTTTGGAGATCGACGATCTCAGATCGTAGTTAACTATGCGTAGGTAGTTTTGTTATGCCCGTCTGTCTCTCCGCGGTAAGCTATTTCTACAGTCAGCAAAAATATTTATAGGTATAGAATGTGTACCGCTTAGCGCGGTAAAAAATAAATGTTGTATTCGTCTTTTAACATTATGTATTTATTTACTAGATATAGTAGTAGTAGTACTCATTATTGTATAAAAATACATATTAAAGGTAACATACAATTAGTAAGAAGTACAAAGGCGAACTTATCCCTTTCAGGGATCTCTTCCAGACCACCTATATCTATATCTATACAGATGGATATACCTATAAAGAAACTGTACAAATACTAAACTAAATAACTAGCTTAAATCTAAAATAGGCCCTTGAGGCACTGTACCAAGGATGCTGACGGCGTTTCCTCGTTGTATCGCAATGCTGATACGTTGTGCGAGGAAGCCGCCAGCTCTTCGGTCACCAATTACGTTAACCAGACGCTTCGCGATTTCTGCAAAAATCTTGTGCGCTCTGGGACCCCATGGACCTAGAGTTTCAACGCCAAATGGTACAAAATGGTATTCCCTATGATTACGAGTATATTTTTAATGTATTTAATGAAATATACTGCAATTGGTTTCCACATAGTTAATAATTTAAAACTTATTTGGAGTTTACTGCTTAAGAATCAATTTTCATTAATATAAGTCCTGGGTATGGGGGAGTAAAAACCAGGTGGAACGTAAGACCACACAGATATAACAAAAAATCTAGTAAATATAGTGCCTTAATTTAGTATACATATTCACATAATTCTAGTCTTTATATTCTCGTTAATTAGTAACAAACTCGCATGTCAAACGTTTTGTACATAGGCTCTTTTACACTCAGGTAAAATAATGATTTGATTTTAAAACATCTTACCACGATACGCGATTTATTTAGAGACAAAAACATGTACAAAAACAAGAAAACATGGGTCCTTCAAAACACTAACATATAAAATGTGTGACGTGTATGTTTGTTAATCAGAATTATGGACTTGAACAATATGGAAATTCGCATAACAATAAACATTTTATTTACAATAACAAAATAAAAATAAATGAAAAAAATAAATAAATAAATAAATAAATGTATAGAAAATAACAATATACATAATGGATATATACAGATTACTATAACTAGCTTAAATCTAAAATAGGCCCTTGAGGCATTGTACCAAGGATGCTGGCGACATTTCCTCGTTGTATCGCAATACTGATACGTTGTGCGAGGAAGCCAGTTACGTCGACCAGACGCTTCAGGATTTCAGGGTTGGTTCCATAGTAAAAGTTGCTCAGTATGACCTATATATTCACCCTGTAAATTATTGCATTTGATTAAATAAACATCCTGTATGCTGGGAAAAGTCGCGGGCTAAGCTAGTACAGCCACCGGATTTACGCGTTAAGCAAACCGCTTGTCAAAAGTCAAAAACTAAATTTTGTTCCTTTACTTCACACCTCACAATTCACACATATTGAATTTTAGGAAAAAGTGACCTTGCTGTTTTGCTCCTCTTGGCTCTGGCCAGGCAGACAGATGTATCTTGGAGGTAGATTTGTCAAATAATGGCGAGGTTGAGAGATTGAGATAAATACTTACCCACACTTTGTACCTAAGATGGACTACTTACCTACCTAATATTTGTACCTATGAACTGTACCCCTAGTGTAAATTTTATCGACATCATAACGTGACGAACGCGTTTGCGTTAAGTCTCATTTTGTATAGGATTTTGAGTTTCCAAAACGTCCCGCTTGGCGCGCTCTTTCTAAATCCAATACAAAATGAGACTAAACGCAAACGCGTACGTCACGTTTCGAAATCGAATTTATTTACACTAGGGGTACTGATCAGTAAACAGTATTGAAATAAACGTATTTGTATTTGTACATGTGATAATGTAGCTATTTTGAAAATACCTAAGGTGGGTGTGGATGAGCTCTCTTTAAATATGACGAAGCCTAGCGATGGTATGCTATATTTTATGATTAATAAAGTGCATTTTTTTATCCAAGGAATCCAATAGGAACTCTAGGTCCATGGGGTCCCAGCGCGCACAAGTTTTTTGGAGAAATCGCGAAACGTCTGGTTGACGTAACTGGTGACCGAAGAGCTGGCGGCTTCCTCGCACAACGTATCAGTATTGCGATACAACGAGGAAATGCCACCAGCATCCTTGGTACAATACCTCAAGGGCCTATTTTAGATATAAGCTAGTTATAGTAATCATCTGTATATATCCATTATGTATATTGTTATTGTAAATAAATAATTATAGGAACTAAGAACAGAACCAAAGTGGCAAAAGCAGCGAAAACCGATTGTTTCCTCACAGAAGGACCGACAGACAAAAACACATTTCTATAATGAAAAGATCCATCAAAAGCAAATTAATGCGACGACGGCAAAAACACGCGCGTCAGGGTTCCGTTGGTTTGTGGAACAGTAGCACAGTGGGAACCCACTGGTCAGTTAAAGGTATTATAGGCATGTTAAACCAACACAGAACAGTAGCACAGTGGGAACCCACTGGTCAGTTAAAGGTATTATAGGCATGTTAAACCAACACCGAACAGTAGCACAGTGGGAACCCACTGGGCAGTTAAAGGTATTATAGGCATGTTAAACCAACACAGAACAGTAGCACAGTGGGAGCCCACTGGTCAGTTAAAGGTATTATAGGCATGTTAAACCAACACCGAACAGTAGCACAGTGGGAACTCACTGGTCAGTTAAAGGTATTATAGGCATGTTAAACCAACACAGAACAGTAGCACAGTGGGAACCCACTTGTCAGTTAAAGGTATTATAGGCATGTTAAACCAACACCGAACAGTAGCACAGTGGGAACCCACTGGGCAGTTAAAGGTATTATAGGCATGTTAAACCAACACAGAACAGTAGCACAGTGGGAACCCACTGGGCAGTTAAAGGTATTATAGGCATGTTAAACCAACACCGAACAGTAGCACAGTGGGAACCCACTGGGCAGTTAAAGGTATTATAGGCATGTTAAACCAACACCGAACAGTAGCACAGTGGGAACCCACTGGGCAGTTAAAGGTATTATAGGCATGTTAAACCAACACAGAACAGTAGTACAATGGGAACCCACTGGTCAGTTAAAGGTATGACAATAGTCATGTTAAACCAACACACATGGTGCTACTTTACCGCACTAGTACGATAATTAGCACATTATGTAATTCTTTTACTTTAAAAGACACTGCACATACTTAATCTTTCTGGTTTGGCCCATTGGTTGACTGGTAGAGAATGCCTTAAGTCCGCCATTTGTATCTATGTATTGTGTAAAGAAAATATAAATAAATAAATTACGTAACTATGTCGAAAATTTGAAGGGCCATATGTACAGTACATATGGCCCTTTAAATTTTCGTTGCACAGTCGTTGTACAGTCAGCATCAAAAGTAACGGATCAAACAAGGTTTCAAAAGTATCTACCATTCCGAAACAGCTTAACAAAATGTGGTGGTTATATATGTAGAACGATGAAGACGGTAAAAGATATAGTTTTGAACGTAAATTTTAGAGATTTATTATTATTATTATTATTTAAACTTTATTGCACAAGTACAAGTATGACGTACAATAGGCGGACTTAATGCCTTGAGGCATTCTGTACCAGTCAACCACTGGGCCAAACAGAAATTTGCTAAGGTGGGTGCAGTGTGAAAAAAATATTCCAAAATTAAATACTAAGTCTAATACTACTAAGCCAGTATACAAACTAATAGGTAATATATATGATACTTTTATAAACTACACAAATTATCATCTATTTATCTATATTTTTCAAAGTTATCCGGAATATCAGACCCCCTAGTGTAACTTTGATCGACATTATAATTATAACGTGACGAACGCGTTTGCGTTAAGTCTCATTTTGTATAGGATTTTGAGTTTCCAAAACGTCCCGCTTGGCGCGCTCTTTCGAAATCCAATACAAAATGAGACTAAACGCAAACGCGTACGTCACGTTTGGAAATCGAATTTATTTACACTAGGGGTACAGATACTTCTGGCGCGTTGTTTCATCCGCTACTATTGATGCAACTCGTGTCGATTTAAAACATTCCCTTCGGTCGTGTTTTTATCGCCACGCGTTGCGAATTTCCTACTTCTCGCACTTGTATCGTAATGTACTCAATATTACAGCACATATGCAGCACTTTACTAGTGCGATTATTAACACATTACGAGTACGTAACAACGAGGATGTCGAAAATTTAAAATCAGGTATTTAAGCGTCTCTTCTTTAATAAATAGGTGTTTTAAAGATTATATTTTGCCACGGAACCCCTTAACCCCGCCGATGTTCATCGATTGTTTTGAGATTAGGCGGCGGCCACAATGAGACAGCGGGGCGCCCAGCGGGCGATGTGTGAACCTGGCTTTATGCGGCGCAAGTTGTAAGAGACAGACAGGGTGCGGGGACGGATGAGTCAAACACAAATATAAATAATAAATAAATATTATACGACATTATTACACAAATTGACTAAGTCCCACGGTAAGCTCAATAAGGCGTGTGTTGAGGGTACTTAGAGAACGATATATATAATATATAAATACTTAAATACATAGAAAACACCCATGACTCAGGAACAAATATCCATGCTCATCACACGAATAAATGCCCTTACCAGGATTTGAACCCGGGACCATCAGCTTCGTAGGCAGGGTCACTACTGTGGGACTTAGTCGATTTGTGTAATAATGTCCTATACTATTTATTTATTTAAATATAGCTAAATATTTCTATTTCTGACAGATTACCGCTGAAGCATTGTAACTTGTACCACACACGTTAGTCTTTTTGTGTCATAATGCAGTGGCACTAATGTTTATTATGTGTCTGATGTCGTCACGGATTAGTGTGTCCGGGTATTAGGATTATCCTGGATTTGCCAATGTGGGAATTTGTTATAAATTATTATTTACTTATATTTTACATTACCGGAGGTCGTACGGAGTTGAGCGGGTTCAAATCCTGGGCCGTACCAATGTTTTCGGGACCAATATCATTCCATATGGGGACTTGGGCTTGTGCCCAGCAGTGGGACATACTTATAGGTATAGCCTGAATTATTATTGTATGATGTATCAATATTTATGTACGGTATATTTGATATTAATTATTACTAGCGTTTCGGCGAAGGAAAACATCGTGAGGAAACATGCAATTTCCGAAGAAATTCAAAGGTAGGTATATGGGAAGTCCCTAACCCGCATTGGGCCAGGGTAGGGATTCTAGCCCAAGCCCTCTCGCGCGTGGGATGGCTGTGCCCAGCAGTGAACGTATATAGGATGAATTATTAGTGTATGATGTATCAATGTGTAAAAAGGCGCCAATGTGATGGTCAGTCACACATACCCGTATTGACCTTACTGTATTTTCACCAGGCAAGTGAAGCGGTTATCTTCAAATGTTTTAACACCGTAATGGATGGTAGAACGCTAAGAAGACCTTCCAGCAAGCTCCTCCCAACGCTCAGGGTTGATGGCGCAAGCGCTCAGATGACGTTTGAGCACATCCTTGTAGCGTAGGTGCTGATCTCCGCTTACCCACCGCCAACTCAGAGTAGAGAACAGCTTTAGGCACGCGGTGGTTATCCATTCGAAGGACGCCAGCTACGGAAAGAGATACCTAAGCCCTCTTACGTACGCAACGCAGCTGGCCAACTTTATTGTCACGCGTTCAATAGAGTATTTAAGAGCAAGTTCGGCCTGGCCAGCCACATTAGGGCTCACGCTAGACAACGTTTATATACGGCCCGATTTGAAGAATGAGATACGTTAAGGATAAGTTCCGGTTTAGATAATTTTTCATTTAGATATCGTTTATATGTCGTATAATTGATAGAAGCAGCACGATTCGGGCAACCAATGTCAGTTGGGATCACAGCGGAATCGAAATAAACGTTAATTGTGACATGTCGTTTAGTTATCAATCTTTTAAAGAACTTTCCAAGATCTTAAACGTGTCTTAATCATTCTTCGAATCGGGCCGAATGTTTATTTTGGGTCGCCGTAATTTATTTATTTAAGCTTTATTGCATAATAAATGAAGGTACAAATGGCGGGCTTAATGCCTTAAGGCATTCTCTACCAGTCAACCAATATTAATAACTGCAACCGTCATCGAAAACTAAAAGGACTAAGTGTAAAAAAATTCACCAATTTTGCACACTAAGAAGTATTTAAAAAAGTTTCTAATATTTTGAAGTCCATATTTCTACAATAGGGAACAATGAACCCAAAATAATATCAAAGAAAACAAGTTACAATAAAATTCGCCATTTTTTAGCACACCTTGCGCTTTACAACGGTTTTTGACGTCATACGAGAAGTAACATCACACCTTCCGGTTAAAAAATGCACTATAGAAATAGAGGGTGTGGCAAGGATGGTAAAAAGGTCCCTAAGATTGTAATATTAGAATAGTGGTGTATGCAAAGATGTTTGCTATTCAGGGTATTGTTAATCTAGTAAAAATACGTGTTTTTTTAGATCAATAAGTTTTTATTTACATTAAGAATATACATAATGGATATAACTATACAGAGGATTACTATAACTAGCTTAAATCCCAAATAGGCCCTTGGGGTATTGTCCCAACTAGTTGGCGGCGTTTCCTCGTATCGCAATGCTGATACGCTATTCGAGGAAACCGCCAGCTCTTCGGTCACCAGTTACGTCAACCAGACGCTTCGCGGTTTCTGCAAAAAAACATGTGCGCGATGGTACCACATGGAACTAGAGTAAAATTGTATTATATTCTTATTTCATTTTAAAATTTTATCAATCAGTAATCTTCATTAAGCACCTACTTAATAAACGTGAAATGTATGTATTATAGAAAAATAGCGTTTATACAATATGGATGGGATATGTCACATAGATATGTCACAACCTAATATTTGACGTATCTTCAACTTCAACATTTATTCAGCAAATAGGCCACAAGGGCACTTTTACACGTCAACATGGAATTTACATACAAACAAAAACAAGCACATCAACAATTATAAAATACAATTAATTGAAAATATGAATGCAAACTACTTAAAAGTATTATTGTTTAAAGAAAAAGTAAGTGAATTATTATTATTACTTAGAGATGTATAGAGTCTCTAAATGTCGAATTACAAAAAATAACTAAAATAATAATAATAAAAAAATAAACAGATACAAAAAAAAAAACTAAAATTAAAATTATTTAGAGGTGTAAATATCTCTAAATGTCAGAACTAAATGACTTTTATCAAATTATCCTTAGAGATGTATAGAGTCTCTAAGAGTCAGTATCTTAAAGTTCAAATCGGTAGTAGGTATACATAACGAAAATGTTTTATATACATATATAGTCTGTCAAGCAAAGTATGTCAGTAGCAATGTACAGCAAAGTAGGGCAACACTCAAAAAGCAGTATTGCGTTGGTATTGCGCTAAGAAAAGCAGCAATGTACATCGAACCATAACATATTATAATCATAACATCAAATTTTACAAATATTTACGATCAACGAGCGCGTTTGTATATTGTAGGCACAGACTTATTTAATATATTGGTATTTAATGGTGACGACAAAAAATTCTCTTGAAATAGCAAAGATTCAGAATGTAAACAAACAAGATGGCTGTCATTCACTATCCACATTCCACAGATAAAACACAGATGACACGCGATTGTGGAATTATTCGAAAACAGTGTTGCTAACCCGCTATTTTTCAAATTTGCCGCCTTTTGCTACTGACATGATTTGCTAGACCAAATATATGTACACACATATATATAATTAAGCCATCATGTCTTTGATAGTTCTTTACACCAATATTAACTGCCATCTACTAAAACACTGATCAAACACTATACTAAATCCAAATATCACTTGCAAACTCCACAATAGGCGAACCAACAAAAGGCAGCCAGCTTCAAAAGCGGTTTGACATAAAGCAGGGATTTTTTCTGCTGACCACACCCCTCGAAAGGAAGAGGGGTATATTGTTACCATTGTTGTATTTGTTATTGTATATTCCGGATTAATATGTTTTTGAAGTGGCTACTTAGTTTGGAATTTATAAAGGTCATTTTAATACAAATATGTCGATAAATAGATTTTAAAGTGAAGCTGAGTAGTTTCTACGCGCGTTTCAAACAAAGATACTCACAATTCAAACCCCGGGGCCCATTTCTCGAACGGTATTAGTCTAATATTATTAGTGCACGAACTGTCAAATCGTATGGGTTACCATGTCAACACACTAATACCGTTCGAGAAATGGGCCCCAGTTCGTGAACTAGTAATATTAGTCTAATACCGTTCGAGAAATGGGCCCATATAATTTGCTCGGTATACTAGAAATAGTATACCGAGCAAATTATAACATGTACCCCTAGTTTTCTTCTTCTTCTGGTGCCATGCCCAGTCTAATGGGCGTCGGCGGTCAGCATGGCATTCAGCTCTCTGGTCTTTGCCAATCTCTTGAGGGTGGCTGCGTCTTTTGTATGCGTCCAGTCTTTAATGTTATTTATCCATTTATTTCTAGGTCTACCTCTCCCTCTTTTTCCCTCATACTTTCCCTCGATGATTGTCTGTAATAAGTCGTATTTCTTATTTCTATAGATGTGACCCAGATAGGCTGTTTTTCTTTTCTTAATGATGTTGAGTATTTCTGGTTTCTTCCTCATTCTACGTAATACTTCTTCATTCGTAATGTGACTGGTCCATGAGATTTTTAACATTCTGCGGTAGAGCCACATCTCGAAGGCAGCAAGTCTGTCTGTTGTGTATTTATTCATCGTCCATGCCTCCATGCCATATAGTAGGATGGATATTATGTAGCATTTGACGATACCCCCCCCACCCCTAGTTTTACTGTTTCTAAAATAAAGCTTCATTTCAAAATACACGCATCAAAATGTTTGTTTAACACAATAGTCCCCGAATCATCATTTTCACTTTATCCTGGAGTTTCATATGAAAAACGTAAGCATTACGGTTTGATATCACACATTTAACTACCTAATCACCACAATGTTATGACGCATTACAGCGCCATCGTTTTGAGCTTCGATTTATATCGATTATATCTGGCACTATTTTGCGAGTTACTTTACGTGCTCAAAACGTAATAGCGTACAAGATTTAAGCTTATTAGCTAGAGATATACGTTCAAATGTTTCAGACAGATCGGTTTTGGCAAAGGTGCCTGACAACCTTAAATATATGGCAGGAATTCCACACACAATAACGTGCATGCCGAGGATCTGTCCACGGTGCATAAATATGGTTTAAGAATTTATTTCTCCAAAAGAATATTACCATTCACTTACAACCATCCACACCATCATAAGTTCCCTGCCTTTATACATAACGTAGATACTTACGTACTGGTGTGTCCGTCAGTCTGTCAATGTATGGATTAGTCTGTCAATATATGGCGAGAAGTTATTATTGTTTGTTTGCGAGATAAACCTATCCCACCAAAAACATTTTATGTAAAATGTTGCCAAGACGAGACCATATGGCACGCACTGTCGAAAAGTTATCAGATCTCACGTAAAGCCAAGTTTCTAACTCTACAAGCCTTAAGGGCTCTAACTTCACAAACTATACACTTTAGTCAAAATATGTGGCTTAGCAAGATATGTTATATTATCAGTTGAATTACAATACTCTATATTACTCCAAGTGACCTTAAAACTTAAATTAAAAACACGCGCCTACCATAAAATCAACCATAAACTGAGTATTATTAGAAAACACTCGTAATTACTATAAAACGGCACTTTTATGTCGCGTAATGCCAACATGAAATAATAATCATTATGTAACTCTATACTGTAGAATTATGATTGTAAAGAAATAGCGCGTGCCCAATGTGATACTTAAATTGCTGGCTGTTTTTTTGAAACCGTTTAGTTCTTTATTCGAAATTGTTTGAATTTCGAATGTAACTTTTGAACAATATTAGCAAATATTAGTAACTGTACGTTACTAAGAAGATTTTCTTAAACGCATTAAAATAGGTTTAGAAAGTAATATACAATTGATCTAAAAAAGCAAAATATAGACGTTTTAGGCCGTGATTTTGCAATTTCTGAACTCATTTTTATAATTAAGAAAAGTCGAGTTTCCTGAGATCATAACTCTTCAAGTGACATGTGTCGTTTTTGAGTTATTGGAATTTTGATTTTATTTCAATTAATTAAATTTAAATGACATAATCGGTCGGGAGTCGACGGCCTGCCACTCCAAGGGATAAAAACGTTTTCTATGATGTGTTTAATCCAATATTTTTTTATGTTTTAAATTAAAGTTTGTTGCTTCTCAACATTCTTTTTACATAAATACGCTAGATTCTAAACTTATTTTTTGGAAATGCTCTCATTAGAACCAACCAACCAAGCTAAGTTGGCAGTGATTTTGATAGCTAGAATTTTGACGTTTGAAATAATACCCTGCACTGTTTAGGCTGCCAAAATAGCTGTTAACTTATCTTGGTCTGAGCTTTTACTCTTCCTAATTCTGAATTCTTAATATTAAACGGCGTTTAAATTGAAATAAATATAATATTTGCAATCGCTAAACGCAGCAGCAAACATTTAAACATCGAACGATTTCAAACCAGCAAGGGGTCATGTAATTTACCGTTATGTGCACGCGTTGATTAAATTACTACTTTATTACACATGTATTACACATTATTGATGCTAATATTTAACAGAAGCAAATTAAATAGTTTTCACCACACCAACTGGTAAAGGCCCTCTTCATTGTTCAAAAACGAATGAGAAAGTAGCATTTTATCCACACGTGGGGCAAAGTAATCAGATGCAAATTTTGAGTTGTTTACTTATGTTAGCTGGTAAAATTGACTTTTAAATGATGATTTTGAATATTTATTTTTTTATTACGTTCATTTGTATTTGATTTCATTTGAATTTTTTGGTATTTCATAGTTAGTAGTTTCCTCGTGTTGGTGTGAAAATTTTGTGTTTCACTCGGAGGAAAGTTTCTTTAACCCTCGTACATTGAAACCCTCGCAACGCTCTACTTCTCTTTTTGTTGAGTTTTCTGTTGATTTGAAAGGCCGACTGCAACTAAAGTGTTGTTATGTATTTTTCATGTCACTATATGATGTTACTATAAATGTTGTATTGACTTGTAAAAGAGCCCTTGAGGCCTACTTGCAGAATAAATTTTTGAATTTTGAATTTTTGAATTAAAAGTGAAATGCTTAAAATGTAGACGAGAGTGTGTAGGTACAGTCAAGGTGATAAACCCACAAAATCTTGTTGGCATATTTAAAAATTATTTTTAACTTTTCAGTTCATCTTAAGGGAGCAGTCGTGTGTCCTTGTATTAGCTAGTAGAATAGGGTTGTTTCCATCTACAAATCTAGGGCAGAATTGTATCCCAATAAATTCTTTTGGATTATAAGAACATGTTAAACTACTTTTACGGGACCTGTAATGACCATATTTTTGTAAATATTGAATTTAAAATATCTTTTAGCACACGTCACGTGACCAAACTCGAAACGTCTTTGAAGATTCTGATGACGTCACAACTCTCGGATTGACACTGTTGACAGTTAGGCGATAGACAACAAATGACAAATGTCAGTTGACAGCTCGTATCTTCTACGTGTGTATGTAGTTATGTGTCAAACCGTAAACTGTGACGTCACACAATTTTCAAAGAGCGTTTTGGGCGCGAAAGCATCCGTCAAAATATATTTTGTTGATTTAACATATTTAAAGCCGTTTTTAGTATAAAAGACGAATTTTAGGGCAACTTTTAGTTAATATAGAACGTAATACAATTTCTCATGATATTACGATACCTATTTAGTGTACCTAATAAAGTAAAATAAAATAAAATAAAATTATAAGCCTATATAATATGCTCACCTAATACTAATCATGATCACTTACTTATAATAATTTTCATTGCATTTTACGAGATCACTGACCATATAACCATTTTCCATATCTAAAGCTCAAAACCTCAACCTCCTGACAAATGCGCGTCCTCTAAAAACTGACAGGGTCTCACGTCTGTCAAAAACAATAGCCAAGATGGCGGACAAAAAGTCGCATACTGCGGCGGCGCACAACGCGCGCCGGCGCATCAAAGGAGCCGACAGGGTGATGCAGTATTTTGACTCCTAGTTAATCTTATACCTTTAAACGAGCAATTCTTTTTGGTATATGGGGGTTTTTGGGGGTAACCAATCGATCTAGATTAGTCTTATGTTTGGGAAAACGCGTGTTTTCGAGTTTTCATGCGTTTTTCTTTCGACGCAGAATATGGTCGCTAATTTCGTGTTGCCGGCCACTGTCCGTCTGGTCCAGCGGGTTAAGACGCGGACGGCTAGAAACGAGTGTTACGGGTTCGAATCTCGCCCGGTGATTAACTTTTTTTTTTTTATATGTTCAAGTTTATATATAATTTTTTAATTTTTATTGTTTTAGACAAGTTTAATTTAGTAAAAAAATGTAATTAAGATTATCACCTATACGCCACCATATTACAATAAATTATTATAACCGAGCAAAGCTCGGTCGCCCAGGTACTTAAGAATTATTTGACGTGACTGCTATTTATTTCATACATCACACGAGTGTTTTAATGTCTAATTATGTACATACAGGGCCTTACTGTGACGAACACAGATATTTTTCATGGGTGTTTTCTTTATTCTTTATTGTATTGCAGTCATGTTCATTATACATTAGGTGTTACAATTTGAAGATGGTAGGTACGTGACACCCTGTAAGGGCACTCACGTATTTCTATGTATATTAAGTATGTATTTATCTATACCCAATGCCGGATTTAGATGTCTGGAGGCCTCGGGCAATAAACGAGTGGAGGCCCCCTGGCCCCAAATTATTTCCCAAATAAAATGGTAAATTTTCCGATGTCTCTATTGTGGGGGCTGTAGCCCCGGTTGCCCTCCCCTAAATCCGGCCCTATCTATACCGGGTGTTTCCTGTAACAGGAGCATTAAATTAAACTGTAGGCTGTACTCCTAAAACTGATCAACATTTTATTAATCGATATCAACGTTATTATTACCCAATAATAACATTTTCACTAATAAGATTTTTTTGTAACAAAGAGTATACTTGAATTGAGTATACAGAGAGATATAAAAAGTAAATTCACAGTTTTTTTGAAGTTTTAAAGATTTCAAATCAACATGTACAGAATTAGACACTAGTAAAGTGGTGGGCAAAGTAGGTACGGCTCGCGGGCAAACTCCGGCCCGTGAAAGGTTTTCATTTCATTTATTTCATTGTAAAATCATGTACATGAAATCTAAAACTTTGTCCGGCCCGCCGACGGCCTTCGAAATATTTAGTACATGGTCCGTGATTTTTTTTATTATTATTTAATATAAATTTAATATTTCTGGCCCTCCTCTCTGAATTTTCTTAAATAAACTTTCTGGCCCCCATGAAGAAAGTTTGCCCACCACTGCACTAGTAATCTAGTCACCGTACTGAATATGTTAACTGTGGATCTCAGTGTATAGTTTTAACCCGTAACTTTACTCGTATGACCATAATACAGACGTAGGTGGACTAGCCAGTACAAAGAAATTACCTTTTATGGCGAACGGGTGCGTTTGATTTAGTTTTATTTCATGTTGCTTTGGTAAAAACTAGTGCCTACGCAAATAGGGGTTGGGGTAGTTTTAATTTTGAATTAATTGGTAATAGTCAGCAATGGTTTTTCCGATATATATGGCTGTTATGATATATTCGGCAGTATCATGGCATTTGCTTACTGTACAGTCACGTCTGATAATATCGATACGAAAAAAGTGCCAAAAACATGTATACACTACCTTAATATGTGGTCAATAAAGTCGTGTATACATATTTTTGGCACTTTTTTGTATCGATATTTTCAGACGTGACCGTACTCTCCGTCTTTAAATTTAAAAATAAATAATTATACAGTGTGTAAATTCAATACGGACGAATATTTAAACGGTGATTAGCATTCGACCTAAGAAGTATATTGAGAAAAATTTTGGCTTAAAAATTCAGTGAAAAGATTAACCATAGAAGAAAATTCTGCCCGCAATGTAAAGCTACACACATGTTACGAGATACGAGCTTTTTAAAGTAAGTCAAGACTTGTTGGTTTGGTACTTGGTAGTTATACTATAAAAAGTGTATGAAAGTTACTATAAAAAGTTCGTATCTCGTAATGTCATGTCATGTTTTGTCTAAGTAGTAATATTTGCACTGATTTTCAGTGAAAATATTAATAAGGTCTGTACCCCTAGTGTAACTTTGATCGACATCATAACGTGACGAACGCGTTTGCGTTAAGTCTCATTTTGTATAGGATTTTGAGTTTCCAAAATGTCCCGCTTGGCGTGCTCTTTCGTAATCCAATACAAAATGAGACTAAACGCAAACGCGTACGTCACGTTTGGAAATCGAATTTATTTACACTAGGGGTACTGTTTTTTATTCCGTAGACTAAAATGACGTTTCATACGTAAGACCCACATGAAATACCACATTCACATTCTTAGTACCACATGAAATGTCATTTTAAGTGACCACGAAAATAACCATATGTAGACCAGGGTTACATGACTTCAAGCTGCCTATACCAGATGTCTCACTTTTTTATTCCTTTGTGACGTCCCCCCTTTTCATTATAAAAGGGTTCCGGGGGCGTAACTTCCGCCTCCATTATTCGCTATTTGGGGTCCTTTTTATAGTTTTTTAACTAAAATGTGACACTTCGCAATGTGTTAAGTTTGGTAGTTTTATTCAATTGCCAATGTTTTATTTTACGGGGGTAAAAAACGTGTTTTTACCATGTACATAATACGAGTACCTATGAGACCATTTTTAATTATTAAATTTTATTTGACACACACACAATTTTAGATTTTAAATTCTAAATTTGTACGCGTAAAATTTTTTATATGACACTTTTTTTGTATGAAACTTTATTGTATGAAACTTTTTTGTATGAAACTTTTTTTGTATGACACTTTAGCAATTTGTGTCAATTTGGTAGTTCTGATTTTTTACAGACTTGTTTATTTGGACCTTCTTAGGGCGTTTTTAAAGTAGATTAAATTTTCTACAACACAAGACTAGAATTGTCTTTGTAGACCTAATGGGTATTTTCATATAATTTAGATTAAGGTACTAACTATGGAGTCTGGAATTAAGAGGAGTGGTATCTCTTATGGTAGAACTGTTGCAAAAGTGTCCAGCTGTCAGCTATAAATAATAGTTCCAAATCTCTCCAGAGTAGCGCTAGAGTAGCTAAGAACCTAGGCGTTATTGACGGAGTGAAGTGCGCTGTCTATGATTTGATTTTTTTGTTCAAGTACTCTAGGTATTGTAGCGCCACCTATTTAAAGTTTTTTGATGACACTTTTTGGTACATGGAGATTTCTTTCCTTATCTCCACCTTCCGTAGTACTAACGTTGAAAATGAGTGCCTCATTTCGCCGTTAAACGTAAGTTTGGCGAACCTAACACAAGTTTAAAATGTACCATACTATTTGTGATAATAAATAAAATAAAATAAATAGTTTCCGAGATAAAGCTTTTCGACTAGATCATGATATCCATAAAACTTTAATTATGGCCAAAGTCAAAGATTAAAAATGTTATGTTTGGAACTTCCAAAATTTCTCTGGAAATACCCAATTTGTCGCGTTTTTCGCGAATTTTTGAGTAAGTTGCGTTCGCTCGAGGTCACAAACTTGGATTATTCATTGGGCCCACATCATAAACAAGTTTGCAAAAAATCAGAACTACCAGAACCCCTAGTGTCAATTTATTCGATAGCGAAACGTGACGTACGCGTTTGCGTTAAATATCATTTACTATGGGATTTAGAAACAGCGCGCCAAGCGGGACGTTTTGGAAACTCAAAATCCCATACAAAATGAGACTTAGCGCAAACGCGTACGTCACGTCACGAAATCGAATAAATTTACACTACGGGCTCAGATTTGACGCAAACGCTAATGTATAAAGTTACTGTACGTGTTTTAGTCATTCGCGCTACGTGTTTCGGAGAGCTTAGCGGCCCCATTCGAAGAATGAGATACGATAACGATAATTTCTGGTGTAGATAAGTTCTCATTTAGATATCATGTGTATAATGACAGAAGCAGCCCGTTTCGGGCAACCAATGTCACTTTGACGTTAGAAATATCGTAGATACTTAGATCTTATTGGGATCATAATAGTGGAATCGAAATCAACGCCAATTTTGACATGTCGTTTAGTTATCGATCTTTTAAAGATCTTTCCAAGATCTTAAACGTGTCTTAATCATTCTTCGAATCGGGGTGAATGTACAGTCAACCAACATGTCATATGCAACACCAAATAAGCACTCGTATGATTAACAGCTCCGCTACTAATTTTGCCCAAAAGCATACTCCTTTAATGAGAAATTAACTTGTCAATTGTTCAAAAAAAGTTGATCTTGGGTCTAGAATAACTAGTAATTCTTGAACTTTGGGCGACTTGTCCTTGTTATCACATTGATGCGGTGTGTGAGCGAGGCAGCGCTATGTGCCTATACAGGCAGGTCTAGAACAGCATAGAATAGAATAGGTTCAAGAGCGGAGATTTTACAAGCTTTTATTTAACTTGCCCTGCAGGGCTAAGATGGACGGCTGTTTATCATTTGTCACCATACCTGTCACGCTTTAACAAATATGTAAGTGTGAAAGTGACGCATGATATGACAAGTGACAAAAACACGACCATGATACCGCTGCTGTTAGTATGTATGCGACAAATCTTGCAAGTTAAATTTGACCCACTTCCCGGTTTCCAATGAAGCTGAAAATTTGCATGCATATATATGTAAGTCGGGTGACAATGCAATATTATGGTACCATCAAGCTGGTCTGATGATGGAGACAGGAGGTAGCCATAGGAACTCTGTGATAAAACAATGCAACCTAATTGTGTTTGGGGTTTTTAGAACTGTCTCGATGAGTATTAGTTGCCTGTGGAAAAAAGTACAGTCAGCGATAAAACTTGTACCAAAAATTAAATTTTTGCCAAAAACTTATTGAAAAATAGTACCGCTTTTTAGATAACAATAATACGGTTGCCAACAGCTATCTTGAGGGTTTTCTCTAGAGACTGATTATTTATTTATTTATTTATGAGATACTATAACGATAAGTTCTGGTTTAGATAAGTTCTCATTTAGATATCGTTTGTATGTCGTATAATTGCTGTCAAGCAGCTTGATTCGGGCAACCAATGTCACTTTGACGTTAGAAATATCGTAGATAGATCTTATTGGGATCACAGCGGAATCGAAATAAACGTCCATTTTGACGTGTCGTTTAGTTATCGATCTTTAAAAAAAATTCCAAGATCTTCAACGTGTCTTAATCATTAAAACGCACTTAAAAATTTGTTACAATTTATGGACAAAAGCTAAAAATGTGAAAATTCGCAACAAAAACTTAAAATTAGAATTCAAAAACATCCGGGGCCTGAGCACGTACATCCATATTATCCATCTCGCTTATACTCAGTAAGAGTGAAAGAAGAACACAAACCTACTGGGCCTTTAGAGGAAAGTGGAAGACCTGCGCGAAATCACCTTTTCATTTGTATGAAGGGGCATAGATATGGTTAATATAATAATATACATCAAATTATGTAAAAATATTTTCGAAAATGTCAATGTCCAGAGAAGAAAATGGGGACTACTTTTGTATGGATCATCGGCCGTCTTCTTTCCTCTTAAAGATGGAGGACGAAAAAAAGAAATAAAGCCACGGTTCGCGGTGGTCGCGGGTTGAAAGCCCGGCTCATCATTGAGTTTTTCAGAACTTATGTACGAAATATCATTTGATACCAATCGCTTTTCAGTGAAGGAAAACATTGTGAGGAAACCGGTCTAATCCCAATAAGGCCTAGTTTACTTTCTGAATTGGAAGGCCAGATGGCAGTAAAAACGAATACCTACGCCAATTCCCAGGATTAGTTGCCTAGCGGACCCCAGGGCTCCCATGAGCCGTGGCAAAATGGCGGGACAACGCGAGAAAGAAGATTTTTATACTATTTGATATTAAAGACGATCTCTTTATCACGGAACAGACTTGATGGAAATAAACATTAATTAAAATGGCGGACAATTACGAAGGTTATTGAATCGTTCGGCAGATGGCGCGGCGCGGCAAAGGGATTTTTGTTTTTGTGCGTACGCGCCATATCGATCGTTAGCTTAAGGTTGCCTGCACACTGGAGGAAAGGTTTATTTGTTTATAAGATAATATTATTGAATATGTTTAAAAAACAGGCCAAGTACGAGTCCGACTCGCGCACTGAGGGTTTCGTACAAACCTGTGTGTGTGTATTTACGGATTTCGCAATTTTTCCTTTATCTGTGCTATAAGACGTTGCTTCGTACCTTTCAAGATTCTGAGTTCACGGGAAGTACCCTGTAGGTTTTGATACCCTTGCGAGTGTCGAAAATTTGCGGCAAAAACGGCTGTATCTTTTGATTGCGTTGGCTTAGAAGTTTGATTTTTCACAGCTCCAAGGGACAGTCGACTTGAGTATTTGATATAAATTCCAGCTTGATACCTTCACACGTTCCTGAGAAAAAGGGTCTTGACAGACAGACAGACGGACGGACAATAAAGTGATCCTATAAGGGTACCGTTTGTTCCTTTTGAGGTACCCACGTGTTTTGAGTCGAAAAACGCTTGACATGTTTCACTCCGTACCGAAACATGAGGAGTGAACACTTTTTTTGACTTTAAATACGTGAGTGGCCCCTTCTTTTAATATATTTAATATGCCTGTGTCTTGGAGAAGTTTTATTATAATATTATTAACCGTAGCGTTAGAGAAGGTCTCCGTTTTGACTTGGACATTCTGCTTTCGTATATGCGGATATTCTCCTCTACAGGTCGCAATTATTAATCGATTTTCGTAAATTTTGTGACCAGATTCTATTTTTGGTGTTAGTTTTGGTATTTTTTTTTAAATGCTGATATTGGTATAGCAATCTGTCAGATTTTTATACCTAATGTATTATTCTCATTTCTTTATTAATTTAATTTTTCTTTTCCGTTTGTAAGAATTCGATATGTTTTCTAAAAGAGCTATGTATTTGTATGGTTTGATATGACACACATATATATATGAATTAATCGACATTCATGCCAATATCATTTCTTCCTATTCGCAATTCTACACAGTCTAAATTCCTCACAGTAAGTATTTAACCACATTCGCTATTGTGCACAGTCATTATTTGTGTACAGTAGCGATTCAGCCTTTTCGCAATTCTGCACAATCTGAATTCTACACAACGGCATTTCACCACAGTCGCTACTGTGCACAGTCATTATTTGTGCACATTAGCGATTCTCCCTGTTCGCAATCTCGCACAATCTTAATTCTACACAACGGCATTTCACCACAGTCGCTACTGTGCACAGTCATTATTTGTGCACATTAGCGATTCTCCCTGTTCGCAATCTCGCACAATCTTAATTCTACGCAATATCATTTAATCGCATTAATAGTTTATTTTTTCGTTTTTAGTCGATATATTTAGTCAACTGTAATTTTTTGGGTTTGATGGTACCTCAAAAGTTTAAATATAGTCAAGTACAAGTCAGACTCGTGCATGAAGGGTTCCATACCACTAGAAAGTGGTCAAGGGCATGTCGGGCCATGCTTAGTTGTAGGGTTCCGTGGTTTTCCGACAGCCATAGTAAGTGATTCCGATTTAAAGTGAACTATTTGATATATGCTATTGAGATTACATACTAAAAAAATCCTACGTTATGACGGGTATCATATTACAAATTATTTTCTGACCTAAAAACCTTCCTAATACCTCACACATCAAGGTTTTTATGGAATAAAATACCTCCTGCCCTATAACATATTACCCTAAAAAAATCATTTGCCACTTTTTATTTTACCACTTCCGCACTTTTAATATACAAGGTGTTACAAACTGTCAAAAAGTGATAAAGATAGACAGTCGCGTGCATCCAAAGGGGTTGCCGGCCGAATGCATATAGTTATGAGGCAGGCAACCTTTTTTCACGCCTAGGTATGTATAGTGCTTCTCTCAAACTAGCAATGAAATTAAAAACAACTATTAAATAAGAAATATTGTTTTCAATTATTTTTTTCATTTCTGAATGTCATGATGCTGTGTTCCTATATCTGTGAAATGAAAATTAAAAAATAGTACTTAGTCGGCCTAGGCCTTTAATTTAATTGCCGGCTTCTTAGATGTGCTCCGCCCGAAACGAAATGTTTGAAGCCTAAAATACCGAACAGAATGACAATATTTCATTGCATGCTTGAGAAAATGATATTGCGTAGAATTAAGATTGTGTGAGATTGCGAACAGGGAGAATCGCTAATGTGCACAAATAATGACTGTGCACAGTAGCGACTGTGGTGAAATGCAGTTGTGTAGAATTCAGATTGTGCAGAATTGCGAAAAGGCTGAATCGCTAATGTGCACAAATAATGACTGTGCACAGTAGCGACTGTGGTGAAATGCCGTTGTGTAGAATTCAGATTGTGCAGAATTGCGAAAAGGCTGAATCGCTACTGTACACAAATAATGACTGTGCACAATAGCGAATGTGGTTAAATACTTACTGTGAGGAATTTAGACTGTGTAGAATTGCGAATAGGAAGAAATGATATTGGCATGAATGTCGATTAATTCATATATATATATATATATATATATATAGTAAAGTAAAGTAGCTACTGTATGTAATTACATGATTTCTATAGTAATCTAAATTGTATTGTTTTCTTATTTAATGTACTTTACGTGTAATGTTTTAAAAATATGTGTCCCGCCGAGTTTCTTGCCGGTCCATATTGGGATACCCTCCTCCAATTGAGGGGGGATTTAAATCTTGTCGGATCAGAGGTGCAGGGTTAGATCCGGTGTAGCTTTATTTGACGTTCATAAGCGCATTGTAATATGCCTACTTGAATAATAAACTATCTTTATAATGTAAAAGACTACTTCGATGAAAAATTTGATTAATAATGCTCGTATTCTTAACAATATGTAATGTTAAATTATTTGAAATGTATTATTTCTTAGTTTTAAGTTAACATTAGTTTATATGTTGCTGTGTCCTTACAGGACGTCACTAAAACTAACCACGTAATATGTACCACCTTTATAACTGGTTTGTGATATGCAATGAACAATTCATTCATTCATTCATATCTATTTATCTTTAAGCGCTTAAGCGCCAATAGGGTATATGGTGCTTAAGATCATTGTGAGTTCACTGTGACGACTCAACGAACTAAGTATTTTTCACTTTTACATTTTTTAGGCTTGATGCGAGGTCTACTGCAATTCCCTTACGGGCAATAAGAATGGGGCCAGTACAGCGGTGTCACGCACACGAATTCGAGCCAATCGTGCAGACTAACGCCACAATGCGATTGGTTGATGAGTTCGCATCACGCGCGCGATTGGTCGCAACTAGTTGCGTTAGACTGCACGATTGGCTCGAATTCGTGAGTGACACCACTGAACTAGCAACATTCTTATTGCCCGTAAGGCCCGTCCTTAGATATAAACTATTTCAATATGTTTTAATCTTTTTTTTTGTAATATATATACTTCTGTATGTAAATTAAGTTTTACCACGAAATAAATGATTTATGATTATGATAGAAAAAAACCGTAGTTTCGTTAGGAACCCAAAACTTCATCCCTCTTAATAGAACTTGTTTTTTTTACAGTAAGTAAAGGTTCTCATTTTCTTTGATGCTGCGTTTGGGTTTAATGCTGAAGTCCGCAAATAAAATAAAAACACAAATAAAATAAAAACACAAAAATCCTTTTACTCTTTTTATTTTGACAAAAGAAATTAATTCACTTTTTTTCTTATCCACTTTCCTTATAATACAGTAGTTATAAAGTAATTAAACTATCTACTTATATTTATATGTATACTTCATTTCTCTATATAATACAAAATATATTTACAATTTCTCCCCGTAATGTCCCATATAGAATAAATATTTTAGTCTATTCAAAATATAAAATACACATTTATATTTTCAAAATATAAGAACACATCAATGTTATTATGTACATGTTTAATTTTAATATACGACATATAATAATTGCCTAATACTTAAATTAAAAATATAAATATGTATTTTGCAAAAAATTTATACAATTGAGCAATTGAAATTACCTACATGATTTTATTTCTTGATACAAATAGTTTTTTTATTATTCTAGCATGAAATATATTTGTAAAAGTGTGTTTCGAATAGACTAAAATATTGGAATTGCAATAGAAATTAAAAATAAAATTTATAGCTTAAATAAAAATGTTGCATTCAGAACACAATTTTTGCACAAACACTGTATTAAATTAATTTTAGATCAAAACAATATCGTTCTATGAAAACTTAAATTTATTTATCACAAAAAACTGGGCTATAACCGTGAAAACCGAAATTCGCAAATTGCGGGCATCTTTCTCTGTCACTCTAATTACACTTAAACACGAGTAAAAGAGTAAGATGCCCGAAATTTACGAACTTCGATGTTCGCGGTAGACCCCCTGGTTTGTGTTACCGCTTGTTTAATGGATACTCTATATAAATAAAATGTATTAAAGCTCATTTTTTGTTCAAAATAGGAGCATTTTTTTAAAGTGCAGTAATGTATAATTTTTTCAATGCTCAATATACAGTAACAAAATATTTTGAATACATATAACATATATTCATGATGCAGGAAGGTTTTGAATTAAAATATTGCAAATGGAGTGTTCTTAAAACAATTAATTCTTGGTAAAATCTTGGAGGGAATTAAATAAATTGGAATAGTTTATAATAGACACATCAGAATCTGTCATATTTCCAATTTTTGTATTTTTCCTACAATTTCAACACTTTTGCGAACGTCAAATACGAAAATAAATCTTTAGCTTGATATTTAAAAGCATTAAAAACTTACAAAAGTTTTTATTTATTTCCAAAATAAAATGGCATTTGATAATAGGAACTATTATTTCTTATATTTGACGTTTGACAAAATAAATTAATAAAAAATTGTAGTAAAAACACAACTGCCCAATAACATGTACAAATAACCTTTTTTTAACAATTACATCTTATTTTTAGTTAATTATAAAAATTTACAATGATTTTTAGTTGATTTTATTAAATAATTTTCTTAAAGTTAAAGTTGGTTGTGCCGATACAAGTAATTCACATTTACAGCTCTTGTGCGTTAAAAATGACAGATGTCATTTTAACTTGACAGGTAATTCCGCCATTTTCTAGCGGCCGCCATCTTTAATTTCACTATTGTGAACTTACGTCGCCGAGCTGTTACACTGCAGGCCATACCCTGGGGACAAAAAGAAATTGATATTAATATTTTTTGATATTTCATTATCTCCACTACCCAAAGGTTATCTGGAAGAAATCGCTCTTAAGTGATAAGACCGCCTGTGGTTACCTCTGTCCCATTGTACGTATTGTAAACCTGAGATGTGCAAAAAAGAGTATTATATTGTTTTTTTAATCAAAATTATTTAAATACATTATTTCTAATCAATATATTATTATGACAACAAAAACAATACAAAAACTAAAAACAATTACAAAATAACAAATATATCCTATAAATGGATTTTGATATATTTTTATTCATTTATGTAGTACAAATTCTACCTAGTAATACAAAATGTATAGTTTTATGTATTCTGTGGTCAAAAAATCAATTACTTAATCCTTAGAGAATATTTACATTGTCCGATACCATATCGGATGTCGGCTGACCCTTATCGAAAACAGCTGATAGAAAATGCCCTAGTTATGGTATCAAGCCTTTTTATTTCTGAATTAACGCTTTCTTTTGAACAAAAAAACAAAAATATATAAAAAGGCACTGTTTTACTATTTGATTCTTTGTAGTCGTATCCGACATCAGGACAGATTGGACATTGTGAAAACGCTCTTATATGTGCAATTTTTTTTAAATATTTACAGTATTTAAAACACTTACCTATTTATTGAATATCAGCATCATCAGATGTGTCCTTGAGTTACTGTCAGCAATAGTTGGAATAATACTGCAACTGCATCGGACTGCAATAAAAAAGGAGAGCTATACTTGCCAGGATCCGGCTGCTAGCACTGCTAGTAACAGTAATAGTACTGCTAGTACTAGTAATGCTAGTGCTAGTACTAGTAATGTTAGTAGCATTAGGGCAATACGTGCGTTGAAAGCTTGCTATAGGCATTTTCGTTACGTCAATATATTTTTAATCTATTTAATTCAACTCAAATTCATATGAATATTGATGTAATAACAAAAAAATATATATTAACTGTATATTAACATGAGTGCAATAAACAATTCTGATTCTGAATATTAAACAAAAAATATAGTATGATCAATTGCACATTGATTGAATTGAAAATTGTTTGAATTGGATCGGAACTATTTCTAGATATATCACTACGTTTTTTTTACTTTGCTGTCTACATTATCTAAGTGCCTTAGACGGAGAAACATGTAATGTGTGAGGCATTTTGTATACAAAATTAGATTAGTTAAAATACTCTTGCTAAAAAAGGCAATATGATGTCCGTCTGTCTGTCCGTTTATTTTAAATGGTACCATTCGATCAGGTTTGTTTTGAGGATCAAATGTTTATGTGGGACCCATTGGCTTAAAGGAATACAAAACTCACAAATGATAGTCAAAGTTTGACAATCGCACTTTACTGATGAAACGCTCCTGACAAAAATTGTCACTGAAATATTGCATTTATGTATTGTATAGTTGCTCTACAATATTTTTTAAATAAAATATAAGAAATCGAATGGTACCATTATTTTTTTCCCCTTTTAAGGTTGAAAAAAAACTTAAATTTGGATACTTTGAGGTCTATATTTATTTAACTATTCCAATATATTTATTAAGTTTCCAATTTATTGTAGTAAATTGCTCATTTATTACTAGCAGTACTATTTAACTAGATTTAGTTATAGAATTGGACATGTGTCAGCAACACTATTCTATTTGTATTAAACATAAGTAATTTATAAAATAGAAGCTGACGACTGTAAAATACTAATGAAATAACCATTTGTTTGTAAAAAAAAACATACGTAACGTGTAGTGTATTTTATAAGTTCTTTAAAATATCACTGCTTTAAATTTCTCACGAGAAAACTATAAATTCTGGAGTGACTTTGTATTAAACTGAGCATTAAAAAAAAGGAATATGTAAACGCCTCGAGTTTCAAACTCGCGATAACTAGATACTGCTGTATTACTTTAAACGGCGATTCATTCTATTTTTATTATTCTTTCCAAAGTAGTCAAAATAAAAATATTAGACTAGTCAGTGCCCAGCAGTGCCCAGCCAGCTTCCATCGCATGAAATGCTCCATAACTGGGCACGACGATGTAGATTGAAGGGATACTTTTTCCACATAGTTACTAACCCATCTATGCCCATTGGGTCTTGACCCACTGGAAAAATCTGACCACTGAGGGTATCAAGTTCAGACCAAAAACTAGTTCTGGGCATACATAGGTTATTATTTTATACTTACTTGGTGGTGGTGTGATCGTTTGCAGAACTTTTCCTTCTTTTAATATCTGAAGGCTTATTAAATTAAATTTACCATAGTATGCGCGCTCGTGCCATTTACTAAAAGACGTTTGAGGAGCCAACTGAAGAGAAGATATAAGAAGACAGAAGTTCCAGGTCTCAGGTTATGAGACTGTATATATTACTTATTATCTAGGAACTTAAGTTAATAGTCCAGGTATCACATTATTTTAGGTTCAGAAGTTCCAGGTCAATTTTTTTTACTGTGTAGAACATAATGGATAAAAACTTAAACGTAGGAAGTCCAGGATACGCATCAGTTTGGGTCCAGGTCTTCCAGGTCTATCAAGTCTTACTTACTTAGTTTGGTACCACGAGTACTGGGCACATAGGGGGCGGCTGTAACGCTATAAAAGTTGTTTTCTTGCAGAAGTTCCAGGTTTAGTATACCGTTTTGTAGTTCTTAGATTAGTTTATAAATATGTTGTGTAGTACTTAACTTACCTTAAAAGTCCAGGTTTTGCGTCAGTTTGGTACCACCAGTACTGGAGTACGTAAGGAGGTGTGGGGTTTGGACGCCCCCTGGTGATGGAGCGCATGCGCGTGCACTAATTTCATGTTCCACGGGCCAGGTGTTCGTCCAGAAATTCCAGATGTAAGCCATCTTATATAAATACTTGATATATTCACAGAATTGTGAGTAGAAGTTGGAAACTTACGTAATAAGTGCCTCCAGAAGTTCCAGGTCTAGTAGATTTTTCTACTGCGTGATATGGTTTATTACTAATTAACTAGTTATATGGTATCAACTCACGTCAAAAGTCCAGGGTTTGCGTCAGTTTGGTACCACGAGTACTGGGGTACGTAGGGGGGATGGGGCTGCGGCGCCCCCTGGTGGTGGAGCGCGTGCGCGTGCGCGCCTTTCATGTCCCACGGGCCGGGCGGCGCGCCCTGATGAAGAGACAAAGGATTAGTTTCATGATCATTTTACGAGTATAAGTCACAGTATTAGCTAGGAATATACGAAATGGACCAAACGTGTGACACTTTGGAAAGGGCCACAAGGAAAAGAAAATCTGGCAGACCACCCACAAGATGGGTCGATGACATCACCAACAGCATATCGCACAAATGGCAAAATGCACTGCACGACCGCTCAGAATGTCGGCCACTGGGGGAGGCATTTACTCGTGAAGAGGTCCACCAATGATAGTGATAGATATTAAATTAAGTAATAATCATAAAATAACTAATTGAAAAAATGTAAATCCGTAGGTTCTATTTCATAGATAACTAACTATATATATAAATACTTACATAGATAAGGATCTAAAGAATTTAATTTATATAATGCAAGGCGCGGCGCCACGCCCGCTTAATATCGTAAAAGGTTCATGCAATTAGATGAGGGTTTGTGTATCAAAATCAGGACTGGAGGACAGTTGGGGAAATAAGCTGAAAATTGTATTTGTTTTCATTAAACTAAGTATATTAGTTACTTAAGCACCAAAGGGGCGCTTTCTTTGAATTATCTCTTGTTTTTGCTGATTTAAAATTATATATTTTCATGTCTTCGTTCGGCCATTCCAGCAAAATAAAACAATCAAGCAGCACTCACAATTACTTATATCACAATTATAATTATATACATGTAAAACTATGCCATGGGTCCATTTCTCGAACGGTATTAGTCTTATATTATTAGTGTGTTGCCATGGGGCGCGTACGATATTAGACTAATATTATTAGTCCACGAACTGTCAAATCGTATGGCTTACCATTGCAACACACTAATAATATTAGACTAATACCGTTCGAGAAATGGGACCGTGGTAACCCATACGACTTGACAGTTCGTGGACTAATAATATTAGTCTAATATCGTTCGAAAAATGGGCCCATGGTGTAACTATGGAACACATGAAATCATTTTAGTAAAACATTAAATTGGTTGGCTGAACGCCTTGATTGCCATCTCACGAGCTCTAGGTAGACGTGTTGATAGGCAAGGCCAAATAATCTGGATAATCTAAGTTAAATTGTACTAACGTATGGTGTAAGAATTCTTTTACTGTTATTAACAAAATGTATGGATGTTATCGGTCTGAAATAAATGTTTATATTACTCTCTCGATATTCCAAAATAACTAAGTTCAATGTGACAGAATTGGCTTAGGTGTCTAAGCCAATTCTGTCAAATCGTTTATTGGATTGCATATATGTATAGTCACGGACTTTAATTGTTGGCCATTATATTATTTATTTATTTAATAATGTTAGAAAATTACAAAACGAAACGAACGTAACGTAACGTTACGAAATGTCCAATGTAAAGCCTACCTACTCGAGGAATATCAAGGGTCCTCCGTGGTGATTATGAAGTCAGCCGCGAAAGTTGAATTAATCTCCTCTGGTTCGATTCTAGCCTCCAATGCTAGAGGTTTTGTTCGCTTATTTTTTTAATATGACAAAAAAAAACGGTTTCAGTCAAATGTTTGTAGGTACTGTACATTACATTACGCAGTTACTTATAAAGTTACATTTTTGACTGTTAGTTGGAATTGGATAATTGGAGGCGCGATTTATAAAGGTATGCCTGTCTAAGATGCCATGAGGCTGCTGTATGTATATAGTGGTACTTACGTATCCGACCCTCGGGTCCCACGACTGCTGGTGAGGTGGCTTGACGTCGCACGACGCGCCGTCCGGCGATCGTCCTGCTGATGGCTGTAACAACATGTTTAAGTTACAATCCCGTATAATAAGTAAGAAATGAAGCTATCAAGACTACCACAAACCTGAGTGGGGGCTGCTTCACGTCCCAGTGGGGGATAGCTATGGGGACAGCACAGCCACAAGGGTAGAGCTGGTAGTGGGGGTTGTTTTAGTGTTACAATGATCAGGACAATCGGCCTACCTTAACGTTTCAATTTGGTTGTGGGGGCTGCTTCACGTCCCATGGCGTTCCCAGTGGGGGATACCATAGACATAGGGGTAGAGCTGGTAGTGGCGGTTGTTTTAGTGTTACAATGACCAAGAAAATCGGCCTACTTTAACGTCCCAATTTGGTTGTGTGGGCTGCTTCACGTCCCATGGCGTCTCAGTGGGGGAGAGCCCTGACATAGGGGTAGAGCTGGTATTAGTCGGGGTTGTTTTAGTGTTACAATGACCAGGATAATCGGCCTACCTTAACGTCCCAATTTGGTTGTGGGGGCTGCTTCACGTCCCATGGCGTCCCCGTGGGGGATAGCCCTGGGGACAGCTCAGATACGGGGGTGGAGCTCGGGGTTGGCGAGTGCGCCTGTGCGGCACCTGCGTACGCGCCGGGCGAGTGCTGTGAGCCGGACGAACTGCCGCCGCCGCCTGCGAAAAATAATATACATTAGCAACTGTGTTGCTGCGAGGTAACTGGTTTATGGATCGCTGTCGACTGTGGTAAAGTTGGTGAGGACTGTGGAGGGCTGGTTTATTGGCCAGTTCCTTAGTAAGCCGAGTGTGATACGGCAGTGCGACGTTACATGCCCGCGACATAACTGGGTTATTGATACTAGCCTTTTTGTTTATGGTTATTTTTCATACATACCTAGTTTAGATTATAGAAGGTAGAGTTAAGAAATAGAATCTCCATATAGGTACTAAAATGTGTCCGACAAAAAAACATAAATAGGTGGCACTACAACATCTAGAATACTTAAGAAAAAAATATAATCATAGACAGAGCACTTCACTCCGTCAATAACGCCTAGGTTTTTTTTTAGCTACTCTAGCGCTACTCTGAAGAGATTTGGAACTATTATTTATAGCTGACAGCTGGACACTTTTGCAACAGTTCTGCCTATGGAGATTCTATTCCTTGATTCATCGTTTAGATTCTATTAATTATTAAATAATTTGTATAGCATTCGATGGATGGATTCGATTTGAATTAGAAACTTAACAGTTCGGAATAATTTTATAGAAGTTTGACGTCTAACTGTAGTTTGCTATAGGTACTATCTTTTTCACTAGATTCAGTCGCTCGAAGGGGGTCAGAATGACAAGCCAGCAAAACATTTTCTCTCAACTCACCATGTAATAGTTGGTTGTTGCTGGGCGGGCTGGCGGGCGGGAGCCCTAGGCCCGGCGGCGGAGCCCCCACTTGCGCTGCCTTCATCATTTTCTTGTACTTGCTGCGACGATTTTGGAACCAGATCTTCACCTGTTAACAAATAGTCATTTTAAAATGGCATAAGCTGGAAACCAGAAGGTAACAAGAGTTTTTACGGGGTAATGAATACTGGAACAAAATAATAAATAACATGTGTATCATGGAGTTAGTATTTACCTAAAAGTTAACTTTATGAACGCATCCCTCACCGGGCTGGTAACGTGTACAAATTAATGAAAACAAAATAACATTTACAGTACATATGGGGCTACTTTAGAGCACGAGTGCGAGAAGTAGCATATTATGTTACTGTGTCGAACATTTAAAGGGCCATATGTACTGTAAACGTTGTACGATACATGTGCGAATAGGTAATTCGCAACTCGTGTCGATTTAAAACACTCCCTTCGGTCGTGTTTTAATTTATCGCCACTCGTTTCGTAATTTCCTATTTTTCGCACTTGTATCGTAATGTACTATTATGAAATTGGCATTTTTTTAGACAAACGCTCGTAGGTATAAATATCATTTACTTAAACTTGAAAACCTAAAATATCCATAAGCTACACACTTTTTACACAAGAACTTATAACAAAAAGTATTCACATTTATTTATCCATCCCCGGTATGTACTTGAATTTCAGACTAACGTGTTTGTATGTATGTATATATGTGGGGGTAGCGTGAATGTGGGCGGGGCGGGGCGCGGGCCGTTAGTGCACCGTTACTCTAGGCCAGGGGTGGGGGTGTGTCGATGAAAATTGAGATTCATATCGATATTTTCTGTTTATTTTGTTTCTGCTGATCTGACGACACGCTGGTAAAGCTTTCGAATAAGTATGAGAAATAATTCCGTATTTGATATAATTTAGCACTGATCGACATCAGCCAGTCAACTTAATGTTGACATGATTAAGTTGAATTTTCAATGTGTCAACATTAAGTTCGTGTATTGAACAGCCAAAATTTTATTTAGTTTTGTTTACAATAGGTTAACCATACATTGAAAAGTAACAGCAATAAAAAGTATTAGTGTATACGTGTTTTATTTACTTGCATTGCATTTATAATATTTATTTATTGAGCCTGGGTATAGCTATATATTAGGATAAAACAGTTACTTTGTATGTCATTCGTTCTTGTAAAATATAATAAATTTAATATAATAGGTCCCTAATTAGCTTTAAAACGCATCCGATGAAATAAAATCAAGGCATTAAACTGCATTTTAACACGACATTAAACAGCTGTGTGACATTATATGTAATTGATCATAATTTATCTTATGAACATAATGACTATATCGGAAACTGGTCTTGGTCTTGTTTTGAAGCATGTCTTTCCGTTTTGGCTAAAGGTGTTAGTGGCAAACAAAGTAAGACCAATCCTATCAACATAATTGACGTGGCTATGTCTAATTTATTTTAAGAAACATTGAGGCACATGTATCAACGACAGCTATTGAATATAAATGTTGTCAGACATACATAAAATAAATATATGACCATGGCATTTCTTCTCTTTTGGCTGCAGATAGTATTTATTTTTATTTCAATAACAGATAGATTTTATAATGCACATGGCATCGTAAGATTGTGCACCCGTTAGTTTACTATCTAACCTACGTTAGATTATGTTAGATACTTTGTAATCTTCGTACCGACAGTTTATAAATTAACTAGCTATATTGTAAACTGACGAGTGTTTACAATTTAACGGTATTTTATGACACATACATTAATTGTAGATATAAAAGAACAGTTTTTAGTGTTTCAAAATCAAAATAACTCCCGAGTGGGCAGATTGGCTTAATGATACCACGACAAACCTTGAAATTTGTTAATCTAATCATATTAAAAAATGTAGCTACATAAGAACAGAGAAAAGTGTGATAATAGATTAGGTTTAAATATTACTTACGGCCCGATTCGAACTTAAGATACGTCAAAAATTTCCAAAAAATACAGTATGAATTGGATATGTCAGTGGCAAAAGTTACGTTTTTGTTTGAAGAAACGCAAACAAAACAAAAACAAAAACGTCACTTTTGCCACTGATATATCAAATCCAAATCGTATCTTTAGCAAATGTTTGGCGTATCGTATCGGGCCGTTAGTTTGTAGATAGCTCGTAAATTTTACCGTATACCTATTGTTTTATCATGTAACAAGTATTATAATCTATCGACATTGACGAACACACCCCAACCCTACGCCCGCCCCCACCCGATTGCCCGGGTCACGTTATAAGTTAACCCTCGTATTGCTATTCAATTCCATTCTGTTAACACTGCTGCTGCCGGAATTATTTATGTGTTTAACCCTGTGCATGTACTGATGCTTTGTTTTTACTGTTCTATACTTGTATTTTTGAGTTTTTTTTTAAGACAAAAGGCATACACGCAGACGCGTAACGTTGTATAATACATTGTAACACAACACGTTCGATATATTTTTTATATATTGGCAGTTTTCTATTCTTTTGGCAATGACGTATACTACAGTTTACGTTTTTATTTTTAAGTACTAAATATATAATAAAGAAATGATGTACAGATTTTTAATTGATTTGTATTCTTGAAATTTTTCGGTAACTTACAGCAAGTAGAAGTTAAAACTTTTAATTAAGTTTTATTTGACGACCGCTTTGGCCTAGTGGGTAGTGACCCTGACTATGATGCCGATGGTCCCGGGTTCAAATCCTGGTAAGGGCATTTATTCGTGTGATGAGCATGGATATTCCTGAGTCATGGGTGTTTTCTATGTATTTAAGTATTTATAAATATTTATATATTATATATATCGTTGTCTAAGTACCCTCAACACAAGCCTTATTGAGCTTGCTGTGGGACTTAGTCAATTTGTGTAATGTCCTATAATATTTATTTATTTATAATATTTATTAATTACTAATCGATGTTTAATTTTATCAAACACTCGTTTTTGCCACAAAAACTTCGATGTCTGATTATGCAGAATTATCTTGGTCTGACTTTAGTCTTTTTTGCGAATTATCGCAAGTCGTAAAATAGATTTTATTTTTATAGCAGATTAAGGAAGAATGTTGAGTGCTACCGTTCGCCAACAAACTGTCAGGCAGTTTGGCGAAAAAATATGTAAAAAGAATTATTCTGTGTATTTCTTATTGTGTATAAAAAAAAAACCTTATCAAAAGATGACACATGCTCTGAACCGCATCATTAAGTGTTTTATAATGACCTATATGAAATATAAAAGTATTGTATTATTGACGACGCATAAAAAACATTATGAAGGGCAGCGGAGCGGGCAAAATTATTCATTTCCTTGGACATTGTGAATTTGACCACCGCTTCGGTATGTTTCGAAACATTATTTTGGTCTTTTGTTAGATATAAATATTACTCTAGGTCCATGGGGTCCCAGCGCGCACAATGTTTAGCAGAAATCGCAAAGCGTCTGGTTGACGTAACTGGTGAACGGATAGCTGGCGGCTTCCTCGCACAACGTATCAATGTTTCGATACGAGGAAATGCGAGCATCCTTGGTACAATGCTTCAAGGGCCTATTTTAGATTTAAGCTATTTATTTTATTTATTAGGAGAACAAACAGTGTAAAATGTACATAAGGTTCTATTAAAACTAACTTACACATAAAACATGCCTTTTCCTCCACGACAGTCCTCACCGAGATACACAGTCCAGTTCAGTTTACTTATTCTAATTATCATATGAATATCTATTTTCTATTGGCACAATATATAAAGTTACTCTTGGGTTAGCCTTGTTTATAACTATTCCAAATTTCAGTTCGATAGCGTAAGTAGTTCTAGACATATTTAGCGATGTGACAGACAGACAGACGGACAGAGACGCGCCATAGGGGTTCCTTATTACCTTTACCTTTCTGGTCCGGAACCCTAAAAACTGACAGAACAGAACAAAGTATATCCACGTTTTTACCAATTTTGAACGAAACAAAAAATGGCCTAGTACCAAAACCACATACACCTCAATTGCACAAAACGCTTCCGTGACAATATTCAAGATGGCGGCAACATATGGAACCGCAACGGAATTATTACTATTTTTAAAAATATTTCGTATTATCAAGCCAAAATGTCCTATGTTCATATAATATTATAATGATACAAGACATTTTCGTGATGATGAAGTAATGCGAGTCACGCGATATTTATTAGTGCCGTGAATTGTACTGATTTTGTACGTGTTTTCGCCTATATAATATTGAAATAACGCTGGTTATGTGGGCTGTATGTAATCATTTTTTAATTTATTATTTGCATGGCATGAGGGATATATAAGGAGATATTACGAGGGTTAGTTAGAAAGAAATCGTTGTAGATAAAGGTAGCGGGTCTACTTTTAGACCGACCGTCACTATTTAAGTCTATGGCGTTACCAAAAATGTATCCGGAGCTACCAAAAAATCACGTTTCCAATTTAATATTCGTCTTAATTTTAGATCTCTCAGAGAGCAAATAGTTTGTTTCAGCGTATAACATAAAATAAAAGTAATAAATTATTGAAAAGCGAAATTTTCGATTGAAGTTTAAATGTTGTGAACAATTTGTGACGGCAACCGGCAAAACGTTCCACTTTGTCGCTTGACATGAGGACTAGATTTGTTTGTCACTCATTTTGGTCACAATTAGTGACAGTCTAAATGCTGGTTCGCCTAAAACAATACATTTCTTTTTGCATTATGATCCATAGTGGTAAAAATTCGCGTTGTCAAATGTTTTATCTTAAAAAAAAAGTATTTGTTGCTTTCGCATAATATGTTTATTCATAAAAATATTTGTTTCATTAAGAATATAGGAAAACAGATACTCCTTCTTAGTTATAGAGTCGTTAAATGTGAGCTGTTAACAAAAAACATACCTAGCTAATTCTGCATCGTTTTCAACGACTAAATGTGGCAACGTCATCATTAATCTCAAATTTCTATAAATATATTTATTTACTAAGAAAAAAATCGTGATTATACAATATTATATATTTACAGCTCACATGTCTTAGTTTCCCATTCATCCCATTACATTTTAATTACAATATAAGCGTATAAAGCTCCCGCAACAGAAGCACTACACACCGTAAAAAACAGCCATAAACTTCAAGCCATAAAATTCTTTACCTAGAAGCTTTTGTTTCCATTATTTTATTTTTGCCACTTACCCAGTTTTCCCACCGGTGCATTTCGTCAACTGAGGACGGTGGTATGCAATACATCCGAGCACACTTATATGGACGGTATTCAACATATACAAGGCTGGTATTCAACGTATATCGGGCGGTGAGTACAAAGAAATGTCCGGCATAGGCCGCATAGCGTAGAGCCTGGTGCCTTCGCGTATACAACTATTCCACCACTTCCATGGACGGGTTTATGCAGTATGTTGCAAATGTGTGAATGGGGATTGTGTCGAGGTTTATGTGTGATTCGTTCGTAGTTTTTTAGTAATAGGGGATATAACTCCTCAAATAAAACGGTGCACAGTTTAGCTTTTTGTATATGCTGTTAAACATTCATGTAAAATTTTGTTTCATAAACACAATACTTGCATATTTTTATGCTTGATTGCATAGCTGTAAATCACAGGAATGTGTGTCAAGAACGTTTTTTAGCAAGACCTAATAAAACACTTTTCCACTAATAAAACTAGGCACTAGGCAATAAAAATTATACGCCAATAACTCTGGCTCACCCACTTATTCCAAACTGATTGAATATTAACTCTGCATTCATATTCATTGACATAAACTACATAATCTAGGTAAGAAGTGAGAACTAGTGAAACAATATATAAATATACATGTTTATGTAAATGTATAAACGATATCTAGCATCGACAGTCGTAATGAAAACGAATTAATTCTAGACGTTTCACACGGAATGATAATTTATGTTAATGATGAATCAAAAACTAGTTCCTGAGATGAATAGGGCTAAAACAAGTAAACAAGAATCATCCTAAATATGATATTCTAGAAAAAAACATTCAAGATAAGTTTAAAAGTTTTCTAACATACAGTTAAAAATAATTCTGTAGAATATATATTATAGAAGTTATTTTATCATTTTTTTCTGAAATCTATATAATTATGTATAAAAGTAAAGCGAATTGACTCATTAAGAAAGGTAAAAAACGAATACTATTTATCAAGCAATTATACCATTAACTAAGTGAAAAACCGTAATAAAAGTAAAAATAAATGCTTTTCTTTCAATGTGCAGTTTTATTACAACTTATTTATTTCGAATTATAAAGAAATACTAACATCGTTAGTTATAATAGCGCATTTATACATTACGTATGATATCATTTCTTAAACTAGTTATGAAATATCAGTATCAGGTATAATATTTAGGTACGTTAAGTGCAAATTCGCCAAAAGCTGATTGACTGTTAAGATTCTTTGCAACAGGTCTCCTTTTACGATATCCATGACTTATAAAAGTGCCCTTGTACTATATCCAGAAGAGCCATTATTTAATCAATCACGCCTTTATTCACGATTACATTATCCGCACCAAAATATCAATCATTACAACAACTCAATTTGTGAATGGATAATAAATGTTAAATTAAAATGTATAAATATGGATGATGGTTGGTCGCGCATGACGCGGTCCGCAAAAAAGAACGGTAGCTGTACAAAACTGCATGCTTCGGCGGAACAGAGGAGTGGAGTCGCCTTGACATGTTAGTTTTTTTATATGTAAAACTTATACGTATTAAAAAATATGATAAGAAAAATAAAAAAGAAAGAAAAATAAGTTTTTTTATACTTAACGTTCGTAAAAAAACTGATATGACACTGACAAAAGGGACCCACTGATTACCAGTTCGCTGAACGATATCGGCCTGTCAGTTATTCGCCAAAGCTGACAATCGCGAATAACTGACAGTATGGTCCGTGTCCGGGCCGAGCCGTCCGATTCCGATACCTCATTTTCTATGACGAAAAAACGAACCCCCACTGCCCTAGCCCGCACCCGCACTGTTCTAGCGTAAGTCATTCTAAAATCTGTTGACTTAAAAATGGAATGCATTGTCTTTATGCTACCTTTTTGTGTAATCTGTGTTAATCTACCAGAGAGTACCGCTATAGGTACAGTCAACCAATTTGATTCCTAGGCGACTATAGAACCATGCCATAATGACTTCTACGACAGTGCTTATTGAGTGATGCGTTTCAAGTATCTAGTAGTTAAAGCGACAAGGTTCTATAGTGGCCTAGGATTCTAATTGGTTGACTGTACTTTTCTTTGGAAAATTATCATTCTAATTAATAATATTTTATTTAGCTTGAAATTTTGAGTGTTTAGAACGTAGTGTACGTTTGGTGAAATACTTCAAAATGTAATAAGATAAAATGTGATCTTCAATTAAATTTATTTTACAGTACATATGGGGCTACTTTATAGCACTAGTGCGAGAAGTAGCATATTACGTTACTGTGTCGAACATTTAAAGGGCCATATGTACTGTAAAACGTTGTACGATACATGTGCGAATAGGTAATTCGCAACTCGTGTCGATTTAAAACACTCCCTTCGGTCGTGTTTTAATTTATCGCCACTCGTTTCGAATTTCCTATTTTTCGCACTTGTATCGTAATGTACTATTTTAGAATTCCGATAGACTAGCGAAAGCAATCATTTTAACAACAAAAAAAAGAAAAGTTCAAAAGAGTCGTATATATATATATATATTATTTTATCTGTAAACCGAACAGTGCATACCATGGATCTACCAATGTCACTAAATTTATTTTTAAAATAGAGAATTAAAAAAAACATATTGTTATAATAAATAGTACTGCATTGTTGTAAAAATGTAACAGTATTTTATTACTTGAATAATTCAAAAGCATTATTTTTTAATATAATAATATACTCATGCTTCTAACTTCTCAAGTCAAGCAAAAAATACCTATAATATATAATTAGCATGATTTGCATATGACATACTATACTATACTGATAAATTAAAGAACCAGTGAAATTTCAACCTTATTCATAAAGACATAGAGTTGATAAGCCATAATCGATCGTATCTCATTGCAATCTCACAATTAGTGATGCATGTATGCACGATGAATAATTATCGATGAAATGAACTAGTTTAAATATCGAAGGTCAGACAGATGTGAGGGAAAACGTAGGACATCGACTACTCCGTTTATTGACCATTTTTGAATCTTATTTACTTGTATTAAAGTCTAGTAATAGGTAGACTTTTTAGTATCTTGTTTATGATACGAGGTGTTATAAATTGCCGGTGATTAACCAATTGGATATGCCTAATTGACATCAGGATGCTAAATATTTTTAGCTAGCAGGCTTGTCTGACAAAAAAACAAGATTGCACATCCGAATGTATTTAGCATAAATTATGACTTAATTATGGTTTCCTATTCGTGTACAAGTTAAGGATTCAAATTTGGAATAAACGCTTTTGCTGAACTTTTAGACCGACCGACCCATAACTAAATACCTAAGGTTAGTGTTGGACTTAAAAATTCTGCGAATGATAAACTGCACTTTACTCCAAATTCATAAGTCTGTGTGGGATTAAATACCTATTGTTATAAATTATTGTTTAGTTATACACACATCTACATTAAATGTACTTTTTCAGTTAATAAATATAAGTAGTGTTAAAAACAATATGCCATCACTTTTAACCTGATAAATTAAACTCCAAATAACAGCAAAATTATTAAACCTATTCCCGACATAACTATAATTAATCCATTAGCTGCCAAAACAAATAGTCATTATCAGAATCCTGTTTCACCACGCTGACAAATAACACCACTGACAATGTCCTGTCCATTTCTGGGCCGATAAATAGCAACGGTACCTAGTGTCAATATTTATTTGTTGGACCAGCACTGTACGGCGAATTGTCACTGTCAGGTGACAATTGTCACAATGGTGATAAGTTTATCAGCCCTTATTAAGTATTGTTTTTTCAAACTGCCACTCCACAGCGCTGTTGGCCAATTGGCACACATACGCCGCCGTCGCGGTCGCCGCTATGTGCCTCTTTGCTCCCGGTGATATGTCCTACACCTGACATCGATGGGTCCTATCTTTATATTGTTAGTACCTACTAAATTAGCTATTGTTAAATAACTTGAAACCTATGAGTCGAGATTTTACTGCACTTGATCGCCTTCCCAAACTTCTAAGTTTACTTAAGGGTCGAAATATTCTTTAGGGCATAGTAAAGTTTAAGTAAGGTTACTTGACTTTTCTGTAGAAATTATAAAATAAATATAGTTTAAGAAATAATATTCGTACTTTATCCTTATCGGCGTATTATACCTATGAGGAAGTACCTTCTTAAAAATTAGTATGATGAAAGTCTTAGAAAAATGCCGGGTTTATCGGATGCTTTTGACCGTTTAATAAAATTAATTCATAACGATAATTTACGGGCATACGAATAAAAGTCATCAAGCCACGTTTTTTGCATATAAAACTGTTTTAGAAATCGTTTGCAATGCGCATATGAGGTCACAGAAGTTGCAAGCGTGACTGACAATAACTGTCAGTTAAAACTGTATTCGTATCCAGCATACTTTAAAGTGAAAATTGTTAAAGTCTTGTCAATCTTGTCATCATACGGCCTATACGCCTGTTTACCACAAACGAGGTGTGGAAATAAATCATAGCCATAAAAACGTTTCATTAGACATCTGTAAATACTGACATTATAAATATTTAGTATTATTCAGCATATCATATAATGTAAATTATATTCAGTTACTATATTATAAAAGGCACTTAAATACGATTAATAATTCAAAGTGTATACAGTTATACATATAAGAAAAAAATATAAGCCATAAGCAGATATATAGCCAAGTCCAATCCGTTGCGTGTTTTCTTGTACACACCATAAAAAATGTAAGCTAACTAAACAATGCAATAGCCATTACCTGACCTTCAGCAACAAGTGGAACTCGACGGCTAATTACGTTTATGGCGTATCGATATCGATGAGTGCTTTTTGTCGATAACGGTTTATCGACTGCGCGCGTCACTTTGGACTTTGATTAGTTGTATAAAGTAAATTACTTGGAATAGTATTTATAGGAGTACCAGCTTTTGCCCGTGACTTTGCCATTACCTATACAATTTAATATAATATCTTTATATTACGTACCAGATCTGGCAGCGTGTCAACTAAATTCGTATTTTTATGTCTTCTTATCACACACTTAATCTGGGAGCACGGTAGTGCCCGCCAAGATGAACAAAGCGAAGCGCAAGGGCACTACCAAACTTTTCTCGAAGCGATTCGTTGTTTTTTTTTTGTAAGTATGTCCCTATGTAAAGAACGACGAAAAACGATTTTATGTAAAAAAAACACTGTTTTCATCTTAGAAAAGTAAAGTTTGCACGCACAAAAGACACTTCACTTTTGAATGTATCACTGTAACTAAACCTAAATAAACTAAACTAGCTTTTACACGCGAAATTTCTCAAAAATACATTTATTATAAATACATCGCGAAAATTCGCAAAAAATAGATTTATTAAGCTACAAGGTTCATTTTTTTACCATTTTACGTATAAGTTATATTGTCTAAGTATGTTAATTTTCCAAAACTTGGTTTGTCGGTAAAAACTAGCCAAGTCAAATCCTTTGTAATTTCAGGATTTTCTACACAGCATAAACAGAACTTGGCACCCATACAGATCAGTACCCCTAGTGTAAATAAATTCGATTTTGAAACGTGACGTACGCGTTTGCGTTTAGTCTCATTTTGTAT